>NC_092877.1:159126060-161548560 GCF_028372415.1 Notamacropus eugenii | reverse complement strand
TGTTGATATAACAATATCTTCAAAGATAGGCAACGCTGATTTTTCAAATTTAGTAGAATTTCTATTTTTATTGTTTGTATTAATACCCTGGGGAACAGGCTTTGAAGAGATTATAATGAATTTGAATGTAATCTCCCTCTCAAAGTCTATGCATTGGGCCTCCTGCTTTGAGTCCTTAATTTACACAGGGCCTTCTCGAGATAATAAGGATTTTTACCAGTTTAGCAATTATACTGTTGAAACTCCTAGAGCAATGAGTGTTTCCTTCAAAACTTACCCAAATATATTCTTTGAAATAGTGCAGATTATGCTGAATAGATTCCTACTGCGAGTTTACATCCAAGCTTTTCTTCTCTATCAGGAAAAAAGGATGATTTTAAGTAAAACTGAGGTAAGATTAATGCCAGCAAATGATGTGTAATGCCAATTAGGAACATGGCTAGAAACAGCAGGCTTCCATATTTTTCAAGGAAAGGAAGAAAATATTCAGGCTATGACCACAATTAGTAAGGATAAAAAACTGACCTGTAAGACAAGGAAGATAGTAGCTATTACTAATAGCTATTATGATGTCATCAGTCTCTCATACACTGCGGTTGCCTATAGGCAGTATAGAAAAAAACAGAATACAGAACTCTGGGCTACTGTTATGCAAAGTGATATATTATGGATACAGAGTCACAGCAGATAAACAGACTCAGGTATATTGTGATCTACATTGTGGAAGGGAGGGAGTATCCACATTTACAAAATCAAACATCCCTTTGAGTATTTGAGGGAACAGCTGATTGTGTTAGAAAGATAAAGAGAAAAGTGAAACTTCACTATAATAGAGCAGGGCAACAAGATGGGAGTAGTACTTGAAACATATCTTGCCCATTGAGTGTGCTATAAATTGCTTAAGGTATTAGGAAGAGAATGCACCAAAAGGTATGTCTCTGAGTCCTTGATTAAAATATTTTGAGGGGGCACAGTCAAGATGGTAAAGTACAAGGAAGGACCTGTAGAAGCTCCCCCAGAAACCCCTTAAAATACCTGCAAAAAAAGACTCTAAACAAATTCTAGAGCAGAAGAAGCCACAAAATGACAGATTGAAAGAGATTTCCAGTGCAAGGAAGCCTGGGAGGCTGACAGGAAAGGCGAGGAGTGGAACACAACCTAGAGTGGACTGGGCAGTGTGGCAGGGCCAGGACCTGGAACAGGCTTCAGGGAGCTACAAGCAGCACCTCCCAGCTCCTAGATTGCTCAAATCACAAATGCCAAAGATATATTCAAAACTCTGTGAAAAAGCACTTTCACTGGGCATGAGAAAGGAATATTGTCTGGCCTCGGCGGCCCCAGGGAAGCAGCAGTTGCTGTGGCACAGATTCCGTGTTAGGAGTCCTCAGCCTAAAATCCCTGGGAGAATCGCAGGGCTGATCTAGGTCTCAGTCTTGAGTGGTAGCCCTGGAGTTAGGAGGACTGCTGGTTGGCATGGGGGAGCTGTTGGAAGCTTTGGAAAGGGAACCTGACTGGCAGATTCTGAGAAGAACAGAGTGCTCGTGGGTGCTCACATACAAGAGCACAGGCCAAGAGAGTAATAAACTCTTCTTCCTTGATTGTGCCACCCTAGAGCAACTAAGACCTTACAGGCACATATAATATACCCTCCTCTTGACAAAGGACTCAACAGTCAAGTAACAGACTCGGAAAATTCCCAAGAAAAGGATATAATAAGACCATAGTAGGCTACTTTCTTGGCAAACAGGTATTTTCTTCCATCCTTTCAGGTGAAGAAGAACAATCTTAACCATCACAGGAAAACCTAAAAGTCAAGGCTTCTGCATTCAAAACCTCCAAAATAAATATGCAATCATCTCACAGCATGGAATGGCCCAAAAAAGGATTTTGAAAATCAAGTATCAGAGATGGAGGAAAAATTGGGAAGAGAAATGAGAGTAATGCAAGAAAATCATGAAAAGTGAGTCAACAGCTTGCTAAAGGAGATGCAAAAAATACTGAAGAAACTGATACCTTTAAAAACAGGCTGACTCAATAGGCAAAAGAGGTCGAAAAAGCCAATGAGGAGAAGAATGCTTTAAAAAGCAGAATTAGCCCAATGGAAAAGGAGAAGGAAATAGTTCATTAAAAATTAGAATGGAACAGATGGAGGCTAATAACTTCATGAGAAACCAAGAAATCACAAAAGAATGAAAAAATGGAAGATAACATGAAATATCTCATTGGAAAAACAACTGACCTGGAAAATAGATCCAAGAGAGACAATTTAAAAATTATGGGACTACCTGAAGGCTATGATGTAAAAAAAAGCCTAGTAATGATCTTTCAAGAAATTATCAAGGAAAACTGCCCTGAGATTCTAGAACCAGAGGGCAAAATAAATATTGAAAGAATCTACCAATCACAACGGGAAAGAGATCCAAAAAGAGAAACTCCTAGGAATATTGTGGCCAAATTCCAGAGTTCCTTGGTCAAGGAGAAAATATTGCAAGAAGCTAGAAAGAAACAATTCAAGTATTGTGGAAATACAATCAGGATAACACAAGATCTAGCAGCTTCTACATTAAGGGATAGAAGGGCATGGAGTATGATGTTCCAGAAATCAAAGGAACTAGTACTAAAACCAAGAACCACCTACCTAGCAAAACTGAGTATACTACTTCAGGGGAAAAATGGTATTTCAATGAAATTGAGGACTTTCAAGCATTCTTGATGAAAAGACCGGAGCTGAAAAGAAAATTTGACTTCTAAACACAAGAATGAAGAGAAGCATAAAAAGGTAAACAGCAAAGAGAAGTCATAACGGACTTACTAAAGTTTAACTGTTTACATTCCTACATGGAAAGACAATATTTGTAACTCTTGAAACTTTTCAGTATCTGGGTAGTGGGTGGGATTACACACACACACACACACACACACACACACACACACAACACAGCACAGCACAGAGCAAATTGAATAGGATGAGATCATATCTTTAAAAAATGAAATTATTTGGTAAAAGAGAAATATATTGGGAGGAGAAAGGGAGAAATGGAATGAGGCAAATTCTCTCTCATAAAAGAGGCAAGCAAAAGACTTTTCAGTGGAGGGAAAAAGAAGAGAAGTGAGAGAAAAACATGAAGCTTACTCTCATCATGTTCGACTAAAGGAAGGAATAAAATTCCCACTCATTTTGGTGTGAAAACCTATCTTACAATACAGGAAAGTGGGGGAGAAGGGGATAAGCATGGTTGGGAGGATGATGGAAGGGAGGGCAATGGGAAGAGGGAGCAATTTGAAGTCAACACTCTTGGGGAGGGACAGGATCCAAAGAGACAACAGAAGCAATGGGGGGCAGGATAAGATGGAAGGAAATATAGTTAGTCTCACACAACACAAATATTATGGAAGTCATTTGCAAAACTACACAGATTTGGGGTGGGGAAAGAGGGATGAAGAGAAGCTGGAAGTCAAAGTTTTAGGAACTGTCAAGTATTGTTCTTACTACTAGGAAATAAGAAATACAGGCAATGGAGTATAGAAAGTTATCTGGCCCTACAGGACAAAAGAGAAAATGGGGACAAGGAAAGGGAGGAATGTTAGAAGAGAGGGCAGATTGTTGATAGGCGCAATTAGAATGCTCGGTGTTTTGGGATGAGGGGAGGGGAGAAATGAAGAGAGAATTTGGAACCCAAAATTTTGTGAAAATGAATGTTAAAAGTTAAATAAATAAATAAATAGATAAACAAACAAATAAATAAATAAAGCAGGGGTAGCAAACTTTTCCAAGAAAGCAAAACCTGAAATAGATCTAATGAAGAGAAAAGGAAGGAAACTAGATGCTGCTAAAAGGCACCATAGCCAGCCAAGGAATTTCATTACTAAACTTATATTCTCCAAGTGGTATAGCAATCAAATTCTTAGTGGAGCAGTTAAGGGAGTTACAGGAAGAAATAGACAGCAAAACTATACTAGTAGGGAACATCAATCTCCCCCTCTTGATAAATCTAAGCTCAAAATAAACAAGAAAGAAGTTAATAAGGTGAAGAGAACTCTGCATAAAGTAAATATGGTAGATCTATGGGGAAAACTGAATGAAGATAGATAGGAATATACTTTTTTTCTCAGCGGTGCATGGCACATATACAAAAAGTGAGCATGTGGAAGGCCATAAATGCCTCACACTCCAGTTCAGAAATGTAGAGATGGTCAATGCATGCTTCTCAGATTACAACGCAAAAAAATTTATATGTAATCAAATACCATGGAAATATAAACTAAACTCTAATTGGAAACTAAATAATTAATGTTAAAGAAAGAGTGATTTAAACAAAAAATTATAGAAACAATCAATAACTTCATTCAAGAGAATAGCAGTGATGATACCACCTACCAAATCTTATGATATATTGCAAAGAATATCTTAGGGGAAGCTTTTATATGTTTGAATGCCTACATGAATAAAATAGAGAAAGAATAGATCAAGGAATTGGGCATGCAGCTGAAAAAGCTCAAAAAAGAACAAATTGAAAATCCCGAAGTAAATACCAAATTAGAAATATTGAAAGCCATAGGAGAGGTTAATAGAACTTAAATTAACAAAACTATTGAACTAAGAAATAAAACTAAGAGTCGATTTTATGAAAAAAAACTATAAAATTGATTAACATTTGCTCAATCAGATTTAAAAAAAGAAAGAAGAAAACCAAATTACCAATACCAAAAATGGAAAGGATGAACTCACCTCCAATGAGGAGTAAATTTAAATAATAATTAGAAATTACCATAAGTTTGGCAATCCAAATGAGATGAAAGATTATCTTAAAAATATAAATTGCCCAGATTAATAGAAGAGGAAATTGAATTCTTAAATAATCCCATCTCAGAAAATGAAATTGAACAAACCATCCATGAACTCCCTAGGAAAAAATCTCCAGGGTCAGAAAGATTCAAAAATGAATTCTACCAAACATTTAAATAACAGTTAATTCCAATACTGTATAGAGTATTTGGGAAAACTGGGGAAAAAGAAGTCCTCCCAAATACTTTTTATGATACAAATATGGTTTTTATACCTAAACCAGAAAGAGCCAAATTAGAGGAAAAAAAAGTATAGATCAATATCTGTAATGAATATAGATGCAAAAATTTTAAGTAAGATTTTAGCAAAAAGAACATAGCAACCCATCATGAGAGCAATACATTACGATCAGGTAGGGTCCATACCAGAAATTCAGGGCTTGTTCAATATTAGGAAAATTATTAGCATTATTGATCATATCAACAACAAAATTAACAGAAAGCACAAAATTATCTCAATAGATGCAGAAAAGCTTTTGACAAAATAAAGCACTCATTCCTAATGAAAACACTGGAGAACTTAGGAATAAATTAAACTTTCCACAAAATAGTAAGCAGTGTCTACCAAAGACCTTCAGCAAGCATCATATGTAGTGGACATAAGCTAGATGCATTTGCAATAAGATCAGTGGTGAAACAAGGATGTCCATTATTACCAATATTATTCAGTTTAGTACTAGAAATACTAGTTCTAGCAATAAGAGAAGAAAAAGAAATTGAAGAAATTAGAAGAGTCAAAGAAAAAACTAAGTTATTACTCTTTGCAGATGATATGATGATATACTTAGAGAATCCCAGAGAATTAAGTAAAACTACTTGAAATAATGAACAACTTTGGCAAAGTTGTAGGTTACAAAATAAACCCACACAAATCTTCTGTGTTTCTATATATTACTAACAAAGTACAACAACAAGAGATAGAAAGAGAAATTGCATTTAAAGCTACAGTAGACACTATAAAATATTTGGGAGACTACCTGCCAAATGAAACTCTTTAACCATATAAATATTATTACAAAAGACATTTTGCAGAAATAAAGTCAGATCTAAGTAAATGGAAAAACATCAGTTGCTTGTGGGTAGGCCAAGTCAATATAAAGAAATGACAATTCTGCCTAAATTAACTTATTTTTTCAGTCCCATACCAATGAGATTATCAGATCATTATTTTATAAAGTTAGGAAAAATATTATCAAAATTCATCTGGAAGAATAAAAGGCCTAGATATCAAGGGAACTAATGAAAATAAATGCTAAGGAAGGTGGTGTTGCTCTACCAGATCTCAAACTGTATTATAAGGCAGCATTTATCAAAACCATTTGGTATGGGTAAGAAACAGAAAGGTAGACCAGTGGAATATGTCAGGTCCTCAAGACACAGTAGTCAATGAACATAGGAATCTACTGTCTGATAAACCCATGGACAACAGCTTCTGGGGTAAGAAATCACTGTTTGGAAAAATATTGCTGGGAAAATTGGATAACAGTGTGGTGGAAACTAGGCGTAGACCAATGCCTGACACTGTACACGAGAATTAAATCCAAATAGGTACAAGATCTAGGTATAAATAATGATACTGTAAACAAATTAGTGGAGAAAGAAATAGTGCATTTATCAGATTTATGGAGAAGGGAACAAATTTTCACTAAACAAGAGATAGACTACATTATGGAGTGCAAAATGGATAATTTTGCTTACATTAAATTGAAAAGTTTTTGCACATCCAGACCCAATGAAATCAAGATTGGAACTGAAGCAGAAAACTGGGAAAGAATTTTTGCAACTAGTGCCTGTAATAAAGGACTCATTTCTAAAATATTTAGAAAATTGCATCAAATGTACAAGAATAGAAGTCATTCCCCAATTGATAAATGGTCAAAGGAACTAAACAGCTAGTTTTCAGAGGTAGAAATTAAAACTATCTATTATCATATGAAAAATGCTCTAAATCACTATTGATTAGAGAGATATAAACCAAAACAACTCTGAGATACCACATCACACCTATCAGGTTGACTAACATGACAAAACAGGATGATGATAAATGTTGGAGAGGATATGGGAGAGTTGTAACACTAAGTCATTGTTGGTGGAATTGTGATGATTCAACTATTCTGGAGAGCAATTTGGAAGGATATCCAAAGGGCTACAAAAAGGGACATACTTTTTGACCCAGAAGTACCACTTCTAGGACTGTATCACCAAGAGATCATAAAAATGGGAAAGAGGCCCACATGTACAACTATATTTATAGCAGCTCTCTTTGTGGTGGCCAAAACCTGAAAATCAAGGGTATGTCCATCAGTGAGAAATGGCCGAAAAAACTGTGGTATACGAATGTAATAAAATATTATTTTGCTAGAAGACATGATGGAAAGGAAGTCTTCAGAGAGTCTGGAAGGATTCATATGAACTGATGCCAAGTGAAAGGAGCAGAATGAGGAGAACTTTGGACATAGCTACAATCACATTGCATGAGGATTTTAGTACTTCATTGCAATACAAGGACTTAAAAAATTCCCAGTGGTCTCTTAAGGCAAAATGCCTTCCACATCCAGGGAAAGAAATATGGAATTTGATCACAGAATATAGCAGATTCTTTTTTTTTTGCATTATATTTTGATTTGTTTTATGATTTCTCACATTCATTTTAATTCTTCTATGCAACATGACTATGTTGAAAATATATTTAATAGGAATGTATGTGTAGAGCTTATATAAAATTATATGCTGTCTTTGGGTGGGAGGGGCGAAGGATGGGGAAGAAAGGGAATGAGGATAAGAAATTTAAATTATATGGAAGTGAAAACAAATAAAATAATAATGATGATTAAAAAGTAGATATATAACCAGATGAAGACAACAAAATCAAAGCTCTTACATCCAAAAACTTAAAGAAAAATTTGAATTGATCTCAGGCCATGTAAGAGCTCAAAAATTATTTTGAAAATCAATTAAGAGAAGTAGAGGAAAACTTGGGAAGTCAAATGAGAATGAGGCAAGAAAATCATGAAAAATACGTTAACTGCTTGCTGAAGAGGATCCAAAAAATGTGAAAGAAAACAATACTTTTAAAATCGCCTAAGTAAAATGACAAAACAGATGCAAAATGCCAATGAGAAGAAGAATGGCTCAAAAAAGCAAAATCAGCCAAATGGAAGATGAGATCCAAATGCTCACTGAAGAAGATAATGCCTGGAAAATTAAAATGGAGCAAATGGAAGCTAATGACTAAGAAAAATGAAGAAATTTTAAAACTGAAGCAAAAAAATGAAAAAAATAGAAAATAGTGAGAAACATCTTACTGGAAAAACAAGTGACCTGGAAAATTGATTCAGGAAAGAGAATTTAAAATTATTGAACTACCTGAAAGTCATGAGAGAAAAAGAGCTCAGACATCACATTTCAAGAAATTCTCAAGGAAAACTGCCCTGACATTGTAGAATCAGCAGGTAAAATACATATTAAAAGAATTCACCAGTTGCCTCTGGTAAGAGATCGCAAAACCAAAGCTCCTAGGAATATTGTAGTCACATTTCAGAGTTCCTAGCTCAAGGAGAAAATATTGTAAGCAGCCAGAAGGAAATGATCAAGTATTTTGGAAACACAATCAGGACAATAGAAGATCTAGCACCTTTCACATTAAGGAATCAGAAGGCATGGATTATGATATTCCATAGGTCAAAGGACGTAGGATTAAAACCAAGAATCATCTACCCAGGAAAACTGAGTACACTACTTCAGGGAAAAAAAGACATCATGTAGTGAGATAGAGGACTTTCAAGTCTTCTTGATGAAAAGACCAGAGCTCAATAGAAAATTTGACTTTCACGTAGAAAAATCAAGGGAAGCATGAAAAGGTAAACAAGAAAAAGAAATTGGAAGAGAGTCTTTAAAGTTGATCTGTTTACATTCCTACATGGAGAGGTAATATTTGTAACCCTTGAGAGTTTTCTCAGTATTAGGGTATACATACATACGTACATACATACATACATATATATACACACACACATACATTATATATATATGCATATGTGCATTTATATGTGGATGTATATTTATATATGTATGTGTATATACATATATATACATACAGACACACATCCACACCCCCATACATATATACATGTATATGTATGTGTATGTATGTATGTGTATCCGCATGTATATGTATCTATGTACACATGTATATATACATATATATACTTGCACGTGTACATGCATATATACACACATATACATATATGCATATATACATATATATGTTTGTGTATATATGCATGTATGTATGTATGTATGTATGTATGTATGGCAACTTATTTCTCACATAAAAGAGACATGAAAAAGCTTTGACAATGGAAGGGAAGAGGGGAGGTGAGAGGAAAAGAGTGAATCATTGGATTTGGCTTAAGGAAGGAATAATATGCACACTCAATTGAGTATGAAAATCTATCTTACCCTACAGGAAATTAGGCAGCAAGGGGATAAGAGTTGACATGGGTGACAGAAGGGAGGGAAAAAGGAAGGAGTGAGTAATTAGAAGTAAACACTTCTGAAGGTCAAAAGAGGGAATAGAATAAATGTGAAGCAGGAGATGATGGAGGGAAATATAATTAGTCTTTCACAACATGACTCTTATGGTAGTTTCACATGATTACATATGTATAACCTATTTCAAATTGCTTCCCTTCTCAGTTGGTGTGGATGGAGAGCGAGAAAGGAAGCGAGAGAAGTTGGAGCTAAAAGTTTTAGAAATGAATGTTAACAATTTTTGTTATATGCAAGTGGGAAATATGAAATACAGACATTTGGGTATAGAAATCTATTTTCCCCTACATGAAAAGAGGTAAGATGGGGATAAGGGAAGGGGGGTGATAGAAGGGAGGGAAGATTGGGGGAAACGGTGGTAAGGATCCATGTAGTCTTTGGGTGGGAGGAGAGGTGTTATGAGGAGAAAATTTGGAACTCAAAATCACGTGGAAGTGAATGTTAAAAACTAAAAATAGGGGGAGGAGCCAAGATGACAGAGTAGAAAGATACACATATGCTAGCACCTACCCCACAGCTCATAAAAAAACCTGTAAAGAAGAGCTCTCAGCAAATTCTGGAGCAGCAGAAGACACAGATCAATGGAGTGGAGGATATTTCTATCCCACAGAGACCTGAAAGACCAACGGGAAAGGTCTGTCACACACTGGATGCAGAAAAGAGCCCAGCACTACCTTAGCCACAGGGCACTGAAAGGAGCAGATCTGAGCAGGCTTCAGGGACAGAATCTCCAGCTGCAGCGCAGATCCCTCAACCCACAGGCACCAAAGGTCAGTGAGAGGGTCTTTTCGGCTGGCTGAGAGGGGAGCTGGGTGTCCCCATAACTTGAATATAAACCCGAACAGGGAAACTCCTCAGAATAATATGGCCAAATTTCAGAGTTCCCAGATCGAGGAGAAAATACTACAAGCGGCTAGAAAGAAACAATTTGAGTACTGTGGAAATACAATCAGGATAACACAGGATCTGGCAGCTTCAACATTAGGGGATTGAAGGGCTGGGAATGGGATATTTCAGAAGTCAAAAGAACTGGGATTGAAACCAAGTATCACCTACCCAGCAAATCTGAATATAATACTTCAAGGGAAAAAATGGTCAGTCAATGATGTAGACAACTTTCAAGAATTCATGTTGAGGAAAAGACCAGATCTGTATTTAAAGATTTGACTTCCCAAGACAAGAATCAAGTGAAGCATGAAAAGGTAAACAGAAAAGAAAAATCATGAAAGACTCTCTAAATATGAACTGCTTACATTACTACATGGAAAGAAAATATTTTTAACTCTTGAATCTTTTCTCAGTATTTGGGTTGTTGGAGAGATTGCGCACACACACACACACGCACATGCACATGCACATAGATAGATAGAGAGTACAGGGTGTGTTATATCAAAGGAGATGATATACACACACAAATATAAAATAAAATAAAAATTAAGGGGTGAAGAAGGAAAATTCTGGGAAGAGAAAGGGAATAATAGAACAGGGCAGGCTATAACTCATAAAAGAGATAAGAAAAATCTTCATTGGAGGAGATAAGGCAGAAGGAGAGAGGGGGGAAATAAAGCTACTCTCGCCACATGTGGCTGAAGGAGGGAATAACATGCTCACTAAATTTGATATGAAAATTTATATCACACCACAGGCAAGTAGGAGAGGAGGAGACAAGTGGAGCTAGGGGAATGTTAGAAGGGAGGGCAAATGGGATAAGGGAGTCACAGGAAATAAACACTTTCGAGAATGGGACAAGGTCAATTGTAGGGGGGAAAATGAAGGGGGATAGGGTGGGACAGAGGGCAATACAATAAGTATTACACAACATAATTATTATGGAAGTCTTTTGAAAAAGAACACATATTTGTTCTGTATTGAATTGCTTCCCTTCTCAGTGGGGCTGAGGAGGGAGGGAGTGAGGGAGAGAAGTTGGAATTGAAAGTATCAGAAACGAATGTTGAGAATTTTTATTGCATATAATCAGGAAATGAGAACTACAGGGAATGGGTTATGGAAATTTATCTTGCCCTACAAGAAAAGAGAGAAGATGAGGATAGGAGAGGGGTGCGGGTGTGATGGAGGGGAGGGTACATTGAGGGAAGGAGTAATCAGAATGCAAGATATTGAGCTATCATTTTAGAATTTTACCCCCTTTACCGTTTCAAGCTGTACAAGACAACTGCACTTCAGATTCCATTGCCAAATATCTTTTAGGATTGAGAAAAGGAAGAAATCTTTATTTAGAATAAAAGATCATGCCATGAGATGTAACTCATTTAGCATTTTGAGGTTTTTCTCTGACCTCTTCTTTGACTATGAATAACAGTCTTAGAATTTGAAACCAATCCTGGAAGAATAAATGAACCAGGTATAAGTAGGTAGTCAGAAACAATATCCATCTAATTAGCAATTATTTTTTCCCCAGGAAACTGGTACTTACTGAGTTGTGACACATAGCCTATTTAGCATTTTAAATATATTTTATAGGACCTCACAACCCAGGTTGAAGGATACCATGGTGGTGAGCAACTGAATATTATATAATCTGGGAGGAAAATCCGAGTTAGCTGAAAAATCAGAGTTGACCTAGGTTTTATGTGGAACAATGACTTATAAATTGTGTACAAATTTTGTTGAAGGAAAGAGCACTTCAGGTGTCCTCAGTAGGTAAGCATTTTTAATAGTACATGTGTCATTAGAAAATATGTTTGGTTCTTTAGGATTGTTCATTCATTAGAGGCTAATTTGGAGAAGAATAATCAGTCTTGATTGGAAGCCATGTAGAAAGCTCTTGACTCTGGTAGGAAAGAGGATGGGGGATGATGGGAAGGAGACAGAAATGTGTGGAAGATATAAATGTGTACATTTAGGCTCAAGGTAAGGAAAAACTTACTAAAAAACGGACCTGTCAAAAAATGAAATTTCCTTGTTCAGGATGGTTTGGATAAATTTTAGAGGAGAATTTTGTTTGAGGAGACAGACCCAAAATTTTCCTGACCTAAAATTCTGTGAATGTGACTCCATTTACCCTTATTAAATTTCAGCTTATTCAATTTGATCTAGTGTTTCATTCTACCATGAACTTTACAAATCTAGCCTCTGACATCCATTATGTAAGCTATTCCTTTTATGTCACTGTCATCTTCAAATGTGATGAACTTTCCAGCTGTTCTTTTTTATCACATCATGGACAATAAATGGGGCCACATATACACACACATACATACACAATTATTATATGAACTTTTAAGAAAGAAATATATACGCACATATTTTTTTTGGTTCTGGTTTTTGAAACTCTGATTTCAAATAATCATATACATACATACACATATGTATATGTATATATTTATGTATATGTGCATATGCATATATGTACATATATTTCCTATAATACTTTTTCAAGCTGAAATAACATATATAAACTATTCTGTGTCCAGACGTTCAACAAGTTATATAATCATATACTTCATATTTTCTATTTATTAGGATAACACAACAAGGACTTTTTCAAATGTTTTGCTAAAATCTAAACCGGGTGTTTACAATGCATAGTGATTGCAATAAAACACTATTGGATACCATCTGAATTCCATTTAAATATAATGTTCAATTTTGTCTCCAATACACAGAATTGAAATAGTTCCCACATCTGTATAGAACGATGGAGAAATCTGGGTATAGGATGCTGCATATAGTATGAGGCACAGCCACAACTCTGTATGATTGATTGTTCCTTTGATAAGGGAAAGTTCCATGGGGATAGAGAGAGAGTTATATTGGAAAGTGACCAATATATAAAGAACAATAAAAAACTAAAAGAAAAACACTTTATGTCACATACACACATACAGGACACATGTATATATTTTTATTGTCCTAAGAAACTATGGTAGTGTTCCTAAAAAAAAAAGGTTGAAAATATATATTTTTGAAGGATGATCTATTCTTGAAGAATATTTTTTTTTGTTTTTTGTAATCATCATTTTCTTTTCTACATATCTCCTCACCTGGTATCTTGCACTATATATTTTATAATCTTCCCAAGTATCTAATTCAGTTTTACTGAACAACATTTTACAAACTCCATTCTCCTGTGTGTGTGCATACCTGTACACATGTACATATAATTATATATATACATACACATATGTATGTGTGAATGTGTGTATATGTATATATAGTCAATGTTTACTTTTCTTATAGTCCTGAGTTCTCTTTTCATTCTCTTTGTTTTTTCAGTAATAATTGACAGTAGTTCACCAATCTCATTGTCTACTTGTTTCATTTCCCTGTCAAATAGTTGATATGGATATGATATGTATTGGTAGGGCAGACTTTTAAAATTGAACTTTTTCATTTTTCCAACCCCATTTCTTTTAGCACTACTTATAGCATGCTATAGAATGGAGCCATTGTTTTGTATCCACTTCTTTCTATTATTGATCCTATGTTCTATGTAGGTCATATTAAAAACAAATAGCAAAACATTTAAAATGCTTGGCGAGTTTATTGTATATCTAAATTATTTTCTTTGAACAGCTTCTCATTTTCTTAATTATGTTGTTTCATTTTGTGTCTCCAGAATTTCATTTTTGAAAGTTTCCCAATATTCTAGTTATTCTTTCTCCTGGTTCTTTGGTATTTGCCCTCCACAAGTCTAATGAATATGTCAGACCATCCTTGTATCATATATTCCAAACTGGAATGTTCACTTTTCCCATCTTCTCCACTTGCTGTCACACTCAATAAGATTCTATCATTTCTCTTTCATTGACAACTTGACCTGCATAAGCAAGAATAAAGTCTAAAACAGTAGTTGGTAGCACCATGTTCTTTGTTCCTACACTAAAATCAGTATCATCACTATGTAGCAAGAAACAGTTGGAAGTTTCATCTAAATCTATGTGAGAGGTTGGACAAACATTGGTGGACATGGTGGACATGGAGAGTTGTGGATGATTGTAGATTAGTACAGAAATTCAGAGAGTGATGAGGTAGTGTTCTACCATGTTCAGAAATGAAAGAGCTTTGAAAGTGAATATGTTATTTTGATAGTGTCTACCTGGTCAGGATAAACATTTCACTAGACATCTGGGCACAGTGTTTGATCTTGCTTTTGGTGATGTGTTTTGTTTTGTTTTGTTTTGTTTTTCCTGAAGAAATTCAGTTTTCTATAGGATGTGAAAATCTTCTGGAACAGCCAAAACATCCTGTTACACCCTGAAAGTCTGCTGGGATGTGAAAGACAGATGGACAAATCTTTAAAGAGGTCAATGACTTCTGAAGTTGCTGGCAAGCAAATCACCCTGGCATTGTTGTGATGCTTTTTGTCATCATCTCTTTTTCAGACTTTAAGAAAAGAATCTATAATCTTTAGCCGAATAGCTAACAGTGAAAGAAGATACTTCTTAGAGTCAATTAAGCTCATCAAATGGTCTAAGTTAATCCTCTCTACTAGGTAATTTTCTTTTTTTTCAGGAAAACATGGTGGGGGAGAATTAAGCAGTCTCTAGAGAGATGATTCATTCATGTCTTTGTTTACATAAAAATATCTAGAATTACTAAAAGGGGCCATCAACACTGTATACTGAGGAAGATTTCAGAATATATAAGCATTTGAATAAGAATGCTTCTAAGTGATGAATGTTATTGCTGTGTGTATCTAAAAAAAGCTGCAGTAGCACATTTGCCGTTTGTTTCCATACAATTTGTAAAGTTATTACCTATTTGGAATACTACCGACTTTTCTTCTTGTACATCATAAAAATTTATGATGTGTACCCTTCAAATGCTTATGTAAAAAGCATGAATAACAATAAAAGTATGATTTGTGATGGGGCTAAGAGTTACATCTTTATTTTCAATTACTTTTTTTCCTGTCAATGAAATGAGTAAAGCATAACAGTAAAGAGTTTAACTGCTAAAGAATGGAAATTGATGAGTTTCATATTAATATGTTAACTATCCAGAATATTATTAAATCAGAATCCTTATAGTGACTTATTTTTACCAAGAGATTCCCTCAGGACTTGGGCTCAGATTTACTGGGGGGTTGGTAATAATGTCATATCATATCATCCATTCTCCTACTTATATATTTTTTACATTTTCTCAGAGAGAATGAAAGAGCCTTTAAAATGTTCTGGGTCCTCTGTGATCTTACATTCATTTGTCATAGCTGGTTAGCATACTAATATACTCAAGAACCATATCTGATTCATGAGTGTACCATCATATGATGTTTCATTTTGTGATACAAAATGTAATATGACTTGGTTATCCTGAGAATGAATCCAGCTAAATAAAACGCTGGCCAGATTGAAATAGGAGGGATAAGGAGAGTAAAGAATTTCTGGTAGAAAGACGCACATGTTCCAGATCTTCCCCCACAGACCATAAAATACCTGCAAAAATTGACTCTAAACAAATTTTAGAGCAGCAGAGCCACAAAACGACAGATTGAAAGAGACTTCTAGCCCAAGGTTGGCCTAGAAGGCCAACAGGAAAGGTCTATCACATGGGACATGGAGCAGAGTGCAGCTCATGGAGCCCAGCCCAATCTTGGCTGTGCAGCACCCTCAGGAACAGGACCAGAAGAGGCCTGGGGGCAGAATCCCCAGCAACAGCTGCGGTTCTCAGATCTCAAAGTACAAACGCCAAAGACAGTTTCAAGGGTTGGTGAGAAAGCTTTTTCACCTGAGTGAGACGGGAACAGGGTTCTCCCCTAGCCCTAACTCTAGGTGATTGTGGATGCAGGAGCAGTGTCCATTTTTGGAGCCCTTGGCCTAAGGCCTCTGGGGGAATTGAGCTGCTGCTCTGGGTCTCAGGCCTGAGTGGTGGCCCTGGGGTAAGGAAGAATGCTGACTGGCATGGTGGAGCTGGTGGAGGCTAGGTTTTGGTAGCTCCCAGATAAGAGCACAGACAAGGAGACCCCTTTCCCTTGACTGGGCCACCTTGGAGGAGCTGAGAAGTTACAGGTCCCAGAGTATAACTCCCCTTGACAAAGGACTCAAAAGTCAAGTAACTGGCTAGGAAAATGCCCAAAAAGGATAAAAATAAGACTATAAAAGGTTTCTTTCTTGGTGAACAGGTATTTTCTTAGATCCATTTGGATGAGGAAGAGCAATGCATACCACAAGAAGAAGACCTAAAAGTGGAGGCTTCTCCATTCCAAACATTCAAAATCAATATGCAGTGGTCTCAGGCCATTGAAGAGTTTCAAAAGGATTTTGAAAATCAAGTAAGAAAGGTGGAAGAAAAATTGGGAAGAGAAATTAAAGCAATGCAAGAAAATCATGAAAAGTAAGGCAACTGCTTGCTAATGTAGAATCAAAAAAATACTGAAGAAAATAAAACCTTTAAAATTAGACTAATACAATTTTCAAAAGAGGTCCCAAAGCCAATGAGGAGAAGAAAACTTTAAAGAGCAGAATTAGCCAAACGGAAAAGGAGGTTCAAAAGCTCACTGAAGAAAATAGTTCTTTAAAAATGAGAGTGGAGCAGATGGAAGCTAATTACTTTATGAGAAACCAAAAAAATTACAAAAAACCACAAAAGAATGAAAAAATGGAATATAATGTGAAATATCTCATTGGAAAAACAACTGTCCTGGAAAATAGATCCATTGGACACAATTTAAAAATTATAGGATTATCTGAAAGCCACCATCAAAAAAAAAGATGAAATTATGAAATTATCAATGAATTAAAAATTAAAATTGCCTGATATTCTAGAATCAGAAGGAAAAATAAATATTGAGAGAATCCTCCAATCACTTCCTGAAAGAGATCTCAAAATACAAATTCCTAGGGATATTGTAGCCAAATTCCAGAGTTCCTAGGTCAAGGAGAAAATATTGAAATCAGCTAGAAAGAAGGAAGTCAAGTGTTGTGGAACTATAATCAGAATCACACAAGATCTAACAGCTTCTACATTAAGGAATCTAAGGGCATGGAATATGATATTGCAGAAGTCGAAGGAACTAAGACTAAAAGCATGATTCACCTACCCAGCAAAATTGATTATAATGCTTCAGGGGAAAATGGTCATTCAGTGAAATAGAGGGCTTTCAAACGTTCTTGATGAAAAGACCAAAGCTGAACAGAAAATTTGACTTTCAAGCACAAGAATCAAGAGAAGCATGAAAAGGTAAACAGAAAAGAGAAATCATAAGGGACTTACTGAAGTTGAACTGTTTATATTCCTATATGGAAAGATAATATTTGTAACTTTCGAAACTTTTCTCAGTATTTGGGTAGTTGGAAGTAACACACATACACACACACATATGTAGACAGAGGATACAGGATGTGTTGAATAGGAAGGAATGATATCTAAAAAAATAAAATTAAGTGGTCAGAAAGGAATATATTGGGAGAAGAAAAGGAGAAATGGAATGGGTCAAATTATCTTTCATAAAAGAGTCAAGAAAAAACTTTTTCAATGGAGGAGCAAGGCAGGGAAGTGAGAGGGGAAAAAGTGAAACTTATTCTCATCACGTTTGGTTTAAGGAAGGAATAATATGCACACTCAACTTGTTATGAAAAACGATCTTACATCACAGGAAAGGAAGGCAAAATGGGATAAGTGAGGTGTGTATGGGGGATGATTGAAGGGAAGGCAAATATCAGGAAGGGTTCACTAGAAGCAAACACTTTTGGGCAGGGACAAAGTCAAAAGAGAGAATAGAATAAATTGGGGGGCAGGATAAAATGAAGAGAAATATAGTTAATCTTTCACAATATTGCTTTTATGAAAGTCTTTTCCATAACTGTACATGTATAACGTATATTGAATTCCTTGCCTTCTCAGTGGGATTAAGTTAGGAGGGAGGGAGGAAGAGAAGTTAGAACTCAAAGTTTTAGGAACAAATGTTGAGAATTGTTTTTGCATATAATGGAAAAATAAGAATTACAGGTAATTGGGTATGAATATTTATCTAGTCCTCCTCATTGGATTTTTGACCTCTTTTGCCAATTGAGTTAGGCTAGTTTTCAAGGTGTTATTTTCTTCAACATTTTTTTGGGTCTTCTTTAGCAGGGAGCTTATGTGCTGTTCATGCTTTGACTTCATGTCTCTCATTTCTCTTCCCAGCTTTTCCTCCACCTCTCTAACTTGATTTTCAAAATCCTTTTTGAGCTCTTCCATGGCCTGAGCCCATTGGATGGGCTGGGACACAGAAGCCTTGATTTCTGTTTCTTTGCCTGATGGTAAGCATTGTTCTTCCTCATCAGAAAGGAAGGGAGGAAATGCCTGTTCACCAAGAAAGTAACAACAGAGAAGAGAAAAGATGGAGATAAGAGAAGGGAGGTATGTGATAGAAGGGAGGGCAGAATGTGGGAAGGGGTAATCAGAATGCAAGATGTATTGGTGTAGGGGAGAGATGGGGAGAAAATTTAGAACTCAAAATTTTGTGGAACTGAATGTTGAAAACTAAATAAGAATAAACATTTAAAAAGACTTTAAGGCGGAGCCAAGATGGCGGAGTAGAAAGACGCACATACACATAGCTCCGAACCCACAACCCGTAGAACGACTACAAGGCAGTAACTCACGGCGAATTCTGCACCCAGAGACCACAGAACATTGGAGGGAGGGAGATTTCTGTTCCGGAGAGACCTGCAAACCTCTTGCAAAAGGTGCTTCGCGCTGCGGACTGGGCTCCAGGACGAGGAGCTGAGTATAGCCCTGCCGCGGCCGCGGCACCGAGAGGAAAAGATCCGAGAGGGCTTCAGGGACGGGTCTCCAGTGGCCGCACAAGTCCCTCCACCCACAGGTGATGGGGGTCGGTGAGAGAGTCTCTTTGGTGGGTTGGGGGGGGAGTGGGGTTCCCCCATGGCTGGGGCCCCCTCGGGAGACAGAAGCTGAGGGGCGGCGGCAGACCAGGGCTCCCCAAGCAGGCAGGAGCCTGGATCCATTGTTGAAGGTCTGTGCATAAACTCCCTGAGGGAACTGAGCCTGAGAGGCGGCCCTGCCCCAACCTGACCACCTGAACTTAATCTCACACTGAATAGCAGCCCTGCCCCCGCCCAAAGCCCTGAGGCTGGAAGCAGCATTTGAATCTCAGACCCCAAGAGCTGGCTGGGAGGATCAGGAGGCGGGGTGGGTGTGAGGAAAATATTCAGAGGTCAAGTCACTGGCTGGGGAGAATGCCCAGAAAAGGAAAAAGAAATAAGACGATAGAAGGTTACTTTCTTGGTGAACAGGCATTTCCTCCCTTCCTTTCTGATGAGGAAGAACAATGCTTACCATCAGGCAAAGAAACAGAAATCAAGGCTTCTGTGTCCCAGCCCATCCAATGGGCTCAGGCCATGGAAGAGCTCAAAAAGGATTTTGAAAATCAAGTTAGAGAGGTGGAGGAAAAGCTGGGAAGAGAAATGAGAGACATGAAGTCAAAGCATGAACAGCACATCAGCTCCCTGCTAAAGAAGACCCAAAAAAATGTTGAAGAAAATAACACCTTGAAAACTAGCCTAACTCAATTGGCAAAAGAGGTTCAAAAAGCCAATGAGCAGAAGAATTCTTTCAAAAGCAGAATTAGCCAAATGGAAAAGGAGATTCAAAAGCTCACTGAAGAAAATAGTTGTTTCAAAATTAGAATGGCACAGATGGAGGCTAAGGACTTTATGAGAAAGCAAGAAATCACAGAACAAAGCCAGAAAAATTGAAAAATGGAAGATAATGTGAAATATCTCATTGGAAAAACAACTGACCTGGAAAATAGATCCAGGAGAGACAATTTAAAAATTATGGGACTACCTGAAAGCCATGATCAAAAGAAGGTCCTAGACATCATCTTCCATGAAATTATCAAGGAAAACTGCCCTGAGATTCTAGAACCAGAGGGCAAAATAAATATTCAAGGAATCCACAGAACACCGCATGAAAGAGATCCAAAAAGAGAAACTCCTAGGAACATTGTGGCCAAATTCCAGAGTTCCCAGGTCAAGGAGAAAATATTTCAAGCAGCTAGAAAGAAACAATTCAAGTATTGTGGAAATACAATCAGGATAATACAAGATCTAGAAGCCTCTACATTAAGGGATCAAAGGGCATGGAATAGGATATTCCAGAAGTCAAAGGAACTAGGACTAAAACCAAGAATCACCTACCCAGCAAAACTGAGTATAATACTTCAGGGGGAAAATTGGTCTTTCAATGAAATAGAGGATTTTCAAGCATTCTTGATGAAAAGACCAGAGCTAAAAAGAAAATCTGACTTTCAAACACAAGAATGAAGAGAACCATGAAAAGGTGAACAGCAAGGAGAAGTCATAAGGGACTTACTAAAGTTGAACTATTTACATTCCTACATGGAAAGACAATATTTGTAACTCTTGAAACATTTCAGTATCTGGGTACTGGGTGGGATTACACACACACACATGTACACACGCACACATACGTAGAGACAGAGTGCACAGAGTGAATTGAAGAGGATGGGATCATATCTTCAAAAAAAATGAAATCAAGCAGTGAGCGAGAAACATATTGGGAGGAGAAAGGGAGAAATTGAATGGGGCAAATTATCTCTCATAAAAGAGGCAAGCAAAAGACGCATTAGTCGAGGCATAAAGAGGGGAGGTAAGAGAAAAACATGAAGTCTACTCTCATCACATTCCACTAGAGGAAAGAATAAAATGGACACTCATTTTGGTATGAAAACCTATCTCACAATACAGGAAAGTGGGGGATAAGGGGACAAACAGGGTGGGGGGGATGATAGGAGGGAGGGCATGGGGAGGAGAGTGCAATTTGAGGTTGACACTCATGGGGAGGGATAGGAGCAAAAAAGAATAGAAGTAATGGGGGACAGGAGAGGATGGAGGGAAATATAGTCAGTCCTATACAACACAACTATTATGGAAGTCATTTGCAAAACTACACAAATTTGGCCTATATTGAATTGCTTGCCTTCCAAAGGGAAGGGGTGGAGAGTGAGGGAGGTAAAAAGCTGGAACTCAAAGTGTTAGGATCAACTGTCAAGTACTGTTCTTGCCACTAAGAAATAAGAAATACAGGTAAAGGGCTAAAGAAAGCTATCTGGCCCTACAGGACAAAAGAGAAGACGGAGACAAGGGCAGAGAGGGATGATAGAAGAGAGAGCAGATTGGTCATAGGGGCAAAAAGAATGCTTGGTGTTTGAGGGGGGAGGGGAGAAAAGGGGAGAAAATTAGTAACCCAAAATTTTGTGAAAATGAATGATAAAAGTTAAATAAAAAATTAAAAAAATAAAATAAAAACACTATAAAAACAATTTCTTATATTAGGAGTTTTGGAAAAATTAAAAAAAAAAGTTGGGTCCAAATAAATAACACTAAAAGAAAACAAATAAAGCAAATATGCAGAATATTGAGTTTATTCATTTATTTTAAGGTGTAAGTTGTATATGACATATTCATATGGTAGAAGTCAAAGATGGGTAATGCAAAAGGATTCCTGTACTAGAACACTAAAGTAGTTCCCAACCACCACACCACGAAGTTTGACTTAAAGGACCAGCTGTTCACAGAAGTTATCCTCACAGATTGTGCTCAGAAAATTCATCAAATGATGCATACTTTTGGCGTCTCTAGAAAGTTCAGAAATGTCATGCTCTCATTCCTTTAATACAGCATTCAACCCCTTTTGGCCTTCCAATTATACATCCTATAGAAATCATCCAGTACAAATAGTGTTGCCATCCTGAACTCACAAAGACAAGAGAAAGTATAGGAATGCTTAATACGTGCATCTCTTAGTCATTTCATCAGCAATATGCTCATGTAGGTCTATCTTTGAGCCCTTATACCAATATGAAATAATAGACCCTGAAACAGTGGGGGAAAACAAAACAGTGCTACTAATTCTCCCAATTATTCAAATCCCTTGACTGTTTACTCCATCTTACCCCATATATCCAAGAAGTTGCGAAATCTTGGGCAAAATATTGTAATAGGTAATAAGGCTACAAAAACTTGAAAACCCAACCTCTGACCCTAAAGAAATCATATTTTATTTGTAAAATGAAATATTTACACAGATAAGGAATGAGGGGACAATTTGAGAAGAGGGAGAAGACCAACAGCTGGAAAGATCAAAAAATGCAATAAGATACAATTAAAGAATACAGGGATAGAATTTAAAGTAACTGGGTTTAAATTCTGTATTTGTCACTTAATTCCTGTGTACTTTTTGACAAATCACTAAATTTCTCTGTGTGATTTGACTGAACTTTTATCATCTCATGCAGCTCTAAATGTCTGATCTTTTAATCAGTGAGAATTTAGAAGCTTACCTCATATCTACCAAAGGTTTTCTTTATGTTCCTTGGGTTGGGATAAGATGGATATTTATGGCTAATAGTTAACTAAGCTTGAGTAATCACTTAAAACATGGCTTCTTAACCCTTCTTTATGTATAAAGATCCTTTTAGTACTTCAGGGAAATATGTGGACTCTTTTGCAGAATAAAGTTTTAACATTCATAAAATAAAATAAATAGGGTTACAATGTAAATCAATTACATGAAACTACAGTCTTCAAAGTACCTTCTTACAAAAACATATGGATACCAGATTAAAAATCCCTGGGTTGGAGCAATGCAAAAGTAAAAGTCAAGGAGACCCATTATATTTTCTGTGTATTACAACAATAGATTGTTGATGTGCATGAAATATATCTCTGCTTATAACTCTTATATACTCATTTGCTTATGTATTTATAACTCTGATATACTATTTCCTCAAAACTTGTTTAAAAATGTGAGTAGGATCAAGATAGGGCAAAAACTGAGTATATGCCAGTCTTTCCCTCTGCAATTCTATACTGTCCACCTTCAAAGTCTGATAGGGAACCAAGAAAAGAAATTATGTAAGTCCTCTGTTACCTGTGACCACTTATTAATCTTAGAACAAATGTCAAAATCAATGTGCTTGAAATCCAATTCCTTCCCATTTATATTCAAACTAAAAAATCAATTAATTTTCAATTAGTATTTTCACTATCAAAGGGGCTTTTGGGGAGGCTTGTTTTGAGGGATATTATTGTTCTTTAACCAAAGACACTTTTTCCCCATTTGTATTGAAAATAATTTTTAAAAAGTTTTGCCAATGTAACAATTGAATATTTAAATACGTAAGTCCCAGATGTTCTGACTGAATCAATTAATCAACAGTACAAACCAGGTATAAACAAATCCTTCGTTATTTGGGGGGAACTGAAATGCTTTCATCATTTTAAAAAGACAGATGACGATACTAAGGAAATAATCCTGTAATTGTCTGAAAGAATCAGATATATCTCTGGGTCTATGTATATCAAAGCAAGACAATTTGGAATTGCTCATTTCAGTACCTGCCTAGTCCAGTAGTCGAATCTAAAAGTGAAGGGCTCCTGAGTAGGCAATGGAATTTGTGAGAGTGGAGGAAATTCCACTATGCCTCTTCCTCCTCCCACCCATTGACCAGAAGGTGACTTTGAGAAGGCTGAAAGATTTGAAGCTCACAATTTTTTCAATAACTTCTTTCCTAGGGAAATTGTAACTGATTGCGGTGTCTGAATAAAGATCTAAAATAAACACAGGATTAGTTAAACACAGGAGGGATGCAGTTTCAGGATCTTGCAAAGGCAGTGACTTTGGAACCTATGATATATAGATAAATTTATCGTACTGGAGATTTAAGCAGAAGGGAACCATAGAAACCATCAAGTCTGTTAAAAAAAAAATTAAAAAAAAACAACAACCTGAGAACTGTTGAAATGGAATCTTTAGGTCCAAAACAAGGTATCTGAAAAGAACCACAGTCCAATAATATTGACAATGATTATAAATGCACTTATTGCCTGTGAAGGAGATTGTAAGCAGAAGAGTGAGATGGAGTCCACATCTGTCTGAAGAGGAGTTGGAAGGACTAAAGTGTTTATACTTTTTTTTTAAACAAAGGAAGGCAGAGAATTCGGGAGAATGGAAGGAAATTGAGCATATCCTAGTAAGGAAGGAGACGGGGAGCCCTATTCTCAAGGGTAAGGAAAGATACAAGAAACAGGGAGAGTGAGGAATTGCAAGTGTCAGAACTGTGGCCCTACGAAATACAAATCAGAAGACATCGTTGGTGATAAGCAGTCCACAGTTCAAGGCTTGCCCACAGACAATAAAATAAGGAAATGTCTCCAAAAACCATAAAACAGGATATGTCCAAGAACTCCATAGCCAACAGTAAGGGAGACCCTGAAGATAAAGATATCTCTTGAAAATCTATCAACCACCAAATGGCTCAGGGTCAGTTTAAAAGATGGTATGAGCTTAAGTGGCTTCAGACTTGCTAATTTTTTGCAAGTCTGGGTGGGTTTATTTTAGGCCACTGCTCGATTACAGCTCAAGGACAGGGAAGAGCACTTTCAGTCAATCCAGAGTGAAAACAGAGAGAAGCAGTTTCACTTGCAGCCTGAAGGAAACAGGGACCCTGAAGAACAATATCAATTTAAATCCCAAGGGAATTGGAGTCATAAGAAGAAGTATTTATTGTAAGCCCAATGCATCAGGGACACTTACTGATGAGAGTGTAGATCAGAAAAGTAGTGATCACATCTCTCCCCACATCACACCAACTTAGATGCACTGAACACGTCCAAATCCCTAAAATTTATCTTTGAAAAATAACATTGTCAAAAAGCCTGAAGCTTAATACAGCGTCACTACCCTCCCCATGGCAGGAACTGACATTAGGAGCTGGTTTTATGGGGGGGGGGGAACCCTACAAAATAAATAATTAATTAATTTGATTTAACAAAAAAGAAAAAAAAAAGGAAGAAATTACAAGTATCCTAAATGAAAAGGGTCCACACACTTCCAATAAAGATGAAGTTAAAGCAATTATTAGGAGACTTTTGCCAAATAATATATCACTAAAACTGGCAATCTAAGTGAAATGGATATTTACAAAATCATAAACTGTACAGAGTAGCAGAAGAGAAAATAAAATACTTAAATAACCCTATCTTAGGGGAAAAAAAGAAATTAAGCAAGCAATCCATGAGCTTGCTAAGAAAAAATTGGCAAGAGCAGATGTATTTGCAAAGGAATTCTATCAAACATTTAAGGAATAAATAATTCCCCCAACATTGCATAAGCTATTTGAAAAAAGAAGTGAAGGAGTCTTACAAAATCCTTTTCTAGGACACAAGTATCAATTTGATGCCTAAATGCAGAAAAGCAAACCAGAGAAAGAAAGCTATAAACCAATTTCCTTAATGAATTTTGATGCAAAATTTTAAAATAAATGGCTATGGGTGGAGCCAAGATGGTGGAGTGAGAGCAACTACTCACCTAAGCTCTTGGACAAACTCCTTTGGATACCTCTGAAAGGAGAGTCTGACCAAGGTTTGGAGGTGTGGAATCCAGTGGGAGACAGACTGTAACAGATTCGGAACCCAGGACAGACTGCAAGGTACACGGGAAGGACCTGTTCCTCTGGGGTAAGCCCCCAGCGTGCAGTGCAGCTCAGTCAGCCTAGTGGAGCAGAAGGGCCCCAGAAAATCTGAGAGCTGCGGGCGGAACCAGCAGAGCAGCACCCTAGGGCGGGAGACCAGTTGATGAAGTCAGAGCTGCTGAGTACCAGATATCAGGGGAACAACAGCTCCTGAGACTTTCAGTCTGAAGATTAAACATCAGTAAGTCACCTACTTGAACTTCCAGGAGCCAGGATGGCAGAGTGATCAGTAAATGCTCTCTCCTCCCCGCTTGATGACCGTGAAAGAACCATAAAATATTTCCCCAGAAAAATCCTGGATCAGCGAGAACAGCAGAGGGGGCAAAAAGTCTCATAACACCTGAGGCTAGGAAAATAGCTAAGCGGCATTTCTCCTACTGTGGTGGAGGCAAACTAGAAGGACAGAAGACCCAGGGCAGAGGAAACTCACACTAGGACCCAGGCAAGCCTCAGTGCCAGGAGAGGAGCCCCAGGAGGGATGGGAACCTGCACTAGCATCCAGGCGTGCCTCAGCACTCCAGGGGAAATGGGAAGACAATAGGGCAGCTGGGATCACCATCCCCTGAGCTTGCCTTTGCTTCAGTTCAGCTGAGATCTCCCATGACCAGATCACTCCTCCCCCACACTTAACAAGCTAACCCCAGGGCTGACCAGGGAAACACACACACAAAAAAAAAACGTAGTCTTAGCTTTTTCACATGTCAGCTAAACACAAAGTTCCCATTCTCCTCCCGAAAGGGATCTCAAACTCAAAACCCCAAGAAACAATGTTGCCAAATTCCAGTACTATCAAGTGAAGGAGAAAATACTACAGGCAGCCAGAAAAAAACAATTCAAATATTAAGGAATTACAGTCAGGATCACAAAGGACCTTGCAACTTCTTCATTAAAAGATAGAAGGAATTGGAATCCAATATTCCATAACGCAAAGGAGTTGGGACTACAATCAAGGATCAGCTACCCAGAAAAGTTCAGCATCATATTTCAGGTAAGGAGAAAGTCATTCAACGAAGTAAGGGATTTCCAGAGCTTCCTGACCAAAACGCCAGAACTTAATAGACAATTTAATCTTCAAATGCAGGTTTCAAGAGAATCATAAAAAGGTAAACAGTGGAGAAAAAAAAAAAAAAAACTTGTTACCCAATTAGGACAAACTGTTTACCTCCCTATAAGGGAAGATGATAATTGTTAATCTTGTGAGTTGTGCATCTATTATGAAATATAAAAGGGATATACATAGGGGGAAAGGGTATGAAGTAAATGATGTCATATTAAAAATATGATTTGAGTATGAGAAGGGATTGTAACAGGAAGTGGGAAAAGGAGGAAGCAGAAAATGGTAAATTACATCACAGGAAGAAGTACAAAATTATAGTAGAGGGAAAGAGGGGAGGGAGATGAGCATTATTTGAGAGGTACTCTCATCTGATTTGTTTCAAGGAGGGAACAATAATCTTAAGTAGATAATCCTAACTAGCTCTACAGGCAGTAGGAGGGGAAGGGGGAAGAATGGGGAGGGGAGCTAAAAGGGAGGGAAGAAGCAATAAGGGTAAGGGGAGTAAAAGGGAGGGGGGATAAAAGAAGGAAAGGAAGGCTGCAGGAGGAGTTGGTGAAAAGTGAAAACTATTGAGGAGGGGAAGGGAGATGAGGCAGCTGAAAGCACAAATGGTGGGAAAGAGGATGGAGAGAAATACACAGATTGTAACCATAACTGTGAATGTGAATGGAATGAACTCTCCTGTAAAACGGAGAGGGATAGCAGAATGGATTAAAGCCGTAATCCAATAAGTTCTTTACAAGAAACACATTTGAAACGGGGGGTACACACAAGATAAGGGTCAAAGGTTGGAGCAGAATATATTGTGCTTCAGCTGATGTAAGAAAAGCAGGAGTAGCAATCCTAATCTCAGACAAAGCAAAAGCAGAAATAGATCTAATCAAAAGAGAAAAGGATGGAAACTATAACCTGCTAAAAGGCACCATAGACAATGAAGCAGTATCATTACTAATCATGTATGCCCCAAGTGGTATAGCATCCAGATTCTTAGAGGAGAGGTTGGGGGAGTTGAAGGAAGAAATTGACAGCAAAAGTATACTAGTGGGGGACCTCCCCTCCCCCTCTCTGAACTCGATAAATCTAACCTCAAAATAAACAAGAAAGAGGTTAAGGAGGTAAATAAAACTCTGGATAAGGTAGATATGATAGATCTTTGGAGAAAATCGAATGGGAATAGAAAGGAATATACCTTTTTCTCAGCGGTACATGGAACATTTACAAAAATTGACCATTTACTAGGACATAAAAATCTCACAACCCAATGCAGAAAGGTAGAGATAATCAATGCATCCTTCCCAGATCATAATGCATTAAAAATTATATGTAATAAAAGGCCATGGAAAGAGAAACCAAAAATCAATTGGAAACCAAATAATGTAATTCTAAAGAAGGGTTGGGTTAAAGAAGAAATCATAGAAACAATCAACAATTTCATTCAAGAGAATGACAATAGTGAGACAACATACCAAATCTTATGGGATACTGCAAAAGCAGTTATTAGGGGAAGTTTTATATCTTTGAATGCTTACATAAATAAAATAGAGAAAAAGGAGATCAATGACTAGGGCTTGCAGCTGAAAAAGCTAGAAAAAGAACAAATTGAAAATCACCAAGTAAATACCAAATTAGAAGTACTGAAAACCAAAGGAGAGATTAATAAAATTGAAATTAAGAAAACTATTGAATTAATAAATAAAACCAATAGTTGGTTTTATGAAAAAAATTATAAAATTGATAAACTTTTGGTCAATCTGATTTAAAAAAAGAAAGAAGAAAATCAAATTACTAATATTAAAAATGAAAGGGGTGAACTCACCTCCAATGAGGACGAAATTAAAACAATAATTAGAAACTACTTTGCCAAACTTTATGCCCACAAATTCGATAATCTAAACTAGATGAATGAATATTTTAAAAAATACAAATTGCCCAGATTAACAGAAGAGGAAGTTGAATACTTAAACAACCCCATCTCAGAAAAAAAAAAATTGAACAAGCCATCAATGAACTCCCTAGGAAAAAATCTCCAGGGCCAGATGGATTCACAAGTGAAGAACAGTTAATTCCAATACTATATAGACTGTTTTTGAAAATCGGGGAAGAAGGAGACCTCCCAAATTCTTTCTATGATACAAATATGGTTTTAATACCCAAACCAGGAAGAGACAAAACAGAGAAAGAAAATTATAGACCAATTTCCCTAATGAATATAAATGCAAAAAATTTGAATCAGATTTTAGCAAAACGAATACAGCTTCTTATCACGAGATTAATACATTATGATCAGGTAGGATTCATACCAGGACTACAGGGCTGGTTCAATATTAGGAAAACTATTAGCATTATCCATCACATCAGCAACAAAGTTAACAAAAACCACACGATTATCTCAATAGATGCAGAAAAAGCTTTTGACAAAATACAACACCCATTCCTATTAAAAACACTGGAGAACATAGGAATTAAGGGAACTTTCCATAAAATGATAAGCAGTATCTATCTAAAACCTTCAGCAAGCATTATATGCAATGGGGATAATCTAGATGCATTCCCAATAAGATAGCGGTGAAACAAGGATGTCCATTATCACCTCTATTATTCATATGGCAGTAGAAATGTTAGCTGTAGCAATTAGACATGATAAAGATATTGAAGGAATAAGAATAGCCAAAGAAGAAACTAAGTTATCACTCTTTGCAGATGATATGATGATTTACTTAGAGAATCCAAGAGATTCAAGTAAGAAACTACTTGAAATAATAAACAACTTTGGCAAAGTTGCAGGTTACAAAATAAACCCACACAAATCTTCTGCATTCCTATATATAAGCAACAAAGTCCAACAGCAAGAGATAGAAAGAGAAATCCCATTTAAAGCTAGGGTAGACAGTATAAAATACTTAGGAGTTTACCTGCCAAAACAAACCCAGGGATTATATGAACACAATTACAAGACACTTTTTGCACAAATAAAATCAGATTTAAGTACGTGGAAAAACATCACTTGCTCATGGGTAGGCCGTGCTAATATAATAAAAATGACAATTCTACCTAAATTAATTTACTTATTTAGTGCCATACCAATTAAACTATCAGACAATTATTTTCTAGAGCTGGATAAAATAATATCAAAATTCATTTGGAAAAACAAAAGGTCCAGAATATCAAAGGGACTAATGAAAAGAAATGCTTGGGAAGGTGGCCTAGTGCTACCAGACCTCAAATTGTACTATAAAGCAGCAATTATCAAAACCACTTGGTATTGGCTAAGAAACAGAGCGGTAGACAAGTGGAATAGACTTGGCACTCAAGACACAGTAGGCAAGGAATATAGCAACCTTCTGTTTGATAAACCCAAGGGCCCCAGCTTCTGGTATAAGAACTCACTGTTTGACAAAAATTGCTGGGAAAACTGGATAACGGTGTGGCAGAAATTAGACGTAAACCCATACCTGACACCGTACACAAGAATAAAGTCCAAAAGGGTACATGATTTAGGTATAAAGATTGATACCATGAATAAACTGGAGAAGCAAGGAATAGTGTATTTATCAGATTTACCGAGGAGGGAAGAATTTTTTACTAAAGAAGAGATAGAAAGCATTATGAAAGGCAAAATGGATAATTTTGATTACATTAAACTGAGAAGTTTTTGCACAACCAAACCCAATGCAACCAAAATCTGGAGGGATGTAGTAAATTGGGAAAGAATTTTTACAGCTAAGCTTGGGGATAAAGGCCTCATTTCTAGAATATATGGAGAACTGACTCAAATGTATAATCATACAAGTCATTCCCCAATTGATAAATGGTTAAAGAATATGAACAGGCAATTTTGAGAAGAAGAAATTAAAGATATCTATAATCATATGAAAAAATGCTCTAAATCATTATTGATTAGAGAGATGCAAATCAAAACAACTCTGAGGTACCACATCACACCTATAAGATTGGCAAACATGACAGAGCAAGAAAATGATAAATGCTGAAGAGGATATGGGAGAGGTGGAACACTAATTCATTGTTGGTGGAGCTGTGAGCTCATCCAACCATTCTGGAGAGCAATTTGGAACTATGCCCAAAGGGCTACAAAAATGTGCATACCCTTTGACCCAGCAATATCGCTACTAGGACTGTATCCCCAAGAGATCATAAAAATGGGAAAGGGTCCCACATGTACAAAAATATTTATAGCAGCACTCTTTGTAGTTGCCAAAATCTGGAAGTCAAGGGGATGTCCGTCAATTGGGGAATGGCTGAATAAATTATGGTATATGAATGTAATGGAGTACTATTGTGCCGTAAGAAATGATGAACAAGACGACTTCAGGGAGGCCTGGAAGGACTTATATGACCTGATGCTGAGTGAAAGGAGCAGAACCAGGAGAACTCTGAGCACAGCAAAGACCACAGTGTGCGAGAGTTTTTTCTGGTAGACTTGGAACTTTGTAACAACACAAGAATTTAAAAAAAAAAAAATTCCCAGTGGTTTTTTAAGTCAAAATGCCTTCCACACTCAGAGAAAGAAGTATGGAATTCATTTGCAAAATGTAGCAGATCTTGTTTGTGTGTGTGTGTGTGTGTGTGTGTATTTGTGTATTATGTTTTGATTTGTTATATGATTTCTTCCATTTATTTTAGTTGGTCTACATATCATGACTATAGTGAAAATGTATTCAATAAGAAAATATATGTAGATCCTATATAGAATTGTATGCCTTCTTGGGGAGGGAGGGAAGTGGTGGAGGGTAGGTGTGGGGAGGTTAAAATCTAAACTTTATAGTAGTGATTATAGAACATTAAAAAAATAAAATAAAATTTAAAAAATAAAATAAAATAAAACAAATGGCTACCAAAGAGATTAAAGGAACATATCATAAACATCATACACAATGATCACATGGGATTTATATCAAGCATTAAAGCCTGATTCAATATTAGAGAAATTATCAGCACAATTCACAGTATTGATAACAAAACAACAAAAAAACCACAATATTTTATCAATAGTTGAAGAAAAAATCCTTTGACAAATATAATACCTATTCCTATTAAAATATTGGAAACTGTAAGAATCAATGGATCCTCCTAAAAAATAATAAACATATTTATCTAAAACCAAGAGCAAGCAAAATCTTTATTGTGAATAAACTTGACACTTTCCCAATTAGATTAGAATTGAAGCAAGAATGTCCATTGTCACTACCATTATTCAATATTGTACTAAAATTGCCATATATAGAAATAAAATAAAAGAAAGGAATTAAAGGAATAAAAATAGGCAATGAGGAGACAAAATTGTCATTCTTTGTGTGATATCGTAATATACCTGAGGAATTCAAGAGAATCAACTAAAAATTAGTTGAGACAATGACTTCAGCCAAATTTAAGAAAATAAGTCATCAGAATTTTTAGTGCCCCCAAAATCAAGAACAAAATCAAGAGACAGAAAGGGAAATTTTATTTAAAATCATGGAAAATAATACTAATTAAGACAAGCTTACAGATTATATGGGTTAGTTGGTTGTTCTTCATTTTCTAAGAGGACCAAAATGACATCACCATGATAAAGTGAAGTCTCAGTGTGTCTAATTGTGACTGATCAGACCAATATGATCTCAGAATGCTCTACCAGAGATTGGCCACAGATAGACCCTGTCAATATTTGGAGTGGATACTCCAAATTTGTGCATTACACATTTACTTTGTGCTATCTCAATTCTGCTTTGCTCATAGAGCACAACACTTTTTGTAATGTGGGCAAGCCACCCTGAGTGATCCTATGTCAGTGTCTCCCATGTCCCACAATCAAATTCAAAGTTCTTGAGAGGGACCTTGAGGGTGTCCTTGTATTACTTCTTCTGACCACCATGTGGTCACCTACCCAATGTGAGTTCTTCATGATATAATCTTTTTGGCAAGACTACATTTTGCATTCCAACAACTTGGCCAGCCCATTGGAGTTGTGCTCTCTGAAGTACAGTTGGAATACTTGACATTTTAGTTCAAGTAAGGCCTTCAGTGTCTGATACCTCATCCTGCTAGATGATCCTCAGAATCTTCCTAGGACAACTCGAATGGAACTGGTTCAATTTCCTGGCCTGGCATTGATAGACTGTCCATGTTGCACATGCATACAACAATGAGGTCAGCACAATAGCTCAGTAGACCTTCCGTTTGGTAGTCAGTCTAATACTTCTTCTCTCCCAGATTTTCTTGGGAACCTCCCAAACATTTTGCTAGCATTGGCAATACTTGCGTCAGTCTCACTGGCAATGTGTTCATCCCTTGAAAGTACACTACCAAGATAAATGAACTTATGCACAGCATTCAAAACTTCTCCATTTGTTTTAACTGATGATTCCACTTATGGATAGTGTGGTGGTGGCTGATGGAGCACCTGGGTTTTCTTGGTGTTGATTATTAGACCAAAATTAACAGAGATAGCATACTTTGTTTCATCTCAGATTCAGAGGCTGCACTTAGTGCACAATCATCTGTAAACAGAAAATCATGCACCAGCCCTCCCTCCACTTTGGTCTTAGCTCATAGCCTTTTCAAACTGAGGAACTTAACATCAATATGGTAAGTGACCTAGATGCCATATTCATCTTCATTGAAAGCATTTGACAACAGAGCTGAAAACATCATGCTAAAATGCATGGAAGCAAGCACACAGCCCTGTTTCACTCCATTGACTGGGAAGATATCATAGAAATTATTATTAGAAAGCATTTTCCACTATCCAGAAACTGGGCAAAAATGCCCTCTTTACATTGGTGTAAAATACTGATGAACTATTCTGGTCTACTCAAGTTTGAAATAATTTTCCTTAAGCCCTGACAACTAATAATGTCATAAGCCTTGGTCAGATCTACAAACATTGTATACAGACTTCTATTCTGCTCCTGCATTTTTCCTGGAGTTGTCCAGTAGCCAACACCATATATACTATTTCCCAGCCCTTTCTGAAGCCACACTGGCTCTCACGTATATGACTGTCTTTCGAGTGGAGGATCAGTCTCCTAAGAAGTACACTAGAAGAATCTTGCCAGCCATGACTAAGGGAGAGACTCCTTCCCCACCCATGATTGTAGCAGGACAATCTATTCCCTTTACCTTTATAGAGATGGGCAATGGAGGCATCCTTGATAACCTGCTCTTGCCATATAACCTGGAAAATTTCAGTCACTTTTTGTATGAGCAATGGTCCCCCTACCTTGTAAATCTCAGCTGGAATAGAATCAATACCAAGTGCTTTTCCACACAAAAGGAGCCTAAAAGCCCTCAAAACTTGTTCTTCATTTGGAAGTTCACCTAAGGAAGAATTGACTTCAACCTGAGGTAAACGGTCAATGGCTTCAGCATTGATTGATGATAGTCAGCTGAGAACACTATGAAAGTGTTCAGCCCATCTCTCTAGGATCATGTTTTTATTACTAATCATTGTGACTCCATCGACACTGAATAGTTGTGATACACCATAGGTTTTTGTTCCTTAAAGAGCTTTCAGGGAATCATAAAAGAGCTTTGGATTGTTACTATCAGTATAAAACTGTCTTTTACTGGGACAGAAATTCTGCATCTCTCTAAACTTTGCTTGTACTTTGCTTTTGATGGAATTAAATACTGCCTTTCTAGTGGTGATGAGTTATCCTGCTGGTATATTCTGTGGATTTCTTTTTTTTTTTTTTTCATTTAGCAGCTTCTGAATTTCCCCATCATTTTCATCACACCACTCTTGGTGTTTGCAAGTGTTCTGACCCAGTTGAGCAAATGCAGTGCTGTATATCAAATCTCTGAAAACTGCTCACTCCTTTTCTGCTCCACTGTTGCCAAGTATGTGTTGGCTCAACTTTCCTTCCCAGTTAACAACAAACTGTTCATACTCAGAGAACTCTATTTTTTTGAAATTGATTCTTCTGGTAGTTATTTTGCCTTGGGGAAGCACTTTTGATTAATGTAAATATTCAGCTTAGAAAGAATAAGTGTATGATCAATCCAGCTCTCTGCACCACACATTGCTTTCATCACTCTCACATCTTGTCTGTCTCATCTCCATACAATCACAAAAACTATACTGGTGGGGGACCTCAAGATCCCCCTCTCTGAACTTGAAATATCTAACCACAAAATAAACAAGAAAGTAGTTAAGGAGGTGACTAGAACTCTGGATAAGGTGGATGTGATAGATCTCTGGAGAAAATTGAATGGAGATAGAAAGGAATATACCTTTTGCTCAGTGGTTCATGACACATATACAAAAATTGACCATGTAGTAGGCCATAAAAAACTCACAATCCACTGCAGAAAGACAAATAGCCAACACATCCTTCTCAAATCATAATGCAATAACACGTAATTGAAGAGTATGAAAATATAAACCAAAAACTAATTGGAAACTAAACAATCTAATCCCAAAGAATGAGTGTGTTGAACAACAAATTATAGAAACAATCAACAACTTCATTCAAGAGAATGACAATGATGACAGAACATACCAAATCTTAAGGGATTATGCAAAATCAAGTCTTAGGGGAAGTTTTATATCTTTGAATGTCTACATGAATAAAAAAGAAGAAGAGGAAATCAATGAATTGGACATGCAATTGGAGATTTTAGGAAAAAGAATACAGCAACTTATCATGAGAATAATATATTATGATCAGTTAGGATTAATACCAGGAATGCAGGGTTGGTTCAGAATTAGGAAAAATATTAACATTATTGATTCTATCAACAACAAAGCTAACAGGAACCATATGATTATCTCAATAGATGGAGAAAAAGCTTTGGACAAAATACAACACTTATTCCTGTTGAAAACAATGAGGAGCATAGGAATAAATGCAACTTTCCATAAAATAATAAATATCTACCTAAAACCTTCAGCAAGCATTATATGCAATGGGGATAAGCTAGATGCATTTCCAATAAGATCAAGGGTGAAACAAGGATGTCTGTTACTCAGTATGGTACTAGAAATGGGAGCTGTAGTAATAAGAGAAGAAAAAAAGTTGAAGGATTAGTTGAAGAATAGGCAAAGAGGAAACTAAGTTATCACTCTTTGCAGATGATATGGTGATATACTTAGAGAATCCAGTAAAATATTATTTTATAAGTAAAACAAATAAACAACTTTGGCAAAGCTGAAGGTTACAAAATGAAACCACAAATATCTTCTGCATTTCTATATATTACTAATAAAGCCCAATAGGAAGAAATAGAAAGGAAAGTAGCATTTAAAGCTAAAATATTTGGGAGTCCATCTGCCAAAATAAACCCAGAGCCTATATGAATACAATTGCACAACACGTTTTGCACAAATAAAGTCAGATCTAAATAAGTACAAAAACATTAGCTGCTCTTAGGTAGGCCAGGCCAATATAATAAAAATGATGATTCTACCTAAATGAATTTATTTTTCTATACCATATCAATCAAATTATTAGATAATTATTTTGGAGAGCAAGAAAAAAAATTACATCAAAATTCATCTGGAAGAACAGAAGATCCAGAATATCAAATGTATTAATGAAAAGAAATGCTAGGGAAAGTGGCCTAGCTCTACCAGATCTCAAATTGTATTATAAAGCAGCAATTATCAAAACAAGTTGATTCTGGTTAAGAAACAATGGGGTAGACCAGTGGAATAGGTTAAGTATTTAAGGCACAGTAGTTAATGGATATAGCAGTCCGCCGTTTGATAAACTCAACAAAATTTGCTGGGAAAACTTGATAATAGTATGATGGAAGGTGGGCATAGACCAATGCCTGACACCACACACAAGAATAAAGTCCAAATGGGTACATGATCTAGGTATAAATATTGATACCAGGGACAAACTGGAGGAGCAAGGAATAGTGTATTTATCAGTTTTAAGAAGAATGGAGAAATTTTTGACTAAATAAGAGAGAGAAAACATTGTGAAATGCAAAGTGGATCATTTTGATTACATTACATTGGGAAGTTTTTGCACAAACAAACCCAATGCAACAAAGATTACTAGGGAAGCAGAAAACTGGGAAAGAATTTTTGCAACTAGTGTCTGTGATAAAGGCCTCTTTTCTAAAATACATAGAGAACTGAGTCAAATGTAGAAGATCATAAGTCATTCCCTAATTGAAAAATGGTAAAAGGATATGAACAGGCAGTTTTTAGAGGAAGAAATTAAAAAAAATTAAGAAAATAAAATAAATAATAATAAATAATAAAATAAAAAAAATATACTCTTATGAAAAAAAGCTCTAAATCACTATTGATTAGAGAGATGCAAATCAAAACAACTCTGAGATGTCACATCACACCTACCAGATTGGATAACATGGCAAAACAGCAAGATGATAAATGTTGGAGAAGATATGGGTGAGTTGGAACACCAATTCATTGTTAGTGGAGCTGTAAGCTGATCCAACCATTTTACAGAGCAATTTGCAACTTTTCCCAAAGAGCTACAAAATTGTGCCTACACTTCCACTCAGAAATACCGTTTATAGGACTGTAACCACAAGATATCATAAAAATGGGAAAGGGGCACACGTACAAAAATATTTATAGTTGCTCTCTTTGTGGGGGCCAAAAACTGGAATTCAAGGGGATTCCCATCAATTGGGGAATGGCTGAATAAATTGTGGTATATAAATGTAATGGAATACTGTTGTGCTATAAGAAATGATGAACAGAGAGACTTCAGAGAGGCCTGGAAAGACTTGTATGTACTGATGCTGAGTGAAAGGTGCAGCAAACGGAGAACTTTGTACACAGCAACAACCACAGTGTGCTAGGAATTCTACTGGTAGACAATACTTCTTTGCCATGCAAGGACGTAAAAAATTCCCAATGGACTCCTGAGGCAACATGCCTTCCATGTCCAGAGAAAGAATTATGGAATTCCATCGCAGAATGAAGCAGGCCATTTTTTTTGTGTATTATATGGTGTTTTATTTTGCTTTATGATTTCTCCCATTCATTATAATTCCTCTATGTAACATGATTAAGGTGAAAATATATTTAATAGGAATGTATATGTAGAATCTATATAAAATTTTATGCCATCTCAGGGAGGAAGTGAGAGGGAGGGCCAAGGAAGGGAAAAATCTAATATGTATGGAAGTGATTTTAGAACACTGAAAAATACCACAATAATTTAATTTAAAAATATATCTGATTTTGTTTTTTATAGAATTTTGTTTTGTTTTTGTTCTTTTGGTTTATATAATTCTTGGTTGTTTTCATATGCTTACTCCCAGGTATTTTATACTGTCATGAATAATTTTAAATAGATTAATTTTTGCTATCTCTTCTTGTATAGTTGTGTTTCTTGATATATAGGAATGTTGATGATTAAGGTGGATTTACTTTATATCTTGCTACTTTGCTAAAATAATTAATTGTTTCAACTAACTTTCTTGTTTGAGTCTTTGGGGTTTTTCAACAATATCATCATGTCATCTGCGAAAGAGTTAGCTCTATGACCTCATTCCCTTTCCTGATTCCTTATAGTTCTGTTTCTTTTCATATTCTTATTGCTAGAAATTTCAATTCAATCTTGAATAATATTGGTGCCAATGGGCATCCTTGTTTAGCACCTGATCTTACTGAGAAGGCCTCTAGTTAATCGCCATTAAAAATGAACTTGCTGATTTGTTTTCTATTTTCAATTTAAGGCAAAAATCCATTTATACTCATACTTCAAATGTTCTTAATAGAAATGTGTGTTGAACTTTGAAAAGACTTTAATACATCTATTGATATAATCATGTGATTCTTTTCTTTCATTATTGATGTAATCAATTACATTGATAGCTTTCTTCATGTTAAATTATTCTTACAATATTTGTATAAGTCCCACTTGATAATAATGTATAATCTTTGTAACATATTGTTGTAATCTCTCAGCTAGTGTTTTAATGAGAAATTTTACTTCCACATTCATTAATGAAATTGGTCTATAATGTTCTTTTCTTCTGTTTTTACTCTTTCTGGTTCAGCTATCAGAGTCGTATTTCTTTCATAATAGGAGTTTCATAGAATCTCTTCTTTTCCTATTATTCTAAGTAATTTATTTAAAATTGGAATTAGTTGATCTTTAAATACTTGATAGAATTGACTTAGTTATCTGGTGCTTTTCTCTTTGGAAGTTCATTTATGGATTGTTTAACTTTTTTTTTTCTGAAATAGGTCTATTCAGATATTCTATTTCCCCTTCTATTAATTTAGGCAATTTTTTTTGTACATATCCTTCCATTTCACTTAAATTGTTAAATATATTGGCAAATAATCAGACTAAATAATGCTTTATAATTAATTTCATCTTTATTGATATAGTCACCCTTTTCATTTTTAATCCTAGATATCTGGCTTTATTGCTTTTTATAGTCAAGTTAACAAAGCCCTTCCTCACTCAAAACAAAGTCAAGTGCAAGTCATGTCATCATTTCTCTGATGGCATGGTCTACTTCGGAAAGGAAGGATGAACACACACAAGTTAACAAACTATTTTATTTGTGTTATTGGTAAAACTAGTTTTATTTATTAATCAAATGAGTGGGTATATTTTTCTTTCAGTTTTATTGATCTCACCCTCAATTTTTAGGATTTCCAATTCAGTCTTTAGTTCAGGTGAGGTTATTCTTTCTTTTTCTGTTTTTTTCATAATCCATGCTCAATTCATTAGTCTGCTCTTTCTGTATTTTATTTCTGTAAGCATTTAGAGATAGAAATTCTCTTCTTATCACTGCTCTTGCTGTATTCATGTTTTTTGTTATGTTGACACTCTCTCATGAACTTACAGGACCTCTCTCTTCTTTGAAAATCTTTTCACCAATATAACTAAAAAACAAAAACAAGACAAACCATTATGTTTCACTGTCTTTGGTTTTGTTTATTCACTTCACCATATTTTGAACTTTAACTGCCTTATCACTGTTTTTAAAGGATCATATCATATTTTGCATCCATGTTCCATTATATGGCCTTACTCCAATAAAAGATGACATGTCTAAACCTTAAAATTCAGAGGGAGCCAAGATGGCAGAGTAGAAAGACGCACATACACATAGCTCCGAACCCACCACCCACAGAATGGCTACAGGGGAGCAACTCACAGAGAATTCTGCACCCAGAGGCCACGGAATATTGGAGTGAGGGAGATTTCTGTTCCGGAGAGACCGGCAAACCTCTCGCGGGGGGTCCTTCGCGCTGCGGACTGAGCGCCAGGACTGGGAGCTGAGGGCAGCCCTGCAGCTGCCGCGACACCGTGAGGAAAAGATCCGAGCGGGCTACGGGGACAGGATCTCCAGTGGCCACGTGGGTCCCTCCACCCACAGAGGGACCTGCAAACCTCTCACAAAAGGTCCGTTGCACTGCAGACGTGGAGCCCAGTCCAGCCCAGACCTGCTGCAGCCATGGCACCAAGAGAAACAGACGCGAGCAGGCTTCAGGGACGGGATCTCCAGCGGCAGCACAAGTTCCTCTGCCCACAGGTGACGTGGTCGGTGAGAGAGTCTCTTTGGCAGGTCGAGAGGGGAGTGGGGTGCCCCCATGATTCGGGCCTCTCCCCGGGAGGTAGAAGCTGAGAGGCGGCTGCAGACAGGGGCTCCCCAAGCGGGCGGGAGCCTGGATCCATTGTGGAAGGTCTGTACATAAACCCCCTGAGGGAACTGAGCCTAAGAGGTGGCCCTGCCCCGACCTGACCACCTGAACTTAATTCTCACACTGAATAGCAGCCCTGCCCCTGACAAAAGCCTTAAGGCTGGAAGCAGCATTTGAATCTCAGTCCCCAAACGCTGCCTGGGAGGATCAGAAGGCGAGGTGGGTGTGAGGAGAATATTCAGAGGTCAAGTCACTGGCTGGGAAAATGCCCAGAAAAGGGAAAAGAAATAAGACTATTGAAGGCTACTTTCTCAGAGAACAGACATTTCCACCCTTCCTTTCTGATGAGGAAGAACAATGCTTACCATCAGGCAAAGACACAGAAATCAAGGCTTCTGTGTCCCAGCCCACCCAATGGGTTCAGGCCATGGAAGAGCTCAAAAAGAATTTGGGAAATCAAGTTAGAGAGGTGGAGGAAAAACTGGGAAGAGAAATGAGAGTTATGAAAGAAAAGCATGAAAAGCAGATCGGCTCCCTGCTAAAGGAGAACCAAAAAAATGTTGAAGAAATTAACACCTTGAAAACTAGCCTAACTCAATTGGCAAAAGAGGTTCAAAAAGCCAATGAGGAGAAGAATGCTTTCAAAAGCAGAATTAGCCAAATGGAAAAGGAGATTCAAAAGCTCACTAAAGAAAATAGTTCTTTCAAAACTAGAATGGCACAGATGGAGGCTAAGGACTTTGTGAGAAACCATGATATCACAGAACAAAGAGAGAAGAATGGAAAAATGGAAGATAATGTGAAATATCTCACTGGAAAAACAACTGACCTGGAAAATAGATTCAGGAGAGACAATTTAAAAATTATGGGACTACCTGAAAGCCATGATCAAAAGAAGAGCCTAGACATCATCTTCCATGAAATTATCAAAGAAAACTGCCCTGAGATTCTAGAACCAGAGGGCAAAATAAATATTCAAGGAATCCACAGAACACCGCATGAAAGAGATCCAAAAAGAGAAACTCCTAGGAACATTGTGGCCAAATTCCAGAGTTCCCAGGTCAAGGAGAAAATATTTCAAGCAGCTAGAAAGAAACAATTCAAGTATTGTGGAAATACAATCAGGATAACACAAGATCTAGCAGCCTCTACATTAAGGGATCAAAGGGCATGGAATAGGATATTCCAGAAGTCAAAAGAACTAGGACTAAAACCAAGAATCACCTACCCAGCAAAACTGAGTATAATACTTCAGGGGAAAAAATGGTCTTTCAATGAAATAGAGGATTTTCAAATTTTCTTGATGAAAAGACCAGAGCTGAAAAGAAAATTTGACTTTCAAACACAAGAATGAAGAGAACCATGAAAAGGTGAACATCAAAGAGAAGTCATAAGGGACTTACTAAAGTTGAACTGTTTACATTCCTACATGGAAAGACAATATTTGTAACTCTTGAAACATTTCAGTATCTGGGTACTGGGTGGGATTACACACACACACATGCACACACAGACACATACATAGAGACAGAGTGCACAGAGTGAATTGAAGAGGATGGGATTATATCTTTAAAAAAATGAAATCAAGCAGTGAGAGAGAAAGATATTGGGAATAGAAAGGGAGAAATGGAATGGGGCAAATTATCTCTCATAAAAGAGGCAAGCAAAAGACTTATTAGTGGAGGGATAAAGAGGGGAGGCGAGAGAAAAACATGAGGTCTACTCTCATCACATTCCACTAAAGGAAAGAATAAAATGCACACTCATTTTGATAGGAAAACCTATCTCACAATACAGGAGAGTGGGGGACAAGGGCACAAGCAGGGTTGGGGGGAGGATAGAGGGGAGGGCATGGGGAGGAGAATGCAATCCGTGGTCGACACTCATGGGGAGGGAAAGGATCATAAGAGAATAGAAGTAATGGGGGACAGGATAGGATGGAGGGAAATATAGTTAGTCCTATACAACACAACTATTATGGAAATCATTTGCAAAACTACACAGATTTGGCCTATATTGAATTGCTTGTCTTCCAAAGGGAAGGGGTGGAGAGGGAGGGAGCTAAAGAAGTTGGAACTCAAAGTGTTAGGATCAACTGTAATGTTCTTACCACTAGGAAATAAGAAATACAGGTTAAGGGGTAAAGAAAGCTATCTGGCCCTACAGGACAAAAAAGAAGATGGAGACAAGGGCAGAGAGGGAGGATAGAAGAGAGAGCAGATTGGTCACAGGGGCAATTAGAATGCTTGGGTTTGGGGGGGGAGGGGATAAAAGGGGAGAAAATTTGTAACCCAAAATTTTGTGAAAAATAAATGTTAAAAGTTAAATAAAAAAAAAACAAATAACAAAAAAAAAGAAAAGAAAGCAAAACACATAATATAAATATAAAATCAATCAAAATCAACAATCCCACTTTGACCAATGTGTACATCTCAGTCTGAAACTTGAGCCCATCAGTTGCCTCTCAAGAGGTGGACAATATGTTTTACAATTAGTTCTCTGAAGCTGGGGTTACACAATGTATTGATCAGGAATCTTAACAATTTCAGAGATTTCTTTATCATGGAGTTTTTATTTGTAAAAATTAATATCCTGGCTCTGCTCATTGCATTCTGTTTTATTTCATACATGTCTTCAATGTTTTCTCTGAAATTGTCTTATCATTTCTAATGAGACAATAATACTACACAATAATTTGTTTAGCCAATTGATAAAGGCTCTATTAATTTTCTTTTATCTAAAACAAAAATGTGGTATGAATATTTTAATACATATTGTTCACTTTCCTCTTCCTTTGATTTCTTTAAGCTAAAGACCAGAAGTGGAATCAGTGCTTCACAGTTTATTGACTTTTTAGCCATGGATCCATATTGATTCCCAGAATCACTGTAGGTATTCATGTCTCTAACAAAAGTATATTTTTGTGCCTATTTTGTCAAAGTACCTTCAACAATTACCACTTTCCTTTTTTGTTATGTGTGTCAACCTAATTGGTATGAGACAGAAACTCAAAGTTGTTCATATATCTTAGTGATTTGGATAATTTTTTCTAGATGATTATTGATGGATTAAATTTCTTCTTTAAGCAACTGCCTATTTTCAGGGATGGTTAATCCCCTGGGAAATAGTTCTAGTTTTTTAATATTTGTATCAGTTTGTATTAATTTTAAATATGAATCAAAAAGAACTTTTCTAAGTACCTAGCATAACATGTAGAGAAGATTCAATATAAAAACATAAATTTCCGTTTCAGACATATTTTTAAACCTATGTAATAAATGCTATACATTTCTTTCAAAGATATCCTGCTTTTTTGTACTTCCTTCTAAGTTTTCTCTTGTTCTCAACTGTGAATTTTTGGTTTTCCCTCTCCCTCTAAACCCTGTGCTAGAGAAGGCGATATTTTAACTCAACTATATACGCATATATATGCATCTACACACATATAATATTTTATACATACAAACATATATGCATAAGTATTAATGTGCATGTATGTACATATATAATCATACGCCACACACATCTAATTGCGAATTCTTTCTCTGGAGGAGAATAGCATCTTCCTTCCTAGGTCTAGATTTTCCTGTGTTTTTTTCCTTAACATTAACCAGCTCAACATTTCTGATAACAGTAGTTTTCCATCAAAATCATACAGCACAATTTGTTTAGAAGGAGTTTAATCAGTACTCACAAATGAAAATGGGATGTACCTTAGAGATGACTGTTGTGAATTGTGAAATGTTCAGTGTGAATTGAAAAGATTTGTACCTTGTCATTTAGACCTGAAACTTGATCTTTCTAGAACTCTTAGATTGTGTCACTGTTTCAGGAATCTTATATTGTTCCTTTCTTTGTGTTGCTATAAATGTTTTAATTTTCATTTCCTTTTAGTGTTTTTTTGATATGAACTCAAAATTTAACAACAATTTAAGTGCTAGAAAATCCTCTATAACAGCTGTGTCAAATTTGAATAGAAATATAATGTTTTTTATCTGCTGTTTTAGATACCCACAAATTAAAATTTTTCATATTTTATTTTAATTTTATTAAATATTTCCTAATTATTTTTTAATCTTATTTAGGCCTTTTCAGGATTGTTTGGGCCACATATAGCTTGCTGCTGGTGGAATGTTTGACATTGTTAAACTTGAGACCTTAAGTACTTTAATACCAAGGCATAGAGTATGGTAGGATAAATCTTGCAATTCATGTAAGCTAGAATTTTTTTTCTTTCAAAATTATTGAGATCATGCTCATGACTTGGTTACTCAGAGGATAGAGGGATTGATGCTGATGTCACCATTTCCTCATCATCTGAGTACCAAACAGTCACAAGGAATTCTTATTGGTGTCTAATGCTTGATGTAACTCACCTAAGGGAGCTTTGCTTTGCTAAATAAACTGAAGATATGCTCAGTGCTTATCTTTGTTGAATATTCTTTTGCTTGTGTCCCATGTTGTTTCCAATACTGAACTTAAATTTCCATGAGATTATCCTGAAGGAAAGCCAGCCAAAATTAATGGCCTCAAAAATTTCTTTCAGTACCATATCTGCTATCCAAACCAAAGCGAGTGTGCTGGTACCTCCCAGGTTTATTATTTGATGGTTTTAATTCCCTATTTAAATGGAAACTTATGGTTCTCTTAATATTCCTGCTACACTTCTGATGAACACAAACATGGCATCTTGAAGAATTCATAAGTTCAGATCACCCTCACCTATAAAATATTTCTAAAAGTATGTTTAAACATAATTGCAGAATTCCACAATTAAGCTTTTTTAAAAAAATAGAAAATAATAAAATAGTTTTATTCTCCTCTTTACCCTGGGGAATGCATGCATTCTGATTATGAAAGAATGAACCTTTTCCCTTATACTAACAGTGTTGCTGAATAAACCTTACTTTCTTCTTCCAACATAGTTTATGGAGACTGTCTCTCCTATCCCTTCAAAAATAAGAGGGGAGAGAACTGACTACATTATTTCTTTAGCCTTTTATCACTTAAACCTCTCTTTCCCCTGTAACAATTTTTACAAGTTTTCTATTTAATTTTTTATTCATAGCACCTCATTTACAAGTGTTAAAAGAAGATGAATTCTGATGCTGAAATAAATGTGTAAAGCAGGCCAGAAACAAGTAACTTGAAATTGAGAGGTGGAGGAAAGGAAGCATAATGCAACATTCATTCACAATAAGCCTCTTCTTTCAACTTCTTTAGCCCTGTTACTTGACATTTATGTCTTGCCATTGATAATAAACTACCTTAGTGACAAATATTGCTCTGTATCTACCTTATATTTTCCACACTCCAAGACCTCATCTTAGTCTTCCAATAGCTCTTTACATGAAAGAACCACAATCTACTCTACCTTTCTTCCCCATCAGCCATTGTAGATCAGATGGCATAGTTCCATAGACTGGTTGTATTAACCTAGGCATGTCACTTAACCTCACTTTAAGAACCTCTGCTGATTGACATTTGTGTGACTTCAGGCAAGCCATTTTACCTCCCTCTGTTTCCTCATGTGAAAACTAAGGGAGAGGAATTGAACTAGATATCTTCTTCAGTCCCTTTCAGTTCTAAATGTTATCTTAAATTGTAAAGTTTCAGTTGAGTCCAACTCTGTGATCGCATTTTGGGGTTTTCTTGACAAAGAAACTGGGGTAGTTTGCCATTTTGATCTCTAACTCATTTTACAGATGAGGCAACTAAAGCAAACAGGGTTAAGTGACATGTTAAGGGTGACACAGCTGGTCAGTGTCTGAGGTTGGATTTGAACTTAGGTCTTCCTGACTCCAGGTCTGACACTCTGTCTACTGTGCCATCTGGCTGCCCATCAACATTACCTCATCAAGGAGTTCCCTAAACCATAATGAGTTATCTTGGAAACAGAAAACAAAATCCATGTAGATCCCCAGATTCTGTGTGCTCTTCATTAGTAGTATTCCTTTTTGCTGAGGTATTACCTTTATTGCTCTACTTTTTCCCACATATGTATTTCCCCAAAGATAAGGTGGCATTTGACTCCTACTCCTTCCTTCATCTGTAGGTACATTCATGATCATTATCAATAATGCATTTTTAAAGTAATTGCTCCATATGAATCATTCTCTTATTTTTTTTTATTTTTGATGAGTTAAAACCATAGTCTATCCAGAGAAATTCCATGATATTACACATTTTCTCTACTAGAACTAGATTCCTTCTGTATACCTGTTTTCTAATTTTATCAGGCTACATATGGCTTTCTAGGACGTGTGATCTCATATTTCTGATTGTGATAGTACCCTCCCCCAATGCTAAGAATACTCTTTGAAATTCAAGGACAGAATGGACATAGCAAATGAAACTGTCATTTCAGTTATAACAAAAAATTCTCTATTGAAAGTTAAAACGAAATGGGAAGTGAAACAAGAAATTTCACTGAAAGAATAAGAATAGGAAGAAGAAAAAGAAAACTCCCTCTACCAGGGGCCCGTAGACTGAAAGGTCAAATAACATCAATAGTCAAATGGTCTGCACATGTCACAGTTGGTACCTGAAGTCAGATCTTCCTGGGTCCACGGTCAGCTTTCTATCCACTATGCAATTCTGGCTTACCTCTTGGAGATGTCATTATTTTAAATATTTAAGTGAATTTTGTTTTAGAATTTCATAACAGACCTCAAGAATACTATAATTCCCTGAAGATGCAATGGAACTTGGGATTAGGAATTGTCATTTGGAGTGTATTTTATAGAATATGAGTGCATGCACTGATAAGGCTGAGATTTATCCCAAGGTAGGAAACAGATGATTCTAGTAATCACTGGTATGGGGGAAAATGGTAATAAAGCATCTACTTAGCCATTTTTTCATATGTGTCACTGGTAGGGACTTAGGAAGACTTAGAGGAAATTCTTGCTTTTAGTATTTGTTAAACCGTATGATCACTTTGAACTTCAGTTTCCTCAACAGTGAATAAAGTTTTCTTTCTTCATTCATTTTTCAGTCTTATCTGACTCTTTGTAAACCCATTTAGGGTTTTTTTGGCAGATACTGGAGTGATTTTCCATTTACTTCTTTAGCTCATTTTATAGATGAGAAACTGAGGTCAACAGAGTTAAGTAAATTGCCTAGAGTCACTCAGCTAGTAAATGTCTGAGGACAGATTTAAACTCAGGAAAACCAGTGTTTCTGCCTTCAGGCATGGCACTCTGTCCACTGACCCATCTAGAAGACCATAAAGTAAAGTAATACTGGTAATATAAAATCTCAACTTCATTAGGATAAAACATTGCAAATAAAATATTACATACATGCTGATTTACATTATTGGGAAGATATTAATCACTGATTTGATGCATTGATTTGTAGCTAAGTATTGTATAAGACCTATAGTGTATCTTGCTACGTTGAAAAACATTTTTAAACAGTTTTTATATAACTGATGTTGAGCCATTCTAATTTAATTAATATTCTATAATAAAGTTAGAACCCTTGTCACTGTGTATATGAGTGTGTCTGTGTTTTTGCATACAATTGTTTATTCCTTATAATCACATCATACCTTTTTAAGAAAATGATTCCCTGGAGAAAGTCTCTCATTTACATATTTTACACTTTTTAAATACATATGAAAGAAGGCCCTTTTTCTGCCCTTTGATTATTGCTCTTCAACTTACCCCCAAATCGATTTATATCTTTTTTTGTAGACATAATACACATATATATTTCATAGACTATATATTATGCATAAATACTTTGTAGACTATATATACTCACATACATACACACTTTTACAATACACATATATATAAAAAACATACTTTGTAGGATTTCTATGTATATACACATACATATACATAATTATATATACATACAAATATATATCATATACATATATAATTTATGTTTATATACTTCATATATAATATACCTTGTAGAATACACATAAACATAAATACATAAAGTCTACAAAAAAAAGCAAATAAATGACTTTTAATTCTAATAGTGTATAAAGTGTATAAATGTATATCATTTCATTTCAGGGTATCCTGGTACTTTGAACAAGGCCTACTTCATGTCAGTTACTAATAAAGTTTGGTCAAATGTTAAGTAATGACAAATTTGCTTCAATTCATGTCAACAAACATTAATAATGGCCTACTGAGTGTAAGGGACTGTACAAGGCCTAGAAATAAAAATAAATATATAAAAGGAAAACAAAACCAAAACCAAAACCAAAATCGCTGACTTGAAGAAGATTTCTTTCTCTGGGAAATGATACAACATGTAGACAGATGAATAAATATAATATAGTTTGAAAAAAGGTGAGACCACTTAATTTACCTGTTTTGATATAAGGAAGAATAATAAGAAGGTATAGGTTATTGTTTCTTTCTTACCCCTTTAATACTCTTAATTACTGGGCAGGAAATATCCATGTATCAGATAGAGGTTTATTTCTGAGAGGTATCAGGGACAGAGTCCAATGAATGTTCTTGTTTGCTATCATTTAAAAAAACCTAGAGATTTTTCTGCATAAGAATTATTTTATTAATTGCATCAAAGAACCAAAAAATGTTTTTGTAGAAAAAATGTTTTTAAAGAAAAAGTATTTTCAGTAGAGATAATGACAACAATGAAAAATCATACCAAAATTCATCAAATGCAGTAAAAGCAAAACTTAGGGGGAATCTCTAAACGCTTATACAGACACACACACACACACACACACACACACACACACATATAAAGAGAGAGACAGAGACAGAGACAGAGAGACAGAGAGAATCATGAGATCAACAAACCAGGAATACAATTTTAAAAAGAAGTCCAAAAAACACCAAATTAAAAATCCCCAATAAAACACCAAAAAGAAGTCCTAAATATCAAAGGAGATATTAATAAAATTGAAAGTAAAAATAAAACAATTGAGCTAATAAAGAAAACTATGAGATGCTTATAATAGTAGTTTATTTTTTCTAACTGCATGTAAAGACAAATTTAACATTCGTTTAAAAATTTTGAATTTTAAATTTTCTCTCTCCCTTCCTTCTTCCTTTTTAAGATTCTAAGCAATTTGTATAGGTTATATGTGCACTCATGTAAAACATTTCCATGGTGGGAAGGAAGAAACAGACCCAAAAAATGAAAAAAAAAATGAAGTGAAAATAGTATGCTTCGATTTGCATTCAAAGTCCATCAATTCTTTCTTTGGATGCAGATAGCATTTTTCCTCATGAGACATTTGGAATTGATTTTGATGATTGTACTGCTGGGAACAGCTAAGTGATTCAGGCTTGATTATCCCATAATGTTGCTGTTACTGTGTACAATGTTCTCCTGCGTCTGCTCATTTCATTTTGCATAATTTCATGTAACTCCAGGTTTCTCTGAAGTCTGCCTGCTCATTATTTCTTATAGCAAAATAGTATTTCATGACCTTCATATACCACGAATTTTAAACCATTTCCCAATGGATGGGAATATGGTCAATTTCTATATCTTTCCACAAAAAGAACTGTTATAAATTTTTTGTACAAGTGCATCATTTCCCTGTTTTAAAAAAGTCTCTTTAGGATATAAATCTAGTAGTGATATTGCTGCATCAAAGAGCATGTAGAGTTGATTGCTCTTTGGGAATAATTACCAGTTGCTCCCCAGAACATTTTGTATCAGTTCACCACTCCAAAAATGCTAATGCATGCCATATGCCCTCCAACACTTAGTATTTTACTTCTCTGTCATAGTAGGTGTGGTGTGGTGGCTTAGAGTTGTTTCAAGTTCCATTTTTCTAGTCAATAGTCATTTAAAATATTTTCATAAGACTATAGATATATTTAATTTCTTCTTCTGAAGGCTATCTATTCATATTTTTGGCCATTTATGGATTGGGTAATGATTTGCATTTTTTATAAATTTGACCCACTTCTCTATATATTTTAGAATTGAAGCCCTTTTCAGAGATATTTGCTGTAAAAATGTTTCCCAGTTTTCTGCTTGCCTTCTAATCATTATTGCACTGGTTTTGCTTGTGAAAAGACTTAAAATTTTGATACAATCAAAATGATCAGTTTTACACTCCATAATGCTCTCTGTTTCTTGTTTCATCATTAATTCTTTCTTTCTCTATAGATCTGACAGGTAAACTCTTCCCTAATTTGATTCTGTTTTCACACTTTATGTCTAAATCAGGTATCTATTTTGACCTTTTGGTATGCAGTGTAAAATGTTGGTCTGTACCTACTTTGTCCCATCCTGTTTTCCAGTTTTCCCAGCAATATATTCTCACTGTCTTTTTTCGTTTGTTTGTTTGCCAAATAGTGAGTTCCTGTGCCAGAACACTAGACACAAACACTAGGTTACTATGGTAATTTACTACTGTGTCTGGTATAGATAATCTGTTCCACTGGTGTACCACTCTATTTCTTATCCAATAAGAGATAGTTTTAACGCTTACAATTTTATGATACAGTTTGAGATCTAGTAGGACTATGCCACCTTCTTCTGCATTTTTAAAAATTAATTCCCTTGCTATTCTTTGCTCCTCCAGATGAATTTTGTTAGTATTTTTTCTAGCTCTATATGTTAAAAAAAAAAAGGATTTAGTAGTGTGATTGATATGGCATTAAGTAAATTAATTGAGGTAGAATTATTATTCTATTATATTGGCTCAGTCTATCCATTAGCAATTCATATTTTTCCAGTTCCTTAGATCTAACAAGCAGTTGCATTTAAAAAAAATAGATAAACTATTATTTAATTTGAATTTAAAAAGAAGAAAACCAAATTACCAGAATTAAAAATTGAATGACTAAGTATAGTATTTAAATATAGTGTTTAAAAGAAAAGATTAAAGCAATCGTCAGGAATTATTTTGCTCAATTATATGCTACTAAAATTGACAATCTAAATGAAACAGATGAATATTAATGAAAATATAAACTGTCTTCATTAACAGAAGAGGAAATAAAATATTTAAATTGCCCTATTATAGAAACAGTAATTGAATAAGTCTTACGTGAGCTATCAAAGGAAAAGAAATTCCCCAGGACTGGATGGATTTACAATTTAATTATACCACATTTTTTGGAGGGGGAAGGGCAAAACATTTGGGGATAATGAGTTGCCCAAGTTCACACAGCCAGTAAGTGTCAAGTATCTGAGTGTGAATTTGAACTCAGATTCTCCTGACTCCATTCACTGTGCCATCTAGCTGCCCAATAATACTGCTTTTTAAAGAACAATTAATTACAATACTATATAAATATTTGGGGAGAATAGGTAAAGAAGTAGTCCTATGAAATTAATTTTTTGACATATACCTAAACCAGGGAAAGGAAAAACAGAGAAAGAAAATTATAGGACAATTTCCTAGTGAATATCAATGAAAAACTTGTGAATAAAATATATGCAAGGAGATTATAGGAATATATCACAAAGATCATATACTATGACCAGGTCAGATTTATATCAAGAAACTATGAACATAATTGATCATATCAACAACAAAAACAAAATTTGAGTAAGTTTATGATGTTAATATTTACTAATGTTATGACCAACAAAGTTAATCAGGAAGGTAAAGAAAGAGAATTATATTAAAATTAACTGTGGAAAATATAAAATAGTTGGAATTCTACCTGCCTAATCAAATCAAGGTTCTATACGGACACAGTTACCAAGCCCTTTTCAAAGAAATACAGATCTAGATAATTAGAAAATGCAAACTAATTATTGAAAGGCCAATGTAATAAAAATAACAATTTTCCCTAAGTTAATTTATATATTTAGTGCTATAACAACCAAAGTAAAGTTTGATCAATCAAATCAATTAAAGTAAAAAAAAAATATTTTTCTGAAGCTTGAAAAAGTAAAGTTCATCAAGAAGAATAAAAGGTGAAGATTAGCAAAGGAAACAAGAAAAAATGAAGGAAAAATAGTATTATCAGATTTCAGACATTCTTAGAGAGTGATAAATATTAAAACTGAAGGGTAGTGGCTAAGAAATGCAGTATTGCAGCAGTGGAATAGATTTGATTGGCAATATAATGGTAAATGACCATAGTAATTTATTGCTTGATGAACCCAAAGATCAAAAGTTTGGGGACAAGAAGACACCGTTTGAAAAAAAATGAAAAATTGGAAAGCTGTCCTTCAAATTTAGACACATTACAACATCTCATAATGTATTCTAAGGTAAGTCAAAATGGGTACATTATTTAGACATAAGAGGTGATTATTGTAAAAAAAAATTTGGTCAACATGGAAAATTTTGCCTGTCTAATCTATGGCGTTTTCAAAAGAGCAATCAAAGCTATCTACAATCACATAAAAATGTTCTAAATCTTTATCATTTAGAAAAATTCAAGAAATAAATTCAATAAAATAATGCTGACTTACCAATTCACACCTACCTGATTCATTCAGACTCCATAGTTCTTTCTCTGGATGTGGATAATATTTTCCATTATGAGTCGTTTGGAATTGTCTTATCATTATATTGCTGAAAAGAGCTAAGTCTTCCAAAGCTGCTCATTGCACAAGTTGTTCCTGTGTACAGTGTGCTTGTTCTGTTCACTCAGCATCAGTTTATGTAAGTCTTCCCAGGTTTCTCTGAAACCTGTCTGCTCATATTTTCTTATAGAATAGTATTCCAATATATTAGTATACCACAACTTGTTTAGCCATTTGCCAACTGATGAGTATAGCCTCAATTCCTAATTCTTTGCCACCACAAAAAGAGCTGCTATAAATATTTTGTACATGTGTGACTTTCTCCTTTTTTTAAGATCTCTTTGAGATACAGATCTAGTAATGTTATTGCCAAATCAAAGGGTAGGCCCAGTTTTATAGTCCTTTGGGTATAATTCCAAACTGTTCTCCAGAATGACTGGATCAGTTCACAGCTCCAGCAGCAATGTGTCAGTGTTCAACTTTTCTCACACCTTTTTCAATATTTGCCATTTTGCTATTTTTTTTTTGTCATATTAGAAGATCAGATAAGTCTGGGATGATACCTCAGAGTTGCTTTAACTTTCTTTTCTCTAATCAATAATGATTTAAAGCATTTTTGGATATGATGATAAATAGCTTTAATTTCTTCATCTGAAAACTGCCTGTTCATGTCATTTGATCATTTATAAATTGAGGAATAATTTTCATTGTTATAAATTTTACTCAGTTCACTATATTTTAGAAATGACCAGAGACATAGATTGTAAAATTGTTTTCCAACTTTGTGACTTTCTTCTAATCTTTGTTGCATTGGCTTTGTTTGTCCAAAACCTTTGTCATTTAATGCAGTCAGAGGTCTCCATTTTGCATTTCATAATTTTTTTCTATGACAAAGTCCTCCTATCTCCATAGATCTGACAGGTAAACTCTCCCTTGCTATCCTAATTTGCTTATGGTATCACTTCTAATATCTAGATCACTTACCCATTTTGACCTTATCTTGGCAAGATGTTGGGTTACACCTAATTTCTGCCATAGTACTTTTCAATTGTCCTGGGAATTTTTGTAAAATAATGATTTCTTATTCCAGAAACTGGAGTCTTTGGGTTTATCATAGAATAGAATAATTTGGCATTTGACTAGTGTCTTATGTACCTAACCTATTCCACTGATTCACAATTGTATTTCTTAGCTAGTATCAAATAGTTTTGATCATCTGCCTAGTGATAGAGGTTTAGATCTGGTACAGCTAGACCAACTTCCCTTGCTTTTCTTTTCACTCATTCCTTTGATATTGTTAAACTTTTGTTCTTCTAGATGAATTTTGCTATTCTTTTTTTTCTGTGAAGTAATTTGTTGATATTTTGATTGACATGGCACTGAATAAGTACATTAATTTTGGTAAAATTCTCAATTTCATTACATTAGCTCAGTCTATCTACGAGTATCTGATATTTATATATATACATGTATACATACATAATGCATATATACATATACAGATATATGACTTTGTTTGTGTGAAAAGTATTTAATAATTGCATTCATACAGTACCTGGTTTTCTCTTGTAGGTAGACTACAAAATATTTAAAAATATTTTCAGTTATTCAAATGTGATTTCTCTTTCTATCTCTTGCTGCTACCTTTTGTTAATAATATATAGAAATGCTGATGATTTTTGTGGTTTCCTTTAATTTTCTGCAACTTTGCTAAAGTTATTAATTATTTCAAGTATTTTAGTTGATTGTCTAGGTTTCTGTAAGTATACCATTATATAATCTGCAAAGAGTGATGGCTTTGTTTCCTTATTGCCTATTCTAATTCTTTAAATTTATTTTTTCCTCTTATTGCTAAAGATAACATATCTCATAAAATGCTCAATGACTTCCTTGTTTCAACAGTGATCTTGTTGGAAATGCTTCTAGATTATTCCCATTACATGTAATGTTTGCTGATGGTTTTAGATAGATGCTATTAATCATTTGAAGTAGAACTCCATTCCTCCTCATGCTTCCTCTTGTTTTTAATTGGAGTTATTCTGTATTTTGTCAGAAATGTTTTTCTAGCTATTGAAATAATCATTTGATTTCTTTATTTTTTTGTGATATGGTCAATTATGCTGATAGTTTTTTTTAGAAATTGAATTTGCCGTACATTCATAGCAGAAATGCCCTCTAGTCATAGTGTATGATCCTCATAATAAATTGCTGTAATCTCTTGGATACTATTTTCTTTAAAATTTTTTGCATCAATATTTGTTAGGGAAATTGCTCTATACCTTTATTTCACTGTTTGACTCTTTCTGGTTTTGGTATCAGCACCACCTTCTTCACCTATTTTTCCAAATAGTTTATAGAGTATTGATTTTAATTGTTGTTTGAATGTTTGGTAGAATTCACTTGTAAATCAATCTGGCCCTACTGATTTTTTATTAGGGAATTCCTTGATGATTAGTTCAATTTATTTCTTTTCTGAAATGGGGCTGTCTAAGCATTGTGTTTTCTCTTTTCTTAATCTGGACAATTAATATTTTTGTAAATAATCATCCATTTCACTTAGATTGTTAGATTTATTGGTGTATAGTTGGACAAAATAGCTCCTATTTATTATTTTAATTACATTAGTGGTGATGTATCCTCTTCATTTTTCATACTGGTAATTTAGTTTTCTTAATTCATTTTTTCAAATTAAATTAATCAAAGGTTTATCAATTGCATTGTTTTTCCAAAAAGAAGAGCTCTTAATTTTATTTATTAGTTTAAGAGTTTTCTTAATTTCAAGTTTATTAATCTCTCCTGAGATTTCATAATTTTTAATTTTGCATTTCATTGGTGATTTTTATTTTTCTTTTTATTCAAGTTTTTTTACTTTTATGCTGAATTCATTCATATCTTAATCTATTATATTTATGTAAACATTTGGAGAAATGAAATTTTCCCTCATAACTGATTTATCTGCATCTCTTATGCTTTGGTATATTGTCTCATTATTGGCATTCTCTTTATTGAAATTATTGATTGTTGTTATGATTTTCCACTCAGTCTTTAGGATTAAATTATTTATTTTCTAATTAATTTTAGTTTATCTTTCCATAGACTTTTATGACACATAATTTTATTGTGTCATGATCTTAAAAGGGTCCATTTAATATTTCTGCCTTTATATATTGATTTCTGAGGATCTTAAATCCTCATACATGGTCAATTTTTGTGTAGGTGCACGTACCTCTGAGAAAAAAAGTATATTTCTTACTATCCCCAATTAAGATTTCTCCAGAGGTCTACCAGATTTAACTTTCATAAAATTCTGTTCACCTCCTTAACTTATTTCTTGTCTATTTTGTAGTTGGATTTATCTAGTTCTGAGAGGGGTAGGCTGAGATCCCCCAATAGAGTAGTTTTGTAGCTTACTGTAAGTCATTTAACTTTTCTAAAAAACTGGATGCTATACCATTTGGTGTATATATGTTTCGTATTGATGCTACTTCATTGTCTTTGGTACCTTTTAGCAAGATATAGTTTCCTTCCTTACCTCTTTTAATTAGATCTTTTTTTTTGGTTTTACTTTGAGATCACAATTGCTGCCTCTGCTTCTTTTTTAATTTAAGTGAAGCATGCTATGTTCTGCTCCAGACTTTTACCTTTACTCTATGTATACCTCTCTGCTTCAACAATATTTCTTCTAGAATTATGTAGGGTTATGGTTTTTAATTCACTCTGCTATCACCTTCTGTTTTATGGGAGTTATCCCACTCACATTCACAGTTATGATTTCTTAGTGTATATTTCTCTCCATATTATCCCCTCATTTTTCCTTGTTTTTCTTTTTTCAACCTTTCCTTCCACAATAGTGTTTTGCTTTGGACCACTGCATTCCTCAATTTGCTCTCCCTTCTTTCAGATTCTCTCTTTTTTCTTTTCCTTTCTACCCCCTATAGTATATAATAGGTCTCTCTAAACATCTGAATTTGTATTTTATTCCTTCTTTGAACAAAATCTGTTGAGAATGAGGTTTGAATAATGGTCATCCCCCTGCCTTTCCCCCTCTACTGTAATATACTGTACTGAGTGTGTGTGTATATATATATATATGTGTGTGTGTGTGTGTGTGTACACGCACACACACACATACACATATATACATATATACGTGTGTGTTATACATATACATGTATATATAAACATATATGTATGTGATATATATGAATGCATGTGAGATATATATATGTATATAAATGTATGTGAGATATATATGTATGTATATATAATTGTATGTGATATATATATATTTATATAAAATCTTCCCATAAAAATCGACACATTCCCACACACTCTGTCTATGTATACCCCTTCAAATACCTTAGTAATGCATTTCTTAGAAGTTACACATATTATCTTCATGTGTGTGAATGTAAACAGTATATCTTTATTGTATAACATGTTGCGTTTTTCTTTCCTGTTTACCTTTTTATTTTGCTCTTGAATCTTGTATTTGAAGATCTATTTTCCTGTTTAGCTGGGGTTTTTTTGTCATCAATAATTGAAAGTCCCTTATTTCACTGAATATCTGTATTTTCCCCTAAATGATTAAGCTCAATATTGCTGGACAGTAGACTCTTCCTCATGATCCAAGCTCCTTTGGTTCACATTCTGGAATATATTACATGACCTCTGATCCTTTAAAGTAAAAATTGCTAAGACCTCTGTAGTCCTAACCTAACTAACTGGTTCCACAATATTTAGATTGTTTCTTATTGGTTGTTTGCAATGTTTTCTCCTTGATCTGATAATTCTAGAATTTTGCTAAAATATTCGTTGCAATTTTAATTTTGACATAAATAAATTATTCAGTGATTATTTTACCTTTTTGTTATTGATTATCAGAGCAAATTTCCTTGAAAATTTCGTTTTAATTATTATTTTGTTGGTTTTTAGTGTTCTACAATCAATTTTGTATATCTTAGATTTTTCTCCTCCCTCCACCCCTGCCCCCTACATCCCCACTCCCTCCCTAAAATGGCATAGTGTTTTATATAGGTTCTACACATACATTCCTATTAAATACATTTTCACCTTAGTCATGATGACTAAGCATAGAAGAATTGAAATGAATGGGAGAAATCATCAAACAAACCAAAACATAACAAAAAAGAAAATGATCTGCTTCATTCTGGGATCAAATTCCATACTTCTTTCCCTGGATGTGGAAGGCATTTTGCCTTAAGAGACCATTGGGAATTGGTTAAGTCCTTGCATTGCAATGAAGTACTAAGTATACCAGAAAAATTCCTCGCACACTGTGGTTGTTGCTGTGTACAAAGTACTCCTGGTTCTGCTCCTTTCATTCAGTATCAGTTTATATAAGTCTTTCCAGGCCTCTCTGAAGTCTTCTTGTTCATTTCTTATAGCACAATAGTATTCCATTACATTCATATACCATAATTTGTTCAGGCATTTCCTAATTGATGGTCATCCCTTTGATTCCCAGTTTTTGATCACCACAGAGAGAGCTGCTGTAAATATGTTTGTACATGTGAGACTCTTTCCCAGTTCTATGATCTCTTAGGGATACAGTCCTAGAAGTGGTACTGTTTGATCAAAGGGTATGCACATTTTGTAGCCCTTTGGGCACAGTGCCAAATTGTTCTCTGGAATGGTTGGATAAGTTCCCAGCTCCTCCAACAATGAATTAGTGTTCCAACTCTCCCACATCTTCTCCAACATTTGTCATCTTTCTGTTTTGTCATGTTTGCCAATCTGATAGGTGTGATGTGGTATCTGAGATATTTCCCAGGCCCTGTTTTTATCATGGTTTTCAGGTATTCCAAAAATTCTTTAACTATTTCTCCTGAATTTATTTTTCAGTTAAATTGTGTTTTTTCCAATGAGATATTTTATATTTTCTTCTTTTTTTCATTCTTTTGACTTTATTTGATTCTTTATGTCTCATAGTGTCATTACTTTTCACTTGATCAATTCTAATTTTTATAAAATTATTTCCTTCAGTTGGCTTTTGTTTCTCCTTTTCCATTTGGAAAATTCTACTTTTTCATGAGTTGTTTTATTGCAGATTTTTTCTTATCTGACTAATTGTATACTTTTAAATAATTGTTTTTTTTTCCATCAAGTTTTCCTTTTCTTTTCCAAGGTATTGATGCTCTCTTACATAACTCTCATTTCTATACCCAATTTCTCTTCTAACTCTCCTATTTGACTATTAAAATCCTTCTTAAGCTCTTCCAAGGAGGCTTGTTTGTCTTGAGACCAATTTATATTCGCTTTAGTTTTCAGATGTAGGTAAATTGACAGTTCTGTCTTTTTCAGAGTATGTGTTTTCATCTTCCCTATCTTCACAGCAACTTCCTATTGTCAATGTTAAGTTTTGCTTCTTGCTCCTTTTTTCCACCCATTTTGGGGCTTTCAAACTTGAGCTCACCTACTAGAACACCAGAGACACTGTCCCAAGCTTCTTATGCTGGTGTCCAGAGATCTGTTCACTTCCTTTGTGTACCAGGGTTTCACTTGCTAGTGACTGTGGGCTGCAGGAGTCTTACAGCTTAACTGGTGCTGAGCTGACATCCTAGTGGTGGTGTCTGACATGTGCTTGTTTTATGTGTCTCCCCAGGTCTATAGTACAACATGAAACAGTCTGGCCCCTGTATGACACTTGCCTGCCCTGGGCTCTTCTGAGGCATGAGCAGGTCCAGCAGCTGAAGGATGCCCATCTCACTTGGGCACCTTGGGCTACACTGAAGCATGTGGTGGTTGTTGGAGCTGTAGTCTGCAGTTCTCCTGGCTATGCTAAAGCACATGGTAGATCTTGGTATTGGCATTTGCTTGCTTCACTACATTGGGCTCAGAATCTCCATCTAGCTTGCTAATATTTAGATTACTGTGGGCTTGCTGGAAAGATTCTCATCTTGGATTACACTGCCCTTTTACTTGAATGATACGGACCTTTCTTGATAATCATCCAAGTCTCCCAGGCTAAAAGTCTACTCCTTCCCATCTTCCCATGGTCTCCATTGTTCCAGGATTTATATTGGGCCCCTGTTTTGGGGTCTTTCAGGATGATTATGGGAAAACCATAGTAATTTACTTCTTACTCCACCATCTTGGATCCTGAAAGTCCTGAACCAGGGGTGGGAAACCTGTAGCCTTGAGGCCACATGAGGCCTTCTAGGTGTGGCATTTTTGACTAAGTTTAAGTTTTCCAGAATAAATGAGGGCTACACTTGATGACTTAGTTTAATTATTCTTGAGAATAATTTTAAATACACCCTAAAGGCTATAATTTTATGCTTACTCTTTGAACCAGCAATTCTGCTATTAGGTTTATATTCCAAACAGATCAAAGGAAATTTTTAAGAATGGATTTATATATGCAAAAATGTTTACGGCAGTTCTTTTTGTAATGGAAAAAAATTGGGAATTGAGGGAATCCCCATCAATCGGGAAATGACTGGTTAGTTGTGGTATAAGATAATGACGGGATACTCTTATGCTCTAACAATGCTGAAGAGCATGATTTCATAAAAATCTGGGAATACCTGTATGAAATAGTGTAGAGATATTTGATAAGATCAGGACATCATTGTATACAATAAGATCAATATTGTCATGATGACCAACTACCAAAAATATAGCTACTTCAATCAATCCCATGATCCAAGAGAATTCCAAAGGTCTCGTGATGAAAAATATTATCTAAGTACAAATTGTAGTGTGAATATAATTTATATGTGGTGTGTGTGTGTGCTTTATTGTAATACAGCTAATGTAGCAATGTATTTTGCATTATTTCACACATGTAGTTGATATTACATTCCTTACTTTCTCACTTGTTGGAGAAGTGATAGGAGGGAGTGAGAGAATTTGGAGTTCATTTTATTTCATAGAATGTTACAAATAAATTTAAATTAATTTGCAAAAAAGAATTACATTGTTATGATCACCTGTTTTGAGGTTTGTAGATATACCTATTTACCACAGCTATAAAACAATTTTAAAGTAATTAGTTTGTACAGAAAATTGTATATTTTATTTTGAAGGGGATATAGAGAACTACTTTCAGTATTCTGTTTTTAGTTAATTCATCAGCAGATGAATGGACATCTGTTCACCTTATTTTATTCAATGTTGCTCAATATTTTGAATATTGTCCACTATTAGTGGTTATTAGTGACTTTCTATTTGTAATGATAACTTTCATTTATTATGTGTGACAAGTTGGACTCAGAATAGTGCCTACATGTACCAAATCTATTCAGATGAATGGACTGGAAAAATACTTCTTAGGGGGATACTAGTTAGAGAAGTGACATAGGAGAGATTGTACAGGGTAACTTAGCTTGTGAACACTTGTACATGACTCAGTGCAACCTTCATGCCCCACCCCAACAATCTTCCCAAGTGACATAGTCCTGGAGTAGACTATTAAAACTGCAATTAGTCGGACCAAGGTTGAAGTCACTACTCCAGCATATGCTATGTAAACATTGGCACATTAGTTCAAGGTTCAGAATCAGTTGATTCATTTGTGAAATGAGGACAATAATTCCTGATAGCACATTTATCCACCTATCTACATAGAAAGTCAACATTAAGTTAAGGGGACTATTGTGCAGTGGAAAAAATAATTTTTGAATTAACTAAAAGTGCCAAGACATAAATTTATTTCTGTGAATTTGCTTAAAGCATTTTCAGAGCATCACCACTAGAAGACAGGATCATGGAATAATATTCTCTTCATCTTGATTCGACATGGTTTTGACTTCTTTCTCTAAGTCTCTGAAGAATGTTTCATTTTACACAGATTGGAGCTATGTAATGACTATGCAAAATATAGTTTCTTAAATAGGTGTGAAAATATTAAGTCCCAGAAACTATGGACAGCCCTTTGTCAATAAAGACATTATTATTTCAGCATGGCCTTACAGGTACTATATATTTTTCCCCTAAAGAGCTATGACATAGGGGCGAAGTCAAGGTGTTAGAGTGAGAGCAGTTAGTCACCTAAGCTCTTAGACAAACTCCTTCAGATACCTTTAAAAAGAGGATCTGACCAAATTTTGGAAGTGCAAAATCCAATAGGAGATAGACGGTGGCAGATACACAGCTCAGGACAGACTGGAAGGTTGATGGGAAGGATCTGTTCTGTGGGGGTGGAAGAGCCCACAGTATACAGCACAGTGAATCCTGCTTTAGCATGGCCTATCAGAAAAGACCCAGAGTGGCCTGAGGCAGTGGCATCATGGCAGAACGGCAGAGTGGCAGCCCAGGGCAGGATACCAGAGGGAACCAAGCAAGTGAGAGTGGCTGAGCCCCATGTATTAGCAGCACCTGCCCCTGAGACTATCAGCCCACAGAAAAATGTCTGTTACTCAAATACTTGAACTTCCAGGAGCCGAAATGGTGGAGTGATTGGTAAATGCTCTCCCCCCCTCCCCTTGTTGACCTTGAAAGAATCCTAAAATATTTCCCCAGAAAACTCTTGGATCAGTGGGATCAGCAGAAGGGGCAAACCGTCTCATAGCATGTGAGGCTAGGAAAATTGATAAGGAATATTCCTCTTATTGTGGCAGAGGAGAACTGGAAGGGCAGGAGCCACAGGGGGAGGAGTCACATAATCACCAAGAGCAGGAGCCCAGGCTTGCCTCAGGGGAAACGGAAAGACAATAGGGCAGCCAGAATCACCAACACCTGAGTTGCCTTTGCTCCAGCTCATCGGAGGAGATGTCTCATGACTACACCACCCTCCTCCACACTTAACAAGGTAACTCCAAGCTATTGAGAGGAAACACATAAAAAAGGAAAAGAGACATCTGCCCTTTGCCTTCTCACACCAGCCAGCACAACACCAGGTTCTCCAGCTTCTAGCTGAAAGAACCAGAGGCCACAATACACAAAGCGTCATCATCATGAGAAAGAAGAAACAAAACAGAAAGGAAAAGACCACCGAATCATTCTATGGGGAAAACGACCAAAACACAAATACCAAAGAGGGCAGTACTGAGACTGTACTCCCATCTGAAACTTAAGAAGGGACTATGAACTGCTTACAAGCACAAAGAGTTCTCCTGGAAAAGCTGAAGAAGGAAGTAGAAGAAAAACTGGCCAATGATTTTAAAAGTATGAAAAAAGAATTCTAGAAGAGAACAGTTCTTTAAAAAGGAAAATAGAACAAATGGAGAAGGAAAGACAAAATCTCACTGGGAAAATTGGACAAGTAGAAAAGGAAACACAAAAACTAACTGGAGAGAATAATTCCTTCAAAGGAATAATTGGACAGATGAAAAAGGAGATGCAAAAGTTAACTGAAGAAAACAATTGGGTAAAAATTAGAACTGGGCAAGTAGAAATTAATGACTGTATGAGACATCAAGAATCAGTCAAACAAAATCTAAAGAAGGAAAAGATAGAAGAAAATGTAAAATATTTAATTGGAAAAACAACTGACCTGGAAAATAGATCCAGGAGAGAATATTTTAAGAATTATTGTCCTACCAGAAAGTCATGATAAAAAAAAAAAAGAGTCTGGACAATATCTTCCAAGAAATCATCGAGGAAAACTCCCCAGAAGTGCTAGATCCAGAGGGCAAAATAGTCATTGAAAGAATCCACCTTTCACTTCCCTAAAGGAATCCCAAACTAAAAACACCAAGAAATAATGTTGCCAAATTCCAGCACTATCAAGTGAAGGACAAAATACTATAGGCAACCAGAAAGAAACCATTCAAATATTGAGGAGCTACAGTCAGGATCACACAGGACTTTGCAGCTTCTACATTAAAAGACTGAAAGAATTGTAACATGATATTCTGTAAGGCAAAGGATCTGGGACTAGAACAAGAATCACTTACCCAGCAAAGTTTAGCATAATATTTCAAACATGGAGATGGACATTCAATGAAATTAGGAATTTGCAGACCCTCCCAAACAAAAGGACACAACTCAATAGAAAATTCAGTTTTCAAACACAGGTCTCAAGAGAGGCATAAAAATGTAAACAAGGGAAAAGAAGAACTTCTTACTCAATTTGGACAAACTCTTTGTCTTCCTGTAAGGGAAGATTATCCTTGTTAATCTTCAGAACTGTACACCTATTATGAAATATAAAAGCAAAATACATAGAGAGAACACATATAAAGTAAATGATGTAGTGATAACAATATGATTTAAGCATGCAAAGGGATTGTAACAGCAGATGTGAAAAGGAGGAAGCAGAAAATGATAAATCACATCACAGGAAGAAGTATAATAGAGTTATAGTATAATAGAGGGAAATTATAGTATAGTAGAGGGAAAAAAGGGAGGGAGATGAGCATTGTTTGAGAGGTATTCTCATCAGATTTGTTTCAAGGAGGGAACAATAAACTTAATGTAGTATATTACTCTAACTAAGTCTATAGGAAGTAGGAGGGGAAGGGGGAAGAAAGGGGAGGGGAGGCTAAAAGGAAAGGAAGAAGTAGTAAGAGGAAAGGGGAGTAAAATGGAGGGGGGCTGAAAGAAGGAAGGGAGGATACTAGGAGGTGGTGGTCAAAAGTCAAAACTCTATTGAGGAGAGGGAGAGAGACAGGAGAGCGAAAAGCACACAAGGTGGGAAAGAAGAATGAGAGACAGACACAGATTGTAATCATAACTGTGGATGTGAATGGAATGAACTCTCCCATAAAACAGAGACAGATAGAAGAATGGATTAAAAGCCATAATCCAACAATATGGTGTTTACAAGAAACATATTTGAAATGGAGGGATACACACAGGATAAAGGTAAAAGTTTGGAGAAGAATATACTGTGCTTCAGCTGATGTAAGAAAAGCAGGGATAGCAATCCTAATCTCAGACAAAGCAAAATCAGAAATAGATCTAATCAAAAGAGATAAGAAAGTAAAGTATATCCTGCCAAAAGGCACCATAGACAATGAAACAATATCATTACTAAACATGTATGCTCCAAGTGGTAGAGCACTGAAATCCTTAGAGGACAGGTTAGGGGAGCTGCAGGAAGAAATAAACAGCAACGTTACAATAGTGGGGAAACCTCAGTTTCCCCTTCTCTAAACTTGATAAATCTAACAGTAAAATAAGCAAGAAAGAAATTAAGGAGGTGAATAAAACTCTGGATAAGATAGATATGATAGATTTCTGGACAAAATTAAATGGGGACAGAAAGGAAATGACCATGCTTTAAGGCATAAACCTCACAATCCAGTGCAGAAAGGCAGAGTTAGTCAATGCACTCTTTTAAGATCATAATACAGTAAAAATTATATGTAATAGAAGGCTATGAAAATGTAAACAAAAAATTAATTGGAAACTACATAATCTAATCCTAAAGAAGGAATGGGTTAAACAATAAATCATAGAAACAATCAACAACTTTATGCAAGAGAATGGCAACAATGAGACAATCTACCAAATCTTATGGGTTACAGAAAAGCAGTTCTTAGGGGAAGTTTTATATCTTTGAATACCTGTATGAATAAAATAAAAAAAGAGGGGATCAATAAATTGGGCATGCAGCTGAAAAATCTTGAAAAAAGAACAAATTGAAAATCCCCAAATAAATATCAAAGTAGAAATACTGAAAACCAAAGGAGAGATTAATAAAATTGAAATTAAGAAAACTACTGAACTAATAAATAAAAGCAATAGTTCGTTTTAAGAAAAAACTAACAAAATTGACAAACCTTTGATTAATTTGCTTTAAAAAAAAGAAAGAAGAAAATAAAATGAGCAATGTCAAAAATGAAAAGGGTGAACTGAACTCCACTGGGTAGGAAATTAAAACAACAATTAGAAATTACTTTGCCCAACTTTACGGCCATAAATTCAACAATCTAAGTGAAATGGATGAGTATTTATATATATATATATATATATGTTACCCAGATTAACAGAAGAGGAAGTTAAATATTTAAACATTAATATCTCAAAAAAATAAATTGAACAAGCCATCAATGAACTCCCTAAGAAAAAATCTCCAGGGCCAGATGAATTTGCAAGTGATTTCTAACAAACATTAAAAAAAATAATAATAATTCCAATACTATATAGACTTTTTGAGAAAATTGGGAAAGTAGGAGCCCTCCCAAATTCTTTTTATGATAAAAAAAGATTTTGATGCCTAAACCAGGAAGGGCCTCAACAGAAAAGAAAATTATAGACCAATTTCTCTAATGAACATGGATGCAAAAATTTTAAATAAGATTTTATTTTTGATTTTTTTCCAGATTTTTTTTAATGTTCTACAATCACTACCATAAAACTTAGATTTTTCCCCCCTATCTACTCCCCACCACTCCCCTCCCTCCCCAAAACAGCATACAATTCTCTATAGGATCTACACATACTTTCCTATTGAATACATTTTCACTATAGTCATGCTGTGTAGATGAACTAAAATAAATGGAAGAAGTCATATAACAAATCAAAACATAATACACACACACAGAGAAATGATCAGCTACATTCTGTGCATGAATTTCATAGTACTTTCTCTGAGTGTGGAAGGCATTTTGTCTTAGAAGACCACTGGGAATTTCTTTTTTGTTTAGTTTTTGCATTGTTACAAAGTTCCAAGCCTACCAGAAAAAACTCTCGCACACTGTGGTCTTCGCTGTGCACAAAGTTCTCCTGGTTCTGCTCTTTTCACTCAGCATCAGATCATATAAGTCATTCCAGGCCTCTCTGAAGTCTTCTTGTTCATCATTTCTTATGGCGCAGTAGTACTCCATTACATTCATATACCATAATTTATTCAGCCATTCCCCAGTTGATGGGCATCCCCTTGATTTCCAGTTTGTGGCAACTACCAACTACTATAAATATTTTTGTACATATGGGACCCTTTCCCATTTTAATGATCTCTTGGGGTTGTAGTCCTAGAAGCAACCTTGCTGGGTCGTATGCATATTTTTGTAGCCCTTTGGGCATAGTTCCAAACCTTTCTCGAGAATGGTTGGATGAGCTCGCAGCTCCACCAACAATGAATTCGTGTTCCAACTCTCCCACATCCTCTCCAGCATTTATCACTTTCTTGTTCTGTCCTGTTTGCCAATCTAATCAGTGTGATGTAGTATCTCAGAGTTGTTTTGATTTGCATCTCTCTAATCAAAAGGGATTTAGAGCATTTTTCATATGATTATAGATATCTTTAATTTCTTCCTCTGAAAATTGCCTGTATATATCCTTTGACCATTTAGCAATTAGGGAATGACTTGTATGATTATACATTTGGGTCAGTTCTCTATATATTATAGAAATGAGGCCGTTGTCCCCAAGATGAGCTGTAAAAATTCTTTCCCAATTTACTACATCCCTCCGAATTTTGGTTGCATTGGATTTGGTTGTGCAAAAACTTTTCAGTTTAATGTAAGCAAAATTATGCATCTTGCACTTCATAATGCTTTCTGTCTCTTCTTTAGTAAAAAATTCTTCCCTTCTCCATAAATCTGATAAATACACTATTCCTTGCTCCTCCAGTTTGTTCATGGTATCAATCTTCATACCTGGATAGTATACCCATTTGGAATTTATTCTTGTGTACGGTATCAGGCATGGGTCTATGCCTAGTTTCCACCATGCTGTTATCCAGTTTTCCCAGTAATTTTTGTCGACAGGGACTTCTTATACCAGAAGCTGGGGTCCTTGGGTTTGTCAAGCAGGAGATAGTTATATTCCCTGCCTACTGCGTATTGAGTGTATATTCCACTTGTCTACCCTTCTGTTTCTTAGCCAGTACCAAGTGGTTTTGATAATTGCTGCTTTATAATACAATTTGAGATCTGGTAGTGCTAGGCCACTTCCTTAGCATTTCTTTTCATTAGTCTCTTTGATATTCTGGACCTTTTGTCCTTCCAGATGAATTTTGATATTCTTTTATCCAGCTGTAGAAAATAGTTATCTGATAGTTTAATTGGTATAGCACTGAATAAGTTAAATAATTTAGTTAGAATTATTATTTTTATTATATTACCTGAGCCTACCCATGAGCAATTGACGTTTTTCCACTTACTTAGACCTGACTTTATTTGTGCAAAAAGTGTCTTGTAATTGTTTTTGTATGGTCCCTGGGTTTGTTTTGGCAGGTAAACTCCCAAGTATTTTATAGTGTCTACCCTAGCTTTAAATGGGATTTCTCTTCCTATCTCTTGCTGTTGGACTTTGTTGCTAATCTATTGGAATGCAGAAGATTTGTGCAGGTGTATTTTGTAACCTGCAACTTTGCCAATGTTGTTTATTATTTCAAGTTGTTTTTTATTTGAATCTCTGGGATTCTCTAAGTATATCATCATATCATCTCCAAAGAGTGATAACTTAGTTTCTACTTTGCCTATTCTTATTCCTTGAATATCTTTATCTTGTCTAATTGCTACAGCTAACATTTCTACTACCATATTGAATAATAGTGGTGATAATGGACATCCTTGTTTCACCCCTGATCTTATTGGAAATGAATCTTGCTTATCCCCATTCCATATAATACTTGTTGAAGCTTTTAGGTAGATACTGCGTATTATTTTATGGAAAGTTCCCTTTATTCCTATGTTCTCCAGGTTTTATCATAGGAATGGATGCTGTATTTTGTCGAAAGCTTTTTCTGCATCTATTGAGATAATCATGTGGTTTTTGTTAGTTTTATTGTTGATATGATCTATAATGCTAATAGTTTTCCTAATATTGAACCAGTCATGCATTCCTGGTATGAATCCTACCTGATCATACCGTATTATTCCTGTGATAACATGCTGTATTCTTTTTGCTAAAATCCCATTTAAAATTTTTGCATACATATTCATTAGAGAAATTGGTCTATAATTTTCGTTCTCTGTTTTGTCTCTTCCTGATTTAGGTACCAAAACCATATTTGTATCATAGAAAGACTTTGGGAGGACACCTTCTTCCCCAATTTTCAAAAATATTCTATATAGTATTGGAATAACTGTTCTTTAAATGTTTGATAGAATTCCCTTGTGAATCCATCTAACCCTGGAGATTTTTTCCTAGGGAATTCATTGATGGCTTGTTCAATTTCTTTTTCTGAGATGGGGTTGTTTAAGTATTCAACTTTCTCTTCTGTTAATCTGAGTATTTTTTAATATACTCATCCATCTCGTTTAGATTATGGAATTTGTGGGCATAAAGTTGGGCAAAATAATTTCTAATTATTATTTTAATTTCCTCCTCATTGGAGGTGAGTTTATCCCTTTCATTTTTGATATAAGGAATTTGATTTTCTTCTTTCATTTTTTTAAACCAAATTGACCACAAGTTTATCAATTTTATTAGTTTTTTCATAAAAACAGCTATTGGTTTTATTTGTTAATTCAATAGTTTTCTTAATTTCAATTTGTTTAACCTCTCCTTTGATTTTCAGTATTTCTAACTTGGTATTTACTTGGGAATTTTCAATTTGTTCTTTTTCTACCTCTTTCAGCTGCATGCCCAAGTCATTGATCTCCTTTTTCTCTATTTTATTTATGTAGGCATTCAAAGATATAAAACTTCCCCTAAGAACTGCTTTTGCAGTACCCCATAAGATTTGGTAGGTTGTCTGATTTTTGTCATTCTCTTGAATGAAGTTGTTGATTGTTTCTATGATTTCTTTTTTTAACCCACTACTTCATTAGGATTAGATTATTTATTTTCCAATTGATTTTTGTTTTATCTTTCTTTGGCCTTTGATTACATATAATTTTTATTACATTATGATCTGAGAAGGATGCATTGATTATCTCTGCCTTTCTGAACTGGATTCTGAGGTTTTTATGTCCTAGTACATGGACAATTTTTGTATATGTGCCATGTACCGCTGAGAAAAAGGTATATTTCTTTCTATTCCCATTCAGTTTTCTCCAGAGATCTATCATATCTACCTTATCCAGAGTTTTATTCACCTACTTAACCTCTTTCTTGTTTATTTTGTGGTTAGATTTATCAAGTTCAGAGAGGGGAAGGTTGAGGTCCCCCACTAGTATAGTTTTGCTGTCAGTTTCTTGCTTCAACTCCCCCAACTTCTTCTCTAAGAATTTTGATTCTATAACACTTGAAGTATACATGTTTAATAATGATATTCCTTCATTGTGTATGGTGCCTTTTAGCAAGATATAATTTCCATCTTTATCTCTTTTGGTTAAATCTATTTCCGTTTTTGCTTTTTCTGAGATTAGGGTTGCTACTCCTGCTTTTCTTACATCAGCTGAAGCACAATATATTCTGCTTCAACCTTTGACCTTTATCCTGTGTGTATCCTCCGTTTCAAATGTGTTTTTTGTAAACAACATATTGTTGGATTATGGCTTTTAATCCATTCTGCTATCCCTCTCCATTTTATGGGAGAGTTAATTCCATTCACATTCACAGTTATGGTTACAATTTGTGTATTTCCCTCCATCCTCTTTCCCACCATTTGTGTTTTAGCTGTCCCGTCTCCCTTCCACTCCTCAATAGCTTTCACTTTTCACCACCACCTCCTACAGCCTTCTCTTCCTTCTTTTATCTTCCTCCCTTTCACTCCCCTTTACTCTTACTGCTTCTTCCCTCCCTTTCAGCTCCCCTTCCCTTTCTTCCCCCTTCCCCTTCTACTGCCTGTAGAATCAGTTAGTATTACATACTAAACTTTATTGTTCCCTCCTTGAACCAAATAAGATGAGAACACCTCTCAAACAATACTCATTCCCCTCCCCTCTTTCCCTCTGCTATAATTTTGCACTTCTTCCTGTGATGTAATTTACCATCTTCCTACTTCCTTCTTTTCAAATCTCCTGTTGCAATCCCTTCTCATATTTAAATCATATTTTTAACATGGCATCACTTACTTTATACCAGTTCCCTCTATGTATATCCCTTTCATATTTCATAATAGATGCACAGTTCTCAAGATTAACAGGTATCATCTTCCCTTACAGGAAGGTAAACAGTGTGCTCAAATTGAGTAAAAATTTCTCCCCCTCCCTCCCGTGCTTACCATTTCATGCCTCTCTTGAGACCTGTGTTTGAAGATGGAATATTCTATTAAGTTCTGCACTTTTTTTCAGGAAAATCTGGAAATCCCTTACTTCGGTGAATGACCATCTCCTTGCCCAAAATGTTATGCTGAACTTTGCTGAGTAGTTGATCCTTGCTTGTAGTCCCAACTCCTTTGCCTTATGCATTATTGGATTCCAATTCCTTCTATCTTTTAATGAAGAAGTTGCAGGTTCCTGTGTGATCCTGACAGTAGTTCCTCGATATTTGAATGGTTTCTTTCGGGCTGCCTGTAGTATTTTCCCTTTCACTTGATAGTTCTGGAATATGTTAATGATATTTCTTGGGGTTTTGAGTTTGTGATCCCATTCAGGAGGTGAAAGGTGGATTCTTTCAATGACTATTTTGCCTTTTGGATTTAGCACTTCTGGGCAGTTTTCCTTGATGATTTCCTGGAATATGTTGTCCAGAATCATTTTTTTTCATCGTTGCTTTCTGGCAGGCCAATAATTCTTAAATTTTCTCTCCTGGATCTATTTTGCAGGTCAGTTGTTTTTCAATTAGATATTTTACATTTTCCTCTATCTTTTCTTTCTTTAGGTTTTGTTTGGCCAATTCTTGCTGTCTCAAAGAGTCATTAGTTTCTACTTGCCCAATTCTAATCTTTATCAAATTGTTTTCTTCTGTTAACTTTTGCATCTCCTTTTCTATCTGTCTAATTTTTCCTTTTAAGGAGTTATTTTCTCCAGTTAATTTTTGTACTTCCTTTTCCATTTGTCTACTTTTCCCAGTTAGGTTTTGTGCTTCCTTTTCCATCTGTCCAATTGTTTTTTTTTTTAAGGAAATATTCTCTCAAGTTAGTTCTTTTACTTCCTTTTCCATTTGTTCAATTTTCCTTTTCAAAAAGATGTTCTCATCAGTGAATTCTGTTTTTGTACTTTTAAAATCATTGGCCAGTTCTTCTCCTTTTTCCTTCTTCAGCTGTTCCAGGAGAGCTGTTTGTGCATACAAGCAGTTCATAATCTCTTCTGAAGTTTCAGATGGAAGTACAGTCTCACCACTGACCTCTTTGGTATTTGTGTTTTGGTCTTTGTCCCCATAGAAAGATTCTATGGGTTTTTCGCCCTACTTTTGCTTTTTCTTTTTCATGATGGTGATTGTATGTTGTGGTTTCTGATTCTTTCAGTTAGAAGATACAGAACTTGGTGTTGAACTGAGTTGTGTGAAAAAGCTAAGAGCAGATTTTGTTTTATGTTTCCCTGGATCAGCCCTGGCGTTATCTTGTTAAGTGTGGGGGAGGGGTGGTCTGGTCACAGGAGATCTCCTTAGCTGAACTGAGGCAAAGACAAGCTCAGGGGATGATGATCGCAGCTGCCCTATTGTTTTCTAGTTTCCCCTGGAATGCTGAGGCACACCTAGATCCTAGTGCAAGTCCCTATCCCTCCTGGGGCTCCTCTCCTGATGTAGAGGCTTGCCTGGGTCCTAGTGCGAGTTTCCTCCACCCTGAGGCCCCTTTCCTTCTGGTTTTCCTACACCACAATAGGAGGAATCTTCCTTAGCTATTTTCCTAGCTTCAGATGTTATGAGACTATTTGCCCCCTCTGCTGTTCTTGATGGTGCATGATTTTTCTTGGGAAATATTTTATGATTCTTTCAGAGTCATCAAGGGGGGAGGAGAGAGCATTTACTGATCACTCCACCATCGTAGCTCCTGGAAGTTCAAGTAGGTGACCTGAATTTAATCTGCATGCTGAAAGTCTCAGAAGCTGCTGCACTGATATCTGGTACTCATTTTCTGTCACTCCCTGGGCTCTGTTGATCTCTCACCCTGGGCTGGAGCTCTGCTAGTTCTGCCTGCTGCTGTCTCAGGTTTCCTGGGGCCCTTCTGCTCCACTGTGCTGGATGGTCTGCACTGTGAGCTGTGGGCTCACCCCTGTGGAACAGATCCTTCCCCTGGACCTTCCAGTCTGTCCTGAGCTTTGAATCTGCCACAGTCTGTCTCCTATTGGATTCTGCACCTCCAAAATTTGGACAGATTCTCTTTTTTTGAGGTATCTGAAGGAGTTTGCTCTTAGAACTTAGGTGAGTCTTTGCTCTCACTCTGCCATCATGGCTCCGCCCTTAAATAACATATTAGCAGAAAGAATACAGCAGATTTTCTTGAGAATAATACATTATGATCAGGTAAGATTCATAACAGGAATGCAGAGCTGGTGCAATATTAGGAAAACTATTAGCATTATGGATCATATCAACAACATAACTAACAGAAAACACATGATTTTCTGAATAGATGCAGAAAAAGCTTTTGACTAAATACAATACTACTTCCTATTAAAAACACTGGAGAGCATAGGAATAAAGGGAACTTTTCATAAAATAATAGGCAGTGTTTACCTAAAACCTTCAGCAAGCACTATATTCAAGGGAGATAAGCTCGATGTATTTCCTAGAAGGTTGACTTTATTGGAAAGGGGTGAAAGAAGCATTTCCATTATCACCACTATTATTTAATATGGTACTAGAAATCTTAGCTATCGAGAAGAAAAAGGAATTGAAAGAAATAGAATAAGCAAAGAAGAAACTAAATTATCATTCTTTGCATATGATATGATGATATACTTAGAGAATCCCAGAGAATCAAGTAAAAATCTCCTTGAAATAATAAGCAACATTGGCAAAGTTGCAGGTTACAAAATAAACCTGCACAAATCCTCTGCATTTCTATGTGGGTGTGTTCATCATTCTTTGCCAAGGAAGACCATGCCATCAGAGAAATAATGACACGATTTGCACTTGAGTTTGTTTTTAGTGAGGGAGGGCTGTGCAGGTCACCAGTCTCACTTTTCCTCCAGTGCCATCTGAATCCAGTGACCAGATATTCATCAGGATGACCAGAGATGACCCAGGATGAGGCAATTGGGGGTAAGTGACTTGTCCAAGGTCACATAGCTAGTTAGTGTCAAGTGTCTGAGATGAGATTTGAACTCAAATACTCCTAACTCCTGCACTGGTGCTCTATCCACACACAACCTAATTGACCTTCTGCATTTCTATATATTAGTAACAAAACCCAACAGGAAGAGATAGAAAGAGAAATCCCATTTAAAGCTAGGGCAGACACTATAAAATATTTGGGAGTTTATCTGCCAAAACAAATCCAGGGACTGTATGAACCCAATTACAAGACAGTATTTGCACAAATAAAGGCAGATCAGAGTAAGTAGAAAAACAGCAATTTCTCTTGGGTAGACTGAGTCAATATAATAAAAATGTTAATTCTGCATAATTAATTTACTTATTTACTGCCTTACCAATCAACTATCCCATAATTATTTTCTAGAACTGGAAAAATAATGTCAAAATTCATCTGGAAAAACAAAAGGTCCAGAATATCCAGACTAATGAAAAGAAATGCTAGAGAAGGTGACCTAATCCTAACAGATCTTGAATTGTATTATAACGCAGCAATTTTCAAAACCACTTGTTACTGACTAAGAAACAGAAAGTTAGACAAGTAGAATAGACTAGGCACTTAAGACACAGTAGGCAGTGAATCTACTATTCGATAAATCCGAGGATCCCATCTTCTGGGATAAGAACTCACTTTTCCTCAGAAATTCCTGGGTATACTTGATAACAGTGTGACAGAAACTAGGTAGGCATAGACCAATGCATGACTCCATATACAAGAATAAAGTCCAAATGGGTACACGATTTAGGTATAAAGATTGATCCTATGAATAAGTTGGTGGAGCAAGGAATAATGTATTTATCAGATTTAAGGAGAAGAGAAGAATTTTTGGCTAAAGAAGAGATAGAAAGTAATAGGAAGTGCAAGATGGATAATTTTGATTACATTAAAATAAAAAAGGTTTTGCACAAGCAAACCCAATGCAACCAAGATTTGGAGGGATGCAGAAAACTGGGAAAGAATTTTTGCAGCTCATGTCTGTGAGAAAGGCCTCATTTCTAAAATATATAGAGAACTAAGTTAAATGTAGAAGAATACAAGTCATTCGTCAATTGATAAATGGTCAAAATATATGACAAGGGAGTTTTCAGAGGAAGAAATTAAAGGTATCTATAGTCACATAAAAAAATACTCTAAATCACTACTGATTAGAGAGATGCAAAGTAAAACAACTCTGAGGTACCATATCACACCTATCATATTGGCTAACATGACAGAATAGAAAGATGACAGATGTTAGAGAGAATGTGGGAGAGTTGGAACACTAATTCATTGTTGATGGAGTTCTGAGCTCATCCAAACATTGTGGAAAGCAATTTGTAACTATGCCCAAAGGGCTACAAAAATACGCATACTCTTTGACCCAGCAATACAACTTCTAGGACTGTATTCCCAAGAGATCATAAAAATGGGAAAAGGTGTCACATGTACAAAAATATTTATAGCAGCCCACTTTGTAGTGGCCAAAAACTGGAAATCAAGAGAATGCCCATGAATTGGGGAATGGCTGAATAAATTATATCATATGAATATAATGGAATATTATTATGCTATAAGAAATGATGAACAGGAAGACTTTAAAGAGGCCTGGAAAGACTTATATGATCTGATGCTGAGCGAAAGAAACAGAACCAGGAGAACTTTTTCCACAGCAATGACCACAGTGTGCGAGAGTTTTTTCTGGTAGACTTGAAAGTTCATTTCAATGGAAAGACTTAAAAAAATTCCCAACGGTCTTTTAAGGGAAAATGTCCCCCACATTCAGAGAAAGAACTATGGAATTCAATTGCAGAATGTAACAGAACATTGTCTTTTGTGTTACATTTTGGTTTGTTTTATGATTTCTCCCATTCAGTTCAATTCTTCCACACAGCATGATTATAGTGAAAATGTATTTAATAGGAATGTATGTGTAGAAGCTATATAAAATTGTATGCCATCTCCGGGAGAGAGGGGGAGGGAGGGGGAAGGGAAAAGAGAAAATCTAAGTTATATTGTAGTGATTGTAGAACACTGGAAATAAATAAAATTAATAAAATAAAAGAAATACAAGGGGTTATAAAAATTAAAAAAGAATTTTGACATTATTAGGTTTACGTGTGTGTTTATGCATATATGTGTGTACATATGTGTATATGTACATATTTCTCACATACATATATAAACACATACAAGTGTTTATTTATTTATGCATGTATTTCAACATTTGCTTGTAGAAAACTTAAGTGTCATCTCCAATGGCTCATTAATTGTCAAAAAAATGGCTTTAGATTTTTCAGTTTAACAAGCTAGCATGAGGTAATAATGGGTGTGAGAGAAAGTAAGGGAATAGAAATACTGAAAGTTCAAATGAGGGGAAAAGAAAAATATGATAATGTGTTATATTTTCCAAGCAATGTTTATCCTTTTAAGTTTCAGTCACTTAAAAAATCAGAGTAGGGTTCAAGTGGCAACCTAATTGTTTAGACTCATTAGCAAATCATTTCTGTTGAAACTTTTTTTGGTAAAAATAACGTGTCATTTTTAGTCTATATGCTGCAGCCCATTGTTCTGTTCCCTTTGGGTAATTAAACTCAATTTTAGATAGCATTAGAATTGAATTATGTTAGTAATTATAGTACAATGATAAAAACCACAGGCTGTTGATCCTGGTGACATTTGTACTTATCTTTTATTCAATTCACTGTCTGAAAAATGTGTTATTATTGCCTCAGGCCAGAGTTAGTAAAATGAAAGCTTTCGACTTTGACTAGTCATTAATAGCCTTTAGGGAGGCACAGAGCCCTGCCTCGTCCCGTTGTCTTGAGATCACAGTAACACACATGAGTAAGTGTTGGGCATGACTGTGCAGCAGTGAGTATGAAAAGACAGAGAGAGATAAAGGAAGAGAGAGGAAGTAGAGAAGGATGGGGGAAAGCAGAAGAATGATGAAGGAGAGAAGGAGAGGAGAGAGAATGAGTGAGGAGAGAGAGGCAGAGACACAGAGATGGAGATACAGAGACAGATTCAGAGAGACAGACTCTCTGCAGTCTTACATATCATAAGGGCAAAGACCAAACTTTCAAGCATTTAACTTTTTCTCAGTCCTTCAGAAAATCAGTGATTTCATCCATGGGAATGTTATAGCCCTCCAGGCAGGTAGGCTGCAGCCCTGTTCTTGTTTTAGTAGCTGGATCTCTTTTTACCAAGATATCAAATAAGGCTAGTAAAGATTATGTCTCCACAAAAGGAAAGGGCTGATCTATCTGCTTGTGAAACGATTCTATATGAAAGTCAGTCTGGTTAATTCTGGCACTAAACCCTCTTGTCCTGAAGCAATATCTCTACACACAAAGTAAAAGAGAGAATTGGCTCATTAAAAAAAAAAAAAAAAAATCTGACAATTCAGGTGAGCATGCTTATTTAACAGGAATTATTCCTACCGTTAACTTTATTCCTTATTCTGCCTTCCAAGCCTACATTTGTGAAATGGTTCTGAATTCTCTGGTCATAATATATGGAATTTTAAGAACAAAGTTTATTAGAAATCTGTCATTTCGGGCTGAGCCAAGATGGCGAAGTAGAAAGACGCACATACACATAGCTCCGAACCCACAAATCACAGAACAGCTAGAGGGGAACAAGCCAGGGCGAATTCTGCACCCAGAGACCACGGAGTATTGGAGCGAGGGAGATTTCTGCTCCAGAGAGACCTGCGGACATCTCGCGGGGGGTCCTTCGCGCCGCGGACTGGGCGCCAGGACGGGGAGCGGAGTGCGGCCCTGCTGTGGCCGCGACACTGAGGGGAGGAGATCCGAGAGGGCTATGGGGACGGGATCTCCAGCGGCCATGCGGGTCCCCCCACCCACAGAGGGACCTGCAAACCTCTCGCAAAAGGTCCGTCGCACTGCAGACGCGGTGCCCAACCCGAACCTGCGGAGGTGGCAGCCGCGGCTCCGAGAGACAGGGATCTGGGAGGGCTCCAGAGACTGGATCTTCAGCGGCGGCACAAGCCCCCCCACCAACAGGTGACTGAAGGGGGTGGGTGAGAGAGTCTCTTTGGAGGGCTGAGAGGGGAGTGGGGTGCCCCCGTGGCTCGGGCCCCCCGGGAGGTGGGGGCTGAGAGGTGGCTGCGGACGGGGGGTCCCCAAACTGGCAGGAGCCTGGATCCATTGTGGAAGGTCTGCGCATAAACCCCCTGAGGGAACTGGGCCTGAGAGGCGGCCCTGCCCCGACCTGACCACCTGAACTTAATTCTCACACTGAATAGCAGCCCTGCCCCCACCAAAAATCCTAAGGCGAGAAGTAGCACTTGAATCACAGTCCCCAAACGCTGGCTGGGAGGACCAGGAGGTGAGGTGGGTGTGAGGAGAACATGCAGAGGTCAGCCCACTGGTTGGAGAAAATGCCAAGAAGAGGGAAAAGAAATAAAACTATTCAAGGGTACTTTATCGGAGAAAAGACACTTCCTCCCTTCCTTTCTGATGGGGAGGAACAATGCTTGCCATCAGGCAAAGACAGAGAAATCGAGGATTCTGTGTCCCAGACCACCCAATGGGCTCGGGCCATGGAAGAGCTCAAAAAGAATTTGGAAAATCAAGTTAGAGAGGTGGAGGAAAGACTGGCAAGGGAAATGAGAGGGATGAGGGAGAAGCATGAAAAGCAGATCAGCTCCCTGCTAAAGGAGAACCAAAAAAATCTTGAAGAAATTGGCACTTTGAGAACTAGCCTAACTCAGCTGGCAAGGGAGGTGCAAGGGGCCAATGAGGAGAAGAATGCTTTCAAAAGCAGAATTAACCAAATGGAAAAGGAGATTCAAAAGCTCATTGAAGAAAATAGATCTTTCAAAACTGGAATGGTACGGATGGACGCTAAGGACTTTTCGAGAAAGACAGATATCTCAGAACATACCGCGCAGATTCGAAAAATGGAAGATAATGTGAAATATCTTATTGGAAAAACAACTGACCTGGAAAATAGAATCAGGAGAGACAATGTAAAAATTCGGGGACTACCTGAAAACCATGATCAAAAGAAGAGCCTAGACATCATCTTCCATGAAATTATCAAGGAAAACTGCCCTGAGATTCTAGAACCAGAAGGCAAAACAAATATTCAAGGAATCCGCAGAACACCACATGAAAGAGATTCAAAAAGAGAAACTCCTAGGAGCATTGTGGCCAAATTCCAGAATTCCAAGGTGAAAGAGAAAATATTGCAAGCAGCTAGAAAGAAACAATTCAAGTATTGTGGAAATACAATCAGGATAGCACAAGATCTGGCACCCTCTACATTGAGGGATAGAAGGGAATGGAATAGGATATTCCAGAAGTCAAAGGAACTAGGACTGAAGCCAAGAATCACCTACCCAACAAAACTGAGTATAATACTTCAGGAGAAAAGATGGTCTTTCAATGAAATAGAAGACTTTCAAATTTTCCTGATGAAAAGACCAGAGCTGGAAAGAAAATTTGACTTTCTAACACAAGAATGAAGAGAACCATGAAAAGGCGAACAGCAAAGAGACATCATAAGGGACTTACTAAAGTTGAACTGTTTACATTCCTACATGAAAAGACAATATTTATAACTCTTGAAACATTTCAATATCTGGGCACTGGGTGGGAGTACACACACACACACATGCACACACGCACACATACATAGAGACAGAGTGCACAGAGTAAATCGAAGAGGATGGGATCATATATTAAAAAAAAATGAAATCAAGCAGTGAGAGAGAAATATTGGGAGGAGAAAGGGAGAAGTTATATGGGGCAAATTATCTCTCATAAAAGAGGCAAGCAAAAGACTTATTAGTGGAGGGATAAAGAGGGGAGGAGAGAGAAAAACATGAGGTCTACTCTCATCACATTCCACTAAAGGAAAGAATATAATGCACACTCATTTTGATAGGAAAACCTATCTCATAATACAGGAGAGTGGGGGACAGGGACACAAGCAGGGTGGGGGGGAGGATGGAGGGGAAGGCATGGGGAGGAGAATGCAATACGAGGTCGACACTCATGGGGAGGGAAAGGACCATAAGAAAATAGAAGTAAAGGGGGACAGGATAGGATGGAGGGAAATATAGTTAGTCCTATACAACACAACTAGTATGGAAATCATTTGCAAAACTAAACAGATATGGCCTATATTGAATTGCCTGTCTTTCAAGGGGAAGGGGTGGAGAGGGAGGGAGCGAAGGAGGTTGAAACTCAAAGTGTTAGGACCAAATGTAATGTTCTTACCACTGGGTAACAAGAAATACAGGTTAAGGGGTCAAGAAAGCTATCTGGTCCTGCAGGACAAAAGAGAAGACGGAGACAAGGGCAGGGAGGGAGGATAGAGGAGAGAGCAGATAGGTCGCAGGGGCAATTAGGAAGCTCGGGTTTTGTGGGGGGGAGGGGATAAAAGGGGAGAAAATTTGTAACCCAAAATTGTGTGAAAATAAATAAAAAAAAAAGAAATCTGTCATTTCCAGATTTAGTTTAGTTTTCTTTTTATCTCAAGGAAATTTAATCAAATTAAAAAAAAAAAAAAACATCATGAACGTCTTGGGGAACAAATGGGCAACAATTTATTTAGCTTAATTACTTTACTTAGTAATCCAGTGATTATTCTAAGTTACTAAATATGCTTATTCACCATCTAATGATAAATAAGTTAACATGTCTTGCTTCCAACTTTTTCTCAGGTTCCTTGAAAAGCAGTGAAAAATTTCTATCAGTAATTTTTTCTTTATTTCCTACTCTTGTGTCTATTGCTCCCCCCCCCCCACACACTACAAAAGTTATTTGACATATAATCAATGGAGAGATATTTAATTTGCCTACATCAATATTCTAGTTAAGGTAACTAATCTCTGAGTTACTTACACATCTAAATGATTTTTTAAAAAACTCCATTCTTTCAAAACTACATATCTATTAAGTTCCTACTGTATGCAAATCACATGACAGTAAATTGTGAGCTGCTCTCACAGTCAGGGACACATGGGTTCAAGTGTTATCGTGAAACATACTAACTGTATGATATACTCTTCACAAATCACAACTTCCAGAGTTCCTGTCAACTCTCCAAGACATTAAGCTTCAGAACAGGTGATGACTGCATCTGAAGAAGAAGTTTCCTCATCAAAAATTCCTTATAACAATGCAATATTTGTCTTGATTTTTTAAATGTGCATGGCAGTGTGCTAGGCACTGGCATCAAATTAATGGATGAATGAACAAAGAAATAACAGATCCTGGACCCAGGAATCTTACGTTCTACCAGTGATTATACTAGATTATACATATGCAAATACACTCAGGACATACGCACACATGCACATTTGCACATTCATTCATTCTTTCGTTTATTTGATGTTGTTGTTTGAGCTTCATTCTTGAAGAGGACCATGCTATCAGGTAGGTGATGCCAAGCCAAGCAAGTAGGATTTAAATGAGGGAGGATTGTGCAAAGTCACCATCCTCACCTGCTCCTCTGGAACCATCTGGATCCAATGGCAAGATATAAATCAGGAAGACTGGATATAGCCCTGGCTGCAGTGGGAGACCTGGGCCATTTTAAGTCAAGACTGTATACAGGCCTCAGTTTGACCTATCAGTATTTAAGGCTAGGCAAAAAATGAGGCAGAGAATGACCTCTTTTACCTAATAAAAAAAAAATCTATCTGAGAAGGGGAAGACCTTCAGTGTTTCTGGCCAAAACACAAACAATTGCTATTTACATTTACTCTGAAACTATTGGTGTCCAAACACCAAGGGGCTTGATTTGGGACTAATTTTTGTGCAATCAATGAGAACCAGAGTGATTTAGGTTAAATACATTGTCCTTCAGAAGGAACTTTAGCTCGTAAATACCGAGATATCTTGAAGTATTTCCATGAACAAAATTTATAGTCCTTTGAACAGAGTACCCAAAGATAAGACAAGGGAAGAGAGGGGAGTTCTGTCTTATCCAGTTCCTCTTGGTTCTCCAGTGGAACAACTCCTACTACTCCTCACAAGAGACTGTTTTTGGTACTTTGTTCTTAAAGAGAACCATGACATCAGAGAGCTGATGCCATGACATGCAAATGAACTGGATTCAAGTAAAGAAGAGAGGTGCAGTAGTAAGGGTGGGTCTAGTAACAAGATACAGATCATGAGAACTAGAGCTGGCCCTACTGATTGTTTTATCTGTTTCTTTATTTTTGTAGATGAACAGAGCACTAAGCTCCCTTTTGTCAGATGGGGATCTTAAAGCCTATTTCATAGTCTTTGTGAGAAAAATACTTTCTCAATCTTAAATTGTCCAAATAAATGTGAATTATCATTATTATTGTTATAGGTGATTTTATGTCTTGCTAATTGAAAATATATAGCAATTTTATACCAATGTACAATTTTCTTGCATTTTGGATTTTTTGGTTTCAAACTCCTGTAATGTTGAATGCAAACCAAATAGAGAATGTTATGATTTAAGAAACAGTTGTTGTTCTGTATGTCTACTTAAAGAATATTTATTGAGAAGGCCCTAAGAATTTCTTTAATCATTATTATAGTTTTTTAACAAAGAAGAGACTTTTCCATAGTTTCTCCCCTCACAACAAACTACTTAAAGATATCAATGGGTGATATTTTATGTGCTTCACTGTCCTTGCAAGCCATTAAGTTTAACCTCAATAGCCTTTTCTTCTCATTAGAAAGTTATGGAGTACATTGAATGTCATATTTAATCAATTGATTTACTCTTCAATGTTATTTGTTCATTGGGTACCTGAAAAAGGAGCTGTAGGATATTCTTAACAGGGAATAGCATTTGGGTTTTTCTCTTTAGCATATTTAGTTGTGTGCCTAGTGTTGAGCAGTTTAAAATCACAGATACAGTAAAAATAGTGTCATCTGATCATTTGTCAGTTGCTTTTTATAACTGTGCACTTGTTCTGGGTAAACATGAAGGGGGAAATATTATTTTAACAATGAAAATTTCCCCTGCCATTCTTATTTCCACTTTTTTTTTAAATAAGAAGTTAAAGACTTTAGCATTGACTTCTGATGTAAATGAGCTTAATTGAGTCTCAAGTATATATAACAGAATTCTTGACTATTTTATTTATGCTTTTAAATCAGTAGTAAAGCAAAGTTTATATCTGGAGGGTTTTTTATTTCTTTTATATCTGAAAATATTTTTCCTAAACTTGCAGTAAATACTAAGTTCTTAAAGATTATAGCAGTTTAGGATTCAAAGAGGAATGTATTGCCTGCATAAAAGAAATGTTTAGCAGATTAGTGTTGACCAATTGGCTAATTATTGCATGGTATATATTCTATATCTGTTTTTACATATAATTAAATACAGAATATATGCAAAATATAGAAATATATTCCATATTACATTTATATACATATAAAATAAAATACAGAATGTAGTTTATACAAATTTATATTTTTATACCAAAATATATTTTATTTTAATACTATACATACATATGTGTATATGTATGTATGGGTATACATATATGTATATATATATCTGTTACATATGTAATATATATATATATATACATACATATATACATGGAGAGAAAGTGTGTGTGTCTGTCTGTCAATCCATCTCTTTCATCACAAATTATAAATCTAGAGCTATATGGGACCTTTAATGTCAAAATGTCAATGAGTTCATTCACTTCATTTTACAAATGAGAAGATAAAGAGTATAAAAGTTTGAGTGACTTTCCTGGGACAAGATAGATAATAAATTATTGGAAGTGGGATTTGAAGCTAGATTTTCCTGGGATCAAACAATCAAGGATTATCTGCCACACTATCATGCCTTTCACATTGTATCTTCCCAAGAGTACATAAACTAGGCACTGTGCCATATTTATCTTTATATCCTTGGTGCCTAAAACAATGTCTAGCACAAAGTACATGCTTAATATTTTTTTTTAATTTCATTGAATGGCATTTTCTTATAATAAGTTCTAGCTTACCAAGTTTAAGTTTATACTATATTGCTATTTTGTTTCAATAACATTTTCTTTGTGTATCATATTTACATTAATTTGTCACACACCCATAAGGCTTTAACACCATTAATTGGACAAAATTATCACTTGCCATATCTACCCAAACACATACATGCACACACACAAACACACACATATACATACACATATTTCTTAGTGACTGTGGGCCCAGTGCTCTATCCACTGTGCCATCTAGTTGCCTCTTAGCTAGGAATCTTTTTTAAATTAGCCAGATGCTTTTTTGAGACTATTTATGAGGTCATGAGGATGTATACTTGTGATTTTTCTAATGTGTTGATTTTAGTAACTAGAGGACTACTACTTTATAAACTTTGTCCCTTTGTTGATCTTCAGAAGTCAGTACCAGATGTTAACATACTTCTGCTGTTTTCCAGTCACGTAGAAAGGAAAGCTTTCACAGTTGATTAACATGGAAATGATGAAACAAATCAAACAAAAAACCTACCCTTTTCCTTAGCCCACTGACTTTGACTATGATGATAAAAGTAAAAATTGAGCTTGCGACAAAATTTCTACAAAATACTTATATTCTGCTGAAAGAAGTAGAACATCTACTATATAGTCTTCTTTGTCGTGTACCTTTCATTTAAATCTTGAGACACATTAGTAGTTAAAGTATCAGGCTTTATCTCCTGATAAATCCAGCTGGGAGGTCACCTATTGTTGAACATGGCATAACTTGTTTAGTAATAAGAACATTTAATGGTCTTATAATTCCACATCCTCTAACCATGCACTGTAGGATATTATAAATATTTTTTTTAAAAATATTTTTAGTCTCAAAATTTGCAAGATGTTCATAAGATTGCTGGATGACCATTCAGATAATGGTTTTCCTTTGATTTCATCAGAAGTAATGGGTGTAGAAGCAGATTCAATGTCAGAAGTGATAAAATAAGGCAATCTGTGTGCTACAAATGATTGATGCAGAACCACACTTAAAATGAAGAAAATAAAAGTACCATTTTTCCATTGTGTAAATAAGTTTATTGTGATTAATATTTTACATCTCTTCTTAATCTCAGACCAACCCCTCCTCCCCAAAAATCAATGAGTACACATTTACTGATTTTAGCCAAGGTGGTGTACAGATTGTCAGTGCCTATTTGGAGCTATACATTGTGGAAAATGGAATCAAGCTGAGTGGTCAAATGGTAATTACATAATCCATGGGAAAAGGAGAAAGTTGACCCTGCCAAAATATTCTGTTGGAAAACAAATAATTTAGCAGTTACAATGTTAAAGGAGCAGGGAGTTTAGAATTCTGAAAGACAAAGGAGCTAGGATTAAAACAGAGAAAAACCTACCAAATCAAATGAAGTATAATGTTCCAGAAGGAAAATCAATGTTTAATGAAATAGAGGAATTTCAGCCTTTCCTTGGAAAGAGACCAGAGCTGATAGAAAATTTAGCATTCACACATAAGATTCAAGATAAGCATAAAAAGGTAAACATGAAACATAATCAAATGACACTCAATAAAATTAAAATGTCTACATTTCCGTATGAGAATATGATACACTTAACTGCTAAGAACTTTATCATTGTTAGGACAGTCTGAAGGAATCTACATAGAGGGTGTGGGTGTGAGTCAGTTAAGGTGGAAAGACTTCTCAAAAAAAGAAGGTATGAGAAAGATAAATGCACTGGGAGAAAGGAGAAGAAAAAGGTAGAATGGAGAATATTCTTCCTTACATAAAAGACATGTGTAAAGAACATCTTTTATAGTGGAGGGGAAGGTGGGGTAGTAGGGAATGCTTGACCAAATTTCAGCAATATTGCTGTATTTCTGTACAATGTACAATTCTTTTGGAATTGATTGAAAGATAAAATATATCTGTGTGCACACATACACACACAAACAGACACACACACATATACATATACCCACCTTCACTTTGACAGAAAAATCTATCTCAACAGAAAAACAAGAGGGGAAGTAGATAAGAGATATGGGGGAGGAATGATAAAAAGAAGGGCAAATTAAGGGAGAGAATGGTCAGAACAAAAAAAAAATACTTTTGAGGAGTAACAGGATAAAGAGAGAGGGAGAAGTCTAAACAGAAGAAAGTAGAATGGAAGAAAATAAACTGAAATTATAATTGTGAATGAATGGGATGAGTTCCCCCATAAGACAGAAGGAGATAACAGAATGGATTACAAAAGAGAATCCAACAAAATGCTATTTATAAGGGACACATTTAAAACAGAAACACAGAGGTAAAGTAAAGGCTAGAGCAGAATCTGATGTGTTTCAGCTACAGTTAAAAAAAAATCAGTGTTAACAATCATGAACTCCAATTAAGTAAGAGGAATAATATGCCAAATTTCAAGGGATAATCAGAAAAATTACATTTTGCTGAATGGTAGTAAAGACAATGAGGTAATATCAACATTTTTCATTACCAGTTTCTCTGATAAGGGCACTATTTCTCATTAATATGGAGAATTGAGTCAAATTTGCTCTTTTTTTAAAGAAGAAATTCCAAAGCTGATAAATGGTCAAAGCATATAAACAGGTATTTCACAGCAGAGGAAATGAAAGCTTTTTATTCTCATATGATAAAAAGCTCTAAATCACTATTGTTTAGATAAATGCAAATTAAAATAACTCTGAGGGCCAAGATGGTGGAGTGATCGATAACTGATATCTTCCTCCCCTTCTAAACCTGGAAGAGACAACAGAATATCTCCCCAGGAAAAACCCTAGAACAGTGGGAGCAGCAGAATGGGTAAACAGACTCTTAGCACATGAAGCTAGAAAGACTGCTATGGAGGGTTCTTCTTGTTGCGGCCAAAGGTGACCAGTGCAGGATGAGAGCTGTCCCAGACAGCCCCACCTCAACAAACCAGGTGAAGATCCTGACCCCCAGGGGGGTGAGCCCAGCAAATGCCAACACCAGGACCATGCCTCAGAAACCCAGAAGAATCAGGGAAACACTACTAGCACAGACAGCTGAGCTTGCTTATGCTCTAGCTCAGCAGAGTAGAACTTTGGTGTCCAGACCATCCCTCCCCCACACTTAATGAGCTAGCTCTAGGGTAACTATGGGGAAACCCAAAAAGACCTCACTTGGCCTCTGCTTTTCAACACTAGGCAGCTCAGCACCAGGTAAGCTGCAGCATTCTAGATGCTAACTGAAAGAACCAGAGGCCACAATACATAAAAACTCAAGTTTTAAGCACAAGAACTGTGAGACAGAGCTCCCTGTGCCACAGATGCAGAGATCTACTTTAAAAGCCAGGAAAAGGGTTATTATCAAGTAAGAAGCAAAGCAGAAAAGAAAAGATCATAGACTCTTTCTATGGGGACAAGGAACAAAACACAAATATCAAAGAGGAATGCGTGAGGTGTGGGAGTGGGGTGGTCTGATCATAGGATGTTTCCTCCTCCCCTAGGTCTGTACTAGAACACAGGCAGGGTCAGCAGCTGGTGAAACTCCATCTGTGCGGGTGTCTGCCCAATTCTTCTGGTTGTATTAAGACATGACTGCAGTCCTGGTGTTGGTGCTTACAGTCTTCACCCCCCTGTGACTCAGGGTCTTCTGCTGGTGCACTTAGGTGGATCTTGCTGGAACCCTTCTGGTCCTGGACTGTTCTTCTTCAGCCACAGCAAAAAGGACCCTTTCTGGTGGTCTCCCTAGTCTCTTGAGCTAAAAGACTGTTTACCCATTCTGTTGGTTCCACAATTCCAAGATTGTTCCTGGAGCAATATACTTTTTTTTTTCTTTTAATGTCAACAAGGGAAGGTGAGAGCACTTATCATTTATTCTGCTATCTTGGCTCCTAGAAGTTCAAGTACATGACTTTCAAACATTTAGTCTGTGGGCTGATTGCCCCCACAGTGGCTGCTGCTGTTACCTCAGACCCTGGGCTTCTCTCTTAGTTCTGCTGGACTCCCGTCCTGCGCCACTAGGCTTGGGGATCTGCCCCACTGTTCCTGATTCAGTCCACTGGGGGCTGTTCCTGCTCCACTATGGCTGTGCCCAAGTCTGTGTTGGTGTGACCTGCACTCTTTGCACTCCACCAACTCTGCGCAACACATTTTTTTTCTGTTCTTGGCTGGAAATCTGCCACTTTGTGGCCACGTTGATTCTGTCACTCTAAAATTTGTTTCAGATTCAATTTTTAGATGTATCTGAAGGAGTTTCTGGAAGAATTCAGGTGAGTCTGTGCTTTCACTTCACGATCTTGGCCCCACCAAGATCTGGTCTTTTCAACAAGAGTTCTTGGAAGTAATCTATTTCTTTTTTTTTCTTTCTTTTTCTTTTTTGTTTAATTAATTTATTTAACTTTTAACATTCATTTTCACAAAATTTTGGGTTCCAAATTTTCTCCCCATTTGTCCCCTCCACCATCCCAAAACACTGAGCATTCTAATTGCTGCTATCACCAACCTGCCCTCTCTTCTATCATCCCTCCCTTCTTTCTAGCTCCTTGCAATATTTTCTCCTTGACTTGGGAACTCTGGAATTTGGACACAATGTTCCTAGGAGTTTCTCGTTTTGGATCTCTTTCAGGCAGGGATTGATGGATTCCTTGAATACTTATTTTGCCCTCTGGTTATAGAGTATCAGGGCAGTTTTCCTTGATAATTTCATGAAAGATGATGTCTAGGCTCTTTTTTTGATCATGACTTTCAGGTAGTCTCATAATTTTTAAATTGTCTCTTCTGGATCTGTTTTCCAGGTCAGTTGTTCTTCCAATGAGATAATTCACATTATCTTCCATTTTTTCATTCTTTTGGTTTTGATTTGTGATTTCTTGGTTTCTCATAAAGTCATTAGTCTCCATCTGTTCCATTCCAATTTTGAAAGAACTATTTTCTTCAGTGAGCTTTTGAACCTCCTTTTCCATTTGGTTAATTCTGCTTTTTAAAACATTCTTCTCCTCATTGGTTTTTTGAACCTCTTTTGCCAATTGAGTTAGTTTATTTTTCAAGGAGTTATTTACTTTAGCATTTTTTGGGGTCTCCTTTAGCAAGGTGTTGACCTGCTTTTCATGCTTTTCTTTCATCTCTCTCATTTCTCTTCCCAGTTTTTCCTCCACCTCTCTAACTTGATTTTTGAAATCCTTTTTGAGCTCTTCCATGGCCTGAGCCCATGGTATATTTATTTTGGACCTGTGGGATACAGAAGCCTTGACTTCTCTGTCTTTCTCTGATGGTAAGCATTGTTCTTCCTCATTGGAAAGGAGGGGAGGAATTATCTGTTCACCAAGAAAGTAACCTTCTATAGTCTTATATTTTTTCCCCTATTCTGGGCATTTTCCCAGCCAGTGACTTGACTTCTTAGTTTTCTTTCCACCCCCACCTCACCTCCAGATCCTACCAGCCAGCACTTGGGGTCTGAGATTCAAATGCTGCTTCCCAGCCTCAGGGCTTTTGTCAGAGGCAGGGCTGCTATTCAGTGTGAGATTAAGTTCAGGTGCTCAGGTGGGGCCAGGGCCACCACATGGGGCTCAGTTCCCTTAGGGGGTTTATGTGGAGACTTTCAAGAATGGATCTGAGCTCCTGCTGCTTTGGGAGCCCCAGTCTGCTGCTGCCTCTGCTGCTGCCTCCCGAGGGGGCCTAAGTTATGGGGACACCCTGCTCCCTTCTCAGAGAACCAAAATGACTCTCTCACTGACCTTTGGCGCCTGTGGGTGGTGGGACCTGCATGGCTGCTGGAGATTCTATCCCTGAAGCCTGCTTGGATCTGCTCCTCTCAATGTCACGTGACCAAGGCAGGGTGGGGCTCTGCTCTGGGTCTGGGGCACCACTGACCCTTCATGTCAGTTTTTCAGGTCTCTCTGGAACAGAAATCTCCTCCAGTCCGTTGTTGTGTGGCTTTTGCTGCTCCTGAATTTGTTGGGAGTACTTCTTTACAGGTATTTTATGGGCTGTGGGTTCAGAGCTAGCATATATGTATCTTTCTACTGTTCCATCTTGGATCCTCCCCCCTCTGTAAAATAGTTTTTATTGCAAGTGTACATTTTGCATTCAAACAAGGTGGGCAGCCCATGGGAGTTGTGCTCTCTGAAGTATAGTTTGAATGCTTGGCAGTTCAGCTCAAGCAAGGACTTCAGTGTCTGGTATCTTATCCTGCCAGGTGATTCTTAGAATCTTCCTATGACTGTTCAAATGGAAACAATTTAGTCTCCTGGCATGGCACTGGTAGACTTTCCTGGTTTCACAGGCATAGAACAATGAGGTCAGCACAACAGCTCTGTAGACCTCATTAAAAACATCTAAATCAATTAACTCTTACAAAGTGATATTTATGTGAAAGACACAGCAAGTGTCGAATTAAAAATGATCCCCCCAGCCCCAATATCTAAGCACAGATTCTCACCTAGATCCCCGTGGGTTCTGCAGATTGCAAGCTAATACAGTGCAATTTCTCCATAAAATACACTTTGAACCAGTAAAGCATGTTTTGACTTGCATGTGTTCAGTCCACCATTTTCAACCTCTTGCTGAAATGCCATGTTTTTCACTTATACCTTATTGCTCTTCTTTCCAATCTCTTTTAAAAGGTATTTTAGGGTACTCTTTCATTTTAATGGTCCTATACATTACGAAACTCTCTACTGCTGGTAACATATTGGCTCATTTGTCTAAAATAATATATAAGCTTGAACCCTAAGGGTCCTGGAGATTCCATGGAAATATAGATACCTCTCACTCCCACATACTCTGCCTTCTGTGGGCTTCTGTGTGTAAGCTATTCACTGAGACTGTCCTTGCTTGCAGCTGTTTTTCTCCTTCCCCTGTAGAATAGCAGATGGCTTTTTAAAGCCATCACTTTTTAAGATGATGCTTTTCTTTTGAACTTCCCTACACTACATAATCACACCAAAATAATATCCAAATTGAGCATCAACTGATGTAGATTTAGATGCTTGATCTACTAGAGAAAAAAAAAAGTAAACACTGTCATACCTTTTTAAATCTCTCACAGTAACTCCATTCATTAAGTAATGTCTATTCTCTTCTCCACTTCCGAGAGTTTCATGCAAAATGAACTAGATTCCAATGGAATCCTATGATTACATGTTTATTACTTACATATGTAGCACACATGAAATAAGTTGCAACTTGGTGTACTGCAAGGGTTCTGGATTTAGATTCATGGATTGTATGTTTGAAGCTTCGTTCTATTACTTACTAGCTATGTGATCTTGAACAACTTGCTTTGAACTCATCTTCAAAATGAGGGGTCAGATTTGTTCTTTAAAGTTCTTTGCTGCTTAAATTCTAATGTTGTGGATAGGCTTCTTTTTGTTTTCATCATTGGTACTTCTGTTTCTGAGAAAACTCTAGAACATATAATTAAATGGATTCTTTGGGAGCATTTAGAAATATAGATGTTTTAGAACATTTAGGAAAGAAGACAATGATTAAACCTCATTTTTTTTGTTATCAAAAACAAGTCCTGCTAGAGTAAATTCCCACTCCTTTGACTATACAACTAAATGAGTAATTATGGGAATTATGAATAATAAAACTAGATATTGCTAAAACATATGACAATGTCTCTCATGTGATTCTTATAGAGGAGATATTATTATTTAAGCTAAACTCTTTTATGATTAGAGGTGTACTTATGAATGAGTTAATGGACCTCAGCTTGGAGGGCCATGTCTAGTCAATAGTCATGGGGATGTGGTCTTGGATCTCTGTTGTTCTTGGTTGGAAGTAAGACTGGTGACCAAATAAAAGCAAATTTATAAAGGGTATATGTGCAATTCTAAGGAGAAATTTTTAAAGGATTTCAGTCATTCAGTTTGGGAATATAGATAAGATATTGTGTGTACATTTATTTATAAATTACATGCATGTACTGCTGTAACATCATATTAAGTCCACTGAAATATACGAAATAAGCATTAAGAAGATGAGATAAAGATGGACTAAATACAATTTTAAAAAACGGTCACATTCAATAATGGTACAAGAAACTTATTCTTCTCAATATAACATTATATATAGGATTTCATTGAGATCTATGTGAGAGAATAAGCTTCAGTCCACAATTTATTTTTATTAAAATTTTATTTCTCATTTTGATATAAAAATAATTATAAACAGATATTCAAATATTTTCTTTCTTTTACCCCAGTATAAAATTTTGTGGATTCCACTTTGAAAAGCACTTTCTTATTATACTACCTTCCCAGTTTTTAAGTTGCCCCAGAGAAAGACATAGCCCACTGCTGCTAATCATTTTCTGATCCCTTAATCATGATTTCCTCATCACAGCCTGCTAACTCAGAAATTATAATGCACTCAGTGATGAAAGCTGTTAAATACCTAAGCCATCCCTTCCCTCACTAACTAGGAAACTTTCAAAGTAATTGTTGGATTTTATTTGAAAAAGTTCAGTTATCGTCATTTGATAAGGTAGGTGAAGATTGATTGGCTTCCTTATATTTTCTGAGAGAACCCTTCCACACGAACTCAAAGAACCAGGTAGCCTGGTGAGAAACAGGTCTCATGATGATCCATTCAGGACTATTATTAATTTATTACAGAGACACAGTAACATGGTTATGCAATACATGAGTATTTTTTAATCCTTCTAAGTGTTAGAAGTTTCAGTTTAATAAATGAGTATCCAAAAAGTGATTATTTTATAGAATAGAGCACCATAATTTTTAAGACAGTAACATTTTCTAACATATAAATGGCATGTTTTCAGTAATTTAATAGTTTACTATCTTTAACTTAAACAGTAGATAAAAAGAGAAAAAGAATCCATGTTGGATAATTTAATATTTTGCCATATTATTTGAAATAGTGGGCAAAATGAAAATTTAAAAAAAATGAACACAATCTCCTCATTAATATCCACATTCTTACATACCTTTTGCCTAGTTAAGAAGGAGTAATTTGTGAAAGTTCCATACAGGGATATTAAGGCATGATCTTAGTGGTGAAAAAATTCTAATTACTAGAACCTTCCCCAAAGAGAATGGGCTGCTGCAGGAAGTGATGGAGTCTGTCTCCTCATCCAACATAGGCTGGATAATAGCTTATTGATATGGTATAAAAGAGGTTCCTTTTCTATTTGAGTTGAACTAGATGACACCCTCCTCACCCGCATGATTCATTACAGTTTCCAAATTCTGGAATTACATTGTTATCAAAGAAAGAATCTTTCATATCACCCGATTTTCTAGTTGTAACCAAATGAAGGCTACAATAATTATAGTTCCTCATTTATATGAAAAACTTTAAAATGTTTTAATCTAATTAAAAATTATAAGTTGCTGACTCCTGGAAGAGAGACTAGCACTGGAAACACAAGACGATTGGCTAATACATGAGAGACCTAGTATCTAGTCCTTTATAAGTGAGTCGTTTAGTGAAATAAGAACTGAATCTGGAGTCAAAAGATCTTGGTTTAAATGTCCACTTAAACTTCATGAGTTCATTTATTTTTTGATTTTCAGTTTCCACATGTAGAAAATCAAGAGTTTTAATTAAAGTATTGTGTAGTAATAGCATTGAATATAATTGTTACATAAGGAAGAAGTAATATGGAGAATAGAAAAAAAGTACTACAAAATCATATGTACTGATATAAGATACATATATGGAACCAAAAGAAAAATACATACGATCATTATCAAAACTCAGAACAATATGTTGACAGTCTTGACATCAGAGAACTGAAAGAGAGGGATGCTTCCATTTTCTAGGTGAAAGACTAGAAGCATGGGATGAAGCAGCCATCTAAGGCAGAGGAACATAGTATTTAAGAAATATGTCACATGAATGAGGAAAGACGGTGGAGCAGAAGGATGGACCTATAAAAGCTCTCCCTCCATGACGCATAAAATACTTGTAAAAAATGACGCTAAACAAATTCTAGAGCAGCAGAACACACAAAAAGACAGAGTGAAAGAGATTTCCAGCCCAAGACAGCTTGGAAAGCTGACAAGAAAGGTCTATAGCACCAGCTCTGCCTGGAGCACAGCCCAGGCTTGGCAGTGTAGCATGGCAGAGACAGGACTGGAGCAAGCTTCAGGGTATGGAATACTGGGTAGCAACTGCGGTTCCCAGATCTCTCACCCCATAAATGCCAAAGAGAGTTTCAAAGATCAGTAAGAGACCTCTTTCACCTGGGTGAGAAGGGAATGTGGACTGGCCCTGCTAGCAGCAGTCACTGAAGCAGTCTCCATTTGAGGAGCCCTCAACCTAAAGACCCTGGGGGAATTGAGGTGCTGATCTGAATCTCAGCCCTGCTTGAGTTGCAGACCTGGAGTGAGAAGGAGCACTGGCTGGTGGAGCTGGTGGAAGCTCTGGAGAGGGAATTCTACTCCCAGGTCCTGGGCAGAAAAGATTGTGGTTGCTCCCAGATCAGAGCATAGTCCAGGAGAGGAGTAAATTCCTCTTCCTTCATTGTGCCACCTTGATGGAATTGAGAACTCACAGTATCACAGATTATGCCCTCCACTTGACAAAGGACTCAAAAGTCAAGTAATTGACTGGGAAAATGTCCTCAAAAGGAAGAAAAAGTAGAAGAATACTTTCTTGGTAAACAGGTATTTTCTTCCATCCTTTCGAATGAAGAACAATGCATATCTTCAAAGGAAGAAATAAAAGTCAATGTTTCTGCATTCAAAGCCTCCAAGATAAATATGCAATAGTCTCAAGCCATGGAAGAGCTCAAAAAGGATTTTGAAAATCATGTAAGAGAGCAGGAAGAAAAATAGGAAAGAGAAATGGAAGTGATTCAAGAAAATCATGATAAGTTGGTCCACAGCTTGCTAAAGGAAACCCAAAACAATGCTGAAGAAAATAACACCTTTAACAATAGAGTAACCCAAATGGCAAAAAAGGTCCAAAAAGCCAATGAGGAGAGGAATATTTTATAAAGCATAATTAACCAAATAGAAAAGGAGGTTCAAAAGCTCAAGGAAGAAAATAGTACTTTAAAACTTAGAATGGAGATGATGGAAGCTAATGACTTTATGAGAAACCAAGAAATTATAAAACAAAAACAAAAGATTGAATAAATGGAAGATAATGTGAAATATATCATTGGAAAAACAACTGACCTAGAAAACAGATCATCTTTCATGAAATTATCAAGGAAAACTGTGCTGATACCCTAGAACCAGACGGTAAAATAAATATTGAAAGAACCCACCAATTACCTCCTGAAAGAGATCCAAAAAGCAAAATCCCTAGAAATATTGTAGCCAGATTCCAGAGTTCCCAGGTCAACAAGAAAATTGCAGGCAGCCAGAAATAATTCGAGTATTGTGGAAATACAATCAGGATAACAGAAGATCTAGTAGCTTCTGCATTAAGGGATCAAAGGGCTTGAAATATCATATTCCAGAAGTCAAAGGAACTAAGATTAAAACCAAGAATCACCTACCCAGCAAAATTGAGTATAATACTTCAGGGGAAAAAATGGTCATTCGTGAAATAGAGTACTTTCAACCATTCCTGATGAAAAGACCAGAGCTGAGAAGAAAATTTGACTTTCAAACACTAGAATAAAGACAAGCATGAAAAGGTAAACAGGAAAGACAAATCATGGGGAATTTACGAAAGGAACTGTTTACATTCCTACATGGAAAGGCAACCTTTGGAACTCTTGAAACTTTTCTCAGGATTTGGGTACTTGGAGAGATTTTATATATATATATATATATATACACACACACACACACACACACACACATACATATATATACACATATATACATATATATATATACACATATACATATATATGTATATATACATATATATACACACTCTCACACACATTTATGTATATATATTTATGTATATATAAATGTATGTATGCATATATGTACATATATATGTATATATACACACATATTACATATACACACACACACACACACATACATATATATATATATATAAATGGGGGGGATATAGTTAGTCTTGCACAACATGACTATTATGGATGTCTTTTGCAAAATTACACATATATAGCCTATATTGAATTGCTTGCCTTCTCAGTGGGGAGCAGTGGGGAGGGAGGGAGAGGAGCTGGAACTCAAAGTTTCAGTAATGAATATACAGTATTGTTTTTACCTGCAACTGCGAAACAAGAAATACAGGTAATGTGGTACAGGAATCTATCTTGCCCTACAAGAAAAGAGAGATGACAATAAGGGAAGGGAGGGGTGTGATAGAAGAGAGGGTAGATTGGGGGAAAGGATAATCAGAATGCATGGTGTTTTGGGGTTGGGAGAGATGGGGAGAAAATTTGAAACTCAAATTCTTGTGGAAATGAATGTTTAAAACTATAAACAAGCACATGAATTTAAAAAATAGAAATATGTCACATGCCTATATGGTAACCTTCCTTTTTGCTCTGGAAGAAACATTTCAGCTGGTAGGGACTGGCATTTCAGTTAACATTTCAGCTGCAGGAACCACAAGCCAGGACATCAACATTTGCAGCCTCATTGAATAAGAAGGTGGTAAAAAATATAAGTCATTATTAAGGAAAATTTTGGTACTCAGTTTTCCTAAATCAGCAGGACACTACGAAGAGAGACCATTTAAATACTGCAGAATGCCTCTAATTGGTTATGGACAAAGTGCAATAGTGTATTCTTGATGGGGAAGCTACTAGTGAGGCTCCCTTAGCAAACTAATAAATTCATTTTCATTTCAGTTTGGCTACTTACTTTATTTCACCTCCAGTCTTAGAGATCCACCAATATATTAGATTCTCTCTGCAATCACTAGGATAGCAGGCTAAGCATTTCATATATATATATATATATATATATATATATATATATATATACACACAGATTTATGTATATATATAAATGTATGTATATATGTACATATATGTATACATATATACACACATATCATATATACATACACACATATATATATACATATATATATATAATTTTTTTTAAAATTGCACTTTGAAAGAGGGCAAGAAGGGACTTATATGGGAAAATTAGAGAAATTTAAAAAATTAAATTAAAAAATGTGTGTATGCATGTGTATGTATGTATGTGTGTGTGTGTTTAAGCCTGTGAAGAACTCTGGCTAAGATTCTTATCTCTTTATTCTATGATGGCTGAAACATTAAATGTATAAAGAACTTCATGAACAATCAAATGATTTAGGGAGATGGCAAACCAGAGGATAAAGGGCCAGTTTTTTTTCTTGAAAATCATAAATATAATCTCTCCCACTTGTTATAACTTTTCTAAGCAACATGATTAATATGTGTTTAATTGGAATGTATGTTTAGAGCAAGACATACAGTCTTGGAGAGCGAGAGGTTAGGGAAGGGGAGCAGGTTCAAAAATTTTGCAAGTGAATGTTAAAAATTAAAGCTAAATAATTTTTAAAAAAGGAATCAGGTTTAAAAAAACACCATAAGAAAAATAAAATGATAAATAATTGAAATGTTACCTCCTATGTCAGGTCAGTTTTTTGTTTTTTCAGATGGCTCAAATTTTAAGAAGTTTTGATAAAAATCGTATTTGCCTTTCTTTAAGTTTCCTCACATTTATCACTTTTTTTTCTTTTTGGCATCTGAAATTCAACAGAATAAATGTAATCTTGCTTCCAAATAATAGTCCTTTAAGTATTTTAAGCCTCCCACCATTTTAAGTGATAAGAGATCAAAAGTCACATGGGGTCCATGATGTATCTATAGCTAATTATTAAGTTTTGGTTTTCAAGGGCCAATCATGCTTGCATTGATTCTTGCTACTGGAAGACTGAGACTGGTGGAGCAATTGAGTTTAGGAGTTCTGAGTTGTAGTAGCATTAAAGTCCTTTCTTTTCTCAAGGTTACTCATGCCTAGGTAATATTTTGAAGAGATATGAGCCTTTTATCTTCCCTCCTACTCTTACTCCTTTCACTCATCCTCTTCCTCTTCCTTTTCTCCTCTTCCTCTTTTTTCTAACTGTAAGTAATATTGATTTGGTACTTATTTATCCCTTCCATAAAAACCTGTTTACTTTGTGAGGGTTGTACTGACAGATACAGATGAGGACAGAACAGAAAGTGATAAGGTGACATAAACAAAAAATGAACAGACACTTTCATCTTTGCTTCCTTTCTTCTGAATGGCTGGTGGCTTCTGGGGTTTCCATATGTCTCAATCCACAAATGCCAAAGACAGCTTCAGTGGGAAGGGTCTCCCACCTGGCTGAGAGAGGAGCATGGTCTGGGAGCAGTCCCAGTCCCTGTCCCACACACAGCCCCTGCCCCAGCCCCATGGCAGAAGCACCCACTGCTGAAGCACAAGCTCCTTCTGGAGCACTCCACTTAACAAAGACCTCAAAAGTCAAAAACTAGGCTGGGAAAATGAGCAAACAGGGAAAAAGAAATAGACTATAAATTTTTACTTTCTCAGTGAAAAAGTATTTTCTTATATCATTGGTGAAGAGGAAGATCAAAACAGGCAACCAGAAGAAAACTACAAAGTTAAAGCTCCTGCATCCAAACCTCCAAGAAAAATATGAAAAGGTCTCAGGCCATGGAAGAGCTCAGAAAGAATTTGAATATCAAGTAATAGTACTGAAGGAAAAATTGGGAAGAAAAATGTGAGTGATGCAAGAAAAACATGGAAAACGAGTAAGCAGCTTGCTAAAGGAGAACCCAAAAATGTTAAAGAAAATAATACTTTTAACATTAGACTAATCCTTTCTCAACTGATAAATGATCAAAGGATATGAACAGGCCATTTTCAAGGGAAGATAATAAAGCTAGCTATAGTCATATGAATAAATGCTCTAAATCACTATTGATTACACAGGCTCAAATCAAAATAACTGTGAAGTACCACATCACATCTATAAGAAAGGTTAACATGGCAAAACAGGATACTGACAAATACTGAAGATGTGAGAGATTTGGAGCACTAATTCATTGTTGCTTGAGCTGTGAACTGATCCAACCATTCTGAAGAGCAATTTGGACCTATGCCCAAAGGACTATAAATACGTGCATATACTTTAATGCAGTAATACTGCTTCTAGGGTTGTAATTAGATCATAAAAATGGGAAAGGAACCACATATACAAAACATATTTTTAACAGTTCTTACTTTTTTTTGTGGTGGTGAAGAACTGGAAATTGAGGGAAGGCCCATCAATTAGGGAATGACTGAACAAGTTGTGGTATATGAATGTCATCAACAGTATTGTGCTATGAGGAATGACAAACAGGCAGACTTCCGAAAAACCTGGAAAGACTCATATGAACTGAGGCTGAGTGAAGTGAGCAGGTCCAGGAGAACATTATACACAGTTAACAGTCACAGTATGTGACAATTCTTTTGAATAGATTTAGCCCTTCACTGCAATTCGAGGACCTAAAACACTTCCAAAAGATTTATGGTGCAAAATGCCATCCACATCCAGAGAAAGAAAAATGGATTGAAAGAATTCTGAATGCAGAATGAAACAGACTATTTTCTCTTTTGTTATGTTTGTTTTTGTTTTTTTGTTCTCATTGTTTTTACAAGGCATTTTCATTCTTTTATGGAGCATGACTAATGTGAAAATGTGTTTACTAAGTATGTATATCTAGAACCCTCATAGAATGCCATCTTGGAGGGGGAGGGAAAAGAGTAGGACAGAAAATTTCGAACTTATGGAAATGATTGGTGAAAACTGAAAAAAAATAAATTAATACTTTTTTTGGGGGGGAAATCCCTTTCAAAAATCTCTAAGGACCTTTTAATACCTATGATACTATGAATGGCATGGATAAATTAAAAATGTGTATGTTATTTGCTGATGGAATGATCATCGAAATGAATGATCAGACTCTTTGACTTTTAAACTCTTTTCCATTAGACTTATAATAATAATAAACACTTACATAGCATTAAAAAAGTTAGCCTAACCCAAATGGAAAAAGAGGTCCAAAAGTAAATGAGGAGAAATGTCTTAGAAAGCATAATTAGTCAAATGGAAAAAGAGCTCCAAAAGCTCACTGAAGAAAATAATTCCTTAATAATTAGAATGGAGCAAATGGAAGCTAAAAACTTTATGAGAAATCAAGAAATTATAAAACAAAACCAAAAGTGTTTTGTTTCTGACTACCCCTATACCCAGTCTTCCCTCCTGTAATCTCCCCCCTTGTCTTATCAGTTACCCCTTTCAATTTGTTGTAGGATAAGACAGATTTCGATACTCTATTGTGAATGTATGTTATTCCCTCTTTGAGCCAATTCTGATAAAAGTGAGATTCCCTCCCTCCCCTTCACCTCACCCTCTTCTTCTCCATGACAAAAGCTTTTTTATGTGAGAAAATTTAACCAATTCTACCTCTTCCTTTCTCTTTCTCCCACTACATTCCTCTCTCTACCCTTAATTTTTAAAAAATCATTCCTTAATATTCAAATCACACCTGTTCCCTCTGTCTATACATACTCCTTCTAACTACCCTAATGCTCTGATCTTTTCATCAATAATGTTAAAAATCCTGTACCTCATTGAAAGTCTTTTTCTTTTCTTCTGAATTATTATACACAATATTTCTGGGTAAATGATTCCTGACTGTAACCCAAGGGTCTTTGCCCTCCAGAATATCACATCCCAAGCCCTCTTATCCTTAATAGTAGAACAGGTTAAATCTTATGTCATCCTGACTATGCCTCCATTATAGTTGAATTGTTTCTTTCTGGTTGCTTGTAATATTTTTCCTTTAATCTGAGAACTCTGGAATTTGGTTATAATATTCTTGTCAATTTTCATTTTGGGACCTTTTTCTGGAGGTGATCTGTGAATTTTTTAAATTTCTATTGGGAGAGTTTTCCTTGATAATTTATTGAAAGATGATGTCAGGTTTCTTTTTGATTATGACTTTCAAGTAGTCCAGTAATTTTTAAATTATCTCTACTGGATCTAATTTCCAGGTTAGTTGTTTTTCCAATGAGATATTTTGCTATCATTTCATATTCATGGTTTTGTTTTATTGTTTCTTGATGCCTCATAATGCCATTAGCTTCCATTTGTTCAATTCAATTTTCTATTTTTAAATTTTGTTTAAGATTGAAATGGAAAAACATAATACAGAATAGAGAAAAGAAAAAGAAATCAGAAAACATAAATATTGTCACTTTAATACAAAGTAATAATGAAAAAAGCATGCCATATTGTTAACAGAACATAAGAAAGTATGCAAAATATGTAAAATAAATTTTCATGTCAAGAAATTCTAGAATAAATAGTACAAGTTGCATTGAAAACTGTCCATCTCTTAGTTGCTTCCTTGTAAGTTTTCTTTTGTTTTCTGCTGTGCTCTTTTTAAATTTGTTCTCTCTCCCCAGAGAAGGCTACAATTAAGTTTGGATATGTTTCTGTATAGCTATAGATAGATAAATATATACATACATACAAAATGTAGACATACATTTTCACAAATTGTTCTCCTGATCTTTGCTTTTATGTTTGTGCATATCTTGTTTCCTATTCCTCCTGCCTCCTCTCCCTTACCTGCTACCTGCCCCTCTTATTATTTAACACCCTAAAAATATCCTTCCCCTATCCTCCCATTCTCAGAAGCTTAAACACCCTTCTTTTTCCTATTCTATTACCCTCCCTTCTAAAATCCTTCACATCTCCTCTTCCCCCTCCTATCTTTTTGCCATTTTCTTTTATCTGAATTCAGATTTTTACACTTTTCTTTAATGTGTGTGTACATATATAAATATATAAATATATAAATATATATATATATATATTGACCCCCTAAACCCATTCCCAATGAAAGTAGGTCACTAGAACTACCTAGCCTCCTCCTGCATTTAACTCCTCTGTATTCTTTCTCTTGCACCTCAGTGGTATCAAATAATTGCTCTTTTTAGCTGTTACTAAATGCTTAATTTTTAAAAGTCATATCATACTCAAGTTTTCTCCAATCTTTCCTATGAGCTACCTTATTATTCATGAGAATCTTAGATATGCATTTTATATTTTATGTAAATGAAAAGTAAATAATCTTCCTTTATTGAATCCCTTATGATCAGTCTTTGGTATGTAACTTGTATTTCTCTTTCTCTTGTATAAAAAATATATTAAATTTAGGTTTTTTTTAAAAAAATCAAACCTTGAAAGTCTGGCAGTTGTTAAAATATACACTTTTTTTCATTTAGTATTATGCTTTGTTGGGTATGATATTTTTGCCTGGACCATGAGCTCTCTTTGCCTTTGATATATAGTGTTCCACAACCTGTGGTCATTTAGTGACTCTGTCACTACGTCTTGTGTGATTCTAATTCTGGCACCATCATATTTAACTTGCTTTATTTTTGCTGTTTTTCATATTTTATTGTTGAACTGGGAGTTCAGCATTTGACTACGATATTCCTATGAATTTTTTACATATGATCTCTTTTATGTGGTGACAAACAGGTTTTTTTCTATTTCTACTTTATTGCTTGAGGACAATTTTCATTAATTATTTCTTGTGTTATTGTATCAATATTTTTAACATCACTTTCAGTTACTCCAATTATTTTTGTGTTCGCTCCTCTTAATCTGTTCTCCAAATCTGCTGCTTTTCTTATGTTTCACTAAGTGTTCGATTTTTTATTCATATTTTGCTTAAATATTTCTGGATCTTTCATAATTTCATTGGCTTTACTTTGCCCAATTCTAAATTTCAAGGTGTCATTTTCCTCCTTAAAATGCAAGATCTCTTTTTCTTATTGGTCTACTTTCCTTTCAAAATCTTGTTTTTCATGTCTTATTCCTTTTTTCTGAGTTTTTCGAAGTCTTTTCTAAGATCTATGAATTATTTTTGGCAAATGACCACCTGATGTTACTCTTTAGGGATTCTTTTTTTTTAAATTTATTTATTTAACTTTTAATGTTCATTTTCACAAAATTTTGGGTTCCAAATTTTCTCCCCATTTATCCCCTCCCCAGGCTCAAAACACAGAGCATTATGATTGCCCCTATCACCAATCTGCCCTCTCTTCTATCATCCCTCTCTGTCCTTGTCCCCATCTTCTCTTTTGTCCTGTAGGGCCACATAACTTTCTGTACCCCATTACCTGTATTTCTTATTTCCTAGTGGCAAGAACAGTACTCGACAGTTGTTCCTAAACCTTTGAGTTCCAACTTCTCTTCATCCCTCCCTCCCCACCCCTTCCCTTTGGGAAGGTAAGCAATTCAGTCTAGGCCATATCTGTGTAGTTCTGCAAATGACTTTCATAACAGTCGTGTTGTGAAGACTAACTATATTTCCCTCCATCCTATCCTGCCCCTCATTGCTTCTATTCTCTCTTTTGATCCTGTCCCAACCGAAGAGTGTTGACTTCAGATTTCTCCCTCCTCCCATTGGCTTCCCTTCCATCATCCCCCTCACCCTGATTATCCCCTTATCGCCCACTTTCCTGTATTGTAAGATAGGTTTTCATACCAAAATGAGTGGGCATTTTATTCCTGCCTTTAGTCGAATATGATGAGAGTAAACTTCATGTTTTTCTCTCACCTCCCCTCTTTTTCCCTCCACTAAAAAGTCTTTTGCTTGCCTCTTTTATGAGAGATAATTTGCCCCATTCCATTTCTCCCTTTCTCCTCTCAGTATATTTCTCTCTCACCACTTAATTTCATTTTTTAGGATATGATCCCATCCTATTCAATTCACTCTGTCTGTCTGTCTGTCTGTCTGTCTGTCTGTCTCTCTCTCTCTCTCTGTGTGTGTGTGTGTGTGTGTGTGTGTGTGTGTGTGTGTAATCCCACCCACTACCCAGATACTAAAAAGTTTCAAGAGTTACAAATATTGTCTTTCCATGTAGGAATGTAAACAGTTCAACTTTAGTAAGTCCCTTATGACTTCTCTTTGCTGTTTACCTTTTCATGCTTCTCTTCATTCTAGTGTTTGTAAGTCAAATTTTCTTTTCAGCTCTGGTCTTTTCATCAAGAATGCTTGAAAGTCCCCAATTTCATTGAAAGACCATTTCCCCCCCTGAAGTATTATACTCAGTTTTGCTGGGTAGGTGATTCTTGGTTTTAGTCCTAGTTCCTTTGACTTCTGGAATATCCTATTCCACACCCTCCTTATCCCTTAATGTAAAAGCTGCTGGATCTTGTGTTATCCTGATTGTATTTCCATAGCACTTGAATTGTTTCTTTCTAGCTGCTTGCAATATTTTCTCCTTGACCAAGGAACTCTGGAATTTGGCCACAATGTTCCTAGGAGTTTCTCTTTTTGGATGTCTTTCAGGCAGGGATTGGTGGATTCCCTGAATACTTATTTTGCCCTCTGGCTCTAGAATATCAGGACAGTTTTCCTTGATAATTTCATGAAAGATGAAGTCTAGGCTCTTTCTTTGATCATGGCTTTCAGGCAGTCCCATAATATTTACATTGTCTCTCCCGGATCTATTTTCCAGGTCAGTTGTTTTTCACATGAGATATTTCACATCATCTTCCATTTTTCATTCTTTTGCTTATATGTTGTGATTTCTTGGTTTCTCATAAAGTCATTAACCTCCATCTGTTCCATTCTAATTTTTAAATTAGATTTTTAAATTAATTTTTAAAGAACTATTTTCTTCAGTGAGCTTTTGAACCTCCTTTTCCATTTGGGTAATTCTGCTTTTTAAAGCATTCTTCTCCTCATTGGCTTTTTGAACCTCTTTTGCCAATTGAGTTAGTTTATTTTTCAAGGAGTTATATACTTTAGCATTTTTTGGGGTCTCCTTTAGCAAGGTGTTGACCTGCTTTTCATGCTTTTCTTGTATCTCTTTCATTTCTCTTCCCAGTTTTTCCTCCACCTCTCTAACTTGATTTTCAAAATCCTTTTTGAGCTCTTCTCATGGCCTGAGCCCATTGAATATTTATTTTGGACGTTTGGGATACAGAAGCCTTGACTTTTGTGTCTTTCCCTGATGGTAAGCATTGTTCTTCCTCATCTGAAGGGATGAGAGGAGATATCTGTTCACCAAGAAAGTAACCTTCTATGGTCTTACTCCCCCCCCCCTTTTTTGGGCATTTTCCCAGCCAGTTACTTGAGTTCTGAGTTTCCTCTTCACACCCACCTGGCCTCCAGTTCTTCCCACCTAGTGCTTGGGGTCTGAGATTCAAATGCTGCTTCCCAGTCTCAGGACTTTTGTGGTGGCGGTGCTGCTATTCAGTGTGAGATTAAGTTTAGGTGCTCAGGTGGGCGCAGGGCCACCACAATGGGCTCAGTTCTCTCAGGGGCTTTACCCTGAGACCTTATCAATGGCCCTGCTTTGGGAGCCCCTGTCTGCTGTTGCCTCTGCTCCTGGGTTATGGAGACACCCAGCTCCCCTCTTGGCCAGCCAAAGAGACTCTCTCACTGACCTTTGGCACCTGTGGGTGGAGGGACCTACGCTGCTGCTGGAGATTCTGTCCCTGGAGCCTTCTTGGATCTGCTCCTCTAGGTGTCATGCAGCCAAGGCAGGGCTGGGCTCCACTCTGGGTCCAGTGCATGACAGACCTTTCGCATCAGTTTGTCAGGTCTCTGGATCAGAAATCTCATCTGCTCGGTTTTTCTGTGGCTTCTGCTGCTCCAGGGTTTGTTGGGAGTTCTTCTTTTCAGGTATTTTTTGGTCTGTGGGTTTGGAGCTAGCATATGTGTATCTTTCTACTCTGCCATCTTGGCTCCTCCCCCCTCTTTAGGGATTCTTTACTTCAATATCCTCCTCTGAAGATCAACCCCAGTCTTCTCTGTTTGCATAATAGCCTGTGCATTTTTATGGTAGTAGCTTAATTTTTGTAATCATTCATAGCACTGAGGTGTGGAACATGGTGCCTCTTACCCCAGATTTTAAGTTCTGCTTTCTAGCCTGTAATCAATGCCAAACCTCCAATCTCCTTTAAGTACCCACAGCCAGAGACTTTCTGCTCCACTGCTTCTGCAATCACCAGGCATGTGCTAGTTCCTTATAACCCATCCCACTCTTCACAGTGAAGCAGAGTCTGATGTTTCTTGACAGCAGAGGTTCTCTTGATATTTCTGGGCTCAGACACCCAATTTCCCTCACAATCCTAGGGGTCAAAGTTCCTTTGGCTGGAGTCCAGTCAGCCTCTCAAACCAACTAATGCAGAACTTTCTGCTTGTTTTTTATGTGCCTTGCCACTTCTTGTTAAAGTGGACCTTAACCTGGAGGTATTTACTCTTTACAGGGACCAAACTTCATTCTGAGAATTTCTTCTTATCTTCTCAAATTGCTCCAGGAAGACCCCTGTTGTGCCCCATGCTTATTTATCTTTAGTGACACTTTCTTCACCCTAGGGTGCTATTTTATCTCTTTTGTGAGGGAAAATCTTGAGAACTTTGAATTTTTTGACCTACTTCAAAATCTTCACGTAATTCTCTCTCCATTCTAATTTTTAAGGAATTATTTTCTTCAGTGAACTTTTTGGACCTCCTTTTCCATTTTGTCAATTCTGCTTTTTAAGGCATTCTTCTCCCCAGTGAATTTGTGGACCTCTTTTGTTATTTGGGTTAGTTTATTTTTAAGGTGCTATTTTCTTTAATATATTTTTTTTAATGTATGTATGTGTGTGTGTGTGTGTGTTTCCCTTACCAAGCTGTTTACTTGTTTTTCATTATTTTCTTGCATCCTGACTCTCTTTTCTCTTCTCTTTTTTCCTATGCCTCTCTTAATTGATTATCAAAATCCTTTTTGATCGTTTTGAGCCATGGCTTGAGACCAATTAATATTTTTTTGGAGGCTTTGGATGTAGGAGCTTTGACTTGGTTGACTTTTCCTGAGTGTGTGTTTTTGATCTTCCTTGTCACCATAATAACTTTCTAGAGTCAAAATTTGTTTTTCTGTTGTTTGCTCGTTTTTCCAGCCTATTACATGACTTTTAACTGTTTGGAAAAGCAGGGCTCTGCTTTCAGTGTGCATTTTGACAGACTCAAATTCTTTTTTTGTTTTTTCCTCTTTCTTTAATAAATTATCTTTCATTTCACTTATTTAGATTCTTCCAATTTATGTCTTTCTACTTTTAAAACTTCTTAGATACATATGACTTGATGATATACCAAGCTAATTGTTGACATAACACCAAACACTAACTTTGGAGAATCTGAATCCTAAAGAAAAAGAGTGCTAAAATATTTCAAAGTTCCTTGAGTGCATCAATAGAGATGCATATTCCCTTTACAAATACCTATAGTAACATCTGTAAACTTGTACTATAAGTCCTAGATTTGTATTTTTGGCCTCATATTTTATTTTTATGTACATTTTATATCGTTTGAATATACTTTATATTCTATATATATGTTGATTTATACATGTAAATATATATTATAAATATATATATATATTTATAATATAGTATACGATTTTTTATTGTATCACTTGAATATGATATAATATGATCCCAATACCAAGAATCTGTACTTGTACTGTTAAACCCAAATAGAAATGGTGGTCGCTAAATCATACATTAACAACTTTGAGCCTGCAAATTGATTTAAAAACCACATTCCCTCAATTTTATTTCTATTTATTTTAAATTAATCCAAAATTAGGAGTGTTTATTGAAATTTCCTGCCACAATTGTATCACTATCTTTGCCTACTCATAATTTGGTTCATTTTTCCTGTGTGAACTTAGATGTTCAGGCATTTGGACCATGATAGTGTGATATTGATGTCAATTTTCTGCCCTTCATTCTTTTCAGCACTATGTAGTTTTCTTGCTTATCAATTTGTATGTGTTTATCTTTTATACTTTGTTTATTTTGTTTAGTAGCATGATGGCAGCTTTTAATATTTTCCTTGATTCAGGTGATGCATAATAAATTTTGTTCCTTCTATTCATTTTTATTATATTCATGTCTTGGTTTTATTGCTGTATTTCTTATAACAATAGATTGTGAGTTTTGTCTTCTTGTAAAGTCTGTCACTTTTTTCCCCCCTTTTCTTTTTGGATAGTCATTCTTTCAGAGAGGCAAGAGAAATTATTTTCTTCCTTGGACTGATATTCTTGACTCGATTAAGATGAAACATATATTTCCTTCTATCATCTCCCTCCCCTCCCACCATTTTTAGGCATTGTATTTTCTACAATATAGTCCCATACTACATTCTGCCTGCAATTTCTGGTGGGCAACAAGAATAGTCTAATGTTATTAAAATTAATTTTCCTTTACCTTTAAGGGCTTCTCTCCTTGCTACTTGTAGAGTTCGTTGTCTGTCATTGAAATTGCTAAATTTAAGCGCTTTGTGTCTTAGAGTTAACAGAATATTGTATCCCTCCCCAAGTACTCCCCACCACCCCACTGGGCACACACATAGGTCATGGGGGCTTGATGAATTTTTTGATTGACACTTTGTTTTCTGTGTCCAGAAGTTCTTCCGTGTTTTCTTACATTATTTTATACATTACAGTGTTCACGTTTTTGCACCTGCCATATTCTTCTGGGAGATCTATTTTCCTTAACTTCTCTCTAAATAGCATGTCTTAGAAATTAATATTTTTAATTATAAATCATCTTTTTAAGTCAATACTTTTTTTCTCCCTTGAAATTGTTCACTTTTGTAACTTTGTGTTCTTCCTAGTTTTCTCTGTTTCTTTCTTTTGGAATTCACCATTGGCTTTCAAGATTTTTTTTCTATTCTGTTATCATTTCTGCTCTACAGAAAAAATATTCTTTTTCTCCTTTTAAACCATGTCCATGTTGAACCATCTGTTGTGATTCTGTTCTTTTTTATGTATCCACATATCCTCTTTCTCATCAGATGTTGATTCATTTTCTGTTTTCTACAATATTCATTAATATATGTCACAAATCATTTTGCTAATCTAGAGGATATATTCACTTTTGTTATTATCTTCCCTGTTGTTTTACTTACTTATACTGAAAATATTTAACAAAATTTTCTATCATCTCAACTTTTTCTCCCCTAATTTCAATATTCTACTCTTATTCCAATATACTCATTTTCTAACTTCTTCCCCTTTGATTGCATTTTTCCTTCACTTGAATTCAAGAATGTGTCAGCCTCTTCCTGCTATGAGTAATTTGAGTTTCACCATTCTCCAGCTCTATCTGAAGTGATTTCCTGTGGGCTCACAATTGGTTCTACGTGTATACAAGTTCTCTTTTTTTTCAACATAGCGGAATATCCCAAATGCCACACAAATTGATATTCTGTCCATTTCTTCCGTACATCAGTGATTTTAGCTGAGAATTATAGGTATATAGAGTATTGCCATATTGTAGTCTCAGCCAAAGAAAACTTTTCATTTTTGCGATATAATTTTCATATGAATGCAAGTTAAAGTAAGTATGTATTACACCATTTCCTGATAAACATGTACAAATTATATGTACATTCTTTAATGAACTAAAGGGCACATGGCAAAGTAATAGTCAAGACTTGGTTGAGCTTTCCTCCAAACTCCTCCAAATACCTGTAAAATGACTCTAAACAAATTCTAGAGAAGCAGAACTCACAAAATGAAAGAGTAAAAGAAATTTCTATCCCAAGACAACCTGGAGATTTGACAGCAAAGTCTGTTGCACCCCTCTGAGAGAGGAGTACAGTCCAGCACAAAACATGCCAGCAGATTCAAAGTCCAAGTAAACCTGGAGCAGGCTTCAGGGGTCTGAATTACTGGCAGATGTAGTGATTTCCAGACTTCTAAACCCACAAAAACCAAAGACAACGTTGAAGGTCAGTTAGGAAAGGTCTGCTTGACCTATGTGAAAGAGGAGTGTGGTCTTGCTCCAGCATTGAGGTGGCAGTAATGGTAGTGGAAATGGCTACTTCTTAGCTTTTGGACTTCTTGGGGGGGGCGGTGAGTAATGAGGAACTGATCATAAGGTGATTGCAGGGATTTCTTTGCTGATGTTAATGCAAGATTCTTTTGCTTTTCTCATGCTTGGACCTGGGGCATGGTCCTAGGTGGCTTTCCTGGTAGCAATTCAATACAGGCTACATATGTGTCGTTTTGCAAAAGACTTCTGTAACAATCATGTTGTGTAATGCTAACTATATTGTCCTCTATCCTACTCTATTCTCATCTTATTTTTTTATTCCCTCATTTGATCTTGTCCCTTCCCAAAAGTGTTTTTTTCCAGTTATTCCCTTCTCCTATTTGCCCTCCTTTCTATCATTCCCCTCACCCCACTTGTTGCCTTCTCCCCTAATTTCCTGTAGTGTAAGATAGATTTTCATACCAAATTTAGCGAGCAGGTTATTCCTTCCTTAAGTCATATGAGGAGAGAGTAAGCTTCACTTTTCCCCTCTCCCCTTCTCCCTTTTCTCCTCCATTGAACAAGAGTTTTCTTTATCTCTTTTATGAGTTATAGCCTTCCCCATCCCATTTCTCCCTTTCTTCTCCCAGTATTTTCCTCCCTCACCCCTTAATTTTTATTTTATATCTTTTTTTTGTGGATACCATTTATTCTGATTCAACACAGCCTGTACTCATTGTGGATGTGTATATGTGTGTGTGTGTGTGTGTGTGTGTGTGTGTGTGTGTATGTATGTGTATGTAAAATCCTTCCACCTACCGAAATACTGAGAAAAGTCTCAAGAGTTGGAAATATTTTCTTTCCATGTAGGAATGTAAACAGTTCACCTTTAGAAAGTCTTTTATGATTTCTCTTTCCTGTTAACCTTTTCAAACTTCTCTTGACTCTTGTATTGGAAAGTCAAATTTTCTACACAGTTCTGCTCTTTTCAGCATGAATACTTGAAAGCACTCTGTGTCATTGAATGACCATTTTTTTTCCCCTGAAGTATTATAACTCAGTTTTCCTGGGTAGGCAATTCTTGGTTTTAGCCCTAGTTCCTTTAACTTCTGGAATATCCTGTTCCAAGCTCTCCAATCCCTTAATGTTGAAGTTGCCAGATCCTGTGTTATCCTGATTGTATTTCCACAATACTCAAATTGCTTCTTCCTAGCTGCTTGCAGCATTTCTCCTTGGCCTTAGAACTCTGAAATTTGTCCCAATATTCCTAGGAGTTTCTCTTTTTAGGTCTCTTTTAGGAAGTAATAGGTAGATTTTTTCAATATTTATTTTGCCCTCTGGTTCTAGAATATCAGGACAGATATCCTTGATAATTTTATGGAAGATAATGTCTAGGCTCTTTTTTGATCATAGCTTTCAGGTAGCCCCATAATTTTTAAATTGTCTCTCCTAGATCTATTTTCACTTGTTTTTCCATTGAGATGTTTCACCTTATCTTCTATTTTTTCAGACTTTTGCTCTCATTTTCTAACTGCTTGATTTATCTCAGTCACTCATTTCCCTGAAGTCAGTTCTCTCTTTCAGAGAACAGTTTTGTTCAGTGAGCTTTTGAACATTCTCCTCCATTTGTTTAATTCTGTTTTTTAATGCCTCCTTCTCCGCATTGGCTTTTTGGACCTCTTCTTCCAATTGAGTTAGCCTCTTTTTAAAGGTGATATTTTCCTCAGCATATTTTAAATTCTCCTTTACCAATCTGCTAACTCTCTTTTCAAGCTTTTCTATTGCCTGAGCCTAGTTTAAGTTCACTTTGGATGACCTGGAGGCAGGGGTCTTAACTTTCTGTGACAGTAAGCCTTGTTCTTCCTCATGTGAAAGGATGGCAGGAGACACCTGTTCACCAAGAATGTAATCTTCTAAGGTCTTATTTTTTCCCATTTTTGGGCATTTTCCCAGTCAGCTACTTGACTTCTGAATCCTTTCTCAAGAGATTATACTCAGCTGCTTGGTTCCCCTGGGCTTTGGGTGGGGGTGGGAGTGTCACCCATGTCTAAGGTTTAGATCAGCTACTCTCTACTTCCTGAGGCTTTAAGCTGGGTTCCCTGTATAGTGGATCCAGGTTGCTTCCCAGCCTCCTCAGTTGCCTACAATCTGCTGCCACTGCCTCTGCGATATCCTGGGGCTATTGCTGGAGAAACCCCACTTCCCTCTTGCCCAGTTGGCAAAGCCCTTCCTCACTGACCTTTAGAGCTTTCTTTATTGCTTGTGGGTTGAGGTATCTGGGAATCTTCCCTGTTAGAAACTCTTCCTGGAGGTCTGTTCAGGTCCTATTCTTCCCAGTGCAGCATGGCCAGGGCTGTGTTCCACTCTGCTCAGTGTCAGTGAGATAGACCTTTCCTTTCTGCATTCCAGGATATCTTTAGCTGGAAACCTTTTTCAGTCTGTTGTTCTCTGGCCTTTGCTGCTCTAGACTTTGTTGAGAGTCCTTTTTACAAGTATTTTGTGGGATGTGGGGGAAGCACTAGCATACATGCATCTTTCTACTCCACCATCTTGGCTCTACCTCCCTCAAATAAAAGAATTTTTAAAATTAAGTGAGAGAATTAGAGGAAAATTGGTAAAATAAATGAAGTAGTGCAGAGAAATCATGAAAACAAGCCAACAGTTTGGTAAAGGAGAAAAAAAAGTACTGAATAAAATAACACTTTAAAAATAGATGAACCAAAATGCCAATAGAGGCCCAAAAAGTCAATGAGAAGAAAAATGATACAAAAAGTAGAATTGACCAAATGGAAAAGGAGGTACAAAAGCTCATTGAATAAAATAATTCCTTAAAAATTAAAATGGAGTAAATGGAAGCTAATGACTACATGAGAAATCAAGAAATTTTAAAATAAAATCAAAAGAATGAAAAAAAGTAAGACAATGCGAAATACTGTATTTGAAAAAAACAACTCACCTGGAAAATAGATCTCGGAGAGATCATTTAAAAATTACTGGACTATCTGCAATCCATGATAAAAAAAAAAGAGTCTAGACATAATCTTTCATGAAATTACCAAGAACAACTGCCCAGATATTCTAGAACCAAAAGGTCAAATAGGTATTAAGGTAATCCATTTATGGTCTACTGAAAGAAATCCCAAAAGAAAAACTCCTAAGCACTTTTTAGCCAAATTTCAGAGTTCCCATGATCAAGGAGAAAATATTGCAGGCATCCATAGAGAAAAAATTACAGTATTGTGGAAACACAATCAGGATAACCCACAATTCAGTAGCTTCTATACTGTGGAATTAGAGAGCTTGGGATACAGTATTACAGAGATCAAAGGAAGTAGGGATTGGAACCAAGAATCACCTACCCAGCAAAACTGAATACAATCCTTGAGGGGGGAAAATTGACATTCAATGCAATAGCAATGGAAGCATTCTTGATGAAAAGACCAAAACTGAAAAGAAAATAATTTGACTTTAAAACATAAGACTCAAGAGATACATACACATATATACATGCATTTATATGTATGAATATATGTGTATGTGCACATGCATGCACACATGTACATATAGGTTTATATGTATGTATATTTATATATGTAGATACATACATACACATGTGCATATAGGTTATACATGTATAATCTTGCAAATGAATGTACATGTATACAAGTATAAACATATGTATGCATAATCATATATGTGTATATATAAACATAAATAAATGTGTATAAATATATGTGTGTAAATGCATGTAAATAAGTGTATGTATATAAATGTATATATACATACATATATATGTATATACACACATACGTACATAAATAAACATATATGTATATAAATAAATATATGTGTATAAATTTATATATGTATGTATATAATATATAGGTTCATATGTATGTGTATTTATATGTATATATACATGTATACATATGCATATAGGTTATACATGTGTAATCTTACAAATATGTACATGCATATGTAAACATACATATGCATAGTCATATATGTGTATATAATTTTGTGTATATATGTGTATGTGTGCACACACACACACAGGAGCACAGAAGCTACAAGGTGAACTGAGTATGAAGGAATGATATCCAAAAATAAAATTAAGGGGTGAGAGAGAGGAATTTACTGGGTGAAGGAGATAAGGAGAAAAAAAATGGAGTAAATTATCTCACATAAAAGAGGAAAGAAAAATTTTTTAAAGTGGATGAGAAGATGGGATAGGCTAGAGGGAATGCATGAACCTTACTCTCATTGGATTTCACTTAAGGAAGGAATGTCAAAAACTCTCAACTGAACATCGAAATGTATCTTATCCTACAGAAAAGTAGTTGGGGAAGGGAAAGGGATAAGCAATGGACTGAGGAAAGGCAGGGAAGATTGTAGAGGGAGTAATCAGAAGCAAGCACTTTTGTGGAGGGACAGGGTGAAAGGAGAGAATAGAATAAATGGGGATTGGGATAGGATAGAGGGATATATACTTAGTCTTTCACAACATGACTATTATGCAAGTGTTTTGCAAGATTACACATGTATAACCTAGTTCAAATTTCTTGGCTTCTTAAAGGGGAAATGGGAAGGGAGAAAGGGAGACAATATGGAACTCAAAGTTTTAAAAATTAACTTTAAATGTGCTTTTAAATGCCATTGGGAAGTAAGATATTTAGGTTATGGGTTATAGAAATCTATCTTGGCCTCTAAGAAAAATAGAAGTGAACAGGAAAAGAAAAGAAGCAATGGAGTGATAGACTGGAGGGCAAATTGGGGGACCAGGTAATCAGAATGCACACCATCTTTGAATGGGGGAAGAGATGTGAAGAAAATTGAGCACTCAAAATTTTGGGGAAATGAATGTTGAAAACCAAAATTAATTATTTATTTTTTAAAAACACAGGAACATAAACGGAAGCATCTATTCCATTTCTCTTAGGCTTGCTTATTCATTTCCATGAAGGCTTTCAACCTAAAACTAACCAAGTTCATACACCAAAGAATCTAGAATCATAGATTTAGGAAGTTACAAGCCAATAAAGCTTGTCTAGTATAAACTCCTTATTTTACAAAATGAAGAAACTGTAGCTCAGAAAGTTATAATGATAGACCCAATGTCACCATGGTAGAAGTTGACAATGCCAAGGATGGAACTCACATGCTTTGGTTTGAGGATTTTTCACATTGAATCTTTATACTACATTCCCTTTCAAGGTACTCACATATATTTTAAGGTGATCAAAGCATGCTATAATCAAAAACAAATATGCAGTCAAAACAACTCATTTTTCAGTTGAGGATAGTTCCATGTTCCATGTCTCAGAGACGGGAATATAACATCGGCCTCCAATTTACTAAGCTAGTACTCTTTCCCATGTACCTAGGAGAAATTTCCTTTACTGAAGTTGAGACTACATTTCCTTTGAGAAACATTTGTCTCCAAATGCAATAGTTAATATCATCCTTTTTTGAGTAGTATCATTGTTTATTAGAAGCACTGACTCCTTGACAAGGATAAAATAATCCTACTAGGATGCAATAAATGTGATTTGTCACAAGTTAAATTGAGGAGCTTATTGAAAACAAGTGTCCATATGGACCTGAGGAAGTGGGGACCCATTTGCTTTTTAAATCAAGAAGGTGCATTTAGGGTTAGGATTAGTTTTGTGAAAAGTCACAATGTCATTCTCAATTACACTAACCCTTTTTATACAATTTTGATATAAAGCCCTATACAGTTTATAAATGAGATATAAACCACTGTGTCAATGGTTCATGCTCACTTTTAAGTATCTAGTATGCTGTTCAAGAATTGAAAAATGTCATCAATCTTCAAAATATACAGTGTAGTCAGATAAATTCTGGATGCCTAATTCTCAATTTCTCTCAAACTTTTCTTCTCAGACGTTAGAATTACTATTAGCAAAAATAAATGTTCTTAACTTAAAATTTCTCACCTAAACACATCTCTGATGTCTAAAACATCCCCCAAGTAACAGAAACATTTCCATTCTTTTCAAACTCCTTTCCAAATACATTCACACATCCCCAAAATTTCAAGTAAAAGCAACCAGATGTTGTCATAGAGACAACAGAATCCCAACAGTGAACAAAGCCACAACTGTTGCAATAACCTGAAGTCTATATTCAAATGAGGATACTAGAAATAATTACTAAGGTCATAACCTGCTTTAGTTCCGTAATGATTACTCAGTTTATTCCCTCAATAGGGGAACTGGTAAGCTGGGAACAAGATTTAAACACTTGCAATGGCATTCCCAATATCTACCACTATGGACTGCATTTGAAACACAACCTGAAGAATGGATGAGACCATTTTCAATATAGTTCTGGGTGTGCTATGTTACTAGATGCATCACCCATATACTTAAGCAGCTTTTTCTTAGATACTACTATGTTTCTCCAGATCCTTAACATTTGAATTTTAGGTATTTTATCTTTGCAATTATCTTCCAGTATAATGCATCAGGATTGAGATGATTTTAAAGTTGAAGAATTAGAACTTAACTTTAAAAACTTAATTGTCATTAACAACAGATAACTGCCCAATTCTTATTTGATGAAAATTCTTATTCTTACTTCATTTTCAGAATTACCCATATATACATATGGATATATATACACAATATAAACATGAGTAATAAATATTCTTTGGTCCCCAATCCAAATTCAAAGCTAATTAATTAACAACTGATTAATTACCAATTCACTTTATGTTTTGGGGCCTTAGTTTCTTTATGTCTGAAATGAGGAAACATATTTAAATTAACACGCTCACTTAGAAGCATTTTTTGAATTGAACTGTATTCAACCGAATTTTTTAATGAAGGGGTTGGTCTAGATATTCTTAGTGCTAAGGCTCCTTCTAGACTAATAATGAATATAGGAATATAGAATTTAGAGTCAAGAGATTTTTGAAAAAAATCATACCTTCTTGCTTTAGAAGTAAGGAAACTGAGGGTCTCATAAACTAAATGACAATCAAAATAACATAGCAGATAATAGAACAAATACTGATTCCGTGATTGTAGACATCATTATTATCAATAATAATTTTACAATTGTTATTGACAATTATATGAATCAACTTAAATGCTCTAAATATTCATTGCTTTCCCCTTAGGTGTTTACCAAATATAATTGGCGCAATTATTTGGAAAACTCACCTTGCTAGTGTTTTAGGACTTATGATCCTTAATTGAAAATTATGGTATGTAATCTCACCATTTTCATGATATTCTGAAACCAGACAAAATTTATTTTGGAATATTTTCTAATATATCTTTGATTTTCCCCTGTAAGTTCTTTACTAAAGAATGACATTAATTTCACTTTCCCTTTTCTCTTCCATAGATTCTGTTTTGTATTATTTTCTCACAATAGACTGTGTAAATCTGATAATGCAGTGAAGCCTGAAGGAATGAAGAGATTGCTTGTTATGTTACAGCCAGACAGTTAGTCAAGTTTTCAGTCAGGGATTGGGACTTAATTGGTCAGATCTTGCCCTCAATTAAAATCACAGTGAAGGAAATGGAAATTGCTTGTAACTGAGGGTAAAATTGAATGCAATGTACATTGATATTCCCAGTTCATTACTGTACATCAACTATGAGCCCTTGAAAAGGAAGGAGATAGCAGTTTTAACCAGGTGAAGCAGAAGACTAAACCACAAGAATTAAACTGTGTGTGCGTGCATGCGTGCATGCATGTGTGTGTGTGTGTGTGAGTGTGTGTGTATATCCTGCCACAAGTGATATTTGCTATTGTTTGTGACCCAGGGTAAATTATTAAACTCCCTTGAACATGGGGAAAAGGGTTGTAGAGAGTTAAAAACACAAGGGAAGACACAAAGACAGAGAAAAAAGATAGAAACACAGACAAATAGTGAGGCAGAGGGACAGAAACAAATAGGCAGAGGCAGAAAGACAGAGGCTTAAAAACAGAGAGTGAAAATGAGACAGCTAAGAGCGAATTAAAAAAGAAACATACTTTCTTTAGTTTTATAAAGTTCTATGTTACTTGTTTTCTCCCTGTAAAAAATTCAACTTCCTATTATTATGCTCATCATAGAAACATATGATAGGAAAGGGAATTAGGCTACTCATTTAGATAGAATGAAATATAAATGAGAGACAGCTGGATGTTCTATCGATATCCACACAATACTGAGAGGATCACATGTTCTCTATCAAATTAACTGCATCATCATCTATGTCATACATAGTGGAAATCTGGAGAGAGATTAATTGAAACAAATGAATGAGTATGTAAGGATGGATTGCGATGGGAGGGACTACCCACAATTAAGAGACCACAGTTTATTGTAGCTCTAAAGACAAAAGGGAACATTAAGATCATTTCCTCTGTTTAGAGATAGTTTATTCTTGTTTGAAGTTTGTTTTTAAATTCCAATTTTTTTAAATACAAAATTCAACCCTTTATATGTAATTTACTTTTCCCTTCCATTTAAAGTTGATATATGTGTATTATCCATTATTGCAGATAGAAAGGAAGATTTGAGCTCAATTCTTCATAACTGAGTTACTGGAGACAAGTTACATCATCTTCTTGTTCCTCAGAGTTTCCATGTATAAAATAAGGGTATTAGATTCTGTGAACTCAAAGGTGCATTCAAGTTCTAACTCTTTGATCTTTTCATCAATAATGTTGCAGTTTTGTGAAAAGAACCATTTTTGAAGTATATTTTCTAGGTTAAATTCTTATGTTGCTCCTGATATTCTTTCTGAGATTAATATTCTGTATAAAATTAAATGAGAAGTCATGTTTCATAATTTTTAAAAATGAATATAACTAGTTGCCTCTTACCAATTAGAAATGAAGAATGACTCACTTTTGAGAGTTTCAGTAAGGGTTTTAGAGCATGAGGGTTCCATTGAGTGGATCTTAAAAGGTAATTTACTAAGTAGTCTCTAGTGGCCTGTAGTCATTAGTGTCCTTCCTCAAAGTACATCAAGTGACTGCCATTGCACTGACAGAATCAGTCATTTGATGGCTATGTTCCATTGAAGTGTTTCCTTCCTGATTGTTGATTCTAATTGTTTTCACTCTATTCTATTTAGATTTATAGGTAAGGGAGATGGTAGTCAAGAATCCATTAATGTAGCACTCCATTTCTCTTAAAAATAAGTGATTTTCTTATTTTTATGAACAGTGGAATGGTATTTCAGTAATCTCAGAGAATACTTTAAATATTAGATAAGAAAATTTATTGATTGGGAAAATAACTGTTTTGATTATATAGCGGGTATTTAAGTATGAAGTCATCAAACTGCAATAATTAATTTTAATACTTAATTATATAGCATGGACCTTATGGTGTTCTGTAATTTGTTGCAATGTACTAACATTTCTAATTTCTTTCCAAATTTTTACATTTATGCTCTTATTTCTAATTACTTGAAGAAGTAAAGTACCCCTTTAATGATAACTGTTTATAAAATCATTCTCATTCTCATTATTGTCATACTTGATAGTTCAAATGATAAGAAGTAAATCATTTGTGTTATCTATGACTTTTAAAACACCTAATATAGATATCAGCGTATTTCTTATAGAAACTGATGACGCAGAAGAAATTTAAAAGGATGAAAACACAAATCAGTCAATCAAAAAGTATTTACTAACTACCTATTTTGTTTGTGGCACTGGGCTAGGCTTTTGATAAACAAAGGAAAAAGTCCAGATATCTCTCTCTCTCTTTCATTCTCTCTCTCCTTAAACATGGAGTCAGGAACATGTGAATTCAAATCTAGTCTCAGACACTTAATAGCTTTGTGACCCTGAACTCACTTCATCTCTTTTTTATTCATCATCATCATCATCATCATCATCATCATCATCATCATCATCATCATCATCATCATCATCATCAATATATGACTTTCCAGGGCTATTGTAAGAACAACATTAGATAAAATTAGTATAGTAGAGAAGCAGGGAACCTACAGCCCTGAGGCCCCATGTAGCCTTCTAGATCCTTAAGTGTGGCCTTTTGATTGAATTCAAATTTTACAAAACAAATTCTTTCAATAAAATATTATGAAATTAATACTATTTTCCAGGAAGTGGGCTGTTATTTAACCCACTTCCTGGCACAGGGTAGTATCTTAAGGAATGCTTATATAACTATAGCTATATACGTATATATTTATGCATGTGTGCAAAATATGTATAAATATAACCTCAGTCCCAAAGGCCATTGATATAAGACTCTCCTCATATTGGTAGGGATGAATTCCTTGCCCTTTGTGAGGGTTTGGGTAGAGTGGGAAAAGTAAGAGAGAAAAAAACTGTGTAGTCTGCTTCAAATTCTTATCAAGGCTCTTCAGCTCTCTTCAAGCTTCAATTCACTTTGGTGATTTTGACTTCCTGCCTGTAGAGTGAAGATAGATGACAATCCCACTTTATATTGCTAAAGCAAAATATTCTGGGGAGACATGGAATGAGCTAATATTCTCCATCATGTCCTTGTCCAGCTTGCTACACTAGGGACTGCAAAGAATTTCCCCTTCTTTGAGCACTAGGATTTTTATCAGTTGAGCTGAGTTACCTCACTCCTACACCCTGTATTGTCTCATAATTTTTCCTATATACTTGCTCTGACATCTATTTTGCTACTAAGTGGAATAAATTGATTTCTTGCCTCATTTCTTTATGTGTGTTCACTGTAGAAGTGATATTTGATAGAAAAGGGTTTAAGCCCTGTATATAAAAATTGGAGTCCTCCCTAATAATAAAACAACAGAGGTTAGCTTGAACTTGTTAAATATATCTAACCTAACAAATTTAAGGGCACAAATAGATACAATTATATTCTAGCACCCCTCTGTCTAAGGAGAATATAGGGTCTGGTTTCATCTTCCTGATTCCTTTCCTGGTAGGAATTAAAATCACCATTGGAGAGGGTATTAGATCTCTAGAGATCTTTAATTTGCCCTGCTTTAGGTCACAAAATGATACACTCATACCACATATTGGTGAAACACATAGGACTCTCTTCACATAAAACACATTAATAATAAATGTTAACAGAAAAAATGCAAAGTAAATGGAAGAAAAGCCTTAATAATTGAGGGGATTAAGACAGTTTTAACGAAGAAAATGGTAACTGAATAGAATCTTAAAGGAAACCAGGGCAACAAGGAGAGGCTATGTGTTACAGAAACGGCAAACAACACAAAATCTGAATAGGGAGGGCTTTGTACGAGAATATTAAGACCAGTTTGACTGAACAAGAGAGACTTTGAACAGTGACAAAAATGAGGAAAGAAGTTACTTGAATAAAGATACTGAAAGAAATCATAATTTTGTAGTTCAGAGCTTGTTTTATATGTTAATGAAATCTGAATGTAATAATTAAGAAATGCAGTTACAAATGTCAATAGAAATGTAATTTTGCTATCTCTTAAGAAACTGAATTAATAAATTCATCTGGAAAAGATCAATGATCAACTTATTTTGTAAAGTAAAACTATAACAATCATAAAGTACTGTCCAGTGAGGTAATGGAAAAAGGAAGAAAAAAGTATACTTGGCTCTTCATAAGACGAGAGGTACACAAAATTCTTTGCACTGAAGAAAAAAATAACAAAAGTTAAAAATCAAATATGGCATTGACAAGAAACATTGGACATGTCATTGTCCACTTGTATTTATTTAATTTAATTTTTTAAATTATTTTCCCCATAATAATATTTTATATTTCCAATTGCATGTTAAGATAGTTTTCAACATTTATTTTTGTAAAATTTTGAGTTCCAAATTTTTCTTCCACCTTTCATTTCCTCACCCCTCCACATGAGAGCAAACAATCTGAAATAGATATTATGTATACAGTCATGTTAAGGGTATTTCTATATTAGTAATGTTGTAAAAGAATAATCAGAAAGAAAGGTGAAAAGCACAAGAAATAAAAACAACAGAAAACAAACAAGTGAAAATAGTGTACTTCATTCTGTATTTAGACTTTCTCTGAATATCTATAGCAGTTCCCATTATGAAGCTTTTGGAATTGCTTTGGATCATTGAGTTACTGAGAAGAGCTGAGTCTATCATAACAGACCATCACACAGTCTTGCTTTGTACAATATTTTCCTGGTTTTGCTCACTTCATTTGGCATCAGTTCATGTAAGTCTTTCTAGGTTTTTCGAAAATATACCCATTCATCATTTCTTTTTTTCTTTGTAATTTTTTTTTTAATTTTAGACAAATACTAAAACAAATACATAAGAAAAGAAAAAAAGAAACAACATAAACTTAAATAGTAAACAAACATAAAATAAGAAAAGAAAAAAAGCATGTCATATACACAGAAGAATATAGAAGACTGAAAATATATAGCAATAACTTTTCATTTCAAGAAAGTCTATGTATTAAATATTGCGCATTAAGGTGAAAGCTGTGCATTGTTTCATTGCTTCCTTGTGTGTTTTATTTTTTTCTCTGCTCTACACTTTTTACTTTGTTCCCTTTCCCCTTTCTTCCCATTCTCCCCCACCCCAAGGCTACAACTGAGCTTGTTTATATTTATATATAGATACACACACACACACATATATAGGTACATACATACATGCGTGTATACATATATAAACATATACTTTCCCTAAGAGTCTCTACTCCTAATCTTATTTTTATGTCCATGCATCTCTTTTTTTTCTATTTCTTGTAGCTCCTCTACTTTCGTTCTACCTGCTATCTTACCCACCTATTACTTAACCTATCTCCACTCCAGCCATCCTTCCCTTACTTTCCCCTTCCTCTAAATCTAAACACCCATTTCCACCTCTTTGACCTACTCCATCACCCTCCCCTTTAAAGCTCCCTCCCATTCCCCGAAATCTAAACACCCTTCTTTTCCCCCCTTTAACCTCTTCCCTCACTCTCTCCTCTAATGATATCTTCTTTATTCTCTCCCTTCTGTCTGTTCCCTTAGAGTTTTATTTCTTTTTTGAAAATTTAGAATAATTTTATACTCTTCTAGATGTATATTCCTCTCTTAAACCCATTCCAAATGAAAGTACTTTTCCAGGAATAATAACCCCTCTCCCTATCTAATTCTTCTGAATTGGTACTTCTTCTTGTACCTCATTTATATAGATAAGTATTTTTTAGCTGTTCTTGAACTGTTTTACTTTTTAAAGTCATGTCATGCTCAGGTTTACTCCAATCTTTCTTATAAACTACCTAATTACTAGTAGCAATCTTAGACACAGGGCTAACATTTTCCATATACAAAAGATAAATATTCTATCCTTATTGATTTTCTTGTAATTGGTCATTGTGATATTTGTTTTGGCTCTTGTATGTCAAGTGTTCTGTTGAGTTAAGTTTTGTTGTTATTTTTTTTAATCAGAGTCCTGAAAGTCTGACAGTTGATGAAATGTCTATTTTTTCCATTCAAAATTACGCTTGGTTTTGCTGGTTATGATATTTTTGGCTAGAGGCCCAGTTATTTTACTCTTTGTTATACAGCATTCCAAGACCTGTGCTTATTTCTAGTGTTGCTAGCACTAGGTCTTTTGTGATTCTAATTTTGGTACCATCACTTGCAAATTGCATTTTTTAATTGTTGCTTCTAATATTTTATCCTTGATTTGGCAGTTTCAGAATTTAACTATGATATTCCTGTGAGTTTAACTTGTAGGATCTCTTTCAGTAGTAATCAGTGGATTTTTTTCTATTTCTACTTTCCCCTCTGGTTCTAACGCTTCAGGACAATTTTCTTTATATGTAATGTCTTCATCTCTTATGACTTTCCTGGCTTCCTCTTGCCTAATTATGATTTTCAAGGAGTCATTTTCTGGATCTCCTTTTCTGATTGGTTGATTTTCTTGTCATAAACTTCTCATTCTTCTTCTATTCTTATTTTTCTTTTTAATTTTTCCTGATTCTCCCTCATTTGATTTTTAATTTTTTTTGAAAGTCCTACAATGAATTCTTTTTGGGTAGGTGACCATTAGTCATTAGTCCTTGGAGCAGAAGAGGGTTTCTTTGTTAGATGAAACCTGATATTATCCATTCCCATAGAAACCCTCTGTAGTTGGATTCTTTCTCCTTTGCCTGTGCTTTTTTGATAATAATTTAATTTTTATAATCTCTTCTAGTTCTGGGCTATGTGGGATGGTGCCTCTGTTCTATGATCCTGTTCAGCTCTCCCCTCCGACCTTGAACTCAGACAGAAACTTCCAGTCCTATGTAAGTGCCCACAGTGTGCAGCATCTTGGCCCACCGCTTCTGCACTTACCATTTGAGTGCTGCTTCCTTCTTGCCTTTACTGCTCTCTCCAGCACAGGTGGGTCTGGCATTTCTTCTTGTCAGCAGAGGTTCCCTAGATCTTCCCCAGGTCAGATGCCCAACTCCCCTCATTTTCCTGCAGGTAAATGTTCCTGTGGCATGACAGAGGCAGCCTCCCAATTCAGGTTGCCCTTTGTTGTTTAAACAGCTTGCTGCTTGTTGTTAAAGGGGGCCCTAGCCTGGATGTGTTTACTCTTCACAGGAATGAAATCTAGTTATTTGAATTTTCTTCAGATCTTCTCAGATTATCCCAAGAGGACCCCTATTATTACCCTGCTCATATTTGGTTTTAATGTCTCTATGTTTACCAAGAGACGGAATTTTAATTCTTTTGTGAAGGAATATCTTGAAAGTTAGAAATTTTGTGACCTGCCATCTTCTCAGAATCCTTTCAGATCATCATTTCTTATAATACAATAATATTCCATTGCATTCACAAACCACAGCTTGTTCAGTCATTCCCCAAATGATGGACATCTCCTAAATTTCCATTTCTTGGCTACCAAAAAAAGAGCTGCTGCAAAAATTTTTGTACATTTTAGCTCTTTTCCCCTTTTAGTGATCTTTTTGTTGGTATTGCAGGATTAAAAGGTATGCATAGTATTTTAACCCTTTGGGCATAGTTGCAACTTGTTCTCCAAAAAGACTGAATCAGTTCACAGTTCCACCAACAATGCAATTTTTTTCCCACATTTTCCCTCATATTTATCATTTTCCTTTTCAATTATATAAGCCAATTTGATAAGTATGAAGTGGTATCGCAGAGGTGTTTTAATTTGCATTTTCTAATCAATAGTGATGCAGCGTATTTTTTCACATGACTATAGATAGTTTTGTTTTCCTTACATGAAAACTGCCTGCTCGTGTTCTGTGACCATTTATCAACTATATAAACTTTACTCAATTCTCTATATATTTGAGCAATGAGGCCATTATCAGAAACATTCGTTGTACAAAATCGTCAGTTTTATCCTTTCTTTCTAATCTTGGTTACTTTGTGTTTGTGCAAACCCTTTTTAATTTAGTGTAATCAAAATGATTCATTTCGCATTTCATATTATCTGTCTCTTATTTCGTTATAAATTCCATTTTCAATAGATCTCACCTGTAAACTATCCCTTGATCTCCTAATTTGCTTATACTATCACCCTTTTTGTCTAAATAATGTACTCATTTAGAACTTATCTTGATTTAAGGAGTGAGATGTCAGTCTATGCCTGGTTTCTGTCATACTATTTTCCAGTTTTCCCATCAGTTTTTGTGAAATAGTGACTTCTTATTCTTGAATTTGGAGTCTTTTTGTTTATCAAAGAGTAGATTACTATAGTCATAGATGACTGTGTCTTAGATCTCTAACCTTTTCTACTGATGTACCCCTTTTTCTTAACCAGTATTAAATGATTTTGAGGATTGTTCCTTTATGATGTAATTTCTGGTCTGATAAGGTAGGCCATTTTATTTTGCACTGTGTTTTTCCTCATTAATTTCCTTTATACTTCTGATTTTTTGCTCTTCTAGATGAATTTTGTTATTTTTTTTGCTTCATCAAATTTTGTGATTTATATGGCACTAATGAAATAAATTAATTTAGATAGAATTGCCATTTTTATTATATTAACTCACCCTACCCATGAGCAACTAATATTTTTTTCCCCAATTGTTTAGATCTTTATTTGTGTAAAAAGTGTTTTGAAATTACGTTTGTATAGCTTTTGGGTTTGTCGTAGCAGGTATGCTCCCAAATATTTGTATTATCTACAGTCATTTTACATGTGATATCTTTGTATCTCTTGCTACTATGATTTTTTAGTAATATGTAGAAGTATCAATATTTTTATGGTTTTATTTTATATTTTGCAACTTAGCTAAAGTTGCTAATTGTTTCAAATAGTTTCTAAATTGATGCTCTAGGTTGCTCTAAGTATACCATCATATCTGCAAAAAATGATAGTTTTGTTTCTTCGTTACTTATTCTATTTCCTTTCATTTATTTTCTTCTCTTATTGCTATAGCTGTCGTTTCTAATACAATATTGAATAACTATGGTGATAAAGAGCATTCTTTTTCATCCCTATTCTTATTGAAATGATTCTGGCTTATCTTCATTACTTATAGTGCTTGTTGATAGTTTTAGATAGATTGTGTTTATTATTTTTACAAACGCTTCTTTTATGCCTATGCTCTCTAGTGTTTTTTAATAGGAATGCATATTGTATTTTATCAAAAACTTTTTCTGCATCTATTGAAAGAATCATATTATTTCTGATATGTTTTATTGATATGATCAATGATGCTGCTAATTTTCCTCATAGTGAGCCAGTCCTGTATTGTCAGTATAAATCCACTTGATCATAGCATATTATATTCATGATAAATTCCTGTAAGATCTTTGGTAATATTTTATTTAAACTTTTTGTATCAATATTAATTAAGGGAGTTACCTTTTACTTTACTTTCCCTGTTTTGGCTGTTCCTGATTTAGGTTTGAGCACCATATTTGTGTCATAATAGGAATTTGGTAGAATTCCTTCTTTGCCTATTTTTCCAAATATTTCGTATAGTATTAGAATGAGGATTTCTTTAAACTTTGGTAGAATTAACTTGTAAACCCTTCTAGTCCTGGAGAATTTTTTCTTTCGAAGTTCAATGATTATTTTTTTTCTAAAATGGGATTAGTTAACCATTTTATTTCCTCTTCTGTTCATTTGGACAATTAATAATTTTTGTAAATATTCATCCACTTAGATTGCCAGATTTATTGGCATGCAGTTGGCCAAAAAGTTCCTAATTATTGTTTTAATCTCCTTTTCATTGTTGGTGAATTTATGCTTTTCATTTTTGGTAATGATAATTGGGTTTTCTTCTTTCTTTTTAATCAAAATAACAAAAGATTTACCTATTTATTGTCCTTTTTCATACACCTAATTCTTAGTTTTATTTATTAATTTAATAGTTTTATCTCTTTCAATTTTACTAATCTCTCTTCTTATTTTCAGAATTTCTAATTTGGTATTTATTTGTGAATTTTTAATTTATTATTTTTGTAGTTATTTAGTTTCCATTTAATTTTTAATCTATCTTTCTATCTCCCCTTATTACATGCAATTTTTATTTTGTTATGATCTGAACAAGGTCCATTTAATAATTCTGTCTTTATGCATTGGATTTTTATGCCCTAATACATGGACAATTTTTGTGTGGGTTGCATGTACTACTGAGAAATAGGAATATTCCTTTCAATTTTCTCCACAGGTCGAATGGATCTAATTCTGCTAAAATCCTATTCACCTCTTTAACTTCTTATTTGTTTCGTGATAAAATGTTTCTAGTTTTGATAGTGGCAGGTTGAGGTCACTTGCTAGTATAAAGTGCTTGGAATGTGACACTATCGAGGGTAATGGAGCTAGGATCACAACCAAGAATCATCTGTGTAGGAAAATTGAGCATAATCCTTCAGGGAAATAAATGGATATTCAGTGAGATAGAGGACTTTCAAACATCCTTGATAAAAAGACCAGAATTGAATAGAAAATTTGACTTAAATTTTAAAGGACTCAATTATGTTAAATTGCCTACATTGCCACATAGAAATATGGTATTGGCAACTCATATGAAAATTTTCATTATTAGAGTGTTTAGAAGGAATATAGGTAGACAGAGAATATTAAGTGTGAGTTGGTTATGAACAGATGACACCTAAAAGACTAAAATTAAGGGGTTAAAGGAATGTTCTTGGAGAAAGAGAAAGGCAAAATGTGGTCAATTATCTCACATAAGAGAAGTAAGAAAAAGCTTGTACAATGGAGGGGGAAAGGAGAAATGTGAGGGGGAATGAGTGAACCTTGCTTTCATCAGAATTGGCTCAAAGAGGGAAGAAAATGCATACTCAATTGGATATAGAAATGTGTCTTATTCTATAGGAAAATATGAGGGAAACAGATAAGAAAAAAGACCTCATAGAAGGGAGAGAAGGTTAGGGGAAGGGGTTGTTAGAAGCAAAATACTTTTAAGAAGGTACAGGGTGAAAGGAGAAATAGTGGGAATAGGATGTAAGGAAATACAGTTAGCAGCACTAACTGTGAAAAAAAAAAATTGAAACAAGTTTCTCCCATAAGGGTTTCATTTCTTAAACATATGAGGTACTGGGTCAAGTTTTTAAAAATAAGATCCATTATCCATTTGACAAATAAACAAAATATATGATCAGTTTTCAGATGAAGTAATCAGAAATATCCATAGACACATAAAAAAAAATACTCTAACTCACTATTGATTAGAAACAAATTAAAACAGTTTTGAGATATTCCTTCATACCTGTTATATTGACTAATAGGACAGGAGGGATAAATGACAAATTTTGGTTGGTATATGGGAATAAAACGAGATATTAATGCACTGTTTTTGGAGTTGTGAACTGATTCAAATATTCTGTAGAACAACTTGGAACTATGCCCAAAGGCATGCCCTTTGATCTAGCAATACAACTACTATATCTGTATCCCAATAGATGTAATAAAACAACTAAAAGAAAAGGGACATATTTGTACAAAAATATTTTTAGCAACTCTTTTCTGGAGGCAAAGAATTAGAAATTAAGGAGATGTCCATCAATTGAGGAATGGCTAAACAATTTATGGTAAGTGACTATGACGGAATACTATTATAACATAAGAAATGCTGAGCAGAATGTTTTCAGAAAAAGAAATATGGAAAGACATGCACGGACTGATAGAAAGTGAAATGTATTTGGCATTTGTGTTTTGGTCCTTGTCCCCATAGAAAGATTCTATGGTCTTTTCTTTTCTGCTTTGCTTCTTATTCGATAATAACCCTTTTCCTGATTTTTAAAGTAGATCCCTTCATCTATGGCACAGGGAGCCCTGTCTTACAGTTCTTATGCCTAAAACTTCAGGGTTTGTGCGTTGTGACCTCTGGATCTTTCAGCTAGAAGCTAAAAGGCTGGAGCTTACCTGACGCTGAGCTGGCTGCTTTTGGAAAACAGAATTTTGAATTTCCCCAGAGTTATCCTGAAGCTAGCTCGTTGAGTGTGTGGGGGTTGTGGGAGGGTGGTCTGGACACTGGAGGTCTTCTCTGCTGAGCTAGAGCTTAGGCAAGCTCGGCTGTCTGTGCTAGTGTCTTCCAAATTCCTCTGGGGTGTTGAGCCACGCCTGGGGTCCTGGTGTTGGCAGTTGCTGGCTTCACCCCGCTGGGGTTCAGGATCTTCTCCTGGTTTGTTGAGGTGGGGTTGTCTGATCCTGCTATGATCACTTTCAGCCACAGCAAGAGGCATCTTCTTTAGGGATCTTTCTAGCCTCAAGGGCTAAGATTCTGTTTACCCTTTCTGCTGCTCCCACTGCTCCAGGGTTTTTCCCAGGGAGATATTCTCTGGGATTATCAAGATCAAAAGGAGGAGGGAGATACCAATTATCGTTCACACCACCATATTGGCTTCTGGAACCAGATTTTTTAATGTTCTCTTTCAAAACATAACTGTTATGTATATGTTTTGCATGACTACACACATATAATCTATATCAAATTGCTTGCCTTTCAATGAAGAGTGGAGTGGGAGGGAAGGAAGGGAGAGCATGTGAAACTCAAAGTTTTAAAAGCAAATGTGAAAATTGTTATTTTTTTTTTTTTACCAATAACTAGGGGAAGATAAAATAGTAAATACATTTTTAAAAATTAAAAAAAAATTGCAAGTACTCTTCATTGCTGAAGGCAAATGTGATTCCCTGAATTCTCACTCCTATTTATTAATTTCTCAGAGTTCAAAATCAGAAAAAACAATCTCATCCATACAAATGGAAGCACTTTTTAATGGTAGCAAAGAAATGAAAGTAAAGTCAATGTCATTTGTTTGGGAAATTTCCATATATATTGTGTATCACTCATGGAATTACTGCATAGTAAAAAAAAAAAAAAAACAATTAGCAAGAAGATTTCAGAGAAGCATAGAAAGATTTGCCTGAATAGATGTATAATGAAGTAGCTAGAAGCAGGGAAAGTATTTCGAGGAGGACTACAACAATGTACGTCAAAGAAAAGAATACATCAAAAAAAAAGAAACTGCCAACAAGCAAGGTGAATTTTGTGCAAGTATAAAGATCAAGATTGACAAGAGAAGAGATATGAAAAAAACATAATCTCTGTCCACCCTTACCAACGCCCCACACACCTGTTTAGAAGGTAATGCTGTATCATTTGGGTTATATGTTTTTCTGAATTGGTGATTTCCCTCTTTTTATTTTCATTCGATATTAGAAGGATTGAAGAGGTGTATATTCTTGTAAGGGTAAAAACAATATGTGTTTACAAATAGATGAAATGGAAGAAAAATATACTTTTAAAAAAGCATTTCACTAGCTGAAAAAACATTTTATGGTTTTTGATGTTTCAAGACATAGAAGTATAAAATACAATCTTGGTTTTAAAAATATGCAAATTCTACCATTTATGCATCTAGTCTAAGGAAACTACTTGAGTAATAGTTTGTGAAATGTTACTATTGATGGGCATAGATAAACCTATTTATATATCTAACTGTTCATTACAATGGAGCATCGTCAATATGAAACCTGTTTTAAATAAAAAGAAATACCAGATGGAAGATACTCTATCAAATAAGGCATGGTTATTGTGAATTCCCAGTTCATGTTATGTACATTATTTTTCAAAATGTTTTCATGATCTCTTGGATAAGAAGGTAGTCGTTTGTATGAATCATATTCTTATTTGATGCCACCATCTTCTCCAAATCTTAAATTTAGAATATAGGTTTTTGGAGTCCATATATGCTTTAAAGGTTGAAGGCTTATTAAAATCATCTAGTCTAATCCCAATCTACTACAGATAAAAGAACTGAGGCTCATAGAAATTAAATGGCATTACCAATGTCACAAAACTAAAGAAAAATAATTCGACCCTAGGTATTTTGATTTAAAATTCAACTCTCTGTACACTATACACTCTGTACACATTCAAATCCTTCAGGTCCTGCAATGACAAAAGTTATCTGCTAAAATAGAAAAATCATATTTTGAGAGGCAGGTAGAAGTCCTAGGGTGAATAATAAATCTGGGAAAGTTTGAAGTTATATAACTGTATAAGAATATTTCCTCCACAACAGATATTGAGATATTTCTTCTTATTTGTGGATAGTACTACACTTTTATCTCCAATTTTTCAGTCATGATAATATCAACTACTGACCTGAGAAAACATATTATATTTTTCCAGGGGAAGTCAAAAATAGATGAACCATATTCTAATCAGAAGAATTTGCTTGCACAATGCTTCTTCAACCCAGGGGCTTTCCTATGGAAAATGAAAACCAGAAGTATGTCTAATTGCTTGCACCATTCTCAGGAGTTATATTTGACAAAAATCTGATCTTATAATTTTCATCATTACTTCCAAGTTGTTCATTCTTCATTTTCTTGTTGTTAATTATTTTTTTAGTGTTTGATATTCTTTTAAAAACATTGAGTTCTAAATTATCTTCCTCCCTCACCTTCTCCACCCACTGAGAAAGCAAGCATTATAATATCAATTATGTAAGTATATATATACATATATATATATATATATACAAAATCCTATGAAACACTTACATATTAACTATGTTGGAAAGAAGCAGAAAAAATGTGAAAAAAAAACATGCTTCAATACTTAAGGTTCATAAGTTCTCTGTGGAAGTAGACAGCATTTTTCATTATGAGTCCTTTGGAATTACTTTGTCATCTTTCATTCTCAAATAAGAACAAATGACATCACAATATTGGAGTCAGTGTACAGTGCACTTGGCTGTGGCTGATCAGTCTAATACAAGCTTACTAGACACTAACGTGTCTCAAGCACAAGTGGTCCCTTAGAATATTTAGAGCAGTAGTGACTGGATTTGGAGGGCTGATGTTTCCTTTTCACTACTATGATTCTGCTTTGCTCATAAAATTAGAACAGGCAATTTTAAAGTCATGACTTCAATTCTTGCCTAAGACATTTATTGCTAGCTATGTGACCCTGAGAAAGTTATTTAAATGGTTTTATCTGTATAATGGAGATAATAATAGCACCTACCTTTTAGAATTATTACAATAAAATGAGATAATTTATGTAAAGCATTTAGCAAACCTCAAAGTTCTACACATATTTTAGCTTTTTTCTGTTATTTTTATTGTATTTGGAGAATATTAGCAACCAAACTATAAACTCTAGCTACTTCCAATGGATCCTTCCTACATATCCCAGTAACAAAAGAGAGGAAGAATTTCATGATTTTCTAACATCCACTTCTGTAATGAATTTAAGTAGGCATATAAACATATTAATTTGGCTCTTTGTCAAGTAAAGAGAATTTATAATATTTTTCTGGAAATTCTGTTTTGGTGACTGCTTTTTTTTTGTTTTTTTTGGCTAGACATTCTTACAAATTGTGACAATGAGTACAATTGATATTACTTTCATCTCACCTTTGCCACAGTTAATTGCATGTTTAAATAGATCAGGTTGATATAGTTAGGAAATTATTCGATGCCTTCTAATCTTTATCCTGTTTTTTTAATTTGGTGTTGATTCTGACCTTTGTTCTAACCGGTCAATAGTCTGACTTAGAACAAATTGTGAAATGAGTCCCTCTGAAGAGATTAATGATGAACATACTGCTGTGGTATATAGTGTGTTAACCTTCATTCATGTTAAGTTAGTTATTTCTTCCTTAAAAGAATTTGAAACATTTCTTAAATCTTGGTTGAGTCAGGAGACCAGTGATTCAGACTGTTGACTTCACCTCCTCACTTGAGTGTAAATCAAGTAATGATGAGATGTTTGGGTTATGAATGGTATTGGATATCTTAAGCAAAGAACTTGTACTCAGGATAACCAACATTAGGTAACCTGAAAGTATATCTTTAACTAAAATTCTTCTCCTAAGTAGAAGTAAACATTTTGCTAACTGTGGAATGACCTATGAGTATCTCATTTTGTTCTAATATGAAACTGAAAGTACCAGGGAACTGAACTGAATGAATCAAGCCTAGCTCAGAATATCTATCTGTATTTCTATATTATATAACTGTATATCTCTATGTCAATAGATCAATCTCTACTTATATTTATACATATCTCTATAATATTTATCTCTATCTGTATATTTAGTTATAGAAATATAGAAGGAAATGTGCCTGGATAGATGAGAGACAAATGTAGTTATAGTGTGCTGTGTGTGTTTTACCATGCATTCCCCACAAACGGGGACCACCTAACTGGCTAGAAGACTTCCCCATTTTCTCCTGATCCCCTTATGAAGATCTGGTGGATTCCCTTGTTCTTGCCAGGAAATGTTTGTATGTAGATATTTTCAAACTGTATTTCCTTTCCGATTTTGAGGTCCTTGAGATAAAAGACTTTCCTGTCAATTGCCATTTGTGCTTGGAACATGCTGGTAGGTGCCTAATAAAGGATTATTGATTCAGCAACTGAACAAAATAGCAGAAACAGGATTCAATGGCAACATTTCAGTGTGGAATAATGTAAAAATCAGTACAAAATAAATACAAAAGAGATAAAAAATAATCTTATAGTGGAAAGTATCAGAAGCTACCTAAAGGTTATGGTATTGGAGGGAGCCAAGAAAGGCTCCTTGAAACAGTAGAATTGGAGTGAAGATTCAAGGTAGCCAGGTACTCAACTCAAGTTAGTCAGTAGGCTATGCACCATCTTTGTAAAAGTTGAAAGCTGATCCCTAACATATTAGAGCTCATATACTCCCTCTCTACCATTACTTTACAGATTAAGCAAACTGAGACCAAGAGAGGCTAAATGATTGGCTCAAGTTTACATAGGTACTTATTAGGAAAAATAGGAATTGGATTCAGCATTTTTGTCACGCCCCACATGCAATTCTAAGAATGGCCTGTATTATTGCTGTTATTTTGTTCCCATTCATTTTGACATGCTCATAAATACCCCTTAACCATTCAGTAACAAGCAAAGCAAAATCCTTATTTTTGTTTGGCTACTTTTTAGAGAACATTCCTATTTTCTTGCATGTAATTATCACACTTGCGCATTTGGAAGACATTTTGTGATTATTAGATAGAATTTATAGTATACAATTTATAATAGGGTGGAAGAAGCTGAATATTTTTAAAAAGCTGAACATTGACTTTGTTTCATATTTTACTTTTGGTAGGCTGGTACAAACAGGCACTTAATATATCAAATAAATTAAATATTCTAACCAATAATAGGGTCGTAAAATAAAGTATATGACAAAAATATTTGCCATTTCAGTTTAATGAATTTCCAAATAGTATTTAACTACATTCAATGAATAATGACTTTATTAAAAGCAAAATCTTTTGAGAATTTGCAGTCAGATAACTTCATTAATTGGAAAAATGAGGAAATCATTAAAATTATATGGAGAAAGCTTGTATTACTATATTTTCTTTATAATTGAAATGAATAAAGGGATTTTATGTTTTCATAGTTGTTCAGCTATATCTTGTGAATCCCTAAGCACCTCTCTCTCTGACTTAACAGATGTAGGAATGGTTATTATATACTGAATATGAAATAGATTGTGTGTCCCATGAACATCACCCTCCATCTCTTTGCTCTGGGCATTTTCTTTGGCTGTCCCCTGTGCCTGCTCCCCCTACCCTTGCTCAATTTCTCCTACTGAACTTCCTGGATTCCTGTAAGTTCCAACTAATATCCCATCCTTTAATGAAAACATTCCTGAACTCCTCTTGATTCCAGGACATTATCTCTGTTAGTTCTTTCTTATTTTTCTTATTATGTAGCTTGCTTTGTATGTATTTGTTTGCATGTTGTCTTTTCCATTAGACTATAAGCTCCTTGAGGATAGGAAATATATTTTTCTTCTTTTTATATCCTTAACACTTAGCATATCGCCTAGATTGTAATAGCACTTATAAGTGTTTAATTGGGATACCATTATGAAAATAAGAATTTGGGGTTTCATCTTCTTGATGACAATAAACTGAAAACTGTGTGATCTTAGGCAAGTCAACTAATCACTTTGGTTTATCTTCTTATTTGTAAATTCTCTGTCAATGATCTCTTAAAATCTTCCCCAGTTTTAACAACAGCAGCAGCAGCAGCAGCAGCAATGACAGTACCAAAAAAATAGTCAATGACAGCAGCCAGGTACTATACTTTGAGCTTTAAAGTATTATTTCATTCAATCTTCACAACAGTCTTGCAGGGTAGGCAACGTTATTGTCATTACTTTACAGTTGAGGAAGCTGAAGTAAAAAGAGGTTGAATGACTTGCCAAATGTCACATAATTAGCAAATGTCTAAGGTCAGATTTGAATGCAGACCGCCATGACTTTAGGCCTGTGATGACTATTAGCTGCATCAGCTAACTACTTCCTGTATCACTGAAAACATTCTAAAAATTATAGATATCTACCTTAGGTAGATTTAAAATTCTCTCCATTGGAGGTTTCCAGATAAAAGTCACATGATTTTTTGTTGGGAAAATGGTAGAGAGAATTCTTGATTAGGCTGACATTGAGGTAGTGGAGAATTTAAGCGGACAGAGTGCTCAACCTGGAGTCAGGAAGACCTGAGTTTGGAGTTGACCCAGACATTTGCTAGCTAGGTAACCCTGATCAAGTCACTTAACCCTGTTTGCCTCAGTTTCCTTATATGTAAAATGAGCTGGAAAAGGAAAAGTCAAAGCAAGCCCACATGGGGTCATAAAGTGTTAGATATGACTGAAGTGACTGAAAAACAATAGAACGAATCCAATTTGAAGTCCTTTCTGACTCTGCAATGCTATGAAATTCCGGTTAATTCAAGAATGGAGTTACTGATTTTTCTAGGCATATAATACAAAATAGTAGAACAATTTCATAATTTCACCTTCATTCCTCATATGGAATGGAGATTTTTTTTGGTTGGGGACACTTAAATATTCTACTCCACATACCTAATTTCCCACCATAGCCTCTGAAACACTAAGCTCAAAAAAAAAATAAACATTTGCTACTAGCTCTCTTTTTCATGTTTTACTGTCTCCTTTTTATCATCATTATTTTGGAACATGTTTCCCCAACTTCCCATTAAATTCTAAGCCCCTTGAGAGGATGTTCATAACACATCTACCGTGTTATTTGTTTTACTTTCACATAGAAGTTGCTAAGTAAATATTTGCTGAGAGAAATGTAAATACGGGAGGATGCAAATCACAAAATGATTAAACAGAGATTTCTTTGTTAATTCTTATTACAGATAGAGTTTAAGCTCCTACAGGACAACGATGGTTTCATTTTTTCCCCCTTTATCCCCAGCACAGTACAGTGCCTGGCATTTAAAAAATGCTTAACATATATTTTACGAATTGAATTGAAAAAAATTCCATAATTTTTATAACTATCATAATTTGCCGCAATTGTTAACTGCTTTGATATCTACTGGTAACAAGTGAGGATCAATTGACATTTATTTATAGCATACTTAATACATAGTTCGCTTGCTTCAATGATATTTTCCTTTAGTGACTCATTATGAATTAAAGTTGATCCTGGATTCTTTAAAGGTGGCTCGAGTACTATCAATCAATGTTACTTTTAAACTGAATTTGGTTAAAAACTTTTGTTTTCCCATTGCCTACATTAACCCTTCTGTCCTTTCTTCCCCCTCTCACAGAGCCATTTTTAATTACAAAGAATTTATAAAAAGAGGCAACTCAATGGTGTAGTGGATAGAGCACTGGCCATGGAGTCAGAAGGACCTGGGTTCATATCTGACCTCAGACACTTGCTAGCTGTGTAACTCAATGCAAGTAACTTTACCTGATTTCAAAACAAACAAACAAAAAAAAAAACTGATCATTGCAATGTGAAAAATCTGATGATGATGATGATGACTTTAACACACACACACACACACACACACACACAGATCTCACATTTCCAACTCTAAACTATGTGTTCCTATTCTGTGACTATTTATTGTAGAATAGATTTTTACTTTCTATGCTAATATCCGTTGTAAATATATCCTGGATATTAGAAACTTATCTGAGAAATTTGATAAAAATATCTTTGTCCCATTTGACAACTTCCTTTCTGATCCTAGATGCATTAATTTTGCTTGCAAACATGCCTCTAAATTTCACACAGTCAAAATTAACTCTTCTTTTGTAATTGACTCTGTACCTTACTGGCTTAAGAATTCACCTCCTGGGGGCAAAGCCAAGAAGGTGGAGTAGAATGACACACATAATATAGCTTTTCCCCCATAGTCCATTAAGTACCTGTAAAAAAATGACACTCAACAAATTTTAGAGCAGCAGAGGCCACAGAATGACAGAGTGAAAGAGATTTCAAGCCAAAGGTAACCTAGAAGGCTGACAGGAAAGGTCTATCCCACGGGACACTGAGGGGAGTGGAGCCCAACTCTGGCCATGCAGCACCAGGAGGAACAGGACTGGAACAGGCTTCTGGGGTAGAATCACCAGCAGGGAGAGTCTCAGATCCCTCAACCCACAAACAACAAAGAAAGCTTCAAAGGTGAATAGAGGGCTTTCCCAGTTGGGTGAGAGGGGAGCAGGGTCCTCCCCAGCACTGGCACCAGCAAAAGCTGGCAGCAGCAGCAGCAGGGCAGCAGCATTGTCTGACAGTGGCCAAGTTGGGCAGGTGCTTCCACTGTGGGAGCAGCTCAGCATAAAGTCCCTGTGGGAATTGAGCAGCTGATCTAAATCTTAGCCCTGAGCATAGTCTTGGGGTGATGAGGAGCACTAGGATCCTCCTCTTGACAAAGGATTCAGAAGTCAAGTAAGTGGCTGGAAAAATGCGCAAAAAAGGAAAAAAAAAATAAGACCATAGAAAGTTACAGGTATTTCTTTCCATCCTTTCAAATGAGGAAGAAGAATGCATACTGTCAGAGGGAGTCAAGGTTTCTGTATCCAGTACCTCCAAAATGAATATGCAATGGGTTCAGGTCATGGAAGAGCTTGAAAAGCGAGTCAACAGCTTACTAAAGGAGACCCAAAAAATGCTGAAGAAAAGAATACCTTTAAAAATAGGCTAAGTCAATTGGAAAAAGAAGTCCAAAAAGCCAATGAGGAGAAGACGGCTTTAAAAAGCAGAATCAGCCAAATGGTAAAGGAGGTGCAAATTTTAGTGAAGAAAATAGTTCTTTAAAAATGAGAGTGGAGCTGAGGGAAGTTAATGACTATATGATAAACCAAGAAATTACAAAACAAAACAATGAATAAATATAAGATACTGTTAAATATTTCATTGGACAAATAACCGACCTAGAAAATAGATCCAGGAGACAAAAAATTAAAATGATGGGACTACCTGAAAGCTATGAGAAAAAAAAGAGCCTAGATATTATCTTTCATGAAATTATCAAGGAAAACTGCCCTGATATTCTAGAACCAGAGGGCAAAATAAGTATTGCAAGAATCCACCCATCACTTCCTGAAACGGATCCAAAAACAGAAACTCCTAGGAATATTGTGGCCAAATTTCTGAGTTCCCAGGTCTAGGAGAAAATTTTGCAAGCAGTTAGAAAGAAACAATTCAAGTACTGTGGAAATATAATCAGGAAAACACAGGATCTGATAGCTTCTACGTTAAGGTAACAAAGGGCTTAGAATATGATATTCCAGAAGTCAAAGGAACTGGGATTAAAACCAAGAATCACCTACCCAGAAAAACTGAGTGTAATATTTCAAGGGAAAAAATGGTCATTCAATGCAATAGAGGACTTTCAAGCATTCTTTATGAAAAGACCAAAACTGAAGGGAAAATTTGACTTTCAAACACAAGAATCAAGAGAAGCATGAAAAGGTTATCAGGAAAGAGAAACTATAAAGGATTTTCTAAAGCTGAACTGTTTACATTCCTACATGGAAAGAATATTTGTAACTCTTGAGAGTTTTCTCAGGATTTGGATAGGTGGAGGGATTATACACACACACACACACACACACAAACACACACACACACGGACACACATACACACATATAGACATAGAGCATAGGTTTAGTTGAATCAGAAGGGACGATATCCATAAAAAATAAAATTAAGGGATGAGAGAGGAATATATTGAGAGGAAAAAGAGAGAAATGGAATGGGGGTAAATTATCACTCAAAAAAGAGATAAGGAAAATCTTTTTCAATGGAGGAAAAAAGGATGAGGGGAAAAATGAAGCTTACTCTTTTCATATGTGACTTAAGGAGGGAATAACATGCTCACTAAATTTGGTATGAAAATCTATCTTACACTACAGGAAAGAAGGGGAGAATGGGACAAGTGTGTGAGGGGGATGATAGAAGGGAAAGCAAGTGGGGGAAAGGAGTAACTAGAAGTAAACACTTTTGAGAAGGACAAAACCAAATGAGAGAATAGAATAAAGGGGGAACAGGGTAGGATGGAAGGAAATATAATATTAAATTGCTTGCCTTCTCAGTGGGTATGGGTGGGGAGGGAGGAAGGGAGAGAAGTTGCAATTCACAGTATTAGAAAGAATGTTGAAAATTGTTATTGCATATAACTGGGAAATAAGGAATACAGGCAATGGGTTATAGGAATCTATCTTGCCCTACAAGAAAAAAGAGAAGATGGGGACAAAGGAAGAGTGGGATGTGGTAGAAGCGAGGTGACATTGAGGGAAGGGGTAATCACAACGCAAGGTGTTATGAGGTGGGGTGAGGGGAGAGATGAGGAGATAAATTGGAACTCAAAATTTTGTGTAAATGCATGTCGTAATCTAAAAATAAATTAAAAAAGAATTCATCTCCTACTCATAATAGTGAAAAAATGCATTTTCTGCTTCTTTCCTATTTTTTAAAAAAATATTATCATTAATATCTAGATCATATATTCGTTTTGAATTTATTTGGGATTGTGTTTGATACCATAAATTTTTAAACATTGTGATGATCATTGTAGTACCTTGGATGTCTTTTTTATCTGAACACCAGCCTAACTAAAACCCAAGTATGTACCACTAGGTATATGACTCTTAGTAATCATCATCATCATCATCATTTTTGGTCAAGGACAATGGAATGCATTGACTGCCTAGGTTTGTGATCTGTGTTGGCAAAAAAGAGTAGCAATTTCGATAAAATCATAGATCCTTGAAGATGTGTGTGTGTATACATACACATACATACATACACACACACATATACCCATATGTGCATCTTCAAGGAATTAATGTTTAATATCTTATGGAGCATAAAATATCCCCAATATAAAAAAAATATCAAAAGATATTAAAAACAGTTATCCAAAGAGAAATTATAAATAATTAACAACCATATGGAAGAATGATCCTAATCAAATAAAGGTAAATGTAAATGAGATTAGTCTTCACACTCAGAAAATTGACAAGTATGATATTATAGGAATGTTCAATGCTGATCGCGTTGTGGAAGGACAGACTTAGCTATCTAACTATTACATATTATATATATATATATATATATATATATATATATATATATATATATAGAGAGAGAGAGAGAGAGAGAGAGAGAGAGAGAGAGAGAGAGAGAGAGAGAGAGAGAGAGAGAGAGAGTATATAAATGCTCAAGGAAGACTAATGGGAGGGTTTGAGGTGGATGGGTTTCTGGTGGGAAGGTTTCCTGAGTCCCTTTGAGGATTGCTCATTCACTTGACTCTTAACTGTGGCTCCAAGAAGCTGTAGCATGTTTAGTAGCCATACCCCATAAATTATCTTAGCAGACAGGCTAAACCAGGTGGAGGGGATCCTATGGGATACAAACCTGTCAGTGAGTGAATGAGTGTCAGAGAAATGGGCAGATAAGAACAATTTGTTCCAACAGCCATGAAAATGACTAAATCAGGTACTGTGGGGAGTTCATAGGTTGGTCAGACATAAAAATCATCAAGGTCATCCAATGCACTCCAAAACATCATCAATCGTTCTGACATTTGACTTGCCACTGCATGTATGTGATTCTGGAAGAGAAAGTGAGACTGATGAATTTGTGCAACTCTACCTCACTTATACCAAATATATAAAAAAATCAATACCCATGCCTGGCACCATACAGAAGAATAAAGTCCAAATGAGTACATGATCTAGGTGTAAAGATTGATACCGTGGACAAACTGGAGGGGCAAGGAATAGTGTATTTATCAGATTTATGGAGAAGGGAAGAAATTTTTTACTAAAGAAGAGATAGAAAGCAATATGAAATGCATGATGGATAATTTTGATTGCATTAAACTGAAAAGTTTTTGCACAACCAAACCCAATGCAACCAAAATTCGGAGGGATGTAGTAAATTAGGAAAGAATTTTTACAGCTAATGTAGGGGATAAAGGCCTCATTTCTAGAATATATAGAGAACTGAGTCAAAAGTACAACTATACAAGTCATTCCCAAATTGATACATGGTCAAAGGACATGAACAGGTAATTTTCAGAGGAAGAATTGAAGGTATCTATAATCATATGAAAAAATGCTCTAAATCACTTTTGATTAGAGAGATGCAAATCAAAATAACTCTGAGGTACCACATCACACCTATAAGACTGGAAAACATGACAGAATAGGAAAATGATAAATGTTGGAGAGATTATGGGAGAGTTGGAATACTAATTCATTGTTGGTAGTGCTGTAAGCTCATCCAACCATTCTGGAGAGCAGTTTGGAACTATGGCCAAAAGACTACAAAAATGTGCATACCCTTTGACCCAGCAATATCACTACTAGGACTGTATCCCCAAGAGATCACAAAAATGGGAAAGGGTCCCACATGTACAAAAGTATTTGCAGCAGCACCCTTTGTAGTTACCAAAAACTGGAAATCAAGGGGATGCCCTTCAACTGGGGAACAGCTGAATAAATTATCGTACATGAATGTAATGGAGTACTATTGAGCCATAAGAAATGATGAACAACAAGACTTCAGAGAGGCCTGGGAGGACTTATATGATCTGATGCTGAGTGAAAGGAGCAGAACCAGGAGAAGTTTGTGCACAGCAACGACCACACTGTGCAAGAGATTTTTCTGGTAGACTTGGAACTTCGTAATAATGCAAGAACTTAAAAAAAAAAATTACCAATGGTTTTCTAAGGCAGAATACCTTCCACACTCAGAGAATCAGAGAAAGAACTATGGAATTCATTCATATAATGTAGCAGATCATGTGTGTGTGTGTGTGTGTGTGTGTGTTATGTTTTAATTTGTTATATGATTTCTTCCATTTATTTTAGTTTGTCTACACAGCATGACTATAGTGAAAACATATTCAATAGGAAAGTATATGTAGATCCTATACAGAATTGTACGCTGTCTTGGGGAGGGAGGCGGGCAACGGGGGGTATGTGGGGGGGTAAAAATCTAAGTTTTATGGTAGTGATTGTAGAACATAAAAAATACGAAAAAGAAATCATTCTCCTATTTTAAATTCAGTTATTTTACTTTGAACCAATTTACTTGCACAGAACTTCAATATCATAGAATAAAAGTTTATTACAAACTTAAATAAATTAAAAACAAAACAAAAACCAAGTCAATACATCATCATATGATGTCATTTGTGCTGTTCAAAGCAAAGAGCGAACAACCGTAACATGTTTATATGTATACACATGCAAATTCATACATTCATATGTTTTTATTCACAAATATGTGTACACATACATAAATTTAAAAAAAGATCTTTCTACATACTATAATTTCTAATATTCCCAGTAGACTCTAGATGAAACAACTTGCATAATATTATCCCTCTTCTTTTTCTGTAGCATCAGTGCCATCAATAGTATTTCCCATATCTGGTCCTGATAGAAACCAAATCCTTTGAGTACACAAGGTTACAGTGATGGATTTTTTATTTTTATTTTTTGTGTTTGTCCTTCATTGCCAAAGATACCCATTAACTCCATAACTCAACAGTTAGTAGGACATCATGACCTGTCAGCTTCCACTTAGGTCACCTTTTGTTTCTATTTTGTGTCAAGAAATTGTTAGTAAATTTATTTCGATAACACGTCTGTGTATATGTGTGTGTGCATGTGTGTATGTATATATATGTATATATATATCACATGCAAATATGTGTGCTTGAGAGAAAATAAGCATATGTGTTTATTACACATACACACAAATATACATTATGCATATATATGTGTTTATATATATATTTATATATAAATATTCATATATGTGTGTATGTGTAATAACCAGAGCTCAGAGTATCAAACTTGTGATTTAGTGAATTTGTTAGCAAAGGTTCCCCACATAGAGAGAAAATCCCAGAAGAAGCAAAACGACAAATGTCACTTTTATGAGATTAAACCACAAAGGAGGAGGAAGACATAAGGGAAAAAGACATTGGGAGAGGAGGTTGCAAGAGTGTGCTGTTTAGGTAAGATATCTTGACCTGAATGACCAAGTAGATTGCTGGAATGCTGGAACCTTTGGCATCTCCCTAAACAGGAGTTGTCACACAGGATGTTCTTGTAGAGAGATCATTGCAGTTGGGAACATGGCAAGGAGGTCCTTTAATTGGTGAGCTAATGCTTAACACACAGGTTTGCATATTTTTTACATGCATACACACATAGTATTGTTTCAAATGCCTTAGAGAAGTTCTTAGCTATTAGAGTTCATACCTTGGGCAGCTAGATGGCTCAGTGAAAGGAGGGCCCATCCTAGAGTCAGCAAGACATGAGTTAAAATATATCCTGAGAAACATAAAAGCTGTATGACACTGCACTTTATCGTTTGCCTCAGTAGCCTCATCTTTAAAATAAGATGGAGAATGAACCACTCTAAATTTTTGTCAGGAAAATCCCAAAAGGGATAGTAAAGAATTGGACATAACTAAAAACGACTGAACAAGAAAAAAAAAATGTTTACGCATAAATATACATATATACACACTATATATATATATATATATACACACTATATATATATATATATATATACACACTATATATATATATGTATATATACATCTATATAGTATACATAGTATATATCTATCTATATCTATCTATCTATCTATAGACTTCAGTACTTAGAGTTATTTGTTTCTCTTTATTTTTTAACAACTGTAGGAAACTTATAAAACCCTAATCATTGTGTATTAAGCTATATTTTCTGTTACTGATTTATCAGCACTAGAGACTTCAGTAGTCCTTAAAACTGGACATGATATTTCTTTTTTGAAATTTAATTAATTTATTTGTTTTCAGTTTTCAACAATCACTTCTAGAAGCCTTAAATTTTCTGCTCCCTCTCTCCTCCCTCCTGGTGATGGCTTGCAATCGTATATGGGTTCTGCATCTACATTCTCATTAAACACATTGTCACATTAGTCAAATTTCTCTACCTATATATCTGTGTTTGTTGCTCAAACCATAAATGATGTCAAAAGTTGAAGGAAAATGTTATTAAGTGGCAAAATAACCAATTTTATTTTTTTCTTCATTGACAGCAAAAAAATCTGAGTCTTTTCTTGTAGTTGAACTATTTTAAAGAGAATAAAAAAAGTAAAAAAAAAAATCTTTGTCATCAGTTAAGGCAAAATATGTCTCCTTAATTCCCTGGAGCTAAGTTTTCTTTATCTAGAAGTCCTCAGATGTTGGCTCAATGGAATGTACAAACTTGAGATTTGTCTTTTTTCAAATCTGAGCATAGATTATTTCATGTATGTTAGAAATTCTATTTCAAGAAAAAAATTAATTAATAAGAATTTATTATGTATTTCCTATATGTCAGGCACTATGTGCTAAACACTTAGTATTAAAAAGGGAGGCAGATAGAAGATGGCAGAGGAAAGATAGGACTCACCTGAACTGTCCCTCAAATCCCTTCAAATACCTGTAAAAATGCCTCTAAATATATTCTAGAATAAACAGAACCCACAAAAAGACAGAGTGAAACAAATGTCCAGTCCAAACAACCTGGAATGTTGACAGGAAATTTCTGTTGCACTAGGCTGAGAAGGGAGCACAATATAGTGAAGGCCATGCCAACACAGATTGAGCCCTACTAAACCCAGAGCAGGCCTCAAAGGATTGAATCACTGACAACTGTGGCGGTTTCCAAACTTCTCAGTCCACAGATGAGAAGGAAAACTTGGAAGGTCAGTAGGAAAGGTCTGTTGGATCTGGGTGAAAGAGGATCACTTTCTAGCCCTGATCCCAGTACAGCTCCAGCTCCAGTGAGAGAGAAGCAGGCCTTGTGAGTGACTGAATCAGCAGTAGTTAGGGTGGTGGTGGCTCCTTCCAGAGCTATCAACCCACAGGTGTCAGGAGGCTAGAATACCTGGTCAGAAGGAGATTAAAGCAAGGCAGGACTCTTGCTTTAGCCATACTTGGATCTGGGTCACAGGCCTCCTGGGGTAAGGAGGAACATTAACTGAACAGTTCTGTGGCAGGAGGGGAGAGGGAACTGTCCTCACTGTTCCAAAGGAAAACAGATTGATTGTGGTCACTCACAGACCATAGTACAGGACAGGAGAGGAGTAATCACCTCTCCTCAAACCATACAACCTTGAAAGAACTGAAAATTTATAGCTCCCTAGAAGTATCTCTGAAAACAGCTGCACAAAACACTTGAAGCTTGGAACATTTCACTCTCCACACTAGAAACAGAAACCTATCTGAACCAAGAATAAAATTTCAAGACATAAACCAGGAAAATGAGCAAATAAGAAAAGAAAAGAAAAGAAATAAGACTACAGAATCTTACTTTGGTGATAAGGGAAAAATACAGTCAGAAGAAGACAACAAAGTCAAAATTCCTACCTCCAATGCCTCCAAGAAAAATATGAATTGGTCTCAGGCCATGGAAGAGCTCAAAAAGTATTTGGAAAATCAACTAAGAGAAGTAGAAAAAAATTGGAAAGAGAAATGAGAGTGATTTGAGAAAAATCATGAAAAAAGAACCAATAGCTTGATAAAGTAGATACAAAAAATACTGAAGAAAATAACACCTTAGGGACTAGATCAAATGGCAAAAGATGTCCAAAAATCCACTAAGAAGAAGAATGACTTAAAAAGCAGAATTGACCCAAGGGAAAAGAGGTTCAAAACATCATTGAAGAAAATAATCCCTTTAAAACTAGAATGGAGCAAATGAAATCTAATGACTTTATGAGGAACCAAACATCCATAAAACAAATTTAAAGAATGAAAAAATAGACCACGTGAAATATCTCATTGGAAAAACAATTTACCTGGAAAATAGATCCAGGAAAGATGATTTTTAAAAATGTTAGACTACTTGAAAGCCATGATAAAAAAAAAAAAGACCTAGACATCATCTTTCAAGGTTATCCAAGGAAACTGCCCTGATGTTCTAGAACCAGAGACTAAAATAGAAAATGAAAGAACCCACTGATCACCTCATGAAAGAGATGCCAAAATGTAAACAGCCAGAAATATCATAGCCAAATTCAGAGCTTCCAGGACAAGGAGAAAATATTGCAAGCAGTCAGAAACAAACAATTTAAGTATTATGGAGCCACAATCATGATAACGCAAGATTTAGTAACTTCTACACTAAAGGATCAGATATTCTGGAGGTCAAAGTAGCTAGGATTAAAATCAAGAATCATCTACCCATCAAAACTGAATACAATCTATGACATTCAATGAGTGAAGGGGTGAACCTTACTCTCATCATAATTGGCTCAAAGAGGGAAATTGGGTCTAGAGATCTATCTTACATTACAGAAAAGTAGAAGGAAAGGGGATAAAGGAAGGCAGATGATCTAAGGGAGGGCAGATTAGGAAAGTGGGTAATCAGAAGCAAACACATTTGAGGAAGGAAAGAGTGAAAGGAGAGAATACAATAAATGAGGGAGATGGGATGGAGAGAAAATATAATCTTTCACAACACGATTACTATGGAAGTGTTTTACATGGGTACACATGAGGATATCCCATATCGAATTGGTTACCTTCTTAATAAGGGAAGGGTAGTGGGTGGGGAGGGAGGAAGGGAGGAAATTTTAACTCAAAGTTTTAAAAACGAGTGCTAAAAATTGTTTTTAGATGTAACTGAGAAAATTTAAATCTTAAAGAAAAAAAGAAAAAAAAATAATGTCCCTGTCCTCTAGGAGCTTACCTTCTAATAGAAGGGATGCCATGTACACAAATAAGCACATGTAAGAGACATAAAGAAAAAAATGAAGTTAATTTTAGTAAGCGTTAGCAATTGTGGAGCAGGGAAAGATCGTTTGCAGAAGATGCTTTTGAGATGAGTCTTAAAGCAAGTTAGGGACTCTTAATAGGCTGTTTTGAGGAGGGAGAATATTTTAGGCAAAAGTGATTGCCAATACTTAGCCACAGAGAAAGGAGGTGGAGCAGGGTGAAGGATGAATAATAGTTAGTCCAGGATGAATGGATGATAAAATGAAGGAAGGGAAGTAATTTGTAAAAATGATGGTAAGGTGGAGAGTGTCTAAGTTGGGAAGTTCTTTAAGTCCTAGAAAGAGGAATTTAAAATTTATCACAGAAGTTATAGAAAACCAGTGAGTTTTACTGAGCAGAGGTGTGTTATGACCAGATCTAGGCTTTTGAAAAATTACTTTGGCAGTTATATGGAGAATGGCCTGAAATGGGGACACAGTTGAGGTAGGAAGATCAATTAGGAGTCTTACTACCTTGTTTCAGCAATACAGGAAATAGATGATGATGAAGTAAGATGGTACAGAGTGGAAATAAATGAATATGTGCCAGAAACAAAGTTCTACTCTATAGAAAGTTGATTCCAAGAACTGAAAAACAATATTTCTGTTATCTTCTGTGAAACAGTATAGTGTCTTGTTGTAAGTATCCCTTTCCCTAGTCACTGAAAAGGTAGGCATCTTTCCTTCACTTCTTTCTTTCTTCCTTTCTTCCTTCCTCCCCCCCTCTCTCCTTCTATCCTTCCCTCCTTCTATCCTTCCCTTCTTCCTTCCTTCCTTCCTTCCTTCCTTCCTTCCTTCCTTCCTTCCTTCCTTCCTTCCTTCCTTCCTTCCTTCCTTCCTTCCTTTCTTTCTTTCTTTCTTTCTTTCTTTCTTTCTTTCTTTCTTCTCTTTCTTTCTTTCTTTCTTTCTTTCTTTCTTTCTTTCTTTCTTTCTTTCTTTCTTTCTTTCTATCTTTCTTTCTTTCTCTCTTTCTTTCTTTCTTTCTGTCTGTCTGTCTTTCTTTCTGTCTTTCTTTCTGTCTGTCTTTCTGTCTGTCTTTCTTTCTGTCTTTCTGCCTTTCTTTCTGTCTTTATTTCTCTCTTGTATTTGTAGAATTTAAAACAGTGCCCTGCACATGGTAGGCATTCAATAAGTGCATTTTAGATTGCATTTGATTGGTCCAGATTTTCTAACATTCCTCTGTGAGGAGATATCACTATTCCATTTACAGGTGAGAAAACTGACATATGAAGAGTTGATATTACCTTACTAACATCAAAAAGCTAGTTAGTGATTTAGAAAAGACTAGAAAACATTTTAAAAAACTCCACTCTAAACTCTTTCCACTGACAAATGGAAATATTTTTATAACTGAAGAGGAAAATTGAGCAAATCTACAATGTCTGAGAAAAAAAATGAATAGGAATGACTTGTTTCTTTGCCACTGGATAATAATAATAATAATCACAGTCCTGATTTACACCTGATTTAGCACATTGCATGTCATAGTATTCATGCTAACTAATATGCATATCTGGAGACTGGGAATGATCCAAATCATTAAATTATTCTGTTTTTCTTTGTTTCAGGATACCCTTAATTGTCAATAATTAAATCTTAATCAAGCACTCAATCAATGTCAGTTACCTTATATTACTAGCTTATTTCTAAAATAGAATCTTATCTTCCTTTCCTCTTCCTTGACTCTAACTCATTAAAGATTGGTCAGTCCACATAATAGATTTTTGGATTTGATATGATGTGTGTAAGAATTGTATCATCTCGGCATTACAAGAGCAGTTAATGAAAATATCTTTAGTGTTCTGGGCTCTCTTCTTGTTTATTCTTTCCCTAATTCTGTAATTAAATGAGCCAGGAGATAGTTTTGGATGAACTGCCTGTTCATCGCAGTCATTGGGATGTAGTCTTGGACTTTCATCACACATATCAAACAGAATTATTCTGTTATTTACTATGCTATTATTTCTCCATATGGACAAGAATGGGGCCCAAGAATATTAAGAGGAAATGGACAAAATTTTAATGCACTTTCATAATATGTAGGATTCACACACTTATGAGTTAGATAGCAATGACTTTTCCTATCACACTTCACGTAGTAATTACCCTTTTATTCCTCTAATAAACTTATCATGGATTATTATGTAAAGCCATATGTGTTTATGTTATATCCTTTAGTAACTGATTAATTTAATGAGGACAAGGACTATGTCTTATATAAATATTTAATATCATTTATCACTTAGATAAGTGCTTTCCACAAAGTTTTATAACCTTTTTATTCCCATACAATGTAGACCATAGTCAATCCCAGTCATTTTTTCAACATACACTATTATGTAAGTATAGCAGCAAGCACCCCAGCATATCCAGGACGCCCTGCTAACACAGGTACCTAGATCTGCTTTTCAAAGGGTAACAACTTAAAGGGGTTCAACAATGTAATTAATTTCATGGAAAGAGAAAATAGAAGCAGAAAAATAAAGACTAACCGAGAGGGCTTCCAACTGTCTGATCATAAGCAACACATACATCACAGATCAACAGACAGATTCAACTGTCTGACCATTACATACATACATACATACATACATACATACATACATACATACATACATAGTTACCAGAGAGAAAAGCACCACCATTTGCGTTTTCAAAACCAGGGGGCTCCTTAATGGCTACCCAGAGTCTCATGTGGCACATGAACCTTCTTTTAAAGAGTAAGCCCTAAAGCACAACCTCTCTTCAGAGTTTATATACACTTTTGAAACCTGAGAGGATATCATGACCCTCATGATCCATTGTCTCATTAGAAATTAGCGAAAGGTGTGAATCTTCCTACAAACAAGCCTCTCCCAATCAAACTTCCCTTAATAGGCTCACTTGGGAATCTATTAATGGGCAGAGAAGACTTTTAACTCTAATTAATATTATAGTGAGATGTGTGTGTGTATGTGATTGTGAGTGTCTGTGCATGTTTGTGTGTGAACATATGTATACTCACTCCTGTATCTGTGAATGTATGTGCATATATAGAACTACCTAAAAATAAACTGATGTTTAGAGATTGAATAGCCCATGGTCACCTAGCTATTAGTGTCAGCGGCAGGATTAGAACACAGATCCAGTACCATTTCAACTATACCATATTTCTTTTACTTAATTGGCTATATTAAAAATGATTTTCAGCAATAAACATAATAAGCATTGAATTTGCCTTGAGGAAAATTCATTATAATAGAAGTAGGTTTAAAATATCAAACATGATAAAACTTACTTGTGCTTGATTCCCAGAATTCATTTACTAAAACAAAAAAGAAATGACTATTTGAAAATTTCTGGAAAGAACATTCTAGGAGGATATACAGTAGGTCAGAAAATTCCAAGGTCTCCATATTCTTCCTACAATTTAGATAAAATTGTACCTTGGGGATAACATATAGTGGAAAAAGTAAAAAATATGGTCTGAAGAGTTGTCCTCCTGGGACAAGGAAAAAGGATCTGAAGAAAAATCCCAGGGCAAGGTTTGGTCCCTATGAAGAATAAACACTTCCAGACTAGTTATGCTTAAACAAAAAATGGGGAGCCGGGGTTCTCAGTGGGATGCTTTAGGGCTTACTCTTTACAAGAAGGTTCATGTGCAACATGAGACTCTGGGTAGCCCTTAAGGAGCCCCCCCTGGGTTTGAAAACCCAGATGGTGGTGCTTCTCCCTCTAGTAACAATGTATGTATGTATGTAATGGTCAGACAGTTGCATCTGTCTGTTGATCTGTGATGTATGTATTGCTTATGGTCAGACAGTTGGAAGCCCTGTCTTTTGGTCTTTATTTCTCTGCTTATATTTTCTCTTTTTATGAAATTAATTAAATTATCGAATCCTTTAAATTGCTTTCCTTTGAAAAGCAGATCTAGGAACCTGCACTAGCAGGAACTTTTATCGCTGGGGAAGTTGGTAAGGGGATTTGGAGTTCCGAGCAGAAGATTTAGAGAAACACTGCTGGCAAGTAAAGCCAGACACAGCTGTGCTGTGGAGACACAGCTCTGGGAAAGAATGAATCAGCACATGCATGGTGGGTGTAGAAGCAGTGGAGTCAGGTCACTGATGGCTGTTCTGGAGGCTGGAGGTATTGGTTATAGTTCTAAGTTAGAGGGCAGAAGTGAAGAAGGATCTGAGGACAGAGTCATCATCCCTCATGTCCCAGGGCTAGGGGTGACTATAAACGATAAGCTGCTACAAGTAAAAAAATGAGCAGGAAAAGGAGAACGAATTCAAACATAGAAAGGTACTATGGGAATTGATAAGACTGAACTTCATCTTCAGAGGAGGATACTGAAGCAAAGAAACTTTCTACCTCAAATAGGGTTAAATGATCACCTGCCCCAAAAGCATTCATAGACGAATGTAAAAAAAAAAGACTTTTAAAATCAAGTGTGAGAGACTGAGGAAAATTTTGAAAAAGAGAAAGAACAAACCAACAAAAGAAACATTCAAAGAAGAAAGTTAACCAATTAGAAAAAGAGGAACATAATATTTTTTTCCAAATTAATTAAAAATTAATTTTTAGTTTTCAGCATTCATTTCCACAAGATTTTGAGTTCCAAATGTTCTCCTCATTTCTCACCTCCAAGCACCCCAAGACAGTGTGCATTCTTATTACCCTTTCCCCCAATCTGCCCTCACTTATATCACAACCTTCCCTTCTCTTATCCCCTTCCCCTCTATTTTCTTGTAGGCCAAAAGAGATTTCTATACCCCATTGCCTTTATGTCTTATTTTGCTTGTTGCACGTAAAGACAATTTTTAGCATTCAGTTTTCATTTTGCTGCATAGGTGATTCTTGGTTTTAATCCTACCTTCTTTGATCTCTGGAATATCATATTCCAAGCTCTCCAATCCTTTAGTGTAGATGCTGCCAAATCTTGTGTTATCCTGTTTGTGTTTTCACAATACTCTAATACTTTTTTTCTGACTACTTGTAATATTTTCTCCCTGTCCTGCAAGCTCTGTAACTTGGCTACAGTATTCCTAGGAGTTTTCCTTTTGGTATCTCTTTCAGGAGGTGACTAGTGGATTCTTTCAGTACTGATGATACCCTGTGATTGTAGAATATTAAGGCAATTTTCCTTGATAATCTCTTGAAAGCTGATGTCTAGGCTCTTTTTTTGATCATTGCTTTCAGATAGTTCAATAATTTCTAAATTATCTCTCCTGGATCTATTTTCCAGGACATCTGATATTTCGCTTTACCTGTTATTTTTTCATTCTTTTGATTCAGTTTTTGTAATTTCTTAATTTTTCACAAAAGGTACCATTAGGTTCCATCTGCTCCATTCTAATTTTAAGGAATTATTTTCTTCAGTGAGCTTTTGGACCTCCTTTTCCATTTGCCCAATTCTTCTTTTTAAGACATTTTTTTCCTCATTGGATTTTTGGATCCCATTTTGATTCCAAAAATCCTTTTTGAGCTCCGTGGCCTGAGATCAATTCAGTTTTTCCTTGGAGACTCTGAATGTACGAGTTTTGACTTTATTGTCTCCTTCTGGTTGTGTGTTTTGATTTTCCTTGTCACCGAAGTAAGATTTGATAGTCTAATTTTTCCCCTATTTTTGCTCATTTCCCCAGCCAATTACTTGATTTTTGAGTTCTTTATCAATGTAGTTCTGTGCTTCCAGTAGATGTGGGGGGTATACTTTCAGAGACTTGATCACCCCACCATCTATGGGCCTAGAGCTCCGGAAACAGTCACTGACTCTCCATCTGCTGCTGTTGCAAGCTTCCTTGGGTTTCTCCATCCTTTTTGCTACCCTGGGGCTCTACTCTTTCAAACAAGTCAACCAGGTTTATTACATTAACATTCTAATTTGTCTCAGTGTTTTGATGCCATAAAGTCTGGAAATCACAACAGGTGCCAGTGATTCAGTTCATCCAAGGCCTTCTCAAGTCCCATCTGTGCTGGCTTAGCCCACACTGGGCAGTTCTCTGCTCCTAGCCCAGTGATATTGACAATTCTGATCAAACTTTCAGGCTGTCTTGGGTTGGAGATTTCCATCACTCCATCATTCTCTGAGTTCTGCAGGTTAGGGAGGAGAGTGTTTTTACTCTGCCATCTTTGCTTTACACACCATAACTATTTTCATAGTTAATTTATTTTTAGTTTTCAACATTCAGTCCCTCAAGTTTTTTTAAAAATTTTCTCACCTTCCCTTACCATCCCTCTCCCTAAGATGACCAGCAATCTGATATAAGTTCTACATATACATTCCTATTAAACATATTTATACATTAGTCACGTTGCACTAAAAAAATTGAATGAATGGGAGGAATCATGAGAAAAAAAAGAAAACAAGATGAAACAAAAAAAAAAAAAAGAGAGAGAGAGAAAGAACAGTCACCTCTGCTCTGCTTTCAGACTCCATAGTTCTTTCTCTGGATGTAAATGGCATTTTCCATCATGAGTCCTTTGGAATTGTTTTAGTCCCTTGCATTGCAGAAAAGAGTTAAGACTAACAAAGTCAGCCATTGCACAGTGTGGCTGTTATCATGTGCAATGTTCTCCTGGTTCTGCTTACTTCACTCAGCATCAATTCATATGTATCTCCAGATTTTTCTGTTGTCCAACTGTTCAGCATTTCTTATAGCATAATAGTGTCCCATTACATTTGTACACCACAACTTGTTCAGCCATTCCCTAATTGATGAAGATCCCCTTGATTTCCAGTTCTTGACCACCACAAAAAAAAAAACTGATATAAATATTGTACATTTAGTTCCTTTTCCCATTTTTATGATATCTGTGAGATACAGTCCTAGAGGTGATATTGCTGGGACAAAGTGAATGTATATTTTAATTGTCATTTGGCATAGTTCCAAATTGCTCTTCAGAATGGTTGGATCAGTTAATAACCCCAACAGCAATGAATTGGCATACCAATATTCCCACATCTTCTCCAATACTTATTGTTTCCCTGTGTGTTGTTATGTTGGCCAATCTGTTAGGTGTGATGTTGTACCTCAGAGTTGTTTTGATTTACTTTTCTCGAATCAATGGTGATTTACAGCATTTTTCATATGACTATAGATAACTTTAATTTCTTCTTCTGAAAATTGCCTGTTCATATGCTTTGACCATTTATCAATTGGGGAATGACTTTTATTCTCATAAATTTGACTCAGTTCTCTATATATTTGAGAAATGAGACCTCTATCAGAGACACTGGTTGTAAAATTTGTTTCCCAGCTTTCTCCTTCCTTTCTAATTTTGATTGCATTGGTTTTGTTTGTGGAAAAATTTGTGAATTTAATGAAAATTAATACAAATTATAAAATTTGCATTTCAAAGTGTTCCTTATCTCTTGTTTGGCCATAAACTCATCCATTTGATATAAATCTGATAAACTATTTTTTGCTCCCCTAATTTGCTTATAGAATCAGCCTTTATATCTAAATTGTGTACCCACTTGGACTTTATTTTGGTATACAGTGATAGATGATGACCTATGCCTGGTTTCTGCCATATGTTTTCCAGTTTTCCCAGAAGTTTTTGTTAAATAGTGAGTTCTTATTCCAGAAGCTGAAGTCTTAAAGTTTATCAAAATGTAAATTACTATAGTCATTGATAATGGTGTTTTGTGTAACTAACCTATTCCACTGAGCTACCCCTCTATTTCTAACCCAGTCCCAACTAACTTTGATGACTGCTGCTTTATAATGCAATTTTAGATCTGGTATAGCTAGGCCACCTTCCCTAGTATGACTTGTCATTAATTTCCTTGAGATTCTAGATATATTGCTATTATTTTTCTAGCTGTATAAATAATCTTTGGTAGTTTGATTGGTATTGCACTGAATAAATACACTAATTGAGGCATAATTATTATTTTTATTATATTAGCTCAGCCTTCCCATGAGGAACTGATTTTTATTACAATTATTTGAATCTGACTTTATTTGTATGAAAAGTATTTTGTAATTATGTTCATATGGTTGCTGTGTTTGTTTTGGCAGATAGACTCCCAAATATTTTATAGCACCTATAGTAATTTTAAATGAAACTTATCTTTGTATCTCTTGCTCTTGGGTTTTGTTAGTAACATGTAATAATGCCAATAACTTAACTGCAGCTTGACTTCCAAGTCCCATGGCTCTTCCTCTGTGGGCATACCATCCCTGACTCTCAACTGCATTCACAAATAGGCAGGTATCTGCTTCTGCTCCATGTTTCAGTTCATGGGAACTACTCTACTCTGCAACTTCTGTCTCTAGGAAAATATAGCTCTTCAAGACAACAGTAATACTAACACACACCACAAGCACAGTCATTTCAGTTCACTCACATAAAGACCAACTGACAGGACTTCTGTCTGAGAAATCAGTATAGATCAACAAACAGGACTTCCTCCCAGCCCTTAGAGGTCTTCCTCTCCACTCTCTTCTTCTCAACACTGGCTCACCCTTCAATGCTGGCTCTCTTCGTGTCCGTTTCTCTCAGCTCTGCCTCTCTTTATATACATTTCTGCTCAGCATCTCTTTGTCTAGGGCCCCTATATGATTAAAGCCCAGTTGCACATATCTGATTGGTTAAAATTCTTTCATGTATCAATAGTCTTTTAGTTTTGTAGTCAAAGTCTATTGATTCTTCAGTTACTTGTCAAAAGAAAAAACAGCAAAAAATTCCACTTTGATGCCATTAAATCTATCTATTAAATTTAGCCATGCTTAATTGTAGCCTTCTAGAGGGGGGTGGGAGAGTGAGGAAGGGGGAAGGAAAAAAATAAAAATTACACGCAGAGAACAAAAGATAATTTTCTTGAAAAGGAAACTTATTGCTGTATATTTGGATCCACTCTCACATTCTGCTGTGTACATGCTATTGATTTTTATTCTTATTTTGTATCATTTTAGTTTTTGTATTTAAGCTTTTTTCTTTTCTAATTTTATATTTAAGTTCAATTTTTTTTTAAATTACAAAAAAGAATTCCTGTATTTCGATAATTTTTTTATGTGGCAGTCAAGATAACATAAACTTGTAAGTAATATGATATAAAGTTAAATCTACATTTTGGGGTACATATAACATTAAAGTAAATGTACACAATTTTTTTTTAATTTCCCAAATTTCTTGTGCATTTAAAACAATAACCTGTTTGTATTGTTCAATGAAAGATGAGTTGTTAATCTCTTTTTTTGATCTTATCTTGTCAAATCAACAAACATTTATTTTCTCTCCCTCCCACTTGCTTCCTCCATTGAAGCGTGTAAACATAGTGAAACAAAACAAATGTTCAAATTGGCCACATCTGACTATGTATGTCTCATGCTGCAACTTGAGTCTGTCAACTCTCTGTTAGGAAGTGGGAAGCATGTATCATCATCTGTCTTCTGGAATCAGGCCTGATTGCTACATTAAGAATTTTATTAATGTACATATAGTGGCAATTTATCACCTAATTTCTGACTTTTATTATTTAGTATTTTGGATGCAGTACACCACAGAATAAGCTTTACATAAACCTTATGTCAGAAACATACTTCAAGGTTAAAGTTAAAAAATGTTATCAAAATAATATGATACATGTATATATTTGACAGCTTTCTATTTTATGTGAGTATTCTAGTCTTCTCTGTAAACCACTTGAAGGCAGGGTTATAACTTATACTTTTTCTGTATCTCTTACAATGCTGGGAAAAGAATAAGTGATAACATATGCTTTATGGAAACTGAATAGATTTCCAGATTATTTATAACATTATCCTCTTGCTTCATATATTTACAATAAAAAATTCGGATGCACGTATACTTACATACTTATTAACATATGCATATATGTTTACATGCACATATTTTGTGTAGTTGGATGTATATATGTATTATATGAATAGATTGTACAATCTATGTTTGTGCACATAAGTGTATGAATACATACAAACATACAGGTGTAAGTAGGTCCGAGGAGTTACCTATGTTGTCTGTGGCACAGAAGCTATGACTGACTCTCAGACACCATGCACTGAATGGATAAGCTTCCAATGGATTAAGCTTTCATTTTTTGTGGGCAGAAATTAACCACTTATTAACAGACACTTATTCAAGGCTTTGAAGGAGATGATTCAAGAATATTGCATATATGTAGACCTTTAAGATTTGCAAAACATTTTACCAACAAAGTCTTATTTGTTTCTTAGACCAAACTGATGAGATAAATACCACCATACTTACTGGTTGTAAGAGGGTTAGTAATCCTTATATACAAGCTGAGTGAACCCAATGACATGGTGTAGATAGGGTTCTTGACATGATAAGTTCGAGTAAATAGCCTCTAAGGTCCCTCACAGCTTTGAAGTTCTGTAATTAAATCTACCTGAAAACTGCCAAAGACGCATCACATAGTACAAGGAGCATTGTCAGGGACTGTAAGAAATTTGGCTTCTATCTGTGTGACCTTAAACAATGTACTCCACCTCTTTGACCTCTATTTCCTCTTTTATAAAATGGTAGAGTTAAACTAAGATTCTTTTCAACTCTGTATAACATCCTGTAATTATTTAATTTTACGGAATAAACCTCACCTACCAAAGCCTATAAGTCTAGGGGTTTTGGGGGAAGGGGAGAGGAAAGAATCAAGCATCACTGCCTGTAGTGAAGACTAAAGACAGTTATAAAAAAATCAAATGTTACTATGACCATTCTAATGTGCTTATAATTTTTTATCAAGGGAAGAACTGATTCCAGTTTTAAAGAGAGTTATCAAATTCTAAATATCATACTCTGCAAAATGTGCTTCCTTGCAATTGACAAGATTAAAAGCACCACAATAAAATAACATGAGTTCAGTGAGGTCAGCATACCATTTTTATTTTACACATATACCCACAGAGAATACAGGTAATGATTATTCTTTTTTGAAATTCATTATGATTCTTGAATATAAGTAACACAAGGGAAAAGCTATATACTTTACTTTGGAACTACTGAAATGGAGTTTAAATTAAATCTGGAACTATTGACATAAATATGACAAAAAAACCATAGCAATATTATTTGCCATTATACAGAATACACAATTCTTCATTGTGATTTACTTTACTAGAATAAAGTGAACTTATCGAGATACATAATCATAATTGCTTCTGCCTCTGTGACATGCTCATTACATTCCTTGTACCACGAATTCTCTCCTTCCTCTCTTTGCTTCTTTAAATTCTCTCTCTCTCTCTCTCTCTCTCTCTCTCTCTCTCTCTCTCTCTCTCTCTCTCTCTCTCTCTCTCTCCTAACTCCAAATTAAGTACAGACTCCTCCAATGTCTCCAATCCTTCCACATCCCTATCTATCAGAGTGTGTTTTGTTCTTTTTGAGGCAGTTTGATGTAGTGAATAGAACTCTGCGCTTAGAGTAAGACAAAAACTTGCCTTTGAATTCCACCTTTGACATTTTCTCAGTATGTCATTTTACTTACTTATCCCTAACACTATTCCCTATTACTTATGTACTAAGTTATTGATGAGTTGTATTTTCCATTGACAGGAACTATTTCTACATTGAGAGTCCCAGTGTGGGAAATCTCTCTCACATGGGTGAGAGAGGAACATAGTCTGACCCCAACCTCAATCCAACCACAAGGTGGAGGCAGTCGCTTCCACAATGGTGGCTGCTTCTGTACCTGTTGGCCTACAGTCAGTGGGGGAATCAGCTGGGTTACAGTCCTGGGTGGTAGGCCTGGGACAAGGGAGAAGGCTGGTGTGGTAGAGTTTGTGGCGACTGTGGAGAGGTAATCCTATTCACTGGTACGGGGCACAAAATAGTGCTTGTGTTTGCTCACAGACCACAGCACAGAACAAGAGAGAAGTCAACACCTCTCCTTTAATCATAGCACTTTGGAGGAGCTGAGAATGTATAGGTCCCTGGAGATATCTCTGAGAGTTCCCTACACTGACAAGACAATAAGTTTTTGATCTACTTTCTTTTCTTTTAAAAATTATTTTTTAAAATTTATTTAAAAAGTTAGCAATTACATAAAGCATTTTAGCATGCTTTTGAAAAATTTAACTCATAGTTCTTTGACACTCTTAGTGTGTGTCTGTCTGTCTCTTATCCCTCCCCCATCCTTGAGAAGGCAAAGATGTTCTTCACACATAACACTCCATCTCTTAACTATTTACATTTTTCGGTGCTTCATATGTTCTTCCTCTTCAGCCCAGACCTCTTAACATCCCTGATGTTTTACAAGATTCAATTCAATCCCCACCTTCTACAAATCTTACCTATTCCCCCTGCTTCTACTGCCTTACCACTTAGATTACCAATGAAATCATTGTTATCTGTCTTTCATGCATGTTGTATCTCCCTTTAGAATTGTGAGATCCATTAGGATTTTCATTTTTCTTTCTATCACCAGTGAATTTAATGTTGCGTTTGTAATATAGTAAATTATATATGTATATATATATGTATATATATATATACATATATATATATGTTAGCTAGTAATATTCATCATGACTGACTATGGGAGGTACTGAAAATATTGGGTTTCATCACATAATGTTTGGAGGAGAGAGGAATTTAGACAAAAATTCACCATACCAACATGATATTGGTGAGTCAGATCTGGTAAATAATAACAATCATAATAATAACAATATCCATGTGTATTGATATATTAGTTTAAAGTTTATAATGGACTTTATATATTGCTACCTCATTTGATCCTCACAACAGAGTAATAAGTAAGTAAGTGGAGAAAGAGATAATAAAAGGCAAAGAGGGAATTAAGAGAAGTGATGATCAGGAGCAAAGCACACATATGAGGAAGAAGAGTGTGAAAAGAAAGGAAGGGAGGATTGAAAGAAAACATGGTTATTATACATAACTGTGAATGTGAATGGAATAAACTCACCCATAAGCCACTATGTAACAATGCGTTGTTTAGAAGAAACGCATTTAAAGAGATAAAGCAAAGTGAAGGGACTAGAGCAGAATTGGCTACACCTGAGCCAAAAAAAGATTGAAAAACAGGAGAAGCAATAATGATCTCGGAGAAAGAAAAAGCAAAGAAAAAGAACAATATAGTTAAAAGAAATGAGGGGCCAGAACATGTTTTGCTAAAATATACCACAGACAATGAAGTTGCATCAATAACAAAAATATATGAACCATATGGTATAGCATCCAAATTCTTAAAAGAAAAGGTAAATGAGTTACAGGAGGAAATACATTATAAAACCGTACTAGTGGGGGACCTCAACTTTCCCCCCTTAAAACTAGAATCATGTATCTATAAAAAAAAAACAACAAGGAAGTTAAAAAGATGAAAAATGTTTTATAAAAGTTAAATATGATAGAGATTTGCAGAAAACTGAATGGGAATAGAAAGGAGTATAGCTTTTTCTCAGTCACACATGACATCTTCATCAAAATTGATCTTTTATTAAGTCATAAAAATCTCACATTCAAATGAACAAAAAAAGAAGTATTGCATGTGTCTTTTTCAGAGAGTAATGCAAGAAAATGTACATGTAATAAAGTACCATGAAACAGATTATAAAAGAATTTGAAACTAAATAATCCAACCCTTAAAAATAAGTGCATCAGAAAGCAAATCATAGAAACAATCAATAATTTCATTGAAGAGAATGACAATCATGAGACAACATTAGAGGCAGCCAGAGCATTACTTAAGGGAAATGTTCTATCTCTGAATGATATAAATTTTAGGTAAAATGAAGAACAAATCAATAAAGGGGGCATGAAATTACAAAAACAAGAAAAAATTAAAAATTCCAAATTAAGCAACAAAGTCTAAATCCTAAAATTTGAAGGAGAGATTAATAAAAGAAAGAAAGAAAGAAGGAAAATAAAAGAAAGAAAAGCCTTAAACTAAAAAATAAAACTAGGGAGATGTTCAATTAAAACAAACAGTAAAATAGATAAGTCATTGGCTAATTTGATTGAAAAAAAGAAATCAAATGACCAGTAACAAAAATGAAAAGAGTAAATTAAGCAGCTCAGAAGATGAAAATAAAGCAGTTGTTAGAAGTTTTGGCCAATTATATGCCAATTACTCTAAAAATCTAAGTGAAATAATTGTATATTTTAAAAATACGCATTGTTCAAATGAACTGAAGAGGAAATAGAATATTGAAACAAGCTTATCTTAGAAAAATAAACTGAACAAGATATCAATTAGTTTCCTAAGTAAAAAAAAAAGATCAAATAGATTCAGAAATAAATTCAACCACATATTTAAAGAATAAATGATTGCAATCCTATATAAACTATTTGGGAAATTCCTTTTATGATACAGATACTGTACTGATGCCTGAATCAGGAAGAGCACAATCAAAGAAAAGAAACAGTGGATAAATCTCTCTAATGAATTTTAAAAGAGATTTTAAAAATATTGACAAAGAGAATGGTGCAATATATCTGAAAGAACAAACATTATAACTATAACCAGGCAAGATTTATGCAAAGTGAATACACACACACACACACACACACACACACACACACACACGCACACACACACGTGATGGGATACAAAATAAATAATCTTGATACATGAAATTAATTAAAAATATTTTGCACAAATAAAACAAATGCAACCACAATTAAAAAGAAAACGGGAAACTTTGAATAAAATTTTTAGAGCATTTTTCTCTGATAAAGATGTCATTTCTCAGATACTTACAGAAATGAATCAAATTTATAAGAATACTAATAATAATTCAATTGATAAATTGTTGAAGGACATGAACAACCAGTGTTCAAAAGAAGAAATTAAAAGTATCTATAGTCACAGAGAAAAAATGTTCTAAATCACTACTGACTAGAAAAATGAAAGGTAAAACAACCTTGAGATATCGTTTCACTCCAATCACATTAACTGATATGACAGAAAAGGGAAATGACAAAGAATGGTGGGAATGCTGGAAAAAGTGTTAGAGTTATAAACTGATCCAACCCATCAGGAGAGCGATTCAAGAACTACGCCCAAAGCACTATACACATGTGCACATACTTTTACCTAGTAAGATTACTACTGCATTTATACATCCATGAAATCAAAGTATAAGATAAAGAATATATATGCACAAAAATAGTTGTAATAGTTCTTTTCTGTGGTGTGAAATAATTGAAAATTGAGGGGATGTCCTTTAATTGAGGAATAGTAGAGCAAAATGTGGTTATGGTTCTAATGGAATATTATTGTGCTGTAAGAAATAATGAGCTTTTGAGGGAAAATGTGAAGACTTACATGAACTGATATAAAGTGAAATGGGCTTAACCAATAGAATATGGTACACAGTAATATCAAGTTATGATAAACTTTAAATAACTTAGGTATTCTCAGCAATACATTCATTCAAGACACTTCTGAAAGTCATATGAAGCATGAAATGTTATTGAATTCCAGAGAAAAACTGGTCAAGTCTGAGTACAAATTGAAACATAATTTTCTTTTATTTATTGTTTTTGTCCACATTTTCTTTCAAAACGGGGTTAATATGGAAATATTTGCATAACTGCACACGTATTGTGTACATTCTCAAAGAAATGTGGTGGGGGGAGGGGGCAACTAGTAACTCAAAATCAAAGGAAATGAATGTAAATTTTTTGTACTTCAAATTGAGAAAAAGTATATAGAAAAAATAAAGTGAGAAGAAATAGGAGAATATTCTGAACAGTAAAATCAATATTATATAATGATCAACTATGAATGATTTAGTTATTATGATCAATAAAATAATCTAAGACAATCCTGAAGGACTTGCGATGAAAAACACTAATAATTATCCAGTTGACAGATGGTTGAATTTTATTAACTCCAAAGAAAGAATTGATATAGGTTGAATACAAATTAAAGCATAATTTTTTTCACTTTCCCTATTTTTACTTTTTACCTCCAAAGAAAGAATTTATGCAGTTTTAATACACATTAAAGTACATTTTTTCAGTTTCTCTATTTTTAGCAACACAGCTAATATAGAAATGTTTTGCATGATTTCATATATATGTATATAAACATATATACACACACACATACATAAGTATGTGTGTATATGTGAGTGTGTGTATACACACACACACATACACACACATATGAATTTCTGATATTGGCACTGAAATGTGGGCCCATAGGTACATAATGTTCAATTTAGTAAATGATGTTTTTCAAAAGCCAGACAAACCTTTTATTTTTATTTTGAATGGACACTGTTCTTAATAGTGATATTCAAATATATATATATATATATACATATATATATATGAGAGATATACTTGTATATACATGTATATTATATATGTGCGTACATAATACACACACGCATATGTACACACATGCTGTATAAGTAAGGTATATACCAAAATATAAACATATATGTACATTCATGCACGCAAGTATATGTTTATATATACACATTTATACATATACATATGCATATATACATACCTACACACAGATACAAAGACACACATATATGTATGTATTCATATATCTGTGTATATATATATATATATATATATATACGTATTTATATTGCATTAAATCTCAAAACAAGCCATGCATTTCTATAGGGAACTGATAGTAGACTGATAGTTTAGGTACCTCACTTTCTGTTGACAATGAAAATAAGGAAAGAATTTGGAAAATTCAGAGGAATGGATAGAAAATACACATTCATTAGCCTGTCTCTCTTAAATATCCTACATTTCCAGTGAGCTTTGCAAGTACTTCAATATAATAGATCCGTTGTTGAATTCTCTGATGAGTGCCTGAAGTGCCAATATTCTTGGCTGTTGATTAGAAAAGAATCCACATGTTATAGACATCACACAATCATACTTGGGAGAGAATTTGGAGTGAAATTCAGGGGTTAATATTAATCTTACCCAGACAGAGTGTTGTTAGCTCACAGACATGCTCTGTGAGAGGTTCTTTCTATATAACAAATATTATCTTCCCCCCCAAAACTGTGATTTTATCCAGTTACTTGAACAAATACCTGGTGGAAACCCCAAAGTACTTTTTATGTCAGGCTTATTTTATTTATTTGACATTTATTAACAAGTATTTTTTCTCCCTCTCACAGTGCTCTGACACCATTGTGAAATATATAACCCAAAACAAACTCTTAACAAATGTGACAGTCAAAACAAATGACCATATGGTCTATTTCCCCTCCCTCAAAAATGTGTGTCTGGCTCTGCATCCTTAGCATAGTATCTTTCTCTCTGAAGGTGGATGGCGTGCTTCATTTTTTGGCCTCTGGAATCATAGTTGGCTCTTGCATTGATTAGAGTTTTCAAGTTTTTCAGATCTGTTTATCTTTACAATGCTGTTGTTATTGTATATATTATTTCCCTTTTTCTGCACGCTTCAAAATTTATTAGATCAGATATATTCTTATATTTCTAGAAACGCTTTCCCATTTCTCATCACACTACTGTGACTGCATTCATATGTTCTAATTTCATTACATTCATATGTCATAATTTGTTCAACCATTCACCATTCAATGGAAATCGCTTCGTTCTGATTCTTTACCACTACTGGAAATAGCTGTTGTAATTAATTCTATACATTTGTGTAATTTTCCTTTGTCTATTATCTCTTTATACATCTCCTTAATAGGCTACAATAGCCTTTTAATAGAATCTCTGAGCCAAATTGTGTGCATCATTGCATCATTTTTTTTATTTTTGAGGTCCCAGATTTCTGTACCATTTTACATGAAGAAGGAAGCTGAGAAAATTAGAATGTAATTAATATAAATTAACCACCTTAAATGTGAAACAATTTCAATACAAGACTTATTTGGAACTTCTGAGAGCCAAGATGGTGAAGTAAACAGTAAATCATCCAAACTATCCCATATTCATCTCCAAACAACCATAAAATAGTACCCTAGCACTACTCTTGGGACAGTAGAACTAGAAAAAAGTTGGGATAAAACAATTTTTTAGCCCAAGAAATTTGGAAGATCAGCCTGAAAGATCTGTCTCACTCAGGTGAAAGTTGAGCATAGTTCAGGACAGGAAGCATCCCAACAAGTTAGCAGCCAACCCCACCTCAGAAAACAAGTGAGAGATCCTGAGCCCTCCTGCTGTGTAACAAGCAAATACAAACACTATGATCACCCCATCATGTGCCTCATCAAAGCCAAGCAGACTATGGCTCTGAAACCCATGGTTCCACATAGGTCTGGGCAAAGAGGTAACCTCCAGCAGCCAACCTCCATGTGATTCATGGTAACCTGGGAGGAAAATTTAAATTTAGCTGCCTAAGCAAATAGACAGCTGCCGTGCCACATTCTTCAGCATAGCTTTAGGAAACCAGACAGCCAACAGCAATCAGGAAACCACATGCTTCAGGGTAGTCCTGGAGAAATGTAGAAATACCCAACCAGCCTTAGCACATACCAGAAACTACCATTAGGACCCTGGTTCAACACCAGGTAAGCTGCCACACCCCTACAACTTCCAGCCAAATCCCCCAGAATACTCAGCACAGCAACAGACAGGAGGGTCCCCTGTAGGCCTCAAGGCAACATCAGTGCACTATCAAGTAAACAGCAGGTGCCCCTAGCCCCTGGCAAAAGAAACTTGAAAAAGTACCCATTCTATCTTGGGAGCAGAGAAGAAGCGCAAGGACCAGAAATGATGAGAAAAATTAAAAAAAAAAAAATCTGACTGGGAAGATCAAGAAACAAGCTCAGAAGTGGAAAACAATGTCAAAATAACTATGTGACAAACCCCAAAGAACAATGGGAAGTGATCTCACTCTCAGAAAGAACCCATAGCGGAACTCAAAAAGGAGCCTAATATAAGAGGCTGAAGAAAAATGGGGAAAAATGAAAGTGATATAAGAGTGTTATGGAATGCTAAAAATTCTTTTGAAATATAATTGAGAAAATAAAACACTATTGAAAGTGAGAGAAAAATAAAATTAAATGAATGTTATTAATATTTGACTTTGCCAAGATACGCAGCTAATGGACTTCATAGAAGAAAACAAGTGCAACATTCACTCTTTCCAATTCCAAGAAGCAAAAGGAATAAATTTTTTCAGATAAATAAAATAACTAAGTACTGTCCATTTGAAAGAAAAATAAATTCTACCAGATGGTATTGTAGTTTTAATGGTATTGTGACAAAGCTGTTCTATAATTAATAGTCAACAGTTTCATCCTCTTCTTAAGTTTTCCCCTACTTGAGAGATAATAAAAACCAAGCTATCAAAATCAAGGAGTATGCTTGTGTTTCAGTTTCTTATAGCTGGAGGACACACATTTAATTCACTTAATAGGTGCACCATGTTATTTAAACAGAATGTATAAAGGAAAGTGTGCAGAAACCTGCTTATATTATTTGGGAGTGAATTTCATCTGAAATAATAAGATTATTCATCTAATTTTAGTAGAGATATCATGACATTTACTTTCAAGGAGAGTCAACAGCTGAGATCCCTACTGAGATTAATTTAATATATAAACAATACTTGTCTATGGAGTCAAGAGCTAATCAGAAATTGGCAAGCACTTCAATAAATCTTACTATAAATTATTTTCCTTAAAACAATGTCAATAATGAAATGTGTGGGGTAGATCCAAGATGGCAGAATAAAGGCAAAGACTTATTTCAGCTCTCTTCAATTCCTTTCAAACAACTTAAAAATTGTTCCTCAAATTGAATTCTGGAAAGACAGATGTAAGAAAAGGTAAAGGTGAGGCATTTTTTTGTAGCCCGGGACAATTTAGGGAGTCAGCAGGAGAGATGTCTCATCAGATCCTGAAACAGTACAGCACAAGCCAAACTGTGGCAAGCCGTCAGCAGCAGAAGGTCTCAGAGACAGGTACAGCAACAACAGCAGCAGCTTCAGGACCTCTTAAGCCACAAAGGATAAAGTAGTTGGAAAACTGGCTAGAAGGAGATCACAGGGGTCCATATGATGGCATTGAATGAAAAACCCTTTGTGAATTGCTCAGACACAGTTTCAGGTCAAAGTCACAGGGAAAAGAGAAGCCCTATCTCACTTGTGGTCCCAGGGATGCAATGGCCCTCTTTACAGTTCCAGGGCAGAGGAGAGTATTTATGCTCATTCACAGACAGGATCATAGACCAGTGCAGTGACCACACCTCTGGTTAGGTTATACTACTTTGGAAGAACATATTCCTTGGAACTAGCTCTGAAAACAGCAGCATTAAAAACCTGAAGTTTAGTATGGTTCCATTCCCCTGTAGGAACGTAGTCCAAGTTTTACATAAAGTTAAAACAATGGACTGAAAATATAAATACTCTGAAAAAATAAATAATAGTCTGAAAAAGGAATGAGCAAAGAATAACAAAAGAACCTAGTCACAGAAAGTTAACCATGGTGATCAGGAAAAATTAAGACACAAGCACCTAAGATATCAAAATCAAAACAACTACATGCAAAACTTCAAAAAAAAAAAACTATGAATTTGTCATGAGCCCCCAAAATATTCCTGAAAGGGATCAAGAAAGATGTTAAAAATCAAATAAGAAAGACAGAAAAAATTGGGAAAAGAAATGAGAGTAATGCATCAATGTGTCAAACAAAATAAGTAGCTCGATAAATGAGGCACAAAAAAATTACTTGTAACTTTGTCATTATTAAAGTAGTTAGGAGGAGTCTAAAACAATAAAACTTTCTCACAACAAGTACTAGCATTTAATAGGTTATTTCCTTGTAAGGAGAAGAGACAGACAAGATGTGAGAGTAGTAAAGGCATATGTGGTACAGAGTGCTAGAGGATCAGACTTATTTTCTCCAAGCTAAATATTGATATTCCACAAAAGTACTGCCTCCAATTCATGATGATTATTAGAAGACTTTACATCAACAGATTAGAGTGCTTCACCTTGTGTGGACAGTTTGTTGCTGACTTGGAGGGAAAGCTGAACCAACATGCTTGCTTGTACCAGTGGATTAGAAAAGGAGTTGTCATTTCAGAGTTTTCATGTACATCACCACAGGTTACTCATCTGGGCCAGAAGAGTCACAAACATCAGGTTTGGTTTAGGAAATCAGTAAATCAAAAAAAATAAATAAATAAAACAACAACAACAACAACAACAACACATTGCAGGATTTACCAGCCGGACAGTTCAGTCATCTCTAAGAAGGCATCAATTAATTCACACACAAAAAAAAATAAATAAATAAATATAAGTAAACCTTAGAGAGAAGCAATATTTTTGTCTCACCAAGAAGGAAAATGAAATTCAATTTTATGCTGACAGTTGCAATCCAAAGTTTTTTTTTTTTTTCTTTTGTTCTAATGATATACTGAAGGCGATATGTGGTCCAATGACTACGGTGTATTTCAGTTGCTCAGCACTGATGGAGCCACAGTGATCAATTTAAGTAAAATGAAAGCATATCTGCAAGAATACAACTTCCCAGATTAACAGGAGAGGGAATAGAAAAGTAGAAATAATCCTATCTTAGATAAAAATAAGGTGAACAAATAGCTTCCTGAGAAAACTTCCCAAGAACGTATGAATTCACAAGTGAGTTCTACAAAACATTGCAAATGAGGACTATTGTCAAATTTATTTTACAATACAAATATGCTGCTGATATCTAAACTAGCAAGAACTAAGCAAGAGAAATAAAACTACAGATCAATTTCTTTAATATCAATGGAAAAATGTTAAATAAAATATTAGCAACAATATAACAGAAGTATATCATAAAGAGCACACACAATGATCAGGTGAGATTCACAGGAATGCAGGTGTAGTTCAATATTAAGGAAATCTTTCAATATAGTTGATCAGATCAAAGACAAAATCAACACAAACCATATGATTATCTCAATAGATATAGAAGAAAAAAATTGACAGAATACATCACCCATTCCTATTAAAAACACCAGAAAGCAAAGAAATAAATGGAGCTTTCCTTAATATGGTAACAAGTATCTATCTAAAAACAATCTGCAAGCATTATCTGTAATTTCAATAAGCTTGAAGACTTCCCAATAAATCAGGGGTGAAACAAGGATGCTACTTATTATTATTACTATTCATTATTGCACTAGAAATGCTAGCCATAAAAACAAGAGAAGAAAAAATAATATGCAGACCTCAGCACTTCGTGTCACTGCTTTACCAAAAAAATATGACTCAGAGTTCCAATTTCACACTTACGAGATCAGAAAAGATGGTTATAATAATAAGTTTTGGAGTATTTAAGTACTTCATATACTACAATAAATCAAAACATTGATGTATGCATGGATGATGGACATGAGAATGGGAGAAAATGTTTTGGAGAGCAGTATGTAATTATAAACAAAAAATAACAAATTTTTCGTGCCTTTTGATTCATTTATATCACTACTAGGCTTATTTCCAAGAAAATCAAGAAAGGGCTTATATTTACATTTTTTTAATATTAGACCTTTTTTGTGGTGGTAAAAAAACAAACTAAAATTAATAAGATGTTCAAAAATCAAAGAAGGGATGAACAAGTTGAGATATAAGAATGTGTGATATATGTGATATAGAAATTGTACTGAGAGAAATGAGGAAATTGTTTACTTCAAAAAAGACATGGAAAAATATAAAATAAATCAATTAAGTAAGCAGAAGAGAATTTATTTAATTTTGTCATCAGTATTATAGAACTGAACAATGTTGAAGATTTTTACGAACAGCATAAAGGAGATGAGCCAAATCAAGACAAAAATTTATACAATAATGACAAGACTGACAAACAACTTTGAAAGCTATAAAATCTATGATCATTAATAAATTATCATCCTTAATTTCACAAAATTGATGATGAAATTGTTTTTATGGTGTTTTCAAGGTGGACTAGCATCTTTGGTGTAAAGACTTGATGAGTCCTTTTCAGGACTGCTTGTTCCAAACTCTCACTCTGGGTTCCAAGAAGCTGTATCATGCCTGCAGCCACACCTTGGTAAAACTGTCCAAGAAGACATACTAAATCAGACTGAGGGTAACTGACAAGCTTCACACTCATTGGCAAGCTGAGGAAATGTCTTCTACCCAAAGGATGTGAAGACTTTCTTCAGCTAAATGGGTGGATAAGAATAATTTGTTCCAACACCTACGAAGGTGGTGAAAGAGCACTTACAACAGCAATACCAGTTATCTTGACTTATGGCCTTCCATCAGACTTCATTGACTCTGGAAGAGAGAATGAAGCTGATGACTTTGTACAACTCTATATCACTTAAACCCAATTTATAAACAAGTCAAGATATTAAGCCATAATGTCAATGTTCCTCTTCAGAAACAAAAGACCATGACAACAACAGAAACAGTATATAAATGTGTATATAATGTATATAAATTTCCATTTACCTATTCTATTCTATATCATATTGTATTCAGCTGCCCAACTATCTAAAGGTATGAAGGTGAAACAGCCAGTATGTTGAGTGCTAGGCCTGTTGAGAGGAAAACCTAGGTTGAAATCCAACCTCAGACACTTTTCTATCTATGTAACACAAGTGATTCTGTTTCCTTAGTTTCATCAGTTCTGTCAACTATGAAATGAATATAATTATATCACCTACCTTACAGGATTCTTCTGAGGATCCAATAAGAAAATATATAAAGCATGTAGTAGTTTCTGGCACATAACTTCTGATGACCATTGCTTTCATCATAAAACAAAAACAAAAATAACAACAAAACTGTTTCAATCAATGAAAACCACACTTAAGAAAGTGGCAGTCTCCCAAGTACTCATAAGCCTGTTTTCCTTTCTCATGAGCACATTTTCTCCCCCACCCCATTACCCTATCCATTATTTTTATTGTCCCTAGTTCAACCCAAAGCTTCACAGTGGAATCCATCAGTATCCATTTGCTGAGGGGATTAGTTATTTATGAAGGAGTCTAAACTTAATTACTCTCTGAATGGAATATTGAGATGTTATTGTGATAATTTGGCTAAATTTGTTAGGTTTTCTCACAACTTTTATCAGTACAAAAAACATGATGATTGCTTATCTGATAGCCAAAGTAAAAAAAAAGAAAAGACTCAGGTAAATTTTAGACAATCTAAAATTGGTTTATATGTAACAGAGGAATCTCTCCCTCAGGATCTAATAGTTACATAGTACTCTAAAGTTATTTTGAACATAGAACAATACCCCTGTAGCTAGAGAGGACCTGAGTCTATCTTGGCTTTCTAATTCCAATATTCTTAACATTTCAGGTATGTTTACAGTCAGATTCAAAGAAAATACTATAAAAGTCAAAGTGTATAAAAAAAAGAAAAAAAGATCAGTTTCAATCAAATCTAAAATATTCATTTGCAGTATGAAAGTAGACTTATTATGAAATTTCTAGCAATTAGAAAGACCAGTGAAACCCCTTCTTCATTCTAAGCCTATCATTTAACAATAATAAAAAACAAAAAATATGGCATTTATACGAAGTCCCATGCTTTACAAGTCACTTTACATACATTATGCCTCTTCAGTCTTTCAACAACATTATCATATAGGTTTTGTAAGTATCATTTTCCTCATTTTAGAGATGAGGAAACTAGGCAGAGAAAAGTGAAATGATTTTCCTCTGGTCTACTGCTAGCAAGTGTATCAGACAGGATTTTAACCCTTGCATGTACAATCATTGATTTGCTATACCTCCTGATAACAAATATTAATTGAATTAATGGAATTGTATGAGTGGTTGTTCTCTTTAATTAAAACAAAAATTGAGAAATATTCTTAGGGAAGAAATCTTCCATAGATAGCTTTTCCATTGTTAAAGCTTTGACAGAACCATTGTCAATTTGGGTTTCTAATTTTTGTAAAATTAACCAAAGATTTATTCAATATTCCAAAACATCTTTAATTTAATTGGTGTAACTGTTCCTTCCACCAACAAAGATCCAAATACCCCCATATTTTAGCAGCACACTCATTCCTATGGTCCCCTGATATCTGGTTTTCTAAAGATAAAGATCTTCAAATTCAACAAAATTAATACTCACACATCAAAGAGAAAGTCTGTCAGCATACTTGAAGTAGAAGTTGTTACATTATTTTTAATAGACTACTAAAGCTTTTACTCTACCAATATTGTACATGTGGAATGTTATTTACATAATAATGTAATCAAATATCCATTAAATTACCTACTTAAAATTAATGCAACATAAAAGCATGCAAAAATTGATTCACATATTCTTCAATGGTATTATTCAGTGTGGTTCTGCATAGCTTGGCTTTCTAATATGGGGAGATGGAAGAGTACATAAGTTATATGATACCTTGTATAACAAGCTGAAATGGTTTCTTTGGAATACTGCAGAGACACATTGCAGCAGGACCCAAAAGAAACTAGTGATGCTCTGCTTGGGAATTTTGAGACAGAAGAGAAATAACATGGTGTTGATGTATCTTGCTTAAGAATATCTTTTATGTGATGATGTTCCAAGAGTACCATGAGACAAAGTGGCATAAGTGTAGACAGAGAGACCTGTTTTGGCTGCAGGGAATTGCATAACTTTGGTAATCACTGTGTTTGGACAAGATTCTGCGTCTCTGCTGCTATTGTTGTGAGTAGGCTTGACCAAAGATATCTCTATTAATTCCAGATTGTCTTGTTTGTGGCTTTGGATGCCATATTGTAGCCTGTACAAGTCTTAAGCAAGTCAGCAATGATGAATGGTATATTTTTAGTCTAGACTAAAGCTTCCTATCTGACGTTTTCCACTCTTGATTTCCTTTATTTAGAGAAGAATAGTTGGCAGTGGAGAAACATTTACATGTAGATCGAGATTGAGATCAACATCTACAGCTAATCTATATATTTAGATATACTTGCATATATATCTCATAAAGTTGCAGAAACAAAGAATAATGAATTGTATTTCATATTTAGTCTTGAATTACTGTATCGCCAAGGCAATATTCACAGCACTGGTGGTAACCACGAATATGCTGGTGTAGTTCTCAATTGTAAAGTATAAAAGACTTTTCATACCGAAGGCAGAAGAAAAAAAGAAAAACATTTGTTCAGATACCAGGAAGCCAAATGCCAGAACTAGAAAGTCAAACCTTTCACAGTGACCAAGAAGTTATTAAACATGATCATCGCAGGGGGCAAAGTCATTCCTAAGCCCCCCTCCACCTCTGCCAGAGACTTCTCACAAGCAAGCACTCAGGTGTCTGAATCCTGGCATGCCTGCCTGCCTGCATCCTCTCTCCTATTCCCTGACTGTGCTCACTTACTTCCTCCTGGTTCTGCTCCACTCTTCCTGCTCAGCCTGTTCAGTAAGCTTCTCCCACTATATTTGTCTTAGGCCTCCAGGTGATTCAAGCAGGTCACATGGGCTTATTAGTGAATGAGAAAGATCTTTCCATTTAAATTGTTATTACATTCACCCCCAAGATCTTTTGAATTCATTACATAGGTTTGTGGGGCAACCAGTATCAACAGAATTGTAACAAGCATTAAGCAACTAGTATCAATAGAACTTTACAACAATATAATAGAGATCACACAAAATGAGCACATAGAACTATATCTTAGGATCTGCTTGAGCACAGACACCACATCATTCCCCCCCTCAAACAAATGAGGCCCAAAATCTTGGAGTAAGGGACCAAAGTCTCTTCTTTCATAGTCAATTCCTGCTGAAATTGGATGTAGAGCTTTCCTTGCCTCAGAAGATTCCATTCAAGTGGTTGTTTCTGTAGCTGGCATCAAGAGCTTGGTTGATGCTAGATTCAGGGGTGACACAGAACATCAGACAGGTGGTGACATCCAGCTTAAGCAATCAGATATCTGCAGGTGGAGGATACTAAGCCTATAGGAAACAAAGTTAGTAAGTTTAACAGATAAAATCACAAAAAGAAACAGGGAGACAATCATCAGAAACAAGGTAGATATAGGGTCAGCCATGCTTCTGAAGTCTATGAACCCACTATCATAGCTTCATTCATGTTAGAATATATGAATTAAGAGTACAGTTGGGTAGTCATTCTCTTCTGAATAAACAACAGTTTTGAAATTATCTTTCCCATGGGCTATAATTTCTGCAGTCTTGGTAATGTTGTATGGTTTCTGTTTTACCCATAAATTAGCTCCCAATTTTATTATATCAGTAGAATCCAATTCCTCTGTTCCTTTTCTAGTTATTTGAGAAGTGGTGTGAGTTTTCACAAGGAATATGGTTTCACAAGGAATAATAATCAATTGAAGTATTCTGTCATTTTTACAAAACTTCTGGGTTCATCACCTAAATTTTGGAAAGTCATAATAATTTCTCTTTGATAATTACAATCTATCATTCCAGTCAATACATGTATTCCTCAAGCTTCTAATTCTGGTTTAGGTAAAATTCATCCAAAATGATTCTTAGGGGCTCTCATACAAATTCTAGTAGACACTGTTCTTATTTCTTTCCTATTCAATAAGACATACACTAAGCAATGTAAATCACATCCTGCTGAACCAGGTGTCCCTGAATACAGTGCTGGGACATCTGGTCTCAAAATTCAGTGCTTAATATTTGGGATCTCATGCATTTGTCGTTCTCTAATTTGCAGATTTGGGGTCATCATTCTGGCTAGAGGTGTACTTCTTCTCAATGGTCTGTTGTTCAAATTACATAAAACAATGAGCAAATCATCTTTCCAACATTGATAAGAATTATTAGAACTTAAATTCCTTAATTCTTCTTTGAATAACCTATTCATTTTTTAAATTAACCCAGGTGTGTGTGACTAATATGGAATATGATATATCCATTCTGTGTTGTTTAATACACAATATCTATTCATTTTATTACTTTTAAAATGTGATCCATTTTCACTTTGAATCTGCATTGGGATAGCATAATATAGACTTATGATATCTGAAGTTTTACAGGTGTTTTTCTAGGTCATAGTCTTAAAAAGACAAGCCACTAATATGCCTGAATAGTTGTCAACACAAGTACATAAAAATTTGTATCCTTTATCTTGGGGTATGGTTCTAATACAATGCATTTGCCATCTTTGGGCTAGCACTTTTCCTCTTGCTATCTCTCCAGTTACTACTCAAGGAACAGTTTGTTCCTTTTCAATTGACATAAATAACATTCTTTGGTTACTTGTTTTAACAGTGAATGAGAAATATTAATATCTCTGTCTTGTGCCCATTGGTTAGAGGCCTGGAACCCAAAATGGTTGGCGATTTGATGGACCCATTTTGCTAGTACTGGATGATCAGTTGGTGTCAGAGTAGGACCAGAAAGTTGAGTATCAATCTTTGCCAGTCAATCAGCATGTGTACTATACTCACGTTTTGGTGTGATGAGGGTCACATGAGCATCCACATGAAAAACTGACAAATTGGTAACCAAAGACATGTCCCTTATATCTTTCCATAATTCTTTGTCCCATATTTGTTTGCTATGAATTTCCCAATTTTGATTTTTCCCCATGGGCATCCATGTACCTAAGCCATTAGCAACCACTCATGAATCAGTGAATATATAACATTATCCTCTTTGTTCTGTTTTGATAGGTTGGTGTACTGCCATAAGTTCAGCATATTAACTACTTCCACCTATCCCAGGATTTTCCAGAGTCCACATAGCACATAGTTTATAGGCTACTGTTTTCCAATGTCTTTTTTGGCCCAAATATTTTGCTGTCCCATCAGTAAACCAAGTTTTTCTCATTTCTTTTGTTCTTCAGTTAATTCATCATATCCTTCATTCCACTTTATCAAGGACAGCAAAAACTGCTACTTTGGTTCAGAAGCTGTATCATTTCCTGAATATCTATGTTTTCTACAGATTCATGTAAAACAGAAACTCTACTTTTGCCTGTTTTAGATCTATTTTGAATATACCATTTCCATTTAATTATGCTAGGGTCCTGTGCATGTCAAATTCAATGAAAAACTGGGGTACTAATTACCGAGGTCATAATTGGGATTCCATGCCTTGATATTACCTCGTGTCCTAAAGGCAGCTGTTAATCTCTACCAAAACCCAATATTCAGCTAATAACTGTTTTTCAAAAGGGGTATGTTGAGCTCCAGATAAAGGGAGTTTCCTAAATCACAATCCTAAGGCCATACTTTGGCTTTCTTGTTTTTGCCATAAACTCCAGTTTGCATATTCATCCTGTACAGTCACTTGCAATTTTACTGAGCCTCTTTGCATAGGCCATAAATCTAGCACCAACTGAAGAAGCCTTTGCTTCTTCAAAAGATTTAATCTACTTAAGTCCCCAATCAAATTCATATTTTTTCCTAATAATTTTATATAAAGGTTTCAAAATTTGTCCTAGATATGATAAATGATGCCACCAATATCCAAATAATCCTATCAACTTTTGAACCTGTTCCTTGTTGGTGGCAACTGGAAAATATTTTTGAATCTTTTGATGGGCTTGTGGGAGAATCTCTTGCAGCCCTGATTCCATTGTATAACCAAAAACTTTATGGTTTGAGTTGGCCCTTGAATTTTTTCATGGTTAATCTCCCACCCTTTCCTTTTCATATGCTCAGTTAAAAGTGTCAAAGTCTTCTCCACTTCTTTTACATTTTTTCCTTGTATCATAATATTATCAATGCTGTGGGCAAGCTGTACACCACAGTTCTAATTCATCCAAGTATTTAGTCACGATCTTATAACAAATAGTGGGACTATACAGATATCCTTGTGGCAAGAGTGTAAAAATATGTTTTCTGCCCTGCAAAGTGAAAGCAAATTGGTCTCATTGTTTCAAAACCATTGGGATAATAAAGAAAGTATTGGCTAAATCAAAACTGCAAACAAAGACCCGTCATATTTCTGTATCTTTTCTATTAAGGTAATCATACCTGAAACATCAGTGTACAAGAGATGAGTCACCTTATTCAATCATCTCTAATTCACTGTCATCTTCCATGTCCCATCTGATTTTCATACTGGCAAGACAGGATTATTCCATAGAGTGGGTTGTAGAGACTAACACTACTGCCTCAACATATTCCTTTACAGTATTAGTAATTTCACCTTGCTCACCTGGCACACAATACTGTTTTAAAGTAATCTCTTCTTAAGGTTCAGGTAAAGAAATTGGGTCCATTTTTATTTTACCTACTAAAACTGTATAAATTACTATCTTCCTTACTGAAAATTCTTATCTCCCTTTAGGTAAATTTAAAGTCATACCTCTCAATATATCTATTCCAACGATGTATTCAGTAATGGGTACAATTACCACACTACATTTTTTCTTAGGTAATTGTTCAATTCTCATCATTACATTGACTTGTCTGGATGATATTTCAGTCTCTCTCAGTCCTGTGATGGTGATAGGAGCTCCATATTTAAACTTATCAGGGCTTCCATATATAGGGGAGGCCTCTGCCACAGTATCTATTAATGTCCTACTTATAATATTTTGATACATTTTTCCAATACATGGTCAAATTGATATGGGGTATGTAATCCTATCTGTGTATTTATTTAATCTGAGCTGGGGTTTGGCCAACTTCCTATTTTCCCTGAAGGTGCAAAAACCTTGGATACAAGCATTCATGAGGATCTGTAGGAGCAGTCCTTACTTCACTATTTTGTGTAGTATCAAGTCTCTTTTCTAGGTACATTCTGTATAGTTCATTAGTTAGAATACCATCTATCCTTCCAAAAGCTGCCCCTGCTCTCAAAAGAGCAGTAAATAATTCTTTCCTTGTCAATTTGTTCTGATTTTGAGTCTACTGACCATTTACTCTTCTCTCTCTAGGAATTTTGTTTTTTCTTCAGTACCCTAAGTCAGTTAACTGTGAAATCTTGTCCAGCATTTCTAAAAGACAGTGCCCTATTTCCCCAGTTATTAGGGTCAAAATTAAGTTCATTTAAGTAAGAGGAGCTGTCTCCACTATTATAGTCCTATGATAAACAAAGGGTGTATCTTAGTATACATCTGCATTTCTGATCAATATGGCAGTCTTCATTACCTCCTCTTTTATCTTTTTTTATATAGTGCCTAAGTGAATATGAGGGTGTGTCTCCACTAGGCCACATGAAGTCAGTAGGATACTGCCTATTGTAGCCTTCTGCAGCCAAAGTTAACAGATTAGTTGTATTATTATCTCTTTGCATATTGTAATCTCTGAAATTTTGCTCTATGAAAAGATTCTAATACCTATACATTTCCAGCAATCTGCACTATCTATAGATACTCCTCTAGTCCCTTCATCATTGATTCTCATCATCCAAGATATTAACAATTCTCCCATCCTTTGTATGAACTGATTCAAAATATCTGTGATCTCCTCTGGCTGGGTAAAATCACTCACTGTGTTATTTCCTTGGTTCTCCTGTTTCTGACTCACTATTGGGTGTGCATCCACCTGAGAAACATTATTTCACTTCCTTATTCTGACTTCCTTATGTCACTGTGGCAAGTAAGCCTTTTTTCAGTCTTCAGTTTCCTCTGAGATAAATGAACAACTTTTCTTCCACCTGTGACTCCCTTCCCTCCAGTCTCCTCATTTAAGGGGGAGTCTGAAGGTTAAGAATTCCCATACAAATTAGCAAACTCTTTTCCTATCTGAAGTTTTTTCTTTAAGCAGCTTGTCTCTGTTTTTGTAAATAATACGATGATCAGTTAATAAAACAAAGTGTCTCCCACTCACACCTGCCAGCTCCTTTCCTGGGCTAATTGGAATTCCTTGCAAAGGCCTTTACAAGTATCCAGGTTTCCCACAAAAATCTGCTACATATTTGTAAGTGTGGGACTTTTTCCATTTTTATAATGTCTTTAGAATACAACCCTAGAAGTGATATTGCTGGGTCAAAGTGTATGTATGCAAAGAACACTTTTAGAGGCCTTTGGGCACAGCTGCATATTGCTCCCACATCTATTCCAATATTTGTCATCTTCCTGTTTTTTCATGTTTCCCAATCTGATAGGTGTGATGTAATACCTCAGAGTTGTTTTTATTTGCATCTCTCTAATCAACAGAAATTTAGAGAATTTTTTCATATGATTTTAGATAGCTTTAATTTCTTTCTCTGAAAACTGCCTGTTTATCTCCTCTGACCATCTATCGACATAAGATGCATTTGTTGCATTATATTACATATATATATCAATTAAATGCAAAAATAATTAATATTTATTTTTGAAAAGTTTTGAGTACCAAATTATCCTTCTGCCTCCTGCACCTGCCTTCTCTTTGAGAATACGAATTACTTAATAGAAATGATATATATGCAGTCATGAAAAACATTTCCATGGTAGCCATGTTATGAAGAAAACACACACACACACACACACAGTCACAAACAACCTCAAGAAAAATACAGTGAGAAAAATATGCTTTGTTTTCCCAATTCAGATTCCTTCAGTTCTTTCTTTGGAGGTGGATAGCATTTTTCAGCATAAGGCCTTCACAATTCTCTCGGAATGTTGTATTGCAGAGAATAATTAGGTCATTCAAGATGATCATCAGACAGTATTGCTGTTACTATTCTCCTTATTCTGCTCAGTTCACTTGGTATCAGGTCATATAAATGTTTCCCAGTTTTTTGAAAACTCTCCTGTATCTAATTTCTTTTTTCAAAAAAGTTTTTTCCAGGGGGAGGAGCCAAGATGGTGGAGTAGAAAGACACACATATGCTAGCTCCTAACCCACAGCCCATAAATACCTGTAAAGAAGTACTCCCAACAAATTCTGGAGAAGCAGAAGCCACACAGCAATGGAGTGGAGGAGATTTCTGTTCCAGAGAGACCTGAAAAACTGGCACCAAAGGTCTATCATGCACTGAACCCAGACCAGAGTGCAGCAGAACAGATCCCAGCAGCCTTCAGGGGCAGAATCTCCAGGTGCAGCCCAGGTCCCTCCACCCACAGGCACCAAAGGTCAGTGAGAGAGTCTTTTTGGCTAGCCAAGAGGGGAGCAGGGTGTCCCCATAACTCAGGCCCCCTTGGGAGGCAGCAGCAGAGGCAGCAGCAGACAAGGGTTCCCAAAGCAGGCAGGAGCTCAGATCCATTGCTGAAGGTCTCCCCATAAACCCCTGGAGGGAACTGAGCCCCATGTGGCAGCCTTGCCCCCACCCAAGCACCTGAACTTAATCTCACACTGAATAGCAGCCCCACCCCCACTGAAAGCCCTGAGGCTGAGAAGCAGCATTTGAATCTCAGCCCCTAAGCACTAGCTGGGCAGATCTGGAGGCGAGGTGGGTGTGGAGAGGAAACTCAGAAGTCAAGTAACTGGCTGGGAAAATGCCCAGAAAAGGGGGAAAAATAAGACCATAGAAGGTTACTTTCTTGGGGAACAGGTGTCTCCCCCCATTGCTTCAGATGAGGAAGAACAAGGGATACTGACAGAGGAATTCAAGGGCCCTCCCTCCAAAGGGGACTTAAACTTGGCTCAGGAAATAGAAGACCTTAAAAAACAAGTTAGCAGCTTACTAAAAGAGAACCAAAATAAAGCTGAGGAAAATAGCTGCTTTAAAAAGAGGCTAACCCAATTGGAAAAAGAGGTCCAAAAAGCCAACAAGAAGAAGGAGGTTTTAAAAAGCAGAATTAGCCAAATGGAGGAGAAGGTTCAAAAGGTCACTGAACAAAATAGTTCATTGAAAGAGAGAATGGAGTCCAGGGAAAAGAATGACTATGAGTTAAACCAAGAAGTTAGTAAAGAAAACCAAAAATTAAAAAAAATAAAAGATTATGTGAAAGAACTCATTGGAAAAACAGCTGACCTGGAAAATAGATCCAGGAGAAATCATTTAAAAATTTTTGGGCTACCTGAAAGCCATGATCAAAAAAAGAGCCTAAACACTATCTTCCACGAAATTATCAAGGACAACTTCCCTGATGTTATAGAATCAGATGGCAAAATGGATATTGAAAAAATTAATCAAGCACCCCCTGAAAGAAACCTGAACCAAGAAACTCCCAGGAATATTGTGGCCAAATTTCAGAGTTCCCAGATCAAGGAGAAAATACTGCAAGCATCTAGAAAGAAACAATTTGAGTACAATGGAAATACAATCAGGATAACACAGGATCTGGCAGCTTCAACATTAAGGAATCGAAGGGCTTGGAGTAGGATATTTCAGAAGTCAAAAGAACTGGGATTGAAGCCAAGAATCACCTACCCAGCATAACTGAATATAATACTTCAAGGGGAAAAATGGACATTCAGTGATAGAGACAAATTTGAAGATTTCATGGAGAGGAAAAGACCAGATCTGTATTTACAATTTTGACTTCCCAAGACAAGAATCAAGAGAAGCATGAAAAGGTAAACAGTGGGAAAACCAAAGAAAAATCATAAAAGACTCTCTAAAGCTGAACTGTTTACATTACTACAGGGAAAGAAAATATTTTTAACTCTTGAATCTTTTCTCAGTATTTGGGTAGTTGAAGAGATTGTATGCACACACTCACACAAATACACATAGATAGAGAGTACAGGGTGTGTCATATCAGAAAAGATGATATCCACATACACACACAAATAAATAAATAAATAAACAAACAAACAAATAAATAAATAAATAGGATAAAAATTTGGGGGTGAGAAAGGGAGTAAGGAAACGGGGCAGGCTGTAACTCATAAAAGAGATAAGAAAAATCTTATTCAATAGAGGAGATCAGGGAGAAGGGGAGGCGTGGGCGGGGACTACTCTCCCCACATGTGGCTGAAGGAAGGAATAACATGCTCACTAAATTTGATATAAAAATTTTATCACACCACAGGAAAGTAGGAGAGGAGGCAACAAGTGGAGCGAAGGGAATGTTAGAAGGGAGGGCAAATGGGAGAAGGGAGTCACTAGAAATAAACACTTTCAAGAAGAGACAAGGTCACTTGTAGGGGGGAAAATAAGGGGGATAGAGCAGGTCAGAGGGCAATGTAATTAGTATTACACAACATAATTACTATGGAAGTCTTTTGCCAAACAAGACATGTTTAGTCTGTATTGAATTGCTTCCCTTCTTAGTGGGTCTGGGGAGGGAGGAGACAGGGAGAGAAGTTGGAATTCAAAGTAGTAGAAACGAATGTTGAGAATTTTTACTGTATATAATTGGAAAATAAGAATTACAGGGATAAGAGTATGGAAATTTATCTAGCCCTGCAAGAAAAGAAGGAAGATGGGGATAGGACAGGGGTTGGGTGTGATGGAGGGGAGGGTACATTGAGGGAAGAGCAAGGAGAATGCAAGGTATTAGGAAGTGGGGGGAAGGGGGTAATGGCGAGAAAAATTGGTCATGTTACAAAATGAGGTAGATCAATTAGTATTAGAACAATAGACTGAATTAATTACTGAGAATAAATCAATGACAGCTTTAGTTTAGAGAAAAGAATTTCAGTGTAACTTTCCAAGAGGATGGTAACTTCTGATAAAATTTGGCATTGATGGAAAAGTCAAGGTTTTAATAGTAAATTTCATTTTATGATTGCCCTTTAATCAGGAACTAGAACATGAATAGAAAGATATGGAAGCCACTCAAGAGTTGCCTAAAAGATGTTCTTTAGCCAAAGTGAAAGTATAATCATATTTTAAACCTGGTTATAGGAACTTGCCAGTTTTAGATGATGTGGGACTACAAAGTGTCTGTTCTTCTGAGTCTAACTCCAGGTATGGGAAGCAAGAAAAGCGATCCAAGCCTCCATTACATGATGCCAGTATGCTCATGAGATGCTGGTATGAACTGCATAGGTGATCTCAAGGGAAGAGTGGGAGAGCAGCTGTTCAGCATGGGCTGAGGTGGGATTCTCCGGACTCAATTTCCCCAATGACACCTGGCAGACTTTAAGCCCGACTGAATACAAGTGGACAATCTACTCTTGCCTGGAATAGACATGAAGTTGGGGAGATATTGTTTCCCTGCAATGTCTCTACTCTTGGTGGCAATTCCCTATAGTCAAAAGGTTTGTAAGCTTAATGCCAGATCTATTCAATTATAGATTATGGGTAGAGGAACATCAAAGACTGCCTAAAATTAAGCTATTTGGCATAGGACTTTAGACCAATAACATTAAGTTAGGGTCTTTTTATTCTTAGTAATACTGAGGAGACAATTAGACCAAGAGATTGTTAAGTTAGCAACATAAATATTATCTGTGTCTCAGTTGGCTTATGTTTATAAAAAAAAATTATTTTGTGGTCCATATTGAAAATTCTTTAAAAAGTTGTATCACCTGACCAAAAGTTTGAATTGCTTTACCTATTATAAACTGTGTTAAAAATAAATTTTAAAAAAGTTTTTTCCAATTACATTTTCCAATATGCATTTAAAAAAAAAAAAAACTGAGTTCCAAATTTCCTAACTCCCTCCATTTTTGAGAAAGCATGCAATTTGACACAGGCTATACATGTGCAGTAATGGAAAACATTTCCATTATCAATCATGTTGTGAAAGAAAATACAGACTCCTCAAATAAACCCCAAGAAAATAGTTTAAAAAATATTCCTCCACCTGAATTCAGAATCCACTATTTCTTTCTCTGCAAGTGAATATCATTTCTCATCATTGGTGCTTTGTAATTGTCTTGGATCATTGTATTGTTTAGAATTGCTTTTATTTCTGTGTTCATCCTTCATTTTAGAAGAAAACCATGGCATCAGAGAAATGATGATATGACTTTCACTTGACTTTGCTTTGAGTGAGGTAGAGCTGTGAAAAGTTACCAACCTCACTTTCTCCTCCTGAGCCATCTAGGTCCAGTGACCAGATATTCATCAGGATAAGTTATTCACAGCTGACCACTGTATGGAATTGTTGTTACTGTGTACAGTGGCCTTAGTTCTGTTCACTTTACTTTGCATCATTTCATAAAAGTCTTTCCAGGTTTTTCTGAAACCCTCCTGCTCAACATTTCTTATAGCACAATAGTATTCCATCACAATCATATTTCGCAACTGGTTCATTTATTCCCCAACTGATGGATATCCTCTCAATTTCCAATTCATTGTCATCACGAAAAGGTCTATAAACAATTTTGTTCTGATAATTCTTTTTTCTAAAATATCTATTTGGGATACAGACCTGGTTAGTGGCATTATTGCTGGGTCAATGAATTTTATAACCTGTCGGGCATAATTCCAGATTTCTCTTCAGAAGGATTGGATTCGTTTTGCAACTCCACAAACAATGTATTAGTATCCCTATTTTTCCATATTCCTTCTATAATTTATCATTTCCCTTTTCTGTTATATTAGCCAGTCTGATATGTGTGAGGTATACCTCGGAGCTGTTTTAATTTCCACTTTTCTAATCAAAAGTGATTTAGAGTATTTTTATGTGACTTAGCTTTGATTGCTTCTTCTATAAACTGCTCATAGCCATTGATTATCTATCAAATGGAGAATGCCTCATTTTCTTATGGATTTTACTCAGATTATATATTTGAGAAATGTGCTTTTATCAAAGAAACTGGCTGTACAAATTTTCCTTCATTTTTCTGCTTTCCTTCTAATCTTGACTGCATTGATTTATTTTTGGTGCAAAATCATTTTAGTTTAACGTAATCCAAATAATCAGTTTTACTGCTTGTATGTAATTCCCACTATCTCTTGTTTGGACACAAGCACTTTCCCTCTCAGTAGAACTGACAGGCACATTTTGTCCATTGTCCCCTAATTTACTTATACCATCTTTCATGTCTAAATCATGTACAATTTTGACTTTATTTTAAATTTTTCCATTTATATTGATTAGAGAAATTGGTCTATAATTTGCATGTCTCTACTGACTTTTTCTGGTTTGGGTATCAGCACTATATTTGTATCATTAAAAAATTTGGTGGTACTCCTTTGCCTGTTTTTCCAAAGAGTTTATAAATTATTGGAATCAATTGCTCATTAAATGTTTGATACAATTTAAGTGTAAATTCACCTGGCCCTGGAGATTTTTTTCTTAGGGAGTTCATTGATGGGTTGTTCACTTTCTTTTCTCTGAAATGGGGATATTTAAGTATTTTATTTCATCTTCTTTTGACCTGAATAACTTGTATTTTCTGTAAGTGTATCCATTTTCCTGATATTATCAGATTTATTGGCATTCAGTTGAGCAAAATTTCTCCTAATTTTTGTTTAAATTTCCTCTTTCTCTTTATTGGTTTTAAAACCACCTTTTTGTTCATTTTTGGTATGGTAATTAGGTTTTCTTTTTTTTTTAATTCAAATTAACCAAGGATTTGTCTGTTTTATTTTTTTCATGAAACCAGCTCTTAGTTCTATTTATTAGTTCTATAGCTTTCTTAATTTCCATTTCACTAATCTCTCCTTGATTTTTCAGAATTTCTAATTTGATATTATTTGAGATTTTTAATTACATGTTTTCCTAGGTTGTTTTTAATTGCATGCTCAATTCATTCATCTCCTCTTCTTGTATTTTATTCATGTAAGCATTTAGAGATATAAAGTTTCCCCTAAGAACTGCATCTCATAAGTTTTTGTATGTTGTCTCTTTATTGTCATTCTCTTAGATTAAGTGATTGACTGTTTCTGTGATTGGTTGTTTGACCCACTCATTCTTTATGATAGATCATTTATCTTCCAATTAAATTTTGGTTCATCTTTCCATGATCCATTATTATATGTAATTTTTATTACATCATGTTCTGAAAAGGATATATTTAATATTTCTGCCTCACTGCACTGGATTCTGGGGTTTTTATACTCCAATACATGGTCAGTTTTTGCATAGTGCCATGTACCCCTGAGAAAAAAGTTTATTACCTTTCTACTCCCATTCAATTTTCTGAAGATATCTATCATATCTAACTTTTCTAAGGTTTAATTCACTTCCTTAACTTCTTTCTTGTTTATTTTGTTGCTAGATTTGTTGAGTTCTGAGAGAGAGTAGTTGAGGTTTCCCACTAGCACAATTTTGGTTTTTATTTCTTCCAATAACTCCCTTAATTTCTTCTCTAAGAATCTGAATGTTATTCCATTTGGTCTCACCCCTCCCAGTGTGTTTTGTCTATTTTTTTTTTCTTTTCTATTAAAGGAGCCTTCCCCACGTCTACATATAAAGAGGCCTATTTACTGAATGGGCATTACCTCACTTTAAATGAGTACCTCAGAAGGCCTTATCCTAAAAGGTCAAGGTCTCCCATTGCATCCTGGGCCATCTCTAGTCATCCTGATGAATATCTGGTCACTGGATTCAGAGAGAAGTGGCTCAGGAAGGGAAGTGAGGCTGGTGACCTGTACAGTCCTCCCTCACTCAAAACAAAGTCCAGTGCAAGTCATGTCATTATTTCTCTGATGGCATGGTCCTCTTCAAAAATAAAGGACAAACACAACAACAACCTTGCTTCCCAGTTTTCACAGAGTGCAGTGCTTTTAGGCTATTCCCTAGTGAGGGAAAAATATGTTAAATCATTTCAACCTGGGATGCTAGTTCCTTCCTCTAAACCCCTTCTGCCTCCAAATAGAGATTTTGTACCCTGTGATCCTCTTCGTGATGCCAAATGTATTGCCAAGAAAATATTCACGGCACTTGTGGTGACTATGAATATACTGGTGTCATTCTCAATTGCAAAGTATAAAAGACTGTCTATATAGAAGGCAAAAGAAAAGCATTTATTTAGACAACAGAAAATCAAATTCCATAATCAGAAAACAAAATCTGTCATGGTAACCAAGAGGTTTGAAAAACAAACAAACAAACAAACATGATTACTTCCAAGGGAAAGGCCATTTAAGAGCTTCCCCCTACCCACAGCCCTTCCCTGACCTCCGCCCTGGGGCCTTTTCATAAGCAAACACTCAGGAGCCTGAGCCTTGCTGTGCCTGACTGCCTGCATCCTCTCTCCTTTGCCCTGACCACACTCACTCACTTCTTCCTGATTCTGCTTCACCCTTCCTGTTCAGCCTGTTCAGGATGCTTCTCCTACCCCATGTGTCTCAGCCTTCCAGGTGATTTAAGCAGGTCACTTGGACCTATCAATGAATGAGAAATATCTTTCCCTTTAAATTGCTATTACAATTGCCATATATGAATTATACTTAGTAAGCTTATTACCATTTCTAAATCTTGCAACAGTGGCATTGGACTTAGAAAATATGAATTTATCTTAAATTTTTCTTATCCACATTCAAAGCAGAATATTTTCATCTATTGAGTACTTTTTTTACTCAACTCCTACAATCAAGAGGCAGTGCTGCACAGTGTAAAAGTCCACTGAATTTCAAAACAGAGCATCGGGGTCTGAATTTCATCTTTACCAACTATTTGACTTTAGGTTATTCTTTTCATTTTCCTCATCTCCAAAATGAGAGGTTGAAATATATACTCCCTAAAATCTCTTCTACATCTACAATTTCTTTTCATTTAATTTTTAACATTAAATACTATTTGTTCATATATTCATAGGTGCAGTGTAGTATTTACTGACTGTTGCACTGAGTGACATGATATAGAAATAAAAACTAAGAGACTACTGTGGAGGAACAGGTATACAGAATCAAAGTGTCAGAGATCTAGAATTGAATGGGATCTCAGAGGTCATGAGATCCAAACTCCTAACTTTTCAGTTGAGTAAGCTGAAGTTATTGGAGATTAAGTGGCTTGCCCAAGGTCACACAGGTGGCAGAGTTAATATTGGATTGCAGTGTATTTGACTCAAATCTAGCATTCCTCTTACTACAACATGATGCCACCTTGATTTTACACTTTGCATTTATCCCATTTCCTTACTAAATTTTATAGTACAAAAACATGAAATGCGTATACTTAAAGCATTTTTCATGTTTGTAAACAAGAAGGTCATTTTGTCCCTTGGATATGGTTTTAGAACATCCTAGAAAAAGAAAGCATTAAGTTTGAACATGTTGTTCCTACTTGCCTCCTTCAAAGTGGGCCATGTATAAGCTGAGTGTTTGAACATTTATCTTTGTTTAAAAGTCCCTAGGGGAAAAGGATTCACAACCTTCCTTGGCAGCTTATTTCACAGTTTAATACCCCTAACTTTCAGAAAGCATGTCCTTCATGATAAGCAAATTCCTCCTACTTTAATTTAAGCTCACTTTCTCTTTTTCTGTTCTGAGTGGAAATAAAGGATGTCTCTGAATGATAACCTTACATAAACTGGGCAATACACATCTTCCCTTCACATTTCTGTACAAATTAAATGCTATTTCTCTCTGCCTTCAGAAATCTAGCTTTCCATCTTCTTGATCATTGGGACTCTCTTCTGTATTCTCTCAGGGAGGGAATGTTTAGATATAGACAATACTCAAGTAAATATCTAAGTGAAGAAGAAAGAGAAGAACTCTGTGATTTCTACATAGCTGTACACATTATCCCAAGAATGTGTGGTAAAAAGTATTCAGTTTGTAACTTACTAGGGACCTTACTTACATTTCCTATACCTGAACAATGTTCTTTGTATTATTTTTTTTCAATTTTTTTTCAAATATGTGCTTAATGCTTTCATTTATGTCTAAAAACTGGATCATATGTAAAAATTTGGGCTCCTCTGGTAAGGGAGACAGAAAGCAATTAGGATAAACAGCCTGAAGAGTTCCCTGAAATCAACACTTAATGACAATTCGTTTGGGGAGGGCACCATAAGACACAAGGCAAGGGATGGTATTAGAGGCCTAGGATAACAGGTAGATAGAGGGGAAGGGATGGGTCAGTGATGCAATCAGGAAAATGTCACCTTGGGTGATGAGAAGTCTATGTGAGCCCTGCTTTCAGAGCCCTCTGGAGTATACAATTTGGTTGTTTGATTCAAGGGGAAATTGTAGAAGTAATTTCAGGACCTGACAGACCTTACTTATTTATAGGGACAACTCCTTTAGTGAAGCATCATAGTATCTAAGAAAATGCAAGTTATAAGGTTGAAAAATGACCTTGGTCACAAAAGATATCTTCTCTGTCCTTTCTAGACATGTCCTTATTATGGAACCCATGATTCAGGTAGCATTTTTCTCCATGTACAGAAAGCCTTGTACTTATTTCTCTGGACTCTGAATAGAAAAACCCAGGTTTAACAATTTAAAAAACCCCTCACTAATTCATACTTGTTAATTTTAGGTTTGTTATTGTCTAACAGGACCAACTAGATGCTTCAGGAGATAGACTCATGTTCCAGACTTCCAGTGTGACCTCAGACACTTACTAGCTGTGTCACCCTGGATTTAACCCGATTTGCCTGAGTTTCCTCATTTGTAAAATGAGATAGAGAGGTAAATAGCAAATTACTCCCAGATATTGTCAAGAAAACCTCAAATAAGGTCACAAAGAGTGGGAAATGATTGAAAAAACACTGAGAAACAGCAAAAAGACCCTGGGCAAGTCACTTACCCATGTTTACTACAGTTCCTCATTTATAAAATGATCTAGAGAAGGAAATGGTAAATGACTCCAGTATATTTGCCAAGAAAATTCTAAATGGGAACATACATGACAGAAAAATGACTGGATGTCCCTCCCTGATAATTTAGTAGATCACACACTTCAATGATCATTTGGACATTTTATAGATGAAGGCACCAAGACATAGTGATTATTAGGAGAACTCATGTTGAGTTAGAAGCAGTGCCAGGAAATGAATCCCAACTCTTTAGGCCATATAATCTATTTAAGAGAGCAATCTATTCAAATCCTTTAGGGTTATGAATTTGCCTGCACTCTGCTAATACTACACTATTCTTATGTACTTACATCTTATCATATAACACTTTTTACCTCCAAATCTGTGTCCTGAAAACAAATTCATTAAAAAAAGTATTATTCTATAATGAAATCTTTCCAGTTAGTTCCATTGTGAGAGGGTTATACATCCCCCTTCTATTCCTCCTCTTGCTTCTGAGTGTCTTTGTTAACTGATAGGCTTACACTTTGGGATCTCCATTGCATTTGGTTAAGACAGACTATTGAGACATGCCCTTATCTATTCAACTTTATGTAACTAGGGGATGTGAAGAATCTCACTGATGATCCTGGGTCTTATGGGACTATTTAGTTACAGGTCAACACTTAATGTATGCTTTTTTTTTGAAGAAACTAAAGAGATTCTGGTCTGCTAGTGTTAGGAGTGAAAACAAACAAGTTTAGAAATTAATAAAAGCTACATAGGTATACATAATAGCAGATAATTAGTACAATAATGCATTTTGTCAGGGAATCCTGTCTCTAAATTGCCTTGGGGTTTTGATCAAGCCAAGTAATCTTGGGTTGTTCTCTCAAGTAAGTATTAATGGTACTATGTTGCACATGTTTCTTTTGGGGGGATTCAAATTCATAGAGTCCAACATAGGAAAAACACCTCAATTACTGGTATACTTATATGTATGACCCTGAGCAGATCAGGGTCCTACATTGCATCCTGGGCCATTTTCAGTCATCCTGATGAATATCAGGCCACTAGACCCAGATGGCACAAGAGAAGAAAGTGAGGTTGGTGACCTTGCACAAGCCTCCCTCACTCAAATAAAAGTCAATTTCACCATATTTTTTTTTGAAAGGAGGGAAATAAATTTTAATATCTCTTCTAAATGGACAAGAAAGTAATTAAAATTTCATAACATTCAGTTAAATGTGTATAGTAGTTCTTGACATTCACATTGTTAAATGATTGTGCACATTGTTGAAGTGGTTCTTCATATGAGAAATTCTTTTTTTTAATTTTATTTTTCATTTTTAACACAGTTTATAACGGATAAAACAATTCACACTTTTGATCAGGTGATACTTATTTTTAAAGCATTTACCATATGAACTACAAAAGAATTTTTTTAAAACATTAACCAACTGAGACACAAATAATATTTATGTTGCAAACTTCACAAGCTCTTGATCTAATTGTCTCCACAGCATTCTTGCTATCCATACCTGGAGTTAGACTCAGAAGAACAGTCACTTAATAAGTCCTATAGCATCTAAAAACGGAAAATTCCAATAACCAGGTTTCAAATATGATTATAATTTCACTTCGGCTAAGGAACATCTTTTGAGGCAAGTCTTAAGTGACTTACATGCCTTTCTATACATGTTCTAGTTCCTGACTAAATAGCAATCATAAAACCAAATTTACCATTAAAATCTTAACTTTTCCATCAATGCCAAATTTTGCCCAAGGTTACCTTCCTCTAGGAAATTTAGACTAAATTTCTTTTTCCCCAAACTAAAGATGTTATTGATTTATTCTTAGTAATTAATTCAATCAATTGTTTTAATACTAATTGCTTTTGCTCACTTTGTAATATGTCCAATTTTTCTCCCCATCTCTGCCCTCCCCCTGCTTCCTAATACCTTGCATTCTGATTACTCCTTCCCTCAATGTAACCTCCCTTGTATCACACCCCACCCTTCCCTTATCCCCATCATCTCTCTTTTCTTGTAGGGCAAGATAAATTTCTATACCCCATTCCCTATAGTTATTATTTCCCCATTATATGCAATAAAAATTCTCATCATTCGTTGCTAATACTTTGAATTCCAGATTTTCTCTCTCTCTGCTCCCTCCCTCCCTAGCCCCACTGAAAAGGCAAGTAATTCAATACAGACTAAATATGTGTTGTTTTGCAAAAGACTTCCATAATAACTATGTTGTGTAATACTAATTATATTGTCCTCTCTGCTACTCTATCCACCCTTATTTTTCCCCCATAATTGACCTTGTCCCTTCTCTAAAGTGTTTATTTCTAGTGACACCCTTATCCCATTCACCTTTCCTTCTAACATTCCCCTCACCCCACTTGTTACCTCCTCTCCTACTTTTCTGTGGTGTGATATAAATTTTCATATCAAATTTAGTGAGCATGTTATTCCCTCCTTCAGCTGCATGTGGAGAGAGTAGCTTCATTTTTCCCCTCTCCCCTTCTCCCTTTTCTCCCCCATTGAACAAGATTTCTCTTATCTCTTTTATGAATTATAGCCTGCCCCATTCCATTTCCCCCTTTCTCTCCCCGGTATTTTCCTCCCTCAACCCTTAATTTTTATTTTATTTTATTTTGTGTGGATATCATCTCTTTTGATTCAACATACCCTGTATTCTCTATCTATATCTGTGTGTGTGTGTGTGTGTGTGTGTGTGTACAATTTCTCCATCTACCCAAATACTGAGAAAAGATTCAAGAGTTATAAAAATTTTCTTTCCATGTAGTAATGTAAAAAGTTCAGCTTTAGAAAGTCTTTTATGATTTTTCTTTCTTGTTTACCTTTTCATTCTTCTCTTGATTCTTGTCTTGGGAAGTCAAATTTTCTATACAGATCTGGTCTTTTCCTCAATACGAATGACTGAAAGTCGTCTATATCATCGAATGACCATTTATTCCCTTGAAGTATTATACTCAGATTTGCTGGGTTTTAGTTTCTTTTTAGATTCTTGGTTTTAGTCCTAGTTCCTTTGACTTCTGAGATATCTCATTCTAAGCCCTTTGATCCCTTAATGCTGAAGCTGCCAGATCCTGTGCTATCCTGTTTGTATTTCTACGGTACTCAAATTGTTTCTTTCTAGCTGCTTACAGTATTGTCATTCCTCAAACTCTTCTGTATCTAAAGAGAAGTTGGCAGGGTGGACAACACTGAAGTCATGGCTTATGATGCCTCATCTCCACAGAAGAAAACACTTTTCATTTTATTTTCATTTTTCCAGCTTAATGGTATTTTGTTTTTTATTTATATGTAAAATTAGTTTTTAACATATACTTTTATATTTGATTTCCTATTTTTTCTCCCTTCCTCCGTTCTTTCCCCCCTCCCCAAGATGGCAAGCAGTGTGATACAAATTATGCATGTATAAACATATTATACATATTTTCACATTAGTCATGTGGTGAAGGAAGAATTATGACAAAAGGTCAAAAACTATGTTAAAGAAAAAAAGAAAAAATAGTATGGTTTAATCTGCATTCAGATTCCATAGATGTTTCTCTGGATGTGGATAGCATTTTCTATCAGGAGTTTTTTATATTGTCAAAGATCATTATATTGCTGAGAAGACCTAAGTCTATCAAACATTGATCATCACCAAAATTTGCTGTTACTGTTTACAATGTGGTCCTGATTCTCCTCACTTCACTCAGTATGAGTTCATGTATGTCTTTTCAGGTTTTTCTGAAATCTGCCTACTCATTATTTGTTATAGAACACTAGAATTCCATTCCATTCAGACATCATAGTTTGTTCAGCCATTTCCTAACTGATGGGCATCCTCTTAATTTCCAATTCTTGATCACTACAAAAAAACTACTTCAAATATTTTTGTACCTGGGGGTCTTTTTCACTTTTTTATGATCTCTTTGGGATACAGGCCTAGTATTGGTATTGTTGGATCAAAGCCTATAGAGTTATTTTTAACTTTGTGAGCATAGTTCCCAATTTCACTCCAGAATGAGTGGATTAGTTTACAACTCCACCAAAGATGCACTAGTGTTTCAATTTTCCAATATCTTATCTGATATTTATCATTTTTATTTCCTGTCAGATTAGCCAGTCTGATGGGTATGATGCCATTCCTCAGAGTGGTTTTGATTTGCATTTCTCTAATCTATAGTGATTTAGATAATTTTTTCATATAAATTCAATTTTTTCTCTGAAAACTGTCTGTTCATATCCTTTGATTAATTACCAATTGAGGAATGACTTGTATTCTTATAAATTTGATTCAGTTCTCTATATGCTTTAGAAATGAGGACTTTATCAGAAACACTTTCCATAAAAATGTTTCCCAGGTTTTGCTTTCCTTCTAATCTTGGATGCACTGGCTTTGTTTATGCCACAAGATTCTTTCTCATTTTAAATATACACCTGTATGGGGGCAAAGCCAAGATGGTGAAGTACAAAGACAAACAAACACAGGCTTTCCCCACACAGCCCATAAAATACCTGTAGAGAGGGACTCTCAACAAATTTTGGAGCAGCAGAAGTGGAGAACAAGAGATTGGAGATTTTCAGCCCAAGGTGACCTGAATGGCCCATGGGAAATTTCTGTTGCACCTGATGTGGAGTGGAGCCCAGCCCATCCTTGGCCATGCGTGTGGTTCAGGAACAGCCCTCGGGGGTGGAATCTCCAGTCATGGAGTCCCCATTACCACTAGCAGTGGGTTCGCACATCCCTCAACCCATAGGCACCAAAGGTCAGTGATGGGTTTTTTTCAGCTTACTGGGAAGGGAGAAGGGCCTTCTGATAGCTCCAGTCTCAGCAGCAGCTGGCTGCAGAGGCCACATTGGGCAGGTGACGACAATTCCCTCAGCCCTTGCAGCGGCCCTTACAGCAGCCCACGTTCATTGTTGGATCATAAAAACCCCTGGGGGCACTGAGGAGCTGAATTTTACCTCAGCCTTGTGTAGAGGCCCTGAGGGAGCTGGCAGAACTGGAGAACACGTGGCTATGAAGAGGAAACTGATAAGATTCTGGGCACAAATATCATTTGCTGCCTCAGACCAGTGCAGCTTGACTGTGCCACCTTGGAGGAACGGAGATCTTACAGATTCCCAGAGTATACCTTACTCTTGACAAAGGACCAAAAGTCAAGTAATGGTTGGGAAAATGCCCAAAGAAGGGGGAAAATAAGATTATAGAAGGTTACTTTCTTGGTGAACAGATATCTTTTCCCATCCTTTCAGATGAGGAAGAACAATGCCTACCATCAGAGAAAAACATAAAAATCAAGGTTTCTGTATCCCAAACATCCAAAATAAATATTCAATGGGCTCAGGACATGAAAGACCTCAAAAAGGATTTTGAAAATCAAGTAACAGAGGTGGAGGAAAAACTGTGAAGTGAAATGAGAGAGATGCAAGAAAAGCATGAAAAGCAGGTCAACAGCTTGCTAAGGGAGACCCCAAAAAATGATGAAGAAAATAACACCTTGAAAAATAGGCTAATTCAATTGGCAAAAGAGGTTCAAAAAGTCAATGAGGAGAAGAATGCTTTAAAAAGCATAACTAGCCAACGGAAAAGCTCACTGAAGAAAACAGTTCTTTAAAAATTAGAATGGAACAGATGGAGGCTAATGACTTTATGAGAAACCAAGAAATCACAAAACAAAACCAAAAGAATGAAAAAATGGAGGATAATGAGAAATATCTCATTGGAAAAACAACTGACCTGGAAAACAGATCCAGGAGAAACAACTTAAAAATTATGGGACTACCTGAAAGCCATGATCAAAAAAGAGACTAGACATTAACTTCCATGGAATTATCAAGAAAAACTGCCCTGGTATTCTAGAACCAGGGGCAAAAATCAATATTGAAAGAATCCACCAATCACCTCCTGAAAGAGATCCAAAAAGAGAAACTCCTAGGAACGCTGTGGCCAAATTCCAGAGTTCCCAGATCAAGGAGAGAATATTGCAAACAGCTAGAGAAACAATTCAAGTATTGCGGAAATACAATCAGGATAACACATGATCTAGCAGCTTGTACATTAAGGGATCGAAGGGCGTGGAATAGGATATTCCAGAAGTCAAAGGAACTAGAACTAAAACCAAGAATCACCTACCCAGCAAAACAGAGTATAATATTTTAGGAGAAAAATGATCTTTTAGTGAAACAGAGAACTTTCAAGCATTCCTGATGAAAAGACCAGAGTTGAAAAGAAAATTTGACTTTCAAACAGAAGAATCAAGAGAAGCATAAAAAGGTAAACAACAAAAAGAAATCCTAAGGGACTTACTAAAGTTCAACTATTTACATTCCTACATGGAAAGTCACTCTTGAAACTATTTTCAGTATGTGGGTAGTTGGCAGGATTACACACACACATACACACTCACATTCACACACACACACACACACACACACACACACACACACAGAGAGAGAGACACAGAGCACAGGGTGAATTGAATAGGACGGAATCATATCTTTAAAAAATGAAATTAAATGGTGAGAGAGAAATGTATTGGAAGGGGAAAGAGAGAAACGGAATGGGGCAAATCATCCCTCGTAAAATAGGCAAGTAAAAGACTTTTCAGTAGAGGGAAAAAGGGAGAGGTGAGAGAAAAAACATAAAGTTTTCTCTTATCATATTCGACTAAAGAAAGGAATAAAATGCACACTCATTTTGGTATGAAAACGTGTCTTACAATACAGGAAAGTGGGGGAGAAGGACATAAGCAGGGTGGGGGAGATGATGGAAGGGAGGGCAGTGGGAGGAGGGAGCAATTAGAAGTCAACACTTTTGGGGAGGGATAAGATCAAAAGAGAGAATAGAAGAAACAGGGGGCAAAATGGGATGCTGGGAAATAGAGTTAGTCTTACACAACACGACTATTATGGAAGTCATTTGCAAAACTCACAGATATGGCCTATATTGAATTTCTTGTCTTCCCAAAGGGAATGGGTAGGGAGGGAGGGGTGAAGAGAAGTTGGAACTCAAAGTTTTAGGAACAACTGTTGAATATTCTTCTTGCAACTAGGAAATAAGAAATACAGGTAAAGCGGTATAGAAAGTTATCTTGCCCTATAGGACAAAAGAGAAGATGGGGAGAAGGGAAGGGAGAGATGTTAGAATGGAGGACAGATTGGTGATAGGGGTTATTAAAATGCTCAGTTTCTTGGGGTGGGGGAAGGGGAGAAATGGGGAAAAATTTGGAACCCAAAGTTTTGTGGAAATTAATGTTGAAAACTTAAATAAATTTAAATAAAAAAGAATATGTGTGTGTGTGTGTGTGTGTATGTGATTCTGTGAAAGGAAGAGAGTTGGTTATCAAAGCTCTTCTGTGAGGTAAGGGAATTTTGCCTTTGAGTATTGCTTTAGTACTATTTCTCCGCAGATCATTCTGTGCTTTGTCTATATATTAATGTTATGATTTTCCCTTTTATTGGTAAAGTAGACCATACTTGTCATTTGCGTACAACCTCAAAGACATTATGATGAGTTACCTAGGTGGGAGAGGGAAGCAACAATACTGTATACCTTCTTGCCTCCAGAGCACCTAGACTATATTTTCCCATCATTAGGTGGATTAAGAGAGATTTTATTCTTTAGTTATCTGTCTTCCATCCCTCCAAACACACAAATGCAACAGAGAGAAAAACTTATGTAAGGTATATAGAGCTATAAAATATTTAGCTACATCCTGAATAGTACGAATAATGGATTTTGAGATGTAATTTTACGTATTTAAATTCACATGATTAAAAGTTTTAATAATATAAAATATAATTGCTTCAAACCCAATAAAATAAACAATGCAAATTCAGATAATGTCATAATTTAATGGAACTCGTCTGTACTAATTTGGTTTTTTCTGTATTTCTCAGAAATCCCCAACCTTCTATTTCTTTGAAATTCCCTTTTTCCTTGAAGTATTACACTCAGTTTTGCTCGGGAGGTCATTCTTGCTTTCAATACTATTGCCTTTGTCCTCTGGAATACTATATTCCAAGGCCTTCTACTTTAGTGTAGAAGGTACTAATCCTGTGCTATCCTGATTTTATTTCCACATTACTTGAATTGTTTCTTTCTGGCTACTTGTAATCTTTTCCCCTTGACATGGGAACTCTGGAACTTTTCTATAATATTTCTAATTTCCTTTTGGAGTCCCTTTCAGGAGGTAATGGGTGTATTTTTGTCATTTTAATCTAAGCCTCAGCTTCTAGAATATCAGGGCAATTTTCTTTGATAATGTCATGGAAGATGATGTCTAGGCTCTGTTTTATGATTATGGTTTTCAGGTAGACCAATACTTTTTAAATGATCTTTCCTGGAGTTATTTTCAAGATCAGTTGTTTTCCAATGAAATATTTCACAGTCTCCTATCTTCCCATTATTTTGATTTTGCTTTATAATTTCTTTATTTCTCATAAAGTTATTAACTTCCATCTGCTCCATTCTAATTTATAAAGAACTATATACTTTCAGTGACATTTTGAACGTCCTTTTACATTTGGCCAAATTTCGTTTTTAAGACAGTCTTCTCCTCTTTGGGTTTTTGGATCTCTTTTGCCATTTGAGTTGGTCTATTTTTAAAGGTATTATTTTCTTCAGCAATTTTTGGGTCTCCTTCAGTAAGCTGTTGACTCATTTTTCATGATTTTCTTACATCACCCTCATTTCTCTTCCCAATTTTACCTCCTTCTCTCTTACTTGATTTTCAAATTCCTTTGTGAGCTCATCAGTGGCCTGACACCATTACATATTCTTTTGAAAACTTTGGGTTTAGTAGACTTGACGTTGATGTCTTCCTCTAGTAGTATGCTTTGGTTTTCTTCTGATTGTATACTTTGCTCTTCCTCTTCCACAAGGATGGAAGAAATTACCTTTTCACCAAGAAACTAACCTTGTATAGTCCTACTTTTTCCATTTTGGGGCATTTTCTCAGCCAGTTAGTAAACCTTTTTAGCCCTTTGTCAAATGCAGGAAATACTACCCCAGGTTTCAGAAGTTTGTGCTGCTGTTCTTCAAGATATCTCTAGAAACCCATAAATTTTTAATTCCTCCAAAGTGGCATAGTCAAGAAAGAGGTATTTACTCCTTTCCTTGTCTGAACTCTGAACTTTGAGCAACCAAAAGTGGTCTTTTCTGCCCTGAAACTGCAAGTAGGGTTCCCTCTCCACAGCTTCCCCCAGCTCCACCATGCTAATACTCCTCCTCACTGAGACCCAGATCAGCAACTTGATTCCAGGTTTTGAAGGCCCAGAGCTCTAGAAGTTGCCACTGCTGGCCTTTTCCCTGCAGCTGCCCTGGGGATTGGACTGGGGCCAGATGGTATTCTCCTAGTACCCAGGTGAAGGAGTTTATTCACTGACCTTTGAAGGTGTCTTAATTGTTTGAAGGGTGAGAAATTTTGAAACCTCAGCAGCTGCCCATGATTCCACACTCTGAATTGGGTTTTAGTCCAGTTTTTGCCTGTGTGGTCCATGCTGGGTTGAGCTCCCTCCAACTTCAGTAAGAAAGACCTTTCCTTTTGGTCTTTCAGACTGTCTTGGGCTGGAAATTTGTTCCACTCTATTATTTTGTGGCAACTGTTGCCCTAGAATTTGTTTAGAATCTTTTTTTCAGGTATTTTAAGAGCTTTTGGGGTAGCAGGTATGTACTTCTACTCCACCATCATGGCTCATCCACAATTATTTTAAATGTAATTTCTCTTTCTAACTTTTTCTTCAGGGCACTATTGATAATATTTAGAAGTGCTCATAATTTATGTGGGTTTATTTTATATCCTGCAACTTTACAGCATATAAAAGTGTTAATTATTTCAAGTAGTATTTCTCACTTGATTCTTTAGGGTTTTCTAAGTATACCATTATGAGGGGAAATTCAAGAGAGGTGGTAAACTTAGCTTAAAATTATTCATTGTGTCCTTATCAGTCCTGGGAACAGAATTCTAGATATGATCTCTTTACTCAAACCTAAGAATCTATGACCAAATCATAAAGCATTTCTCAAATAAAGGTACTATCCTTTCATTCTTTTACAGAATTGGAGATCTACATGAGCACATACTATTAAGGTATATATTTAGCTGTTGTTCACTTGTTTCAGTCATGTCCACTTCTTTGTGATGCCATTTGTGGTTGTCTTTTTTACTGTTATTAATAATTTATTTTTAGTTTTCAGTATTAACTTGCACACGATTTTGAATTCCTAATTTTCTCCTGTCCCTTGTCCCCATCGCAAGATGATATGCCTTCTGATTACCCCTTTCCCCAATCTGCTTTCTCTTCTATCCCACCCCTACCACTTATCTTATTTCCTTCCTTTCCTTCTATTATCCTGAAGGGCAAGATAGATTTCTCCACCCATTTGCCTGTATATATTATTTTCTAGTTTCATGTAAAAACAATTTGCAACATTCATTTTTAAAACTTTGAGTTCCACATTCTCACCATTTCTCCCCCCCCAACCACTCTCATGGAGAAGGCAATTCAATATAAGTAATACATGTGCAGTCATGCAACATACATGTATAACAATCATGTTGTGAAAGACTATGATCTCCTATCTCCTGTCCAACCCACCATTTCTTCTATTCTCTCCTTTGAACTGTCCCTCTGCAAAAGTGTTTGCTTCTGATTACCCTCTCCCCCAATCTGTCATCCATTCTATCTTCCCCCCCTCTCATCCTATTTCCTCTTACATTCTCAGCTGCAGGCCAAGATGGATTTCCATACCCAAGTGAGAGTATGTCTTATTCTCTCTTTAAGTGAAATCTAATGAGAATAAGGTTCACTCATTCCTTCTCAACTCTCCCACTTCCCCTTCCTCCATTGTGAAAGCTCTTTCTTTCCTCTTTTGTGTTGGATAATTTATGCCATTCTACCTCTCCTTTTCTTTCTCCCAGTGTATTCCTCTAACACTTAATTTCATTTTTTAGATGTCATCTCTTCATATTTTACTCTCCCTGTGCCCACTGTCAATACATTGATAGATAGATAGATAGATAGATAGATAGATAGATAGATAGATAGATAGATAGAGATATTTGAGATATAGGTATAGATATAAACTCCTTCCAACTACCCTAGTAAAGAGAAAGGTTTCATGAGTTACAAATATCATATTTCCATGTATTAATGTAAAGAGTTCAGCTTTAAAAAGTTCCTTATGATTTCTCTTTCTTGTTTACCCTTTCATGATTCTCCTGATTCTTGTATTGAAAGTCAAAATTTCTATTCACTTCTGGTCTTATCACCAAGAATGTTTTTCCTTGATGTTTTTTACTTGATTTTCAAAATCCTTTTTGAGCTTTTCCATAGTCTGATAACAATTCATATTATTCTTGGAGGCTTTGGATGTAGGAGCTTTGATTTTGTTGTCTTCTTCTGGTTCTATATGTGTTTTGGTTTTTCTTGTCACCAAAGTAAGATTCTATAGTTTTATTTTCCACCCCACTCCCCACAGTTTGCTTATTTTCCCAGCCAATTACTTTTCTTTTGAGCTTATTGTTATGTGGACAGTGTACTTTCCCAGATTTCAGGGCCTCTATGCAGTTGTTTTCAGAGATGTTTCTAGGGACCTGTAAATTTTTATTTCTTCCAAGATGGTATGATCAAAGGAGAGATGTTTACTACTCTTCTGGACTGTGCCATGGTCTGTGAACAAGAATAAGCACTATTTTCTGTCTTGTAAATATGAGGAGGACTCCCTCTCCATCAGTGCACAGACTCCGACCTGTGCCAGTGTTTCTCTTGGCCCTAGAAGCACCACCCAGGACTGACACTTAGATTCAAGCATGGACCAAGGAAGAGAATCCTGTCTCAGAGCCAGCAAAGACATCCCTGCAATCTCCCTCTGATCAGCTGCTCTATTGCCCCATTGTCTGTGGCTTTACATTCTAGCCACTACCATGGCTGTGGCTGCCACAGCCCTAGTGTTGGTGCTGGTGCTGGTGCTGGACCAGACTCTTTTTTGACCCAGGTCCTACAGACTTTTCCTCCTAACCTTCTAAGTTATCTTTGGCAATTATGGATTTAGAAGTGTGAAAACTATCCTAGCTGCCTGTGATTCAGTCCTTTGGGGCCTGACCCAGACTCATTTGTGCCAGCATGGCCCAAATTGAACTGTACTCCTCTCTCAAACTGGTGCGATAGATCTTTCCTGTCTACCTTCCAGGAGGTGTCTTGGGCTGGAAATTTGATTCTGGCTTTTGCTGCTCTAGAACTTGTTTAGACTCATATTTACAGGTATTTGAAGGGATTTAGGGAGAGTTCAAGCACTTCCTTGCTCTGCCATCTTGGCTCCCCTCTCCATTTGTGATTTTCTTGGCAAAGATGTTGAAGTGGTTTGACATTTCACTCTCCAGTTCATTTTAAAGAAGAGGAAATAAGACAAACAAGATTGACTCACCCAGGATCACTCAGGAAGTTGCTTCTTACTGATTTCATGCCAGACACACGATTAATTCTGCCACCTAGTTATGTACATATATGTGTTTATATGTATATATAATATATATATGCAGAACATATATATGTATATATATGTTTGTGTGTCTACGTATATATGTATCTAAATGTGCATGGTTGTGTGTATATATGCATTTATACACACACCCATGTACACACATATACATACACAAATGCATGTACACACATATATACATGCACATACACACACAAACATATGCATATATATAGTTTTCATATATATGTATATTTATGTATAAATAAGTGCCCAGATAGACATTTATATGCAGATATATTTGCAATTCATAGGCACATACATATATGTATATACACACATTTTTACATATATATATATATATATATATATATATATAGGTCTGTGGAAAAAGAGAGAGAGAGATGTTATTTATTCCTTTCATTTGTGTCTGAGTCTTTGTGTATCCATTTTGTCAGAAATATTGAAATGGTTTGTCATTTATTTCTGTAGCTCATTTTGCAGGTGAGGAAACTAAGGCAAACAGGGTCACATAGCTAGTAAGTATCTGAGGCTAGCTTGAAACTCATGAAAATGAGTCTTCCTGATTCAAAAACCAGTTTTCAATATATTGCACCACATAACTGGACACACATGCATGTACATACACATGAGTGAAATTATGCATTCACATAACTACACATATACAAATCACTTTTGCTGAAATTGTATTTTTTTATTTTTTTTCACCTTAAAGAAAATGTTGCAAGAATTGACTTTTTTTGTCAGTGAAGGGAGACTGTTGGAAGCAAAAATGCAGGTGATACAAAAGCAAAATATCATACAATACATACAATAAATTAAAAACTAAATAAAGGATTTTAAATTACTCAAAAGGAAATAGCTAGATCTGCTTAGTCAATACTTGTTGCTTCTACATTCATGACCTTAACAAACATGCAGTAAATTTGGAAGTAAAGAGTTTTAGTCCATTACAAATAACAAAATCAGCAACAAAACCCAAATGAAAGAACATCTTCCAATTGATAATCTGACTTCAATTGAATGATTCCTTTTTCTTCCTGAAGTAACAGCCTTTCCTTGATGTTATAAGTCCATCACAGATTTGGGTCTGGTGATAACATGGTGGATTTGTATAGGCTCTCCAAATATTTGTTTCTATTGCAGGATATTTTAGATTCTTTCATATATTTGTACTTTTAAATGCAGTGCATTGAACTAGAATTTCTTTTAGGTATATACACACAAGTGTATTTACAGAAATAATTGAGATTCTTCAAATGCTCAGAACTAGCTTATTCTTCGGTACTCAGCCAACCAAATGCCAACGAGGATGAGAAGGAACTTCCTGGCAAGCACACGCATATATAAATATTACAGTCCAGCATGGACTGAATAAATAATTCATACATGTGTAAATAGTGAATACTCTTTACAACCTTCAAAGGCCTTACTTTCTGTTTGCATATTGTTTTCATCATATTTACAAAGAAAGGATCAATTTTTGTATTTGAAATGAAAGACTGACATTCTCAGGAGTGAGATAAATAGGTGGGGTCGGGGACACAGCTCTGCACATCAGTTCTGCATATTCTATTTGAAAGGTAATGTGGTGCAATGGAAAGAGTGAAAACTTTATAGTCAGAGGGCATGAGTTCTAATTTGAATTGTGGTCATTAATACTGTATCACCATAGGAAATGACATTTTTCTTCTGTGAGTTTTAATTTACTCATCACTATAATGAGAAAATTTGAATGGATAACTTGGAATGTCTTTTCATGTTCTACATCTATGGTGGGACAGCTAGGTGGTAGAGTGTATAGAGCACCAGTGCAGGAGTCAGGAGGACCTGAGTTTAAATCTCACCTCAGGCACTTGACACTCACTAGCTGTGTGACCTTGGGCAAGTTACTTAACCCCAGTTGCCTCATCCTGGGTCATCTCCAGTCATCCTGATGAATATCTGGTCACTGGATTCAGATGACTCTGGAGGAGAAGTGAGACTGGTGACCTGCATAGCCTTCCCTCACTCAAAACAAAGTCAAGTCATTCTTTCTCTGATGGCATGGTCTTCTTTGGCAACAAAGGGTGAACACCTGCATCCATGGTATCATAAAATATACTCATATTGCATTCAGGCAAATGCATCAAGCAGTGGAATACTGTATGAAAGGTGAAATGAAAAAAATGATCCTGCAAATATTATTGCATGCTGGGAAACAAAGCATATAAAATGGTACATGTGCATGTACACACATATATGTTCTTTCTATGTATATATTCACATACACATATATGAACAAGGTAGTAACAAGATTTCTCTGTTTCTTTCCATAGTATTTTTTTCTTATGTACATTTAAAGCAGTTTGCTTAATTAGTAGTTGATGTGAGAATTTTCCAAAGGCTGTTTTTCCTCTCCTATCTCTCCAGCTTTCCCTGCCCTCATCCTCACTCCTCTTTACTGTGAAATTTCATATCCACTGTCTTTCTGTATTTCACTCTGTTTTCCAACTCTCTCTCTCTCTGTCTCTCTCCGATTCTCTCCCTATTTCTTTCTCCCCCACCCCACTCCACAAATGCACTCTCAAAGATAAAAGTAGTGGCAGAATAGAATATATTTGGAAGTATTATGCATGTTCATGTGAAGAGAGAAAAAATAAATGGAGGGATAGAAATAAAGACAGATATTAGATCTATGGTTTCATAGATTGGAAAACATTTTTAACAGTCTTTATATTAATTTTCCCCTGGCATCTCACACACATTTCCCCTTCTTAGAAAGCATCTAAAATGAAAGATTTTTTTTTAAAACGACATAACAATAAATAAGAAAAAAGAGAGAAATCAGTGTAAGAAATAAATATGTTGAAAAAGTAAGAAGCCGTGAGCCATATAGAATTCTCACTTCTGCAAAAGTACGGGGCTGGGAATGTCTTGGTATATCTCTTAATTTTTTTCAGCAACGCTTGTTTTTTAGAACTTTAAAAATTCATTTTGGATTTTTAAATTAGTTATTCTTTCCATTTACCTTACTGTAGCTACTTACATCATTTTATTAGTTGCACTTATTTCAATCTGAATCAGTTAGTGCAGGTATTTCTGTTTTTCTCTGTACTCATCACATTCTTCATTTAATATGGACTAGTTAAATTTAATTAAATTTATTTACCACAGTTTCTCTAGCTATTCTCCAATTCATAGGCATCTCTTTTGTTTCCAATTATTTGTTATAAAAAGGAGTACAGTAAATATTTTAGAGTATTGTGGATTTTATTGTTATCTATGTTCTCCTTGGAGTGTAAACTAGTAATAGAATATCTGGGTCAAAGAATATGGGCATTTTAATCAGTTTATTTCCAGGTACTTTCCAAAAAATTGTATTGATTCACTGCTCTTCCAATTATTCACTAAAGAGTCTGTCTTCTTCAAAATTCTTTAACAGACAACTTTACTCTTTTCTCATTATGACCAGTTTTTTGGAATGTGAGACAAAACCTCATAACTGTTTGCATTTATATTCCTCTTTTCAGCTGTTTGGGGTTTCTTTCATATGTTTTTTTTAATAATTTATAATTGTAATTGCAGAGTCAAGATGGCAGAGCAGAAGGACAGACCTGCTCTAGCTCTTTCCCTGTAGCCCATAAAATACTTGTAGAAAATTACACTAAACAAATTCTAGAGCAGCAGAAGCCACACATTGAGAGAATGAAACAGATTTCCAGTCTAAGACAGCCTGGAAGGCCAACAGGAAAGATCATTCACACCAGGCTCAGAGCAGAGCACAGCCCAGCCTGGGCCACGCAGTACAGACAGGACTGGAGCAGGCTTCAGGGTAGGGAATCACAGGCAGCAGTTTTACTTTCCAGATTTCCCAACCAACAAATGCCAAAGGCCAGTAAGAAAGATCTTTCACCTGGGTGAGAGAGGAGAATTGTCTGGCCCCAGCCCCCACTCCAGTAGTTTCCACCTTAGCCATAGTTTTCACTTTTGGAGTCCTCACCCTAAAGATGCTAGGGGAATCTAGAAGCTAATCTGGGTCTCAATCCTGAGTAGCAGTCCTGGGATGAGGAGGAGTGCTAGTCCTAGAAGCCATATTACTGGGTCAAAGGGTATGCACATTTTTGTAGCCCTATCAACATAGTTCCAAATTGCTTTACAGAGTGGTTGGATCAGCTCACAAATGCACCATCATCTCCAACATTTGTCATCTTCTCTTTTGTCATGTCAGCCAATCTGATAGGTGTGATGTGGTACCTCAGAGTTGTTTTGATTGAATCTTGCTAATCAATAGTAAATTCAAGCAGTTTTTTATATGACAATAGTTAGCTTTATTTTCTTCCTCTGAAAACTACCTGTTCATATCATTTGACCATTTATCAGTTGGGGAATGACGTCTTCTTGAATATTTTACTCTGTCGTGTGTATATTTTAGAAATGAGACCTTTATCACAGACACTAGTTGCAAAATTTCTTTCCCATTTTTCTGCTTCCCTCCTAATCTTGGTTGCATTGGATTTGTTTGTGCAACACTTTTCAATTTAAAGTAATCAAAATTATTCATTTTGCACCTCATAATGTTCTCTATCTCTTGTTTGGTCAAAAATTTCTCCATTTTCTATAAATCTGATATATACACTATTCCTTGTTACCCTAATTTGTTTATATTACCAGTCTTTATACCTAGATCATATATCCATTTATTCTTGTGTACAGTGTCAAGCAATGGTCAATGCCCAATTACTGGCACACTGTTATCCAGTTTTCCCATCAGATTTTTTTTTCAAAAGTGAGTTCTTATCCCAGAAGCTGTTGTCCTTGAGTTTATCAGACAGCACACTGCTAAGTTCATTGACTACTGTGTTTTGAGTAGCTAAACTATTACACTGGCCTACCCCTCTATTTCTTAGCAAGTACCAAGTTATTTGGATGATTGCTACTTTATAATAAAATTTGAGATCTGATAAGTCTAGGCCACCTTCTCTAACATTTCCTTTCATTACTTCCCTTGATATTCTGGACCTTTTGTTCTTCTAGATGAATTTTGATATTATTTTTTCTAGCTCTAGAAAACAATTTTCTAGTAGTTTTATTGGTATGGCACTGAATAAGTAAATTAAGTTAGGTAGAACTGTCATTTATATCATATTCTCTCAGCCAACCCATGAGCAACTGATATTTTTTTCTACTTACTTTTATCTGACTTAATTGTGTGAAAGTGTTTTGCAATGGTGTTCATAAAACCCCTGGGTTTGATTTGGCAGGTAGACTTCAAGATATTTTATCGTGTCAATCACAGCTTTAAATGGTATTTTTCTTTCTATCTCTTGCTTTTGGACTTGGTTAGTAATATATAGAAATGCAGATGATTTATATGAGTTCATTATGCAACCTGCAACTTCAACAATTTTTTTTATTATTTTAAGTAGTTTTTTAATGGATTCTCTAACTGTATTATCTTATCATCTGCAAAGAATGATATCCTGGTTTCTTCTTTACATATTATATTTCTTTCAATTTCTTTTTATTCCCTTATTGGTTATGTTAAAAATTCTAGTACCATATTGAATAACAGTGGTGGTGATGGACATACTTGTTTCACCTCTGATCTTATTGGAACCGCATCTAGCTTATCCCCATTGCATATAATGATATAATGTTTGCTGATGGTTTTAGGTAGATACTACTTACTATTTAATGGAAAGTTCAATTTAATCCTATGCTTTCCAATGTTTTCAGTAAGAATGGGTGTTGTATATTGTCAAAAGCTTTTCCTGCTACTACTGACATAATCATATGGTTTCTGTTAGTTTTCTTTTTGATATGATCAGTAATGTTGATAGCTTTGCTAATATTGAATCAGCCCTGCATTCCTGATATAAACCCTACCTGTACATAATATATTATTCATGTAATAGTTTGCTATACTCTTTTTTGCTAATATCTTACTTGAATTTTTGCATCCATATTCACTAGAGAAATTGGTCTATAATTTTCTTTCTCTGTTTTGGCTCTTTCTGGCTCAGGAATCAGAACCATATTTGTATCATGAAAAGAATATGATGAGACTCTGCCAATTTTCCCACATAGTCTGGATAATATTAGAATTAACTGCTCTTTAAATATTTGATAAAATTCACTTGTAAATCCATCTGGCCCTGGAGATTTTTTCCTAAGGAATTCATTGATGGCTTGCTCAATTTCTTTTTCTGAGATGGAATTATTTCAGTATTTTCCTTCATCTTCTGTCTATTTGGGAGATATATAGATATAGATATATAACTTTTATATAGTTAAGTAAAAAGTTTTATATTATATATAGTTAAGTAAATATATATTTATATATATATATGTATATTACTTTCTCTTTGGTTAATCTGGGATATATATATATATATATATATATATATATATATATATATACACATACATACATACATACATACATACACATATATATTTTTAATATTCCTCCATCTCACTTAAATTGTCAAATTTTGAGGCATGCACTTGGTCAAAGCAATTCCTAATTATTGCTTTACTTTGCTCCTCATTGGAGGTGAGTTCGCCCTATTCATTTTTGATATTGGTAATTTGGTTTTCTTCTTTCTTTTTTTAAGTCAAATTGACCAAAGGTTTATCAATTTTGCTGTTTTTTTCATAAAACCAACTCTTTGTTTTATTTAGCAGTTCAATAGTTTTCTTAAATTCAACTTTATTAATCTCTCCTTTGGTTTTCAGTATTTCTAATTTGGTATTTACTTGGCAATTTTCAATTTGTTCTTTTTCTAGCTTTTTCAGCTGCATACCCAATTCATTGATCTCCTCTTTCTCTATTTTATGCATGTAGGCATTTCATGATATAAAGCTTCCCTTAAGAACTGCTTTTGCAGGATCCCATAAGGTTTGGTTGGTTGTCTCATTATTGTCATTCTCTTCAGTGAAGGTCTTCATTGTTACTATGATTTGTTGTTTAACTCACTCAATATTTAGGGTTAGATTATTTAGTTTCCATTTAAGCTTTGGTCTTTCTTTCCATTGCCTTTTATTACATATAATTTTTATTGCATTATGAAAGATGCATTAACTATCTCTGCCTTTCTGCACTGGATTATGAGGTTTTTACTCCCTTGTACATGGTCAATTTTTGTATATGTGCAAAGTTCCGCTGAGGAAAAGTTATATTCTATTCTATCCCAATTGAGTTTTCTCCAGAGATCTATCACATCTACCTTTTCGATAGTTCTTTTCACCTCCTTCACATTTTTCTGGTATATTTTGAAGTTAGAATTATCAAGTTCAGAGAGGAGAGTTTGAGGTCCCCCACTAATTCTGCTGTCTATTTCTTCCTGTACCTCCCTTAACTTCTCCTCTAAGTATTTGGAAGCTATACTTGGAACATTTATGTTTAGTAATGAAATTACTTCGTTGTCTATGGTGCCTTTTAGTAGGATATAGTTTCCTTACTTATCTCTTTTGATTAGATCTCTTTCTGCTTTTGCTTTATCTGAGATTAAGATTGCTGGCCCTCCTTTTTTTTTTTTTACATCAGTTGAAATGTAATATATTTTGCTCCAATCTTTTACCTTTCCCCTGTGGGTATCCCCCTTTTTCAAATGTGTTTCTTGTAAACAATATATTGTTGGAAAATGGTTTTTAATCCTTTCTGCTCTCCACTTCCATCATATGTGAGAATTTATCCCATTCCCATTTACAATTATGATTAAAATCTGTTTCTTTTTATCCACCCTATCTCCCCCATTCATGTTTTTAGCTCGCTCTTCTCAGTTCCCCTTCGCAATAGAGTTTTAATAGTTCACCACCACCTCACTAGTCTCCCTGCCCTTCTATCAGGTCCCCTGCCTTTTATTCACCTTTTATCTTACTACTTCTTCCCTTCCTTTTACCTTTGCTTTCTTTACTTCCCCCTCTCCCCTCCTACTGTTTATAGGGCAAGTTAGATTTCCATTCTTAATTGAGTATGTTGTTCCATCCTTGAACCAAATCAGATGAGAGTAAATCTCCAACACTGCTCATCTCCCTCCCCTCTTTCCTTCTACTATAATATGTTTATGTTCCTCTTCCTGTGGTGTAATTTACCTTTTTCTTCCTCTTCTTTTTCATGTCTCCAATTACAATCTCTTCACATCCTTAGATCACATTTTTTTATCATCACATCAGTTAATTTATACCCACCCATTCTATCTATGCATATCCCTTTTATATTCATCATAATAAATATACAGTTCTCAAGATGAACAAATATCATATTTTCTTATAGGAATGTAAACAGCTTGCTCATGTTGAAGAATGATTTGCTTATTTTTCCCCTGTTAAAGTTTTTACGTCTCTCTTGGGACTTTTATTTGAAGATCAAATTTTTCATTGAGTTCTGGCCTTTTCATCAGGAAGGTCTGGAAATCCCTTATTCTATTGAATGTCTATCTCCATGCCCGAAATTTTATGCTCAGTTTTGCTGGGTAATTGTTCCTTGCTTGTCGTCAAAGCTCCTTTACCTTAAGAAAAATCATATTTCAATCCCCCTGTTGATTTTAACGTAGAAGCTGCAAGGTCTTATTTGATCCTCAATGTAGCTTCTCGATATCTGAATTGTTTATTGCTGCCTTCACTTGAGAATTCTGGAATTTGGCACCAGTATACTTTGGCGTTTTCAGTTTGGGATCTCTTTCAGGAGTTGTTCGGTGAATTCTTTCAATAACTCTTTTGCCTTCTGGATCTAGAACCTCAGTGCAGTTTTCCTTAACGATTTCTTGGAAAATATGATTCATGTCTTTTTTTATCATGACTTTCTGGTAGACCAGTAATTCTTAGATTTTCTCTCCTGGATCTATTTTCCAGGTCAGTGTTTTTCCAATGAGATATTTTACATTTTCCTTCATTTTTTTTCATTCTTTAGATTCTGTTTGATTGATTCTTGATGTATCATAGAGTCATTAGCTTCTGTTTGCCCAATTTTCATTTTTAATAGATTGTTTCCTTCATTTAACTTTTGTATCTCATTTTCCATTTGTCCAATTTTTCCTTTAAATGAGTTATTTTCTGCAGTTAGTTTTTGTACTTTTCTATTTGTCCAATTTTCTTTTTAAGGAACTGTTCTCTTCAGTGAATTCTTTTTTCATATTTTGAAAAATCATTGGCCAGTATTTCTTCTCCCTCTCTAATCTGGCTTTTAAAATTCTTCTTGTGCTCTTCCAAGGATGATCTTTGAACTTCAGACCAGTTCATATTCCCTTCTGAAGTTTCAGATGGGTGTGTAGTCTCAATGCTGACCTCTTCTGTATTTGGGTTTTGGACTTTTTCCACATAGTAGAATTCTGTGGTCTTTTCTTTTCTGGCTTGCTTCCTACTTTCAAAGTGGATCTCTGCCTCTGGGGCACAGGGTGCTCTGTCTCACAGTTCTAGTGCTGAGAACTTGAGGCTTTTTGTGTTGTAGCCTCTGTTTCTTTCAGCTAGAAGCTAGACTACTACAGCTTACCTGACATTGAACTGGCTGGTGTCCCAAGGCAGAGCACGGGTGAAGTTTTTCTGAGTTTCCCCGAGTTATTCTGGAGCATGCTGAGTGAGGTGTGGGGAGGGTTCGTCTGCCTGCAAGAGGTATACTCTGCTTAGTCAGAACAGAGTCAGGCTCAGCAGTTGGTGAATCCCCATCTGTGCTACTGTCTTCTCGATTTCCCTGAGCTCCCGGTCTTGGTGCTTATGGGCTCCACCCCCATGGGGCTCAGGACCTCTTCCTGGTTCCCTGGGGTGGGGCCGTCTGGGACAGTTTCAGTCTTGCACTGTTCCCTTTCAGCTACAGCAAGAGCATCTCTCATTAAGGATTTTCCTGGATGCTCATACTAAGAGACTATTTGACCCTTTAGCTGATCCCACTCTTCAAAAATTTTTCCTGGGAAAATATTCTCTGAGTTTTTCAAGGTCAACAAGGGAGGAGGAAAGTACTTACAGATCACTCTGCCATATTGACTGCCATAGGTAGGTGACTTACATACATTTAATCTGCAGGTTGATAGTCTCAAGAATGGTTTCTACTGCTACCTGAGGTCGTTAGCTTCTGTGTCACTCTGTTCCACTGGAGCCTCATTCTGGTCTGATATGTTTGAGAGTCCCCACTGTTACTTCTTATTCAGTCTGCCCTGGTACTCCACTATGGCCTTGTCTACACTGGTGCAGCCTGTGTGCTCTGCACTCCCACAGCCCTCTGTAACAAATCCTTCCTGTAGACCTTCTGGGCTGTCCTGGCTTTGAAATCTGCCACACTCTGACTGCTATTGAATTCTATCCGCCTAAAATTTGTTCACATCCTATTTTTAGAGGTATCTGAAGGAATTTGTGGTAGAGCTTAAGTGAATGTATGCTATCACTCTGCCTTCCTGGCTCCACCCCATCACCGGTATGTATCTTCAAAGAGTGACAGTTTTGTTTCTTCATCGTCTATTCTAATTCCTTTTATTTCTTCCTTCTTCTCATTGGTAAAGGTACCATTTCTGTTACAATATTGAATAAGAGTGATAATAATGAGCATCCTTATGTAACACCTGAACTTATTGGGAAGACTTCTAGCTTTTCCCATTTTTGAACTAATGCTTGCTGATTGTTTTGGATAAATACTGTTCATAATTTTAAAGGAAGTTTCATTTATTTCTATGCTCTCTACTTTTTTTTTAATTTTTTTTAATTTAACTTTTAACATTTATTTTCACAAAATTTTGGGTTACAAATTTTCTCCCCTTTTATCCCCTCCACCACCCCAAACCCAAGCTTTCTGATTGTCCCTGTGACCTATCTGCTCTCTCCTCTATCCTCCCTCCCTGCCCTTGTCTCCATTTTCTCTTTTGTCCTGTAGGGCCAGATAGCTTTCTTGACCCCTTAACCTGTATTTCTTGTTACCCAGTGGTAAGAACATTACATTTGGTCCTAACACTTTGAGTTCCAACCTCCTTAGCTCCCTCCCTCTCCACCCCTTCCCCTTGAAAGACAGGCAATTCAATATAGGCCATATCTGTTTAGTTTTGCAAATGATTTCCATATTAGTTGTGTTGTATAGGACTAACTATATTTCCCTCCATCCTATCCTGTCCCCCTTTACTTCTATTTTCTTATGGTCCTTTCCCTCCCCATCAGTGTCAACCTCGTATTGCATTCTCCTCCCCATGCCCTCCCCTCCATCCTCCCCCCCACCCTGCTTGTGCCCCTGTCCCGCACTCTCCTGTATTATGAGATAGGTTTTCCTATCAAAATGAGTGTGCATTATATTCTTTCCTTTAGTGGAATGTGATGAGAGTAGACCTCATGTTTTTCTCTTGCCTCCCCTCTTTATCTCACCACTAATAGGTCTTTTGCTTGCCTCTTTTATAAGACATAATTTGCCCCATTCAATTTCTCCCTTTCTCCTCCCAATATTTCTCTCTCACTGCTTGATTTCATTTTTTTTAAGATATGATCCCATCCTCTTCAATTCACGCTGTACACTCTGTCTCTATGTATGTGTGCATGTGTGCATGTGTGTGTGTGTGTACTCCCACCCAGTGCCCATGTTACAATGTTTCAAGAGTTACAAATATTGTCTTTCCATGTAGGAATGTAAACAGTTCAACTTTAGTAAGTCCCTTATGACTTCTCTTTGCTGTTCACCTTTTCATGGTTCTTCTTCATTCTTGTGTTAGAAAGTCAAATTTTCTTTCCAGCTCTGGTCTTTTCATCAGGAAAATTTGAAAGTCCTCTATTTCATTGAAAGACCATTTTTTCTCCTGAAGTATTATACTCAGTTTTGCTGGGTAGGTGATTCTTGGCTTCAGTCCCAGTTCCTTTGACTTCTGGAATATCCTATTCCATTCCCTTCTATCCCTCAATGTAGAGGGTGCCAGATCTTGTGCTATCCTGATTGTATTTCCACAATACTTGAATTGTTTCTTTCTAGCTGCTTGCAATATTTTCTCTTTCACCTGGGAATTCTGGATTTTGGCCACAATGCTCCTAGGAGTTTCTCTTTTTGGATCTCTTTCATGCGGTGTTCTGCGGATTCCTTGAATATTTATTTTGCCTTCTGGTTCTAGAATCTCAGGGCAGTTTTCCTTGATAATTTCATGGAAGATGATGTCTAGGGTCTTCTTTTCATCATGGTTTTCAGGTAGTCCCAGAATTTTTACATTGTCTCTCCTGATTCTGTTTTCCAGGTCAGTTGTTTTTCCAATAAGATATTTCACATTATCTTCCATTTTTCGAATCTGCGCGGTATGTTATGAGATATCTGTCTTTCTCGAAAAGTCCTTAGCGTCCATCCGTACCATTCCAGATTTGAAAGATCTATTTTCTTCAGTGAGCTTTTGAATCTCCTTTTCCATTTGGTTAATTCTGCTTTTGAAAACATTCTTCTCCTCATTGGCCCCTTGCACCTCCCTTGCCAGCTGAGTTAGGCTAGTTCTCAAGGTGCCAATTTCTTCAAGATTTTTTTGATTCTCCTTTAGCAGGGAGCTGATCTGCTTTTCATGCTTCTCCCTCATCCCTCTCACTTCCCTTCCCAGTCTTTCCTCCACCTCTCTAACTTGATTTTCAAAATTCCTCTTGAGCTCTTCCATGGCCCGAGCCCATTGGGTGGGCTGGGACACAGAATCCTCGATTTCTGTGTCTTTGCCTGATGGCAAGCATTTTTCCTCCCCATCAGAAAGGAAGGGAGGAAGTGTCTTTTCTCCGCTAAAATACCCTTCAATAGTTCTATTTCTTTTCCCTTTTCTTGGCATTTTTTCCAACCAGTGGCCTGACCTCTGAATGTTCTCCTCACACCCACTTCGCCTCCTGGTCCTCCCAGCCAGCGTTTGGGGACTGAGATTCAAATGCGGCTTCCCGCCTTAGAGTTTTTGGCGGGGGCAGGGCTGCTATTCAGTGTTAAATTAAGTTCAGGTGCTGAGGTCATGGGCAGGGCCGCCTCTCTGGCTCAGTTCCCTCAGGGGGTTTATGCATAGACGTTCCACAATGGATCCAGGCTCCCGCCCATTTGGGGAGCCCCTGTCTGCAGCCGCCTCTCAGCTTCCATCTCCTGGGGGGGCCCCCCGAGCCATGGGAGCACCCCACTCCCCTCTCAACCCGCCAAAGAGACTCTCTCACCTACCCCTGTCAGTGACCTGTTGGTGGGGATGGCTTGTGCCGCGGCTGAAGATCCAGTCTCTGGAGCCCTCCCAGATCCGTGTCTCTCGGAGCCGCGGCTGCCACCTCCGCAGGTCTGGGCTGGGCACCGCGTCTGCAGTGCGACGGACCTTTTGTGAGAAGTTTGCAGGTCCCTCTGTGGGTGGGGGGACCCGCGTGGCTGCTGGAGATCCCGTCCCCGTAGCCCTCTCGGATCTCTTCCCCTCGGTGTCGTGGCCACGGCGGGACTGCACTCTACTCCCCATCCCGGCGCCCAGTCCACGGCGTGAAGGACCCCCCGCGAGAGGTTTGCAGGTCTCTCCGGAGCAGAAATCTCCCTCGCTCCAATACTCCGTGGTCTCTGGGTGCAGAATTCGCCCTGGCTTGGTCCCCTCTAGCCGCTCTGTGGTTTGCCTCTATTTTTTTTTTAATAGGAATGTGTGCTGTATCTTGTCAAGAGCTTTATCTGCATATCTTGAAATAATCATATGATTTCTTTTGGTTTTAATGCCTATATGGTTAATCACAGTGATAGTTTTCCTAATAGGGAACCAGTCCCGCATTCCTAGTATAAATCCTACATGGTCACAGAGTATGATTTTGTTGATATATTGCTTAAATTACTGACTAGTATTTTATTTACACCTTATGTGTTATTCATTAGGAAAATGGGTCTATCATCTTCTTTATCTGATTTTGGATCTTCCTGTTTTAAGTATTAGCATCACATGTATATCATGAAAAGGAATTTAGTAGTACTCCACCTATTTTTCAAAATAATTGTTGTAGTAAAAGAATTAATTGCGCTTTAAAAATGTTATAGAATTTACTTGGAAATCCATCTGGTCTTGGAATATTTTTCCTTAAGGAGTTCATTGATGGCTTGTTTAATTTCTTTTTCTAAGAATGGGTTATTTGCTTGTTTTATTTTCTCCTTTGTTAATTTCTTATTTATGTTTTTGTAAATATTAGTCTATTTCACTCAAATTGTCACATTTACCTGAACAGAACTGGGCAAAAACATTCTTAATTAGTGCTATAATTTCTTCTTCAAGAATGACGAGTTAACACTTTTCATTTTTTACATTGACAATTTTGCTTTCTTTCTTTTAATCAAATGTCTATAATCATTTATCTACTTTATTATTTGCCATAAAACCAACTTTGAATTTTGTTTATTAGCTAATTTATTTTCTTACTTTCAGTTTTATTAATCTCTCTTTTAACTTTCTGTATTTCCAATTTGCTGCATAGCTGAGGATTTTTAATTTGTCTTTTTCTAGAATTTTTAGTTACTTGCCCAATTCATTGATCTGTCCTTTCTCTATTTTATTGAGGTAAACATCTAAATATCTAATTTTTAGCCTAAGTACTACTTTTTTACGTAGTCTTATTACTATCAGTATCTTTAAAGAAATTATTCATTATTTCTATGATTTATTTTTTTTTTTGGGTCCCACTCATTATTTAGGACTAAATTATTTATTTTCCACTTAATTTTCAATTTATATTTCCATAGCCCTTTATTAAATTTAATTTTTCTTCCATCGTGATCTGTAAAAGTATGCATCTATTTATTCTGCCTTTCAACATCTGATTGTGAAACTTTTGTGTCTTAATATTTGGTCAATTTTTGTAGAGGTACCATGGGCTGCTGAGAGAAAGGTACATGCGTTCCTATTCCCAATTCAATTTTCTCCACAGATCTTACTCTATCTAACTTTTCTAAAATTCTATTTACTTCTTAAAATTTTCTTCTTTATATTCTGGTTTTATTCATCTGGTTCTTCATATTTATTATTTTATTTTTACCCAGTTGCATGTAAAAACAATATTTAACATTCATTTTCAAAACTTTGATTTCCAAATTCTTTCCCTGTCTCCATTGCCCCAAACTTTTATTGAAAAGATAAGCAATTTGATAAAAGTTACACATTGCACTCATGCACATATCCATAATCCATGTTGTGAAAGAGATCATAAATAACAAAAAAGACTCAAAAAATAAAATAAAAATGAAAGCATTCTTCAGTCTCTATTCTGACACCATTTGTTCTTTCTCTATGGGTGGACAGCAATTTTCATCATAAGTCCTTCAGAGTTAGGGGATTGTGGGAAGATGACAAAGTAGGTCAGAAAATTCCAAGCTCTCAAGATTTCCCCCCGACAAAAAAAATCATACTCAAAAAAGTTAAGCATAATCTTAAATGATAAAAATGGACATTTAATCAACTGTTATGCTTTCAGGACTTTGTTGAAAAAAATACTGAACTTAATAAAAGATTTGACATATGAACCAAGAGAAATAAAAGATACATGCCAAAGACTGATTATAAGTGATTCAAGAGGGACAAACCACTTGCTTTATATGTATGTAAAATGTAAAACGTATGTCTAAGATTCTTATCAATAATAGGGTAGCTCATAAGAAAGATTGGAAAAATCCTGATTATTTGAATTTAAAAAGTAAAACCATTTAGAAGCAGCTAAAAAGAGTTATTATTTTACATAAATTAGATGTTCTGGTAACTGACTTTCATTGGTAATGGGTTTAAGACAGAACTCTCTCTCTATATATACACACATATGAACACATACACATATACATACACACATATACATATATGTACGAATGCATGCATGTGTGCATGTAATATGTGTGTATATCTTTGTGGGTGTGTGCATTTATTTAAGAGTGAACTATGCATACATCTAAGAAGAAACAACACATACATGCAAAGAAGAAAGAAAATGATAGAGGAATAGCGAGGGGAGAGAGGACAAGGGAGGGATCTTTACAAGGAAGGGTGAGGGAACAGATAAAAGAGGGGTATAAGTGTATTTAGATTTATGGGAATGGTAGGATGGGTGAGTAACTCTTGGAAGGGCTAGGAAAGTAATGAGAGAACAAGGCAGAAGGTGGAAGTAGAGGAGGCAAGAGAGATAGGAAACAAGAGATATGCACAAACACAAAAACAAAGATCAGGAGTAGAATTTCTTTGGGAAAGAATATGTCTTTGTATGTATATAGTTATATGTATATATCTATAACTATAAAGAAGCATATCCACACTGAATTTTAGCCTTCTGAGGGTGGTGGAGAGAAAAAACAACAAAGTGAAAATGAGCACAGCAGGGAATTAAAGAAAATTTACAAGGAAACAAAGAAAAGATTGACAGTTTCAACATAAAGTGTATTATTTAACATAAAGGCCTTTTTGAAATAAAAATTTATTTTTGCACATTTTGAATCCTCTCTTATGTTCTGCTTTGCACTTGATGTTCTTTCTTTCTTTCTTTGAATTTAAGTTTCAATATTTAAGTTTATGATCTGTTTTTGTTTATATTTTCTATTCTCTATTTATATTTTGGTGTTTGAGTCTAAAAAAAAAAATAAATCCTTTAGAGTTTTATTTGATCATTGTATTGCTGAGAACAACCAATTCATTCATTGTTAATTATTTTGCAATATTATTTTTGCTTTGTACACAGTACATTTCACTTGGCATTAGCCCATGGAAGTCTTTCCGTGTTCTTCTGACATTCTGCCCATCATTTCTTATAGTACAATAGTATTCCATCATAATCACATACCACAACTTGTTCTGCCATTATCCAGTTGATAGGCATGCCCTGAATTTATAATTCTTTGATCCTAGAAAAGAGTTGCTATAAAAAATTTTCAACATATATCTCCTTTTTTTTATTTTTTAAATATTTTTGGGATATAGACTTAGTAGTGGTATTGCTAACCAGATAGTGTTTATGACCTTAATGACCTTAATTTGCTCATGAAGGCAAGTTTACATCTTTTTAGTATAGATATTGTCTGGATGATGATATATAAAACACTGCCACTGAGAAAAGTTAAATATAGATGAATTAAATGATCAACATAAAAGTACATGTTAGATGTAAACCACACATACCATCAGTATCCCTAATGATTTAAGGACAAGAAATGATGTCAAAGCTTTCATTATCATGTATGGGTGGGGACTTTGGCAAGGTAATAACATGAAATATATGAAAAAATGCAAATTTTGTTGTTAGATTTAAGATATTTAGGGGGTGGAACCAAGATGGTGGAGCACTTTCTATGTAGTTGCTATAATGTTGCCCCCAAGCCCAACCAGATTCCTCTAAAAATGGCTCTAAAATTTTTTGGAGCTGCAGAACCCACAGAATGACAGAGTGAAGCAAATCTCCAGGCCAAGACAACCAGGAAGGTAGCTGAGATGTGTCTGCCATGCCATGGTGGGGGCAGTACACAGTCCAGCATGAGCTACACTGGCACAGGCAGGACCTGAACAGATCATGGGGAGACTTAATCTCACACACCTGTGGCTGTTTCCAGACTTCAGGATCCAAAACTCTGATGGACAAATCAGAAGGTCAGTGGAAAAAGTGTGTGGCACCAGTATGGGAGAGTGAAGTGGTCTAGCCCCAGCCCCAGGGCTGCAAAGAGAGAAGGGGGTGAAGGAACCCAGAGCAGTCACAGCAACAGCAGGGGCAGAGACAGCTACTGTTTCTGGAACTACAGGCCCACGGATTTGGGGGGATACAGTGGCTGACAGTACAACCCCCCACCCACTCTGGAAGCAGAGATATGCCTTGACAAAGAACTCAAAAGTCAAATATATGGCTGGGGAAATGAGCAAAAACCTAAAAACAAAGAATCAGACTATAGAATCTTACTTCTCATCATACATGACCAGCAAGACAAAAACATGCAAACAGAAGACAACAAAGTCAAAACCCCTCCATCCAAAGCCTCCAAAAAAATATGAATAGGTTGCAGGCCATGGCAGATCTCACAAATGATTTTGAAAATTCAGTGAGAGAAGAAGGGCAAAAATTGGGAAGACAAATAAGAGTGATGCAAGAAAAATATGAAAAACCAGTCAATTGATTGCTAAAGGAGACCTAAAAAAATACTGAAGAAAATAACAATGTAAAAACTAGACTAGCCCAAATGAAAAAAGAGATCCAAAAAGTAAATGAAGAGAAGAGTACCCTAATAAATAGAATTGGCCAGATAGAAAGGAGGTCCAAAAGCTCACTGAAGAATATAATTCCTTAAATATTATCATGGAGCATATGGAAGGTAATAACTTCATGAAAAATCAAGAAATTATAACAAAAAAACCAAAGGAATGAAAAAATGACAAACAGTGTGAAATGTTTTTGGAAAAAATAGCTGACCTGGAAAATAGATTCAGGAGAGACAATTAAAAATTATGGACTACCTGAAAGTCATGATAAAAGAAGTACCTGGACATTATCTTTCAAAAAATTATCAAGGAAAACTGCCCTGATATTCTAGAAACCGAGGGTAAAAACAAATATTGAAAGAATCCATCAATCACTTCCTGAATGAGGCCTCAAAAGGAAAACTCCCAGGAATATTATAGCCACATTCTTGAGTTCCCAATTCAAGGAGGAAATATTGCAAGAAGCCAGAAAGAAACCATTCGAGTATTGTGGAAATACAATCAGGATAACAGAAGATCTAGCAGCTTCTACAGTAAGGGATCAAAGAGCTTGGAATACGAAATTCCAAAAGTCAAAGGAACAAGGGTTAAAACCAAGAATCACTTACCCAGCAAAACTGAGTAAAATTCTTCAGGGGAAAAAATGATAATTCAATGAAATAGAGGACTTTTAAGCCTTCTTGATTAAAATTTGATTTTCAAACACAAGAATCAAGAGAAGTATGAACAGGTAAAAAGGAAAGGGAACTCATAAAGGATTTACTAAAGTTGTACTGTTTACATTCCTACATGGAAAGATATTATTTATAACTCTTGAGACTTTTCTAGGGTTGTTGTAGGGAGTGTATGTATATAGATAGATAGACAGAAAGATAGACAGAAAGATAGATAGATAGATAGATAGATAGATAGATAGATAGATAGATAGAGAGATAGAGAGATAGAGAGATAGAGAGATAGAGAGATAGATAGATAGATAGATAGATAGATAGATAGATAGACAGACAGACAGACAGACAGACAGACAGACAGACAGACAGACAGACAGACAGACAGATAGATAGATAGATAGATAGATAGATAGATAGATAGATAGATAGATAGATAGATAGATCTATATATACAGAGGGCACAGGGTGAGCTGAATAGGTTGAGATGATACCTAAAAAATAAAATTAAGGGGAGAGAGGAATATATTGGAAGGGGAAAGGGAAAGATAGAATGGGGAAAATTGTCTCTCACATAAGAGGCAACAAAAAGCTTTTGCAATGGAAGGGAAGACAGAGGAGGTGAGAGGGAAAACCTGAATCTTACTGTCTTCACATTTGGCTAAATTAAGGAATAATATGCATACTCAATTTGATATGGAAATCTATCTTACACTTACAGGAAAGTAGGGGAGATGGAGATTAGCAGGGGTTGAGGGATGATAGAAGGACAACAAAGGAGAGGAGGACTTAATTAAAAGTAAGTACTTTTGAGAAGGCATAGGAACAAAAGAGAGAATAGAATAAATTGGGGTCTTGACAGGATGGAGGGAAATATAGTTAGTCTTTCACAACATGACATTTATGGAAGTCTTTTGCATAACCACGTATGTACAACATACATCTAATTGTTTGCTTTCTCTGTGGGTATAGGTGGGGAAGGACGAAGAGAGAGAAGTTGAAACCTGAAGTTTTAATAACAAATGTTCAAAATTGTTTTTATATGCAACTGGGAAACAAGATATACAGGTAATGGTGTATAGAAATCCATCTTGCCCTCCAAGGAAATAGAAGAGATGAGGATAAGAAAAGGCAGGAGTGTGATAGAAGGGAGGGCAGATTGGAGGAAGGGGTTAATCAGAATGCATGCTCTCTTGGGATGGGCAGAGGTGAGACATGGGAAGAAAATCTGGAACTCAAAATCATATGATAATGAATGTTGAAAACTGAAAATAAATAAATTAGAAATAGAAAAAGGAAAAAAAAACATATTTAAAGACTCATTCTGAAGCCTTTAGCATGTTGGATTTCTACTTTAGGAATAATTTAGGAAGTACATCAATGAGAATTATACAGAAAGGGAAGAAATGAAGATGGACTGAGCATAATTTAGGCCATCTCATTTTAGTTTAAGCCTAATACTGGAATGAAGTAAGACACTCAATGATTATTCAATAATTAATAAAAGGAGGTTTACTTAGCCAAAGTGCTGAAAGGATATAAAAAAGCAGAGATGTTTCTTTTGGTGGATGAACCTTAATCCTCAAACCCTCCATTTTCTTCTTAGGAGACCTGTCTGGTTGACAAGGTAAAGTATGATGACTACTATTGCCTGACCCAGGCTTCATGTCAGTGGGCCTTTTTACATTCTTAACTGATCAGAAAGTCACATCAAAATGGCCTCAGAATACCACGATGCTTGTCAGTAGTTAGGCTCTGAGACATTCAAGTATCGGAATAGTTGTGGGGTTTTTGTTTTTATGTTTTTTGTTTTGTTGACTCAGGCAAAGATGTACCTTAAACCATAAGAGAAAAGTGGGGTGAAGTGGGGTGAGGAGAGGAATAGAGTTATTTCTGGCCTATCACAAATATATTTTTTTCTAGTAGAAGGAAATAACAAGTGCATCTAAAATAAATATTCTTTTGTATGTGTCTCATGGACCCCTTTGGCAATCTGTTAAACCCTATGGAATCTTTATCAGAACATGTATATGTGCACACAGATATGTGTATATATATGCATACATATATATGTGTACATATACATATATATATATATTTATACACACTTAATAATGGAAGCAAATGATAAATTTCAGTTAGGGTTTAGTGAAAATAAAGTTTTATTTTTTCCTTGTCAAGTTCATGAATCAGTGCTTAAAATTCTATCCATAGATGCCAGGTTAAGGTTATGCGATCTAAAATTAAATACCCAAAACACTGCAGATGACTCCCAAATTTATTAAATTGTCCTATTCAGGTCAAAGTCTTTGCCCTGACTCTTTAAGATCCGTAAGATCTTTAATCAACCTTTACTTCTACTTGTCTCCAATTCAACAATAACTTCATTTCATTATTATTATCATCATTGTCATCATTATGATTATTGGTGGTGATGTTATTCTACTTGCTATTGCTTTTACTATTATATCTGCCAGATGAGATTATTCTTTCCCACTTTTCATGCCAGTCACTCCCCGCTTTTAGCTTCCTGTTCACAGCTTCAAAAGCACTCTCCTGGATCAATGAGATAGTCATAACTTGTTTTTTTCTTTTCTTTTATTTCAATTACACAGTTCATTGGCCCCTCAGAAATCTTCTATATGCAAATCACTTTTCCAGGTAATGGGAATATAAAGTCATCATCTCTTCCTTCAAAGGTCTTACACTGATGAAAATTCTTTTGAGATAGGTCAATTCATCGTGATCAATCCAAAGTTTTTGTCCTTTCAGGATCAGAAAGAGCTATTCTTTAGTTCTTTTAAATCAAGTTATTGTATCATACATTCAAAGTTGAAAGAATTAGAGCATCTCTGTTCCAATTCCTCCCCCCACCTCATTTTGCAAAAAAGAGAATTGAGCCACAAAGAGGCTAAGTAACTTGCATAAGTTCAGTAAAGCAGTAAATGGCATTGCTGAGAGGTGAACATTGGTCCTCTGAGTTCAAATTTATAATCCTTTCTATTGTACACATTGCTCTTAAGTCCTTCTAAGGTTTTTGTCATTCATTAATGTGCTAAGCAATTGTCCCCTTCCCTCAACCAATTGAAAACAAAAAGGGAAGATTATATTTATAGAATACATATATATATATATACATGCACATATATACATACATATATATGTGTGTGTATATATATGTGTATACATATAAACATGCATATACATATATATGCACATATATATATATATACATATATATATGAAAAAACCTCAAATAAAAACATTCATTAGTTTTCTTTTCAGCTAAGTAAACTACCACCAAAGTATAAGAATGTATCCCTGTCCTTGCAACTGCTACTGCTTTTACTCCCAAACTGCTTTGCATCTATACAATTGTCATATATTTCCTCATTAACTTTATATTTATTCTGTATATATCTAATATGTAGAAATGATCATGTCCTCCCAATCCCTGCCCCTAGTATATAAATTTATTTTCAGTAGAGATTAAATTGTTCTTCATACCTGTATCTCCAGCTCCTCACTCAGTATCTGGCACATGAAAGGGGTTCAATAAATACTTTTTGATGTATTAATTGATATTTTACCCGGTGTTACCACCTCTAAATGACAGAAATATGAAGTCCTTAAGGAGAGCAGTTGCAACTGATTTGTATACGCATCACCAGATTTTATCTTGCAAAGTATATTACTAGTCAGTTTGGATTCTCCAGCCTTTCACGGGTGATTTTAATTGCAATAGTTGTTACAGAAGCACAAAAATCATTCCAGTAATAGAAGTATCACAAGTGATCATCCTTTTCCTTTTTGAAATAGACAAACCATTCATTTAGAATATAGGGATCCATGAAAATTACATGTTTAACAAGTATTTGGTATGGAAATGAGTCACAATGCCAAGTTAATTTTAGGGGAAAAAAGTTGCCATGAGAATAAGAGCTCACAGAATGGCTGCAATCAACACAAATGGGAAGAGACTCCCATAATTAACCAGTACACAACTTGGAGTGTGCAGTGTGATTTTCTGATCTTAGGGAGTTATTGCAATTTGGACATTTCAGTTCCCGATGATTTGTCTAATTTTTTATTCTTTAAGAATCTGTATAAATACTTAACAATGGTGTAATGTCTATTAAAGGGAAAGGTTAGAATATAAATCTATTCCCCAACAGTATCCATTCTTCAATAGCTGAACAAGCTATAATATACTAATGTGTTGCAGTATTATTTTTATGTAAGAAATGATGAAATAGAAAGTTCAGAGAAATCTTGAAAGACTTGAATGAACTGATTCAGTGTAAAGTACAAAGAGTAAGGAGAACATTATCAATGACATCATCAACATCATCAAGGACAACATTGTAAAGAAAAAAGCAACTTTAGAAAACTTAAGAACTCTCATCACTGCAATGACCAAGTAGGATTTCAAAGGACTGAGCTTATGCTGAAGCTTAATACCTATGAGAGATGTTGGTCTTGGGTATTTTAAGAACACTTCCAGCTCTAAATCTATGATCTTTTGATTTTCTAACTCAGCTGAGGATTTAGGACCTTTTTATGTTTGAAATTAGAGAGTCAGTGAATACACTCTCTCTTTGGAGGTATTATTCAAGTGAGATTGCATACACATATGTGTGTATGTGTATACATGTGTGTATATATATATATATATTTGCATTACATATGTGTAGATATACATAAAACTGTCCAGCCATTCCTCAAAAAACTGGTTTTCTTTTGTATTAACTGATATTTATAAAAAAATAAATCTGTTTTAATAAAATTAAGCTGCTTAAATGACCCTCTCCCAAGAAAAGTCCCTTTCATTTATATTTACTTAGTTCTGTATTCAAATTACTTTAACCATTTACATGTAATAGACAAGCAAAAATGTATTTTATGATTACTCAATAAATGTAATTCCTTCATGTAAAAAATGTCCATTTAAATGCCTTTATTATGAAAATTTTCACTTTTTCTGTTGATTTATGTTCTCTTGTGAAATTAGCCATAGACTACCTGGAGTATAAATAGATATTTCTATGATTCATCGTACCATTTCTTCCTTAGGGATGGATGGAAAAAGATGTTAGATATTGTATGGAGACATTGTGCAAATAATTGACTTTTTCTCTTTTATCTGAGCATTTTTAGTTATATTGATGCTTCATGTTATGTAAACAAAACATCTGGATGATTACCTCATATGGTAATTTTTCATCACATTATACAGGTATAGATTAAATGATGTTATTGCATTTATTTCTTCTCCCTCACCTAAACATTTAAGTCTTCACTTAAAGCTAATTAGCAATGCTTCTGTTGCTGTTTGAAAACTTGAAATAATTTAGGTGAGATCATTTATAAGGGCATTTTTATCAGAGGCTTCCTTTGATCACCTTCCAGCATGTCTATGTAAACAAATAACAGGGAACTAAGGGATAATGGATAAAGAGCTGTCCTCCCATCACAAAAATTTGAGTTCAAGTCTTGCCTCTGATATGTGTTGGTTTTGTGACTTTCAGAAAGTCATTTAAATTTCTAGAGTCATAGCATTCTTACAAGGATCTAAGTTGCAAAACAGTTATCAGTTTGCATTGATAAAGGAAGTTTCTTCACATGGGGTTTTTCTCTATATCAATAAAATTACAGGGTCAGGTTCCACACTACCAACAATTCTATAGGGGTATCAGAAACCTCCATTGATTACCCTTAGTTACCTAGAAGGAAAGAGTCATGAGATTTTGCCTATTATTTGAAATTGAATGTCTATATTTTATGTTGCAACTAGATCAAATAGACAACAATATTTTCATGTAACCAAATTACCTTTCCCTTTGTGGAAGCATGAAGTGGACTTTAATTTCAATGATTAGAATCCACCAATGCAAAGGATATACATTGCATTCAAACATTTTATCAAAATACAAGTTTATTGTAATGAATTCACAATACACTTCATAATGAATATCTTCAATTGTTATGACATATACAAATAATAAGGAATCAAATGTAGAGGCTATTTAAAAAGGCATTCAACATGTTTTCCAAAAAAGTAGTGGTACCTGGAGGTTTACCTGGCACAGGCTAGTAAATTGGAAAGCCTTCAAGTATGCTCATAGTTTTGAACTGTTATTCAAGGTCTGCATATTGTTACTGCAAGATTGGGTATCACTGAGTGAAGTTTTGGACTGCTACTACTCATGAAACTAAAGTACTGAGGGCTAGTGATGTGTGTGGGTAAAGAGAATGTATACCATATTGAAAGTGGATTTATTTTTCAAAATTAAAAAGAGTAAAAGTCGTATTATGTTTACCCTACAATATTCATTCAACCTTTGACATATTTTTCAAAATTCTGATGTTGGTGATTTGCTAAAGAAAGAAAACTTATATTTCCTAGTATTCTTTACCAGAACTGAAAGACCTGTGATCTTATGTATTAGATGGAGATTCTATCTTTAAACTGAGCCTAGATGTCATTTGAGAAGGATTATAAACCAAGGTTAGAGAAAGTTTCAGAAAAGGATAAAGGTGAATAGATTAGCCAAGACTTGATGGGGTTAGTGTAAAAAGTTAGAGTGACAGAGTTGTTTAGTAGACTCAGTGGCAGCACAACATTTCTAGGGATGACAGTGTAGTTCTGGAGCAAGGGCAAAGAGCTGGAGAAACAAACAAAGTACACAAGCCTTGGTTTCATCTTTACACACTGAGTAAAATGTAACTGAAAATCGATGACGGATTAAAATAAAAGGGAATAAGGAGATAAATATAAGGAGGTGGTGGGAGTTCCCTTCTCCTAGTTAGGTTGCAAATGCATTTTTTTTGTTGTTGAGATTCAAATGATTTTACTTTCCCATTCCTCTTTGCCTTCAGGTGTTGTATGGATCTAAGGTGAATAGGAAGCCTAACAGATTACGAATATGTAATATATGCAAACTCTGGCTACATATCAATAAGCAATAGATAAAGAAATACCAAAGAAACCCTGATCAAGCAGGGATGAAAACTGCATTCCTTGGTATTCTGTTAAAGCTTAGTTTCCAACATTCTACGTTAATGAAACACACTCTCCTACCCTACCAAGAATTGGAATCTTAGACAAAACCCTTCTTTCACTGTGTATTAACCCGTATACTTTGTATTTTTAAGACATCTTGACAAAACTATGTAGATAATATTATTTTGATCTGGCATGCACCTTAGAAATCACGTGAGTCAACTTTATGATTTTAGATATGAGAAAACAGAGGCCCAGGAACATTACATTCCCTTATGCCACACAAACCAAATCTAGATTTTGTATTCATGCTTTTTGATGTTATACGAAATATTCATTCCATTATACCATGTTTCCTCTCATAACACTTTCATTTCAACTAATCAAGGGTAGTTTGATATGGCTACCCTAATTAAGTACATTTGACCTTGCAAAGAAATATTTTAAAGAAAATAAAATTTCAAAAATCAAGATAGTGTGTGGGATGGCTTGGATCCCTACTTAAATTAATTACTCAGAGGCCTCTCAAAGTGATGTCAGAAAGTTTATTTATTCGATTCTCAAGAAGCGGGATTATCCTGTACCAGTTCACCTGGAGTAGGAAAGACAAAGGCAAAGAAAAGGTAGTGATTTATATAGACCCTAATGCAAGTCCCTCCCCCCCCTCCACTGACCATTATTCTCATTAGCTGAGAATATGATCTTACATTCTAGACATGAAATCTAACAATCCCTTTTGAAATGAAGACATTGAAGAATTATGTAAATTTTATCCAATCATTGAGACCCTAAAGTACTACACAGTTTTATATCCTTATATGGTATTATTCCAATCTAAAAATATTGTAACCTTGAGCCTCTCAGTCTTACCTCACCCCTGGGAGAAGAATTACAATCTGAGAAGTCTTCGCTAAACCTATTCCACTCAATAGTGATATAGGAAAATGAGTTGGCTTGCTGAACAATTTCTTCACAATCAGTGACATTGTGTAATCTTCTGAATTAGCTTTTATCATGATACATACAAGCTATCAAGTCATGCCCCATCTACTGTTGTATAGAATTTGCATAAATCTCATTCTCAACCCACTTCAAAAATAATAATAATTGCCTTAAAACTAAAAAAAATCCCTCTCTATTGTATTATTTTAATTCTCATAATTCTTTATGGTAGAGACTAAAACCCCCATTTTAAAAATGAGGAAACTGATGTTAAGAGGTTAAATGTATGGATTAGGATCAAATAGTAAGCATATGAGATGAGGTTCAACCTCATATCTCCTGACCCTGCATCCTAGCTGCCCCTAAGAGCTCTCCATAATGATTTGTCTCTTAAACTGGATTTCTTGGGCCAGATTTTGTTCTTTCTGCTCCACTTTCTTTTGCTGAATGGAATACGTGGCAAATAAGGACTTAAGTTAAACCTCACATTCCAATCTTTTCACAAATGGATCTCATATTATGTGGTGAGACTAATATAATCCTTGTTTACATTTGGACCTGTGATATCAGTGTGTGATGAGTGTTTGTTTAGTTAAATTGAATTATCTCCTGTAAAATGTACCTTAGAACTGAGATCAGTGAAATTTATTTTAAAAATGATCAGTGTGGGAGAAATAATTCATCATCAAGTTAATAATTCAGAAATTTAATAAAATTAGACATATTCATGTAATACAATCAATCTCATCTCTTTTGACTTATAGCATCCTACTATCTCATTTTTATATCTCCCTCGTTCTTTCATCCTACCCGTCTTTTCCTATTATATTTTCATAAGATTTAGTCAGTCAACAAAACATTTATTAATTGCTTGCTAAGTACCAGGCTTTATGCAAATCAGTGATTTGACAACCCTCTTGTTTTTAAGGTATTTGGAATTGAATTTTTTTTCAAATGGTGAATGATGTATGATCTGTCTGGTGTGCTAATGGAAAAAAGTAAGGTGTTAGCTCCTAGGAATTCTTAATAGACATACAACGTCTTCATAGAGGAATGTGGCCACCTCATTGTATTCTAGAAAATAAAAGTCTTAGGAAGACAATAGCTGTCTTTAAGTATTTGAAGTTCTTGGTAAAGCAAGGACACTCATTATCACCACTGCTATTTAACACAGTGCCAGAAATTCTAGCTACAGGCATTAGAGAAGAAAAATAAATTCTAAAATAGAAATGAAACAAGAAATAGTGTAAGCATAGGCAAAGAAAGAATAAATTTGTTTTTTTCCCTAGAATATCAACTATAATACAACTTCGGCAAAGTTACAGGGTAACAGGATAAATCCGTATAAACTATCAGCATTCCTTTATATAACCAATAAAACCAGGAGAGTTAGAAAGAAAAATTCCATTCAAAATAACTGAAGAAGGTATAAAGTAATACAGATTATATCAGCTAAGATTGATCCAGGAATTATAGACTCTAATGATAAAATAATTGCAGAAATAAAGACAGGTCTAAATCATAGAAGAAGTATTAATTGCTCATGGATATGTGGTCATGACCAAACTATCTAAACTGCTGTTCTGCTATTTCAGTGTGGTATCAATCAAAATGTTTTAGAGACTAAAAAAAGTTGCAAAATTCATAAGTCAGGACAAAAGGATGAGAATTTCAAGGGTAATATTGAAAATGATTAGAGGAAAGGGCATCTATCAGTATTAGATCTCTAAGTGTACTACAAGTCAAGAATCACTAAAACAATTTAGTGCTAGTCAAAAAATAAAAGAGACAGACACAGAGAAAAACAGAGACAGAGAAAGGTTAATCAATGAAACAGACTTAGTATATAGTATCAAAAAGAAAATAAGTACAACATTGTGTTTGATAAACCAAATGACCCCAGTTACTCACCAAAAAAATTATTTAGAAAACTGGATAGTTGTCTTGATGGGATTCAGACTCTGGAAACCTCCTTGAACTCCCCTTGAATGTTCCCACTTAATCTGTCCTTTCATACTCAAATCTGTTACCCTTAACCTTTGCTGGCTCATCCAGGATTACTTTCTACCTAAACTCCCTATTGTCTGATACCTCCCAATTGCCTCCAGCTGTTTTTCACCCTTGATTAAGTCACTTGTTATCCCGGTCTAATCAAGATCATCCTTAGACACTTCTACCAGACTACTAGACCACCTCTACATCATTCCCACAGACTTTCGGTATATAAATTCCATCTTGCCTCCTTGAAGGCACTCAGATTCAATCCAGCTCTGACTGTCTAGCAGAGTTTCTATCTGGTTTTCTTGTCACTTCAAGCATCACAAATGGAGAGTCTCCTCAAGAGTCAACTCAATATGGCAAACTTTTAACAAACTTTGTTTTACTTTGACTGGAAAAAAGTCTTGAGTCAAATTCATTTGGTAGGGCCTGGCATGTTGGCATTTTGGGGTCCAAAGCACCTCAAACCTCATTATGGTTCCCAGACTTCAACCGTCTTGCAGAAATTAGGTGTAGACCAACACCTCATAGTGAATGCCAAGAAAAGATATAAAGGGATAAAAGGGATAAAGATTTATAAGGTCATATCATAAAAAGAAGTGCAAAAAAAAATACCTTTCAGATCTATGGATGGGGAAGAGTTTATAAATGAACAAGTAAGAAAGTTGAACACATAAGATAAAATGGGCAATTATGAATTGTGTGAAATATAAAAGCTCTTGCACAAACAAATCTAATGTAGTTAAAATTAAAAAAGTAAACTGGTAAATGAAAACTTTTACACAAGTTTCTCTGATGAAAGTCTCATATGTAAAACAATATAATGAACTGATTCAAGGAGATAAGATTAGGGTCCACTCACTAACAGATGAAATAGCCATAGGATAGGAATAAAAACTTTTCAATACGAAAAAAACCCCAATTATTTATAATAGTATGAAAAATACTCTAAATTACTAGTAACAAAATAATAACTAGCATTTTATACAATACTTTGAGGTTTTCAAAGTATTCTGCCAAAATTAGTTCATTTTATCCTTACAACTCTGAAAGTTAGGTGCAATTAGTATCTCTATTTTGTAGTAGAGGAAACTCAGACAGACAGAAGGCAAGTGACTTGCTCCAGGTGATGAAGCTAAAGCCTCTGAGGAAGGATTGGAAATGGGATTTTCTAGACTCTAGGGCTATTTTTCTATCTACTCTATCACCTAGCTAGCATTTAATATTTGAAGAAATGATGACTGAAGCAACTTTTGCATTCTACCTCACACCCAGTGGAATAGAAAAGATGACAAAAGAAGAAAAAGATAAATATTGCATAGATTATGGGAAAACAGGTACCCCAGTACATTGGTGGTATAGGTATAAGTTGGTTGGTTGTTCTAGAAACCAATTTGTGTCTATGCTCACCCAGGAAGTTACTAAATTGTATAAACCTTTGACTCCAATATGTCATTACTAGGCCTTTATCCTAAAGAAATCAAAGAAGGACAAAATGACTGTACTGTACAAAAATATATAGAGCAACTTTTTTGTTGTAGTCAGAAGCTGGAATTTAAGAGGATGTGCTTCTATTTGAAAATGGTTAAGCAAATTGTGGCATAAAATGTTTTAGAATATGATTATGCCACAGGAAACAATAAAATAGATAATTTCAGAGGAATGAGAAGATACCTATGGACAACTGCAGAGAAAAGTAAACGGAAATAAGACAATATATAAAATGATACCTCTACAGAAAAAAACTACACAACTACCACAAAAGACTTTAAAACTTTGATCAATTCAGTAACAAAGTATGGGTTCAAAAGAATGGAGATTAACAAATAACTTGGGTTCTGAGAATCAGGGTATAAAATTATATGAAGAAAGAAATATTTTTAAACATGGCTAATGTATTTGCTTTATTAGTATCACATCCCACACAAACACATACACATTTTACAGGAAATAATGGGAGATACATATTTTAAAAAAAGTTTACATGAAAATTTTTTAAAATGACAAAAAATTTTTAAAAATGATTTTAAAAAAGTGTTATAAAATAGCAGACACATGAATATTTGAAAGTTCATCAATGAGAGAAAGGAGGAGGTTCAATTTTCACTTGTTCCCTGAGTAGAATGAAAGCAAACTAAAAGTTACTAGGAGAAAGATTTCAACCTAACTTAAGAAATATTTTTGGAAATAATTAAAGCTGCCCCAGAACAGGTTGACTGAATCCAAAGGTTATTGAATTGTCCATCACTGAAGATATTAAAGTAGAACATGAATAATTGCGTGTCAAGGATGTTGCAAATGTTATTACTTATTTATATATTAGCATCCAACCAAATTCTGTGACTCCATGACCCAACTGCTAGTCATTATTACTTCATTATAGCAACAGCAAGACGCGCTTACAGCCAAATAAATTTATTCATTTAGGAAAAGTAAGTTTTTTTTCTTTTGTCTATGCATTGCCTACAGCATATTAAATACAAAAAAATAATTATAGGATTGTAACTTGTACTAGGATCATTTCTTTCTGAGCTAGAGCATATTAAGATAAGAACAACAATACCAACAATTATCACAGTTACAATCACAATACCCTTGAAGTCTCAGTTCAAGAGTTACCTCCCTTATAATGCTTTTAGGCCTCTTCTCAATTACTAGTTTTATCCCTAGCCCTGATGTAACTTTCTATTTATGTTATACATAGTTTATATTTACTTATCTGGGGAGATATTGTAACCCCAATATACTTTTCTTTGAGACAGGAATTATTTTAGATTTTTGTCTTTCTGTCCCCAGTACCTAGCATATTATTTAAAACATAACAAATACTTAATGAAGCCTTCTTGTAGTGAATTAATAATGGTAGTAATCATCACAACCAATATAACATTTTAAAGTTCATCCTTCAGCTACAAAACAATATATGAGATAGGAATTATAGATATTGATTGCCATTTTGCACATTAGAAAATCAAGGCTAACTGAGTTTAAGTCACTTGAACTGAGTCATATAGCTGTTACTTCTTAGAAGTTACATTTAAAAGTTAGTGTCAGAGGCAGAGCCAAGATGGCAGAATAAAATCAGGGACTTGCCTGAGCTCTCCTCCAAAACTCTCGAAATGCTTGTTAAAATGACTCTAAATAAATTCTAGAGCTACAGAACCCACAAAATAACAGAGGGAAACAACCCTCTAGCCCAAGAAAATCTGAAAAGTTGACAGAAAGGGTCTTTCTCACCAAGCAGGGAGAGGAATGCAGTTCAATGTGGATTGCACCAGCATAGACCAGCTAGAGCAGACCTCAGGAGACTGAACCCTTGGCATCTGTGGAAGTTTCCAGACTTCCCACAAATGAGAAAAAGGTCAGTGGAACAAATCTGTGATACCTGGATGAAAGAGGAGTATGGCCTGGCCAAACTCAACCCCAGTCCTAGAGTGGTGGGAGGGGTGATAGAGATAATTAGGGGGGGAAGGGAATAAGAGGAGGGGATGATGGAAGAGAGGACAGATTGAGGAAGGTGGTAGTCAGAAGCAAATACTTTAGAAAAGGGACAGAATCAAAGGAGAAAATTGAAAATTTGAGGGGCAGGATAGGATGGAGGGAAATATAGTTAGTGTTTCACAACATGACTATTATGAGGTGTTTTCCATGACTACACATGTATAGCTCATATTGAATTGCTTGCTTTCTCAATGAGGGTGGGTGGGGAGGGAAGAAAGGAGAGAATTTAGAATTCAAAGTTTAAAAAAAACGTTAAAATTATTTTTACATGCAACTGGGAAATAAGATATACAGTCAATGGGCATCAAAATCTATCTTGCCCTTCAAGAAAGTTAAGGGGAATGGGATAAGGAGGGATGACAAAAGGGAGGGCACACTTGGGGAAGGAGTAATCAGACTGCATAACATCTTCATGTGGGGTAAGGGAAAGATATGGAGAAAATTTGGAACTCAAAATCTTGTGGAAATGAATGCTGAAAACTAAAAGTGAATATACTTGTATCTTAAAAATTTTAGTCTCAATACTATATGCTATAATAGAAATGATAACAGGTTATTGAAATTGCTGAAAATGTGTTAGGTTCCAAAACCTCTGGATTTAGTATTAAATGACTCTACAATGATCCATTGTCTGTATCTACACAATAGATTCTTTCAGTTTAGAATCATATATACATAACGAAAATGTGGCCAATGGACCTAATCCTTATGCAAATGGGCAGTATGCTACTAATGCAATTCCCTATGGAAGAGCCTGGAGTTCCTGTTTCCAGACCATGAATAGTTGCCAACACTGACTGGTTTTTTTTGCCTTTTTTTATATCCTCTCCATTTAATGTAGTGCATGACATATAGTAGGCCCTTACCAAATGTTAGTTTATTGACTACCTGACCAGTAATATAAGTGGTTTGGAGTGACTTTGGAGCACACGTAGTCTATCAAATGGTTCTGATTTGCTTACCATATGAGGAATATAAACATCACTAATAATATTTAACTGTGCCACCACCAGAGTTAGTGGTGTTCACTACTAGACCTGTTCCCTTGCTTGGTCTGACTCCCTGTCTACAAGTGACTTCCTTCGGGCTGATGGAGACCAGTTAAAACAATGATGGAGGGAGGTCTCAATTTTTCTTTCAGAATTTGTTTAGTAATGGTGAAGAATCCTTGATCTTGTGAATTTCAGAGGATCAGAAGAGTGAGCCACTAAAGGTCCATGAGGTATGATAATGCTTTATTCAACCAGTCTGGTATACACTATCTGAGGAGCAACTGTGACTGGCTGGACTCACCTTTTTTGTCACTGAGACAATGGTTCATAACAGCAATGCAACATCTGGAAATTAATTTGGTAAAATTAATGCTATGTACAAACTGTATTAATTCTTATTCCACTCTCCCCAGGGACTGAGCTAGCCAAGAAGTTGGGAAGAAAACTTTTTGGCTTTTTTTCTTGACAGATATGTGAATACCCCTAGAACACTGAGTGAGAAATATCATCAGCCTTTCTCTGGGATAATAATCCCAGAGACAATTATTACATGTACATTTATCAACCCATTTCACATATAGAATTGATTTTTTCATTTTTCTGTGAATTTTATGACAAGTCAACACTATATCAGACTTAAGGATAAATTGTGATGAATTACACACTTTCTCATTCTGGTTTGTTTCTCAGTGAAGTTAGTTGACTCTTGGGTGTTTGCTACAGCTTGGTGAAGACATCGATATTGTCAGATACGGCCTTTATGCTTCTTTATCAGTCACTCATAGTAATGAGTTTCCTAGAGTCCTAATGTCTTTCTAACAGATTTCCCAAAATTTACTTAGGATTCCTGGGGTGTTGACTAGAGATGTCCATGAACAGGACTGAACTTATGAAATAGACAAATTGTTGCACTTTAGCATTCTTTATCCTTTTGCCTCTTCTTTCACCCTGGTAACAAGTATCCTCAAGCTGATGTGTTCAGAAGTCTCTGTTACAGCTACTTTTTTGGTATTGTTCTCTCTGGCTGACCTCTTTTTCTTGATCTTTTCCCACCACAAGAATTTAATTATCCTGTATCTCATTTTCCCAATTTGTCACATATAATCAGATTAGATTAGATGAAAAGCTTGCAGTAGACTGATTGTTGAAACAGGAATCCTCAAGACCTGAGAACAAATTCAGCTTCAAATGATTTGTGACCCTGGGCAAACTATTTAACCTCTGTTTGTCTAAGCTTCATATCTACAAAATTCTGAAAGTTCCATCTAGATCTAAATCTAAGTGCGAAACTCCATTCTGTTTTTAGATGGGCAGACCTAATATCTATCCTTCTATTTTTAGCTTTAAGAAACATTCTAAAAGGTTTAATAAATTTTCTGGGCAAATAAAATGCACATTTTAGAATTCAAAATTCAATCTTGAATTTACGAACAGGGTTAATATTATCCACTTCAGTTCACAGTACTCCTCCCCTTTTCACTTCTGTGGAGAATAGGTTAGCGAACTCCTGTATTGTACTTAGTCAATTGCTATCTCCCTCCCCATATTGACCTTGAAGAGCCTAGAGAATATTTCCACAGGAAATATGCTGGAAAAGTGGGATCAGTTGAGGGGCTAAACAGTCTCTTAGCCCATTAGGTTAGGAAACTCGCTAAGGAGGGTCCCTCTTGCTGTGGCTGAAGGGGACCAGTACAGAATTAGAGATGTCCCAGAAGGCCCCACCACAGCAAACAGGGAGGAGATCCTGAGCTGCAGGTAGGTGGAGCCTCTAATTGCCAACATCAGGACCCCAGGCATACCTCAGCACCCCAGGGTAATTGGGAATACAGTGGTGAAGATGGTTTCACAAACCACGGAGCTTGTCTATGCTCTAGCTCAGCAAGAGAGAACTCCTGTGGCCAGACCACCCCTCCCCCTCATTTAATACAGTTCCAGGGAAAATCTGGTGAAACCCAGAAAGACATCACCTGGCCTCTGCTTTCCAGCAACAGCCAGCTCAGCACCAGGGGAGTTGCAGTATTTTAGAGTCTAGCTGAAAGAAATGGAGACCACAGCACACATGGCCTCAAGTTATAGATACAAAAATTGTGGGACAGATCCCCTGTGCCACAGAAGCAGAGACCTACTTTAAAAGCCAGGAAAAGGGTGATAATCTTGAGTAAGAAATGAAGCACAAAAGAAAAGGCCATAGAATTTTTCTTGGGACAAGGATGTAAACAGAAATACCAAAGAGGTCAGCATTGAGACTGTACTCCCATCCAAAAAATGGGAGCAAAAGGAAAGGGGACTGAAAGAAGGGAGGGAAGACTGAGGGAGGCAGTAGTCAAAAACTAAAACTCTGTTGTGGAGGGGAAGGGAGAAAGGAAAACTAAAATCATACATGGGGGGAAAGAGAATGGAGGCAAAGACACAGATAGCAATGATAACTGTGAATGTGAATGGGATAAACTCTCCCATAAAACAGAGAAGAATATGAGAATGAATTAAAAACCATAATCTAACAATATGTTGCTTACAAGAAACACATTTGAAATGAAGGCATGCACACAGAGTATAGTTAAAAGGATAGAGAAATATATATTGTGCTTCAGCTGATGAAAAAAATCAGGGATAGCTATCCTAATCTCAGAAAAAGCAAAAGCAGAAGTAGATCTAATCAAAAGAAATAGGGAAGGAAATTATGTCCTGCTAAAAGGCCCCATAGACAACAAAGCAATTTCATTAATAGCCATACAAGCTCCAAGTGGAACATCCAAATTCTTAGAAGAGAAGCTAAGGGAGTTACAGGAGGAAATAGACAGCAAAACTATACTAGTGGGGGACCTCAACCTCCCCCGTCTCTGAAGTTGATAAATATTACCTGAAAATAAACAAGAAAGAAGTTAAGGAGGTAAATAAAACTCTGGATAAGGTAGGTATGAAAAATCTCTGGAGAAAACTGAATGAGGATAGGAAGGAATATACCTTTTTCCCAATGATGCATGGCACATATTCAAAAATTGACCATGTACTAGGGCATAAAAACCTCACAATCCAGTGCAGAAAGGCATAGACAGTGAATACATCCTTCTCAGACAATAATGCCATAAAAATTACATATAATGAAAGGCTATGGAAAGATAAACCAAAAATTAATTACAAACTAAACAATGTAATCCTAAAGAATGAGTGGGTCAATGATTTAGCAAATCAACAAGTAAATTAATTTCCTTGTTCAGTCCCCACCAATCAAGCTACCAGATAATTGTTTTCTAGAGCTAGACAAACTAGCATCAAAATTCATCTGGAAGAACAAAAGGTCCAGAATATCAAGGGAAATAATGAAAAGAATGTTAGGGAAGGCGAGTCTTACCAGAACTCAAATTGTATTATAAAGCATCAATCATCAAAACCACTTGGTACTGGCTAAGAAACAGAAGGATAGATCAGTGGAAAAGGATAGGTACTCAAGACACAGTAGCAATGGATTGTTTGGTAAACCCCAGGAGCCCAGCTTCTGGGATAAGAACTCACTGTTTGACAAAAATTGCTGGGAATACTGGATAACGGTGTGGCAAAAACTATACACAGACCAATGCCTGACACTATACGCAAGAATAAAGTCCAAATATATGCATGATCCAGATATTAAGACTGATACTATAAACAAATCAGGGGAGCAAGGAATAGTATATTTGTCAGAGTTTTGAAGAATGGAGAAATTTTTGAGCAAACATGAGATAGAGAACATTATGAAATGAAAAATGAATAATGTTGCTTACATTAAATTGAAAAGATTTTGCACAAAAAAACTCAATCCAAGCAAAATTAGGAAGGAGGCAGAAAACTGGGAAATTATTTTTGCAACTAGTGTGTGTCATAAATGCCTCATTTCTCAAATATGTAGAGAACTGAGTCAAATGTACAAGAACACAAGTCATTCCACAAGAGATAAATGGTCAAAGAATATGAACAGGAAGTTTTCAGAGGAAGAAATTAAAGCTATCTATAGTCAAATGAGAAAATGCTCTAAATCACTGTGGATTAGAGGAATACAAATGAAAATAACTCAGTTACCTGTCACACCAGTGGGATATTCACAGTCCCTATGGTAGCCATGAATATCATGGCACAATTTTGAATCACAAAATACAAAAGACTCTCCATATGAAAGACAGAACAAAAACATTTATTCAGACACCAGAAAGTCAAATCCATTGCAGTACCAAAAATCTATACACAATAACAATTCAGAGGACAATACCAACTCTAAGGCTTCCCTATGCTAGGCTTCCCTTAAACCAGGTCCACTAAACAAAATCACAAACAAGCCCTTTCAATCACACTAGCTTCCAGTCTGCTTGCCTGTATCCTTCCTAACTCTAACTAGATTCATGACCAACTTCCTCTCAGCTCTGCTCTAGGTTCACCTTCTCCTGTTTCACCCTTCTTATTCTACTCATTCAGCAAAGTCCTCCCACCATAGGCTCCATGTGACTGAGATTCATGTGACTCAGGGTTCCATGTGACTCATGCAGGTTATATGCGCCTATTAATGAATATAAAATATCTCCCCATTTAAATTACCAGTACAGTACTACATCACACCTATCAGATTGTCTAACATGACAAAATAGGAAAATGATAAATGCTGAAGACGATGTCATGAAAATTGGAACACCAATGTGTTGTTGTTGGAGTTGTGAACTGACCCAACCATTCTGAAGAACAATTCGGAATTATGCTCAAAGAGTTATAACAATTTGCATATCTTTTGCCTCAGCAACACTACTTCTAGGGCTATATGCCAAAGAAATCATAAGAATGGGAAAAGGACCTAAATGTACAATGGTATTTATAGCAGCTCTTTTTGTTGTGGCCAAGAACTGGAAATTGAGGGGATGCCAATCAATTGGGGAATGGCTGAAGAAGTCGTGGAATGTGAGTATAATGGAATACTATTTTGCTATAAGAAATGATAAGTAAGCAGACCAGAAAAACCTGGAAAAATTTATAAGAACTTATTCTGAGTGAAGTGAGCAGAACCAGGAGAACTTTGTAGACTGTAACAGCAACATATAATGATTAACTTTGGTAGACTTAGCCCTTTCTTGCAATGCAAGGAACTAAAACATATAAAGAGAAAGAAATATGGTGTGAATTCAGATCTAAGCATACTATTTGTACTCTGTTTTGGTTTGTTTTTCCTTTCTCGTGATTCCTCTCATTCCTTCTGATTCTTCTTTACAACAAGACTAATGTGAAAATAGATTTAATTAGAATGTATATGTAGAGCCTATATCAGATGGCATGTAATCTTGGGGAGGTGGAAAAATTTAAAACCTATGGAAGTGAGTGTTGAAAACTAAAAGCAAATTAATTAAAAAATAAAAGAAAAAACAAACTCCTCTCATCAGAACTTGCCAAACTAATAAGAATTCTCTGGATGTCCTAGCTCCATTTGGCATATCCCATAATGAGAATCTGATTTACACTTACTATAGTCTAAAGCATGTATTCTTAATCTAAGATCCCTAGAAAGAATTCTTGCATAGATTTCATTGGATTTGTGAGTTTGAGTGGGAAATAGACATCTTTATTTTCATAAAAATTCTAATTCAGATTTGTCATTTCTATTAAATATCTTAAATCATTGTTCTGCGAATTGATCTATAGGGTTTACCACATTTCCAAAGGTAGTCGTTAACTCAAAATAAGGTGAAAATTTTGTGATAAAACAATTTTCAAAGACTTTTGAACTCTGGTTAATGGAATAACAAATCACATTTCAAGAAGAATGAAGATGAAGCATGGCAACTGCTTCCTGCCAGAGATGTCATTGACTTAAATGTAGAATGAGAGATCTTTTTGTGTATTTCTGGTATCTAAATTAGGTTTTCTTTTTTCCTTCTAGTAGACTGAACTGACATTGTACATACACACAAACACACACATATATATGTGTGTGTATATATATATTCATACGTATGCATATATATGCATACGTATGTATTTGTGTGTATGTGTACATATACACATATGAAATGATTATATCCACTTCTTATGATTTATAAAGATGGTTATTTTTATTTTTTTATTTTGTTCTTTTTATAAATCTGAAATTATTCTTTTCAGGTCAATTGCAATTACTGTGTTCTGTGTTGCACCACAGTTGGTAACCCATCTCCACCACCAACCTATTCTTTTGAATGATAATCTTCTCATCCATAGTATGTTCCTGACTCCTGCTGATAATACAAATGTGTGTAATTAGGTTATCTCTGATCACCCATAGATAAACTGATAATGAAGCCATTTCAAGTTCTCAGCTGTTACTTCAAACCCAGAAAAGGAAAACAATTAAAAACAAAATATTTGTAGTCATACTACATATTTAAAGCATAATAGAATTTCCTTCTTCAAATTATTTGGAAATATTGAATTTTTTTTACTATAACCTCTCTATCCATGGTGACAGCTTTTTAGGCTACCAACCATATTGCTGACAAATATTGAGTATGTGGTCCTGCAAATCTATCCAATCAGATTTCCAGAAAAAATATGCTGTCTAACCATGATTTTCTCAGATTATACTTGTGATGCTGATACTCTTTATACTCAAGTGTGTAACAATATATTTGGTCTTTTTTGATTGCATGTCCTTTGAATAAAATAACCTCTAAGGATCTTTGGGGACACTGACTCTATCATGTATGCTGTGAACTATCCTACAGAGCTTTGTGTCACTTTAAAAGATAGAACACTGACACATCCGGGATGTTTTGCTATCACAAATTCTTAGATGTGCTTTTCTAAAAGGAAGGTAACTTTTGAGGGGTCAACAATTAATTTAATCAGACACATATATTATTCGCTTAATTCAGAAGAAAATGTCAGCACTCTGAACTTCAGAGAAAATATAGAGAAGCAAAAATCAACCAACAGACAGGGCTTTCAGCTATCTAACCATATATCACAGATCAACATACAAATAACTGTCTGACCATATATACACAGTTACCAGAAAGAGAAAAGCATCCATATCCAGGGTTTTAAAGCTGAGGGCCTCCTTTGTGGCTACCCAGAGACTCATCTGGGCAAACACTTTCAATGAGTAAGCTCCAAACTAAAACCTTACCTCGGAATATTTATACACTTTTCAGAATCAGAGGGCATCACAACCCTTGAGAACCAGTGAATTAGAAAATTAGAAAATTAACAAAAGACTTGTGGCCTAATAATGAGTGGAAAAGATCTAATTAACATTACTGTTACCTATAAATTTTATGAGTAAACACACATCTCTGAGGTACTGGAGACATTACTTTCTGTTTGACATTGAATTTTTAACATCTAATCTATGAGTGTGTCCATACAACCAATTCTGAATCCATCTAATTGGGTTATAGGCTAGTTTTTATCTGTCTGTCATTTACACAGGAATCACATGATACGTTTTCTCTGAGCTTTTTTTTTTTAAATATGAATAACATATCGATAGTATTGTTCTCTGTCTAATAGGTTAGTGATTTCCTCAAAAATAGGACAAAAAAAAAAAAAAAAAGGTTAGCCAAGAATGACTTGGTCTTCTTGAGGCTATGATGACACTCTGAATTCATTGATTCTCTTTCTATATATTTCCCAAATATCTTCTCAATGATCTGTTTTAGAATTTACCAGGAATGAAGTTCAAGTTGACTTGCAATGTAAGGTATTGTCCATTTTAAAGAAAAGGAAATCTGCCCTTATCCAACAGTGGTAGTTTTTTTTTTTCATTTTACATTATTTTTCAAAAATTACTTACACTGGGTCAGAAATCATATGCAAGCTTTATAGTTTTGTTGTTTATACACTACCTGAGAATGTATTACTCTAGACCATATGGCTTGAATGCATCAAGAACAATCATATTCTCTCTTATTGTCTCTTTAGTTATGCTGGGTATCAACTTCGTTACATGCTTTTGTTCTCTTTTTTCCAGCGTAAAGGTTATTCTCCTTGGCAGAATGAACAAGGAAGATAAAAATTGAGCAGCCCTTCCTTCTCTCTATTTTTAGTTATGATTATCCCTAACACCTTAAATAAAAGTCTTGTCTTCTTTGATTCTCCCTCCCTATCCAACATAGCTCAGGAAAAAAATAGTACCTTTCCGCTTAGTTTCCTTTGTCAGGCTCAGCTAAATCCAAACTGCCACCCTTTGCACTCAGCACTATTAGCTGGATGTTGCTACATATCATTCTCTTGTTACCTCACCCTGTTTCCATCTTTTTCCCTTTACACTTTGTTTTTCTTTTTACATCCAAATTACTTAGTGAAGTAGACAGAAAAATGTAGATATGAATTGTATATAGATATAGAGATAAAGATAGAGATTACAGAGTTATTGAGACAGGTATACAGATATACACAGATATATATATATATATATATATATATATGTATATATAATACATGTGTGTAAATAAATAACTACATAGATATATCTACATATGTATAGATAGGTAAAGATAATTCTTGAAATAAATCTCACTTTTTCGTTCTCACTGGAATTGTTTACCTTTGGTGTCCACATTTTATTCTTATGCATCTCCTATCACTCCTGAACTGATTTCCCCTGTGGTATTTTACTCTATGAAACACAACCTATTATTTCTCTAAACATTTTGGAATCTGTTTTTACCAAAGTTTTCCCTGTATTGCATATCAGATTATATCAGGATTTTGTGTCTTTTTCAGATACAAAATCTAGAAGAGAGTCATAATATCCTTTTATAGCTCTCATCACTCCCACTGTAATAACCAGTCCTTTCTTATTAATGAGAATCAGTTTTTTTCTTTTTTGGGGGGTGGCATTTGAGGAAAGAAATGGAGGAAATAAAAAGAAGGGAGGGAACAAAGGGGAGAAACAGAGGAAGGGTAGAGAAAAGAAGGCAGGGAGAAAGAGTGAATATCTAGATAATTGAAATCCCCATCCTGTCTATGTTACACTTCATTGCTTATTTGTTAATCATTTCCCAAATTCCTCACCAATTTCCTTTTACATTCCAAGTAGTATGTAGTATGTTCCAATGACATATTCATTCTAGATTTCCTGATAATTAATTTTCACCCAAATATTATCTATCATGTCCAGACTTCTCTCTGGTTTCTGAATTTCCTACATATTAGCTTCAAAAAGCCCTGTATTTAAAACTTTAAAGCAAAGATATTGAGCATGACACAATAGATTACAATTTTGCACATAAGCAAACTTTTCCTTTGTAGAAAATGATTTTTGTAAACTATTGTGATAGTAGCCTATTGAATTAATAATAGCTAATAGGAACAAATATTTATGCAGAATTTAGTATGTGTCAGCTACTATCCTAAGCACATTACAGTTTTTCCTATTTGATTCTAACAACAACACTAGGAGGCAGGTGCTATTATTATCCCCAATTAACAGATGAGGAAACTGAGATGAACAGAAATTAAGTGACTGGGGAGAAGGTGTGTGGATCCAAGATGGTGGAGTACAAAGATGGACATGTAGAAGTTCCCCTCCATAGCCCATAAAATACCTATAAAAATGACTCTAAACAAATCCTAGCGCAGCAGAAGCCACACAATGACAGAGTGAAAGAGATTTCCAGCCCAAGACACCCTGAAAAGCCAACAGCAAAGGCCCAAAGCACTACGTTCAGAGCATAGCCCAGACTTGGCAGTGACGTGGCAGGGACAGGACTGAAACAGGATTCAGGGGACAAATCGCCAGCAGCAGTGGCAGTACCCAGATTACTTAACCCACAAATACCAAAAGCAGCTTCAAAGGTCAGTGAGAATGCTCTTTCACCTAGGTGAGAAGGGAACAGGGTCTGGCCCTGCCAGCAGCAGTAAATGCAGTCACAGCATCATTTTTGGAGCCCTCAGCTTAAAGTTCCTGAGGGAATTGAGCAGCTGATCTAGATGTCAGCCCTGAGTGGCTCACCTGGGTTGAGGAAGAGTGCTGGCATGCTGGAGCTCGAGGAAGCTGTGGAGAGGGAAATGTACTTGCAAATCCTTGGCAAAACAGAGTGGGTTTGGTGACTCATAGAAGAGAGAAGGCCAGGAGAGGAGTAAACTCCTTTCCTTTGATTGTGCCACCTTGGAGGAGCTGAGAACATACAGGTCCCTAGAGTATGACTGCCTCTTGACAAAGGACTAAAAAGTCAAGCAACTGGATAGGAAAATGCTCAAAAAGGGGGAAAAATAAGACTATAGAAGGCTACTTTCTTGTGAACAGGTATTTTCTTCCATGCTTTCAGATGAGGAAGAACAATTCTTACAATCAGTAGAAGACATAAAAGTCAAGGCTTCTGCATCTAAAACATCCAAAATAAATATGCCATGGTCTCAGGTCATGGAAGAACTCAAAAAGGATTTTGAAACTCAAGTAAGGAAAGTGGAAAAAAAATTGAGAAGAGAAATAAAAGCGATGCAAGAAAATCATGAAAAGTAAGTTAACAACTTGCTAAAGGAGACCCAAAAGAACGTTGAAGAGAATAACACCTTTAAAATAGACTAATGCAAATGACAGAAGACATTGAAAAAGCCAATGAGGAGTGGAATGCTTTAAAAAGCAGAATTAGCCAAATGGAAAAGAAGGTTCAAGAACTCATTGAAGAAAATCGTTCTTTAAAAATGAGAGTGGGGCAGATTGAAACTAATAACTTTATGAGAAACCAAAAAATTACAAAACAAAACCAAAAGAATGAAAAAATGGAAGATAATGCAAAATATCTCATTGAAAAATCTACTAACCTGGAAAACAGTTCCATTAGATAGAGACAATTTAAAATTATGGGGATTACCTGAAAGCCATGATCAAAAAAAGAGCCTAGACATCATCTTCCACGAAATTATTTAGGTAAACTGCCCTGATACTCTAGAACCAGAGGATAAAATAAATATGGAAAGAATCCACCAATCACCTCCTGAAAGAGATCCAGAAAGATAAATTCCTAGGAATATTGCTGCGAAATTCCAGCATTACCAGGTCTACGAGAAAATATTGCAAGTAGCTAGAAAGAAACAATTAGAGTATTGTCGGAATACAGTCAGGATAACGCAGAATCTGGCAGCTTCTACAATGTGATCAAAAGGCTTGGAATATGATATTCCAGAAGTTAAAGTTAACTAGGATTAAAAGCAAGAGTCACCTATCTAGCAAAACTGAGTATAATTCTTCAGAGGAAAAAATACTCCTTCAGTGACAAAGAGGACTTTCAAACATTCTTGATGAAAAGATCAGAGCTGAATAGAAAATTTGACTTTTACGCATAAGAATCAAGAGAAGCATGAACAGGTAAGCAGGAAAGAGAAAACATAAGAGACTTAGTAAAGTTGAACTATTTACATTCCTACATGGAATGATAATATTTGTAATTCTTAAAATTTTTCTGAATATTTAGGTAGTTGGAATGATTACACACACATATGTGTATGAATGTGTATATATACATATATACATTATATATACATGTGTATACACACATATGCATACACACACACACACACACACACACACACACACATATATATATATATATATATATATATATATATATATACAGAGCACACAGGGTGAGTTGAATAGGAAGGGTTGATATCTAAAAGAATAAAGTCAAGAGGTGAAAGAGGAATAGATTAGGAGGAGAAAGGGAGAATTGGAATGGGGAAAATTATCTCTCATAAAAGAGGAAAGCAAAAGCTTTTGCAATGGAGGGGGAAAGGGGGAAGATGAGAGGAAAAAGTGAAGCTTACTCTCATCACATTTGGCTTAATGAGTGAATAACATGCACACTGAATTTGGTATGAAAATCTATCTTACACTACAGGAAAGTAGAGGAGAAAGAGATAAGTGAGGTGGAGGGATTGATAGAAGGAAGGGCAAATGGGAGGAGAAAATAAACCCTTTTGGGGAGGAACAAGGTCAAAAGAGAGAATAGAATAAATGGGAGGCAGCATAGGATGGAGAGAAATATAGACTTACTCAACATGATGATTATGGAAGTCTTCTGCAAAACTGCACATATAAAGCCTATGTTGAATTGCTTGTTTTCTCATTGGACATGGATGGAGGGGGAGGAAGGGAGAGAAGTTGTAACTCAAAATTTTAGGAACAAAGGTTGGAAATTGTTTTGCGTGCAACCTGGAAATAAGAAATACAGGTAATGGTTTATAGAAATATGTCTTACCCTAAAAGAAAAGAGAGATGATAGGGATAAGGGAAGGAAGGTGTGTTACAGAAGGAAGAACAGATTGATGGAAGAAGTAATCAGAATGCATAGGGTTTTGGGACAGAGGAGGGGAGAGATGGGGAGAAAATTTGGAACTCATAATTTTGTGGAAATAAATGTTGAAAACTAAAAGTAAATTTAAAAAGCCATAAAAAACTTTCATAAAATAAAAGAAATTAAATGACTTATCCAGGTTCAGAGAGCCAGTAAGTATCTGAGGTCATATTTGAGTTTAGGTTATCCAGATTACACATGACAGGGTCCACTCATGAGAAATTGTTAGGCCCAGCAACCTTCTATCTATCTTCTATGCTAACTGGAAACTAAATTATGGGAGTCTCTTATTATTTTTATTTTTTAAAGTTTCAATACGGAGATTTTATTTTACATTATGTTATTTCTAAATAAAGTCTTTCTCTCCTTCTAGAAAGTTACTTCTTTAAGAAGGAATTTTTAAAAATCTGTTCAGGAATATTAAATATCTAATCCAATTGAATCTGACAGTATATCCCATATTCCACGTAGTCCTTTACCTATTGAAAGCAAACAGTGGAGTAGTGGAGTATATTGCTTTTTTTTTCTTCTTTTGACACAAACTTGGTCATTAGAAAGTATTCCAGCTTGATTTTTTAGTTGCTGATCTTTTATTACAATCATAATATGAATTGTTTTGCTATTGCTGCTTATTTCAATTGGTTCAGATTTGTTATTTGTTAAGACATATTAATACACCATTATATGAATTTGGCATGATTTGTTTAGCCATTCCCAAATTTATAGGTTTCCAGTGTTTTGCTAATATAAAATATGCTCCTAAAAGTATTAAAGTATAGATCTACATTTGTATATAAATCTATATCTATCTATCTATCTATCTATCTATCTATCTATCTATCTATCCATCTATCTATACATACATATATATGTATGTATATATATATACACACATATATATGTGTATATATATATATACATACATATATATATATATATATATATATATATATATATATATATATATATATATATATGATCTCCCTATTTTTAAATTCCCTATAGTATAAGATATCAGTAGGATTGCTGGGTTGAGGACAATAAACATTTTAATAAATTTGGGGGAAACAATATCTAATTTTTTTTTCAGAATGATGAGATGAATTCTAAATCCCATCAAGAATGTATTACTTCAGCATACAGAATCATTTTTAATCTAACTTAAATAAATAGGAAGAAAACCATCCTCTGAGACTTAATTTAGGTAGTAGTACAGACATATACTATTTATTGGTAATACTGCTTTAATGAAAGGCTATACATAGCAAGGCTATACACACCAAGACAGGACAATACATTTATGTATGAATTTATGTACAAATATACTCACCTATCCATTCATTTTTTTTTTTATTTTAGGGATGATATGTAGTTTAGAAATTTATTTTTGATTACTATTCTTTTAAAAATGAAAATGCAATTAACACCTTGTCAATGCTTCTTTGTCAGGAAAAGAATGTAAGAACTCATCATCAGCTTTTCAAAGCCAAACAATTTTCAATGTAGATATGTGTCAGTACATATTGGGTTGGTGAGAGTTTTTATATTGTAAATAAAGTCAAAAATATGTTAAAGATAAACTGATGGTCTCTTTTGTATTCTTAGCAGTGAAGATCAGTAAGTATATATGATTTTAAAGTTAAAGTACTTCAGTGTTAATTCAACCCAATTTCCTGATGGGATGCTTGGGTGCTTGTACCCAGATACAATTTTAAAATTATTTTCCCTAATGTCATCTCCAAAGCTCAAGAACAGTATGCCTAGCAATTATTCATGTGTGGGCCCCAGTCAAGTACTTATCTCTCTCCATAGCTCAGGATACTTATTTCTCTCCCTGTTACAGTAACAAGCTGTACCTGTAAGAATTTCACTGTGGAGCCAAGATGGTGGAATGAAAGCAGGAACTTGTTTGAGCTCTCTCCCAAAGCCCTCTATATATGTTAAAATTACTACGAATAAGTTCAAGAGCTGTAGAACCCACAAAATGGCAGAGTGAAACAATTTTCCAACCAAGACATGCTGGAAGGTCAACAGGAAAATTCTGTTGCACCAAGTTGGGAGAGGAGCACAATACAGCATAGGCCATACCAGCAAAAATGGTAACAGAGCAGGCCTCATGGGCCTGAATAACTGGCAGCTGTAGCAGTTTCCTGACTTTTCAACCCCAAAATGCCAAGGGCAATTTGAAAGGTCTATGGGAAAAGTCTGTCAGGTCTGTGTGAGAGAGGAGCACAGTCCAGCCTCAGTCCTTGAGGGGTAGTGGTAGTGGGCAGTGGCAGTGGCAGTAGCTGCCTATGGAACTCTCAGATGACAAACAGTGATGCCATCCAGTGGTTGCTCTGAGGGTCATTTCAGGGATCTCTTTGGTGGCATTGAGGCAGCATTCTCTTGCTTTTCCTGTGCTTGGATCTCGATCATAATCCTGGATGACAGACCTGGGGTGAAGAGGAGAGATGGAATGGCACTGCTTATGGCAACAATGAAGCAGGAATACTCCTTACACTTCCAAGGCAGAGAAGAGGGCTTGTGGTCACTCACAGACTAGAGTAAATGCCAAGAGAGGAATAAAAAAAGTCTCCTTTGATCATACCACCTTGGAAGAGGTGAAAATTTACAGGTCCCTAGAGGGATCTCTGAAAAGAGCTGCACAAAACTCCTGGAGCTTGTGTCAGTACCTAACCCCCTACTGGAAGCAGAGTCTTACTTTAATAAAGATCTAAAGAGTCAAGCAATTGGCTGCAGAAATGAAAAAACATTGCAAAAAACCTCAGATTATAGAATCTTACTTGGGTGAAAAGGAAGATTCAACATACAACCAGAAGAAGAGAATAAAATCAAAGCTCTTACATCCAAACTCTCCAAGAAAAATATGAATTTAAGGTGGGAGCAAAGATGGTAGAGTAGAAGGATGGACCTATAGAAGCTCTCTCCTGGCACCACCCCAAGCCCAAAGAATACTTGTAAAAAATGACCCTAAACCAATCCTAGAGCAACAGAAATCACAAAAAGACAGAATGAAAGATATATCTGGCTCAAGACAGCCTGGAAGGCTGACAGGACAGGTCTATCCTACCAGGCTCAGAGTGGAGCTCAGCCCAGCCATGGTCATGCTACCCAGCAGGGACAGGACTGGAGCAGGTTGAAAAGCGTAGAATCACAGTCAGCAGTTCCTGTTCCCAGATTCCTCAACCCACGCATGCCAAAGAAAACTTCAAAGATCAGTGAGAAAACTCTTTCACCTAGGTGAGAAAGGAGCAATGTCCTGCCCTAATCCCAGCTCTAAGTGGCTCCAGGCAATGACAGTGTCCATTTTTGGAGCCTTCAGCCCAAAGACCCTGAATTGAGCCACTAATCTGGATCTCAGCCCTGAGTGGTTTTCTGGTGTGAGGAGCAGCACTGGCTGGTGGAGATGGTCGTAACTGTGGAAAAGCTATTTTATTTGCTGATCCTGGGCAGAAAAGCTTGTGGTTGCTCCCAGAGAAAAGTGCAGGCTAGGAGAGGAATAAAATCCTCTCCCTTGATTGTGCTACCGTGGAGGAACTGAGAACTTGCAGATTCCTAGAGTATGTCCTCCTCTTGACAAATGACTAAAAAGTCTAGTAACTGGCTAGGAAAATGCCCCCAAAAGGGGAAAAATATAAGACTAGAGAAGATTACTTTCTTGTGAACAGGACCTTTCAGGTCCTTTTTCCATCCTTTCAGATGAGGAAGAACAATGCACACCATTAGCGAAAGATATAAAAGTCAAGGCTTCTGCATCTAAAACCTCCAAAATAAATGTGTAATGGTCTCAGACCATGGGAGGGCTCAAAAAGGATTTTGAAAATCAAGTAAGAGAGGTGGAGGAAAAATTGTGAAGAGAAATGAGATCCATGTAAGAAAACTGTGAAAAGTGAGGTAACAACTTGCTAAAGGAGACCCAACAGAACGCTGAAGAAAATAACACCTTTAAAATAGACTAATGCAAATGGCAAAAGAGGTCCAAAAAGTCAATGAGGAGAGGAATGCTTTAAAAAGCAGAATTAGCCAAATGGAAAAGGAGATTCAAAAGATTGCTAAAGAAAATAGTTTTTGAAAAATTAGAGTGGAGCAGATGGAAGTTAATGACTTCATGAGAGAGCAAGAAACTACAAAACAAAACCAAAAGAATGAAAAAATGGAAGACAATGTGAAATATCTCATTGGAAAAACAGGGGACCTGGAAAGTAGATCCAGGAGAAGCAACTTAAAAATGATGGGACTGCCTGAAAGTCATGATCAAGAAAACAACCTAGACATCATCTTTCAAGAAATTATCTCAGAAAACTGCAGTGATATTCTAGAACCAGAGGGTAAAATACATATGAAAGGAATCCACGGCTTGCCTCCTGAAAGATCTGAAAAGAAAACCTCTAGGAATATTGTAGCAAAATTCCAGAGTTCCCAGGTCAAGGAGAAAATATTAGAAGTTGCCAAAAAGAAACAATTCAACTATGGTGGAAATACAATCAAGAAAAGACAGGATTTACCAGTGTCTACCCTAAGGGATCAAAGTATTTGGAATATGATATGTCAGAGGTCAAATGAGATAAGATTAAAACAAAGAATAACCTACCCAGCAAAACTGAGAGTAATACTTCAGACAAAAAAAAAAATTCATTGAAATAGAAGACTTCCAAGCATTCTTGTTGAAAAGACTAGTGCTGAATAGAAAATCTGACTTTGAAACACAAGAATCAAGAAAAGCATGAAAAGGCAAACAGGAAAGAAAAGCTTTAAGGAACCTATCAAAGTTGAACTGTTTACATTCCTACATAGAGAGATGTTATTTGTAACTCATGAGAACTTTTTCAGTATTATGGTAGGTAGAGTAAATATAAATGTACACATAAATATAAATATATACCTACATGTATATGTATGTGCATATGTATGCATATATGTATATATCTGTGTGTATATATACATATATGTAGATTTGTATGGGTATGTGTGTATATTTTATATGTGTAGTTAGGTAAACATGCATGAGTGTTTGTGTGCATGTATGTATGTATGTATGTATGTATGAATGTATATATGTACGAATATGTGGACATATATATGTCTACATAGCCAGAGGGCACAGAATGAGCTGAATATGACAGGAGAATACTTAAAAAAATAAAATTTGCTGTTGAATGTAATGTGCTATGAGTAAGAGAATGGGAAAAGTAGAATATAGCAAATCATCTCACATCAATGAGGGAAGAAAGAACTTTTACAATGGAGGGGAAGAGGGGGGAGATGAAAGGAAATAATTATGTCCTACTCTCATAGAATTTGACTTAAGGAGGAATAACACACACTCACTTGGATATGGAAAACTAGTTTACCATGCAGGAAGGCAAGGGGGAAGACATAGGAGAAGGAAGATAAGAGAAGTGACAGCAAATTGGGAAAGGGATATTAGGAAGGAAATACTATTGTGGGACAACAGATCCAGGGAGAGAATGGATTAAATGGAGGGTAGCATGAGACAGAAGGAAATGTGATTAGTCTTGTACAAAATAACTATTACAGAATTGTTTTGCATTATTATGCATATATGACCTATACTGAATTGCTTGTTTCCTCAAAGAGGGTAGGTGGGGAGGGAGAATGGAAATATGGAAGTGAAAGCTTGAGAAATTAATGTTAAAAATTGTTTCAGTATGCAGCTGGAAATTAAGATATACAGGCAATAGAGTGAAGAAATCTATTTTACCCAATAGGAGAATAGAGGGGATAAGAGATGGAAGAAAGGTGGGTAATAGAAGGGAGGACAGACTGGAGGAAGGGGTGAATGGGGTGCATGCTATCCTGGAGTGGGGGTGGGGAGAGATGGCGAGAAAATTCTGAATTCAAATTCTTGTGGAAGAGAATGTTGAGACTGAAAAATAAAATTATATTAAAAAATTAAATACACACACAAAAATCTACAGTCTACTTCCCCAAATTTAGGTCATTCAATTCTGAAAATATTCTTTCCCTGCCCTAGCGTATGTAAACATTTTCTTTCTCTGGCCAACCCCAAAGTTAATTACTATCTCTGCCACCATCATTAAGTCTTAGTTCCATGAATTTGGAATATTATATACAGAATGATAAGAATAAATATGTTTATGCAAGTGTATACATATAACAGTTTCTGGAATTTCCAATGAATTTTTTTCTCTCCAAGTGTGCCAAAATTTAAATAATTATTTTTAAATCAGAGGAAAATTATATGATAGTTGTTGAAGTATAGTGTAAAAGGGCTGTCTTTGTGGCATACTATCTGCAAGATGTTGTAAACGTCATTTGCTTTCGCTGGGCTTTTCTTCCCTCGTCTGTAACATAAAACCCTTTGAGTAGTTGGGCTCTGAGGTTCTGCTAGATCAAAAGTGATTTTCTTAGCCAATTCCATTAGTCTTTACTTGTGTATTGTATTATGAGAATTGAATGGGAAATAAAACAAGGGGGAAAAGGTTTGAATTCATCCAAAAATCTCATTTCTTATTCATCCTTCCTTGCTCATCTGTAAGGACAGAAGCCTTTCCATTTGTATTGATCCATTATATACGAAATCAAGCAATGACATATTTATTAGATGTTAACACCAGATTACAGAACACAGATTTCATAAAGAGTAAGAATTGTTTGTTTCCATGAGGACATTTTACTGCACAGCAGAGGTCTGAGGAGAGTCAAATTTTTCTTTGATCGACTGTTTAAAAAAATGCCCTGGGGAAGTTGCAGTGTTCAGTTAGAGATATATAAAAGCCAGCAAAGAGATGGCTAACTAAACATATGTTGGGCTTGGAGACTGGGAGAAGGGAAGAGAGGTAAATGAAGTACTTTAATTTGTAATAACAGAACTGTTTGTGAGCTTTTGCCTCAGAACTTAGCAGTAATAGCTAAAAACTGAAAGGACACCCATTATTAAAAGTATTTCCCAAATACCTTCGAATAAAAGGGATAAGAGGAAAGTTCCTTGATTTCAATATGCTAACAATTTTTTATTTTATTTCTCATTAGGCAGAAAACTTTCAGATTAAGTTTTAATTGATTTTGATAATAATAAAAAATTGCAATAACATTTATGTAGCATACTAAAGTCTCTAAAGTGTTTTATATATATTATCTCATTTTATCATCTAAACAAGTACTATTATGTTACAGATGAGGAAAATGAGCTGATGAAAGTAAAGCGATTTTCTAGAGTTGCACAGCTAGTAATTGTCTGAAGTAAGATTAGAAAGCAAGATCTTTCTAATTCAAAGTCCAGTGTTCAATCCATTATGCTACTTAGCTGTCATTTCTCTTGTATAAAGAATGCAAATAATAATTTTCCTCTATTCCATATTATGGGGGAAATTATATTTTCAAGACTCTTTCTAGCTTCACAAATTTTTATTTATTTAATTTCTGATCAGTTAGAGTGCCAGCTAACACATTTTAGTCTTCCAAATGAGATAATATATGGGAGAATGGAAAACAATAACTTTTGATATAGTGCCAACTATGTGCCAGCCACCATGCTAAGCACTTTACAAAAACATAACCCCATTTGATCTTCAACACATTCCTACAAGATAGGTCCTGTTATTACCTGAATTTTACAGCTGAGGAAACTGTGACAAACAGAGGTTAAACGTGTTGCCTGAAGTCACACAGCTATTATGTCTGAGGGCAGGTTCAATTTCAGGTCTCCTTAATATAAGCCCTCAATTCACTGCCCCAACTAGCCACCATATGTAAATTGCCTTGCAAACTTTTAAGCTATTATACAAGATCCAGTTATTATTATATTTTAGAAGGGATCTCTTAAAAATTTTCTACATTCAAAGAAAGTCTAAAATTGGTCTTTCATCAGCTTTCTTCTTAAAATGTTAATTACATTTAATAATAGACCTATATGAGACTGGTAGTTTTGCTTCGTGATTTTGACCTGGGTTTAGTTCCTCCTTCTTACCTGGGACTGCTATTTTACACCATCCTTGACTGAATACATTGCTTTGAACTTTGCACATTCTTTTTAGTTATTTCTTTTCAGGTGAAATAAGTAATAATGTGTTTCTATTGGTTAAAGGGATCCAGATCCAACTATTTTGGGGTTACAGATTTTCTCTAGAGTTTTCTTGTTTTTGTTTTGTGGAAATGATCCCTTGATGAATGATACTATCTTAAGTTCATCTTCTCTTTTATTCCTCTTTTAGCTTAGGAGAAATCTCTCCCAGGCTATCATTTCTCCTCATTCCTAATGACAATCAGGGCTGGCTTCAGTGCAAGACTGTCTTGTCACAAAAGCTCAGAAAGTTACCTTTGATAAGTGTCATATGACTGAATAAAGGGACTTGGAACAAAATGGAACAGGTGCCATGTCCCCAGTCTCCCTGGGAAAGCTGCCAGGAAGTAGAAAATTCACAATCAAGAACTCATTGGGAAACAAAAAGAAAGTATTTGATTAAATTCATGCTATTTTTTGTGTTGCCTATTTGTTTATATGTTATTTGTCCTGATAGCATGTAAGTCCTTGAGGACGGGGAATATTTAATTTTTGTCTTCATTCTCCTGGGGCCTAGCACAGTGTTTGACACATTGTAGGTGTTCAATGGTGTTTGTTGATAGATGGCTTGATAGTAAATACTTGATAAATACTTTTTTGAAAAATGTAATTAAGTGAAATATGCTATTTGTTTGTAGAAATTGATCCTATATTTTAGTGAAAGTCACTCATTTTGACAAAAGAGAGAGAAGCAAGCAAATCATAACCAATCATTATAAAAATAAAACATGTATCAAATAGTTTGTGACATCTCTAGGACACGTGAATTGAATGCTATATTTGGCATAAAGGAACCTGAGCCCAACAACTGTCTTTAACACTACTAGTGGTTGCATTAAGTTCCAGAAATTTGCAGAGCATCCAAGAAGTACAAAAATTTGAACAGGAGGAGGACCGTAGGCAGCATTGCTTTTTTTTTTTTTAATTGCAACATTCATTTAATGACTCCAAGATTTGGTGAATAAGGGGAAGACTTGTCCTTTTTAATAATAGTTTTATTGTTGTTGTTATGTGGAAGTAAGACAAGAAATGAAATTTTCTCCAAGTAACAGAAAATGGATAGCATGTTGAGGGCAATGGAGACATGCATGATGAATATGAACAGACTGAAAAATATTGCACTGAAGAACTTCACAGGAAAGGAGTAGAAAGACATAGTCACATGGCAGAGGCCAAGGGATAAGTAAATGAATGAATGAATTAAATGTGTCAAGCAGTATACCAAACAAGGGGATTACAAAAATAAAGCAAACAAAAAAAATATAATCCTTGTTCTCAAAAAAAGTTTCATTCTAATAAGGGAAACACATTTTTGTACTTAGGGTGGAAGTTCATTTTAGAAGTTAAAGGCAATGTGACAGATGAAGATAAAACTTAGTAGAAAGATAAGGGGTTGTACTGAGAAACAGCTTATCCATCTTCCTGGCTCACCAGGTTTACCTTATGTTGACTAGCTAAAACCATGGGTTAGAGTGTTAATCAGAAAATATCTCACTAATGAAGAGATTCTGTGAGAGTTACAGTCATCACTCTCAAGGAGGAAGAAAGGAAAAACTACTGAGCTTACTATGTGTGAAACGCTGATGTTAGGAATATAGATACAAAAGCAAAGATTGTCTCTGCTCTCAAGGAGCACACATTATAAATATTCATAAGGATGTTATGTGGCACTGTGTTCCAGAAATTTATAGGGAGATGGTGAGTGGGTTAATAAGGCAAAATATTTAGATGTGCTCCCTTCAGGCACAATAACAGAGATGATTTGATCATGGCTATATTATTGTAAGGAGGTGACATAAAGAGGAAAAGACATTTCTGAAGTTGGTTACAAAGCAGTTGGAATAGAGAATAACATAAATCAGGGCTGGTGATTTCTTGAAACAGTGATCTGAGAGAAGCAGTCACCAAATTCCAAACAGGATAGGTGGAAATTTCTCCACTGACATAAGACAGTAAGAAAAATATAGAAAAGAGCAAAAGGTGAGTAAATAAACTGGGTAGCCGACCTGTGCTCTCTTATCGCAAATGAAAAGAAGGAAGGCCTGTGCCGTGTGGAGCAGATGTGATATGATATGGCATGGACAGAAAACACATAACATGGTAAGGCCCAAATGGGTTGAAATTGCATATCTTGTTGGAAGGACCTCCCACTTATTAGATGAATTCACTGATCCAATTCAAAATTGGTTATTTTAGATCTTAACATGTACAACTGTATTTCAATATAATTTGCTTCCTTTGTAATTCTATGTATTTCATTTAATGCACTTAAAACATTATTTCGAGAACAGTTCTATAGTTATTACCAGATTACCAAAGAAGTTCATGAAAGAAATACAATAAGGTTAAGAATTCCTACTTCAAATCTTCATTTAATTGAGGAAGAACAATTTTCTGACAAGCAAGTTTACAATTTCTTCTACTGAAAGTCTATATTAATAGATGCAAATAGACTAAAAATAACATGGGTAGTAAAATGTATAGGGTTTTTACATGACCCAAATCTTCAGATTAGTTCTTGTAAAAAAATGGAACCATAGATTTACATTTTCAAGGTTTCTAGTACTACAATAATTTTGCAGATGATGAAATTCAGGCAATGCATATAACAGGCAGAATTTGAAACAAAGTCTTCTTGCTTCAGTGCAAAGATCTGCCCTCTATTCCATGCTGCTTCTCCAATTCATCTTAGCATTAATTTAGAACTATTTATTCCAAATTTTTTTTCTGAAAAATGAGAAAGGGAGTCCAAAAGTGAAAGAAAAATATAAAGATTATTTCACCTTTGTCTTTGACTTTATATTGTTTCTTAGCCAGAGAATCCACTTCTTCTCCATTTCATGGTTTCAGAAGACCATACCAATATACCTTTACATAATTAGGTAAATATCAATATTTATTTGATCAAAATATCAAGATAATCAAAATATTAATCTGAAAAGTTCCTTGTGAAATATAGGTGCCAAATAGGAATAACTTCTAGATCCCAAGTAACTGTTCCCACTGTGGCTGTCACAAAACAATTTCCCCCTTTGATCTTAGGAGACTCAGATATCATTGAAAGTGGAAACCAGCCAATGGTACTAAGTCCAAAATGACCTTATTATGGGTACATTTTATCTTGTAGAAGGAAAATTCCTTAACTTGAGGATGGTAGAATCAATATCAGATTGATTATTAGTAATAGAATCAAGATTAACTGAGGTATCTGTTGTCCCTTTTCCATATAGTTTATATTAGTTCTTTCCCCAAAAAGCAAGGAAGCTATCTTCAAGAGTCCCAAAGGGCTTGGCTTCAAGTCATATCTTCAGCGTTTCAGTTCTCAGTGATCTATCATATTCTTGTAGTTTTCTGACTATTATATCAATGAATCAACCATTCACCTAGCATTTAAGTGTCTACAATATGTCAGGCACTATGCTAAGTGCAAAACAGACCAACAGATAAACAATTAACAACATAACTTCCTTAAATAGCTCAAGATGTTCACCCACTTCGAATCTGGGACCTTCAGATTTGTATGATGCACACAGAGTTACTACAATCTGGTCCAAAATAAGTACATCTCCATGAAGCTGAGAGATGAAAAGGTGAGAAATCTACCCAACAAAGTTGCTGCAGTATTCTTACTTAAATTTCATTCTATTATATGGAGCAATTTGTTTGAGGAATGAGGAGAATTTTTATTTTTTTTTAAATCCATAAGTTTTATTTACTTTTTGATGTACAGTTAAAGCACCCAATTCTACCCTTATTTATTGAGATTTCAAAACTTTTCCTTTTTCAAATGACCTAATATTGTATAGAAGCAAAAATTTTGGAGCTGCCAGGAATCTTAGAAATCTGCTCTAAGCCTTCATGTTCTAAATAAGGATACCATCCATGATACGGTTCATTTCATCATTTCATAACTTTCTTCACCAGAAGAATCAAAAGAGATGTGAAAGTTCTTCATTTCATTCCAACATCAACTCTAAAACTAGAAAGTGACTTGGCAGTCTCATCCATCACAAAGTTTGAGAAGGGGACAGAGACTAGAGATTTGGACTAGAGATACCTGAGACACAATATTACAATTGTTTTATCAGTGGTAGAATATATATCCACAGGGGACCCAGGAATTTTGAGGACAAGTCAGGCATCCATAATTGTGTGAGAGGTGTCCTTTGGACCATCATCACACCTAGGTCATACTAGGCTGTCATTAGTTCTCCCTAGCTTTGTGTGAGTACCCATGAATATTCCCATGTAACAGAATAACTTGCAAATAAAGAAGAGGGACACATGTTTTTAGAGAAGTATGAGAGAGCTTGGTCAGGTTTTCTAATTGGCTTCCTCTGATTTCATGCACAAATCAAAATCTAGCAAATTCTCCATGAAGCAGCTAGAAAGCTCCAAATTTTCAGCAAAGAGAAATCCGTGTATGAAAGGTTTAAAAAAATGTCAGAGCAAGAGGGAGGAGACACTAAGTAGGAGAAAGGGTGCATGGTAGACTGTAAAAACCCTATAACCACAAAGAGTCAGCCCAGAAAACCCAAGATCTCTCAGGCCTACCACTACAGGGGATCTCTAAAATCAAGCACTATTTCTGGTTTCTGTTATGGCACCGAGGTGGGTAGCTACTGTAAATTGGAATGAATAAGACCAGTTGGATGTAAGGCTGAGAATAAGGAAACAAAGTATCTATTTAAATCATGTCATTCTGATAAATGCCTTAAATGAAAAGTTAGGAAATTGTGAAGTGTCACCTACTCACATAATCTTGAAGTGAAAGTTAGGAATTTATAACTATAGAATCTGACTACTGAACCTTACTGGAGCAAGAGACCCTTGAAGGCAATGACATTTCAAGCAGCTATTTTTCAGCATGTCACTGGCTGTTGAAGAAAAGTACACAAAAGCAGGCGATGTTTGCTTGATGGTCATTGAAGTATAAAGATTTCTTTGTAATATTGTGATCCCCAGAGAAAAAATTGCAACTGGAAATTTCTGGTTCTCTCCCTTTCTTTCTCCCAACAGTAACTTAGGCCTTATTGAGGAGTATGTAAGTTAAAATGTATTTGTGTGAAAATATTAAAAGTTGTTTAATCCCTTAAGGACTTTTTTTAAAAGAACAATTAGCTTATGCTGTCATTGGTTTGAAAAAAGTTGCCCTCTCCCTGTAATTCCTGTAGCAATAATTCGAGCTCATTATCCATCAGTGTGGGGAAATTGAATTTATAGCCTCTGGTTAGGAATGAATGCTGCTGTAGCTTATTTAACAGTACTTGTGCTGTAGAACCATGATGAACCCAGAAAGAAAAGCTGAGCATTCATGTTCCTATGGAGAGAGGAAAGTAACTAGGCTTAAAAAGTGCTTAACATATACCAGAGCAGCACCGATCTTTTCTTTCAATGCCTTGGCATTGATTTTTCCAATCACAATTGTTAGCACGTACTGGATGATGTTCAGAACCCTGAATTTCAGTTGCTGATAAGTAGCTCCTTAGAGATATTTTTTAAATAATATTTAATTTTTTTCCAATTACACATAAAAGATCATTTTTTTCATTTACTTTTTTTATTTTGAGTTTCAAATTACCTCCTTCCCTAAAATTATAGCATGTACATTAAATCATGTAAAATATATTTCTGTATTAGTCATGTTGTGAAAGAAGAAACAAACCAAAAGAAAAAAAGAGGAAAAAAGTACAGTGAAAATAGCATGCATCCATGTAAGTCACTCACAGTTGAACATCTTAATTGTTCCTGTCACTGTTGAAATGTTAATTAGAGAGTTAAAGATCTTTCCCACACATTAATGGGTCTGCCCATTAAGGAAAACTTGATTAGAGCACCCCCACACATTTTCTCAATTTTTAATAAGCTGGTCCTCAAACATTATGATGTCCTCTAGCTCTAAAAAGTGTATAAATACTATGAGATTAGGTTTTACTTTGGGGCTTACTCATTGGAAGTGTTTGTTTGGCCAGATGAGACTCTGGGCCACCACTAAGGAGCCTCCTGGCTTTGAAAACCCATGTGTTGGTGCTTCTCCCTCTGGTAACTATTTATGTATGGCCATGCAGTTGGATCTGTCTGTTGATCTATGATGGATATATTGCTAATGGAAGCTCTGTGTGTTGATTATTATTTTTTTGTATTTTCTCTGAAGTTCAGGGTGCTAATTTTTCCCCTTAGCTAAGTGAATGATATATGTGCTTGACTAAATTGATTGTTGACGTCTCAAAAGTTGCTTTCCTTTCAGAAAAGCAGATCTAAGAACCTGCACATCAGACCCTATTTTGTATGTTGGGATCCTTTCTGATACAACTGTGTACAATGCTCTACTGATGCTGCTCACTTCACTTTAGATCAGTTCATAGAAGTCTTTCCAGATTTTGTTTTGTTTTTTTCCAATATCTGCCTTTCGTGAGTTCTTTGAGAACAATAGTGTTCCATTACCTTCATATATCTCAACTTGTTCAGCCATTGCCCAGTTGAGGAGCATCAATTTATAATTTTTTGCCACCACAAAAAGAGCTGCTATAAATATTTTTGTACAAGTAGATACTTTTCCCTTTCTATGATGTCTTTGGATACAGACCTAGTAGTGCTATTGCTGGATCAAAGACTATACACAGTTTGATTGACCTTTGGACATAGTTCTAAATTTCTCTTCAGAATGGTTGAATCAATTCACAGTTCCACCAACAGTACACAGAGTTTCAGTTTTCTCACATCCCCTCCAATGTTTGTAAATTTCCTTCTCTGTTGCATTACTCAATCTGATAGATGTTAGGTGGGGCCTTAGAATTGTTGTAATTTGCATTTCTCTAATCAAAAATTATGTGGAACATTTTTTCATGAGATCATAGCTTTGATTTCTGCATCTGAAAACTGTCTATTCATATCCTTTGACCATATTCCAATTGAGGAATGACTTGTATTTTTTAAAAATATGATTCATTTCTGTATATATTTGAAAAAGAGGACTTTATCATAAATATGTACTATAATTTTCTCCCAGCTTTCTTCTTCTTGGTTACATTGATTTTGTTTGTGTAAAACCTTTTTTTAATTTAACATAATCAAAATGATCCATTTTATATTTTGTGACCTTGTTTGTCTTTTGTTTCATCACAAATTGTTCCCTTCTCTGCAAATCTGATAGACAAACTATTCCTCACTCTCCTGATTTGCTTATGATATCATCCTTTACGTGTAAATCATTTACACATTATGGTCTTGTTGTTGCATACGGTATAAGTTATTGGTCTATATCAGGGATGGGAAACCTTCAGCCTCAAGGCCACATGTGGCCCTCTAGGAGCACAAATATGGCCCTTTGATTTAACCCAAATATAATAAATATAATAAAAGAATTGCTCTGAGAAGTTTGGATTCAATCAAAGGGCTGCATTTGAGGACCTAGAGGGACACATGTGGCTTTGTGACTGTATGTTCCCCACTTCTGGTCTATACCTAGTTTCTGCCATACTTTTTTCCAATTTTCACAAAAGTTTCCATATTCAATTGTGTGTGTTATTCTCTCCTTAAGCCAAATCCCATGAGAGTAACACTCACTTATTTCCTTTCATCTCCCCCCCTTCCCCTCTCTGTAAAGGCTCTTTCCTGTCTCTTTCATGTGAGATAATTTGCCCCATTCTACCTCTCCCTTTCTCTTACTTCTCATAGAATTCACTCAACAGTAAATTTTACTTTTTAGACATTCTGCTTTCAATTACAGCTCACCCTGTGATGTGTGTGTGTGTGTGTGTGTGTGTGATTGAAAGTCTTGTATTTCATTGAAATTCCATCTTTTCCCTGAAGTATTATATTCACTTTTGCTGCTTAGGTGATTCTTGGTTTTAATTCTATCTCCTTTGAGTTCTAGAACATCATATTCCAAATCCTTTGATTCCTTAGTGTAGAAGCTGCTAGATCTAGTGTTATTCTGATTGTATTTCCACAATACTTGATTTGTTTCTTTCTGGCTACTTGTAATATTTTCTCCTTGACCTGGAACGCTGGAATTTTGCTACAATATTACTAGGAGTTTTCCTTTTGGGATCTCTTTCAGGAGGTGATTGGTGAATTCTTTCCATTTCTATTTTACCCTCAGGGTTTAGAATATCAGGACAGTATTCCTTGATAATTTCTTGGAAGATGATGTCTCAGCTCTTTTTTTGATCATGGTTTTCAGGTAGACCAGTCATTTTAGATTATCTCTGCTGGATCTATTTTCCAGATCAGTTGTTTTTACAATAAAATATTTCACATTTTTTTCTATATTTTAATTCTTTTGATTTTCGTTTCTAATTTCTTGGTTTCTTATAAAGTCAGTAGCTTCCATCTGCTCCATTCTAATTTTTAAACAACTATTTTCTTCAGTGAGCTTTTGAACCTCCTTTTCCATGTGATGGAATTCTGCTTTTTAAAGCATTCTTCTCCTCATTGACTTTTTGGACCTTTTTTGTCATTTGGGTTAGTCTATTTCTAAAGGTATTATTTTCTTCAGCATTTTTTGGGGAGGTTTCTTTTAGCAAGCTGTTGACTCACTTTTCAAGATTTTTTTTGCATCTTTCTCATTTCTTTTAGCAATTTTTGCTCCACCTCTCTTATTTGATTTTCAAATTCCTTTTTGAGTTTTCCCATGGCCTGAGACCACTGCATATATTTTGGAAGCTTTGAACTTTCTGTCTTCCTCTGATTGTATGCTTTGCTCTTCCTCATCCAAATGGATGGAAGAAAGTATCTTTTCACCAAAAAAGTAATCTTCTGTAGTCTTATTTTTTCCACATTTTGTTCATTTTCACAGCCAGTTTCTTGACTTTGGAGTCCCTTGTCAAGTGCATAGTGTATTACCCTGGGCTTCAGAAGTTTTGTGCAACAGTTCTCTGAGATATCTCTAGGGTCTTGTAGGTTCTCAGTTCCTCCAAGGTGGGACCATCAAGGGAGAAGAGTTTACTCCTCTCCTAACCTGAGCTCTGGACTGTGAGCAACCAAAAGCACTCTTTTCTGCCTTAGAGTTGTGAGTAGGATTCCCTCTCCACAGCCACCTCCACCTCCATCTCTGCCACACCAGTGCTCCTCCTCATCCCAGTACCACCTCTGAGGACTGAGACTCAGATCTGCTGCTCCATTATCCTAGGGTGTTTAGGTCGAGGGCTCCAAAAGTGAATACTGTTGCCGCAGTGGCTTCCAGTACCCTGGGCCATGGTCTAGTGCCAGACTCTGCTGCCCTCTCACCTCTCCCCTCAAGCCCAGATGAAAGAGCTTTTATAATGACCTTTGAAGCTGTCTTTGGCATTTTTGGACTGAGAAATATGGAAACCGCAGTAGCTACCCATGATTTTGCACCCTGAAGCCTTCTGTAGTCCTGTCCAGAGCTTTCCATGTAGGGCTGTGCTCCATTCTCAGCCTGGTGCAATAGACCTTTCTGGTTGGCCTTCCAAGCTTTCTTGGGCTTGAAATCTGTTTCACTCTGTCATTTTGTGGCTTCTGTTGCTCTAGAATTTGTTCAGAGTAATTTTTACATATATTTTAAGGGCTATGGGGGAGAGCTAAAGCAGGTCCTTCCTCCTAATCATACGTCTTGGCCCTCCCCAGCTTAAAGTTTTATTGCAAGGATGGGACATATAAAGGAGTGGTGGCCAGAGAAGGATTTTGCTTTTCTTTCTCTTTCTTTCTTTCTACTTTAGATATGGGGAGAGGAGCTACAAAACACCCTAGAGTCTTTCTGATTGTGGATAATCTTGTTTATACATTTATATGGCCTCCAATTTGAAACCAAAAAATGCTGTCTACTAAACAGAACATCCCATTTTCCCCCCAATTATAAATTTTATTTGTATTGGATAAAGAAAATGGTTTAGATACTTGGCAGAAAGATCAGATTCATTAAAGTCTTAACATGGATTTGGAACAGTTGTAAGAAAAACTCAATATATTGAACAGGAGAAATGTTCTCTCAACAATGAATGAAAATATCCTTATGGTAAACTCTGTAGAGTAAGTGAATAAAAAAAAAGTTGAATTCCTGTGTGATTTCTTTCCTCCACACTCCTTTTTCTTTTCTTTATACTGCAGTTGTGTTTGGCATAGAAAGGTCTGGACTTTGAAGCCCCATCATCACCTAAAGGGATCATGCCCTCTTTGGTCAAATTCAGCCAGAAAATAGTGGATGGCAAATAATGCATTTATAGTGTTATCTTTTTCCAATGCATTGGCAGCAAATGTTTGCATGTTGGAGGGAGTGTGTGGTCTTAAACAATTTTCCCTTCTGTAGGATAAAGATCCTTAATTCAGAGCCTTATCACCTCTTATCTGGACTATTTCAGTAGCATCCTATTTGGTCTCCCTGCTTTCAGTTTCCTTATCTTCATCCCTTACACCATGCAGCTCACAAAGTGATATCCTCAAGGCACATGCATGACTGTATTATTTAATGAGCTCCAGTAACTTCCTGCAACCTCTGGGTTCAAAGAAACTCTTTTGGTATAATCAAAGCTCTATATAGACAGATTTCAATTTATGTTTTCACACTTATCATATGTTACTCACTTGGATGCTCTCTACATTTCAGCCAAACTGGTCTGCTTTCTGTGCCTCATTCATAACATTCTATTTCTTATTTTCAAGTCCTTGCAGAAGCAGTTGCTCATGCCTAAAATTCTCTCTTTCCTCAACTTCACCTCTTAGAAACCCATGTTTCTTTTAACATTCAACTCAAATGCCACAAAATCCTACATTTGTCATTACCTCTCTTACCTTTCTTGTATCCATGAAAATAGCACTAAGAAATCATAATCATAATACACACATGCACACACACACACACACACATATATATATATAATATGTATATAATAGTGTACATACAAGATATGTGTGTATCTGTATATGATTGTATATAATATACGTATAGGACCCAGTCCAAGCCTCCCTTTCTCATTGTTTGGATTTGATGGCTGAGACAGTGTAAATAGCAATTGTTTCTTTTCTGGTCAGAAACTATGAGGGTCTCCTCCTCCAATACAGATTTTTTTTTTTATATCTATGACTTGCCATTTTCTGTCTTACCTTTCAGTAAAGGTGCTTTTTGTGCATTTGTTTTAATAACCACATCCAATGTGGAAGTTTATTTTTTTCTGTTTTTCTTTATAATTAATAATTAATGACATTCTAGAACACCATAAGGCTTACAAAACTCCTTACATTATCACATTATATTACATATCACATTATATTCTCACAGTGAGGTCAGTGTCATTATTATCTCCATTTTACAGATGTGGAAAGTGAGGATGGGAGAGATTAAATGATTGGTCCAGGGTCACTCTTCCAAGAAGAGTTTAAGGCCACATTGGAACTCCAGCCTTGTTAAATCCAAGTCCAAAACTCTTAGCTATGATCCCTACCTGCCTCAAGAGAAAATGGGGAGGAAGAATTCTTGAAAATAATATTGGCATGAAAAAATTTTTAAAAAGCCATCAATAAATGTTTGACTTTTCTAAATCAAGACAATATAACAGCTAAGTGGCACAGAGAGTAGAATATAGGTACCAGAGTCATGAAAACCTGAATCTGAATTATGCCTCTGACAGTAGCTGTATGATACTAGACAAGTCACTTCACTTTTTTTGCTGCCCCAATTTCATCATCTACGAAATGAGGACATTAAAAATATTTAAATTACATGGGTTTTTCTGAGGAAATGAGAAAATTGGCAAATATATTTTGCAAACATTTTCTGTCTGTGTTAGTCCTTTGTTTTTGAGAAACACCATGACATTAGAGAAATGACGGCAGAAGAAGCTAAGCCAAATTTATAAAAGTAAGAGCCATTATTCAGTTAATAAGTAGTCAATGTTTCCCAAAGAAGAACTGAAAGCTATGAATAAAAAAAAATAAAAACCCTACAGCACCATTGATTGGAGAAATGCAAATTTAAAAAAAAAATGAGACACCACCTCACTTCTATCCAATTGACTAAGACGGCAGAAAACTTCAGTGAAAAATCTCAGAGATCATATGGAAAAATTGGGACACTAATACACTGTTGGCGAAGGTGTGAATTAGTCCAACTATTCTGAGAACAGTTTTGAAATACACTCAAAGGACTAACTCTGCTTCAGTTTGACTCAGCAATGCTGCTATTATGTCTGTGTGCCAAAGAAATCAAGGAAAAGGGAAAAGAAACTGTACATATATATGTGTGTGTGTGAGTGTGTGTGTGTGCTTATGTAAATATGTATGTATATATACACACACAATACATATACGTATGCATGCACATGCATATATGTATATGTACGCATGTGTATGTATATGCATATGTACGTATATATACACATGTACTTATATATATGCATATATATAGTAGCTCTTTTTGTGGTGACAAAGAATTGAAAATTGAAAAGATGATCATCAACTGGGCAATAGCTGAAAAAGTTGTGATACATGATTTTGATGGAACACTATTTGTATTATGGGAAAGGAATGTTTCATAAAATCCAGGGAAGACTTATGTGAATCATACAAGGTGAAGTGAACCAGGAGAGTACACAGTAACAACAATATTATAAGGATGACCAACTGTGAAAGACTTAGCTATTCTGATCAAGAAATTATCTGATCAAAGACAATCCCAAATGATGCATCATGGAAAAAAAAAAAAAAAAAACCTCTTCACTTTTAGACAGAGAAATGAATTCTGAATGTGGATTAAAACATACTTTTTTATTATTTTTATTTTGTTTTCTTTTCTTTTCCAACATGGTTAATATGGAAACATATTTTGCTTGATTTCACATGTAGAACTGATATCAAATTATTGCTTAATCAAAGAGGGGATAGGTTTGATGAGAGAATTTGAGCTCAGAAACAAAATATTAATTTTAAATATAATTGGGAAATATTTATCAAAGTAAGTATGTGAATGAAAAAAATGATGATAAGTAATTGAAAAGATCACTTTGCTGGTATTTAGACTCTATCAATATAGCTTGTATCCCTCCATACCTTTATAGTAGGCCTACATGAATATATCACCACTAATCAAAAAAAAAAATTCTTTGTATTAACCTCTCTGAACTTTGTTAAGATTCGTTCTTATAAAAAAAAAAAAACCAGTATAGATGTAGTTGGGTATTACGATCTCAGAGCATTTTCCAGCTTGGTGGACTGTGTCAAAGCTTGTGTCACATTAACAAAGCCTTTGAGATCTTAGGTTGCCTCTTCTCTACAAAGAAGCACTTGAAAAGAACTCCAGTGTATGATCCAATAGGATAACAGATTTGGATATAGACAAGACCTTGAAGGTCATCACATCAAAACTCCTCATTTTATAGAGAAGGAAACAAAATCTGGAATGAATATGTGATTTTCACAGATAATAAAGCAAAGCTGGGATTTGAATCTAGTGCTTTTTTTGTTATTTTCCCCACTAGACTGCATTACCTTTTTAATACAATAACCTTGGTATTGTGCTTTATGACAATGAAATAATCACACATGCACACACACACACACACACACACTTCTTTTAGGAAGCACAAATATTCATATCCCCATCTTATTAATGAGGACAGTGAGGTTGAAAGGGATTAGATGATAATCTAATTCTATAGTAGGATTTACTTACAAACAGAAAAGAAATAGTTTTTAAAATAGAAAAAAAAACACATCTCTTTTTTTTCAATTTTGCATTTTCATAAGAAGTGATTCAAAGTGATTATGTCAGTCAGCAACATTAATCTATGCAATCATGTCAAAATGTTTGCCAGAGTAAGACAACATAGAAGAACAGAAATGATCTTTCTCCTTATTACCAGCTTACTGCTTTTCCAGTTTGTTAGCTTTTCTGTTTGCAGCAGTGTTTTAGCATCAGGTGATTCTGGTTATTGTTACTGATAATTAGATAATGAGACATGATAACTGCTAAAGCTTTTAGAAGAATACATGTAACAAAACCTGTCTCAGCTGCATACTTAAATAACTGCCATCATTACATGAGTTCATTCTAAAATTATTTTTCATCATTTCCAAATAAAAGAAGAAAAAAAGACCAAAAATCTGTTTGATATTTGCTAATCTGGTTGTTAATACCAAACAACCAATTCTGAACTTTTTCATGCTAACCAATGGAAATAAAAGTATAACTTTTCTACTTGCCTTAGAGCTCTGGTGTTTTGAATTGAGGTCTATACTCAGGTATAATTCCAGAGATTTAATGGCATTTATTTGATTGTTCTAGAAAAGACTTCACTATTTCATACATTTATCTGTTTCTATTTTGTTGGGCCCACAGCACCAGCCTAGTTAGTTGATTTGAAAGAAGAGAAATAAAAATGTGATAAAATGGTAAAATCTAATGACAAATTAGGTTTACTACTAGAATTTGTCCTGTTTGGATGCTGTGATTTAAAATATTTGCCAAGACAATTAAAAACAATATATTTTCTTTGAATAGGAAAACTCTTCACAATTCCTAGTCATATATTTTTTGACATTTCAGTACCTTTCCAGTAGAAAAGCTATCCTCTTTTGTTCCAATGCTTCCAAAGCAGCAATAGAAGTACTATAAACTTTAGTCACTTTATTTGATATGTTTCTTTCTATTGTTTGACTTTTTTATTAGGATTATAATCTATAGAGAAGAGACTTTTTTTCTTGAATCTTGACTTACAAAGACAAAAGAAATCAACACATACAAATAAACATATATATATATATGCATACTATATGTATATGTACGTACTTTTATAAAATATTTCCTCTGTGTGAAATGTACCAGTCTGTATATCTACAAAAACAAATGCACACAAAACTAAACAGAAAGTACTTTCTGAAATACAAAGCTCTACTAAGATAAGGGGTTCTTTGTATTTAAAATGTTGGAGGCAATGTTACAAACATTATTGAAATACAATGAATAACTTCCATGTGAACACCCACCAACTTCCTTAAAGAAAAGATTTAAATCCAGCAAACTATGTTATCAACTTCTGATAGATTTGGGTTTATTGCTTTCTTAGAATCAGGTTTCTAAAAAAACAAAAAAAAAAGTCAATACTACATGTCAAATAGAAATAGAGAGAAAGGCCTTTGCTGCATCCTAACCTCCATCAAATGGTAACTAAGAAAAAGATCAGAAAAAAATTTATTTGGTTGGAACAAAGAATTTTAAAACAACAATTTCCTCTTTATTGTATGAGTTATTAGCTGTGTTTTTCCATTTCAATGACATACCAACAAACAAACATGTGCTAATAAAAAAATAGTTGACCTTTATTTTCATCCATTGAAATTTACTTGTGTGTTGGTAAAATACATCATGAAAATTAAAGAGTTCTTTTCTTTTTTCTTTTAATACTATAGGACGCAGAAAATTTGTGATTTTATATCAGAAGTTAGCATGAATAAATGACTGTTTTGACTGTAGTGTCTATTATGTGATTCTGAGCAATGGAATTTCCTTTCCTTTTTGTCTTTGTTTATTTGATAGCAAAGGACTACTGCTATAATCCCTGCAAAACATGTTGTGCAAGATCCAATTACTAAGACATTGACTATGTAGTCATCTACATGGTTCTCTTGAGTGCATATCAAATGGTGGTCTAAACCACATTTTTTACCCTTTTCTTAGACAAAAAAAAATGAATCCCTACAAAGAAGACTGCCTTGAGCAGTTCTGGGAGCGTGTTTGGTAGAAGTTTCTGAATAATTCAAGTAGTTTTGGGTATTTTGCCATGTTTATGAAGCTATATATTTCCTTTGGAATTGTACATTTTAAATTTATCCTTTTAAAATCATGTAATGCTGCATTATTGCTGCCACAATATTGCTCTTATTGTCTTGGTGTTCCTAAGAAATGTGAATCCAAGCTGTCCTTAAACAATATATCCTTGGATCATCAATGAAATCAGCATCATTTTATTGATATTACTTTCACATATCTTCTACTAATGTAAGCTAAATTTACATAGGTGAACCAAATGAAGTCATGACAGAAAGATATAATTCAATTCAATCCAGTTCAATAACCTTTTGTTTATTTGTTTTTAATATTTACATTTACTATGTTTGACATTTGTTCTACTTGCAATTATCCATTGCTCTAAATCACTACTACCTGCTAGCTGACCGCAATGTTTTAGTAAATACGAACTCACTGATCATAAAGTACTTTCATTTTAATGAACGTGATGAAAGCAAATAGCAGCATGACATAATTTTACATAATAAAAATGTATTTATTTATTCATTACTATTTTATACATCAGAAAATGATGAAATTGTTTTAGGGAAAGAGTTGCTACCAGCAGTGGATTGGAGAGAATTTCATATGGATAAACTGACATCTGTGTTCTTTTTTAGGTGATGGGTATCATTTCAACAGCAAAGAAGCAAGGATGGAATATTGAAAAACATGCTGGACAGAGCAGTCAAAGACACAGAAGTGGAAAAATGCATGGCAAGTTCTAGAGAATACATTTTGCCTACAACGTAAAGCATGATGATGAGATAAAAAATTAACTATGGCATTAAGGATAACATGATGCTAGATGTAGAAAGGGGTATAAATAGAAAGAATACTCATTTTTCAATAAAAGGAACTGGTTTCTAATCTTATCTGTGCCATTTCCTATCTACATATCTTTGACCAAAAATCTTTGGATCTCAAATTTTGATGACCTTTAATGTGCCTTTTATTCCTAAAACCACAACTCCAAGTGTAGGGTCAAATCTAGACATAAAAGTTAGAGGGAGATTAAACAGTTTTATTGTGAGGTTCAACAAATAGCAATCATCTAGAATATATGTCCTCATAGTTAGTCTTCCTGGGACTATGCTTACTAGTTTACAACAATGGGTTTTAATGCATAGGGGTAAAGAAGCAAGGGACTTCTTAGGTGGCCCGAAGTTGCCTCATGATTATCTGAGACATATAATCAAAACATTCCACACTTTGGGGGAGAATTTGCAACATCTGTTAATAAGGGATTTGGACATTGCAATAATCTTTGTACCATAAAATAGGGCAGATCCCTGAGGTAGATAAGGTCCAAGGACTAAATTGAGGGATTTTACAAAATGGAGTTACTTTGGTTACTTTGATAACTGCAATTCTTCCCTTTGGGATTATTAAGATCCTTACAATTTGTTTTAAACAATTCCAAAATCAGGTTTGGTCCAAGAAGTAGTGATATGCAGGTTGTGGAATAGGGAACAGGTCTATAACATAGGAAGAATGATTAAAGCAAACAAAACAACAATATGGTGAATAATAAAATCCAATATAACTGCAGCTTTAGGAGTATTAAGCCCTTTGGTAGTGTCCATTGATGTTCGGGTGTCTGACAATTATCTCTTCTGTATTTCTCAGGAATCAGTGAATGCTTAGTACAGGTTTGTAGAGATATTTTCTTGACCATCTCCAGATTTCATATCACATGTGGAGAATCTCTAGATAATGGTCCTAAAACATGAAAGTGATAATATTTAGTACAATTTAATAAATCTCACCAAAATCTAATCAGATTTACCTTCTGATAATTACCTCAAGTGGTGAAAACCAATTCATATCGTCAGCTAATATTTTAAACAACAGAGCAAGAAGAAGAACATCTGAACAGGTTACATTTTATTATAGCAGCTTGAAAATATTGGGATATTGCAAAAAGATTTGTTATTTTTTATAATACAGTTTTAACAGTCGTGCTGAGACTGATTTTTTATGAGAAGGAGGAATACAGCTATAACAATATCAAGATTGGTGGACCAAGCCTAGACCTTAGGGTGCAGAGTAACAACATAGGTATAACAGGGTAAAGCATACATTTTTTCCCTTTGATTTCACATAAAAGTCACAATTAAGACTTTAAAAATATTTATTTAATTTTTATTTTATGGAATAAAACACGAATGACCATAGCATAGATAATAAAAAAATATTGTTGCACATGAAATTTTAAATTAATTATGACAGCTTTCTCTTTCTTTTAAATAGAAAAATAATACAGTCATCATGCAAATTTATTTTTCCTTTTTCCCTCCCTCATCATAGAGATGGCTACTATTATACATAAAACATGTACATATATGTAAAATAATTTTATGCATAGTTCTATTCATCAGTTCTTTCTCTAAATGCAGATAGCAACTTCTTTATATATCCTTTGTGGTTAATTTGAATATGTGTAATAGTCAAAATGTTTTATTTGCTCAAAGTTTTATTAATACCTTATTTTTCTCCAATTACATGTAAAAATAATTCTCAATATTCATTTAAAAATTGAGCTCCAAATTCTCTCCTTTTCTCCCTTCCCATCCTCCTCATGGAGAAGGCCAGCAATTTGATACAGGTTTTACATGGGTAATCATGAAAAACTTTTTTTTCCTCACTACTCATATTGTTAAAGAAAATGTAGACCAAAATAAAAACCCAAGAAAAATAAAGATAATAAAAAAAAAAGACATATGCTTCGGTCTGTTTTCACATTCCTTCAGTTTTCTCTGGAGGTGGTTCGCATTTTCCATGATCAGTCCTTCCGAGTTGCTGTAGGTCATTGGGTTGCTTAGAAGAGATAAGTCATTCACAGTTGATCATTTTATATTGTATTGTTGTTACTATGTAAAATGTTCTCTTGGTCCTGGGCATATCACTTTGCTTCAGTTCATGTAAGGCTCTCTAGGTTGTCCTGAGAGTATCTACATCATCTTTCTTCTATCACAATAGCATTCCATCAAAATCATATGTCAAAATAGTTCAGTTATTCCCCGATTGATAGGCATCATGTCAGTTTCTTTGCATTCAGAAGAGAGACGCTATAAGTATTTGGACATAGGTCCAAATTGCTCTACATCATTGTTGAATCTGCTTACAATTCCACCAATGCTGCAGTAGTGTCTCAATTTTGTCACATCCTTTCCAACATTTCTTATTTTCCTTTTCTGTTTCATTGGCCAATTTCATAGTTGTGAGGTAGTTCCTCAGTAGAGTTTTAATTTGTATTTCTCCAATTACAAAGCATATTTATATTTTTTTATTTTTAATGCTCTACAATCACCACCGTAAAACTTAGATTTTTTCCTCCTTACCTACCCCCCAGGATCCCCCTCCCTCCCCAAGACAGCATACAATTCTATACAGGATCTACACGTACATTCCTATTGAATACATTTTCACTATAGACATGCTGGGTAGGACTACCAGAAAAAATTCTCCTGCATTGTGGTCATTGCTGTGCACAAAGTTCTCCTTGTTCTGCTCCTTTCACTCAGCATCAGATCATATAAGTCTTTCCAGGCCTATCTGAAGTCTTCTTGTTTATCATTTCTTATGGCGCCATAGTATTCCATTACATTCATATGCCATAATATATTCAGCCATTCCCCAGTTGATGGGCATCCCCTAAATTTCCAGTTTTGGGCAACTACAAAGAGTGATGCTATAAATATTTTTGTACATGTGGTACCCTTTCTCATTTTTATGATTTCTTGGGGATACAGTCCTAGTAGCAATATTTCTGGGTGAAAGGATATGCACAGTTTTGTAGCCCTTTGGGCATAGTTCCAAAGTGTTCTCCAGAATGCTTGGATGAGCTCACAGTTCCACCAACAATGAATTAGTGTTCCAACTCTCCCACATCCTCTCCAATATTCATCATTTTCCTGTTCTGTCATGTTTGCCAATCTAATAGGTGTGATATGGTACCTCAGAATTGTTTTGATTTGGATCTCTCTAATGAAAAATGATTTAGAGCATTTTTTCATATGATTATAGCTATCTTTAATTGCTTCCTCTGAAAATTGCCTGTTCATATCCTTTGACCACTTATCAATTGGGGAATTACAAAGCATATTTAATATGACTATAGGTAGCTTTAATTACTTCACCTGAAAATTATTAATTTTTTTGATAATTTATCAATTGGGAAATGGATCTTATTTTATAAATTTGAGTCAGTTCTCTGTATGTTTGAGAGATGAGACTTTTATCAGAGAAACTTTGCTACCTTTTTTTCCAAAGTTATGATTTCTAACTGTATTTCCTTCCATCCTATTTGTTTCCTTCTTATTTTATTCCAGGTGTGGGAAAACTACAGTCTTGAAGTCAAGTGTTCTCAGGTGTGATCCTTTGACTGAATTCAAATTTTACAGAATAAATCTTTTTATTAGGTAATTTGTTCTGTGAAATTTGGATTCAAAGGGCTACACTTGAGGACCTGGAGGGCATCATATGGCCTCGAGCCATAGATTCCCTATTCCTGTATTTTCTTTCTCCTTTTACCCTGTCTGTCCTCAAAAAAGTGTTTTGCTTCTACTGCCTCCTCCAATCATATTTCCTTTTATGAGCAGCCCCTCCTTCTCTTCTTCACCCCCTACTTTTCTGTAGGGTAAGATAGATTTCTCTACCCCATTGAGCTCATATGTTATTTCCTCTTTGAGTCAATTCTGATGATAATAAAATTCAAGCATTCCCTGCCACCTCCCTCATCTTCCCCTCCAATGTAAAAATAGCTTTCTTTATTTTTTAATTAATTAATTAATTTAACTTTTAACATTCATTTTCACAAAATTTTGGGTTCCAAATTTTCTCCCCTTTTGTCCCCTCCCCCCATCCCAAAACACCGAGCATTCTAATTGCCCCTATCACCAATCTGCCCTCTCTTCTATCATCCCTCTCTGCCCTTGTCTCCATCTTCTCTTTTGTCCTGTAGGGCCAAATAACTTTCTATACCCCTTTACCTGTATTTCTTATTTCCTAGTGGCAAGAACAGTACTCGACAATTGTTCCTAAAACTTTGATTTCCAACTTCTTTTCTTCGCTCCCTCCCCACCCCTTCCCTTTGGAAGGCAAGCAATTCAATATAGGCCAAATCTGTGTAGTTTTGCAAATGACTTCCATAATAGTTGTGTTGTGTAAGACTAACTATATTTCCCTCCATCCTATCCTTTCCCCCATTACTTCTATTCTCTCTTTTGATCCTGTCCCTCCCCAAGAGTGTTGACCTCGAATTGCTCCCTCCTCCCCATGTCCCCCATCCATCATCCCCCCCCACCCTGCTTATCCCCTTATGCCCCACGTTCCTGTATTGTAAGATAGGTTTTCCTATCAAAATGAGTGTGCATTTTATTCCTTTCTTTAGTGGAATGTGATGAGAGTAAACTTCATGTTTTTCTCTCACCTCCCCTCTTTTTCCCTACACTAAAAAGTCATTTGCCTGTCTCTTTTATGAGAGATAATTTGCCCCATTCCATTTCTCCCTTTCTTCTCCCAACATATTTCTCTCTCACTGCTTGATTTCATTTTTTAAGATATGATCCCATCCTCTTCAACTTACTCTGTGCACTCTGTCTCTATGTATGTGTGCGTGTGTGCATGTGTGTATGTGTAATCCCCCTCACTACCTACATACTGAAAAGTTTCAAGAGTTACAAATATTGTCTTTCCGTGTAGGAATGTAAACAGTTCAAGTTTTGTATGTCCCTTATGACTTCTCTTTGCTGTTCACCTTTTCATGGTTCTCTTCATTCTTGTGCTTGAAAGTCAAATTTTCTTTTCAGCTCTGGTCTTTTCATCAAGAATGCTTGAAAGTCCTCGATTTCATTGAAAGACTAATTTTTCCCTCGAAGTATTATACTCAGTTTTGCTGGGTAGGTGATTCTTGGTTTTATTCCTAGTTCCTTTGACTTCTGGAATATCCTATTCCACGCCCTTCTATCCCTTAATGTAGAAGCTGCTAGATCTTGTGTTATCCTGATTGTATTTCCACAGTACTTGAATTGTTGCTTTCTAGCTGCTTGCAATATTTTCTCCTTGACCTGGGAACTCTGGAATTTGGCCACAATGTTCCTAGGAGTTTCTCTTTCTGGATCTCTTTCAGGCAGTGATCTGTGGATTCCTTGAACACTTATTTTCCCCTCTAATTCTAGAATCTCAGGGCAGTTTTCCTTGATAATTTCATGAATGGTGCTGTCTAGGCTCTTTTTTTGATCATGGCTTTCGGTTCGTCCCATAATTTTTAAATTGCCTCTCCTGGATCTATTTTCCAGGTCAGTTGTTTTTCCAATGAGATATTTCACATTGTCTTCCATTTTTTCATTCTTTTGGTTTTGTTTTGTGATTTCTTGGTTTCTCATAAAGTCATTGGCCTCCATCTGTTCCATTCTAATTTTGAAAGAACTATTTTCTTCAGTGAGCTTTTGAATCTCCTTTTCCATTTGGCTAATTCTGCTTTTGAAAGCATTCTTCTCCTCATTGGCTTTTTGAACCTCTTTTGCCAATTGAGTTAGCCTATTTTTCAAGGTGTTATTTTCTTCAGCATTTTTTTCGGTCTCCTTTAGCAGGGTGGTGACCTGCTGTTCATGCTTTACCTGCATGTCTCTCATTTGTCTTCCCAGTTTTTCCTCCACCTCTCTGACTTAATTTTCAAAATCCTTTTTGAGCTCTTCCATGGCCTGAGCCCATTGGGTGGGCTGGGATACAGATGCCTTGACTTCTGTGTCTTTCCCTGATGATAAACATTGTTCTTCCTCATCAAAAAGGAAGGGAGGAAATACCTGTTCCCCAAGAAAGTAACCTTCTATAGTCTTATTTTTTTTTCCCTTTTCTGGGCATTTTCCCAGCCAGTGACTTGACTTCTGAATATTCTCTTCACACCCACTTTGCCTCCAGATCTGCCCAGCCAGTGCTTGGGGTTTGAGATTCAAATGCTGCTTCCCAGCCTCAGGGCTTTTTGTGGGGGCAGGGCTGCCATTCAGTGTCAGATTAAGTTCAGCTGCTCAGGCCAGGGCAGGGCCACCTCACGGGCTCAGTTCCCTCAGGGGGTTTATGTAGAGACCTTCAACAATGGATCCAGCTTCCTGCATGCTTGGGGAGCTCTGATCTGCTCCCCCCTCCACTGCTGCCTCCCGAGGGGGTCTGAATTAGGGGGGCACCCCACTCCTCTCTTGGTAAGCTGAGAAGACCCCCTCACCAACCTTTGGGGCCCGTGGGTTGAGGGACCCGCGTGGCTGCTGGAGATTCCATCCCTGAAGTCTGCTCAGGTCCGCTCCACTCAGTGCCACACAGCCAAGGTAGGGCTGCCCTTGGCTCTGGGTCCGCAGCATGAAGGACCTTTTGTGAGAGGTTTTCAGGGCTCTATGGAACAGAAATCTCATCTGCTCTGTTATTCTGTGGCTTCTGGTGTTCCAGAATTTGTTGGGAGTTCTTTTTTTACAGATATTTTTATGGGCTGTGGGTTAGGAGCTAGCGTATGTGTGTCTTTCTACTCTGCCATCTTGGCTTCGCCCCCTAGCTCTTTCTTATGTGAGATAATTTCCCCCATTCTTCCTTTCTCTTTCTATCAGTGCATTCTTTCTCACCTCTTAATTTTATTTTTAAATGTATTATCCCATCATGTTCAACTCACACTTATATCCTCTGGCATTATATGCCCCTTCTAAGTACCTTAATAATGATAAAAGTCTTATGAGTTACAATTATCATCCTTTCATGTAATAATGTAAACAGTAGCTTTATTACACCTTTTATGCTTTCTCTTTCATTTTTACCTTTTTAAACTTTTCCTTATTTTTTAATGTTTATTTATTTATTTTTCAACATTCATTTTCACAAAATTTTGAGTTCCAGATTTTCTCTCCTTCTCTCCCCTTCCCCCGACCCCATAATGACTCGAATTCTGATTACCCTTTGCTTCAATATGCCCTGCCTTCTAACACATCCCTCCCTTCCCTGATTCCCTTCTTCTTTCTTTTCTTTTAGAGAAAGATAGGTTTCTATACCCCATTACCTGCATTTTTTTTATTTCAAAGTTATAAGCAAAAATAATTCTCAACATTCTTTCCCAATACTTTGAATTCCAACTTCTCTCTCTTTCTCCCACCCCACTCATTCCCACTAAGAAGGCAGGCAATTCAATATAGGCTGTATATGTGTAGTTTTGAAAAAGACTTCCATAATTGTCATGTTGTGTAAGGCTAAATACGATGCCCTCCATCTTATCCTGCCCCCTCGATTTATTCTATCCTCTCTTTTCATCTTGTCCCTCCCCAGAAATGTTTACTTCTGATTTTTCTCTTCTCCTATTTGCCCTCCCTTCTATCATCCCCCTCACCTCACTTGCACCATTCTCCCCTACCCCTCTGTAGGGCAATATATACTTTCATACCAAACTGAGTGAGCATGTCATTACCTCAAATCAAATGTGAAGAGAGTAAGCTTCCCTTTTTGGCTCTCACATCTTCCCTTTTCTCCTCCACTGAAGAAGATGTTTCTTGCCTCCTGGATGAGTGATAATTCCCCTCATTCCATTTCTCCCTTTCTACTCCCAATATATTCCTCTCTCAGCCCTCAATTTCATTTAATTTTTTTAGGTGTCATCCCTTCTTTTTCAACTCACCCTGTGTTCTCTGTCTATGTGTGTGTGTGTGTGTGTGTGTATGTGTGTGTGTGTGTGTGCATGCCTGTGTGTTTGTGTGTGTGTGTGTGTGTGTGTATAATCCTTCCAACTACTGAAATATTGAGAAAAGACACAAGAGTTTCAAATATATTTCCATGTAGGAATGTAAACAATTCCACTTTAGAAAATTTTTTATGTTTTCTCTTTCCTGTTTACCTTTTCAGGCTTCTCTTCATTCTTGTGTTTGAAACTCAAATTTTCTATTCAGTTCTGGTCTTTTCATCAAGAATGCTTAAAAGTTCTGTATTGCATTGAATGACCATTTTTTTTTGCTCTGAGGTATTATACTCAGTATTGGTGGGTAGGTGATTCTTGGTTTTAATCCCAGTTTCTTTGATTCCTTGGAATATCATATTGCAAGCCCTTAATCCCTTAAAGTAGAAGCTGCCAGATCCTGTGTTATCCTAATTGTATTTCCACAATACTCAAATTATTTCTTTCTGGCTACTCCTGCATTTTCTACTGGACTTGAGAACTCTGGAATTTGGCTGCAGTATTCCTAGGAGTTTCTCTTTTCGAATCTCTTTCAGTAGGTGATCTGTGGATTCTTTCAATATTTATTTTGTTTTCTGGTTCTAAAATATCAGGGCAGTTTTCCTTGATAATTTTCATGAAAGATGATACGTGGGCTCTTTTTTGATCATAGCTTTCAGTAGTCCTATAATTTTAAAATTGTCTCTCCTGGATTTATTTTCCAGGTCAGTTGTTTTTCCAATGAGATATTTCACATTATGTTCTATGTTTTCATTCTTTTGGTTTTGTTTTGTAATATCTTGGTTTCTCATGAAGTCATTAGCTTCCATCTGTTCCATTCTAATTTTTAAGAACATTTTCTTCAGTGAGCTTTTGAATCTCCTTTTCCATTTGGCTAATTCTGCTTTTTAAAGCACTCTTCTCTTCATTAATATTTGGACCTCTTTCACCAATTGAGTTAGCCGATTTTTAAAGGTGTTATTTTCTTCAGCATTCTTTAGGTCTCCTTTAGCAAGCTTTTGACTCCCTTTTCATGATTTTCTTGTAATGCTCTCATTTCTCTTCCCAATTTTTCTTCTACCTCTCTTATTTGATTTTCTAAATCATTTCTGAGCTCTTCTATGACCTGAGCACATTGCATATGTATTTTGAAGGTTGTGGATCTAGAAGTCTTGACTTCCTCTGATGTTACGCTTTATTCTCCCTCATCTGAAAGGATGGAAGAAAATACTTTTTCACCAAGAAAGTAACCTTCTATAGTCTCATTTTTTCTCCCTTTTTTGGGGCATTTTCCCAGACAGTTACTTGACTTTTGAGACCTTTGTCAAGAGGAGGGTATATTTTGGGGACCTGTAAGTTCTGAGTTTCTCCAAGGTGGCACAATCAAGGGAGAGTTGTTTACTCTTCTTCTGACCTGCACATTGGTCTAGGAGCAACCAAAACTTTTCTTTCCAGAGTCTGCAATTGAATTCCCTCACCACAATGTCGTCAAACTCCACTTCCAGTGATCCTCCTCACCCCTGGGTGGAGCTCAGGGCTGAGAATAAGATCAGTGGCTCAATTTCCCCAGGAGCTTTAGGCGGAGGTCTCCTAACGCTGTCACTGAGGACTGAGATAAGATCAGTCCTTCAATTCCCTCCGGTGCTGTAGGTGGAAGGCTCTAAAAATGGTAGCTGCTTTTGCAGTGCCTGCTTCTGGAGGTCTATTCCTTGATCCCTTCTCCTGGGTGAATGAGCCCTCCCATTGACCTTTGAAGTTGTTTGTGATGTTTGTGGGTTGAAGAATCTGAGAATTGTTGCTGGTGGTGCCCTGAATCTTGTTCTGGGTCCTGTCCCTGCTGCTTCACACTAGTCTTCACTGCTCTCTGGTCTGTGCTCTGTAAGCTGATCTGCTCTGTGCTCCACACATTGGTCTCTTAAGCTTTCCTTGAGTCTTATATTTGGAAATTAAACTTTCTATTCAGCTCTGTTCTTTTAATTAGGTAGTCTTAAAAGTCTTCTCTTTCACTGAATGACCATTTCCCCCAACCCCCACTCTCAAAATATTATATTCAGTTTTTCTGGGTAGGTGATTCTTGGTTATAATTCTACTTACATTGCCCTACAAAAATATCATATTCCAAGCCCTCTAGTCCTTTAATGTAGAAGCTGTTAAATTTTGTGTTATTCTAATGAACTGTTTCTTTCTGGATGCTTGCAGTATTTTCTCCTTGACCTGGAAACTATTGAGTTTGTCAGTAATATTTTTGAGAGTTTGCATTTTTAGGATCTCTTTCAGGAAGTGATTGTGTATTTTTCCAATTTCTATTTTACCCTATGGTTCTAGAAAATCAAGGGAATTTTCTTTGGTAATTTCTTGGAAGACCATGTCTTTTTTGTTTTGATAACGGTTTAAAGCAAATGCATTAACTTTAAAATTATGTCTCCAGGATCTCTTATCCAGCTCAGTTGTATTTTCTAATAGCATTTACTGTTTCTTAATGTCTCATAGTCATTGGTTTCTATTCACCCGTTTTTAATTTTTAAGGAATTATTTTTTTCATTGAACTTTTTTTTGCCTCCTTTTCTATTTTGTCAGTTCTACTTCTAACGAGTTATTTTCTTCAGCAAATTTTTGTGCTTCTTTTTCTATTTGCCCAATTTTGCTTTTCAAGGCATTCTTTTCCTCATTTCCTTTTTTAACCTCTTTTACCATATGTCATATTTTTAACGTGTTGTTTTTTCACTATTTTTTGTGTGTTCTGATAAAGAAGTTGTTGATTCCTTTTTCATGACTTTCTTGCATCACTTTCATTTCTCTTCCCAATTTTTTTTTCTACTTCTCCTACCTGTTTTTCAAAATCCTTTTTCAGCTCTTTCATGGCCTGGGACCAATTAATATTTATCTTGGAGGTTTTGGATGTAGGAACTTTGACTTTGTTGTCTTCTGAGTATGCATTCTGATCTTCCTTGTCACCATAGTAATTTTCTATGGTCATTTTTGCCTGTTGTCTGACTCTTTTCCCTGCCTGTTTCTTGATTTTTAGCTATTTTCTAAAGAGAGGCTCTGATTCCATGGTGTAGAGTACACTATCCCAATCTTCAGAGGTTTGTGTAGTTATTTTGAAAGATACTTCTATGGACATAAGTTTTCAGCTCTTCCAAGGTGGTATGATCTAAGGAGAGGTGTGTCTACTACTCTCCAGGCTACTACTATGGTCTGTGAGTGACCACAAGCACTCTCTCCTGCCCTGGAAATATGATGAGGACCTGTGTTCCATTGTGGCTACAAGCTCTCATGTGCTTTTGCTCCTTTTTGCCCTGGGACTGCTACCCAGGATTGTAACCTGGATCTGAGTGTGGAAAGAGCAACAAAGTTCTGCCCCCAATGCCAGCAAGGGACCTCAGTAATCTCTTTCTATCAAGTTTTCAGCTTCCTTACCATATTTAAGTTGAGAGCTCTGGGATCAGCTGCTGGTTCAGTGTATCCCAAAGTTTGCTCCTGGCTTTCTGAAGTCTGGTCTGCACTGGTATGATCTGCACTGGATTGTGTTGCACTCTCAATCCAGTGCAACAGAGCTTCCTTACCAAAATTTTAAGGGGTCTTATGCTGGGAAATATGTTTTTTGGGTTCTGCCACTCTAGGACTTGTTTTAGTCCATTATTTAAAGGTCAGGCCCCTGCCTTCTCTTCACCATTTGGGTTTTTCCCTCTCAAAATTTTTTAAAATAATATTGCTGTTACCTAGTACAATTTTCACTTGTCTCTGTTCATTTCCCTCTTCATTACTTCATGCAAGTCTATCCATGCATTTCTAAAATCATCAAGCTCATCATTTCACATAGTATTCCTTCACAATCATACATCAAAACTTTTTAGGCCATTACCCAAATAATGAGCATCCCCACAATTTAGAGTTCTTTTCTGCCACAGGGAGAGCTACTCTAAATATTTTACAACATATAGATTCTTTGTCTTTTTTTCCTAATAATTCCTAATTCCTTGGAAATAGACCTTGTAATAGTATTGCTAACTCTTTGGGCATAATTTCAAATTGCTCTTCAAAATAGTTGGAACAATTCACAATTCCACCAACAAAGAAAAGTGTCCTAAGTTTTCCACATCTCTTCCAATATTTGTCACTTTCCCATACAATTCTTTACATTATTTTTAATTGGTTAATAGTTAACTTTTTAAAAATTTTATTTTTTCCATTTACAAGTAAAATTATGACACTTTAAAAAATTTTTGAGATCCAAATTAATTTCCTCTCTTCTGCCCATGCACCTTTATTGTGAAGACAAGCACTTTAATGTAGGTGCGACATGTGTAGTCATGAAAAACATATTTTCATGTTAGTCAAGTTTTGAAAGAGGAAAAAAAGCTGCTGAAAACCCTCCCTAAAAACAAAATTTTAAAAGAAAACTGTGTATGGATCTGCATTCAAACACCATTAGTTACTGCTCAGAAGAATGGATTGCATTTTTCGTTATGAATCATTTGCTATTGTTAGGTCAGCTTATTGCTGAGATTTGCAGTTATTCACAGGTGATCACTGGGCAATATTACTGTTACTGTATACTCTCACTGTTTTCCTGATTCTGAGCATTTCATTTCATTTACTTCATGTAAGACTTTTCAGCATACTGCTCTTTAACTCTTTTTGTGTAATAATATTCCTTCACAATTGTATACCAAATATGTTAAGTCATTCTTCAATTTATGGAAACCCCTTCAATTTCTAATTCTTTGCTACCACAAGAGCTGCTATAGATAATTTTATAAGCTTTTTTTCTTCTTAAAATCTCTTGGTTTTAGACATAGTATTGGGTCAGAGGATATGCACAGTTTTATAGCTTTTTGGGCATAGTTCCAAATTGCTCTCTAGATTGATTGGATCCATTTTTGTCGTTAACAATTCATATTACCCCATCTGATAGGTATGAGGTAGTTCTTCAAAGTTATTTTAATTTCCATTTCTTTAATTAATAACTTAGAGCATTTTTCTTATGACTTCCTATAACTTTGATTTAGTTATCCAAATACTGGCAGTTCATAACCTTTGGCCATATGTCAGTTGGGAAACAACTGGCATTCTAAGAAATTTGACTTCTCTACATATTCGAAAAATGATGCCTTGATAAAAACAAAAGAAAACAAGCAAACAAAAAGAAACCTTGTTGCAAATTTCCCTCTTCCCACTCTTATTGTTACTTGCCTTCTAATCTTGACTACATTGTCTTCGTTTGTGCAAAGATTTTTTAAATTTAATATGATTAGAATTATGCCTTTTACATTCTGTAATGCTCTTTCTCTCTTGTTTAGTCATAGATTCTTTGCTTGACCATAGATCTGACAAGTAAACTATTCCACAGCCTCCTAATTTGCTTATGTTATCATCTTTATTTCTAAATTATGTAACATTTTTTTACGTTATTTTGATATTCAGTGTAAGAGGTTGGTCTCTGCTATTTTCTGATGAACTGTTTTCCAGTTTTCCAGCAAATATTTTTTTTCTTTCTTTTTTTTTTTTTTTGTCAAATGATGAATTTTTACCGCCAAATCTTGGATTATTGAGTTTATAGAGCACTAAATTGGGTTTACCGAGGATTCACTTACTATTCTTTATTGTATAGCCACCTTATTCTCCTGATTAACCACTATATTTCTTAGCCAGTACTTGTGTTGATTACCACTTTGTAATAATACTTTGAGATTTATTATGGCTAAGCCACCTTCCTTTACATCTTTTCTTTTTTCCATTGGCATCCTTTATGTTCTTCACCTTTTGTTTTTCCAGATATATTTTTTCCTTTGTTTTTTTTTTTTTTTTTGGAACTCTTTGGAACTTTGATTGGTATGTTACTGAATAAGTAAGCTAATCAAAGTAGAATTTCATTTTTACTATACTGATTTGGTCTACCCATGAACAACTGATATTTTTTGAATTGTTTAAACCTGACATTTGTGGGAAAATTATGTGTTCATATAAATACTTGATATGCTTTGGCAGTTAGATTTCCAAGTATTGTATATTGTCTATGGTAATATTAAGTGGAATTTCTTTTTTTTATTTCTTGCTGCTGGACCTTGTAGACAATATGTGGAAATGCTGAGGATTCATGTTCGTTTATTTTATATCATATAACTTTGCTGAGTTTTTAATTATTTCAAGTAGTTTTTTAGCTGATTCTTGAGGATTCTTTAAGCATGCCACCATATCATCTGCCAAAAGTGATTGCATATGTTAATTCCTTCAATATCTTTTTCTTTTCTTATTATTAAAGTTAAATTTTGAAGAATGTGGTGACTGTAATAGTGATAATGGGCATCCTTGCTTCACCTTTGAGGTTAGTGGAAAGGTTTCTGGCATATTTCCAGTACAGATAATATATGCTAATAGTTTAAGATAGATGCTACTCATCATTTCTGGAAAGGTCCATTTATCCCTTTGTTTTACAAGGTTTTTAATAGGAACATCTTGTATCTGACCAAAATCTTTTTGTGCCGCTTTTGAGAAAATTATACTATTTTGTTATTAACATAGTCAATTTTATGATAGTTTCCCTAATATTTAACTAGCCCTGCATTCTTGCTATAAATTCTACCCAGTGATATATGATCTATAAATATATTGCTGCAAACTTCTTGCTAATATAATTTTTTTTAATTAAATTTATTTATTTAACTTTCAAGTTTCATTTTCACAAAATTTTGGGTTACAAATTTTCTCCCCTTTTATCCCCTCCCCCCCAAACACCAAGCATTCTAATTGCCCCTATGACCAATTTGTTCTCTCTTCTATCATCCCTCTCTACCCTTGTCTCCGTCTTCTCTTTTGTCCTGTAGGGCCAGATAGCTTTCTATACCCCGTTACCTGTATTTCTTATTTCCTAGTGGCAAGAACATTACTCGACAGTTGATCCTAACACTTTGAGTTCAAACTTCTTTACCTCCCTCCCTCTCCACCCCTTCTCTTTGGAAGGCAAGCAATTCAATATAGGCCAAATCTGTGTAGTTTTGCAAATGACTTCCATAATAGTTGTGTTGTATAGAACTATATTTCCCTCCATCCTATCCTGTCCCCCATTACTTCTATTTTCTATTGATCCTATCCCTTCCCATGAGTGTTGACCTCAAATTGCACTCTCCTCCCCATGCCCTCCCTTCTATCATCCCCCTCACCCTGCTTGTCCCCTTATCTGCCACTTTCCTGTATTGTGAGATAGGTTTTCATACCAAAATGAGTGTGCATTTTATTCTTTCCTTTACTGTAATGTGATGAGAGTAGACTTCATGTTTTTCTCTCACCTCCCCTCTTTATCCCTCCACTAATGAGTTTTTTGCTTGCCTCTTTTATGAGAGATAATTTGCCCCATTCAATTTCTCCCTTTCTCCTCCCAATATATTTCTCGCTCACTGCTTGATTTCATTTTTTTTAAGATATGATCCCATCCTCTTCAATTCACTCTGTCCACTCTGTCTCTATGTATGTGTGCGTGTATGCATGTGTGTGTGTGTAATCCCACCCAGTACCCAGATATTGAAAAGTTTCAAGAGTTACAAATATTGTCTTTCCATGTAGGAATGTAAACAGTTCAACTTTAGTAAGTCCCTTATGACTTCTCTTTGCTGTTCACCTTTTCATAGTTCTCTTCATTCTAGTGTTTGAAAGTCAAATTTTCTTTTCAGCTCTGGTCTTTTCATTGAGAATGCTTGAAAATCCTCTATTTAATTGAAAGACCATTTTTTCCCCTGAAATATTATACTCAGTTTTGCTGGGTAGGTGATTCTTGGTTTTAGTCCTAGTTCCTTTGACTTCTGGAATATCCCATTCCATGTCCTTCGATCCCTTAATGTAGAGGCTGCTAGATCTTGTGTTATCCTGATTGTATTTCCACAATACTTGAATTGTTTCTTTCTAGCTGCTTGCAATATTTTCTCTTTGACCTGGGAACTCTGGAATTTGGCCACAATGTTCCTAGGAGTTTCTATTTTTTGGATCTCTTTCAGGCGGTGTTCTGTGGATTCCTTGAATATATATTTTGCCCTCTGGTTCTAGAATCTCAGGGCAGTTTTCCTTGAAAATTTCATGAAAGATGATGTCTAGGCTCTTCTTTTGCTCATGGCTTTCAGATAGTCTGATAATTTTTAAATTATCTCTCCTGGATCTATTTTCCAGGTCAATTGTTTTTCCAATGAGATATTTCACATTGTCTTCCATTTTTTCATTCTTTTGGTTTTGTTCTGTGATTTCTTGCTTTCTCATAAAGTCCTTAGCCTCCATCTGTGCCATTCTAGTTTTGAAAGAACTATTTTCTTCAGTGAGCTTTTGAATCTCCTTTTCCATTTGGCTAATTCTGCTTTTGAAAGCATTCTTCTCCTCATTGGCTTTTTGAACCTCTTTTGCCAATTGAGTTAGGCTAGTTTTCAAGGTGTTAATTTCTTCAACATTTTTTTGGTTCTCCTTTAGCAGGGAGCTCACCTGCTGTTCATGCTTTGACTTCATGTCTCTCATTTCTCTTCCCAGCTTTTCCTCTACCTCTCTAACTTGATTTTCAAAATTCTTTTTGAGCTCTTCCATGGCCTGAGCCCATTGGGTGGGCTGGGACACAGAAGGCTTGATTTCTGTGTCTTTGCCTGATGGTAAGCATTGTTCTTCCTCATCAGAAAGGAAGGGAGGAAATGCCTGTTTTCCAAGAAAGTAGCCTTCAATTGTCTTATTTCTTTTCCCTTTTCTGGGCATTCTCCCCAGCCAGTGACTTGACCTCTGAATATTCTCCTCACACCCACCTCTCCTCTTGGTCCTCCCAGCCAGGGTTTGGGGACTGGAATTCAAATGCTGCTTCCCACCTTAGGGCTTTTGGCGGGGGCAGGGCTCCTGTTCAGTGTGAGATTAAGTTCAGGTGCTGAGGTAGGGGCAGGGCCACCTCTCAGGCTCAGTTCCCTCAGGGGGTTTATGTACAGACCTTCCACAATGGATCCAGGCTCCTGCCCACTTGGGGAGCCCCTGTCTGCAGCAGCCTCTCAGCTTCTATCTCCCGGGGGGGGCCGAGCCATGGGGGCACCCCACTCCCCTCTCCACCCACCAAAGAGACTCTCTCACCGACCCCCATCACCTGTGGGTGGAGGGGCTTGTGCCGCCGCTGGAGATCCCATCCCTGAAGCCTGCTTGGATCTGTACCTCTCGGAGCTGCGGCCACCGCAGGTCTGGGCTGGGCTCCGCGTCTGCAGCGCCACGGACCTTTTGCGAGAGGTTTGCAGGTCCCTCTGTGGGTGGAGAGACCCAAGTGGCCGCTGGAGATCCCATCCCCGAAGCCTGCTCGGATCTTTTCCTCTCGGTGCCGTGGCTGCAGCAGGGCTGCCCTCAGCTCCCAGTCCCAGCGCCTAGTCCGCAGCACGAAGGACCCCCTGCGAGAGGTTTGCAGTTCTCTCTGGAACAGAAATCTCCCTCGCTCCAATATTCTGTGGCCTCTGGGTGCAGAATTCACCGTGAGTTGATCCCCTCTAGCCGTTCTGTGGGTTGTGGGTTCAGAGCTATGTGTATGTGCGTCTTTCTACTCTGCCATCTTGGCTCTGCCCCCCCTTTTTTCTGATTGTTTGTATTACTTTCTCATTTACCTGGGAACTCTGGAATTTGGTTACAAAATTCCTAGAAGTTTTCCTTTACTTATCTCTTTCCAGAAATTATGGGTGGATTCTTTGCATTTCTATTTTACCCTCTGGTTCTAGAATATCTGGTCAGTTTTCTTTGATAATTTCTTGAAAGATGTTGTCTAAGCTCTTTCTTTTATCATGGTTTTCAGTTTCATGATTTTGATCAGATTTTCATGGTTCCTTGGTAATTTGGCCAATTCTCCTTTTTAAGGTGTTCTTCTCCTCCTTGGAATTTTGGACCTCTCTTGCCATTTGGATTAGCCTACTTTTAGAGGTGTCATTTTCTTCAGTATTTTGGGGATCACATTTAGCAATCTGTTGACTTATTTTTCAGAATTCTCTTGCCTCCCAAATTTTTTTTCTACTTCTCTTATTTGACTCAAAAATTCCTTTCTGAATTCTTCCATGGTCTGAGGCCATATCAAATTTTTCTTGGAGACGTTGGATGTGAAAGCCTTGACTTTATTGTCTTCCTTCAGTTGTATGCTTTGTTCTTCCTCTGGCTGTTTACTTTTATCTTCCTCGTCATAAGAAAATAACTTTTCACTAAGAAAGTAACCTTCTATAGTAATAATTTTTCACCCTTGTTGCTCATTTTCCCAGTAAATTATTTCACTTTTGTGTTCTTTGTTAAGTGGATGGTGTATTTCACCAAATTTCAGGCCTTTTGTACAGCTGTTATCAGAGATACCTCCAGGGACAAATTCTCCTTTCCTCCATAGCGGTGTTATCAAAGGAGAGGTGCCTGCTCCTCTCCTGGCCTGTACTCTGCTCTGCAAGAAACCACAAGCACTCCTTTCTCCCCTGGAACTGAGAGTAGAATTCCCTCTCCACAGCTGCCTCCAGCTCTGCCACACCATGGTTTCTTCTTGCTCCAGGAACCTCATCCACAACTGTGACCCAGGTCAGTCACTTGATTGACCCATCATCTGTAATCAGAGAGTTCCAGAACTGCCATCAGTCCAGCAGTGGGTGTTGTTTCCTTGGGACTTGGGATGAGAACATCTTCCTCTCTTCCCCCAATGAAAGAGATCTCCCACTGACTTTTGAAGCTCTCGTCAGCGTTTGTGGGTTGGGAAATCTAGAAATCAATACAACTTCCAGTGATTCAGTTTCCTGAGTCTCATTTCAGACCCCTCTATCTTGGCCCAGCACTTGCTTGGCTGCTCTCCACTCCAAGCCCAGTGCAAGAGACTTGTCTTATCTGCCTTCCAGATTGTCTTGGCTTGGAAATCTGTTTAACTCCATCATTTTGTGACTTCTGCAGCTCTAGAATTTGTTTACAACCATTTTTCCAAATATTTTGAGGGTTTGTGAGGAAAGCTAAGGCAAGTTCCTGCTTTGTCTCTATCATCTAGACACTGCTCCTATGATTATGACTTTTTACTGTCAGATGATTTTCTGTTGCTTTCTTACTTTCCTTAACCTATTTCTTGACTTCTAACTTTCTGTTAAGTTAAGCTCTGTTAACAGGTAAAAATAGAGCCCAAGACAGCCTGGAAGGCTGATAGGAAATGCCTATCACATGAACTTGGAGCAGAGCACAGTCCAGCCTTGGCCATAGTATGGACAGACCAGGAGCAGGGTTCAGGGTGCTGAAGCATGGGTAGCAGCTGTGGTTCTCAGATTTCTCAACCCACAAACATGAAAGACAGCATCAAATGTCAGTAAGAAAGGTTGTTCAGAGCAAAGATGGCAAAGTAGTCAGTAATTAGCATCTCCCTCCCCTTGTTGACCTTGACAAACCAAGAGAATATCTCCTCAGGAAAACCCTGGAACAGTGGGAACAGCAGAAGGGGTAAACAGACTCTTAGCCTGTGAGGCTAGAAAGATCACTAAGGAATGTTCTTCTTGCTGTGACCAAGGGCAAAAAGTGCAGGATCAGAGCTGCATCAGACATCCCCACCTCCACAAACTGGGAGAAGATCTTGAGCCCCAGCGGTGTGAAGCTAGCAACAGCCAACACCAGCACCCCAGGCATGCTTCAGCACCCCAGGCTAATCAGGAAGACACTATTTCAGACAACTGCTCTATCACAGCAGAGGAGACCTCTGGCAATCAGACCACCCCTACCCTACACTTAATGAGCTAGCTTCAGGACAACTACGGGGAAACTGAAAAAGATCTCATGTGGTCTCTGCTTTCCAACACCAACCAGCTCAGCACCAGGCAAACTGCAGCATTTTACCTTGTAGCTGAAAGAACAAGTGGCTACAACACAAAAATCCTCACGTTTTAGACACAAGAATAATGCGACAGAACGCCCTTTGCCACAGACACATAAATCTACTTTAAAAGCCAGGAAAGGGGTTATTAGCATGAGTAACAAGCAAAACAGAAAAGAAAAGACCATTGAATCTTTGTATGGAGACAAGGACCAAAACACAAATAACAATGAGGTCAGCATTAAGACTGCAATCCCATCTGAAACTATAAAAGGGAATATCAACTGGTCTGAAGTACAAAGAGCCTTCTTGGAAGAGCTCAGGAAGCATTTTAAAACCCAAATTAGATGAATGGAAGAAAAACTGGCCAATGACTTTAAAAATATGAAAAAGGAAATCGCAGAAGAATTTAAAAAGATAGTTGGACAAATGGAAAAAGAAGTACAAAACTTGAGTGATGTGAATAACTCATTAAAAGGAGCAATTGGACAGATGGAAAAGGAGATGCAAAAGTTAACTGAAGAAAGCAATTTGATAAAAAATAAAATCGGGTAAGTCGAAATTAATGAATCTATGAAGCATCAAGAATCAGTCAAACAGAATCTAAAGAATAAAAAGATAGAAGAAACTTTAAAATATCTAATTGGAAAAACAACTGACCTGAAAAAAAGATCCAGGAGAGAAAATCTAAAGTTTATTGGTCTACGAGAAATCCAAGATGAAAAAAGAGACTGGACAATATCATACAAGAAATCATCAAGGAAAATTGCCCAGAAGTCCTAGACCCAGAGGGTAAAAAAGTCATCGAAAGAATCCACCTTAAACCTCCTGAAAGGAACCCCAAACTAAAACCACCAAGGAATATCGTTGCCAGATTCAAGAAATATCAAGTGAAGGAGAAAATACTGCAGGCAGCCAGAAGGAAACAATTCGAATATTGAACAGCTACAGTCAGGATCAAACAGGACCTTGCATCTTCTGCATTAAAAGATCGAAGGAATTTGAATACGATATTCAATAAGGCAAAGGAACTGAGACTACAACCAAGGATTGGTTGCTCCAGCAAATTGAAGCATAATATTTCAGGCAAAGAGATGGACATTCAACGACATAAGGGATTTCCAGACCTTCATGATGAAAAGGCCAGAACTCAACAGAAAATTTGATCTTCAAACACAAGTCTCAAGAGAGGCATAAAAAAAAAATAACTTGTTGCACAACATGGGCAAACTCTTTACATCTGTATAAGGGAAGATGATACTTGTTAATCTTGAGAACTATATACTTTTTACGAAATGTTAAAGAGAGATAGATAAATAGGGAGAGAGAGAGAGAGAGAGAGAGAGAGAGAGAGAGAGAGAGAGAGAGAGAGAGAGAGAGAGGAGAGGATATACATTAAATGATATGATGATAAGAAATGTGAATGAAGGGTGTGAAGGGATTTTAATGGGGGTTGTGAAAAAGATGGAGGCAGAAAAAATAAATTCTATCACAAGAAGAGGCATAAATATATATTATAGTAGAGGGAAAGAGAGGAGGGAGATGAGCATTGTTTGAGAGGTACTCTAATCTGATTGGATTCAAGGAGGGTACAACAACCTATTATATTGCAATATAATTAGCTCTATAGGCAGTAAGAGGGGAAACGGGAAAGAAATAGGAGAGGAGGCTAAAAGAGAAGGAAGAAGTAGTAAGAGACAAGGTGATTAAAACGGAGGAGGGCTGAAAGAAGGAAGGAAAGACTGAGGGAGGTGGTGGTCAAAAATTAAAACTCTTTTGTGGAAGAGAAGGGAGAACTAAAAGTATAGACAAGGGGAAAGGGATGGAGGGAAAGACACAGATAGTAATCATAACTATGAATGTGAATAGGATGAACTCTCTTATAGAACAGAGATGGATAGCAGAATGGAATAAAAAGCAAAACCCAACCTTATGTTGTTTACATGAAACACATTTGAAACAGGGACATACACAGGGAAAGGGCAAAAATTGGAGGAGAATATTTTGTCCTTCATCTGATATAAAAAAAGCAGGGGTAGTAATCCTAATCTCAGACAAAGCAAAAGCAGAAATAGATCTAATCAAAAGAGATAACAAAGGAAATTATATCCTACTAAAAGTCACCATAGACAAAGAAGCAATTTCATTGCTAAACATATATGCTCCAAGAAGAATAGCATTTAAATTCTTAGAGAAGTCAAAGGAGTTAACAGCAAAACTATATTAGTGGTGGAACTCAACCTTCCCCTCTCTAAACTTGATAAACATAACCTCAAAATGAACAAGAAAGAATTATTGTGCTATAAGAAATGACGAATAGGAAGATTTCAGAGAATCCTGGAAAGACTTATATGAAGCGATGCTGAGTGAAAAGAGCAGAATCAGGAGAACTTTATTCACAGCAACAACCACAGTGTGTGAGAATTTTTTTTTTCTAGGAGACTTAGTACTTCGTTGCAATGCAAAGGCTTAAATGAATCCCAATGATTTCTTAAAGCAAAATGCCTTCTACATGCAGGGAAAGAATTATGGAATTCAATTGCAGAATGCAGCAGATCATTTTCTTCTGTATTATTCTTTGGTTTGTTTTATGATTTCTCCCATTCATTTTAATTCTTTTATGCAACATGACTAAGGTGAAAATGTATTTAATAGGAATGTATGTGTAAAACCTATATAAAATTGTATGCCATCTCAGGGAAGGAGAGGGAAAATCTAAGTTATATGGAAGTGATTGTAGAACACTGAAAACAAATAAAATAGTAATAAAAAACTAATTTCGGTGCAAAAAAAAAAAAAAGATAGCACTTTCACCTGAAGGAAATGGGAGTGCATTCTGGCCCCATCCTCAGTCCTAGGGCTTCATCAGTGACCACTCTTGAGGCCTCTGCCTAAAGACCCTGAGGGAATCAGGTGCTCATCAGGGTCTCAGTTCTCAGTGGCAGTCGTGGGGTAAGGAGTGCTGACATATTGAAGCTGGTGGTGGCTGTGGAGAGTGATTCCTACATGCAGTTCCTGGGCAGATAGGTGTGCTGGTGATTGCTCACAGATCAGAGTGCCAGCCAGGAAAACAATAAATTCTGCTTCCATTATTGTGCCACCTTGGATGAACAGATCTTACATGTCTCTAGAGTATACCCTATACTTGACATAGGACTCAAAAGTCAAGTAGCTGGCTGGGAAAATGCACAAAAAAGGGAAAAAATAAGACTCTAGAAGGTTTCTTTCTTGGTTAACAGGTATTTTCTTCCAACCTTTCAAATGAGGAAGACCAAAGCATACCATCAGAGGATGACATAAAAGTCAAGGCTTCTACATCCAAAACCTCCAAAAATAATATGCAATGTTCTCAGGCCATGGAAGAGCTCAAAAACGATTTTGAAAATCAAGTAAGAGAGGTGGAGGAAAAACTGGGAAGAGAAATGAGAGTGATGCAAGAAAACCATGAAAGGAAAGTCAACAGCCTGCTAAAGGAGACCCAAAAAATGCTGATGAAAATAACACCTTTTAGACTAACCCAGGAGGTGGAGCCAAGATGGCAGAATAGAAGGATGGACCCATAAAAGATCTCCACAGTAGCCCATAAAATAACTTTAAAAATAACTCGAAACAAATTCTAGAGCAGTAGAAGCCACAAAACAACAGAATGAAAGAAATTTGCAGTCGAAGACAGCCTGGAAGGCCTACAGAAAAGGTCTATGTCACTGGGCTCAGAGTGGAGCACAGTCCAGCCTTGGTCATGTGGTGTGGCAGGAACAGGACCAGAGCAGGCATCAGTGGGCAGAATCCGCAGCAGCAGTGGTGATTCCGAGATTACTCAAGTCACAAACACAGAAGAGAGCTTCACAGGTCAGTAAGAAAGCTTTTTCACATAGGTGACAAGAGAATGTAGTCTGGCCCTGAAAGCAACAGCCACTGCAGCAGCTGCATTAATCTTTTGATCCCTCCACCAGAAGACTCAGGGGACGTGAGCAGCTGATCTGGATTTCAGACCAGAGTGGGGGCCTTGAGGTGAGGAGGAGTATTAGCATGGTGGAGATGGGGGCAGTGGTGGAGAGGGAATTCTACTCTCAGATCCTGGGCAGAAAAGTTTTTGTTCCTCAAAGACCAGTGAGAAAGATAGGAGTGGAGTAAACTCCTCTCTCTTATTTGTGTCACCTTGGAGGGACTGAGAACTTTCAGGTGCCTAGAATGTACCCTTATCTTGACAAAGGACTCAAAAGTCAAGTAACTGACTGGGAAAATGCCACAAAAAGGTTATTTTCTTGGTAAACAGATAATTTCTTCTGTGCAAGAAAATCATGAAAATTGTGGCAACAACTTGCTAAAGGAGACCCAAAAATGGTGCAGAAAATAACACCTTTAAAAATAAACTAACTCAAGTGGCAAAAGAGGTCCAAAAAACCAATGAAGAGAAGAATGCTTTAAAAAGAAGAATTAGCCAAATGGAAAAGAAGGTTCAAAAACTCACAGAACAAAATAGTTCTTTAAAAATCAGAATGGAGCAGATGGAAGCTAATAACTTTATGAGAAACCAAGAAATGACAAAACAAACCAAAATAATGAAAAAATAGAAGATAATATGAAATATCTCGTTGAACAAACAGCTGATCTGGAAAATATATTCAGGAGAGACGATTTAGTAATTATGGGACTACTTGAAAGCCATGATTAAAAAAAGAGCCTAGACATCATCTTTCATGAAATTGTCAAGGAAAATTGCCCTGATATTCTAGAACCAGAATGAAAATAAATGTGGAAAGAATCTACCGTTCACCTGCTGAAAGAGATCAGAAAAGGAAAAATTCCTAGGAATATTGTAGCCAAATTCCAAAGTTCCCAGGTCAAGTAGAAAATATTGCAAGCAGCAAGAAAGAAACAATTCAAGCATTGTGGAAATACAATCAGGATAACACAAGATTTAGAAGCTTCTACATTAAGGGATTAAAGGATGGGAATATGATTTCCCAGAAATCAAAGGAATGAACATTAAAAACAAGAGTCACCCACACAGCAAACCTGAGTATATTGCTTCATGGGAAAAAATTGGTCATTCAGTGAAATAGAGGACTTTCATGCATTGTTGATGAAAAGACCAGAGCTGGATAGAAAATTTGACTTTCAAATACTAGAGTCAAGAGAAGAATAAGAAGGTAAAAGGAAAGAGAAATCAAAAGAGATTTAGAAAAGTTGAACTGTTGTCATTCCTACATGAAAGATCTTATTCAAAACAATTGAAACTTTTCTCAGTATTTGGGTGATTGGGGGGATTATACATACACACAGAGATATGTATATATGTATATACATATATATGTATATATATATACATATATATGTATATACACACATATCTATCCACATATAATCTATCTATCTATCTATCTATCTATCTATCTATCTATCTATCTATCTATCTATCTGTCTGTCTATCTATCCATCTATCTATCTATATATACACACACACATATATATATAGACAGAAGGCACAGGGTGAGTTGAATAAGAAGGGATGACATCAAAAAATAAAATTAAAGGGTGAGAGAGGAATATATTGGGAGGAGAAAGGGAGAAATGGAATGGAGCAAACTATTTCTCATAAAAGGGGCAAGAAAAAGCTTTGTCACTGGAGGAGAAAAGGGAGGAAGTGAGAGGGAAAAAGTGAATCTTACTCTCATCACATTTACCTTATGGAGGGAATAACAAGCACACTCAATTTAGTATGAAAATCTATCTCACACTAAAGGAAAGTGGGAGATTGGGTGATAAGTGGTGTGGGGGCTATGATAGAAAGGAGGGCAAATGGGAGAAGGGAGTAATTAGAAGTTAACACTTTTGAAGAGGCACAAAGTCAATAGAGAGCATACAATAAATGAGGATCAGGATAGGATGGAGGGAAATATAGTTAGTCTTACAAGACACGACTATTATGGAATTGTTTTGCAAAGCTACACTTACATAGCCTATATTGAATTGCTTGTCTTCTCAGGGGAGATGGGTGGAAAGGGAGGAAGGAAAAGATGTTGGAACTCAAAATTTTAGGAATGAATGTTGAGAATTGTTTTTGCATGCAACTAGGAAGTTATAAATAAAGGTAATGGGTATAGAAATTTATCTTACCCTACAAGAAAAGAGAGAAGATGGTGATAAGGGAAGGGAGCGGTGTGATAGAAGGCAAGGTATATTGAGGGAATGGGTAATCAGAATGCAAGGTGTTATGGGGTGAGGGGAGAAAATCTGGAACTCAAAATTTTGTGGAAGTGAATGTTGAAAAATAAAAATAAATAAATGAACATTAAAAAAATTAAAAATAGTCTAACCCAAATAGTAAAAGAAGTCCAAAAAGCCAATAAGGAGTAACATGCTTTAAAAAGAAGAATGGGCCAAATGGAAAAGGAGGTTCAAAAACTCACTGAAGAAAATAGTTCTTTAAAAATTAGAATGAAACAAATGGATGCTAATAATTTTATGAGGAAACAAGAAATTAAAAACCAAAATCAAAGAATGAAGAAAATAAAAGACAATGTGAAATATCTCATTAGAAAAACAACTGACCTGGAAAATAGATCCAGGAGAGATAATTCAAAAATTATTAGTCTACCTGAAAACTATGGATCAAAAAAAGACCTGAGACATCATCTTCCCAAAAATTGTCAAGGAAAACAACCCTGATGTTCTAGACCCAGTGGGCAAAATAGAAACAGAAAGAATTCACTAATCATGTCCTGAAGGAGATCCCAAAGGAAACCTCCTAGGAATATTGTAGCCAAATTCCAGAGTTCCCAATTCCAGGAGAAAATATTACCAACGACCAGAAAGAAACAGCTCGAATATTGTGGAAATATAATCAAGATAACACAGGATTTAGCAGCTTCTACATTAAGGAATCACACGTGTTGGAATATGATATTCCAGAGGTGAAAGGAGATAGGATTAAACCAAGAGTCACCCACTCAGCAAAACTGAGGAAAATACTTCAGGGGAAAATGGAATTTCAGTGAAATAGAGGACTTCCAATTCTTCTTGCTGAAAAGACCAGAGTTGAATAGAAAATTTGACTTCCAAATACAAGAATCCAGAGAAACATGAAAAGGGTAATAGGAATGAGAAGCCTTAAGGAACTCATGAAAGTTGAACAGTTTACATTCCTACATGCAAAAATGTTATTTGAAACTCATGAGACTTTTGTCAGTATTAGGGTAGTTAGAGGGAACATATTTATGTAGGTGTGTATAGGTATATATGTATATGTATATTATATATGTGTAGGTATGTGCATGTACCTGTGTTTGTGCATGTGTGTGTGTGTCTATATATGTAGACATATAAATGTATGTGTATATATATATATATATATATATATATATATATATATATATATATATATATATATATATATATATATATATATATATATATATATATATATATGTATCTGTCTCTCCTTATGTATATAAGCATAGAGGGTACAAGGTGAGCTGGATATGAAGGGAGTATAACTAAAAGAATAATATTTAGTTAAATGGGATGTACTGGTAATAAGAGAAAGGGAGAGGTAGAAAGTACCAAATCATCTCACATAAAAGAGGGAAGAAAAAGCTTTTACAACTTAGGGGAAGAGTGGGGAGATGAAAGGAAAAAAATGAGCCCTACTCTTATGGGATTTGGCTTGAGAAGGGAATAACGCACATTCAATTGTATATGAAAATCTATTTTACCTTGCAGGAAGGCAAAGGGAGAGGGAAAGGGAGAGGAGAGGGAAGAAAATAGAAGCAATAGCAAATTGGGAAAAGGGATAATTAGAAGCAAACAATATTGTGAGAGGACAGGTCAAGGGGGAGAATGAAATAAATGAAGGGGAGTATAGGACAGATGGAAATGTGGTTAGTCTTTTACAATATAACCATTATGGAAGTGCTTTGCATTGTTACAAGTGTATGACCTATATTTAATTGTTTGTTTTCTTAATGAGGGTGGGTAGTGAGGAAGGGAAAGAATATGGAACTCACAGATTTAAGAATCAATGTTAAAAATTGTTTAAGCATGCAACTGGAAATTAAGCTATACAGGCAATGGAGTATAGAAATCTCTTTTGCCCTACAGAAAAATAGAGGGTAAGAGGGATGGAAGAAAAGTGGGTAATAAAAAGGACAATAGACTGGAAGAAGGGGTTGATGGCGTGTATGCCATCGTGGGGTGGGAGATGTGGAGAGATGGGGAGAAAACTTTGAATTTAAATTCTTATGGAAGTGAATGTGAAGAATTGAAAATAAATGAATTATATATATGTGTGTGTGTGTGCGTCTGTGTGTGTGTGTGTGTGTGTGTGTACTAGTAAAAATACCTCTTTCCCAGGCTTCAGATTTTTCATGTTTCTGTTGTCTGAGCTAGTTTTGGACTTCTGTAACCATCTAAGGAGAGGTGTGACACTGCTCTTCTAGCCTGTCGTCTTGCCTGTGAGTAATCATTAGTACTCTTTTTTTTTTTTTTTTACCTTACAATGGTGATGAAATCCATTACAATTTCTTTTAGGTAACTTTAATTTTGTTTTACTTAAGCAATTACATTCTGCTGTATGATTCATAGAAGAAAATCAATTGGTAACATAAAGCATTCTTCCAAATTAAATCTTATTTATCTTCAGGCTGCTCCTTGATTAAACAATCCCCTCTCCTTTTGTGGTCAAGAGGATAATGAATAATAAATGGTTAAGGGTCAGATAAATTTAACTACAGACTGCAAACCTTTGTTTACCCCCACACTTGAACTTCATTGATGATATCTTCAAACCAGCTTCAGTGTCTTTATTTTTCTTCTTTTTTTGGCCAGCTCAATTAACTTCCTCTCTGGCTGTTTCCACATAACTTTCTCGAGGTTTTTTTTTCTTTTTTTTTTTTTTTTTTTATTTTTTTTTCTCTTTTCTTTCTCTAGTTATACTCCATTTTTTTTCCTTTAAAATAAATTCTACAAAGCTTTAAAAAAAACCTTATTAAGATATTTCAGCATTTGTTTATAAGTAAAAAGTCAAAATACAATTTGGAAACTGACATTTCAGGAACAAATTTAGGCTCTTGTTTACAATACTATTTTTTAGCTGCAAAAAATTTGAAATTGAGGAGATATCCATCAACTGGGAAATGACTGAACATGGTGTGGTATATGAATGTAATGGAATGCTATTGTGTTACACAAAGTGATGAGCAAGGGGACTTCAGGAAAACCTGGAAAACATTATATGAAATGAAGTTGAGTGAAATGAGCAGAACCAGGAGAACATTGTACACATTAAGAGTCACATTGTGTAATGCTTTACTCTGATAGACTTAGCTCTTCTCAGAAATTCATGGTCCTAAGACAATCACAAAAGACTTACAAAGGATAATCCTATGCACATCTATGGAAGCATACTATTTGCTCTCCTTTTGTTGTTTTGTTTTGTTTCTTCTTTCCCATGGTTCCCCCCAATAGTTCTAATTCTTCTTTACATCATGACTAAAGTGAAAATATGTGTAATATGAATGCATTGTAAGAGCCAGTGTTAGATTGCATGCTGTCTTGGTTGGGAGGGGGCAGAATTTAAAACTGAAAATCTTATGGAAATGAACCCTGAAAAATAAATGAATAAATAAACAAATGAAATAATAAATAATAATAAAATAAATAAATAAAATAATGAATAAGCAAAAATAAATAAATAAATCATTTTCTAAAAGGGGAATGATTGTGAAATCATGACAGGAAGATTATTCATGTAACAACTATCTAATGAATTACTGTTATGTGCTAATGCACTATTTTAGACATAAAAAGAAAATTTTAAATTGCTTGTCTGCCCTCCTGTACTTTCTATTTTGTCTAGGAAGAAGCTAATACACATTAACAAGTCAAACAGAAATTTCAGAGAATATGTAATTAATACACAATATGCACAAATATGTTGGTATAGGAATTCAAGAAAGGAAGAAGTGACATTGTTGAAGAATACCAATAAAGTTCTCTCCATGAGGAGGTGGTAGAACTAGATACTGAAGTTTTTGAAGTTATGACACTGAAGAATGAGTAGAATTGCCACAGGAAAAGTAGAGGATTAAAATAAAACCCAAGTATCAATGAGTTAAAACACAAGCTGAAATTTGTTGATTTGATTATTATTTTTATTAATAAATGTGGGTAGCATTTGGCAGATGATGAGAAAATTATCCTGTTTCAAGCAGAGGGTTTCTATTGGGAAGTAGTATGAGATAGATTTAGATCACAACAACAATTGTAGAAACAGTAATTTACAAATAGTTTCAATGCTTTAATTAAATTTTACTTTCCAATAGCCCTATGAAATAAGAACTTCAGGTATCATTATGTCCATTTGACAGGGGAAACTGAGGTTCTAAAAGATCAAGTGACTTGCTCATGATCACAGAGGAACTAAGTGCCAAAGGCAGAATTTGAATGCCACTGTTACTAAGTGTAAAACTTTCTTACACAATCATAGTTCTAGATTACAGAGACTACTAAGCTGAGTAGTTTAGACTTCAGGGAATATGTAATCACTTCCACTTTTGAACATGGAAGTGACCTGGTTAAACTGATGTTTTAGGTAGATGACTGTGACAGCAGCATGGAAGATGGAGTGGAGTGGGTAAAAAGGGCAAGATAAATGGTGTGTTTAGAAGCCTTTTGGAGCACCTTAGTCAATGAGACTGGAGAAGAATGGAGGCACTGCCAAATATATATCAAAGGAACAAACAAAGAAAAAGACAAAACAAAACAAACAACAAAAAACTGGCAAAACTTTTTGACCTATTGCATATAGGTAATGAATAGCAGAAGAGGTTCAAAGCTATCTTAACTCCATAGTGTCATAGACTAGAGAAGTAATTCTGACCTAAATAAAGTTAGTAAAATTGATAGAGATACCAGTGTTTTTAGGAGGGAATGATAAATGCAATCTTTATTTTAACAAGTTTGAGATTATTGCAGGATTCATTAACAAAGATAACTACTGATGATAATAATACATTGTATTTGTACAGAAATTATCCATTTCAAAACTGTCACAAGTTTTCTCGTTTGATGCTCATCACAAACTTTATGATATCAGCAGAACAGATAATAGTATTAATACTTTGTTGTTATTTAGCTATTTTAGTTGTATCTGACTCTTTGTGAGTTCATTTTGGGGGGTTTCTCTGACAAAAATACAGAAGTGGTCTGCCATCTCCTTCTCCAGCTCATCTGAAGAGAAACTTAGGCAAACAAGGTTTAGTGACTTGTCCAGGGTCATACAGACATTAAAGGTCTGAGGGCAGATATGAACTCAAAAAGATGAGTCTTCCTGATTCTGAACCTAGTGCTCTATCTACCGTGTCACCTCGTTGTCTTAAATTCATAATTTACAGATAGACAAACTGAGGCCCAGAAAGTCCAAATGAATTGTCACAGTTCATTGTCAGGAGAATTTAAATTCTCTCTGGGATGGAGATAAATTAATCTGAAAAAAGGAGTTTAGAGAATAAAGGCCTGACTATTTGGAGGACATGTAACAATGTGCAATTAGTAGAAAACAGAGGACACCAAGAAGGCAGGTAAATACAGTAGAAGAAGGTATGGTAATACTTAGACTATGAAAAGCTTTGAATAGATTTATAACTATTCCTGTAAGTTGAAATGTTTCATATGTTTTTTCTTATTGGATTAATTCTAATTGGATTGGATAAATCAGTTTTATGAGGTCTATCACCTGCTAATGTTCTGCTCACAAGACCCGAAGATTCTGCCCATTTATAAAGTCTATGAAAACTTCAGTAGTTTGAAGGGCCCACCTCCCAGTTATTCTTTGAACAGTAAGTGTGGTGCTAGCTAAATACTATTATTTTCAGTTTCCATATGAGACAGCTTTTTTCCTTTTTTCTATGTAACATGTTTCTCATCACAGGGCTTAATTTAGTCCCCCTCAATCTGTAATTAGAGCAAATACTGTACTTACAACATGCCAGAAATATGGTCTTGCATTTTTTAAATTTAGTTATTGTACCCTGGTTCATAGTATGATGTGTATGTGTTATCTTTTCTGGGTCCATTGATCAGTGATAGTACTGTGATTTCTTCCTTCTGTGAAGCTTTGATCATTTGATATTTCTCTAGGTTGGTCAAGGTTTCTTAACACTTTCTTCTGCACATGTGTATGTATGCGTGTCTCTATGTCTGTGTGTTTTCAGCCCTGGAACTCTTAATATTCTGCTCACTAAGCTCATTTCAGCAGTCGATATCTTCTGTTGATCAGCATCCTTCTGTCTTCGGGATTCCAAGTTATCTTGCTGGATCAGAACAGGTATTGTCTCATTTAAAATGAACAAGGGGTGGGTGACATTCTCTGACAGGAAAAAGAAAACAAAAAGCAGGCAAGATAGAGAGCTAGATATTCTAACAGTGAACACAAAATAATTCAGAGAAGAACCTCTTCAAATATACTCATTTTGTTTTAATTTTTATTTTCTCTCACATACTTCAAATACCGGTTTATCTCAAAGCAAACATAGTGGAGCTGAGGAAGACATTTTATTGAAAAGAAAATTTCCTCATTTGTCTCACCAAATGGAAATCTAGCAAGGTGAAATCTAGCAAAACCAACAAAGGTTTCTAAAGGAAGAAGATATGGGTATGTATGTATACACACACACACATACACACATGCACACACACATTTGCATGTGTATGGATTCATAAATATACAAACATGCATATGTATATACACACCTATACTCATGAATACATACATACATACTTATAACATGCAAATATATAGTGTTCACAAGCATGCATACTATGTACAAGTTTAATATATGTATGTATATGTGTACATACACACATTTAACTTTGTATATATGGCTTGTGTATATGTATTATATATAATATTTATTATATAATTGCATCTATATTATATGTATGTGAATATGTATTCAGCATATACATATACATATATTTATGTATGCATTTATAGACTACGTAAATGTATTATATATATACATATATATTTGTGTCTGTCTGTCTGTATGTATATGTGTGTTTTACTTTCTTATAATCCCCTTCATTCAGTGCTGAAGGATTTATATGAGTAGTAATCATTACTGTGTAGTCCAGCTAGCATTATTATGAGTGGTTTCCAAATGAGGACAGTGAAATCAGTACCGCTGGGATTGGATTTAATCCATAATTTCCTTCATCAATCAAAATTGTAGCATCTACATACAAATCCATTGTAGTAGTGATAAGTGTATACAATTGTAAAGGCATAGTGACAAGTTCTGAACTGTTATGTGACTTAACCAACAACAACAAAAATGAAACAGTCTTATTAATGGTTTTAAACTGAGAGTAAACTCTTTAGGTCATAGATTTAGAGGAAGAAAGGAACTTTTTCATAATTTTACAGATGAAGAAAATAAGAGAAAGAGAAATTAAATAACTTAGTTATTACACCTAGTAACCCCTGTCAAGTGGTTGAGTTGGAATTATAACTCAGGTAGTTATGATTCCAAGTCCAGCGTTCTATCCAAAATGCCATCCTGACTCTAGATAATGGGAGGCACTTCAGAAAATGTCAGCATATGCAATAGCATTGCTTTGTCACTTTTTGAGGAAGCACTAAAGAAGCATTTTAATCTACAAAAATATCCGTAGGTCAGATTGGGACGGCCATGTTCTCCACAAGACTGATTAAAATCTAAGTTTTCTGCTCATCAAGTAGAAAATTTTCTCATTCTATTTTTTGTGCACATGAAGAGAAGACATGCTCTAGATGAGAATATTGTTAAGTGGATACAGAGGTGACTTTTTTTGACTCCCAAAGTAGTATTAAATTGGTCATCTTGGAAAGAGGCTTATTAATGATTTTTCAACAATAATTTTTCCTTGGACTTATGCTGTCTAAAATTTTTGTCAGTGACAAAAGTATGGATGACACATAGCTAGTACGTAAGATGACACAGCAATTATAATAATAAAATATCTTGAGAGTCTAGAATATTGGATCACATTGAATAAGATAACCTTTAATTGAGATCAAAGTAAATTCCAACAGGGATCAAAAAATCAACCTTTACTAATTAAAAAAAAAAGAGTGGGGTCCAATGACAGTTGTTCTGAAAAAAATTCTAGGAGTTAAAGTGTATTTCAAGCTTAACATGGTGATAATCTGTTACAATGATCAAAAATACTAATAAAATTTAAGTAGCAGTAAGAAAAGCATAGTGTTCAAAACGATAGTTCTTTTTCACCCTAGTCAGACCAGATCTCCAAAAACTTTGTACCATTCTGGGTGTCCCACTTTAGAAAAATGATTGATGAATTGGAAAGTATTTGTAGGAAGACTGTCAAGGGATTGAAGGGATGTGAGATCATGTGGTATACAAATGGGTTGAATTAATTAAGGGCGTTTATCTGGGAAAGCAAAGGATTGAAACATTAGATTGAATGGCATATCATAACTGTCTTCAAATATTTGAAAGGTTGGCATTTAGAAGAGGTATTTTGAGAGCACTACAAGGAAGAATGAGTAGGAGTTGTAATGAGGAAGATTTATGGATTGATATTAGGAAAGAAACTTCCTAACAATGATATTCAAAAGTAAAATGGGGTGCTTTATGAAGCAATATGCTGTTGCTCCCTAGAGGTCTTTAGGTGAAGGATGGGTAACCACTAGATAGGAATATTTTGAAAAGATTGTTGTCAGCCCAACATTGGAATACATGTGATTTTTTTTGAGCTCCTTTCCATCTCTGAGATTCTATGATTCTATGAGATCAACGTAGTCTGCTTATCAGGAAAATAATTGCCAGGTTCACCACCTGTACTGTGTGAATCAACATGACAATAGATCGTCTGTGTATTTGTTTTGCTTAGTGCTATGTTCATACAACCTATATTAGCCTGAATTGATAGTCACATGGTTGTCCTGTCCTCTAGTAACATTCCTTCACATTTCTTGTTATTTTCAGTAAATTAATCTATAGGTTGAGTGGAGACATGTTGGTGACTGAGCTGCCCAAAATACACAAATAAGCAATTAAGAAAATAAGCCATTCATTATCTAGTCATACATATTGTTGTCATTAGCATCTTTTCAATGCACAGGGAATTAATAAGGTATATTTTCAAATTCAGTGTCACAAACATTTATTTCCTCATCACAATCCAGGGCTGAACTCCCGAGTCTATTTTGAGAGTCCAAAAGAGAAGGCCTTTAGAGAATGAGTCCATGAGATGAAGTAAAAACAAACAAATAAAAACCCTCTTGAGTATTCATTGTTCAAAGAGGTCTTGGGCCTCCCTATGAAGCCCTGAGTAAGGGAAGGATGTGTGGAGCTTCCCATTTAACAAAGACTGGAAGATCATTGAAAATGAGGATAAATATTTATCAGAACTTTTTCCACTCTAGTTCAGAACTGTGATCTAATTGACCTTCCATTATAGACCTTCCATTATAGAGATTTCTTATGCCAATCCATACTGGCAAATTGAAGAACATATCCAGGGATACTCTGTTTACTATTCCAGCTAGTCCCTTCATAAAACAAAAGTCCTTGTAGACTTAACCTGCCACAAAAAGGCAGTAAAAGATCCCTTTTAATGACCAGAAAATCATAGGCACTAAAATAAACTCAGGGCTCTAAGATTCAATTTTTCTGTCTGTTTTCCTAATCTGTCAAAACAAATGAATTCCCCCAAAGCTATCTAGAGTATTATATGGGCAGCTAACTGTTAGAATAAATAAAACACCTAGAGCCTCCAATAGGAATGACCTGTGTTCAGATCTAGCCTCAAATATTTACTAGCAGTGTGACACTGGGCAAGTAATTTAACTTGTTTATCTCAGTTTCCTCATCCTTCAAATGGTGAGTAACAGCATCTGTCTTCTAGTGTTGTTGTGAAGATCAAATGAGATAATAATTGTAAATTACTTAGGACAATGTTTGGCACATGGTAAGCACTTTTTAAATGTCATTTGTTTTGTTGTTATCATTATCGTTTTCATAACCATTATTTTCACTGGATGATTAGCTACCCAAATTGGATGAAATATACCAGGCCTCTAATGTTCTTGGTCTTGTTCCCTGCTTCTGCCAGCCTTGAACTAAATCTTTCTTATTTCAATCAAACCTAAAATCAGCCACTATGACTCACTTAAACTTAGAGTAGCTTGAACTGACTTCCTAAGGCATCCATGTTCTCTGACTTTTACTTAGCCTGACTTTGAATGCACCTTAAGTCTGTCAACTCCTTTTGATCACCAACTCAGAATTTCAGACTAATGTCCAATATTATGAATACAATTGTGTAATAATGTATTTTTTCTCCAAACTCCCTTTGTATCACCCCCCTCTTTTCTCATCTCTGAGAACAAAATAAGGTTTTATTATGGCAAAGACATTATCAAAGCTACTAGATTTTTATATTATAGCCATATTATCTCATAATTCTTTGTTAGGTACTTGAAAGTGATCCTGAGAAACAATGAATACCAGTTTCATAAACTGAAAAGATGATTTTTTCCTTATTATACCATGCCTTAAAATTCCATTTAAAGGTCTAATGATAATGAATGGATTTTTTAAAACAACTATCGAAATTAGCTTTGCTAATTAGTTGTGACTAATCTCTGGTTATAATAGCTACAGATTATTTAAATTCTGATATATCAGTGTTTCCTAATTTGCTAATTTATTTTTCTCAAATAAAGGACAATCTAAGCAATAATAGACAGCAACTTAAATGGAAATATATATTAAAACTATTTTGATTTTTGGCTGCTGAAGATTTTGTGTTGGAAAATTTCTAATCTCTTAAATAATATAACATTGAAAAATAGCAAAAAATAATAATTAAAGCACAATAAAAAAGCAGCATAGAATAATGGATAAAGAACATTCCTTGAAAATGGAAAGATCTAGCTTGAAGTTCTACCTCTGACACATAGTGACTCTGTGACTGTGGCAAATCTCTTAACCTCTCAGTCCTTCATCAACAAAACACAAGCATGCCACCAATTGACCCTTCACTTGTCTTTAATAATTCTCTCTGTGACCTTTCAAGACAGTGGAATTTTGGAGGAACATTTATATTTTCTCTTCAATTAGAATGTGAGGTCTTTCTCATCATTTTTCCTTTCTCAATTATCCAAAGTACTCACCTTTCTAAATTTCTCTTGTCCCCTCTATTTGTATTTCCAGGCATCTACCTAGTTCTTATCTTTTCATCAGGGGTGATAAAAATATCTTTTTATTCTGTAAAATGTCCATTTATCTCCATTAGTTTACATTCAGTTTTACTGAATGTTATTCTTGGTTTCTAATGTTCTAGTTTTATCTTTTGGGTCATCATACTCCAAGATGTGCTATTTTTTCTTTCTTTATAATAATCACAACATATTTTTTATGATCATAACCACTGTTTCTTCGTATTTGAACTCTATCTTTATTTGTTGCATGTTTTATTTTACAGTAATTTCACTTTATTTTTATATTTCTTGTCATACTTTTGAATAATTTATTTGGCAATTTTTCCCTATTTTCCAGGGAGTTCACTACTTGTGCCACCTTTTTCTATTTTATGATCTAAAATATTTTTCTTTCTCTTTTCTCCCATAGAGTTTTAATTTCATTTTTTAAATGCTTCATTTTTTTCTTTTACACTTGAAGTTCTTATGGCCAAACCATTTCCCACCAGAAACTCTTCTTATATTTATTGTAGATTATCTCTTCTGTCTTTAACATGTGGGATTTGCTCAATCTATATTTTTTCCTCCTTGCATTTAGACTTTACTTCTGTTTACTTATAGTTCCAATCTTACTTTCTGGAACTCTGTTTATCAAAGATTAGGTTACTCTTAAACTCCCAGAATATCTTTGTTTACAAACAATTAGAAGTTTCTGAATATCGCCTTTGCTGTCCTGAACCATATGGAAAAGTTACTAGTGTTTAATTTTATTTTTTGCTGATATTATTTTATCTGGTGCCTTTGGAATTTTTACTGAAATGTTTGCCAAAGGAATTGAGCCTAGCAGAGCCTTCCATATAGCCACCTTACATGGAGATATTTTAATTTATTTTTTATTTGAATGTATCTTCTTTGGGGGATGAAATGGTTTCTTGCATATTTTTAGCGTGTTCTACAATAGCTATCACAGTGCCTTCCACATAGAGTTCTTCTATTAATTAAAGACTACTTACTCCAAGCCAATCACTAAAGGTCACCTTATAAAAGAGAATTTATGAGAGTTGGAATAAAGAGACAACAAAAACCTTATATAGTAAAAAAAGAAAGCAGAGAAAATTATTAAACTTGCCAATATGTATTTATTAAGGACTTAATATGTGACAGTTTATTAAATCTCATCATCAGGATATGTGATTCCATTGTTAGTTAATACCTTCTCAAAGACTCATTGTTCTCTCTCCCTTCTGATTGGAGGACTGGTGGGTGGAAAATTAACCATCTCCTAAAATTTTCCATTATAGAGGGTTCTGAACTTTTCAGAACATTCCAGGCAACTCTCCACTTTCCATCAGTAGCCCTGATGCCCCCATGCTGGGTACTCCCTCATACTCTCTTTCCCACTTTCCACCTTCGTTTTGTGTGTTGACTTCCTCCATTATATCATAAGCTCCTTGAGGACTGAAGACAGGTCATGCATTTTTCTGATTTTAATCCTTAGTGCTTATCACCATGCCTGTCACCAAGTAGACACAATAAATTTCAACTGAACAAAATTGAATTGAACTACACATTGAAGATACAAAGAGAAACAAAAATGCTCCTGCCCTTGATGAATTACAATCTAAAGAAGGAGAAAAAGATCTGTCAAGGGCAAAGAAGAAGTTAGTTTGATCAAGTAGTGGCAATCACAAAGGATTGCTCTCAACTTACAAGTCTGAAGTAGCAAGTTATTTATTCATTCCTGATTAAATAAGGTATGTGAATGTACAGGCAGGGAACTCTGGCAAAGAGATCCCCATAGGCTTTTTAATGTCAGCCTTCACCTTCTCTTGATCTACAACATTAAAACACTAATTCATTGTTGGTGGAGCTATGAGCTGATTCAATCATTCTGGAGAACAATTTGCAACTATGCCCAAAGGGTTACAAAGATGTCCATACCCTTTGACCCAGCAATATCTCTTCTGGGACTCTATCCCAAAGAGATCACACAAATGGGAAAGGGTCCCACATGTACAAAAATATTTATAGCAGCTCTCTTACTGGTGGTCCAAAATTTGCAATCAAGGGGATGCCCATCAATTGGGGAATGGCTGAACATGTTGTGACATATGAATATAATGGAATACTATTGTGTGATGAGAAGTGACAAGCAGGAAGACTTTAGAGAAGCTTGGAAAGACTTCTACGAACTGAGCTTGAGGGAAAGGAGCAGAACCAGGAGAACTTTGTCCACAAAAACAATCACAGCGTGTGAGGAATTTTTTCTGATAGACTTAGTACTTCATTGAAATGCATGGACTTTCCAATGTCCAAAGGCAAAACGCATTCCACATCCAGAGAAAGAATGATGGAATTGGATCACAGATAGAAACAGACTATTTTCTTTTATGGTATTTTTTTTTTTTTATAGTTTCTCCCATTCATTTCAATTCTTCTATGCAGCATGTATTTAATAGGGAAGTACATGTAGAACCTATGTAAGATTGTATGCCATCTCAGGGAAGGAGTGGGGAGGGAAGAGGGAATAAAAGGGAGGGAGGGGAAAAAATCTAAGAGATATGGAAGTGATCATCAAACACTGAAAACAAATAAAATAACTTAATATTTAAAAAAATTTTGAAGATGGAAATAGAGAGTGGGAAAGAATGAGCTGTTGTGTTTTTTTTTTATGTGGTGGGGGGAGTGTTAAGGCTTTGACATATAAATAATCAGTGACATTCCAAAATGTTTTTCCTTTCCACTCATTTCCCAAGACATTTTATTTCCAAATACCATACTACTTACATCTACAGCCACACTGTTTGCAAACCACAATTTATATTTCAAAATCAATGACTAGTCATATTTGTTGTCTGTTGTTGCTTGAATCTATTGTTCCATCTACAATGGTAAATAGTGTATAGTCTACCTTTATATTACAATAAAAATCCAGCAGATAGATGTGACATTTCAACACCTTCAAGACTTAGTCAGTGTTTGGTACGCATGTGTAAAATAGGGATTATAATAGCACCTATCCTTTAGGGTTATTGTAAAGATCTAATGAGATCCTTTATTGATTTTGAAGCATTGTAGAATGCTAAATACTACTAACAATAATAATTGCAACAACAATAAAAACAGTCACCACTTCCCAAGTTGTCTGTTCTATGTTTGGTATTCTCTTTTATGAAGATTTCACATACATAATATGATGTTCATCTCCCTGAAAATTTCCATAGAACTGAACTGTATCTTAGATACTTAGATCCCTGAATCCTTCAAGATTGTTATAGTTAAGCTATTGGTAGGAAGACCCATTATCACAGAAAATGGAGATGGATCATGTGAGTTTCAAGAGTTTTCAGAAAAGAAAAAAATTATTTGCAGTGTAGACACCCTTGATGGGCTTGTGTATATTTGATTGCACAATAATAATACAATGTATTAAGGCCTTGCTTATCATCATCGTTGTCATTATCATCATCATTCCATTTACAGCAAAAGTCCGGATTAAAAGACCTTCTGACATTTGTCTAAATGTGCCAGCACCCATTTCCTAGGATTTTATCCTCTGCATTCTCAGGTTGAAACCTTTAGGAACTATTGAATGATATTTTGAAAACTAAGGTGATGAATAGAGAGAAGACCGAAAAATCTTGGAATTTTCAGATGAAAATTATAATTCATGGAACACTGAATAGAGAGCTTACACTTCTCTTCCTTGCTTTCTCTTCTCTCATTTGAAATGACTGTCCCCAAAGTTGGCTTTCCATGACCATTTGGATTACCTATAATTATATTTTGGTGTCATCTTATTCCATGATTATTAGTTATCAAGCATCTCTAGATAGTCCTGGTGGTAAAGGTATAGGAATCCAAGTAAAAAAATCTACATAGTATCACTGAAAGTAATGCAAACTGATTCCAAATGTCAATTGAACTGATCTATTCCTATTCTGTTTTGGTCCCAGATAAACTGCCATTTGTAGTGCAGTGTCTGTATAAGACATTTGTAATGATTAATTAAATCAATATACTGGTCATCTAAATATATATCATGATCCAGACAATATATGGTCTTCATTTCCTTTATGTTTCTTATATGGAAAGCAAAGAGAGCTTCTTTTGAGTGACTCCTTGAGTATAATCAATACTGTTTTGTGGCCCTATGTAATCAGGACAATGTCTCCCATAAACAAAATTTATATTACAGTTATAAGGTACTTTGAGATAATACAGTCGGTCCACTCATGATTCCACCATTAATCTCATGATATATATGATAGCAGTTAATGTTAGCAATCCATCCTCTCTTCTCCCCCTCTGCTTTCTTCTCTCTCTGTGTCTGTCTGTCTCTTCATATATTTCTACATATTACACACACACACACACACACACACACACACACACTCACACTCAGACACATACACATTTTTACTTGTTAAGTAGTTTTGAAAAAGGATTCAACTGGAAGAATTCCATTTGCCGTGTAATATGTGTAGTTCTTTTCCTCTGATTTACTAATTCTCTGTTCATCAGCTTCTCTGCCCTAATGCATCCTACAATCATATGCTAACCTTTCCTCAATGCATTTTGATTTTTTCTGCAGCAGGCAAAATAAAAACTTTGGAATAGACAGATCCCTCTGCAAAGGAAACAAAACTGAAAGGGACTGCATGGATCTTCTCCATTAGTTCTTGGTGTCTGATTTGTTTAAGCCCTTGGCTTGCTGGGTAGCTCTTCTTTTCAAACCTGCAGGATGACATTCAAAGATTAATTAGAAAATGGGCATGGCTCCATCCTAAACTATATCCTACATAGACATTATCCTATCTAAAACTCTTATAATTATATTGGTGTGCAGCATGCCTTACAAGATTTGTCTAATTAATAGCAGTCTAAATTTCATATATTGTTTGTTGTTCATATATTTTTATTAAGTTTGCATTTTTTTAAAAAAATTGCCTTTAAAATGTGATTATTTCATACTTCAGTCTGTTCTATCAACAGTCTGTTCCAACATCATGGCAGATTTTCATACAGTTTGGCTTAAAATCTGAACAAAGATAGCATTAGCAGCAAATTGCTATTAAGCAAAACCAACATAGCCAGGGTAAGACATTGCCAGCTTGATCGGCGACACATGCTTGAAAAAGAGACAGTATAACAACTTCTTGGCCTCTAAAATGCAAGTCTATTTGAAACTGAGAAATCTCCATGTCATCACATTAAAAAAATGCAAATTGCAAATATTTTGCTCTGTTAAGGGTGGGCTCTGGAATAAGAAAAAAACCACTTAAGATATTCATATTAAAAAGCACAAGCACACACAAACAAATTAATAACAGTTTAATGACTCAGTGGACCATGAGTCAGAAAGGCTTGAATTCAAATGTGGCCTTAGGAACTTCCTAACTGTGTGAACTTGAGCAAATCACTAAATTTCTTTTTCCCTCAGTTTCTTCCATTATAAAATGAGTGTTACCTACCTTGCAGCAGTTTTGTGAGGATCAAATGAGATAATATTTGCAAAAAGCTTAATATAGTGATTGGCATGTAGTAGGTACTTCGTATGTTTTTTCACTTCTCTTCCTTAATAATAAGGCTAACTGGAGAGTGAGTAAGTGGATTTAAGATGAAATTACAATAAGTAGAACAGAGTTAGATTGCAGAGACCTTTAATTGTCATGTTGATAGTTTTGCATTTTTTTCCTAAAGGTAATAAGGAACCATTGAGAATTCCTGAGGAGGGATAGTCATAATCAGATGGGGGTTTTAGGAACTCAGCGAATAAGTGCTGGGCCTAGGAGTCAGGAAGTTCAAATCCAGTACTTACTGACTACGTGACCCTGGGCAAATCATTTAATGTTGGTCTGACTTAATCTACCATAAAATGAAATGGCAAATCACTCAAGTATCTTTGCCAAAAAAGCCCTGTTCACAATATCGTCCATGAGGTCACCGAAAGTCATTGGTGACTGAAGAATTGAAGAACAAGTTGAACTATTATAAAGGTTAGAATCTCCTTTTGCCAGTATAGAATGCATAGTACCATGCTCTCACATATGGGGCCTCCAGATTTACTAACTCAAATTTAGAGGTGCTATACGGGTAAACTTTCATTTAAAATCTTAGCTCTTGATCCTCCACTGGTAACTATTTTGTGGTCTAGTCAGTCAGAGGACAAAATTAGTTCAACAAAAGCATTTAAGGAAATATCATTGTAGTCCTAACACCACAGTTCTATTTGATCACTTGACAGTCAGATTAGCTTTGGCAAAGGAATATTTCCTCCGATATATTACTAAAATAAACATATTAATATACTGCCTAATGTATGTTGAGGCATAATCCTTCTATAACACCTCAATCTCTGAGGGGGGGATTAGGTTCACAGATTCTTAACTCAGTTCCTTTAAGACTAGTAAGAGCTGTAATAGTACATATTGCCAAAGAACCTTAGGGTTACTTTTCCACAGTAATAATCATTAGTGGAAAAATTGGAAAGAAATATGGATCAGACAGGTAGCTGGGCTATGTAATGGAGAGAGGACCAGGATGGGTGAGAGGAAGATTCATCTTGTGAGTTCAGATCAGGCCTCAGGCACTTACTGTGTGACCCTGGGCAAATCATTGGGCCCTATTTGCTTTAGTTTCCTCATCTGTAAATTGAACTGGAGAAAGAAATGGCAAATTACTTTAGTATCTTTATCAAGAAAGCCCCAAATGTTTCCATGAAGAACTGCACATAACTGAAAAAATTGAACAATAAAACGCATGCATCAGACATGAGAGACTCAATATAAAACATGTATGTTCTACCTAAGTGTGTGATGATTGGTTCACGGTTGTGAAGCTCTAGGAGCACTGATATCTTCTGATGATGTCACTGTGCTGTTTACACTAAATCCATTCCCTCTGGGACTGTAGTAGCTCCAAAGGACACAGGGCTTTGATAGTCCTTGTGGGACTTGTGGTAACAGCTGAAGCAGCACTCACTGCAGCAGTCCATGTTGTTTAGTTGCTTCTGTATGGTTGGTATTATGACTTCTGGGCATGTGATCTCTGATATGCATTTCTCCTTAGGATCAACGTTAGGCTTCTTCTTTTTAGGTCTGGTTAGTGTACCTCCTGTCTGCTAGGACATCTAGAACCTTTCTCTAATTAAAATAGACAGATGACAATTTAATGACAGTTATTGTATCTAGCTAATAAAAAAGCAGCGGGACACCAAGATGATTATTTAAAAATTTTCAAATAGTGTATATCTCTCAGATATTTATTGGGTTTACCAATTTTCTAAGCACCTATCTGGTTTAGTATATAAATGATCTTTAAAAAATCATTTATTTACATAAATATATAAATTATAGAAGGTTAGCAAAGGAAAGGTAAAGATGCAAGATCCCAAATATCTTACCAACTCTCCCCTCATTCCTTCCTTTATTACACATATTTGTCAGTCGCATTGGAATCACCTCCAGTCCCAGACTAAAGGGAATATTTGCCTATTCTTTTTACGTGTTGCTTTCTGTCAGTAGATTATAAACTGTTTGAAGGTAAGGGTTGTCTTTCTTTGTCTTTGTATTCCCATCCTCATTACTGTGTCTGGCACAGAGTAAGCACTTCATAAATGTTGTTGACTTTTGAATGACTGACTCTAACATAATAGTGCTATGTTAGGGTAAGGGAAAAAAAGTTATTTTTTCCCCCTACACTAAGAAGTTGCTGTTTATATGCATAAAAATAAAATGATGCTCTCCTAAGAAATAATTCTCTGAGCTTGTAACTAACACTAAATAAAGTATATTCAAGAAATTTCTATTAAAAAAACACAAATATGCTAATGTGGAGGAAAAAGACATAATATTACGTGTATATCATAAGCCTGTAAAACCTTTGTACAATCAAATTAGTAAGTTTAAAGCTTCCTGAAACAAAATAAATACAATTACAGAATAGACACATCTTAAAATTGTGGTACTGTCTGACACTGCCTTTGAGAATATCTAACAGCAGCATCCTCTGCTTTTATTTTGTATTAAAGTAAAAAATTCACCCTGAAATAAATCTTGCATTTTTATGATATTCTGAATATACAGTTACAACAGTGGCTAAAACTGTCTTTTATTTGTATGCCATTTAACTCATTTACATACAGTAGGAGACTTTTTCTCCTCTGCTATCTCTATAATCACTTTATATTTTTTGAACATTAATTTTCTTCAGAATTTATACTCTACTTCTAAAGAACAATACAGAATTGGAAGAGTCAACTTTATATAGATATGAGAGAAACTTCTCCAAAACAGTTCTAGTCTTGTTAATTGATAAACTATCTTAGTTGTAAATTGGAAAAATTTTTAAAAATCTGCGAAAGGGAAACCCAGCCTAGACTTTAAACAAAATGGATGAAGTGAAGAAACAAGAAAGAAACAGAGACAGGAAAAAAATTACATTAGAATGTGACAACTGGAAAAATGACAAGTGGAAATTATGCTTGAAAAAGGGGGAGCTTTATGGAGGGAAGAAATATAGAAATGAGTATTAGTAAACAAAATTGACTATTTTAATAAAGTAATAGTATTCATAGGAGAGACTTTGAAAGAGTAAAATCCGAAGTGATTAAATGAATTCGAAAACGATTAGTGTTGTGATAAGAAAACTACGATTCAGCACCATACAAAAAAGTAATTATTAAAAGAAAAAATTGAAGGAAATTTTTGATTTTTTAGTGTAGACTTTCTTAAGTACTTGAGCACACATATTCGTACTCATTTGTTTCAATTATATTCCACTGAGAAGAAAGGAGCTTGCCTGAAAAATGATCTTAGAGTTTTTTTATGTACTGTAAGTTTAGTATGAGTCAACCGTGTGACAGCACAGTCAAGAACATTAAGACAATGTTGGGCTGAATGAAGAGAAGACTAGTGTCTAGGACCAAAGTGGTGAAAGTTTTATTTTTCTCTGCCCTGGAGAAATAATATCTGCCTTTTTGAATTCAGTTCTGTCACTTTTGGGGGATGAATCTCAAAGAAAGACCTTCCAGATGGTTGTGATTTCATTACTACTTGAAACATCTACTGATGGAACTCCATTTACCAAAGCAAATCTCCAACATCTGCAATAAATCTCATTAGAGAAATGTTTGAGAAACTGAGGGGATAGTGACTTACCCAGTAACATGCAGCCAGTCTATACTAGAGTTGGGACTTGAATCATGTTATTCCTAGCCTTGAAACAGGGTCCTAATTCTCTGTACCATATTGCCTATATATTTGTTAATGGATAAACATACATTAGCTGTTTGCTCTTCTGTTTGGCAATGTCTTCCACAAGACTGCTTTAAAAGGAAGGAGATTAAAAATAAATTCTAGGGAAATCCAGAGCTAATGTTCTCAATTTTTTTTACATTAGGAATCCTTCTGATAATCTGTTGAAACCTATCCCTTCTCAGGAAGATTTTTTTGGGGGGGGAAATGATTTTTTTTATTTTAATCTTAAATACAAAACAAGAAAAGAAAAGAAACAAACTTAAATACTAAAATTTAAATACAAAATAAGGAACGAAAAGAAATCATCATTTACATAGAAAAATATGAGAGGATCAAAATATAAAGCAATAAATTTCTATTTCACAAAGGTCTGTATAATAAATAATACATATTGTGATCAAAGTTGTCAATCTTTTCTTTATTCCTTATAGGTTTTATTTTGTTTTCTGCTGTGCACTTTTTATTTTGTTCTTTTTTCCCCTTTCCTATCCCTCTCTTCCAAGAAGGCTACAATTAAGTGCAGATACACACACACAGTGACATGTAGACATATGAACAAGTACGCATATACAAATACATATGTGTAGGTATCTGTAATCACACATATACATTCACAAGCCCCTATGGAAGACCATACTATATACATTTGTGTTCCGTTTCTCTGAATGTTAATAACATCTTCTTTCATGGACGCATCTTTCCATATTTTCTTTAAATTCACATTCATCATTTCCAACACTACAGCAACATTCCAACTTCATTCTGTCAAACTATTTTAAGTAGTCTAAAACAAGAATGATTAATATGGTTGACATATAATTTAGTTTTCCTGTTTTCTTCTTTTGATTAAGTCTGTTTTAACATTAGCTTTGTCTAAGATCATGATTACTACCCCTCATTTTTCCCTTAATAAATTCTAGTCCTGATCTTTATTTTATGCTTGTGTGTAATCTTATTTCTTATCTCTCCTAACTTCTCTACTTCTTTACTTCTACCCATTATCTTTCCTTCCTGTTATTTAAAATATCCCCCCAAGTGTCTCTCCCTTATCCTCTACCTACCACCTTTTCATATTCTTGTTTGTCTCTGAATTTATAATACTTTTATACTTTTCTGAATATACGTGTTGTTCCCAATGGGATATGTTTATTCCCATTAATCTAGACATCCTTTAGAAGACTTTTGTTCCATTCTAAATGCATGTGTTATTCTCAGTTTAATCCAGATGTGATATGAATAAGGTGCCTTCTAAAAATCTCTCCCTTGTCTTCTCGCCCTCTTCATCCCTTTACTTTTCCCCTAAATTTAGGATACTTTTATACAAATATAGATATAATTCCCTCTTTAATCCATTTCCAATGAGAGTAGGATTCCAGAATTACAAGCTTTTCTCCCTCATCCAATTCCTCCATCTCAGTTCCTTCTCTTTCATTTCATTTTTTTATAATTACCCTTTTCACCTTTTCCTGAATGCTTTAATTTTTTGAATCACATCATACTCAAGTCTAGACTCCAAACTTTCTTTCAAGCTACCTCAATTACTGATAACAATCTTAGATATACATTTTACATTTCCTGATCTAAAAAGTAAAAAGTCTGTCCTTATAGAGACCCTTCTAGTCTTTGATGTGTACCTTATATTTCTCTTAATTCTTATTTGTCAAATTTCTATTAATTTCAGATCTTTTGCAACAAAATCCTGAAAGCCTGGAAATTAAATAAATGCCCATTTTTTTCATTCATGCTTAACTTTGAGGGGTATAATTTTTTTAGCCACAACACCAGTTCTTTTGCTCTTCAATGTATAGTGTTCCAACACCTGTGGTATTTTAGTGTTGCCACTGCTAGGCCTTGTGTGATTCTTATTGTGGCTCCACCATATTTGTTTTTTATTTCTTTTTGCTCATAGTATTTTCTCCTCAAGCTGGGGGTTTTGGAATTTAATTATCATCTTCCTATAGGTTTTGTTCATAGGGTCTCTTCAGATAATGATTGGTGGATTTTTTTATTTCTAGCTTTCCCTCTTCCAATGCTACAGGACAGTTTTCTTTATTTCTTGTACTATTATATCAAAATTCTTTCTTTTTTATCATACCTTTCAGGAAGTCCAATTATTCTTATCTTTTCTCTGCTTGATTTGTTCTCCAGATTAGTTTGTTTTTTCATATGTTTTCCTGTCTCTTCTATTTTTTCAATCTTCATATTTTGTTTTATGTTTTCTTGGACTCATAACTTTGCTGGCCTCCCCTTGCCTAGTTCTAAAGAGTCATTTTCTTCCTTAAAGTTTCTGGATATCATTTACCTGTTGGTTGACTTTTCATTTCATAATCTTGCTTTTCTTAGATTGTTCTCATTTTTTTTTCAATTTTTTTCTTCAGTCTCTCATTTGATTTTAACATCTTTTTGAAGTTCTTCTATGAATTGTTTTTCAGCAGGTGACCATTTGACCTTACTCTTTGGAGCAGGAGAGGCTTTTTTTTTTTCAGTATCCACCTCTGATGATGAATGCGGGTCTTCTCTACTTCCACAGTAATTTTCTATATTTGATTTCTTTCTCCTTTGACTGTTCATTATTTTTTTTTCAATTTGTAGCAGCTTACCATTATAATTACCCCTAATCCTGGAGCATGGTGGAGGATACCTCTGGTCTCAGATTCTCCTTCATTTATACCCTCTGCCTTGGAACCAAAACCAGGAGCTATACCCTCCTGTAAGTGCTCACAGCCAGTGGCATCCCCACCTAACTGTGTCTACACTCAATGGATGTATGTTGGTTCCTTCTTGCCTAGCACTGTTTCTTGGCAGTGCAGCTGGGCCTGTCATCCCTTATCAGCAGATACTTCCCTCAGTTTTACCCCATGCAGATGTCTGACTCTCTCACAGGAGATGAAAGTTCCTGTGGCTGAAACAGAGACTACATTGAAATTCAGTTAGCCTCAGAGGTTTGTACTTTACAGGCATCAACTCATAGTCCTGAGATTTTTCTTTGGATCTTCTCTGGTTGTCTCAGGAGGTCCACTGTTCTGTTCCAGCTTCCCTTAACTTTTGCTGCTCTATGTATTCCTTGCAGTGTTATTTTGTCTTGTTTGTGGGGGAAACCTGCCAGAGCTTGGAATTTTCTGATCTACTCCTCTATCTTCCCAGAACCTTCTCAGTATGGTTTTAATGCACAAAAACAACATGCATATTTTTGCAAAGAAAACTAATTATATTGGAACATATAGGTGTTTTTGTGTGTTCATCTAAAGAATGGGTGGTTTATACTAAGCTTTTAATGTGTGGGTGGGAAAGGTTTACCCCTTCTCTTCTATGCTCTGTGATTTCAAGAACCACTGTTTTGGTCACTTTTTTGTCCTTTTCAGTTTGAATACTGATGGTAGAATTCCTGTTAACTAGGAGTTCAAATCACTTTCAGGCCACAATCACAGGTTAGAAGTTGCTGTCAACCTACCAAGGAGGTCCTAAGAAGTCAGTGTGCTGAAACTTGAGCCCAGTGTTTGGATTTGGGACTTGGTGGGACTATGATACACCGTAACTGAGAGCTGTAAAACTTACCTTTCCCTCATACCTGAGGGGCAATTATGTCCCTGAGATATTTTAGGAGGTTTTTGTTTGTTCATAAATACTTTTGTAGTAAATATTCTGTTGTAAAAGTTACTATATTAAGTAATTAACTAGAACTGGAGTTGATATTAACCCAGAAAATCTGGGGAACAAGATTGGTGGTGGCTTGAGCCAATGTAACAGCAACTACACATCCCCAGTTTCCTTAAGGGGATAGAAGAGCACACATAGAAAGATGTAAAACTCTAGCCTTCAGGCAATGGGGGCAAATGTAAGTACTATTAATACATCTTTATTCAAGAAATTGAAATTTCAGTCTCTCTTAACATTTTCTATTTCTTTTTTCTAACTGATGTATTTGCTTGTTTGTTTAGTCTTAGTTTTCAACATTCACTTCCACAGCATTTTGAGTTCCAAATTTTCTCCCCATGTCTCTCATACCCCATCCCAAGTCAGCATATCTGATTGCTTCTCCCCCAATCTATACTCCCTTCTATCACCCCCCTTTCTTCTCTTATGCCCTTCCCCTTTATCATCTTACAGGGAAAGATAGATTTCTATACCCCATTGCCTGAATGTCTTATTTTTCAGTTTCATGTAAAAACAATTTTTAACATTGGTTCTTAAAACTTTGAGTTCCAACTTCTCTCTCTTCCTCCCTCTTCACCCAGTCCTATTGAGAAGGCATGCAATTTGATCTAGTTTATACAAGTGAAGTAATGTAAAACACTTCCAATAGTGGTCATGTTGCGAAAGACTAGCTATATTTCCCTCCATCCTATCCTGCACCCATTTATTCTATTCTCTCTTTTAACCCTATCTCTTCTCAAAAGTGTTTACTTCTAATTACCCCCATCCTTCCATTTGCCCTGATCTCTGTCATTTCCCCAAATCCACTTATCCCCTTCTTCCTTAGTTTCCTGTAGTCTAGGATAGATTTTCATACCAAATTGAGCGTGCAAAGTAAAACGAAATTAGAGTAAGATTCACTCTTTCTCTCTCCTCCTCCCTCTTCCCCTCCATTATAAAATCTTTTCTTGCCTCTTTTATTTTGCAACATTTTATTTCTCCATTTCTCTTTTCTCCAATATATTCCTCTCCCACCCATTAATTTTATTGTTTAGATATCATCCTTTCATATTCAACTCACCATGTCCTCTGTCTATTCATATATATATATATGTACATATGTATGCCAATAAACATACACAAACACACACACATCTATCTATCTATCTATATCTATCATCTCTCTATCTATCTACCTACCTATCTATGTCTCTGTCTCTTTATCTATCTATCTATGTCTCTGTCTCTTTATCTATCTATCTATCTATCTATCTATCTATCTATCTATCTATCTATCTATCTATCTATCTATCTATTCCCTCCAACTAACCTAATACTGAGAAAACTTTCAAGGGTTAGCAATGTTATTTTTTCACCTAGGAATGTAAACATTTCCATAAATACTTCAACTTTATTAAGTTCCTAATCATGCCTCTTTCCTGTTTATTGTTTCATACTTCTCTTGATTCTTGTATTTGAAAGTCAAATTTTCTATTCAGCTCTGATCTTTTCATCAAAAATGCTTGAAAGTTCTCATTTCACTGAATTACCATTTTTCCCCTGAAGTATTTTACTCAACTTTGTTTAGTAGGTGATTCTAAGCTCGTTTCACCTCTAGAATATCATATTCCAAGTCCTTTGATCCCTTAATATAGAAACTGGTAGATCTTGTGTTATCCTTACTGTGTTTCCACAATACTCCAATTGCTTATTTCTGGCTGCTTGAAATATTTTCTCCTTGACCTGGGAACTCTGGAATTTGGCCATAGCATTCCTAGATTCCTAGGAATTTTCCTTTTGAGATCCTTTTCAGGAGGCAATTGGTGCATCCTTTCAATATGAATTTTGCCCTCTGGCTTTAAAATACCAGAACAATTTTCTTTGATAATGTTTTTATAGATGATATGCAGGCTCTTTTTTCTATCATGCCTTTCAGATAGTCCAATAATTTCTAAATTGTCTCTCCTAGATTTATTTTCTAGATCAGTTGTTTTTCTAATGAAATATTTCACATATTCTTCTATTTTTCCAGTTTGGGGGTTCTGTTTTATAATTTGTTGATTTTTAACTTTTATCTGTGCCACTCTAATTTTTAAGGATGTTAAGGAATTATTTTCTTCAGTGAGCTTTTGGATCTCCTTTTCCATATGCACAATTCTGCTTCTCATTGACTTTTTGAATCTTATTTTCTATTTGGGTTAGTCTATTTTTTAAGGTATTATTTTCTTCTACATTTTTTAGCTCTCCATTAGCAAGCAATTAACTTGCTTTTCTTGATTTTCTTGCATCACTCTCATTTCTCTTGTTAATTTTTCCTCTGCTTCTCTTACTTGATTTTCAAAACCTTTTTTGAGCTCTTCCATAAACCTGAGATCAATTCATGTTTTTCCTAGAGGCTTTGGATGCAGCAGTTGTAACCTTATTATCTTCTTCTAGTTGTATGTTTTGATTTTCCTTATCATCAAAGGAACATTCTATACTCTGATTTGTTTCCAGTTTTTGCTCATTTCCCCAGCCAATTACTTGACTTTTTACCTCTTCATAGAGGTATTTTTCTGCTTCTGGTGGGAGTGAGGAAGTGTCCTGTCAGCAGCTCGATTCTCCCCACAATATGTGGGCCTAAAGTCCTAGAAACAGCCTCAGCTGCTACCACTGCTACTGTGACTGCTAAGAGCTCCTTTGCCCCCTCTGCTATCCTGAGGTCGGGGCTGGACCAAACTACTCTCTCAAAAAAGTAAGATAAGCTTTTTTCACTTATGTTCCAGATTGTCCTTGGTGTTTTTGGGTGGAGAAACCCGGAAACAACCACAGTTTCCAGTAATTCATTCCCCGATGCCTGCTCAGGCACCAACCACACAGAACTGTGCTCCTCCTTACCACCACCATGATGAGAAACCTGTTTCCCATTGACCTTCCAGGCTGTCTTCAGCTAGAGATTTGCTTCACACCTTCACTATGTGGGTTCTGCAGCTCCAGAGTTTGTTTAGATAAATTTTTATAAATACTTAGTGGGGCTTGGGGGAGAGATCAAGCAAGTCTCTGATTTTAGACCACTGTCTTGGCTCTCTCCTCAATTTTTTTATTTCTAATAATAAAATGTTTTCCTCAAATCGTGGTTGTGTACTCTGTAAATTCTAATCCCTTCCCAATCTAAAGATTTAAAATTTGTGCTTGAGAAAGTTTATTTGCCTTGAATCCCAGACTAGAAAGTTTTGTAACTAAGATAAAAACCCAGACCTCCTGATTGCATGTCCTATAGTTAACTGCATTATGCCAAGAATGCCTTCTCTTCTTATAGAATATTTTTGATTGTTTTTGTTAACATTCTTTTAAAACATCAGTTCCCCATAATGTCACCCATAAATAGAAGTCAGGAGATAACAATCCATTGTTTTCCATTCAATTTCACTGGTGATTTTCATCATCTATTTTTTACATGTCATTCACAAACAAGAAACCTCTCTGTTGTAGGTGGGATTATGATTAAGCATTTACTCCTTGGTCTCTGATTCTTCTTTACATTCACAGAGGAAAGAATATCTTGGTTTTTGTTTAATATCTGTGCATAGGAATCTATCCATCACTCCCATTCTGAGACATGTCTTTTTCCTCTCTATCTTCATCTTCTCTCTCTTCAATACAATTCAGCAAGAAATAAATACTCACTAAGTGAAAAACACTATTCTAGAAAATGAAGATATAAAGATTTCTTTTTTAAGTTCTTTCCCACAAGAGGCTTACATTACTTATTCACTCTCACTTTCAATTCCATGCTCTGTCATTCTCCTGGTCCCAGATTTTTCCTTTAGGCAAGCATAACGTTTTTCCATCCTGTGAAAAGATTTTAGTTAACCCTACTGTTGCTTCCTCACACCAACTATTTTTGGTTTTTTTAATATGTTAAATATATAATTTTAGCATTTATTTATTTTAAAATTTTGAGTTCCAAAATATCACCCTCCCACCTACCTTACCCCCAACCACAGAGAAGGCAAGAAAAATGTTATCATTGTTTTATTTTAGAAATCTTTTATATATGAAATATTGCACAACATATTTCCATATTAGCTGTACCACAAAAAATGCAATAAAATATCAAAAAGTGAGAAAATTATAATTCAATTTTCATCAAAGATTATCAGTTCTTTCTCTGGAGGTGGATGGCATTGTTTTTAACATGAGTCCTTTGTAATTGTCATAGATCATTGTGTTGTTCAGAGCACTCAAGTCTTTCACCTTGTTACTGTGCACTATGATCTTCTAATTCATCTTATTTTACTTTGCATCAGTTTAAATAGTTCTTGTCACATCTTTTTTTCCCCTGAACTCCACCTAATTATTTCTTATAGCACAATAGTACTCCATAACAATCAAATGACACAAGCCATTCTTCAACTGACATTTATCTCTTCAGTTTTTAATTCTTTGACATAATGTAAAGAGGTATTGTAGTATTTTTGTACTTATAGGTCTTTTGTTTCCCCTTTTGTTCTCTTTGGGATACAGACATAGGACTTACACATAGTTTTATAGCCCTTTCACATAGTTCCAAATTGTTCTCCAGAATGGTTGGGTCAGTTCATAGCTCCACCAAGTTATTAGTGAATCTATTTTCCCTCATCAGTCCCTGAATTTGTCATTTCTGATAGGTGTGAGGTAGTACCTCAGAGTTTTGTGGGGTTTTCTCATAATTTGCACTTCTCTAGTCAATAATGATTTAGAACTTTTTTTATGTGACTATCAATATGTTCAATTTCTTCCTCTGAAAACACCCTGTTCCTACCTTTTGACAATTTATCAGTTGGGAAAATCTTTTTTTTTTTTTTTAATAAATGTGGCTAAGTTCCCCATGTATTTATCAGAGAAATAGGTTGTAAAATGTTAATTATTAAAAAGTAATTAATAAATATTAACTAATATTACTTTATTTTCTATGGTACCTTTTAGTAAAATATAGCTTAGGCAATTATCTCTTAATTAAGTCAATTTTTGCTTTTGCTTTGTCTGAGTTCATGAATATCCTGCCTTTTTATTTCATAAATAATAATAATAGATTCTGCTTTAGTCCTTTATATTGTTTCTGTGTGTCTTTCTGCTTCAAGTTTTTCACTCAGACAAAATGTTGGATTTTGATTTCTAATTCATTCTATTATCTGTTCCTGTTTGCATGTATCAGCTCATCCCATTCACATGCAAAATTAAAATTAGCTACATACTTCCTTCTATCTTATTTTCCTCTTTGTCCTCTTTTTTTTGTCCTATCCCTTCTCAGAAGTCTGTTTTCCTTCAAACCGCTGACTAGCTTTATCCATCCTCCCTTTCATAATCCTCAACTCCATAACTTTTATCTCCTTACCCTCCTATTTCCCTATTGAGTAAAACAGATTTCTATACCCAACAGAGGGTGTATGTATTTGTTTTTAGTCTTTGAAACAATTCTGAAGAGAGTGAGGTAGATTCTTTCAATTTCTATTTTTACCCCTGAATCTAAGATTTTGGAGAAGTTTCCTTTTACAATTTCTTGAAACACTGTGTGCAAACTTTATTTTTAATTGTTACTTTCAGGTAGTCCAATACTTATTAAATTATGTCTCTTCAGTCTTTTTTCTGGGACAGTTGTTTTTCTGATGAGATATCACATATGTCTTATTTTTCTTTCTTTCTTTTGATTTTGTTTTAATCCTTTCTTTATGTCTCATGGATTCATTAATTTCTTCTTGTCAAAATTTAATTTTTAATAAATTATTTACTTCAGTTAATTTATGTACCTATTTTTTCCTTTTTATCTATTCTGCTTTTTCTTCAATGTACTTCTTTTTTCATTTTATCAATGGCATTTTTAAAGGAATTGTTCACTTTTTCTTCTTGCTCTCTTACTTGACTTTTAAAATTCTTCTTGAGCTCTTCTAAAAAGGTCTTTTGCACTTGAGACCAAGCTCATTTAAGGTTTTAATGTGGGTACATTGTTGTCCTCTTCTGAATTTGTGTTTTGATCTTCCCTGTCACCAAGATACTTCTCTGTGGTCATTGCTTTCCTTTATTGCTTTTTGCTCATATTATTTTCCTTTTTCTGGTTTCTAAAGTTGATTTTTGCTTCTGAGGCACAAGGAGCCTTGTCCCAGGCATCTTGTGCTGAGGACTAGGGGTCTGGTTACTGATTTTGTGTGCTGGTGCCTGAGGTGCTGGAAGTTCGAGATTGATAGCTTACCTGGTGCTGCACTGGTGGTCCTGACTGGTATGTGCCTTATGTTAGCACTTTCCTGCTCCACCACCCTTGGCCTCATGCTCTCCCACTTGTTTGTTGAGGTGTGACCTGCTGCTGGCTTTCTGGGATGCCTCCCATCCCATGGCCCTTCAGCCATAGAAAGAGGGAGTTTTCCATTAATTCCCTTAGCCTCCTGAGCTAAAAGACTGCTGCACATTGTCTTTTTGCTGGCTCCACTATTTCAGGATTTTTTCTGGGTCAATATTCTCTGGAGTTTTCATAGTTAAATAGGGGAGTATTAGCGTGACTTACTGCTTACTCTGTCATCTTGGCACCTGGGAGCTGAAATAAGTGACTTTCACACATTCCATCTATGGGCTGATAGCTCCAGGAGCAGCTGCTGCTGCTGCTGCTGCCATTGCTACTGCCATTTCAATCACTCCCAAGGCCTGCTTCTTATTTGCTAGGGCTGCCTATACAGCATGCCGTGTGCTGGACCCAGTTCTGACAGACCCCTCTTGCTGACCTTCTAACTTGTCTCTGTTGTCAGTGGGCTAAAAAGTTTGGAAATCACCACTACTGTCAGTGATTACTCAGTCCCCTAAGACCTGCTCCAGCTTTGCTGGGGCTGTGACTCTAGTCTCCTTTTTAAGGAGTGACTTTCTTCAGTGAATTTTTATAATAGCTGTCCTAAAGGATTTTTCTTTGGCTTGGGTCTTATAAGCATCTTTTTTTTTATTGAGGTTTTGCTTGTTGCTGTTTTTGCATTGTTGTCTTCTACTGAGTCTGGGCCTTAGACTTCCCTGTCATCTTAGTAACTTTTTATAGTCGAGTTCTTTCTTGTTTTGTTTGCTCACTTTTAAAGCCTATTTCTTACTTTAGAACTTCACATTAAAGTTGGGAGTCTGCTCATATAAGGGTGGGAAGGCATTGTCCTAAGCTTCAGGCTTTTTCATGCTGCTGTTTTCAGAGATACTTCTGGGAGTCTGCAAGGTTTTATGCTTGTGAGATGGTGCGATCCAGGAAGAAGTGTGTCCACTGCCCTCTTCTTCTGTGCTTTAGCCTTTATCCAGTAAGCGACCTATTTCACCTCTAGTCACAAGTATTAGTGATACTATCTGCCTTGGAATTCTGACCAGGCCCTTGCTCACTTGTGACAGACCACAAGTGCTCCTCTCCACGGTGGGCCTGTGCCTCAGAATTGTATATAGGATATAGGGTCAACAATCAGTGCCAGATGGGCACAGTGCACCTACCTCATTTTCTAACTAACCAACTGTCCAATTTAGAGGTATTCCAGTTGCTACTGCTGTTGGAACAAACACCTCCAAAGTTCACTGCTGGTGCTTCTGTTGCATGTGCTCTGGGAGGCTTCTAATGGACCCCTCCAAAATAATTTTAAGTTGGAAAAATATATTACGCTGACCTTTTGTTGGCTCTGCTACTTTGCTTCCATCTGAGGAATTATTTTGAATTTGTTTGGAGTACAAGGAAAGGAGTTTGGACTTGGAAGAACGGAAGGAAAGAAGGAAGGAAGGAAGGAAAGAAGGAAGGAAGGAAAGCAAGAAGGAAGGAAAGAAGAGAAGAGGGAAGGAAGTATTACAAAAGAGATGGAGGGGAAGAGGAAAAAGAAAGAAGTAAAGGGGAAAAGAAGGAAGGAAAGAGGTAGAGAAGTAGGAAGAATGGAAAAGAGGAAAGGAGAAAGGGAGGGAAATGGAATAATAAGCTTGGTTAAGGAGAAAAATATACATAGATAATAAAAAAATTTAATATAATTTTATTATGCATTATTCAAGGGTCATAGAACATGTTTTATTTGTTTTATTCTTGCTCTTAAGTGGCACTTAAGGCAATCATATAGCTAATTTTATTTGATTGGTACAGTATATCTTTTATTTATAACTGGGAACTTATCTAAGCCTGTCATGTAACGTTTGTATTCAGTCTGTCTTGTTCTGAAGCTGTCATATGAAGCGGCTTATGTCACAAAATAATTGACATCATCTCACAATTGCTAGCAGGTAACACAAGGTGATCACTACCTTCTATAAAGGATTTGTCAGGCGTAGGTAGGAATGTCTGAAAACATTTTCCAAACGCAAGTCAAGTGATGGAAATATTTAACAATGGCCCTGTGGATGCCTATATACTTTTTCTCTTTTAATCATGGATTTTCTCTTCATTTTACCTAGATTTTCTATATAATTTAAAAGAAAGTCTTTATTTGGATATCCTGGAAAGTTCTGGGATCCTCCCTTAAATATCCCCACTCCTCAAGTCTCCTGCTTGCACCCTTCTACATGGCAGAAATCAAAAGAGAAATAAATCATCATTCAGCAGCATGATGTTGCCAAATTCATACATGCTTTGTGTCTCTTCTCCTCCAATTAGAAAGAGGAATTTGTCCACTTTCCTGTTCGCATTTTCCATCTCATGTCAGACTTTCCCAGTGAGTTGTTATCTTGACCTTTAAATGTAATAATTGAAGCTACTAAATGTTGCTAGGTAGGACTTGCTTTAGCAACCTCTATAGCAACTGAATTGAGCTCTTAAGCTGCCTGAAACATTGATTTCACAGTGAAAATATGCAGGTTTATGACAAAACAAAGCACTATGAATTGAAGTTTGGACAATGATTTTCAAATGGCTTTCCTTACACAGTCACGTTGATTTGATCACTACTCTGACATCACACCATGATATAGAAATAAATGAAAACTTCTGCTAGCATAATGGAGGTTTTGGCAGCTGCTACCAAGATGTCAAGGCTTCAACTGCCTGAAGAGTGAACTATGTATCCATTGTCTAGCTAATTTCATAGAGGATCATCGTTTTTTTGGTCAAAGTGCAAGATCACCCTTAGGGTATGTGGATAAAGATGGAGAGATAGAAATATATGATAAAGATAAATGCATACATAGGTATGTGTAGAGAAGACTATCTAAACACTTTGATTTAAAAACATTTTACAAAATTCATGGAACCTTGTGATATAGACTGATTTATCATTATACTATAATGTAGATTAAGATAAATAGATGAAATAAAAGTATATTTAATATTTTAAAAATATTTCTTCTAAAATATTCAAAATTATCATTCACTTCTTGGAGTGATGTCATTAAATTAAGTCCATATTAATTTTAAAGACCTAAATGAAAATTCATATTTTATTAATATTTTTTAATTATCTACAACAATAAAGTAAACAAATTTGATCTACTTTAGAACCCAGAAGTAAAGCATATTCATATACACTTGTATGCATATTTAGGATTTTTATTATCTCAGTAAGACATATTACATAGTAAGTGGCAAACCAAATAGTGAACAGCAAAATCCATAAGATACCTCAATGTTATAAGATGGAAGTCATGTTACCACACAAGAGATAATTAGTATGCTTGTTATGGCTTCCATATGAGTTTAAAAAATAATTCCCTTCAAGTATTGTTGTGTCCAGTGTGTGTGTGTGTGTGTGTGTGTGTGTGTGTGTGTGCGTGTGTGTGTGTGTGTGTGTATGTGTGCGTGATAGTTATATAGGATAATTTGACATCTGGAGACAAATCTTTTCATGACAGTGGACATGATATTGAAAATGGGGATGATTTTGTAAAATATCAGATGTGTAATTACACTGCTGTTACTTTGGTGGCTTCACATATAACTATTACAGTTCAAGTTTATTTATATCATTTCTGTAAAGAAAATTTGCAAAGATTTGTTCAGAACTGACAGCACCTTTCCAGGAAATTGTCACTTATGCAGAAATTATTTGTAGCCTCAACATGAAATTCACAGTGCCCACAGCAGCCATGAGTATTGCAGTACAATTCTAAATCACAAAAATGCCATAGACTGTCCACATAGAAGGCAAAACAAAAACACATATTCAGACACTAGAAATTCAAATCCATCACAGTAACAAAAATCTACACATAATAGCAATGCAGAGAACAATACCATCCCCAAATCTTTCCCTTGTGAGGCTTCCCACAAAAGTTACATTAAAAAATATCAAAAGCGGGTTATCTAAAACATAATCACAAACTAGCCCTTTCATTCATGCTAGCCAGCAGCCTGCATCCTTCCTAGCTCTGACTGTTCTCATCACTAACTGCCTCTCCGCTCTGGTCTAATGCCACCTATTACTGTTCAACCCATTCAGCAAACTTCTCCCACCACAGGCTCCTGTGACTGAGACTCATGTAACCATGAGACCTATGCAGGTTACATGGGCCTATTAATGAATGTAAAAGATTTCTCACTTAAATTACCACTACATGCAGCCTCATGATTGATGAAGGCTGTGGAGGGGGGCAAGTACAGGAACTTCAAGGCTGAAATTCCCTGCATGAGTGGTCTGGAGAAGAATTCATGGACTCAATCATTGTTGAGATCAAGGTAAAGATTTATTATGCTTTTCAGTGGGCAAAAATTCTTAGGGATCCAGCAACCTTAGAATGGTACAGGAAAAATTTTTATAGGATATTCTATAGTAAAGCATGTACCAAATAGGCTAGCTAGGTGATTCAGAGTGGGATTAGGAAGTGGTTAAGGAGTGCTTAGTCCTTAAAGGAACATGCACTTTTAATATCTACTGTACTGTTATTTTACCCAGAGTTCATCAGGAAATAGCCCAAGGAGAAGCTACATGGAGGTGTGGTTTTAGGCCTAAAACTTCCCTAAGTCAACTAGCAGTAAGGACTGACTAAAGAATACCAGGCTGCTCTCATCAATTTCTTGTTAGACAAGATAAATGTAAGGGAGTACACGTAGGTCTATATCTAGGATGCCGGATACATGTGATTGGTCAGTGAGTAGTAAATGTCATTATGAACCAGTACACAGAGAGTTCAGCCAGTATACAGCTGGTTCAGATGAATAATATCAATAGGTGCAGCTGGCGGCTTTATCAAGAGGGAGATAACAGCTTTTGCTGCTACAGGATGTGTCCCTGGGATGGGAAGAAACTGCCTGGGATAGTAATTTAAGGCTAGGGAGAAATGCAACTTTTTTTCTTTTTTAAGTTTATGTATTTATTCTTAGATTTAAATATTCATTTCTACAAAATTTTGTCTTCCAAATTTTCTCCACATCTCTCCCCTCTCCCCAGGTGAAAACACCATGCATTCTGATTACGCATTACCCTAATGTGCCCTCTTTTCTATTACAACCCTCCCTTCCCTTATCCCCATCTTATCTCTTTTCTTGTAGGGCAAGATAGATTTTTGTACCACACTGTCTGTAATTCTTATTTCCAGGTTGCATGCAAAAGTAATTATCAACATTTGTTCCTAAAATTTTGAGTTCTAACTTTTCCCCCCTCCTCCCTCCCCACCCATCCCCACTAAGAAGGCAAGCAATTCAATATAGTATATATATATATATATATATATATATATATATATATATATATATATATATATATATATATATATATATATATATATATATATATATATATATATATATATGTGTGTGTGTGTGTGTGTGTGTGTGTGTGTGTGTGTGTGTGTGTGTGTATACACAGAGAGAGAGAGAAAGAGAGAGAGAGATGGATATAGATAGATAGATGGATAGATAGATAGATAGATATGTAGTTTTACAAAAGACTTCCATAATAGTAATTATGTGCAAGACTAATTATATTTCCATCCATCCTATCCTGCCTCCTATTTATTCTATTCTCTCCTTTGACCTTGTCCCTTCCATAAAAGTGTTTACTCCTAATTACTTCCTCCTCCCATTCACCCTCCCTTCTATCAGCACCCCACCCCACTTATCCCTTTCTCCCCTACTTTATTGCAGTGTAAAATAAGTTTTCATACCAAATTGAGTGTTCATGTTATTCCCTCCTTAAGCTAAATGTGATGAGGGTGAGCTTCACTTTTTCCCACTCCCCTTCCTCCTTTTCCCCTTCATTTACAAAGTTTATTCTTGCCTCTTTCGTGAAAGATAACCCGAACCATTCCATTTCTCCCTTTCTCCTTCCAATATATTCCTCTTTCACCCCTTGATTTTAATTTTTAGATATCATCCCTTCCTCTTTAACTCACCCTGTGCTCTCTGTCAGTATATATATATATATATATATATATATATATATATATATATATATATATATATATATATATATACACATATATATATGTGTGTGTGTATGTGTGTGTGTCTGTGTCTGTGTCTGTGTCTGTGTGTGTGTGTGTATAATCCTTTCAAGTACCCAAACACTGAGAAAATTTTCAAGATTTACAAATATTATCTTTCCATGTAGGAATGCATACAATTCAACTTTAGTATATCCCTTATGATTTCTCTTTCCTATTTACCTTTTTATTATTCCCTTGATTCTTGTGCTTGAAAATCAAATTTTCTGTTCAGCTCTGATCTTTTCATCAAGAATTCTTGAAAGTCCTGTATATCACTGAATGACCATTTTCCTCTGAAGTATTATATTCAGTTTTTCTGGGTAGATGATTCATGGTTTTAATCCTCTTTCCCCTTAGATGCCCTAATGTAGAAGCTTCCAGATACTGTGTTATCCTGATTGTATTTCCACAATATTCAAATTATTTCCTTCTAGCTGCTTGCAATATTTTCTCCTTGGCTTAGGAACTCTGAAATCTGGCTACAATATGCCTAGGAGTTTCTCTTTTCGAATCTTTTTCAGGTGATCAGTGGATTTTTTCAATATATTTTTTGCCCTCTAGCTCTGGAATATCAGGGCAGTTTTCCTTGATAATTTCATGAAAGGTGATGTCTAGGCTCTTTTTTTGATCATGACTTTCAGGTAGTATCACAATATTTAAATTGTCTCTCCTGGATCTATTTTCCAGGTCAGTTGTTTTTCCAATGAGATGTTTCACATTATCTTCTACTTTTTCAATTCTTTTGGCTTTGTTTCATAATTTCATGTTTTCTCATAAAGTCATTAACTTCGATCTGTTCCATTCTAATTTTTAAAGAACTATTTTCTTCAGGGAGCTTTTGAACCTCATTTTCCCTTAGGATAATTCTGCTCTTTAAAGCATTCTTCTCCTCCTTGACTTTTTCAGCCACTTATGCCTTTTGAATTAGTCTATTTATTTATGGTGCTAATTTCTTTAGCATTCTTTAGCACAGTTTTCTTGCATCACTCTCATTTATCTTCCCAATTTTTCCTCTGCCTCTCTTATTTGATTTTAGAAATCCTTTTTTAGCTCTTCCAAGGCCTGAGACCATAGCATATTTATTTTGGAGGCCTCTAATGGTAAGCATCATTCTTCCTCACTCAAAAGGATGGAAGGAAATGCCTGCTCACCAAGAAAGTAACATTCTATTGTCTTATTTTTTTCCTTTTTTTTGGCATTTTCCCGACCAGTTACTTGACTTTTGAGTTCTTTGTTAGGGATGAGCTCAGGGCTGTGATTTAGATCAGTGGTTTAATTCCCCAAGGGGCTTTAGGTGGAGGTCTCCCAGGGCTGTCACTCCAGAATGCTCCCCTCTCCTGGGTGAATAAGCCCTCCTGATGACCTTTGAAGCCGTTTTTGGGTTGAGTAATCTGGGAACTGCTGCTGCTGGTGCCTCCCTGAAATCTGTTCAGAGTCCTGTCCCTGCCATGTCAGACTGTGTTCCATGCTTGCTGGGCAGTGCTGTGTGTGTTTTGCATCTCCTGGGTTGCGCTGAGTCTTAAACATTCTTTAGTTCAGTTTGGTGCTATGCCCAAATGGTTATAAAACCATGTATACCATTTGACCTAGCAATATCACTGCTAGGTCTGAATGCCAAAAGATATATAAAACCTGAAAAGGAAAAGGACCTATATTACAAAAGTATAGAGAGAGCAACTTTTTCTGAGGGAAAAGAATTAGAAACTGAGGGCATGCCCATCAATTGGGGAATAGCTGAACAAGTTGTGATATGTGATTATAATGGAATACTATTGTACTATAAGAAATTATGAGCAGGGTGATCTCAGTAAAACCTGGAAAGGCTTGCATAGAATGATGAAAAGTGAAGTGTATTGCATGCAAAGTAACATCAATGTTATTAGATGATCAGATGTCAATGATGTAACTATCTTAGTGATATCCAAGATCCAAGAAAACTTTGAAGGACTTATGAAAAATCTTATCTCCCCCTCTGCCCCCACTTCAAGAAAGAACTGATGGTTTCTGAGTACAGATTGAACCATATTATTTTTTCTCCTTAATTTTCTTGAGTTTTTGCTGTTTTTTTCCTACAACATTACTACTATGAATATGTTTTGCACTACTTCACATGTATAATCTATATCAAATTGCTTGCCTTCACAATGAGGGGCAGGGTGGGGAGGGAGAAAGTGAGAGAATTTGGTTTTAAAAATGAAAGTTTAAAATTGTTTTTATATGTCTATATGTGTGTATATATAGCATATATATGTTAAATATATTATAACTCATAAAAAGCAAACTAGATAAATCTTGCCACAAAATAAGAAAGAATTTTAGAAAATTTAGATATGATAGACCTCTGGAGAAAACTTGAATTGATATAGAAAGGAATATTGATAAAAATGGGGTGATGGGGAGGCAGAAAGTGAGTGAATTGGGAACTCAAAGCTTTAAAAATTATTATTTAAAATTGTTTTCACATGCTCCTGGGGAAAATAAAATACTAAATAAATTCTAAAAATAACTCTCTTGATTTCTCTCATTGTAATTCTGCACAATGTAGTTAGTTAAAATGTGAATTCCTCCACTGAATTCCAACTTCATATGAGTTATTCTAGGAAAATAATTTATACAGTCATTGTTTGCTTCAGAGATTTTTTTTGGTTATGATGAGTGAGATCTCTGCACCTATGAAATGTGCAGCAAAGGGCAGTACTGTAAGATTGTGGTATATTTTTCATTCACAGCAACAATATCCTATGGGTACCTACAAAATTGTGGAGGATTTGTCATCTCCCTCAGTGAAGGGAGTGATCATAACAAGGAAATGATAGAACCTTGAAGTGAATTCATCATTCATCCCATATATAGCCAAGGCCAATGACATCAAATTCAAGTTGAAACATCACAGAGCCAGTCACATATTTACTTAGAAAATCACAAATTAACATTTCTATATTGTACTGTATTTTTGTTTCTTTTATTTTTATTTAGATTTTAATCTTGTTCAGGCAGCATTAAGGAGTTTTGGTAGCCACAGGTCCCAGCAAATTTCACATTTCTGGCCTAAGCATTCCATTAACCTTGATTTATGTATTTATCTATCTATCTAACTAGATATCATGTGTTTAGCCATCAATCTATTAATTTATTAATCTTTCATATTTTTAACCTGAATGTGATTGGCATGATAAAGACTATATTTCTAAAAAAAAAATCATATGATACTACTTAAAATAAACAACTGAGAATTTAAAGATAGATACATGATTGAATTACAAATGTCCCAGTCAATACAACAATGTATCAGAAATTAAAATTTAAACTGTTGCCATTATTTTCTGTGACCTTAAGGAAATTATAATGATTTTCATTTGTTATAAAATAATGAGACCCATCCCTCATTACTTGTTCCCTTTTATTAAGCAAAAAAGACCCATTTACACAAGTTCGTAGTAAAATAGGAATCAGAGAAAATATACATAGGAGAAAATTTACCAGGAAATACAGAGTGAAGGGATGAGATAATTCAGCTCAAACAAGAGAGTCAGAGATCTCATCTAAGAGGAAACTGTTCAAAGTTTCTAAAGTAATATGGTGGGAATAGGGAGATGATGGCAACTATCAGCTCCTCCCATGTTAGTTTTGTTGTTGGTTTTTTTTTTTTTTTTCCCAGAATCTCACTTTCCTTTCAGTAACCTGAAGAGGGATTGAAATTCTCTCTCTTTTCTCTAATAGCTAGAAGAATGAAGCTACCTGAAAGAGCTACATTAAATATTTTTTTAAAAAATTATGGAAATTTGAGGAACCAATTATACTGTATTTTAGTACTATGTTTTGCCCTGAGTGCACATATTCCTGATTGTTTAAAGACATTCCCTTTGCCCATGCCATAGGAAATAATTCCTTAATTTATCTAGGGACCCTGATGTGCACAAAGGAGAGAGCAGATAAATGGCTAGACTTGGAGCCTGAAAGACCCAGGTTCAAATTCTCCTTTTCATATCTATCAATGTGACAATAGTCAAGCCAACTCAGGTTCAATGAATCTCATCAGTTCAGTAATAAAATGCATGCAGTAATACCTATTTTTCTAACCTACTTAGTCAGTCAGTTAAGATTTCTATGTAAAACACATTTTAAATTCTGGGAATACAAACACAACAAAAAGAGAGTCTCTCCTCCCCAGAAGCCTATATTCAAATCGAAGATGACAAAACATAAAAGGAAGTTTTACGGGGAGATGGAGGTGCAAACAAAGTTTCCCATTCTATAGGCAATGATTGAGGAAGTCAAGAGTACAGCCTAGACACTATTGATTGGCCATAGCTCTCTACCTAAATGGATGTTCTGGGAGGAACTATTAAATCAGAGTACATCTAACTTACATCTAACTTCTGCTAGCTAAAAAACCTCCCAGGTTCTGATAAACAGGAGTATTTGCCATCTGTACAGATTTCTTCAAATTTCTTCTAAGAATATTGCTGGTGATTTCATCTTTTCTGGTTAAGCATTCCTGAGCAGATTTTCAGAATTTGATGCTACCTACTACATTTTATAGAAAAAACAAATTCCCATCCCCAAGATATCACACACACAGACACACACAGACACACACACATATGTGTGTATGTGTATATGTACCCATATATATGTGTGTATACATATATATGCATATATGCAAATTTATTATATAATATATATTATGGTTTTCCTTAATCAACCTACGATGACCATATCAATTAAAAATATAATTCGCAAAATTATAATGTAATTTAAAATGTACACTTCATCATAGAAGATGAAGTAAATAGACTGTCATTATAAATACCCAAATAATTTTATAAGTGCAGTAATTGCTATTACACCTTCATTAGTGAGGAATAAAATATTACATTTAAAATAATTCCTTATGCACCTTCACTTATTTGAAATCAAATTGTTAGATTACAGAATGTGTTGTTTGAGGTTTGTCTTTACTTCATGTCATTGCATTCATGTTCTGTCATGTTGTGTCATGTTTATGTGTTATGTGTTATGTTTATGACACAACGTTTTATTTTTGTAGTATGGCTAGATTAATATTATTTGAAAGATAGTAGGGTTAGAAACTGATTAAGGAGTGAAGTTAGTCTCTTTAAACTCCTTAACACTTCTCTTCCCCAAATAACAAGCTTCTGATCTTTGAAATTAACTCATATATCCCCAATGTCTGAAACATATTCACAACCTTACTCAAATTTTCATGAACTGTTATCCATCGTTTTTCCAGGTAAAGGTTAATTTAACAAAGCAAAATTTTTTAAAATAAATACTAAACTGTTCTAGAGGTGTTATCATTTTCTAATCCAGATATATTTGCTGTTGTTATCTGGGTTAGTCAGAAGAAATTATGATGTTCCTTCAATTCAGTTTCCTTTCTACTTTGCTTCCATTGTGACTGTGACCTTTGATCTTCTGTTTTAATTGGAATAATTAATAATAATGGATCCAATGTTTGTAATCACTTTTGGGTTCAAGGTGATGACACTTTAGACCCATTCACTTATGCTAAGAGCACATCTGTTCTACTAATGCACAAAATTAGAACCGGTTCCATAATGACTTTTCATGAGAGCGCTAAGAATCCATTTTCACACACCAATCAAATAAAGTTGCTCATAGCCAAAGGTTTTATTTTTTTAATTTGTTTTCAAGATTCTACAATTACTTCCATATAACTTAGATTTCTTCCCCTCTTTCCTTCCTTCTCCCCTCCCTCTCTTCTCCTTCCCTGAGACAGTACAATTTTATATAGATTCTACACATACATTCCCATCAAATACATTTTCACTTTAATCATGTTGCACAGAAGAATAAAAATGAATGGGAGAAATCATAAAACAAACCAAATGTAATACAAAAAGAAGTGATCTGCTACATCCTGTGATCGAACTCCATAGTTCTTTCTCTGGATGTGAAAAGCATTTTTCCTTAAGAGACTATTGGGAATTTTTTAAGTGTTTGCATTGCAATGAAGCTCTAAGTCTACCAGAAAAATTCCTCACACACTGTGATTGTTCTGTGTACAAAGTTCTCCTGATTTCTCTCTTTTCCTTCAGCATGAGTTCACATAAGCCTTTCCAGACCTCTCTGAAGTCTTCCTGTTCATCATTTATTGTACTGCAGTATTATTCCATTGCATTCATAGACCATAATTTATTCAGCCATTCCCCAATTGATGGGCATCCCCTTGATTTCCAGTTTTTAGCCACTACAAAGAGAGCTGCTATAAATATTTTTGTACATGTGAAACCCTTTCCCATTATTATGACCTTTTGGGCATACAGTCCTACAAGTGATATTGCTGGGTAAAAGCGTATGCACATTTTTTTAGCCCTTTGGGCATAGATCCAAATTGCTCTGAAGAATGGTTGGATCAGCTCACAACCCCACCAACAATGAATTGGTATTCCAACTCTCCCACATCTTCTCCAACATTTATCATCTTCCTGTTTTGTCATATTAGGCAATCTGATAGGTGTGATGTGGTATCTCAAAGTTCCTTGGATTTGTATCTCTCTAATCAATAGTGATTTAGAGCGTATTTTCATATGACTATAGATAGTTTTAATTTCTTCCTCTGAAAACTGCCTGCTCATATCCTTTGAACATTTATAAATTGGGAAATGACTTGTATTCTTGTACATTTGACTCAGTTCTCTATACATTTTTGGAATGATTCCTTTATCACAGACACTAGTTGCAAAATTTCTTTCCCAGTTTTCTGCTTCCCTCCTAATCTTGCTTGCATTGGGTTTCTTTGTGGAAAAACTATTCAATTTAATGTAATCAGAGTTATCCATTTTGCCTTCAAAATGTTTTCTATCTCTTATTTAGTCAAAAATTGTTCCCTTCTTCATAAATCTCATAAATACCCTATTACTTGCTCCATTAATTTGTTTATAGTATCAGTCTTTATACCTAGGTCATGTTATTTGACATTTATTCTTGTGTATAGTGTCAGGCATTGGTTTATGCACAATTTCTGCCACACTTTTATACAGTTTTCACATCAATTTTTGTTAAACAGTGAATTCTTATCCCAGAAGCTAGGGTTCTTGGGTATGTCAAACAGTACATTGCTGTGTTCATTGACTACTGTGTCTTGAGTATCAAACATATTCTAGTGGTCTACCCTTCTGTTTCTTAGCCAGTATCATGTGGTTTTGATAATTGCTGCTTCATAAGACAATTTGAGACCTGGTAGAGCTAGTTCACCCTCCCTGGCATTTCTTTTCATTAATTCTTTTGATATTCTGGACCTTTTGTTCTTCCAAATCAATTCTATTATTATTTTTTCTAGTTCTATATAATAACTATCTGATAGTTTGTTTGGTACTGCACTAAGTAACTTAATTTAGATAGAATTGTCATTTTTATTATATTGACTCTGCTCATCCATGAGCAACTGATGTTTTTCCACTTACTTAGATCTGACTTTATTTGTGCAAAAAGTGTTTCGCAATTGTGTTCATATTGTCCCTGGTTTTGTTTTGGTAAGTAGACTTTCAAGTATTTTGTAGTGTCAACTATAGCTTTAAATGCGATCTCCCTTTCTGTCTCTTGCTTTAGGGCTTTTTTAGTAATATATACGAATGTAGAAGATTTGTGCAGATTTGTTTTGTAACCTGAAACTTTGCCAAAGTTGTTAATTATTTCAAGTAGTTTTTTTTGCCTGATTCTCTGGAATTTTCTAAGTATGTCAACATATCATCTGCAAAGAGTTATAACTTAGTTTCTCCTTTGCAGATTCTAATTTCCTCAATTTCTTTTTCTTCTCTTATTGTTACAGCTAACATTTCTAGTACCATATTGAATAATAATGTATATCCTTCCTTTCCCCCTGATCTTATTGGAAATGCATCTAGCTTATCTACATTGCGTATAAAGCTTGCTGAAGGTTTTATTCCTATGTTTCCAGTGTTTTCTATAGTAAAGGGTGTTGTATTTTGTCAGAAGCTTTTTCTGCATCTATTGAGATAATCATTTGGTTTATTTTTGTCGATAAGATCAAAAACGTTTTTCTAATATTGAACCAGCCATGCATTCCTGGTATAAATCCTACCAGATAAAAATGTATCATTCTTGTGATAAGTTGCTGCATTCCTTTTGTTAAAATCTACTTTAAATATTTTTGCATCTATATTAATTAGAGAAATTGGTCTATAATTTTGTTTCTCTGTTTTGTTGCTTCCTGGTTTAAGTATCAAAACAATATTTGTATCATAAAAATAATTTGGGAGGACTCCTTCTTCCCTAATTTTGCCAAATAATGTATATAATATTGGAATTAACTGTTCTTTAAATGTTTGATAGAATTCTCTTCTGAATCCATATGGCCATGGAGATTTTTTTCCTAGTGAGTTTGCTGATGGCTTGTTCAATTTCTTTTTCCGAGATGGGTTTATATAAGTGTTCAACTTCCTCTTCTGTTGATCTGGGCAATTTATATCTTTTAAAATAATGATCTGTCTAATTTAGATTTTCGAATTTTGTTGCCATATATTGGAGCACAGTAATTTCTTATTATTGTTTTATTTTCCTTCTCATTGGAGGTGAGTTCACCATTTTCATTTTTGATAATGGTTATTTGGTTTTCTTCTTTCTTTTTAAAAATCAAATTGACCAAACATTTATCAATTGTTCTATTTTTTTCATAAAATCAACTCCTAGCTTTATTTAATAGATCATTGTTTTCTTAATTTCAGTTTTATTAATATCTCCTTTGGTTTTCAGTATTTCTAATTTGGTATTTATTTTGGGATTTTCTATTTGTTAGTTTTTGAGCTTTTTCATCAGCATGTTCAATTCATTTATCTCATCTTTCACCATTTCATTCATGTAGATATTCAAAGATATAAAACTTAGTTTTTGCAGTATCACATATTATTTCGTAGGTTGTCTCATTATTGTCATTCTCTTGAATGAAGTTGATTCGTTCCATAATTCGTTGTTTAACCTACTCATTCTTTGGGATTAGATTATTTGGTTTCGAATTAGTTTTTGGTTTATATTTCCACAGCCATTGATTGAGGATAAGTTTTACTGCACGATGATCTGAGAAGGATACATTGACTATTTCTGCCTTTCTACACTGGATTATGAAGTTTTTATGGCCCAGTGCATGGTCAATTTTTATATAAGTGCAATATACCTCTGAGGAAAAGATACATTCCTTTCTATCCCCATTAAATTTTCTCCAGAGATCTTTCATATCTAACTTATGAAGAGTTCTATTCACCCCTTAACTTTTGTCATATTCATTTTGAGGTTAGGTTTATCAAGTTCAGAGAGGGAAAGGTTGAGGTTCCCCCTCTAGTATTGTTTTGCTGTCCATTTCTTCCTGTAACTACATCAATTTCTCCTCTAATATTTTGGAGGCTATACCCCTTGGAGCATATATGTTTAGTAATGAAATTGCTTCATTGTCTATGGTGCCTGTAGCAGGATATAATTTCCTTCCTTATCTCTTTCGATTAGATCTATTTCTGATTTTTCTCTGTCTGAGATTAGGATTGCTACCCCAGCTTTTTTTTTCTTTTTCTTTTTTTACATTAGCTGAAGCACAAAATATTCGCTCCAAACTTTTATCTTTACCCTGTGTGTATTCCTCCATTTCAAATATATTTCTTGTAAACAACGTATTGTTGTTTTTAATCCATTCTGCTATCCTTCTCTGTTTTATGGGAGAGTTCATCCCATTCATATTCACAGTTATGATTGCTTTCTGTGTCTTTCTTCCATCTCGTTTCCCCTTGTTTATGGTTTTAGTTCTCCTTTCTCCTCCTCAAAAAAGTTTCAGTTTTTGATCACTGCCTCCCTCAGTCTTCCTTCCCTTCTTTCAAACTCCTGTCTTTTAATCCCCTTTTCCTTTGCTACTGCCTCCCTCCCTATTAGCCTCCCCTCTCTTTTCTTTCCTCCTTCCCCTCTAACTGTCTATGGAGCTATTTGCATTTCTATACTTAGCTGAGTTTTTGTACCCTCCTTGAATCCAATCAGATGACAGTACCTCTCAAACAATGCTCATCTCCCTCCTCTCTTTCACTTTATTGTAATATATTTTTGTGCTGCTTCCTGTGCTGGAAAATATTTTTTTTTCTTCCTCCTTCTTTTCACATCTCCCATTACAGTCACTTTGCACCCTTCAATCACATTTGTTATCATCACATCATTTAATCTATACCCACTTCCTCTATCTATTTATATCTCTTTTACATTTCATAATAAATATACAATTCTCAAGATTAAAAAGTATCATCTTCCCTTATAGGGATGTAAGCAGTTTGCCCATATTGTGTAACAAGTTTTGCTTTTTTTTCCTTGTTTATCTTTATGTGCCTCTATTGAGACTCGCATTTGAAGATCAAATTTTCTATTGAGTTCTGGCCTTTTCATCAGGAGGGTCTGGAAATTCCTTATGTCATTGAATGTCCATCTCCTTGCCTGAAATATTATGCAGAACTTTGCTTGGTAATCAATCCTTGTTTGTAGTCCCAGTTCCTTTGCCTTATGGAATTTTGTATTCCAGTTCCTTCTATCTTTTAATGTAGAAACTGCAAGGTCCTGTGTGATCCTGACTGTAGCAGCTTGATATTTGAATTGTTTCTTTCTGGCTGCCTGCAGTGTTTTCTCCTTCACTTGATAGTTCTGGAATTTGGCCATGATATTCCTTGGCTTTTTGAGTTTGGGGTCCCTTTCAGGAGGTTAACGGTTGATTCTTTGGGTGATGATTTTGCCCTCTGGGTCTAAAACTTCTGGGCAATTTTCCTTCATGACTTCTTAATGATATTATCCAGGCTCTTTTTTATTTTTTTATCATGGCTTTCAGTTAGACCAATAATACTTAGATTTTCTCTCCTGGATCTACTTTCCAGTTCAGTGATTTTTCCAATTAGATATGTTGTATTTTCTTCTCTTTTCATTCTTTAGATTCTGTTTGACAGATTCTTAATGTCTTATAGATTCATTAGATTCTACTTGCCCGATTTTATGTTTTATCAAATTATTTTCTTCAGTGAAGTTTTGTATCTCCTCTCCCATCTGTCCAATTGCTCCTTTCAGGGAGTAATTTTCACCAGTTAGGTTTTGTACTTCCTTTTCCATTTGTGCAATTTTCCTTTCTAAAGAAATATTCTCTTTAGTGAATTCTTTTTTTCATATTTTTAAAATCATTGGTCAGTTTATCTTCTATTTCTTTAATTTGGGTTTAAAATCCTTCCTGAGTTCTTCCAAGAAGTTTCTTTGTGCTTCAGAGCAGTTCTTATTCCCTTCTGAAGTTTCATATAGGAGTACAATCTCAATGCTGACCTCTTTGGTATTTTTGTTTTGGTCCTTGTCACCACAGAAAAATTCTATAGTTTTTTTTTCTTTTCTGCTTTGCTTTTTACTCATGATAACCATTTTCCTGGCTTTTAAAGTGAATCTTTGGGTCTGTGGCACAGGGAGCTCTGTCCCACAGGTCTTGTGCCTAAATCTTGATACTTGGCATGTTGTGGCCTCTGGTTCTTTCAGCTAGAAACCAAAATACTGTAGCTTATTTGGTTCTGAGATTGTTGGTATTTGAAAGCAGAGGCCAGGCGAGGTCTTTTTTGAGCTTTCCCTGCAGTTACTCTGGAGTTAGCTCCTTAAGTGCGGGGGAGAAGTCTTCTGGATGCCTGAGGCTCCTCTGCTGAGCTAGAGTATAGGAAAGCTCAGCTGTCTGAGCTAGTGTCTTCCCAATTCCCCTGTGCTGCTGAAGCAGGCCTGGGGTCATGGTGTTGACAGTTGCTGGCTTCACTCCCCGGGGGTTCAGGATCTTCTCCTGGTTTGGTGAGGTGTGGCTGTCTGGGACAGCTCTGACCCTGCACTGTTCACTTTCAGCCACAGCAAGATGAACCCTCCTTAGCGATCTTTCTTGGGTCAAAGGCTGAGGGTCTGTATACCCCTTCTGCTGCTCCCACTCTTCCAGGGTTTTTCCCAGGAATATATTCTCTGGGCTCACCAAAGTCCACAAGAAGATGGAGATATGAATTACATTCACTCTGCCATCTTGGCTCCTGGAACCAGAAATTCTACTTCTCCATAACCTAAACTTTAACTCACATCTAAAGCTACAACCATTTTTTTGTAGAGGGAAGGCATAGAAAGCAATTCAATATAAATACTTAACCCAGTTATATATACTCAAAAAATGCTGCATAAATGACTAATAGTGGGCATTAATAAAAATGTGTAAAACCAGATTGAGTAATTGAACTTATAACTGCTGTTCTAATCTCTCCCAGAAACTTAATACATAATCCTCAACAAAAGCTAAAGGAATTTGGGACTGGTTCAGAAAAAGCATATTTTGCTGTAGTTGCGATGGAAAGGGAATAGTGTAGATTTTATGGAGCTTTATTACAGAAGACTTTGAAAACCAGAGAAGCTCTCATGCATACTCTATAGAGAATTGGCTTTAGATTAAGATGACCTGGATTCAAGTCCTGATGAAGAAATGATTATATTCAAGTAAGTACAAATTTCTACTAGGCCACTGTAAAATCAGGGACTGGGTTTATGAACCTAGAAATTCCAGGGATCATCTTCTCCAGGAGAGATGGAATACTTGCCAGAGATTTCATCCCATGGCATCAATCTGCTGGGATAAAAATGAAATACAGCCTCTAGTCCTATCAAACTATTAAGATTTTCTACATTCTTGGACATTTCCATCTTCGGTATGCATTCACATAAGTTAAGGAAAGAATAATTAGAAAAAAAATCCAGATTCAGACTTGACTATGCATGACAGATGATTTGTCTGCCTTACGATCACAGATGCATAATATCCAGGGTGAATGATAACCTGTCACCCCTATGTTACCCTTTTTGTGAAGCAGGTAAAAATTGGACTGATATGTAAAAGAGTCCTAATACAATATATGATTAGAAGGCACTAGGAGGGGATGACTCCCTTTTAAATATTCACTGTCATAAGTTTTTAATACTTAGTGTCCATTACCTGTAATTACCCTCTGATCTTGAAGAGCCAAGGTCCTTAAGCAGATTCACTCTCTCTCTCTCTCTCTCTCTCTCTCTCTCTCTCTCTCTCTCTCTCTCTCTCTCTCTCTCTCTCTCTCTCTCTCTCTCTCTCTTTGTCTGTCTCTTTCTGTCAAGCACACACACATGCACACAAACATAACTTTGTGCATACTCAGAAGTCTAATTACATAACCATGCCAATGAAAAATATATTTGCTTAAACATCTTACTGTTTACAAGCTATATAGTTCATAAACAGATAGATTTTCCTGTTATATTTTTAACATTTATCGTTTAGTTTTGAGTGTTACTTTTATTTACTAAAAATTGTCCACTCTGTCTCATATTATTTTATTGATCTTCTGTTTCTGAGCTTGTGTGTGTATATGTGTACAAGCAAGAATTTTTTCCTTTCACTAGTTTTAATAAAATTCCCTATTATTCCTTTTCCTCATCTTCTTTTAATCCATACTTTATCTCCCTTCCTTTTTTATTTACTTTTCTGTCTCTCTCACTCCTACCTACACACCAAATTAGCCCTTCTATCCTTTTGTCTTTACTCAGTCTGTCTCCTCCATTCTGCCCTCACTGCCATCTCTTCATTTTTTTTGACCCCAGAGTTCAGAAGTTCAGCAATTACGCACTTCCCTTTCTCCTTCAAGCCTTTGCTTTTGTGTCTTTGCATTCACTGTCAGTGTGTATATAAATTCCACAATCTGATTCCTATGTCAGATTTTACCTATGTCTTACTGAATGTTCCCAAAGTGTCACATAAATGAGTTTAGTACTTCCATTACAATCATTTTATCTAAATGTCACTGGGTCCTCATAACTGCACAGAGATCTTTTTAGTCATCCCATAGAAACTCTCCATCATGTTCCATACATCAGTTATTCTGATCTTTGCTATTTTTTTGTTCCCAAGGACCTCATCCCCAGCCACTGTCTCTGAGCAATTGACCTTGATTCATAATTTACTTAGAAAATTGAAATTATCTGTTGTGATGTCCCTCAGCTGCCCTTTTCACATTTTTGGAAGCCCTTTAAGTCTTCATTTATCTTCCTTGAGTCAAATAATATTAATTTTCTTACTATTCCTTGTATAAGACATTCCATCCTTTAACTTCTCACATTTTCACTTACTGTCCCTTATGTTTCAAATGAACTCCCCCCACATTTCTGCCTCCTGGCTTCTCTGGGTTCTTTTTAAGACCAAGCCAATACGTGAACTTCTACATGAAGCATTTTCTGATCTGCTTCTAGTGGCTTCCCTCTTGTCTCTTCAGCTTATCCTATGTATAACTTATTTGTACTCCTTGAACATTTAGCCATTCATTTTTCATCAGGAACTGACTGTGAGTGTGAGAACATTCTCCAATATAACTAATGATCCATCCAATATTAAATAAGTTTTAGAGAATCATGTGGGGCCCAGGGAGGCTAGGTGATTGTACCATAGTCAAAAGTTCATCAAATCTTAGAGGGCACATTTAAATCTAAGTTTTTTAAGTCCCAAAACACACTTTGTCCAGTGTCATGCTTCTGTTGCATACTGTAAGTGTTTCATAAATATTCAGGGATTTGGATTTCCCCACAAAGCTTTAGTGAGCTACATAGTACAAATATTTTCCTTATTTAGCAGATGAAGAAAGTAAGTCTTAAAGAACACAAATGATTTGCTCCCAGTTATGTAGCTAGTCAGCATCAGAGCTTATATTTGAAACAATATCCTTGCATCATAGTTGTTAAAATGCTCAATTCCCCCCACCCCTTGGGAGCCTGCCAAATTTATTTCCGTTTTTCAATTAAGGATGGTATTTTTATCCCTCCAACACATCATCCTTCTTATCTCTGCTGCATCATTTCTAGTTCCCAAAAGCTTTTCTATAGATTAGAAATCATTTTTCTACCCTCAAGTCTCTATACTTCTTCCTGTTGTTTCAGTAGATTCAAAAAAAAAAACCCATTTCCCCGTCTTTCACATAGTCTCTTTGCAAAACTTTATTAAGTGAAGTAGCCTCTTATACGTCAGTAGTTATTCTAAATCCTGATTCTGATGATCACAAATGACTCCTTTTGGCTTTCTGCATCAATGCCAAATATTAACTTTTTTTTAAATGAGGGCTCATCCTGCAACTAGGAGTTTCATATGAACATTTAGTATTTTAAAATCAATTTGGATAAATTTGGAGGAAGATCTCATAGAATAATATTTTTTTTTAAAGTGTTTCATCAGTTTGTTATGTAGACTAAGAGGTAGATTAGTCACTCAATAAAAAACTGTAGTAAGAACCTACAATAAGCTAGGCGCTGTACTAGGTACTGGCTGGGATAAAAATACAAAGACGAATTAGAGTCCTGACTGGAAGGAGTTTAAAAATGAAGGAAGGAAGACAACAGAAAAGGAAGATGAAAAGAGGAGAGCAACACAGGAAGACTTAGGGTGGGAACCTGGCTGGATAGTCAGAGATGTTGAACAATCTCAGTCAGTCAGATAGGAATGAGGAGATGACTCTGTTGAGTCCCCTGCTAAAACAGAAGTTTGAAAGTCATGACTCTCATCTCCAATCAGAAAGGCAAGAGGATAGTGAGAAGATAAGTGTCAAGACTGATTCCATCTTGTAAGATTTTTAGTGTTCCCAGTGATGAGATTCATGGGGCACAGTGGAGAATTAAAAGAAGTCTCAAACAAGTGCAGCCAAATGGAAAATGAGTTTAGTAGAAACAGATGAGGAATCGGGAAGTCTGGCTTCAATGAAAGCAGCAGCTGTCGGTGCAACTTCTATCAGGTCTGTTGACTTCTCTTTGTTTCAGTTCTCATGTATGCAAAATCAAGACACTAGGAAGATAAAAACCTATGATCTCTTCCAGCCCTAACATTCCAGAATTCTAAGTCTTGCCTAATTAATAATATGTTTATAAAAAAGTAAGGAAGATGTGTGATCTTCTTTAACATGTGGCAATTCCTTACTTGAATCTGATAATCTTGCAACCAGCACTGATACAAATAATCACAAATCCTGAATTTTTATAGAAAGGAATTCAGGCTTGTACCATAAACATGTTTCTCTTTGATAGTTGTGGAGCTCTTCAAAGTTTAACTTCAGGTGCTATTAAGTCTCATTCATTTCTTTAATTTATTCCTCCTTCTACCCTGATACAATTACAGAAATTCTATCTCCATACTTCTTCCAGTTATATCCAAGATGACTCCTTGCATCCACTAAACTATCATCCAACTATGTTCACATATAATTTTCAGTTAAATGAGTCATCAGTTATCCTTTTTTTGCTTTTTTATTACTGAAATTTAAATACACAATGAGCAAAGAAAAAAATATAAACTTAAACACCAAATTTTTAAAAAGAAGAAAAAAGTATGCCATGTGCACAGCAGAATATAAGAAACAATTCAAAATACATAACAATAAATTTCTATTTCAAGAAAGACCATATAATAAATGCCATGCATTATGCTGAGAGCTATCCACCTTGGCTTCCTGTTTAGTTTTCTTTTGTTCTGTACTGTGCACTTTTTACTTTGTTCTTTTTTCTTCCTTCGCTACTCTCCAAATGGCTATAATTAAGCATGGATATATTATATAGATATAGATCTATAGATGAAGACATACATACACACACATATATATATGTATGTATATACATGCACACACATAAATATACAAACATACTTGGACATGTTTTCCCTAACAAATTCTATGTCTAATCTTTGATTTTAAGTTTATGGGTATCTGTATCCTATCCCACCTAACTCTTCTACTTTACTTCTACCTACTGGCTTGCCATCCTGTTACTTAACCTGTCCCTCCTCCAAGGATTCTAACCTTCTCCTCCCATTCCAATTAATCTAAACACCCTTCTGTACCCCCTCCCTTTAACCTATTCCCTCACCTTCACCTCTAGAGATCCCTCCCTGTAGCAGCAAGCAATGTAGGATCTTTTTCTGTTTTTCTGGATTGAGATATAGTCAATCAGATATGTGCATTTGTGTTCTAGACGTTCAGATGTATGCATGTGGGCTCTAGCTGATCCAATGATGAGTAGTACTATGAACATATATTGATTGCTGTTACACTCCCTTATCTTCTTCTCCCTCCCTATCCCCTTAGTATTTTATCTCTTTCTGAATTTAGAACAATATTATAGTCCTCTAGATATGTATGTATTGTTCTCTCTTGAACTCCTTCTTTATGAAAGTAGGTTTCCAAAACCAGCAATTCTCCTCGCCCATCTAATTCTTCTATGTTGGTTCATGCTCTCAGTATCTCATTCTTTTTAGCTGTTTCTAAACTTTTACTTTTTAAAGCCGTATCATTCTCACATTTACCCCCAATATTTCTTACAAACTACCCAATGACTAATAACTTAGACATATGTTTTACATTTTACATACACAAAAAGTAAACAGTCTGTTCTTCTTGAGTCCTTTATGTTAGTCTTTGGTATGTACTTTATCTTTTTCTTGGCTCTTCTATGTCAGGTGTTCTGTTAAGTTCAGATTTGTTTGTTTGTTTGTTAATGTGGTCCTGAAAATCTGACATTTCATTAAATAGCCATTTTTTTTCATTGAGGACTGTGCTTAGCATTGATGGGTATTTTCTATCAGAACCTCAGTTCTTTTTCTCTTAGATATATAGTGTTCCAAGACCTCTGGTCTTTTAGTGTTCCCACTGCTAGGTCTTGCGTAATTCTTACTGTGGCACTGCCATATTTAATATTTTTTTCTTGTTGGTTTCATCCTTGAGTGGGAGGTTTCAGTATTTGACTATAATATTACTTTGGGTTTTCCTCATAAGATCTCCTTCAGTGGATTTTTCTATTTCTAGTTCCCCTTCTTATTCTAATGCTTCAGGAAAATTTTCTTTACTTATATCTTATATTATTATATTAAGATTCTTTTTTTGATTATAGCTTTCAGGTAGTCCAATTATTCTTTTCCTTTTCTTTAGCTGTTCTCCAGATCAGTTGTTTTTCTCTGGAGATATTTCACATTCTCTCCTATTTTTTCATTCTTTATATTTTGATTTATTATTTCTTGATCTTTTTATGTCTTTCCTGGCTTCTCCTTGCCCTATTCTGATTTTCAAGGAGTCATTTTCTTCCTTAGCATTCTGGATCTCCTTTTCTAATCGATTGACTTTCTTTTCAAAATCTTGTTTTTTTCTTGAATTGCTCTTGTTTTTTAAAGTTTTCCTTCAATCTCTCTCGCTCAGTCTTTTAATTATTTATTTATTTTTAGTTTTCAATATTCACTTTCATACAATTTTTTAGTTTTAACCTTCATCCCATTTCTTCCCCTATCCCTCCAAAAGATGGCACGGAATCTTATATGTGCTCTACTTATTCACTCATATTAAACATATTTTCACATTAGTCATATACAAAGAAGAATTAGGACTTATAAGAGGAACTACAAGAAAGAAGAAACAAAACATTAAAACAAGAACAAATAGTATGCCTTCATCTCCATTAAGACACCAAATTTCTTTCTTTCGATATGGATAGCATTTTCCATCATGCATCTTTTGGAGTTGTCTTAGATCCTTGTATTGATGACAAGAGCTAAGACTCTAAAACTCAGTCATCACATAATGTGGTTTTTACCATGTACAATCTTCTCCTGGTTCTGTTCATTTCACTCAGAACTATTTCATGTTATTCTTTCCAGGTTTTTCTGAAGTCTCCCTGCTCATTATTTTGTGTAACACAATAGTATTCCATTACATTCATATACCACAACTTATTCAGCCATTCTCCAATTGATGGATATATCCTCAATTTCAAAAAGAGATGCTATGAATATTGTTTGTACATATGAGTCCTTTCCCCATTTTTATTATCTCTTTGGGATACAGGCTTAAAAGTGGTATTGCTGAATCAAAGGGAATGCAGAGTTTTATAGCCCATTGGGGATAGGCCCAAATTGCTCTCCAAAATAGTTGGATTAGTTCAGAACTCCACCAATAATACATTATTGTTCCAGTTTTCCCCTATCTTCTACAACAACTGCAATTTTCTTGTTTTATTAGGAAATTAGTTAATCTGAGAGGTGTGATGTGGAAGAATTAGAGCTTTTTAGCTCCTCTTGTCAAGCTGTAGCCTGAAGACCACCTGCAGTGGTCTGATGTCTTCCACTTCTTTTGTTCTACCTCTAGATCAGATCGAATGTAGAGTTTTAAAACCTATCAAATACTTATTAATTATAATTAAGAACATATGCAAATATGATGAAATATCCTTCCACCAAGTATATGGAATGTGTGAAATAACTAATGAATACTGCATGAATTTGAACCAACACTATTAAGGTTTGTTTTCACATGAACACAATAACTATACCCAGCCGTAATATGTGATGAGTGTAGTTTATCCCCAGTGTGAATTCTCTGAAGTAAAGCACGATGGGAGGTAAATCTGAAAACGTTTCCACATTGATTATTTCCACAAGACTTCTTTTAACTATGGATTTTCTGTTATGTAGGAAGATAGGAGCCCTGTGTGAAAACCTTTTGGAATTAATGATATCCATAAGACTTCTCTTCAGTGTGGATTCTTTGATATCCAGTAAGACTGGAGCTCTGTGTGAAAGTTTTTCCACACTGATTACATTCATAATTCTTCTTTCCAGTGTGGATTCTTTGATGGCCAATAAGGAGAGATGTGTAGCAGACAGCCTTCCCACATTCATTACATTCATAAAACTTCTCTCCTGTATGAATCTTCTGAGTTCTATCACGATCTGAGTACCAATCAAAGGCCTTCCCACACTGAGTATATGCATATATTTTCATTCCAGGGTGAAATCTAGGTTGGTAAGGAAGAGATTAGTGTTGGAATGAGGTTGCTTCCCATTCATTATACTCACCAGGCTCCTTTCTAATGGGAGTTTGCTGAAAAGTAATGAGCTTAGAGTTCTAATTCAAAGTCTTCCCACTTTGTACCAATAAGGTACAGAAAGCATTTCTCCATTATCACTTTTCTGATGTCAAAGAAGCACTGAACTCCAGCTCAAGACAATTCTCCATTGATTACCTGGATACATTGGAATTACAAAAAGCTTCTCTTGGGACTGAAAATGCTCTCTGCCTGTTCACTTAAGCATTTACAATATCTACTATCCTGAAGACATTCTTTCCTTGAGGTCATTGTCATACAGTGATTTGGGATTGAAGACTGTTTGAATCGCTTTCCAATTTCGGCAAATTCACAGTCACTCTTTGGATTTACATCGACCTTGGTAATGTGAATTTCTCTTCAATTGAAGTCACAGGGACAGTCACTCAGGAGTCTTTGCAGGTCATGATCTTCCACAAAAATTTCCATCTTTGTAGTTATTTCAATTACCTCCAAGTAATGAGGTTTGGTGGGGGGAGAGTCTCCCCAAAGAAGGGAGTACAGGAGAGGGTCGTTGGAATGATTTCATGGACTCAAACATTCTTAACATCAGGATGGTGAAAGTTTATTGTAATACATATGTTTGTGTGTATATACATATATACGTATATGTATATAAACGTACACATATGTATACATGTATGCATGTTTGTATGCATATATATTTTTTTCTGATCCTTCTTTCATCCTATATTGCTTTTGTCATACCTTGCTTAAAATTTAATATATAATTTAAATTCACTTAAATTTTAATTAAATAATTTAATTTTGTTGATTAATTTAATTTACATACATATATATGTATTAAATTTTAAGTAAGGTATGACAAAAGCAATATAGGATGAAAGAAGGATCAGATAATTCATTTTAAATTTCAATTTCCCACCGCTTCTTGACTTTATTTCAATTAAAGGGAAAGAACAAAATTAAAAGATTAATAACCTATGGTTTGTAATTTGTGTATACATATATTTTACATATACAATTTATACATTATACTAATTTAAATTATAATTAATATCATTATCATATAATTAATTTATATCATAATATATTACATTATATAACAATTTATATTTTAATTTATTATATAATAATGTGTGTGCATATATATTTCAATGAAATGTCTGTGACTCTCAAGTTTACCACCGACTAAATAGATTTTTGATAGATCTTTCCACTTATTTCTCTTAATGTTACATGTAAATATCCGGATACATTATTTTGAGCTTTTTGAAAACAAAAGAACAGATTAAATTATCTGATAATTAAAAAATTTATACAGTTATAGCCAACAAACATGAAATGTTATTTATCTATTCTGTTACTAGGAAGTATAAAATCACATCTGCTCAATTTAATTATCCTCTGTATGGAGACAAATGACTGTACTTATTCTTCCAAAATACCTTTTCTATTACACTGAATTTTTTTTAAGAATTTGTTGACAAAGTATATGGTTGTGCAATAATATCACACACAATCTATCAGGGTTATAGTATCACAGAGCCTAGCACAATGCCTGGTACAAGGAATGAACTGGAATTGTTCCTTCAAATTAATTTCACTCTCAATTTTAAAAGTAGTTCTATCAATGGGGACTGCTGCCTTATAGACTTAAAAGTTCTATAGAGCCCTAAGAATTTAAGTGACTTTCTCAGTGTCTCACAGATGGTACTGAAGAAAAGGAGAAGACTTGAAGTTGAAACTTTCTGACTCCAAAGAATTTCTCTCTCTCTTGTCTCTGTCTTTCTGTCTCTCTCTGTGTCTCTCTCTCTCCCTCCATATATATGGAAACATTTTATATCCTGGTCTTCATGAATTTCTGAGTTTGAAAAAATATCATCTGGCAGCCAATCTTTTGTGACAGACCTCTCCTATGTTTTCTGAACAGATTTAAAAAATAAAAATGTATGCTTATCTTCAGATCCATAATTCAAGGGGTTCCAGTTTGGCCCTCATAGAATTTTGTCTCAGCTGGTACTTGAATGTATTTAAAGACTATATGGATGTTTATATATACAGAAAAAATGGAGGATGTAATTTGTGAATAACCATCTTCTAACTTTCCACTTTCTAATGCCTGCATGGTTTAAATAATGCATAAAAGTGATGGATAAAAATACATTTTAAGACTTTCTGTTCATGGTTAATAACAAGCAGTAAAATTTTACATTTTAATCCTTTTTGTGTCCTTTGTAATCTCCCAAAGTGCACACACACACACATACACACACTTTCTTATGTAGAATGAATTTGTCTGGGGACCTGGTACAACTCTCTTATCCTTGATACCTCCATGCAATATTTCTGAGTGCTTAAAGTATTGCAGTGTTTATCTTTCACTGCTCTGCATTATCATCAGTCTTCATTTTATTAGGTAGAAAAATGCCTATTCCATTTAGATTCCAAACTGAAACAGTATAGACAAAACAACATGAAAAACAGTGTATCTGTTTAGGTTTTATCATAGACATAAAGAACTATTCCATGAGAACTTTTGTATATACTCAATCATCTTCTTTCATCATAAGCCCCCACACTTCCTGACTTAGGATGATCATATGTTCAATTAACAAAGATCTCCCCTTCAAAGATTTTGGCAAACTTCTTTCAAATCTCTCTTCTGTCCACACCCATTATTTTCCAAAGAATTAACACAATGGTAAATTCGTTGAGATCAATTCTTCCCCCCACCCTTTTTTATGTTTATTTATTTATTTTTAGTTTTCAATAATCATTTTCAGAAAATTTTGAGTTCCAAATTTTCTCCCCATCTCTCCTCTCCCCCACCTCAAAACATCATGCATTCTGATTACCCCTTCCCCCAATCCACTTTCCCTTCTGTCACACCCCTCTCTTTCCTTATCCCCATCTTCTCTGTTTTCTTGAGGGCAAGATAGATTTCTATACCCTATTACTTGTATCTCTTACTTCCCAGTTGCTTGCAAAAACAATTCTCAACATTCATTCCTAAAACTTCGAGTTCCAACTTCTCTCACTTCCTCCCTCTCCACCCATCCTCACTGAGAAGGCAAGAAATTCAATACAAGTTATATATATATATATACATACATATATATATAGATATAGATATAGATATAGATATGTGTATATACATATATACATACATACATACATACATATATATATATATATATATATATATATATATATATATATATATATATATATATATATATATATATATGTATGTATAGTTTTGGAAAAGACTTCCATAACACCTATGTTGTGGAAGAGTAACTATATTTCCTTCCATTCTATCTTGTCCCACATTTATTCTGTTCTCTCTTTTGACCTTGTCCTACCCCAAAAGTGTTTACTTCTAATTACTCCACCCTCTTATTTGCCCTCCCTTCTATCATCCTCCTACCCCACTTGTCACCTTCTCCCCTATTCACCTGTAGTATAATATAGATTTTCATACCAAATTGAGTGGATATTTATTCCTTCCTTACTCCAAATATGATGAGAGTAAGCTTCACCTTTTCTCTCTCACCTTTCCCCTTTCCCCTCCATTGAAAAAGTTTTTCCTTGCCTCTTTTATAAGAGATAATTTGTCCCATTGCATTTCTCTTGTTGTCTTCCCAATATATTTCTCTCTTACCACTTAACTTTATTTTTTTAGATATCATCCTTTCCTATTCAACTCACCCTGTCCTCTATGTATGTCTGTATACATATATATATATAATGTATATATAAATATATATGTATGTATGTATGTATGTATAATTCCTCCAACAACACAATACTAAGAAAAGTTTCAAGAATTACAGATATTATCTTTCCATGTCGGAATGTAAACAGTTCAACTTTAGTAAGTCCCTTGTGATTTCACTTTCCTGTTTACCTTTTCATACTTCTCTTGATTCTTTTGTTTGAAAGTCAAATTTTCTATTCAGTTCTGGTCTTTTAATCAAGAATGCTTGAAAGTCCTAATTTTATTGAAATTCCATTTTACCCCTGAAGTATTATACTCAGTTTTATTGGGGAGGTGTTCCTTGGTTTTATTCCTAGTTCCTTTGACTTGTGGGATAACATAATCCCAGTCTTTGGATTCCTTAATGTAGAAGCTGTTAGATCTTGTGTTATCCTGATTATATTTCCACAATACTCTAATTTTTCTTTCTAATTGCCTGCAATATTTTCTTCCTGATCTGGGAACTATAGAATTTGGCTACAATATTTATAGAAATTTCTCTTTTTGAATTTCTTTCTGGAAGTCATCCGTGGATTCTTTCAATATTTATTTTACCCCCTGATTCTATAATATCAGGGCAGTTTTCCTTGATAATCTCATGAAAGATGATGCCTAAGGTCTTTTTTTGATTATGTTTTTCAGGCTGTCCCATAATTTTTAAATTATCTCTCCTGGATCTATTTTTCAGGTCTGTGGTATAGGTTTATCAATAAAGTATTTCATTGGGAAAAATTTTTGCAGATAATGTCTATGATAAAGGACTTATTTCTAAAATATGTAGAGAACTGTATCAAATGTACAAGAATAAAAGTCATTCCCTAATTGGCAAATGGTCAAATGATATGAACAGTGACTTTTCAGAGGAAAGTATTAAAGCTATCTATAGTCATATGAAAAAATGCTCCAAATTCACTATTGATTAGAGTGATGCAAATCAAAAGAACTTTGAGATACTACATCACACCTATCGGCTTGGCTAACACGACAAAACAGGAAGATGATAAATGTTGGAGAAGATGTGGGAGAGTTGGAAAACTAATTCATTGTTGGTGGGGCTGTGAGCTAATCCAGCCATTCTGGAGAGCAATTTGGAGCTATGCCCAAAGGACTACAGAAATGTTCATACCCTTTGAACCAGTAATACCGCTTCTAGTACTATATCCCCAAGAGATAAAATAAAGAAGAGGGTCAGAGTCCCTCATGAAAAGAAGGCACACATAGCCACAGAGATCCTCCCTCCTTACCAAGGACATCCTGCCAGGGCCATGTGCTCCTTCTCTCATGCCAAGATAACCAAGAATATTGCCTGTTAGCAAAACACTAGATTCAGCCTCCGAATGAGGAGACAACAACTGACTGCTCAAAGAATTGGAGTCCCAAAGTTCCAGTGAATACTTTTAGCCTTGAGTCAAGGATTTAGCCAAGCAGTTTCTCTGCCACAAAGCCAACTGGTGGGCATCATCATCTTTTGTTTGAAGAATTACAATGTGAGTGTGTAGGGGAGAAGGTGAAGTCTTTCTTCTGAGCTCATTAAATTTCAGGAGAGCTCAAATTGATGAGATGTTGTTCCCAACATCAAGTCCACATTTTCAACTTTGGAGTCATAGCAACTGGCTCAGTCATTCATTCATCAACTAGGAGTTGATGACTACTGAATGCAGGACTGTGGGAAAGAGGTGGAGGCAAGAGACAAAGAAGCACTAGGACAGGGACCTCATGCTTCTGTGATGGTAAGCACAAGTTGACAGACACAATATGGAAAGCCCTTTGATCAGTTTTCTTAGGATTAAAATGTCACTTTTGGACATAAAGCATTCCCAAATGTATGTGGAAAGAGGATCGTTGGGAGATAGGAGTTCTGAGCTTGAGTCCTGATTCTGTATCTCACATTGGCCTAGTGTAAAGCTACTGAACATGGCAAGAGGAAGTCCAAGGCTCAAATCCTTCCTCTGAAGCTTAGTAGCTGGGTGACCCCGAGAAAGTCACTAGATCTCTTGGAACTTTCATTTCCTCCGTTGAAAACTTCAGAGATTGGATTTAATGGCTTCTGATTCAATGGCTCTAATCTACCTCTAAAACGATTATGGTCAGCCTTGGAATCAGAAGACCTGGGTTCAATTCTTCTCTCTAACATTAACTAGCTCTATGAACCTGGGCAAATCACTTAACTTTTCTCAGCTTCAGTTTCCTTCTCTGTAAAATGGGGAAAATCCCTTCCAGAGATTTTTGTGAGGACAATATTTTGTAGACTCTAAGTACAAAGGAAAAAAATAGCATTATCAGGTTCTCAGGACTTAGAGCTGGAAGGATATCTAAGGTTCTTAAGCCCAACCTTCTCATTTTACAAATGTGGAAACTGAGTCCCAGTGAGATTCAGAGACTTGTTTATAGTCACACAGCAGCAAAGCTAGGATTTGAACTGATTCTCTGACTATAAATGTGGTTACTATTGACATTTTTGCATTTATTTTTCACATTCATACTTGTATTACCGTTACTGTTATCCTCAAAAGGTCCCATCAGAAGCCTGAGGAAATTCAAACTCTCTAGAGCCCACAACTACTGGGACAGAAACCATAGAAATCCATACAGGGCTCTACAATTTAATCCAATTTGATTCAATTCTACGAACATTCATTAAGGTCTTGTATGTAGTAAAGCACCATGCCAAGTACTTGGAATACACAGAAAGACAAGAACAAATTAACAACAAAAACCAAAATTATTCTGAGGACTGAAATTATTATAAGGGAAAACTAAAGGATCTTTAGTGCCACACACACTGCTCTCTGTTCTTGAGAATTGCATTTCCTTAAGTCTCTTTCTCATAGATACACCACACTCCTCCCTGTCCTACCCCATATCCCCACACATCAGAGAACCTCAGGCAGAGGAATACTGTGAGGTTTCTTCTCTCTATTTCTACAACCCCCCCCCTCTCTCTCTCGTGTGTGCGTGTGTGTGTGTGTGTGTGTGTGTGTGTGTGTGTGTGTGTCTCACTGGCATGGGAAATGTTCTGTCTTCCAAGTTAAGTGTGGAGGTTTAATGATGCCAGTCTATTGTCTACGTCTTTTGTTATATTCAAATATTTTTAAAATGTGCACAACAGAAGCATTATGACTTTCCCTTTGTGGTGGCTACTCATTGATGTAAGCAGTGGTATAAAGATCAAAGTATGAAGCTTTTTCTAGTGTGCACAATATCCTGCTGGTATGTTGATTATCTTGAAGACAGACTGAGTCGATAGGAATTGCAACTCATGCTTGGACACACAGAAGGTCAGCTCTCATTTATGGTACAGACATACACCTTGTAACCAGCCTGAACAGGGAGTCCTGTCCAAGGTACTGTTATCAAAAGGCAGGTGCCTTTGAGGCATTTGAAATAGAAGAAAAGGGACAGCAAGAAAAAACAAGAGAGGGGCCATCCCAAGAGGAACGGAGGTTCAAAACAATTATTAATAAAAGTCAGTTGCCATAAGATGATGTATTATTTCATTGTGGGTGGGTTTCTTTCTTTTTTTTTTTTTTTTTGCTGCAGTGTTCCCCAGATAATCCTAAGGAATTAGAACATACCCAATTTCCCTCCAATCTTTAAGGGAGTGTGTGAGACCAGGTACCAGCCTTGCCAGGATGATTGATATTTTCTTGATGCTATTTTTTTTTTTGTTATGCAGAAGACTTTACTACTGAAAACAAGGTGAAAATGACTTGAAAATTCATGGATATCTGTGTTTAAAATCTGAATCTGGTTTTCTGTAACTACATGGACCACACAGCTCCTGTCTTACAGTTCCAGATCCCCTTTGTAAGAGCATAGGTGACCTCCTTTTACACAATATTGTAGGAAAAAAAATATTTTAACTTATAAATGTAGCAATAATATGTGAACTACTTGAGAGCATATTACTTTTGCCTTTGGTGAGAGTTTAATAAATGCTTGTTGATCAACTGAGAAAAAAGAAATTATGAAGAAAATCTATTCTGAGTTCTTAGAATCAGAGGGTAAAATGATCAGAGAAAGAATCTACTGACCACCTCCTGAAATAAATCCCAAAAGGAAAACTCTAAGGTATATTGTAGCCAAATTTCAGAATTAATAGGACAAGGAGATAATACTGAAAGCAGCCAGAAAGAAATAATTCAAATATCAAGGAGCTACCATCAGAATTTCTTGAAACTTAGCAGTTTCTATATTAAAGGACTGGAGGGTTTGGAATATGATATTCCAGAAGGCAACAGAGTTTGGACTGCAGCTAATAAGCAATTGCTCGGAAAAACTTAGGATAATCTTTCAGAATAAATGAGAGGCATGCAATGAAATAGGGTTTTTAACACTTTCCTGAGAAAAAACCAGAGCTGAATAGAAAAACTAATCTTCAAATACCAGACTCAAGAGAAGCATATAAAGGTAAACAGGAAAGAAAAAATGTAATACAATAAAGTTAAACTATTTACATTCCTACACAGGAAGATGATAGGTATAATTCTTGAGAAATGTATCTCCATTAGGGCAGTTAGAAGGAGTATATATAGACAAAAGGTGACTTTAATGTAATGGTTTTAAAAATAGGAATTAAATAAAAAGAATTGTATCCTGAAAAGAAGAAAGAGGCCGAATTGCATAAATTACACTACATGACGAGGTCCCAAAGACCTAGTAAAGCAGAGGAAAAAAAGGGAGAAACTGCATATTGTTTGAACCTTACTCTCATAGGATTTGGCAAAAAGAGGGAATAACACACACACTTAGTAGGATATGAAAAGTTATTTTTACCTTAATAAGAAGTAGGAGGTGGAAAGGGAAAAGAAAAAGAAGAGGGTTATGAGACAAGGGAGAACAGACTGAGGGAGGTGGTTGTCAGAAGCAAAACACTAGTAATGAGGGGCAAGGTAAAAAAAAGGAGAAACATATAAATAAGGAAAATAAGATAGAGGGAAATACACAGTAATCATAATTGTGAATGTCAATGGGATGAACTCTTCTATTAAACACAAGTGGACGGCAGAGTGTATTAAAAATCAGAATACTCTACAACATGATGCTTATAAGAGACACATATGAAGCAGAGAGATACATAAGGAAAAATGGCAAAAGGCTAGAGCAGAATCTATGATGTTTCAGCTGAAATAAAAAGACAAAACAAGGGTACTGATCTCAGACCAAACTGAAGCAAAAGTAGATCTAATTAAAAGAAATAAGGATGGAAACCACATCCTGCTAAAAGGTACCATGGACAATGAAGTAAAATCAATACTAAACATATGCACCAAGCGGTATAGTATCCAAAATCTTAGAGGACAAGTTAAGTGAGTTACATGAAGAAGTAAATAGCAAAACTACACTAATGAGGGACCTCCACCTCCCCATCTCAGAACTAGATAAATCTAAACACAAAATAGACATGAAAAAAGTAAAGGAGCTGATTAGACTTTTAGAAAAAAAATATAATATGATAGACTTGTGGAGAAAATTGAATGGGGATAAAAGAAATATACATTTTTCTCAGTAGTATATGGCCGCACACAAAAACTGATAGTGCATCAAGTCATAAAAACCTCAGAATCCAATGAAGAAAGTCAATGATATTAATGCATCTTTTTTCAGATCATAATGCAATAAAATATATGTAATAAAGGGCTGTGATAAGGTAGAATAAAATTAATTGGTAACTAAATAATCTAAGCCTAAAAATAAGTAGATCAAACAACAAATCATAAAAATAATCAATAACTTCAAAGAGAAAGACAATAATGAGATAATACAACAAAATTTAAGAAATGCAAAAAAGCAGTGCTTAAGGGATGTTTTGTATCTCTAAATGCTTACATGAATAGAATAAAGAAAGAAAATATCAATGAATTGGATATGCAACTAAAAAATCTAGAAAAAGAATAATTTAGAACCCTCTGATTAAAAACCATATAAAATTTTTAAAGTCAAATTAGAAAATTAATAAAATTAAGCAATAGAAAACTTTAGCAATAAATAAAACTAAAAGCTGGTTTTGTGAAAAAAATAATAGAATAAATAAACTTTTGGTCAATTTGTTTGGAAAAAAGGAAAGAAGTAATCCATATTACCAGTATCAAAATTGAAAAGGGTTAATTCACCACAATTAGGAGGAAATTAAAGCAATACTTAGAAGGCATTTTGCCCAACTGTGCAAATCTCACAATCTAAGTGAAACTGATGGTTAAAAAAAATGTATATAAACAATGCAGATTTACAGAAGAGGAAATAAAATAAATAAACTAATTTCAAAAATAGAAATTGAATAAGGCATCAATATACTCCATTAGAAAAAAAATCCTTATGAAGGCTACGCAGTCGCACATTGCAGGCCTGGTCTCATCATCTTCCTTCATGAGCCAAACGTGGGTGGCCTGGGTCTCTGACTATGCTGCCAGAGACCAGGCAGCCCCATTGCTGCAGTGTTGGCATTGGTTGCCCCCGGGGCCAGAGAAGTGGGAGCCTGGAGCTCAAGCCCGCCACTGGTGGCTTCGTTCACCGGGACTTCTACTGGCTGCACTCCTTTGTGGCAGGAGGTACTGCAGGACAAAACCACCATCACATCTTTGAATCTAGTGAAGATATTATTGCAGGCACATAATCACCATTACAAACATGTAGGAGTATTTTCTGTATTGTGTACTGTTCCCAAAAAGGAGGGCTATCTTGGGTTGTATAAAGGAAATGGAGCAATGATGATTAGAATCTTTCCCTGTGGTGCAATTCAGTTTATGTCCTTTGACCATTATAAAAAGTTAATTACCGCAAAACTTGGAATTTCTGGACATACACACCAGTTAATGGCTGGCTCCATGGCAGGTATGACCCACTTGACATGGTTAGAGTTCACCTGGCATTCCAGGTGAAAGGTCAATATATGTACACAGGAACTGTTCATGCATTCAAAACAATTTATGCAAAGGAAGGTGGCTTTTGTGGGTTTTACAGAGGACTGATAGGCATGGTTCCCTAAGCAGTGGTTTCATTTTTCACTTGTGATACATTAAAGAGTGTTGGTCTCTCCCATGCTCCTACCTTGCTTAGAAAACCTTCATCAGACAACCTTAATGTTTTGAAAACACATATAAACTTGCTTTGTGGTGGTGTTGCTGGAGCAATAGCACAGACAATATCTTATGCACTTGATGTAACCCATTGTCGAATACAATCAAGGACTGTTCTCCCAGATTCTGAAAAGTGCCTTACAATATTGAAGACACTAAAGTATGTCTATGGACACCACGACATTCACAGAAGACTCTATCTGGGTCTTTCTCTTAACAACATTCACTGTGCTCCCTCCCAGGCCATGGCGTTCACAACCTATGAACTTATGAAACAGTTTCTGTACCTCAACTGAAGTCACATTTTTCCTTAAGAAATTGTCCGAAGCTAGACATATGTATTTCTGTTATATAAATATTTATGTTTTTTGTTACTATTGGCAGTCGAGGGGGGAAGGTGGTGGGTGTGGATTAAGTGAAGTGGAAAATCACTCTGTCACTGAAAGCCTTGGCACTTTTTATTTTTTTAAGCTGGAAACTGAAAGTACTTCCTGTCGTTTATTGATGCCATAATTTGTGGTTTCCTGATATGAAACACATCTTTAGGCCGACTCTGGATGTTGTATTAAGCTGTTTCATTAAAATAACTAAAAGTTCTGAGAAACCGGTCAAATATTCATTGGTGTCCATTACAGGTTTTCTGAGATTTACTCTTAGCTTTATCATGTTCTTCCGAGTTTTTTTAAAAATCTGGCAAGAAAAAAAATCCTGGCCTTATGCCAGACTTAATGAAAAACTATGCTGGAGTTTTAAAATGAACTGGGTTCTTTGTTTGCTTTTTTTTAAAAATTTGATTTAATAAATTGTGATTGTTGTAGCAAGAATGTATATTGTTTACATTATCTTGCCTTGTGGGGTAAGTGTATTTTACAAGCCAGCACTGAAAGGGTGATATTTTGTGGGTAGCGGTGACTGGCTTCTTGCGAAAATAATACAATGTATCATGGGATAAAACTGTTAACTTAAAAAATAAAAAAATAAATGTGACATAAGCAATGATAATGATTCAGAAGCTAAGTAAGCTTACTTGCACGTGTTATAATAAAAAAAAAGGGTCTCTGATACTATGGAATATTTTATGTAATTTTTTTTTTATAAAAGACAACCTATTCCTAAAAGGCAGGTAAAAGGAATGTGAGTTAAAAAACAAAAACAAAAACAAAAACAATAAAACAAAACAAAACAAAAACAGACCAGCCTTGAGAGATTTTATTTGTAGAAGTGGGTTGGTTTATGACTTCTGTTACACAAGATTATTCAGGTAGATTGAAAACGTTCTGATTATTGTAAATGTATGGATCAAACAGTATTTACTGTGCTTGTATATAAGTAGAATGATATGAGCATTAATATATTACTGTATTCAAATGTTTTTCCATGAGAGAGACTTCTTGTGTTGTGAAAATTTATTTAATGGAGATATTGAATATAATTTCTAGTGATATCCTGTTGTTTAAAAACAAGCAAGTTAAAAATACCAGGATTCCTTCTTTGTCAGCACATACTTAGTGTCATTTTTATTTATTATTGTAAATATAATTTCAGAGGACATGATTTGTAGAATCATTGCCATGAGGTGTTATTAGAAAATTAGTTGAAATCATTGTGTACTTCTAGTTCTGTTTTAGGTTAAAGGAATGAGCATTTCTGGTATGGTCTTTGTAAATTAATGAGTTTTTGGGAAAAAAATGGGATGAATTTTGCTAATTTTGTTTTGACATCTCATCACATAAATATTTGTTTGATTTATATACCTACTAGTTGACGAAATTGCATGTGTTCCTAGAGCTATGTGTGTTTCCCTTTCTGGGTTATGCTATAACTAAATATTGTCAAGCAACCTTGAAGTAATTTAAATCACTAAAACAAATATCTTCTATTATCCCCTGAAAGGAAACTACAAATGTCTTACTGAAGGAAAATTTGCATTCTGTGACATTTCTGGAATATGTTCAATAATTTAATAATAAATACATTTAAATCATAAAAAAAAGAAAAAATCCAGAGCCAGATGGATTTATATGAATTCTAGCAAACATTTGAAGAACAATTGATTGCAATATTATAGGAAAGTCTTTGGAAAGGCAGGTAAAAAAGGAGTCCTACCAAATTCCTTTTATGACTTATTTATATATGGTGCTGATGCTTGAAGAAGGAAGAATCAAAACAGAGAAAGAAAACTATAGACCAATTTCCCTAATGAATTTTTATGCAAAAATTTTAAATAAAACTTTGGTGAAGAGATTGCTGTCATTTATCATGAGGATAATACACTGTGATCAGGTAGGATTTATACCAAGAATGCAGGGTCTGGTTCAATATTAGGAAAACTATCAGTATAATTAGCAATTCAATAATAAAACTAACTGAAAACCTATGATTACCTGAAAATATACAGAAAATGTTTGACAAAATACACCCCCCCATCCCTGTTAAAAACACTGGACAGTATAGGAATAAAGAATATTTCCCTTAAAATAATAAGTAGTATTTATCAAAGCCATCCACAAGCATTATATATAATGGGATTAAGCTATAAGGTTTCTCAATAAGATCAGCGATGAAACATGGATGTCAATTACAATCACTTTTATTCAGTATTGTACTAATAATGTTAGTTTTAACAATAAGAGAAGAAAAATAATTTGAAGGAATTTGAAAGGGCAGTGAGGAATCAAAGCTATGACTCTTTGCAGATGATATGATGGTATACTTGGAGAATCACAGAAAATCAACTAAAAAACTCTGAAGATAGTTAACAACTTGAGGAAATTTGAAAGTAGGATCAATACAAATCATCATCATTTCTACATATTACCAATAAAGCCCAGTAGCAAGATATTGAAAGAGAAATTCCATTCAAAATAACTGCTGAAATTATAAAATATTTGGGAGTCCACCTTCCAAGATAAATTCAGAAACTATATGAACACAATTATGAAACACTTTTGACCCAAATCATGTCATATCTAAAAAACTGGAAAAATATATTAGTTGCTCATGGGTACAGTGATCTAATATAATAAAAATGACAATGTTACCTAAATTAATTCACTTATTCAGGGCAGTTTATATAGCTTGAAAAAAATAATAAAATTAATTAGGAAGAGCAAAAGTCAAGAATATCAAGGAAATTAACAAAAAAAATGCAAAGGAAAGTATACTAGCCATACCAGATCTAAAACTGTATTATGATGTATAAATCATTAAAACTATTTCACAGTATCTAAGAAATAGATTGGTGAATCAGTGGAATAGGTTAGATAAACAAGAAACAGTAGAAAATGATGACAGTAATTCGTTGTTGAATAAGGCCAAAGCCTCTAGCTTCTGGGATAAGAACTCTATATTCACCAAAGAGGGAAGCAGGAAAAGAGGAGATTAACTAAATGGGGGAGTAGGAATGAAAGAAGGGTGGGCAGATTGGGGGAGGTTGTAGACAGAAACAAAACACTGGTGGGGAGGGAAACGGTGAAAGGAGAGAGGAGACAAATAGGAAGAAAAATAGGACAGAGGAAAATACACAGTTAATAGTCATAACTATGAATGTGAATGGAAGAACTCTTCTATTAAATGGGAATGGATAGGAGAGTGAATCAAAATTCAAAATCCTACAATGTGTTGTTTGCAAGAAATATATTTGAAGCAGAGAGACACAGAATAATAAAGTTAATAGGACAGAACAGAATCTATTATGCTTCTACTGACATGGAAAGAAAATCAGAGGTAGTAATTCTGATCTCAAGGAAAACAAAAATAGACCTTGTTCAAAGAGATAAAGAAGAAAATTACATCTTGCTAAAATGTACCATAGATGATGCAGCAATATCACCTCTAAAACTTGTATGTACCAAGTGGTATAGCATCCAGATTATTAGAGGAGAATTTAATTTTATAGGAAGAAAGAGACAGAAAAACTATACTAATCAAGGACTTCAAATGTTCATTCTCAGAACCTGATTATTCCAACCTGAAAGTAAACAAAAAAGAAAGACTAAGGATGTAAATAGAATATTAGAAAAGTTAGATATAATAGACCTTTGGAGAAAATTGAATGGGACATGAAGGAATAAATCTTTTTCTCAGTGGTATTCGTAAATCAGGAAGAAGAGGAATAATAGAGAAATAAAATATATATATATATCCTAATTTCCCTAATGAATATTGATGAAATATTGAAGAAAATACTACCAAAGAGATTGCAGTAATATGTCACAAGGGTTAGATCTTACAAGCAGATGGGACTTGTATCAGAACTTCAAGGTTGTTTCAAATTAAGATAACTATAAACATAATTTACCATATCACTAACAGAACCAAAGGAAATCATATGATTATCTCAATAGATGCTAGAAAAGCTTTTGACAAAATACAGAACCTATTCCTACTGAAAACACTAGAGAACATAGTAATAAAGAGTGAGTTCCTTAAATGATAAGCAGTATTTATCTAAAACAATCAGGAAACATTATCTGTAATGAGGATAAGATAGAGGCCTTCCCAATATGGATCAGGGTGGAACAAGGATGCCCACTATGAACCACTATACTAGTACTATAGTACTAGAAATGTTAGCTGTAGTAAAAAGATATGAGAAAGAAATAAGAGGAAAAATAATGGATATTGAAGAAAAATACCCCTTGAAGATAATATGATGGTATACTTTTGAGAACCCTAGGGAGACAACTAAAAATATTGAAATAATCAACAACTTTAACAAAATTTCAGAACATAAAAAAACCCACATGAATCATCAGCTTTTCAATATATTACAAACAAAGTTCAGGAGCAAGAGATAGAAAGAGCAATTCCATTTAAAACAGCTGTAAACAATATAAAATATTTGGGAGTCTATCTGCCAGGAGAAAATCAGGAATTATATGAACATAATTATAAAACATTTTTCACACAAATCAAGTCAGATCAAAACAATTGGAAAAATACAAATTTCTCAAGGATAGGCTGAGCAAATATAATTAAAATTGCAATTCTTCCTAAACTACGGATCAATGGAATGGATTAGGTACACAAGTTAGTCAATGACCATAATAATCTATTGCTTGATAAATCCAAAGACTTCAATTCTTGTGTTAACAACTCACTATCTGAGAAAATTTGCTAGGAAAACTGGAAAATAATATGGCCGAAGCTAGAAAGAGACCAACATCTGAAAAGCCAATCAGTCAAGGCAGAACACCTGAGGACTGCTTCTGTGAATAATTTCAAGGATCTAATTGCATAGTGGAATGAACTCTCTACGCAGCAATAAACTAAACATTGTTTAATAAAATAAAGCACTCATAAATAACATTCATAACTATATCCTTAATCAATACCAAGTGTCCCAGTAAAATCCATGCCATCCACCCCTAGATCACAATAAGAATAATCTTCTTAATCAATCCTAAATGTCCAAGTAAAGTCCTCTTTCATCTGAACTTGAGGTTGACTTCTAAGTCCCATGGCTCTTCCTCTGTGGGTTAACCACTCCTGACTCTCACCTAGATTCACATGGAAGCAGCTCTCTACTCCTATTCCATGCCTCAACTCAAGGGGACTGCTCCACTCCACAGCTTCTGTCTCTGGGAAACAAAGCTCAACAGGACAACCATACTGACACACACCTCCAGCAACTGAGTCATCTCAATTCACTTCCAAAGTCCAGAGGCTCTATGTTAACAGCTCAGCTTTAACAGGTCTCAAAGGGGCTTAACCTCATGGGCATGTTTCTGCCCTACAACTCTGTTAGCAAGTGTTTACCTTCAGAAGTTTCCTCTCTCTGCCCAAAGGTTTCCTCTCTCTCAGGCCTCTTCCTAGGCTCAGAGATCCCCAGCTAAGGTATGCTCCTAGCTCTCTTCTTCTTAATGATGGCTCACTTCTTCAACACTGGCTCTCTTTTTATATACAGTTCTATTCAGTATTATGATTGACTAGAGCTCACAAGCATATATCTGATTGGTTAAAACTCAGTGCAGAAAAACAGCAAAGATCCTACTTTGCTCGCTGCTTCAACACCTCAGACTGTTTAATAAAATAAATTCAAAATAGGTCCACGTTTTGGACATAAAGGGTGATACCATAAGCAAATGAGAAGATCAAAGAATAGTCTACTATCAAATCTATGGGGAAGGGATGAATTCATGACCAAACAAGAGATAATGAGCATTACAGAATGTAAAATACTTAATTTTAATTATATTAAAATTAAAAGCTTCTGTAGAAACAAAACTAATGCTACCAAATTTAGAAGAAAAGTAGATAGCTGGGAAACAATCTTATAAGAAGTGTCTCTGATAAAGGCTTCATTTCTAAAACGTAGGGAGAACACAGTCAAATGTACAAGAATACAGGTCATTCCCCCATTGATACATAGTCAAAGCGTGAAACTCAGGCAGTTTTCAGATGAAGAAATTAAAGGTATCTCCAGTCATATAAAGAAACCCTCTAAATCACTTTTGATCAGGAAAATGCAAATTAAAATAATTCTGACATACCACTTCATACTTATTGGATTGGTTAACATGACAAAAAAACAAAAAACAAATGTTGGAGAGGATGTGGAAAAATTGGGGCACTAATGTACTGTTTGTGGAATTGTGAACTGACCCAACCATTCTGGGGATTAACTTGAAGCTATACCCACAGGGGAACCAAACTACATACATTCTTTGATTCAACAATATCACTACTGGGTCTCTATCCCAAAGATATCATAAAAAAGGGAAAACAATTTATATATATGAAAATATTTATAGCAGTCCTTTTCTAATATATATATTTTTTAATTTTCAGTGTTCTACAACCACTACCATAGCAGCCCTTTTTGTGGTGGAAAAAAACTATTGGAACTTGAGGGGACAGTCATCAATCAGGAAACGGCGGAACAAGCTGTGGTATATGAATGTAATGGAATACTATTGGTCCACTAAGAAGTTATAAATAGGCACATTTCAGGGAAAAAGAAAAAACAACCTGGAAAGACTTGTATAAACTGATGCAAAGTGAAATAAGCAGAACGAGGAAAACATTATTTACATTATTGGCAACATTGTATGATGATCAACTTTGAATGACTCAGCTCTTCTCAGAAACACAATTAGACAAGAGAAGCATAAAGGACTCCTTAAGAAAAATTCTATCCACATTCAGATAAAGAACTGATGGACTCTGAATACAGATTGAAGCATATGTTTTCCACTTATTTTATTCTTTCCCATGTTTTTTTTTCTTTTGATTTGCATTTTTTCCTTTCACAAATTTAACTAATATGGAAATGTGTTTTGCACAATAGTATATGTATAACCTATCAAATTGCCTACTATTTTAAGAAGAGGGAAGGGATGGGAGAAAGAGGGAAAAATTCGAAACTCAAAATCTAATAAAAATGAATGCTAAAAACTGCTTTGACATGTAGCTGGAAATATCTCTCTGTGTATATATAGATATAGATATATAGATATAGATATAGCTATCTCACTATTGACATAAAATGCTGGGAAAATTAGAAAACATTATGGTAGAAATTAGGCATAGTCTATCACCTCATTCTGTAAAACAAGACTGAGTCAAAATGGGTACATGATTTAGACATAACCACTGATATTGTAAGCAAATTTGGAGGTCAAGAAATCGTTTACCTGTTAGATCTATGGATAAGGGAAGAATTTATGACCAAACAAGATGTAGAGAATATTATGAAATGAAAAATAAATAATTTTGATTACATTAAAATAAAAAAGTAGTTTTTGCACAAACAAAACCAGTGCAACCAAGACAAGAAGAAGTACAGAAAGCGTGGGGGAAAAAATTACGGTCAGTGTCTCTGATAAAAGTCTTATTGCTAAAATACATAAAGAAATGAGTCAAATTTATAAGAATACAAATAATTCCCCCATTGATACATGGTCAAAGAATGTGAAAAAGCAGTTTTCAGTTGAAGAAATGAAACCTGTCTATCGTCATATAAAGTGTTCCAAATCACTTTTGATGAAAGAAATACAAATTAAAACAATTTTAAGTTCCACATAATAACTATTAGAGTGGCTATTATGATGAGAAAAGGAAAATTACTATTGTTGGAAAGGATGTGGGAAAATTATGACGCTAATACATTGTTGATGGAGTTATGAACTGATCCAACCATTCCAGATGGAAATTTGGAACTATTTCCACAGGGCAACCTTTGGTACATCAATACCACTATGAAGTCTGTATCCCAATGAAATCATAAAAAGTAAAAAGCACCTTTATGTGCAAAAGTATTTATAGAAGCTCTTTTTGTGGTGACAAAATATTAGAAACTGAAGAGATGTCCATCAGGTGGGGAATGGCTGAACAGGCTGTGGTATACTATTGTGTAATGGTGTACTATTGTGTAATGACATACTATTGTGCAATAAGAAATGATAAGTAAGCGGAATTCAGGAAAAAAACCTGGGAAGACTTATATGAACTGATGTTGAGTGAAGTGAGCAGAACCAGGAGAACATGGTACACAGTAGCAGCAACATTGTGCAATGATAAGGTATGATAGGCTTAGATCTTCTCAGCTATATAATGATCCAAGTTATTTCCAAAAGATTCATGGTGGACAATGCTATTCACATCCAGAGAAGAAATATTCTTCCGAACTCTGAATTTTGTGGATTCTGAACACAGATTGAAGCCTGCTAATTTCACTTTTGTTTGTTATTTTTGTTATTTTCCCCTTTTTTATTCTGATTCTTCTTTCACAGCATGACTAATGTTTAAATATGTTTAATATGATTGTACATATATGACATATGAAAGTGCATGATCTCTTGGGGAGGGCAGAGGGAAAGCAGGGAGAGAGAAAAACTTGGAACTCAAAATCTTATAAAAATATGTGTTGAAAACTATTTTTACTTGCAACTGGTAAAAATAAAATGCTATAAATTTTTTTAAATAATAGAACACACCATAGGAAACTAAAAAAAAAAACTATAAATGCTGTGATGAGTTTTACTAAAAAAAAAATAGTACCCTTACAGTTTAGAGTCCTCAGTTGCTCTGGGGACATGAGTTTTCCTACTCATATGTTTCACTGTTAGTGTGTGTCTTCTCTCTCATCTGATAAACACTGTAAATTGGTTGGGTTTATGGGTAGACATATTTTTATTATTACAGCTGCAGCCTTCTGTTGAGTAAATGTTAGCATTATTCTTGCTTTTTGCCTATTCATTTAATATATAAATGACTCAGTGAAGTGAACAGAACCAGGAGAACAATTTACACAGCAACATCAATATTGTAAAGCCAATCAATTGTCAAAGACTTAGTTACTTTGATCATCACAGTGACCTACCACAATAGCAAAGGATTTATGATGAAAATTGTTACCCACCTGTAGTTAGAGAACTGATAGAGAACCAATGGAGTTGAATTCGCATTGAAGTATTCTTTTCTTTCTTTTTATCTCTCTTTTTTCTTCAGAACTCAACTAAAGGGCTCTTTTGCATAATTTCATATTTGCTGTGGAATTTGCATTTCTTGCTTTCTCATTTGGTGTGGGAAAGGAGAAGGGAAGAATATTTAGATTGGAAAATGAAATGAAATTGAGTAAAAACACTAATTTTTATGTTAAAGCATCAAAAAAAGTATCAATGTAAGTGTTCATCATTTCTTGATACACAATATCTTAGGAATTAAAGGTATTGTTTTTAATTGACCCAAACATACTCTCAGGTGGGCTTATGTGAGATTGTGACTGACATACTTTAGGGAAAACAGTCAACCTTAATCCTGTAGTCCACTTCTATTTCCCTGCAACATCTTGGGTAGTCCTTATTTGTCTCCGGCACATGCAAGAGGAAACTGATGACATGTTTGAAAATTTAGCCTCATAATCAATTACCAAATTATTCATACTTGAGATCAATCTTTTGTCACTGGAATGGAGAGACATATGTAAGAATCATATAAAACCTAAACTCATGTTATTATAAGGATCAATTTAGATAATTAAAGCCAAAATGTTGCTCAATATAAACTCCTATACACATGCTTGACATCATTATCCATCATTCAGAGGAATAATTAAATATATATGAATAGCAAGCAGGAGGATTTGAGGATCACTTGAAATGAAGTGAGATGAAATATCATTTTTTTCCAGTTCTACCAGAAGTATTGGGGGAGGAGGTCATATATAAAGAGGAAACCCTTTTTTGAGGGGGGAGACTATATGCCATTACACGTTAGGTCAGTGATTTACAGATTACTCATACCTACATGTGCATAAGATATTTATGTGATTATACATATATGTGTATATATGTGTACATATATGTATACACACATACATATATATACATATATTCTATAGAGAGAACAGAGACAGAAAACTTTGTTCAAGAAGAAAGTCATAAGTTGAGAATATGATTAGTACTAATCCTTGCAAAGAAAAAAATAGAATTGACTATATATTGTACACAAGTAATGTCTGATTACTGACATTTGTTGAAAGTCATTTACTTCAATAGTTACTCAGAGTCAATTCATAATCAGCTGTCTCTGTGAATTTAAGTCATTGGTCAATTATAGAAAAAACTCGCATCTCTCATATAAATTTGGTCATAGGAAAAAATGTTGGAAAATGTGATTTAGAGTTGGGAAATAAGAATGGAAAAGAGCCCATAGAGTATTAAGAAGTGTAATACGCATCATGAATACTTTCTTTGGAAAAAGTCAGAAATTGTAGACATGATTAGTAAAAAAACAATTACATTCCTTATTTGTTAATAAATAGGAATTGGTTGTAGCTGATATGTGTTAGTTTCATAGTAATATGTTTGTGTAAAGTCACATTATTGATCAGTTAGAGAAAAGATCTTTGTGAACACCCAATTATAAAAAAGAATAAAGATGGGAAAATAGTATATACAATAAACATTAGCTCCAAATTGACCTCCTTGAATCAGTATTTGAATCTGAATAATGGGAAATGGATAAAAGTACATGTGTTGCCTTTGCATTTCATCATTTGCTTAGCAGAAAGGTAGCACAGTTGAGAAAGAACCAGTCTCAGTGTTACTGAAAACACATGTGTCTCTAGCCTGTAACCTTGACTCTCACTGACATTCTGTACCAGACTCTAGAAGCAACTGCAAATTTTACCTCCCTCCAGCTCTGGGTTTCACGCATTATGAAATCCTTTCCCTTGTGATTTCTCCCTCTGTTTGGCTACTTCCTCCTCGAACTGAAATTCTAAGGAGAATGCCCAGGTCAACCATGCTTTTATTGCTCTTCTGGTTGCATTCTTTATTCTCTTGTGCTTTCTCTACCTGCTCCAGCATTGTTTTTCTGTATTAGAATCTAATCCTTTTGAGAACACTGATTGTTTTCTGCTTTTCTTGGCATTTCCACCATTATACACAGTGTTTGACATATAGCACACGTGACTTTTAGTTTAAGTTTCTTTTAGAAACTTAAAGGAAAACAAAAATGAAAAATGAATTTCTATAGCAAGTTATGATATCACCAGTGATAAAGGACCATAGAATATCTTTGTGATTCAAGAGTTCTATGAAGAAGATAATATTTCCTGATATTATATAGGAATATAAAGATAGGTCTATAAAATGGATTTTATTTCTGGATTCAGAAATATTTTAAAAGTAGTAAGCGAGAGTGAGGTGGAACCAAGATGGCTGCAAAGAAAAACAGACCTGAGGGAGTTCTCCTCCCATAGCCCATAAAATGCCTGTAAAAAAATGACCCTAAACAAATTCTAGAGCAGCAGAAGTCAGAAAACAACACAGTGAATGAGATTTCCAGCCCAAGACAGCCTGAAAGGCTGACAAGAAAGGTCTATCACACCAAGTTCAGAGCAGACTACAGCCCAGTCTTGGCAGCACAGCATGGACATACTGAAGCAGGCTTCAGGGTGTGGAATCATGGGTAGCAGCTGTGGTTTCCCGATTTCTCAACACACAAACACCAAAGATAGTTTCAAAGATCAGTAAGAAAGCTTTCGCACCTGGGTGAGAAAGGAGCTTGGTTGCACCCCACCCCCAGTCCCAAGGCAGTAGCTGCTGCTGCAGCAGCATTCACTTTTGGAGCCCTCAGCCTAAAGACCCTGGGGGAATCAGGCAGCTCATTGGAGTCGAAGTCCTGAGTGGCGGCCCTGGAGTGAGGAGGAGCACTGGCATGGTAGAGCTGGGGGAGACTCTAGAGAGGGAATCCTACTCAAAGATCCTGGGCAGAAAAGAGTGCTTGTGGTTGCTCCCAGAGCAGAGTGCGAACCAGGAAAGGAGCAAACTTCTCGCCCTTGATTGTGCCACCTTGGAGGAACTGAGAATTTACAGGTTGCCTAAAGTATATCCTCTACTTGACAAAGGACTCAAAAGTTAAATAACTGGTTGGGAAAATGTTCCAAAAAGGGGAAAAAATAAGAAATTAGAAGGTTAATTTCTTGGTGAACAGGTATTGTCTTCCACTTTTCAGATGAGGACTCTCAGAGGAAGACATAAAAGTCATCACTTCTACATTGAAAACTTCAAATATATATATATATATATATATATATGCAATGTCTCAGGCCATGGAAGAGCTCAAAAAGGATTTTGAAAATCAAGTAAGGGATTTGGAGGAAACATTGGGAAGAGAAATGAGAATGTTGGAAGAAAATCATGAAAAGTAAGTCAACAACTTGCTAAAGGAGATGCAAAAAATGTTAAAGAAAATAACGCCTTTAAAAATAGACAAACCCAAATGGCACTAGAAGTCCAAAAAGCCAATGAGAAGAAGAATTCTTGAAAAAGCAGAATTACCCAAATGGAAAAAGTGGTTCAAAATCTAACTGAAGATAATAGTTTTTTAAGAATTAGAATGGAGCAGATGGAAATTAATGATATCATAAGAAATCAAGAAATTACACAACAAAACCAAAAGAATGAAAAAATAGAAGACAATGTGAAATATCTCACTGGAAAAACAACTGACCTGGAAAATAAGTCCAGGAGAGATAATACAAAAATATTGGTCTACCTGAAAACCATGATCAAAAAAAGAGCCTGGAAATCATCTTCCAAAGAATTATCAAGGAAAATTGCCCTGATATTCTTGAACCAGAGGGTAAAATAGAAATAGGAAGACTTCACCAGTAACCTCCTGAAAGAGATCCCAAAAGGGAAAAGTCTAGGAATATTGCAGACAAATTCCAGAATTTCTAATTCAAGGAGAAAATATTACAAATAGATAGAAAGAAACAATTCAAGTATTGTGGAAATAAGTTCAGGATAACACAGGACTTAGGAGCTTTTAAGCTAAGGGATAGAAGGGCTTGGAATATACTATTCCAGAGGTCTGAGGAGGTAGGATTAAAAGCAAGAATCATCTTCCCAGCAAAAGTGAGTATAATGCTTCAAGGGGAAAATGAAATTTCAATGAAATAGAGGACTAGCAAGCATTTTTGTGGAAAAAAACAGAGCTGAATATAAAATTTCACTTTCGAATACAAGAATCATGTGAAACATTACAAGGTAAAAAAGAAAGAGAATCCCTAAGGAACTCATTAAAGTTGAACTGTTTACATTTCTGCATGGAAAGATGTTATTTGTAGCTCATGACATCTGTTTTAGTGTTAGGGTAGTTAGAGAAAATATACATGTAGGTGTGTATGGGTATGCATGCATGTGTATATCACATGTGTAGGTATATATACACATGTGTATATGTATGTGTGTATAGGTGTATATACACACACAAACACACACACATATACAGAGTACACAAGGTGAGCTGAATATGAAGGGAGAATATCTAAAAACATAAAATTTAATGTTGAATGGAGTGTATTAAGAGTAAGAGAAAAGGAGAGGTAGAATGTAACAGATCTTCTCACATAAAAGGGGGAAGAAAGAGTTTCTACAATGGAGGGGAAGAAGGGGAAGATAAAACGAAATAACTGATCCTTGCTCTCATGATATTTAGCTTAAGGAGAGAACAACACACACTCAACTGGACATAGAAATATATTTTACCCTTCAAGAAAGCAACGAGGATGGGGATAGAAGGAGGAAGTTAATAGGCAGAATAGCAAATTGAGGAAAGGGATAAATGGAAGCATACATTATTGCAGGAGGACAGGTCAAGAGAGAGAATGGAATAAATGAAGGGCAGAATAGGATAGCAGAAATGTCTTTTACAACATAACTATTATGGAAGTGCTTTGCATTGTTGCACATATATGTCTTATATATTGAGCTGCTTGTTTCTCGATGAGGGTGGGTGGGGAGGGAGGGAGAGAACTCAAAGCTTTAAGAATGAGTGTTACAAACTGTTTTAGCATGCAACTGGAAATTAAATGGTAAAAGCAATGGAGCATAAAAATATATTTTGCCCTACAGGAAAATATATGGGAAGGGTGGGTAATAGGAAGGAGGAGAGACTGGAGGAAGGGATAGATGGTGTGCATGCTGTCCTGCAGTGGGGTGGGGAGATATGGGGAGAAAATTTTGAATTCCAATTGTTGTGGAAATGAATGTTAAGAGCTGAAAAATAAATTATATATTAAAAAAATTAACAAAACCTTTTTTCTCATGACAGAAAATGTATTAAGTAATTCATTTTTAAATTATTTGAGAAGGGAATATCGCAAAAGAATGGAAAGCATTACTGATGTAAATATTTTCATATCTTTATCTTCGAGGATGTCAAAAATTCTTGATATAAATGCCTAATATATCACCCTTAACCTATGTTAGTTATTTGCATATGTATGAGAATGACATGAATAAATAGAAGAGAAAGTTTTGTTCACTTTTTTTTCTGTAGGAAATTACATTTTCACAATAAGAATTTACTGAGCAGCATAGAGAATAGAGTAGTATGATACAGTAGCATGGGCACTGAAATTGGTGTGCTAGAATCTGAGTTTAAATTTCAATTCTGCCACTTGATCCCTACATTCCTTTGACAAATAACTTACTCACAATGTACCTCAGTTAATTTAAATGTAAAATGAACAACAATCATCTTTGAACTCCTTCCCAACTCTAGGCAGACTTTGCCAATCTTCTGATTATCAAGAGCAAGTAAAGGCCTAAAATATGGAAATATACTAATCTTCCACAGTATCAAGCCACATGAGAGATTATCTTTCGATGATGAGTTTCTCTAAATGTTTTTCTTCCCTGATAATATTATGCTCATTACACAGAATCCTGAAATAGTACAGGGACCCTCAATGAGTTACAACCACTATACTGCCTCATAGGAAAAAAAAAGTCAATAAAGAAAGTATCTTGTTAAAATTTTGCCATGTCTGGTAGGTGTATGGAAAATCTTTGACTTATTCCATCAACGCATCTTGGACAAACTGTGACAATTGAAAGCAAACTGAGCTTGAGGCAAAAGAAGGGAGAGAGAGAGAGAGAGAGAGAGAGAGAGAGAGAGAGAGAGAGAGAGAGAGAGAGAAAGATTATACTAAATTTGGAAAAGTATGCATCAATTCCATAATGTTATGTGATATTATTTGACAGACATCCATCTTGTGACACCAGTATTCTCCTGTTGATGCTTTCTCACTATGTGTCATGGATCCCTATAATCTCTGAAGAATCTCATTTTTAAATAATCCCTTTCAGTTCATGAAGAGACGCATGATGGGTAGACTAGTACATGTTGACAATGATGACATATATAAGAAATGAAACAGAAGGAACATCCAGTATATATGTAATTGGACAAGCAGGTAAGCAACACATGGTGGAGTCAAGAAGCTAGAATTAGTTTTCTGAAATGGATATTGGAAGATTTTAAATAAATTAAATCCCAAGAGACTTGAGAAGAGGAATACTTCCAGCCTAGTGCCTTTAGCCATTACTGGGAAAAGCAACCACTATGGAAGTATACATCAGCTAAGCACCCAACATACACAGGAGGTCCTGCTGCATAGGTTCTTAGACCTACTTTTTCTAAAAGTAAAACAGTTTTTGAGGGGTCAAAAATCATTTTAATGATATATACATATGTATATATGATGATATAATATATATGATATATATGTTATAATATAGATAGATAGATAGATAGATAGATAGATAGATAGATAGATAGATAGATAGATAGATAGATAGATAGATAGTACAGGGGAAAAAGTCAGCACCCTGAACTTCAGAGAAAATATGGAGATATAAAGATCAATAGACAACGCTTCCAACTGACTATAAGCAATACATACACAGAGATCCAACAGTCTGACTATACATACATAATTACTAGAGAGAGAAGCTCCAACATCAGGATTTTCCAAACTGAGGCACTGCTCAGCGGCTTCCCAGGAACTCCTCTGGCACACAAACCTTCTTCCAAAAACTACACCCCAAAGCAAAACCTCACTTTAGAGTATTTATATAGTTTTCAGAGACAGAAAGCATGACTATGACCAAGTGCCTCGGTAGACATTGACAAAAGGTCTTTGAGGACTATTAATGGGCAGGGAAGATCTAACCAACATTATAAGGTACCAGTTGACAACTACTCTTCAAGCTGCAATAGCCACAGCTATTGAAGATCTGGAAAAGAAAGTTCTTGTCGTCAAAGTCCTTGGTACTGTTAAATGGTTCAGCAACAGAAACCAACATGATTTTGTAGTGGAAATGACAATATAGAAGATGTATTGCCATCTACTTTGTTGTCACATCCTAAGAAGGTTCATAGATCCTTTATATCTAATTTGCAGCTAAAGTTTTCCACATGTGTTGTCTCTTCCATTCAAATATGAGCTCCCTGAGAAAAGGATTGACTTACTGTTATATTTGAATGCTCAGTGCTTAGTATAGTCCTTTGCTGGTGTTAATTGATTAATATCTGTTTCATTGGCCTTCAATATCTACACATATTAATATTATATAATAATATAAATATTTGAATACCTAGAATAGGCCTACATATAATTGGCAAAACCTTTACAGACATAAAGTGTTATGTCTGAACTCAGTTGATCATGGAAGCTAAATAGAACTGGATCTTCTAAATACTTTGACAGGAGACCTCCTGGGAATACCAGGAACTACAGAACTGAGACATCTGAATAGGTAAAAAGTATGCTGGCTTTGGAGTCAGAACATGTAGGCTCAAATCCTTTCTCTGACCCATACTCTATGTGTTATCATGGACAAATATTTTTACTTTTAGCCCTCATTTTCATTAGCTGTAAAATAAGTAGGCTGGAATAAAATGAAATACCACAAAAGTCCTTTCCACCATTAATCTATACTATATGGCAGGATAAGAATCTCCAAGAATGAGAACTTGAATGGGTGTCTATCAGCCCCACTGGAGGAATTGGCTGCATCAAGTAATATTACAGATCCATTAAAGGATTGTAATTTGAGTGTGTGTATAATCTTTTCCATAAAATATTTCCCTCTCAATCAATATCCTAGAAATTGATAACAGAATGTCATTAAATGTCACCTCTAACATGGATCATCTCTTCATGTTTTCAGTTGAATTCAGCTGCCCTCCAGACGTTTTCTTGAGAGCCATTTCCCTTCTTCATATAGTACACTGGGTAAAAATATATTAGAGCTCAAACACAGGAGTATCATTTTCACTGATGATAAGAATAGATTTCAGTAGTGTTTAGAATGGGAAAGATAAAGGGTTCTCAAATGAAAGAACAACTTAAGATGCTGAAATGATAAATGTATGCACAGAAGAAATTGAAGTTTCTTCCTCCTCAAGAAATAATTTGTCTTTCACTATTTATTTGAAGCTTGATTTTCAACTTGTGCTCAAGCAATCTTTCTGTCTTTTTAGATTATTGTAATTCTCTCTTACCTGGTATATCTAATTACTTATTTTATTCTTAGTAATAGAAGTATTTAGCATTTATATGGCACTTTTTATCCTTACAAAATGCATTGCAATAACGTATGATTATGCTTAAAACTCTGTAAGATAGGTCAGTATTATTAACTACTATCTTTCTGACAAGGAAAATGAAGTGTAGGAAACTAAATGAGTTGCCAAAGTCACAGAGCAAATTGGGGAAAGAGCAAGGCTCTGAACATCAAATCCAAAGTTCATTTCTTAGTCCTCTAAACTCATGAAAGAACAAAGAATTATAGAATAAGATGAATAAAAGTTTTGGAATATTGATTTTGGAAAAATAAAGAGAATAGTATCCAGGTAGTTTAATTATTAAATATCTACTTGCACTGGTGCATCATAGAGGATTCACACCCAAACTTTCTATGAATAACATAAATAAATAACATATAAATGACAAATAAAATTAGATAAATTTTAGAACCAAAACTATGATTTTATTGTTATGGTAAGCACTGGTAAAGCAATTTCTCTACAAATTTAGAGTGCACCTTCTCTGCAATTTGTTGTCTTAACTATGGTACTAGGAAGTTAAGTGATTTGCCCATTTTGCCATAGACAATATGTATAACAGACATGCCTTGAACATAGTTGTTTCGATTGTATGGCTAGTTAGGTGTCCAGGGACAACTGTCTGTCATCTACATCATTCTGTCTGTCTTACTGATTATATATGTACATACTGCTGTGGTACCTCTTTAAAATCTTCATCATTAATTCTTGCTCTTTGTTGAAATTGATAGGGTATCTATTATTGATAGTGTTGAGGGAAAATGCCAGTTTCTCCAAATAATAACTTAAATGAACACCAACAACAAAAATAACAGAGTAAAACAAAGATCACTATAATTTTCTAGTTTCACCATCTTCCTTTAGACTTGATCTGTTCACTTCCTTTTCTCATTTGGAAAGATGAATGATTAAATTATTCATCTTGAAAGCATGAACTGCTTAAGAATGGACAATAGATAGATAGATAGATAGATAGATAGATAGATAGATAGATAGATAGATAGATAAGGGAGATTAAATAGATTTAGAGAGACAGAGATAGAAACATTCGTCTTACTTCAGAAGATGACTGCTACAAGGAGTGTTTTCTTTTAAAGGAGAATAATTTCTGTCATCCCCACATGTATGGCATACAAAAGTTTTAGTTTAAATTACTCATGACTTTCCAAAGATTCCATCCCTCATGAAAGATGCATAGTGAATAAAGCACTGGGCCTTGAATAAAAAAGACTTGCGTTCAAATCCAACCTCAGATACTTAATTGTGTGACCCTAGGCTAATTATTTAATCTCTCTCTGCCTCGGTTTCTTCAGCTGTAAAATGGAGTTATTAACAGTAACTCCCATTGACAGGTGTTATGAAAATTAAATGATATAATATTTACAAAATGCTTAACTTAGTTTATGACATAAAATAATTACTTAATATTTCTTTGCTCTTTCCTTCCCTTGTGACTCTAAATTTATAGTCCTATCATTTCAGTGTATGCTCACATAATATAAATAATAATATTCAAATATTATTTAAATAATTAAATAATTGATGCTATGTATCTTAGTGCAAGTAGGGCCCATTTAATAGAATCAAAAACTGAGACTGTGATTTATACAAGGTTTTCAGTCAGAACATTTACAAAGTGGTAATAGAATTCAAGCAAATGCTAGGTATACCCTAAAGGCATTAGAGACATTTAACTTTTAATGGAAACTTTTTAAACAAGGTTTTTATTTTTTTTTTATTGTTGTGACAAAGTCAATCCTTAGGCATTCCTAAGCTATAAGCTGGGCAGATAAATGCTAGTATGGGGTTCAATCAAACAGATGGCACTATTATTTTGTTCACTGCTAGTATCATGCGGTACCCAGGTGCTATGGCAATGGGTATGCTGCATAATTGAACCTATAAATAAATAAAGACAAAACAGTGCTTTATAACATGCCTGGGTCCTTAGAGAAAAGAAAAGAAATGCTTTTGAGTGGAAAATTAAGGTAAGATGGGCATATAGACACTATAGAAAAAAAATGTGCCCGCATCTGTATACAAAGATCATTGCATGTCCTCCTTAATTGAAGATTTCAGACTAATTAAAGGAATCCTCCTAGTTAGGTGGTTCAATAATTTTCGAATCTTATTTATAAGAGTAGTATGCAAAAAAAAAAACAAAACTCTTGTGGATGGTGCATTCATATCTCTAACAATTCTGTTATAGTTTATGACAGAAAAAGAAATCAGAAAATCATGTGTTCAAGTAAGAAGAGCTTAGAGTTCATCTACTTCAATGCATTTGTCTTACAGATAAATAAGTTGAATCTAAAAGAGAGTGAATGACTTGACCAAGGTCATTTAGTTAGCTATTAAGAAGGAGAACTAGGATTTGAACTCAGGTCATGTAACTTCAGGTTAAGTAATCTTTTCATTACATCACTAGCTAAAATAGATTTCCATTGGTCTCATTAAAATCCTGGGCTCTCATTTAACCAGAAAAAGCATACTTAGAATTTTCCTGAAAACAAATTTCACTTAGAACCAATTCTCCTTTAAAACCATGTTAGCTAAAGTCATTTCACTTAAAACCAATTCAACTAGATCAGTTTCCTTAAAGACAATTTTCCCAATGTCCAAATAGTATATTTTTATAATATTTTACATTTCATAGTTTTAATATCATATTTAACCACTTGCAAATAGTATATTTGCATGGAAAAATTATATTTTAAGCACCATAATATTTTGGATTTTTGAATTCAGTGGTCTCCTTTCATGATGACCTTGAAGTCACTGTCAAATATGAAGCCTAGATAGCATGGACAGGGAGAAAGAAATACTTAGGAGTAAATGGTGTGTGCACAGCATCAAAATACATTTACCGTTTTTTTATTTTTATTTTTAATGGCTTTTGTTTTCGAAAGAACATAGAAAGACTCAGGAGGTAAGAAATGAGAGAAGCAAAGTACATGATAATGATGTAGAGATACTAATCTGGATGAACCATCAAGTTCTTCCAGTAATACTCTATTGCTTTTACATACAAACTGATTCGTAGAAAGAGTAACAGGAAAAATATGTCTGTAGGTTTTTATTTCTGTACCAGAGGTTTTCCCAAATCTATGTATGAAGAAAATGCATAACCATCCAAAGATCCTCAGTATCTAACTGACCTTCCTGGAAGCCATTGGTGGAACAGAATCTGGTAATGGCTTAGTACATAAATCATTTTATCCAATCCTAGTTAGTGGGATTGACGGACCAGTTTAGATGAAGAATGTAACTTTCTTTTTTTAAAACATATAATTAATTTATTTTTCAATTCTAAACATTCACTTCCACAGGAATTTGCATTCAAAATTTTCTCCCCCATATCTCCCGATTTCCATCCCCCACTCCAGGACAACATGCACCCCATTCATGCCTTCCTTGAATCTGTTCTCCCTTCTATTTACTCCCACCCCTTCTTCCATTCCTCTCCCCTATATTTTCCTATAGGGTACAATAGATTTCTATACCCTATTACCTGTACATCTTAATTCCAAGTTGCATGCTAAAACAAGTATCAACATTTAATACTAAAGCTTTAAATTTCATATTCTTCCCTTTCCTCCCTCCCCACCCACCCTCATTGGGACAGCAAGCAATTCAACATAGGTCATACATGTATAACAATGCAAAGCACTTCCATACTAGTTATTGTGTGAAAGACTAATCACATTTCCCTCTGTCCTATCCTGCCCTCCATTTATTCCATTCTCTCCCTTAACCTTTCCTCACACTTGCTTGCTTCTGATTATTCCTTTCCTCAATTTGCCTTCCCTTCTATTATCTTCCCTCTTCTGTCCCATTCCCCTTCCTGCGATCTTGTGGGGTAAAATAAATTTCCATATCCAATTGACTGTGTACTATACCCTCTTCAAGCCAAATCTCATGAGAGTAAAGTTGACTTATTCCCTTTCATCCCTCACACTTTCCCCTCCGTTTTTAAGTTGTTTCTTGACTCTTTTATGTGAGATGATTTGCTACATTCTACCTCTCTGTTTCTGTTACTCCTAATACATTCCACTCAACAGTAAATTTAATTTTTTTACATATTCTTCCTTCATATTCAGCTCACCTTGTGCCCTTTAAGTATATATACTTACATACATACATAAATATATATATATATGTGTGTGTGTATGTGTATACACACATATATACATAGATACACATACATACACGTACCTATGTATATGTATAGTTACATATACACACATGCAAGATATATACACATATACACATATGTGTGTATAAATGTATATATATACACACACAATACACCCATGTATACCTGCACATATATAATATACCCATACATGCATGCATACATACATCTTTATATATCTGTGTGTATTCCCTCTTACTACCCTAATACTAAAAAATGTTTATCTAGGAATGTATAGAGTTCAACTTTAATAAGTCCCTTATGGCTTCTCTTTTTTTCACCTTTACATGGTTCTCTTGATTCTTGTATTTGAAAGTGAAATTTTCTATTTCGCTCTGGTATTTTCAACAAGAATGCTTAGAAGGCTTTTATTTCATTGAAATTCCATTTTTTTTTCCCAGAAATATTTTACTCACTTTTGCTGGGTAGGTGATTCTTAGTTTTAATCTTATCTCCTTTGACCTCTGAAATATCATATTCTAAGTCCTTTGATCCCTTAATGTAGAAGCTGCTAAATCCTGTATTATGCTAATTGTATTTCCACATTACTTGAATTGTTTCTTTCTGGATGCTTGTAATATTTTCTCATTGTTTTTGGGAACACCAGAATTTGTCTACAATATTCCTAGGACTTTTCCTTTTGGAGTGTCTTTCAGTAGGTGAATTCCTTCCAATTCTATTTTACCCTCTCTTTCTAGAATATCAGGGCAGTTTCCTCGATAATTTCTTGGAAGATGATTCCTCGGTTTTTTTTGTTTGTTTGTTTGTTTTTGTTTGGTTTTTTTGGTGTTCAGGTAGACCAATAACTTTTAAATTTTCTCTCCTGTATCTATTTTCCTGGTCAGTGGTTTTTCCATTGAGCTACATAATGCTGTCATCTATTCTTTTTTTCATTCTTTTGGCTTTGTGTTTTTAATTTCTTGATTTTTCATAAGGACAATAGCTTCCTTCTGCTCGATTTTACTCTTTAAAAAACTATTTTCTGCAGTGAGGTTTTGTATATCCTTTTCCATTTGGTCCATTTTGCTTTTTAAGACATTCTTCTCATTGGCTTTTTAGTCCTCTTTTGTCATTTGAGTTAATCTATTTTTAAAGTTGTTATTTTCTTCATCATTTTTAGGGGTTTCCTTCAATAGATTTTGATGTGTTTTTCATGGTTTTCACGCATCACTCTCATTTCACTTTCCATTTTTTCCTCCACTTTTCTTACTCACTTTTCAAAATCCTGTTTGACCTCTTCCATGGCCTGAGCCCGTTGCATATTTTGGGGGGCTTTGGATGTAGGACCCTGACCTTGCTGTCTTCCTCTGATTGTATGATCTGTTCTTCCTCTGATTGTATGTTTTACTTCTCGTCCTCTGAAAGAATTGAAGAAAATACCTTTTTACCAAGAAAGCAAATTTCTATAGTATTATTTTTTCCCTGTTTTGGGAATTTTACTGGTCAATCACTTAACTTCTAATCCTTTGTCAAGTGGACAGGCTTCAGAAGTTTTGTGCAGCTATTCTCTCAGATATCTCTAGGGACCTGTAAGTTTTCAGTCCCTCCAAAATGGCATAATCAAGGTAGAGGTGTTTACTCCTCTCTTAGCCTTCTCCCTGGTCTGTCAGCAACCAAAAGCTTTTTTTTTTTTTTTTCTGCCCTGGATCTGATGATAGGATTCCCTCTTCACAGCCACCACCAGCTCCAACAAGCCAGTTCTGTTTCTCACCCCAGGACTGCTACTCAGGACTGAGACCCAGATCAGTTGTGAGTTTCCCCCAGAATATTTAGACCAAGAGCTCCAGAAACAGTCACTGCTCTAGCAGTGACTGCAGCTGCCCTGGGTCTGGTACTGGGGTCAGACCATGCTCTCCTCACACCCAGGTGAAAGAGCCTTCTCAGTGACCTTTGAATCTGTTTTTGACATTTGTGGGTTGCCTTGAAGTTTGCTCTCAGTCCTGTCTGTGCCACAAAACCCACACTGGGCTTTGCTATGCTCTGAGCTCCATGCAGTAGACCCTTCCTGTCGGCCTTCCTGGCTATCTTGGGCTGGAATTCTGTTTCACTCTGTCATTTTGTGGCTTATGCTGCTCTAGAATTTGTTTAGAGACACTTTTGGTATTTTAAAGTATTTTTCTAGAGAGCAGGTGCAGGTCCAATTTGCCATGTTGGCTCTGCTCCCAAGAATGTAACTTTTTTTTTTCTCCTATGGTCATAGTTTGGAAAAATCTGTAGGTATAGCCATGTGGTTATATTTGAAGATAAGTGAATTAATCTTCACACACACACACACACACACACACACACACACACACACACACACACATTTTTCCCCCAAATTCTCTCCCTATGAATGAAGAAACCACATGTCCTTATCTGGTCACTTTTGCAGCAAATTTAGGCATACATTTTACACACATGGCCAGGGTTCAGTGAAATATCATGGACCCAAAGCAAGGATAAATGTTTTCTAGGAGATTAGGAAGCTGGATTATTGGTATAAAATAAATCCAACTTGACTAACCTTCTAGGAGCAGGGGCTCTTGACGTTTTTGCATCATAAATCTTTGGTAGTCTGGTGAAGTAATGCACAAAATAAAACCCTTAGCATTAAACCAAAACTAATTATACTGCAATAACATTATCAAGAGATTTCTTTAAAGTTACCAAACTCTGAGTGTCTGGATTAACTTAAGAGAAAGAAATTCTCAGTTCACAGGGTGTCACAGAACATATGGTGTTTCCCTAGAGTTCCATTTGTTGTTAGGTGAATCATATAACTCCTTGCATTAAAGTGGGACTTTACAGCATTGGGCAGCCAGGTGGTGAAGTGTATGGATCAATTGACTTGGAATAAAAATGACTTGAGTTCAAATCTGAATTCAAACCTTTACTGGTTTTATGACCCAGGGAAGTCACTTAACTCTGTTTACCTCAGTGTCCTTCCAGGAAAAAGAAATTGTAAAACACTCTACTCAATACCTTTGCCAAGAAAATCTCAAATGGGGTCATAAAGAGTCAAAGATTAAGGAAAAATGACTAACAACAACGAATAGCAAAATGGGTTTTTGAATGGCTAATTACTTTGTTTTTAAAGAAATAACAATGAAAAATTAACCATGAGTTTCCTACCATCAGTTTTATGAAAAAACATTCAAAGGGTGATAGAGGTGAGACAGTATCCTATTAAGGACAATATTCTTTTTACCTTTTGATTTATTTCTTCTTATTCTTTATATTTGAAAAGTTATTACATTGGGATCTATTCTGGTCACTACTTTAAAAATATATTAATATGTTGTGCTCTTAAATATCCATTTTCACATACACCTTGCAAGTAATCATCCCTTATATCAAATAATAAATTTTAAAAAGAGAAAAAATATTTTGCAAAATTAACCAAAACATCGTGAGTCTAAGTAAATGTGATATACATCTTCTCTCCACTGATTGCAAATAGGAGAGTTGTATTTTCTCACATCTTTGTCTTTAGTCTTTGTCATTGTAATTGAAGAGGAATCAGTTTAATTCCCATTTCCCTTATTTGTAATGCTGTCATATTTGTGAATATTGTTTTCCTGGTGTGCTGATTAGCACGGTGCCTCAGCACTGTGACTGGGATATAGTAGATGGTTAAGAAATTCTTATTGACTGGTTGCTACTTCATTTTGCATTAGTTCGTATATTTCAATACTTCTCTTATTTTTTCTTCTACTGTAAGTTGTTTAGCCATTCACCAATCAGCAAGCATCTACTTTACTTTTAGCTCTTTAGTACCACAAAAAGTGGTGTTATGTTTATTTTGATGTCTATGGAAACTTTCATTCTTTTTTCCTTTATGTGTTTTTCTGTAAGTGTTTGGTAATGAAATTGCAGGATCATATAGTGCGGACAATTCAATCATATTATGATCATAATCCCTTTTGATTTCCAAAGTTATTGGGAAAATAACAACAACAGTATATTGGTTTTCCTTTTTTTGCACAGGCAAACCGATATTGGCTATTCCTATTTTCTTTCATCTTTTCTATTTTGCTCTGTGTGAGATGAAGATTCATAATTGTTTTGATACACAGCTCTTTTTTTTTGGAATTTGTAATAATATTTCACATACTTTTAAAATAGTCTGATACTTTTGGTTTTACATATGTTTCTTAGTTTTCTATATATCTTGAATAACAACTCCTTAACAGAGATATTTGATGCCATCAGCTTCCCTTCTAGTTGACTTAGCCTTTTTCTTTAAAAAGTGAAACTGCTATTTAAATGTCACGTGGACCACTTATAGTGATAGTAATAACTTTAGATGGTAAACTTAAAACAATTTAAGCCATATGTGTGTAGAGTACAGCGAAAATCTCTAAATAGTTCATTCATTTGTTCAACATGATTTAAAAAAAATACGGTGGGAAAATCAAAATAATATTTTTTAAAAGAAGGTGATAAAGTCACAACAAACCCAGGAGAAATTAAAATGAATTATCAGAAATTACTCAATAATGACATTAAAACAGATCTGAGAAATCACAACAGAGAAAAAGTTACAAAAATATACAATATCGATTTTAATAGATAGCTTAAATGATCTAATTACCAAGCAGAAAATTTAACTGCTTCTAAAAGAACTTGAAAAGAAGGGGGTAAATGTATCCAACTGTATCCACAAGGCAAATTACACCAATTTAAAACATAATGTGATTTATTCTTACACAATGAAAAAACACCTTACCAAACTGCTTTTGTGAGGTAAAAGTTATCTAGATACTAATCCCAGGAAAGATAAGCTAAAGAAAGAAAACTATAGACCAATGTCATTAATAAATACTCATTTTAAAAATTAAAATAAAATGGTAAATAGACTACAACAATTTAACTGCAAAATAATTTACTTTTATGAAATTGGATTTGAACCACAGGGATACAAAGATGCTTCAACATTAGGAGAAAAATGGATATAACTGCTAACATTGCAAAAATACCCCCAAACACCTGATTATCTCAAAAAAAATTTTGAAGTCAAAACCTTTGAAAAAGTTTAATAACTATTCACCCTTAAAATTATAGAAAGCATGAAGAAATTTCAAATATTATAAATGTATCTATTTCAAACAGAGTAATAACATTTCAGGGAACTTAAAGGTGATATTATTAAAATGTCATCTTCCTTCCTACATGGAACGCTTTCTGATGTTCGACAAGTGAGTTTGGACATGACTAATGCTCTAAATTATAATTTTGTGTAAAAGTAATTAAGGTAGACATTTTCAAAGAAAATGCAATCAGCTAGGGCCATTCAAGTAATTTTACAAAGTTACAGAACTGATATTCCAAAAGGCTCAACATTCTTACATTTTAATATTAATTTCTGACTTTACATGGTTCTTGCCAGATGTGCTATATTGCACATTGCCAGTCAGCTGAAGTATGCTTACCTTTATTGCTCTTTGGAGTTCTGAATTTTGTCTCTTCTCAGATATCAGGAAGTAGCATTTTGTGTAATATTTTATGAGCACCTACAGAATGTTCCTGATGGCTCAGGTGGAGTTTCTAATTTGAATTCATATATTATATGAATTCATATATTATACTCAGTTTTGTTTTTCTTTTTTATGATGAAGATATGTTTATTTTTCAAAATGCCAGTTGAAGTATACAGATAACAAAAACTCATTTCAAAATGTTTCCTGTCTTCATATCTTCTTGAGGTATCTGTTTCTCAGGCAAAGAAAAATGTCATTCTGAATATGTACAAAGAAAACAAATTCTTGGAATTTTATCCTGTGTTTTTAGTTTCTAAGTAACATATACTTTTGGTATTTTATTATAATCTTAAATTGTTCCCTGTACTAAACTACTATCTCTTCCAAAAAAATCTAAATAGGAAAATAAGAAGACCTCAGACCAACACAACTCATTGTTTCAACTTTGTAACTGACAATAAGAAGAGGACTTGAGGTTAATCAATTTTGGCTATGAATGTGAACAAATATTTCTCCATTTGGGGCATAGTAGAAGAATTAATTAGGTTTTCCTATTCATTACAACCTTTGGGTCTCAGTTCTTCTAGGAAAAATAAAACAAACCTTTCCTGCCTAAACCAGTACATATGGTCCTGTATGGAAAAAACCCATGCTGCAAAGAACAGCTTTTTGTAACAAACAATCTGCCATGGTTTTCTCATTGTAGAAAGACAAAATTTTCTGGAATGGCGATGGAGAAGTAGCATTTGGAAACAGATCAACGACCTCAGAGGAGCAACTCTCAATGGTTTACATATTTCTGGCCAAATTTCTTCTGGCAGGAGCAGTGACTATGATTGTGGTGTTTTGAAACTTCTTTCCACTTGCCACACCTACTTGTATCATGAAGATCCATGGTTGATTCTGTCCTGACTTTTATCCGTGGACTGTGAGGCAGGAAGGGCAGAGACTAAGTCATATCAGCCATTTTCTCTTTTGGTGTTGTTGCTGTTCTCCTTCAGAGTCTAGCACAGTGCAAGGCTTATAAAAGAAATGTTCACCATGCTTCGTGAACTGTCTCTCATTAATTGGGACATATTCTGGCTGACTTTGCAATGAGCAAGAAAATAATATTAATTAATAGATTTTCAATATATAAAAATGGAAACTCATCAAAACCTATGGTCCCTTTGAGTGCTGCATAGTAACTAAAATTGAGGGAGAAAGAGAGAGAGAGAGAGAGAGAGAGAGAGAGAGAGAGAGAGAGAGAGAGAGAGAGAGAGAGAGAGAGAGAAAGTAATTTCTGATAATTCATTTTAATTTCTTCTGGGTTTGTTGTCTCTATATCACTTTCTTTTAAAAAAATATTACTTTGATTTTCTGCCATATTTTTTTAACCATGTTAACCAAATGAATGAACTATTTAGATATTTTGGCTTGAGAGAGAAAGAGAAGGAGAGAGAGAGAGAGAGAGAGAGAGAGAGAGAGAGAGAGAGAGAGAGAGAGAGAGAATATGAGGGTTCTTGTTTATGCATAAATGGGGTCCAAATGAAGCTCAAAAGTTTTAAATATAAAAATCCCATGCCACTCTTGGTGAAGATTCCTCACATTTAATAAATTTTTCAGGCATATAAATGTATATTTCATTACTAGGAAAATTTTTATTTTCAAGGAACAAAATAAAATATCATTTTGTCTTATGGAAGAAATTTTACTGGAACTCAGTCCATAGTTGTAATAAGACATTTCTTTATAAAGGTTTGACAGTGTCCCTTATCACCTTTGCATTTAGTTTTTTTAAATATTAATTTTGTTTGTTTTCAGTGTTCTACAATAACTACCATATAACTTAGATTATTTTTCCATCCCTCCTCCCTCCCTTCCCCCTCCCTCCCCAAGACGGCATAAAATTTTATACAGGTTCTATGCATATATTCCTATTAAGTATATTTTCACCATAGCTGTGTTATGTAGAAGAATTAAAATGAATGGGAGAAATCATGTAACAAAGAAAAGTGTAATACAAAAGAAAATGATCTGCTACATTCTGCAACTGAATTCCAAAGTTCTTTCTCTGGATATGGAAGGTACTTTGCCTTAAAAGGCCACTGTGAATTTTTTAAAGTCCTTGCATTGTAATGAAGTTCCAAGTCTATCAGAAAAAAAACAAAAAAAACAACTCTCACACTGTGGTCGTTGCTGTTCACAAAGTTCTCCTGGTTCTACTTTTTTCACTCAGCATCAGATTACATAAGTCTGTCCAGGCCTCTCTGAAGTCTTCCTGTTCATCATTTCTTGTACTGCAGTATTATTCCATTGCATTCATAGACCATAATTTATTCAGCCATTCCCCAATTGATGGGCATCCCCTTGATTTCCAGTTTTTGGCCACTACAAAGAGAGCTGCTATAAATATTTTTTTACCTGTGGGACCCTTTCTCAATTTTATGATCTCTTGGGGATACAGTTCTAGAAGCAGTATTGCAGGGTCAAAGGGTATGCACATTCTTGTAGCCCTTTGGGCACAGTTCCAAATTGCCCTCCAGAATAGTTAGATAAGCTCACAGCTCCACCAGCAATGAATTAGTGTTCCAACTCTCTCACATTTTCTCCAACATTTATCCTCTTCCTGTTTTGTCATGTTAGCCAATCTGATAGGTGTGATGTGATATCTCAGAGATGTTGTGATTTGCACCTCTCTAATCAGTAATAATTTAGAGTATTTTCCATATGATTATATATATCTTTAATTTCTTCCTCTGAAAACTGCCTGTTTATACCTGTTGACCATTTATCAATTGGGAATGACTTGTATTCTTGTACATTTCACTCAGTTCTGTATATATTTTGGAAATGAGGCCTTAATCACAGACACTAGTTGCAAAAATTCTTTCCCATTTTTCTGCTTCCCTCCCAATCTTGTTTGCATTGGATTTGGTTGATCAAATCTTTTCAGTTTTATGTAATCACATTTCATTAGTTTTGCATTTCACAATGCTTTCTATACTCTCTTTAGTCAAAAATTTTTCCCTTCTCCAAAAATCTAATAAATACACTAATCCTTGCTCCACTAATTTGTTTATAGCATCAATATAAAGGTATAAAGATACCTAGGTCGTGGTCCCATTTGGACTTTATTCTTGCATGTGATGTCAGGCATCGTTCTATGCTTAGTTTCTGACCCGTTTTTATCCAGTTTTCCCAGTAACTTTTGTCAGGCAGTGAGTTCTTGTCCCAGAAGATGTGTTCCTTGGGTATATCAAACAATAAATTGCTATATTCATTGATTACTGTGTCTTGAGTACCTACCATATTCCACTTGTCTACCCTTCTGTTTCTTAGCCAGTACCAAGTGGTTTTGATAATTGCTGATTTATAATACAATTTGAGATGTGGTAGAACTAGGCCACCTTTAGCATTTCTTTCATTTAGTTTTGTTTCAAAGGACTTATCTCCCTCTTAAAGAATTTTTTTAGAAATAACATATGCAGACATATGACACATATATTAAAATTTGTTAGTCATTCCATTTAGGTCCGCATTTTATTGGTGGCACCTTTTCCAGCTGCACATGGATAAAGATACAGAAAAGTAAAATAAATATTTTGTTTTCCCCAATGATAATATGGCAAATATGAATAATAGAACACCAACAAACAAATGCTCCAGGGCTGGAATCCTCTCTAATATGTCAGTGTATAAAGAGATCCAGAGACTAAACGTTTGAAAACTGCTAATCTAGATAAAAGAGATTAAAAAAATAAATCAAAATGTACATTAAAAAGGAACATGAAACAAAGTTTAAATTTCCCTCTAGAAGGAGAAAACGACAAATGAGTAGAAATGAGGGTAAAGTTGAATGAACATTGATATGTCTGGATTTTGTTGTCAGGACCAGGTCACTAATGCTTGCACTTTCCTCCCAATCTGGTGATCTTCATTTTCGATGCACAGTTCATTGCACGAAAAAGCCTGGCTGCCGCAGTAGAGTTTAGTCTCCACTATTATAATCATAGCACCATGGTCTATACCTGTCTCCTCCCTACTAACATACTTCCTCATTTCTCCCCTTGCTTCACGGATCATCAATTTTATAACAAATCAACAATAATATTCGTCTCCTCAGGTTTGTGAAAATGCATCTAATTAAAAAAATGCAAGATAATTATTTGGGCAGGACAAACTTCAGATTTTTGAAATCGAAGGGTCTAGACCATTCATTCCATTCAATGAGAGGGAAAAGACCAATGATAAGCTGTCCCATAAAAGAGCAGAATGGATTAAAAACCACAATCCAATAATACGTTGCTTACAAGAAACACATCTGAAACAAGGGTAAACATAGGGTAAAGATAAAAGGTTAGAGCAGAATATATTATCCTTCAGCTGCTGTAAAAAAGCAGTGGTAGCAATTCTAATCACAGACAAAGCAAAAGCAAAAATAGATCTAATTAAAAGAAATTAGGAAGGGAACCATATCCTACTGAAAGGCAGCATAGACAATGAAGCAATATCATTCCTAAACATATGTGCACCAAGAGGTATGGCATCCAGATCCTTAGAGGAGAAGTAAAGGGAGCTACAGAAAGAAATAGACAGCACAACTATATTAGTGGAGGACCTCAACCTCCCTCTCTCTGAACTTGATAAATCTAACCTCAAAATCATCAACAAAAGAGTTAAGGAACTGAATAGAACTCTGGATAAGGTAGATATAAATCTCTGGAGAAAATTAAATGGGGAGAAAAAGGAATGTACCTTTAACTCAGTAGTACATGGCACACACACAAAAATTGACCATGTGCTAGGATATAAAAACATCAAAATCCAGTGCAGAAAGATGGAGACAGTAAATGTATACTTCTCAGATCATAATTAAAAAATTAAATTACATGTAGCCAAAGGTCATAGAAAGATAGAAGAAAATTGATTGGAAGTAAATAATCTTTTTTTTAATTTTTTTAATTTTAAATTTTCAACAATCACTATCATATAACTTAGATTATTTCCCCCCCTCTTTCCTTCTCCTTCCCTCCCCCATGCCTCTCTGAGACAGTATACAATTTTATACAGGTTCTACATATGCATTTCTATTAAATACATTTTCCCCATGGTAATGTTGCATAGAAGAATTAAAATGAATGACAGAAATCATTTAACAAACCAAAACATAATACAAAAGATAATCTTCTGCAACATTCTGTGATTGAATTCCATACTTCTTTCTCTGAATATGGAAGGCATTTTGTCCTAAAAGACCATTAGGAATTTTTCAAGTCCTTGCGTTGCAATGAAGTTCTAAGTCTACAAGAAAAAATCTTCACACACTATGATTGTGTGGTGATGTACAAAGTTCTCCTGGTTCAGCTCCTTTTGCTCAGCATCACATCATATAAGTCTTTCCAGGTGTCTCTGAAATATTCCTGTTTATTTTTTATTGTTGTACAATAGTAATCCATTACATTCATACACAATAATTTACTCAACCATTCCCAAAGTGATGGGCATCCCCTTAATTTCCAGTTTTTGGCCACCATAAAGAGTGCTGCTATAAATATTTTTGTACATGTAGGACTCTTTCCCATTTTTATGATCTCCTGAGGATACAGTCCCCAAAGCAATATTGCTGGGTCAAAGGGTATGCACACTTTTGTAGCCCTGTGGGCATAGTTCCAAATTTGCTGTACAGAATGGTTGAATCAGTTCACAACTCCACCAACAATGATTTAGTCTTCCAACTCTCCCACATCTTCTCCAACATTTATCATCTTCTTGTTTTGTCATGTTAACCAATCTGATAGGTGTGATGAGATATCACACAGTTGTTTTGGCATCACTCTAATCAATAATGATTTAAAGCATTTTTACATATGACTTTTAGATAGTTTCAATGTCTTGCTCTGAAAAGTGCTTGTTCATATCCTTTGACCATTTATCAATTGGAGAATGATTTGTATTCTTGTACATATGACCCAGTTCCTTATATATTTTAGAAATGGGGCCTTAATCACGGACACTAGCTGTAAAAATTCTTTCCCAGTTTTCTGCTTGCCTCCTAATCTTGATTGCATTGGATTTGGTTGTGCAAATACTTTTAAGTTTAATGTAATCAAAATAATTCATTTTGCACTACATAATAGTTTCTATTTCTTGTTTAGTCAAAATTTCCTCCTTTCTCCACAAATCTGATAAATACATCATTCCCTACTCAACTGATTTGTTTATATTATCAACTTTTATACCTAGATCATGTACCCATTTGGACTTTATTCTTATGTATAGTGTGAGGCATTGGTCTATGCTGAATTTTCGCCACACTGTTATCCAGTTTTCCCAGCAATTTTTGTTGAACAGTGAGTTCTTATCCCAGAAGCTAGAGTGCTTGGGTTTATCAAACAGTAGACTGCTATATTCATTGACTACTGTGTCTTGAGTAACTAGCCAATTCCATTGGTCTACTTCTGTTTCTTCTTCTGTTTCTTAACCAATACCAATTGGTTTTCATAATTGCTGCTTTATAATACAATTTGAGATCTCCTAGAACTAGGCCATCTTCCCTATAATTTCTTTTCCTTAGTTCCCTCGATATTCTGGAACTTTTGTTATTCCAGATTTATTTTGTGTTATTTTTTCCAGCTCTAGAAAATAATTACCTGATAGTTTGATTGTTATTGCACTAAATAAGCGAATTAATTTAGGTAGAATTATATTATATATTGGTTCAACCTACACACTAGTAATTGAAGTTTTTACACTTACTTAGGTCTGACTTTATTTGTGTGAAAACTATCTTGTAATTGTGTTCATATATTTCCTGGACTTGTTTTGGCAGGTAGACTCCCAAATATTTTATAATGTCTACCCTAGCTTTATATGGGACTTCTCTTTTTATCTCTTGCTGTTGGGCTTTTTTACTAATATACAGAAATACAGAAGATTTGTGTGGGTTTATTTTGTAACCCGCAACTTTGCCAAAGTTTTTTTTTATTATTTCAAGTAATGTTTTACTTGATTTTCTGGGATTCTCTACGTATATCATCATATCATTTGGAAAGAGTGTTACCTTAGTTTCTCCTTGGTTTGTCTAACTCCTTCAATTTTCTTTTCTTTTCTTATTGCTACAGCTAACATTTCTAGCACAATATTGAATAATAGTGGTGATAATGGACATCTTTGTTTCACCCCTGATCTTATTGGGAATGCATCTAGCTTATCTCCATGGCATATAATGGTGAATGAAGGTAAATTTGGATGGTCAAAGGATGTCCAGTTAAGTTGGAGTTTACAGGCCAGATTCCTTCTTTCCCTCCTTCCTTCCTTTCTCCTTCCTTCCTTTCTCCTTCCTTCTTTCTTTCCTTCTTTCTTTCTTTCTTCCTTTCTTTCTCTTCTTTCTTCAGAATGATTATCAATAGTAGCTGTTATTCTTTCTATCCCACTTCCATTTACTAACTTTTTTCTTTCCTTGGCTCATTAAATAGGCCATTCTCTGTTTACTTCTTAAAAAGGCCTATTCGTTCAATGGGCATTACCTCACTCTAAGTGAGTACCTGAATACGCCAAGGTCTCCCATTATATCCTGGGCCTTCCCCAGTCATTCTGATGAATATCTGGTCACTGGATCCAAATGACCCAGAAGGAGAAGTGAGGCAGGTAACCTTGCACAGCCCTCCCTCAGTCAAAACAAAGTCAAGTACAAGGCATGTCATCATTTCTCTGACGTCATGGTCTTCTTCAAAAACGAAGGACAAACACAGGCAGACACACAGGAATGAACTTATGCATTTATGCACATATTTATGCCTTTCTGTGGTGAAATCACCTCCTCTACATATTGCTCTAATTTGATCTCTGCATTCTCCATATTCTTGGTCATTTACAGCTATGCATTTTAGATCTCTCAATGTGTTGAAGTCATCATTTTCCCAATAGCTTTTGACAAATACCAGTAATTGGTAGGACCTGTTCTTCCATTGCCTTCTTGTCCTGTGGTAATTCTTCAGTGTTCTTCAGACATGTATCTTAAGCTCCCAGAATGTGAACTTGCTTGTCCTTTTCTTAGAAATAATTCTTCTATTCTATTTAACTTACATCTTAGTATAGCAGGAGCAAAGCACTTCAGTCTTCATCATACTAGAAAAGGTCCTGTATGGTCAAGTAAAGGTCCACATTACAGCGACTTCACTCTGAATTCTCTCACTTATGAATTGACCTCAAAGTTAACAAAACTTCATTCAACAGTAAGAATGCAAACTGATTCTTTTCTATTCATTTTTCATGTATGCATCATATTCACTAAATTAGATAAAAATAAAAACACAATCCAATATAGTCCTTGTTTTGTGTTGGTTAGTATGTTTTCTGCCATATCATATCACATTTCACCAAGAGGCTAAAATCCTTAGAAAACTTCACCAATCACCTATCATATTGAATCAGCAGGACAGAGTTATTTAAATGATCAGGGATTTCTTCACAAATTTTGGATCATAAGATGATTGACAGGGAATTCTATTCATCCCCAGACTTCCCAATATCCTAGGAAAAGAGTATAAAAAATGCAATCCCAAATGATTTTTCAAATGATCGTCATAGATAAATTGCTTATCTAGGCAATATCAAAGGACCCAAATAACATGAACCTCCACTCCAATTTTGATTGTATCTTCTATATAGTTGACTGTATGATTTAACTGTTTTTGATTCTTTTCTTGTTTATAAGATCTCATCATCTCTTGGCTCCTGTTCATTTGTAGGCAGGCTTGCAGGCAGTCAGCAAGCTTAGTTGTTTTGTTTTGTTTCCAAACAGTCTTATCTCTTCTTTTTTTGTATTTTCTTTTTTTTTAAATTTACTTATAGCTTGGAGAAGTGCTATATTTCTTTTACATCTATATTTCATTTAGCTGGAAAGAAAAGAAGGTTGGTGACCTCTTATCTTATTTTCTATTAGCAGATTACATTACAGATAATGTAAGTATTGGGACATAAGTTTTGAATACCTGTGACAAAGAAACTTAAGTTAACAACAACAATATTAATAAAAGTAATAATAATAAAATACTTCAGTCAGTGGCTACTTTCATAACCAAAAAAAAAAATCATCCAGGCAATTTTGATTGGTCCTTGAACCCCAAGGTAATTTTTCTAAGTATAAAGTTTCTTGTTTCTGGAATAATATAATATGCTCTGTAAGACGTCACACACAAGATTGGAGGAGCTGTTGTTATTAGCTCAGATGTGTGTCACATGCTGTCTTCTCTAAAGAGTCAAACTATTATTCACTCAACAAGCATTTATTAAGAGATTACTTGAATGCCAAGAAGGGGAAAACACAGTCCCTTCCCTCAAAGAGCTCCCCCAAAGAGCTCACATTCTACTTGGGGGAAAAACATAAAAAAAAAAGAAAAAAAACATTGCAAACCATTTTGAAAGCAAAGACCTGGATATTTTAGGTGGTGGGTTACTCCTTTCCAACAAGGTGGTTCCTACCATATACTTTTCTCTGCACAGTTCCTTTAGTGCTTGGCTTAATTTTCTCAGTATAATTTAAACCAATCAAAGTTCTATTGAACTCATTTTCCCCAGTGAATTTCTTCCCACCCACATATGCTTTAGTCTTATTTTACTATTTTCCATTTGGATTTAGAAATAGGCCTGAATCATTACTGTTGGTTTACTGTACTTATGCTAGCTGACTATTTTTATGTCACCTTACATAACCAAACACTGTTTTGCCAAACCACATTTCCGCTACTTACAAATGATCAATCAATTGATTAACATTTATTCAGTGTTCCAGGCACACAAGAAGAAGAAATGATTTTTTGTTTTGGTTTTTTGGGTTTTTTTTTTTAAATAAGCATTCCCTGTTCTTAAGGAGCTTATATTCCAATGGGAGAGACAAATTAAAAAAAAAAAAAACAAACTACATAAAGCATAAATATGAAATAATTAACAGAGATAAGGAATTATCTCGAATTAGGAAGGATTGGCAAAGGTTTCCTGTAAGGGTTTTCTGTTAGAATTTAAAGAAAGCCAGTAAAGTTAAGTCAAGTCAGCAGAGTTGAGGAAGGACAGCACCATAAATATGGGGGTCAGCTAGAGAAAATACCTGGAGCTGAGAAATGGGATGTCTTGTTCAAAGAACAGAAAAGATGTCTGTGCCAGTGGATTAAAAAGTGTGTATCAGGGAGTAAGGTATAAAAAACAAACTGGAAAGGTAGGAAGGGGCTAGATTATGAAGGACTTTGTATGTCAAATAGAGGATTTTCTATTTGATTCTAGAAGCAATAAGGAGGCACTGGAATTTGCTGAGTAGAGCAGTGTCGTGGTCAGACTTGTGCTTTAGAAAAATCACTTTGATGGCTCAGTGGGTGATGGAATAAAGTGGGGAGAGGCCTGAGGCAAGCAATCCACCAGCAATTGATGGTAAGTAGTCTGGGCTATTGCAATGGTCCAGGAATGGGGTGATGAGGGTCTGAACTAGGGAGGTAGTAGTGTCAGAGGAAAGAAGGGGGCCCAGAAGAGATGGTCAGAGGTGAAATTAACAGGTTTTGGCAATAGATTGCATATAAAGCTGGAGAAATGGTGAGGAATCAAAGATAGTCCTAGGTTTAAATATGCAGTGGAGATACATAACACGGCGTATTCAAGAATCCGCTAGAGCTACCTTGAATCAACTGGTATGACCGAATGTTCAGTGTGAGTATTACACCTTGGAAATGAGCAAACAAAGCAAATTAAGATTTGCTTTATTGTTTTATGGACTGTCTGACTCTAGACTGAAACAAATGATGGACAACTTAAAAATTATTTCATGTGTACATTTTTTCATGTTTTTGGTTTCGGGGAGGGGAGAGATGGGCAGAAAATTTGGGACTCAAAATTTTGTGGAAATGAATGTTGAAAACCAAAAATTATAAATAAGCATAAACTTTTTTTAAATGAATTCATAGTTCTGAACTCTATTTTAAAAGTGAATTGATAACCAATGTGATATTGACTTCCTCACCCCCATTAAGCTTTGTCAGTATTTCACTTTGTTTTCCCCTGTGTATATTGATATGTTTACTTCACTCACAGCATTTATTTTCATTACAAAAGAATCTTTGACATTTGGGCTCACCTCATTCTATAGGTGCAAAGTCTGCCATAGCTTTGTTGTACTCCTGAAGTCATAAAATAGCAAAAGAGGGTGCTGTCACTGTCATTGAGAGACTGATGGTTCTGGAGTCAGGAGGACCTGAGTTTCAAATTTTTCCTCAGGTACTTATATTATCTGGGAAAATCACTTAAACATCTGTTCAACTCAATTCCATTTACTGTAAACTGGAGATAATAACAGTGCCCATCTCTCAGGGCTGTTGCAAGCGTCAAATGAAATAATAGTTAGGAAGCACTTAGTACCTAAAGGGTCTAGTATGAAATAGATGATATTTAAATACTTTCTCTTTTTCCCTTTCTGTCCACTCTCTCCAGCCTACCTCACAGAAATAACATCTGTGTGCTTAATGCAAGGAATGACTATACAGAGACAACTTACAGAGCCATAAGATCTTTGAATCTAGATTTCCCCCATTTTTCAGACAAATAAACAGAGGCAAAATGACTTGCACAAGGGCACATCTCTATATAGTGTCTGAAAAACAATCCAGGTCTTCCTGACTCAAAATACCATACTGCCTTTCTCATTTATCTATAAATGCCAACGCATTTCTGTATATGCTCTTCTTAGTCAGCAATGTCAAAATGTTTCCCTTGAAGCAGTAGAAAGCCACAAATATTCAATTTCTGTAATTTTATTTTAGGTTCTTTCAAATAATTCTTATTATACAGAAGTAATCATACCATGCATAATACAACTTGTAGATCATTAGTCCTAATTATTTTGCTTTCGTTTTCCTTCTTTACTGAACAGCACCTTCTGTCCTGAATTTTTCTGAAATGCCTTTGGTACACTTGCAAAAACAAGCACAAATCATGACAGCTTCTGTCCCCATGGTAGGTGCTTAAGAAATATGTTTTAAATTAAATGAGTATCATAGCCACAATATAATACTTGAACTGTGAACTGAAAGGGATACTCTTTTTTCCCTCAAAATTTTTTTTTATTTATTTCTTTTCAATTTTCAACAATCCCTTAAGTTTTAAATTTTCTCCCCTTCCCTCCCCTCTCACTTCCCAAGATGGCATGCAATCTTATATGGGCTTTATACATATTGTCTTATTAGACACATTTTCATATTAGTCATGTCACAAAGAAGAATTAAAACAAATGGGAGAATGCATGAGTAAAATTTTAAAAAAAATTAACAAAATAGAAAATGGTCTGCGTCATTCTATGTCCTGACTCGATAGTTCTTTCTCTGAATGTGGATGACATTTTGCGTCATGAGTCCTTTGGAAAGGCATTACTGTGAAGTACTAAGTGTATCCAAAACAGTCCTCACATACTGTGACTGTTAATATGTGATTGTATAATGTTCTCCTGACTGCTCACTTCACTTAACATCAGTTCAAATAAGTCTATCTAAGTATTTCTGAAGTCTACCTGTCCATCATTTCTTCTACCACAATAGTTTTCCATTATATTCATGTACAACAACTTCTTCAGTCATTCCCAAATTGACAGGAATCTGCTCAATATCCAGTTCTTGACCACCACAAAAAGAGTTGTTATAAATATTTTTGTACATGTGGTTCCTTTTCCCATTTTTATGAGCCGTTTGGGATATAGTCCTAGAAGCAATATTGCTGGATCAAAGGGTATGCACAATTTCTAGTCCTTTGGGCATAGTTCCAAATTGCTCTCCTGAATGCTTGAATCAGCTCACAGCTCCACCAACAATGAAATAGTGTTCCAACTCTCCCATATCTTCTCCAATATGTATTACCTTCCTGTTTTGTCATGTTAGCCGATCTGATAGGTATGGTGTAGTACCTCAGAGTTCTTTTAATTTGCCTCTCTCTAATCACTAGTGATTTAGAGCATTTTTTTTTATATGACTACAGATAGCTTTAATTTCTTATCCTGATAACTGTCTGTTTATATCCTTTGGCCATTTATCAATTGGAGAATGCATGTATTCTTGTAAAATTGACTCAGTTCTCTATATATTTTAGAAATGAGATCTTTATCATAAACACTAGCAAAAACTCTTTCCCAGTTTTCTGTTTTCCTCCTGATCTTGGTTGCATTGACTTTGTGTAAAAGCTTTTCAATGTAATGTGTTCAAAATTATCCATTTTTCATTTTATAATGTTATGTATCTCTTGTTTGGTCATAAATTCCTCCATTCTCCATAAATCTGAGAAATAAACTATTCTTTACTCCCTTAATTTGTTTATATTATCAGCTTTTATACCTATTTTGTTTATCAATTTGTTCTTTATTCTGGTGTATGTTTTAAAGCATTGATCTATGCCTATTTTCTGCCATGCTGTTTTCCAGTTTTTCTAGCAATTTTTGTCAAACAGTGAGATCTTATCCCAGAAACTGGGGTCCCTGTGTCTATCAAACAGCAAATTGCTATAGTCATTGACTACTGTGTCATGTGTACCCAACTCAAAGGGATGTTCTTGTAGAACTGAGTCTAGTTTCAGAGCCATGAATATATTCCTGGACCTACATGTATATTACCTTATCCTAGGAATTTGCTTGATACATGAGTCCAGAATGGTGAAATGTTGTTGTTGTGTTTGTCCTTCATTCTCGAAGAGGACCATGACATCAAGATGATGAGATGACTTGCAGTTGACTTGGATTTGAATGAGGGAGAGCTGTGCAAGGTGATCAACTTCACTTTCTTCTCCTGAGCCCTCTGGGTCCAGTGCCATGATATTCATCAGTACGACTGAAAATGGTGAAGGAGGGAATGTAAGACCCTGATCCTTTCAGGCTTAGGCTTTATCACAATGTTACTTTGAATGAGATACACCCATTCAAAGAATAGCATTCTTTAAGTTACTCAAGGGATGGCTCCTTTAATAATAACAAAAAAAAATCAGACTCAAAAGGGAAGACCCTCAGGGTTCCTGGGTAAAGAAAAACAAAACAACAATTGCTGTTCACTTATTACATCCACTCTATGCTAGGTGGATGGGGACTTGTTGTCCAGTCAACGAGCTCCAGAGTGAATTGGGCTCAAGAGTGGTGAAATAGACTTACACTAAATAGCATTGAGATTGGTTGATCTCTAGTGAAGTTCCCTTTTAACATAAATCTTGGTCTAGAATTCCAATAATTGGCAAGTCCCTTTCTCCCTGCTGAAAAGTTGGATTCCTCACCTTTAATGTGAAATTCACGTACAAGTCAAGGTAAGAGACAATGAAGAGGAGACATGATAACTTAGAGTTATTTCTCCATCTTTCTCTGTAATCATCAGTAAATGTTATAAAAGGAAAGCAATTATAATTGTTCTGAATTTTTCAAATTGTAAGAATTTCTTAAACTCACTTGCTCAGACCAAGACAGTTAGTAGCATAAGAGGGATTCTTTTGCCACCTGCCAAGACAGAGTCACATTATTTTAAATACTTTTTATGGTTTTAATGAAATGTTTGTTGTCTTGACATATGCCAACCTAAGAAATGCATTTTTGCATTTGTGTCAAACTGGTTTAAGCTTATGACATCTTTTAGCATGGTGAAGTAATTGCACCAGCATTCCTTGACCCTTAAAAAATAGATTTGAAGGGCAAATTGTTGAGGAATGTTTAAGAAAATCTTTTTATGAGTCAGAAAAAAAATGTGTATCTGTCTTTTACTCCAATAGTCAAAATTATACACTTTTATTTAGAGGGGGAAAAGGAAAATATGAATATTTTAATGCATCTGGGATCTTGACAATGTGGGTATTCCTTCCAGTGATGTAGATAGCAACCCATTCATGGTTTCTCGTTATTTACCACTTATATCTTCACTTAAATTTTTAAGAGACAGCCTGCACATAATCTGGGGACTTTTCTTATATTCTTTTAACATTGCATCCAAACAATGGTATAAGCAAACCTTATTACTGCAGTCAGTCATTGTGATGCCTTTCCAAGCAAAGATCATTACCTTTACTCTTAGAATATCTCATAGCTTTTGTGCTTTAAAAAAATGATTTTTCCCTCATTTGAGAGACACATTTTATTGTCAGGTTGCTCAAGCTCTGGCATAGGTCACATTCAGGTCATGTTTATAGCACACCCAGCCAAAGGAATATTTGGTGAAAGGGAAGGTTCATAGGTGCTTTTCATCACCACTGAAGCAATGCAACCTAGAGCTCCAGTGAGTTCCAGTGCTTTGTGCAGCAGGGTGGAGGCTATTCATTTTAATGAGCTAATGGAAGCAGTTAAAATGCGCTGTTGGCACTCTGAAGTTCTCTCCTTGCCCAATTTAGCAACATAAGTGGCAAAGGAGCATAATTAGAAACTTTTCAAAGAAGTTTCAAGAGTGTGTATTGAAATTCTCTTATTATAGAATAAATCACATCTAGGGATTACTTATGGTGTCAGCTTTTCCCCTGTTAACCATAAAAGTCAAGTCAACTGATAAAGCATTCTGAAAATAGGACAATATTTTGCCTCTTCAGTGAATCAGTTAACGGGATTTGGGCTTTGATGAATGTAAGTTTAGATCACATTAAGTCATGCAAAACATTATTGCCCACTAAAAATTATGAAGTGCTCATGACTGTGTGTACATGTAGAATTTCTTAGACACACAAACTCACCATTTTTTAAAATCCATGTTCTCTTCAAGTACACAACTGCACACACATACATGCATTTCTATGTAGGGACTTTCTTTTTTAAAAAAAAATACTTTAAAAATTAATTTGCCTTTTACAATGTTAGAACAATTAAATTTATTTTTTCTAGAAGATACTACGTATGTATGTGTGTATATATACATGTATGCTCACATATTTGCTTGTGAGTGTATAGAAAAAAATATAGAAAGGTAGAGTCCAAATCTCTAATATTTTTCTGTTATGGAAATCCCCTCCACCAATGCAGGTGATTAACACATCTGTAATTTTCAGTCTTAGATGACTGACTATTGTGTTGTGAGTTTGTGACTTACCTAATGTTACACAATTAATGTGTGTCTGAGACAACTTATTGGCTTTGAGAAAGACTGTCAATTTAGGGGTGTTAAATAGATCTGAGGATTTTGAAGCTACTTGAATCAGGGAGGAAAATGTGTTTTGATTGATATAGGCAAAATAAATGAAAACAAATATCATAACTGGATAAATAATAATAAAATAGTATTTAGCAATGACAAAAAATATTTTTGATAATGAAGAAGGTTGGAATCAGCTCCAGTAAGGTATATATTATAATAAAAATATATTTTGGGGAAAATTAAAGCTAAGAATATTTTTGTAGACCACTTAAAGTTTAGAAGAACAAGAAAATGAAATATATCCTTCTTTTTCAATAGAAATCTGGAAGATTAGATGTAGTTGTGGCCACAAGGTACTCTAGGGTCACTAAAGTTCAGTAATAACCTGCTCAGCTCACAACAGGAGGTTCTTCCTTCTCCATTATTTCTGCCCTCTTTGACCCACAAAGAGGGTCATCAAAGTTCTGATGTGGGTCTAGATATCTTTATATGCCTGTGATTCAAAATCTTTCGACTATTTAGCCATTACCTTTATTTCACATATGTCAACCAATTACTCCTGTGTCAATGACATTATCTTACTTAAAAATGCAATTTGATCCAAATGCAAACAATAGAAAATATTTTATCATGTTAAAAAAGAAGACTTATTCTTCTTTAACACAGATATTGTGCATTGAATTTTATGCAAATCAATTCTCTCTAGAAAGAAAATTCCTTTCTGGAGGGTAAATCATCCCTCATTCTGGTATAAAAGGGCAAACTTAAAAGTTAGCTTTTTTGTTTGTTTTCAGCCTTCATGTATCCCATTGAAAGGAAGAAGGAAGTATTAAGCTAAGTGACTGGTTTTGAAAGCACCAGAGAAACTTTGGTGAATCAAAGAGTTTTAGGATCCTGGTATCATTACTTCACAGGATCTGGAACTCAGCTGTGTTTGGAGCTGCTTCTGTGGCTCACATGTAAAAATTGTCCACTTGTAAGAAGCCCCAGAAACTAAATTCTATGGAATATTATCTGACTGTGATAAATCTATTACTAAAAGTGGTCAAAATATCAGTATGGACCTGACCAACACCATGTTGCTCCAAGCCTCTCTTTTTATAATTTCATAGGTCTTGTTTGAACAAGGATGTTTACCATCCATCAAAATTTCCAGCAGTGTTTTGACCCAATACAAATTCATGTTGAGGATGCTATGCCCAACTACCTCAATCCTTTGTGCCACACTCCAGGTATGTGTAGGAGGCTACCTTCAAAAACAGTTAAGAGTGATTAGTTTTCATATGCTCCAATACTTTAGTAATTCAATAATCTATAATTTCATAAGTGTTGGTGGATTCCTTGATAAGACGATCATAGTCCACTCATTTATTCATATATTTACCATGCACTTATTAAGTATCTACTATATGGCCATGCTAGACACTAAGGATACAAAGACAAAATAAAACAATCCCTACCTTCCAAGAGCTTACATTCTATTAGAGTTATAACTGAGGTTACATTTCATAGAAATTGGGTCTTTGAGAGTGGATCTTTGAGAGTAATTGTAATTGAAGAATGTATTCTCTTGTGATCAAATTAGTTAAGAATCTCTCTGAATTTTGTCAGACTAGTTTTTGGACACCAGCCATATAATTTATCATCAAGATTGTTGTGTTTTATTTGGGGGGTGGGGGTCAAGAAATGCAGTATTTGGGTTATTCTGTTGTGTTCTAGGTACCACATTTCTGCAAGAACATTCACAAACTGGAGGATTTCCAGGGATGAGAAATGAAGAAAATGAAGTCTAGGATTTCATTTCCTGCCACATAAGGATATATTAAAGGAGCCAGGAATACATCATGTAGAGAAGAGATGTCTTTGGAGAGATAGAGAGTGATTAAATATTTTTCTTCAAACAGTTGGAAAGATGCCATAGGGAAGAGGGATTAAATTTGATCTATTTGGACCCAGAAAGAAGAATTAGGAACACTTGATCAGAGTTTAAGAGACACAGATAAATAAATGTCAAGAAAAAAATTCCTAGCAATTAGAACTAACCAAAACTGAAATAGTAACTTCTATCCAAGAAAGTGTTTGGTTTCTTACCACTGGATGAGGAGGCCTACTTTTGAAGGATTTGTAGAAAGTATGATTATTATTTTTTATATTATTATTATCATTATTGCATCTAGGTTGGACTGAAACACCTCTGAAGTTACTTCCAACTCTGAGAATATGTGGAAAGATTTTTTTTAAATGAATCCAATTTCTTTTATAGCAATTCCTCAGTTCTTAAATAATGGAGCTAATAGTATTATGCTTAAATGAATATTGAATCAGAGAAAGGGAGATATGGTTGATAGAATAGATATTAAAAGATCAGAATGAATTTGGAACTGAACTGGTGAAAGAGTTCAGGATTCAGTTCAAAGAAATATAAGAATTTAAAACTAATGCAATTAATTAATTCTCTTAAAGCATTTGAATTCAATGAATATTAAAACAAGAATAAAGAAGTCACATTTTTATTAATATGGAACTGCGGTCATCAGTTGCATCTATAAGAATTAACAGGGAATTGTTTTAAATAAGAATGTATTTTCAAATACAAGAGAAGAATATGTTTCAGGAACAGTCATCCTGAACATTTTTAGCTTTGCTGTGATTTCATCTGTGGAGGGAGCTTCCAGGAAGGACATTTCTTTCCCAATGACAAATTCAGTACATTCTTAAATATTTGCTTAGGGGCACTGGAATGTTACGTGACTTATTTAGGGTTAGGTAATATTTGGCCGAGGTGGAATTCAAACCTAGGGCTATCTGATTATAAGGTCTGATTTCTACACACTTTGCAACTTTCTGTTCTGAATATTATGGGTATCTTGTTAACATACCCATTTTTGGTCTTGACATTCTAATTTTAATTCTGCCTCTAAACTTAATATGCAACTTTGAGCAAGTCATTTAACTTCATTTAGCCTCAGTTTCTCCATTTATAAAATAAAACAGCTGACCTAGATTATCTCTAAGATCTCTTTTGATGGTAAAATATTTTGGATTTGTAGAAAAATTGGCTATGATATTATAACCAAGAGAACTTGCAAAAAGTTGATAAAGTAGGGAAGACTGATATTATTTGAATCATAACACCCTTACTCTCTTTCCTATTCAATATTTCTCAGTGGCACAGGTGGAAAATAAAATTATTTTCAATACAAGGTACCACTTTTAAAAGAACAATAATATGAATCAAAAATAAAGTAGCCCTCCAAAGTATTTGGTTGTTGAGTCATTTTTTCAGTTGTATCAAACTCTTTGTGACTGCATTTTTTTTAAAGATACTGGAGTGGTTTGGCATTTCCATCTACATTTCATTTTAGAGATGAGAAAACTGAGACAGACAGGGTGTATCCAGGGTCACAGCTAGTAAATGTCTGAGGTCATATTTAAACTCATGCAAAGCGGTCTTCTTGACTCAAGGTCCAGCACTTTATTCACTGGGCCACCTAACTTCCCCTACCCTTTAAAGTATACCAAGCAATAAATATCAGAAAGAGTTCAGTTGAATTGAGAATGATTAGAGGATCTCAGAATTAGAAGAGAACATTGGAATCATCTAATCCATCTCCAGTTTTACAAATGAGGAAACAGAAGCTAAGAGACATTAAATAATCTGTCCATTTTCACATATGTAGCAAGTAGAAAAGCTAGGATTTTTTCATCTCACTCCAAATTCAGTGATCTTTTCATTATTTCATAGTGACTCCAAGGGGAAGAAAAAGATATTCATGAATTCCAAATTCCTACACCCTCACCAACCCACATACTCAGTCACAACTGTTGACTACTGGTAACAATAATAAATTCTATAATAACTATCTCTACTTCCTAAATAATTTGTTAATTATCCAAAATCAAAACACCCGTTTGTCTCTTTTGAGAAAATTCAACATATCAAAAGATAAAAAGTAAGAGTTAGAGTCACTATTTTATAGATTCAGATCATTCAGCAATGAGTTTATCCATAGCCTTGGGGTTAATAAAATAGTCAGAACTAACGATATTTTGATGAATCATTTCAGAAAAGCATTGTCAACTGAACCTTTCATTATACTAGATAGTGAAAGGGTTAATATTTATCTTATTTTCTCTTTACTTATTTCACTGTCTTTACAAAGATTTTACATTTGCTCAAAGAATTTTTTTTTCTTTTTGCCTCTAATGAGATAAGTTGCCTTACAAATATAAACAAAAGAGGATGAGCAAAAGGAAATAAAAATGACTAAGGTGGAAAACTGAACAGCACATTAAACGTATGCTAATGAATGAGTGAGAGAGGTTCCATGAGGATGAGAAATAGAACAAGAAAACCAAAACCCAAATGACCAACAGACCTCTTCTGAAATTAGTTGTATCTATAGAGAGACACACGCACACATACACACACACACACACTCACATTCACACACACACACACACACACACACACACACACACACACTCCCTTCTAAACAAACACCTTTTCTCCTCATTCTAGCAGTGTTTGACAATGCGAAGAAATGAATGAATGTATTTCTTAATTGTAAATTACTAGCATTGGGCAAATTGTTACTGATATGTATTTTGCTTTTGAGCACTTCGTAAGATGTAAAATCAAGCAGGGAAAATTATACCACTTTCAGTAAATCTGACTCAATTCAAAATATTTTCAAGTAATAAAGTATGCATTTGATGTTTCACAAGACTGCCCTGTGAAGAAATTATTGAAATATTTCCAGTAAAATCAACAAAATGTTATATAAAAGTAAAGTACTTAAAAACCCACATATAAATGGAAAATCATGTCAAGTAAATTAAAAGCATAATAAAATGTTTTAATCTAAAATTAACAAAGGAAGAAAATTGACTATACATATATATTTACCTCACATTAGATAATATAGAGAGAAGATACAAATTAAGAAGAAAAATAAGTAATAATTCCAAGAAGCAAAATCAAAGAAAAAAATAAGTGAAATATAACAAAACCATATAAACAAATGCATAAAATTTAAACAATAAATGTGAAGAACTAGAAATATTAACATAAAGAGGTGAAGATGACTTCATATATGTATCAGTAAACCTTGGTAGGAAGAAAACTTTCATTAGTCCATAGATAGATATATGGATATATTTTATTCAAAATAAATGGAGTAAGTAAAAAAATAAAGATAAGTATTGAAGGCTAATGAGAAGATATACTCATGCAAGAAAATGCAGAAATCAGAGGAAATGCATGATGGAAAGTATTTGGGTAAAGATCAAACAAAATAGAAATAAATGTTATTTTGTTTTTGGAGTGTGCCCCAGATGACATAGCTGGAAAGAGGAATTAGATGAGAAATTAGAGAAACAGATCAAAAGCACAGCAAATAAGCATCATATAGTAGGAACTTCAATTGCTCAGGCATCTGTCTGAGCTCTCTTTCTGCCAAAAGTCAAGAAATTGGCTGTTTCTTGATTAAGTTATAATTTTATCATTCAAAAGTGGAGGGACTGACAAGGTGAAATTTTATTTTGGGTGCTATTCTCACTAATAGAGAGAAATGAGAGCTGCTGAAGTAGAAATTTCCACTTCAAAGTTCCTTACTTAGAAAATGTATAGGTGAGGATTAAAAAAAAGTTACCTTTTTAAAATGGAAACAGACAAAAATGATGATACTGTTCCTGACTAATACCATTTTAAAGCAGTTGTTGCCATCATGAGACAATTGTTCCCAAATTCTCTAAGATCCAAGAAATTACTTTGCCAGGAAGCATTCCAAAAGCAATAGTAGCAAAAGACAATTAAAAATAAAACTACAAAGGATAATAGAAGAATGTAACAACAAAATAACTTTTATAGTGCATCTCTCTGTGAAACAGCTATATGCCTTCGTTAAACAAGTGTACTTGAAGGTTTCATATAAGTTCAAGACATTCTTGGATCACACATACACCCATATTTCTCTAGATTTTCTTATATCCTGTCAAAAAAAGAGAACACACATCGATCTTAAAATGACATTAATTAATGGAGACTACAAAGGGAAATATATATAAATATATATATATATATATATATATATATATATATATATACATTCATTCATACAACAGAGGCAAGCTTTTCCACATGTTTGCATATCACTACTGGGAAAGGAAACAAACTCATTGGTAACATGTATAACTTATATAGCCTGATTAACCCATGCTGTTATGGCACCATATCAACTTAAACACATCTTTGTTCCTGAATCTGACACTTGATGCTTCCTCACTGGTCTACTGATGATTGCTGATGAGCTGGTTTCTCCACTGATCTATGAGTTACTTGCGCTTCTGAGCTTCAAGTTGTTGATACTTTCTATGAGACAATCTTTTCTTCAGACATCATTTTAAGGTTCAAAATTATACTACTATTTAGTTTCTTCACCACAGAATAATGGTCAGAGTTCTTTTGCAAGATACTTCACATTTCTTTTATGAAGCAGATGCATAATCATATTCATTCAGTCAAACCAAAGTCTGTGCATTGTTTATCCTTGATTTTATTTTCTTCTTGCTTCACTGATCATCCTTGCAGGCCTGGCCAATAATATGGTTGAGAGATCAAATTGTTCCTCTTCCCATAAGCAAAAAGGAACTGTGATGACAATAAAAATATACAAATGTAATATGAGATCTACCTAAGCTGGTTCATTTTGGAAATATTTATAGACAAGTCATAATGGGAACAACTAATAAACAGGAAATGGAAATTTCTGCTGTCATTTCTACAGTGTTCTATTTTTTTAATATATATTAAATTTATTTATTTAACTTTTAACATTCATTTTCACAAAATTTTGGGTTACAAATTTTCTCCCCTTTTATCCCCTCCCCGCCCCAAACACCAAGCGTTCTAATTGCCCCTATGACCAATCTGCTCTGTCTTCTATCATCCCTCTCTGCCCTTGTCTCCATCTTCTCTTTTGTCCTGTAGTGCCAGATAGCTTTCTATACCCTTTTACCTATATTTCTTGTTTCCTAGTGGCAAGAACATTACTCGACAGTTGAACCTAACACTTTGAGTTCCAACTTCTTTACCTCCCTCCCTCTCCACCCCTTCCCTTTGTAAGGCAAGCAATTCAATATAGGCCAAATCTGTGTAGTTTTTCAGATGACTTCCATAATAGTTGTGTTGTATAAGACTAACTATATTTCCCTCCATCCTAACCTGTCCCCCTTTACTTCTGTTCTCTTTTGATCTTATCCCTCCCCATGAGTGTCAACCTCAAATTGCACTCTCCTCCCCATGCCCTCCCTTCTATCATCCCCCCCACCCTGCTTGTCCCCTTATCCGCCACTTTCCTGTATTGTGAGATAGGTTTTCATACCAAAATGAGTGTGCATTTTGTTCTTTCCTTTAGTGGAATGTGATGAGAGTAGACTTCATGTTTTTCTCTCACCTCCCCTCTTTATCCCTCCACTAATGAGTCTTTTGCTTGCCTCTTTTATGAGAGATAATTTGCCCCATTCAATTTCTGCCTTTCTCCTCCCAATATCTTTCTCTCTCACTGCTTGATTTCCTTTTTTTTTAAGATATGATCCCATCCTCTTCAATTCACTCTGTGCACTCTGTCTCTATGTGTGTGTGCGTGTGTGCATGTGTGTGTGTGTAATCCCACCCAGTACCCAGATACTGAAAAGTTTCAAGAGTTACAAATATTGTCTTTCCATCTAGGAGTGTAAACACTTCAACTTTAGTAAGTCCCTTATGACTTCTCTTTGCTGTTCACCTTTTCCTGGTTCTCTTCATTCTTGTGTTTGAAAGTCAAATTTTCTTTTCAGCTCTGGTCTTTTCATCAAGAATGCTTGAAAATCCTCCATTTCATTGAAAGACCAATTTTTCCCCTGAAGTATTATACTCAGTTTTGCTGGGTAGGTGATTGTTGGTTTTAGTCCTAGTTCCTTTGACTTCTGGAATATCCTATTCCATGCCCTTCGATCCCTTAAAGTAGAGGCTGCTAGATCTTGGGTTCCCCTGATTGTATTTCCACAATACTTGAATTGTTTCTTTCTAGCTGCTTGCAATATTTTCTCCTTGACCTGGGAACTCTGGAATTTGGCCACAATGTTCCTAGGAGTTTCTCTCCTTGGATCTCTTTCAGGTGGTTTTCTGTGGATTGCTTGAATATTTATTTTGCCCTCTGGTTCTAGAATCTCAGGGCAGTTTTCCTTGATAATTTCATGAAAGATGATGTCTAGGCTCTTTTTTTGACCTTGGCTTTCAGGTAGTGCCATAATTTTTAAATTGTCTCTCCTGGATCTATTTTCCAGGTCAGTTGTTTTTCCAATGAGATATTTCACATTATCTTCCATTTTTCCATTCTTTTGGTTTTGTATTGTGATATCTTGCTTTCTCACAAAGTCATTAGCCTCCATCTGTGCCATTCTAATTTTGAAAGAACTATTTTCTTCAGTGAGCTTTTGAATCTCCTTTTCCATCTGGCTAATTCTGCTTTTTAAAGCGTTCTTCTCTTCATTGGCTTCTTGAGCCAGTTTTGCCAATTGAGTTATCCTATTTTTCAAGGTGTTATTTTCTTCAACATTTTTTTGGGTCTCCTTTAGCAGGGAGCTGACCTGCTGTTCATGCTTTGACTTCATGTCTCTCATTTCTCTTCCCAGCTTTTCCTCCGCCTCTCTAACTTGATTTTCAAAATTCTTTTTGAGCTCTTCCTTGGTCTGAGCCCATTGGGTGGGCTGGGACACAGAAGCCTTGCCTTCTGTGTCTTTGCCTGATGGTAGGCATTGTTCTTCCTCATCAGAAAGGCAGGTAGGAAATGCCTGTTCACCAAGAAAATAACCTTCTATAGTCTTATTTCTTTTCCCTTTTCTGGGCATTTTCCCAGCCAGTGACTTGACCTCTGAATATTCTCCTCACACCCACCTCGCCTCCTGATCCTCCCAGCCAGCATTTGGGGTCTGAGATTCAAATGCTGCTTTCAGCCTCAGGGCTTTGGGTGGGGGCAGGGCTGCTATTCAGTGTGAGATTAAGTTCAGATGCTCAGGTTGGGGCAGGGCCGCCTCTCAGGCTCAGTTCCCTCAGGGGGTTTATGCACAGACCTTCAACAATGGATCCAGGCTCCTGCCCACCCGGGGAGCCCCGGTCCGCTGCCACCCCTCAGCGTCTCCCTCCCGAGGGGGCCCAAGCCATGGGGGCACCCCACTCCCCCCTCGACCCGCCAAAGAGACTCTCTCGCCAATCTCTGCCACCTGTGGGTGGAGGGACCTGCGCGGCCACTGGAGATACAGTCTCCTAAGCCCGCTCGGGTCTATTCCTCTTGGTGCCGCGGCCGCAGCAGGCCTGGGCTGGGCTGGGCTCCATGTCTGCAGCGTGATGGACCCTCCGTGAGAGGTCCACAGGTCCCTCCAGAACAGAAATCTCCTTCGCTCCACTGTTCCGCAGCCTCACTGCTCCAGAACTTGCCGTGAGTTATTTTATACCTATGTTGTATGGGTTGTGGGTTCGGAGCTATGTGTATTTGCGTCTTTCTACTCCACCATCTTGGCTCCGCCCCCAGTGTTCTATTTTTAATAGTGATAATCATAGAAACATCAAATTTTTATTTTACCACTTTAGCACCCAAAGCATACTGACTCTTAAAAAGATAAAATTAGGAAAAATCATTGTTTGCACAGGATATAGGCAAAACACATTTAAAGATAATCTAAGGTCAATTTCAGTGATATATAAATCTTTAATAAGATTCCCAAAGACCAAGAAAAAATCTATATTGTTCATGTAGCAAAAATAGGCAGGGGTGCAAATGAGAAAATATTGGAAACTCTTGTTACATACATTTGTCTTTTTATCTTTGCCTCATACCAAAGAAAATATCATATACATATATATATATATATATATATATATATATATTACAGGTATCCTAGATGAAAAATAATTAAAGTTAATGCGAAGGTATTTTTTAACAAATGATTTTCTATAACAGATCATATCTCTGGATTCAACCAACTAAGAAACATTGAGAATAAAACATACTACTATATCCATTTGTTGCTATTTTGAAAAGCATTTGAATTGATAGAACAAAATGCCAGTGCAAAATTTTCCCTAAAATATCTTATGTGTAAGTTCTACAGCATTCCATGACAGATGCTATTGCAGAGATAATTTTGTTCAATGACCCACAGGATATTAACATTAAATGAAGTATGAAAGATAGAGACATATGCTCATATGTTTTCCAGAATCATTTAAAATGTCTTACACAGAAACACCCCCAATCTATATTGACCATATACCTGTTTACAGACGACTGTGTGCAAATTACTTTAAGCTTCAGAATACAAAACACCTACCTCAATGCAATTTAAAAAGAAAGAAGTAAAGGAAGGAAGGAAGGAAGGAAGGAAGGAAGGAAGGAAGGAAGGAAGGAAGGAAGGAAGGAAGGAAGGAAGGAAGGAAGGAAAATATTAGTCATCAACAGTGGAAAACCAAAGTGGGTTATATATATGTGTGTGTGTGTGTGTGTGTGTGTGTGTGTGTGTGTGTGTGTGTGGGCGTGTACATGAATAAATATGCCTATACACACACACACACACACACACACACACATATATATATATATGCATATTAATTGTTTTGTCTTCCATCTATTGGTTATTGCCCACCTATCCTTATAATTTGTTTGAACATAGTTATTTGCATGATGCCATCTCCTCCATTAGATTGTGACTTCTTCCAGGTCAGGAACTGTCTTTTGCTTTTCTTTATATCCCCAGTGCTTAGCATGTTGACTGACACAGAGTAGTCACTGAAAAAATGCTTATTGACAGAGAGAGAGAGAGAGAGAGAGAGAGAGAGAGAGAGAGAGAGAGAGAGAGAGAGAGAGAGAGAGAGAATCAGATTATAGGGTGTAGTTGAATGAACAGTATTATTCAAAATTTTCAATAGACAAATTAGGTCAAAATTATTCATTTTATCTTAGTATTTTTTACTTGAAAATCAAGAAGAAATCATCATATAATTTAATCATCATTTCCTCATGACATCCATGCTATCATGTGTTTTTTTATGCTTTTTTTTTTAAAATCTGTATGTACCTAAACACATATTTTTTGGTTGGTTGCTGTCCTTTGTCTTCTAAGAGGACCAAAATGAGATCACCATTATTAAGTGAAATTTCAGTGTGTCCGACTGTGGCTGATCAGACCAATAAGAGCTCGGAATGCTCTACCATGGGTTGGGCGCAGATAGTCTGTATGAATACTTGGGGTAAATATTCCAAATGTGTGCATCCTGCATTTGCTTTGTGCTGTCTCAATTCTACTTTGCTCACCTTTTCTTACATGGGCACGCCATGCCGAGTGATCCTGTGCCAGTGTCTCCTATGTTGCACAATAAATCCGAAGTTCTTGAGACAGACCTTGAAAATGTCCTTTTTTCATTTTTTCTAGCCACCATGTGATCACCTGTCCTGTGTAAGTTCTCCATAAAATAGTCTTTTTGGCAAGTGTACATTTGACATTCGAACAATGTGACCAGCCCATCAGAGTTGCACTCTGTGACACATAGTTTGAATGTTTGGCAGTTCAACTCGAACAAGGACTTCAGGGTCTTCTACCTTATCCTGCCTGGTGATTCTCAGAATCTTCCTAAGATAGTTCAAATGAAAATGATTCAGTTTCGTGCCATGGTGCTGGCAGACTGCCCATGTTTCACAGGCATACAGCAATGAGATCAGCACAGCAGCTCTGTAGACCTTCAATTTGATAGTTGGTCTAATTCCTCTTCTCTTCCAAACACTGAGCTTTCTCTGGCAATGCTTACATCAACCTAAACATATGTAAAAATATGTGAAGGAGCTGCTATTTATCTTGTACAGAGTCCCTATCTTAATGCAGATCGAGACCTATCTATGAATGAGAAGAAGATTCTAAAGACTTACCTGAGGAAATACAGGTTAAGGGATTTCCCAGTATTCGTGTGGCATCATTTGATATTGGGACAAGGGTAGATGCATTTTACTAAACTGCTTCTCAGTCTGTGTACTTACTAACTAGCAAATGAATATGATGGGGTACAGACTCTGGGAACCTTCTTAAACTCTTTTTGAGTCTTCTTACTTAATTGCCAGATTAAGATTGACTCTGGCAGATTCTCATACTTGATTACTTCCTATCCACATCTTCCATTGTCTGATACTTCTGTTCTGTGGATCTAGATGGCTCAGGAAAAGACAGTGAGGTTGGTGACCTTGCACAGCCCTGCCTCACTCAAATCAAACTCAACTGCAAGTCATGTCATCATCTCCATGTCGTGGTCCTCTTAGAGAAAAAAGGACAAACACAGTAACAACCTCTCCATTGCCTCCAGCTATCTCCCACACTTGATCAGTAACCCCACTCCCACCAAGATCCTCCTTAGACCCCTCCTCCTGGACTACTTGGCCACCCCTAGATCTTTCTCAAGGTTTTTCTGAATATAAGTTCCCTCTTGCCTCTGTGAAGGTCTTCAGATTCAATATAGCTCAGATTAAATGTAGCTCAGATTCTATCTGGCCTGCATGTCAATATAAGTGTCACAAATGGTGACAACCCAATATGGTGAATCTTTAATAAACTTTGTTTTACTTTGGCTGAAAGAAGGCTTCGGTCGAATTCATTAGGGCAAGAACCAGAGTGTGGATATTTTGGGATCCCAAGCACCTCAAACCTAAACATGTGGTTCCCTGACCTCAACAAATGTACTATCAAGCTCATGAAATGTGAGGCTCAAATCCATGTTCAGAATTCAAAGATAGGACAATATGCTGTACCTTATATACTTTGCACTGAAATTGTTTTCACTTGCTTTACAATGAATATAATGGTTTTCTAGGCTTCTTAGACAATTTAAAATAAATTCCTTTGAAACTTAGAAAATTGTTGAACAATTTTGGGGGTTATCAATACTTTTCTTTGAAAAGAAAAGAAAAAAGAGCTGATAATTTGAATTGACTAAGGTATGTATGGCAGACATGGATATTACTTTCCCTGAATTTCCCAACGTTCTTCTATGCTTCATAGATTCACTTAAACTGTATTATATGCAACATCTAGATCTTAACATTTTCATATTGAGCAGAAGGTATAGCTTTGAAGCAATAACAAATGCTATATTAACTTTAAACATCATTTTCTAGGAAGCATTCAAGATTTTGTGACAAGAATAATATCACAGGTAAAAGATCTATTAGCCAGAGGCCAACAAAATTTCTCTATTTTCAAAATTGGAAATGCGAGTAGTCTTTAACTAGACCAATAACAAATTAAAAAATATGATTTAGTAGAGTCCCTATTAAATGAATCTTTCCTTAATGAACAGATTTTCAATATCACGAATTGCACCCCTCTTTCTATATTTGAAGGGAAGGCATCTTCCTGACATTGATGGGGTTTCCTATATTTTCAATGAAAATTATATGGACAGCAAACTACATTTGTTTGCTATATAAAAATATCAATTTTCATTTGAGTTTTATATTGCTATGTGCTAATATTAAAAAGAAGAGTAAAGTTTCTAGAAGTTGTACATGAGTTAAAGAAAAGCCAATAATTCTAGTTTATTTCTTTGTTGTTGTTAGGTCCTTTGAGTCATGTCCCACTCTTTGTGACCTCATTTGGAGTTTTCTTGAAAAAATACTGGAGTGATTTGCTATTTGCTTCTACAGCTCATTTTATAGATGAGAAAACTGAGGCCAATACAATTAAGTGACTTGCCCAGGTCATATAGCTATTAAGTGTGGGAAGTCAGGATTGAGTTCAGAAAGATGAGTCTTCCTTACTCCAGGCCTGGTACTCTATCCATTGTGCCACTTAATTGCCCCTAGCTAATTTCATTTGTTCAACGTATATAAATAAGTAAATGAACACACGCAATAATCATTACTTCTTCTCAAATGTAATTAATGATTTTAGCTCATTAATTAAATTTAATAGTAAAAATAATTATGCACACACATATAGTACTTAAGGTATAAATATAAGTTGTGTGAAGTCAATAATGCAGATATTACTCTCAAGTACTCAAACTGAGTTGTTTTCTCATCTAATATGGAGTTCCTCTTATTGATGCAAGCAATAACCCATCTGTGCTACCCATCCATTGTGACTCTTGTAACTGACTCCCAAAAGTTCACCACAGATATCCTCTAAATGTCTGAACTTTTTTTCTTTCTCCTGCTACTGTGGGGACACCTGTGAAGCATTCTTGTTACCCACTTGTCATATTTACAGATGTTCTTTAAGTTCCTCTATGTGTTACTTATTTTGAGATTTTTGGAGGTAGTTGTATTCCATGTCTTGCAGACATATATGACAATTCCAATAGAAGGTTAATAGTGAAAAAAATGGTCCTTTGTTTCATTGGAAGCTTACAATTTCTCTAAACCAATCAAGCCTGCTCTGATCATCATGTTCCAATGTGGGCCCAGGTCATTGTTTCTTTGTACTTTCTGTATTGTTTATGCACACTATTTAATAAAGTGTGTAAGGTTTCCATCAAAATGCATATTTTCCTGTCTCCATTCATAGATGATGGAAATGAACTTCAGTTCAGTTCTGAACTTCAAGGAGATTGACATGGCTAGTGTAATGTTGTTATTCAATTGTTTTCAACCATGTCCAACTCTTTGTGACAGTATTTGGAGTTTTCTTAAGAAAGATCCTGGAGTGTTGTAATGGGAGTTAAAAATCTTCCCTGACCATTAATAGACCTCAGGTAGGGCTATTGAGGGAGGCTTGATTAGGGGAGGTCTGTTTCTTATTAAGGTCTATGCCGTTTTGCTGATTGCTAATAAGGAACTGGGCAACAGGGGTCATGGCCTCTGGCTCTGAAAACAATATACATGCTCTGAGGGGAGGTTTTGCTTTGGAGCGTAGTTTTGAAAGAAGATTTGTGTGCCACATTAGCACAAGCATGTTATACATCCTTCGCCTTCCCTCCCACCCCCTTGAAAACCCAGATGTTGGTGCTTTCCACTCTGGTAACTATCTTTATATGCAATGGTCAGAGAGTTGAAAGCTTGTTCTTTGGTTTTTATTTCTCTGCTGAATAGAAAGCTTTGGAAAAGTAAAAGATAAAAGGTTCCTCTGGAAGCATTTGGTTGAACTAATTAAAGTGATTGCTGCCTTTCCTTTTATAAATGCAGATCTTAGACCCAGTGATAGCAGGCCCCTCTGTGTATGTCAGGATGCATACTGATATAAGTGGTTCACCATTGCATTCTCTAGCTTATTTTACAGATGAGGAAACAGATAAACAGGATTAAGTGACTCACCCAGGACCATACAGCTATCAAGTGTCTAAGCAATATTTGAAGTCAGGAAAGTGAGTCCTTCTGACTTTAGGCCCCAACATTCTATTCACTGTGCTACCTAGTTTTGTCTAACTTATATGAAAAATGATTCTTAATAATCAACATCTTGGAGATTCCTTCCAAAGTCCTGGTTTTAAATTCAGTCTTTCTTCTGAAGGACATGACTGATAATGAGATTGCATTGACTCTCTTTATCCTGATCAAATCCCAACCCAAGCATGCAGGGAATTTAATCTAAAGTAGAGAAGCCCAATCCATTCCATTCAAACTGGGGTGGAGACATTTTGTCTACTTAGCCCAAGGCTGTGGTATAGTTAGGAGTAGTCTGGTATAGAAACATTTTTTCTTCTGAGTTGAAAAGATGATGGAGTTATATCAACCCTTTTTGGAAGAGTATAAAAACTGTATGGCCTAAGACCAAAGGGAACTCAGTTTTGACCGCTGCTCTACATCCATGCCCCAAACACTTTGAAAAAAAAAAATAAACTTGTGTATGACCTAATCCTGACCATTTTTTAAAGACCGAACTCTGTAAAGTTGACCTTGATAATTATTTAATTTCATTTGAACCTCAATAAGGGCCAGAGCCTGAACTAATCAACCAGAAGAAGCACCTCAGCCTAACAAATATTTCCTTCTGTGAGTAAACTCAGAGAATTCACCTTTATATGGCAACAAGGCAAGATGGGGCTGACTTAATAGCTTCTTTTCCTATTTATGGACATAAAGGATGAGACCCTTAACCTAAGACACTATCTTGAATAATGGGACTTTTTATTATCTTCATATTTTTTGGACATATACTGTTATGGCATGCTCATGGAAAGGAAAACACAGACATCCTGGGTCATAGTTTCAAATGACACTTTGTTAACTCTCTTATTTTCTTGTAGTTGCCACCTATTCAATTAAAAAAATTCCTTTCTCCATAGACCCGTGCCTGACACCATATACAAGAATAAAGTCCAAATGGGCAAACAGTTCAGGTACAAAGATTGATACTATGGACAAACTGGAGGAGAAAAGAATAGTGTATTTATCAGATTTATGGAGAAGGGAAGAATTTTTGACCAAAGAAGAGATAGAAAATATTATGAAGTGCAAGATGGATAATTTTGATTACATTACACTGAAAAGTTTTTGCACAACCAAGCTCAATGCAACCAAAATTCATAGGGATGTAGTATATTGAGAAAGAATTTTTACAGCTAATCTTGGGAATAAAGGCCTCATTTCTAGAATATATAGAGAACTGAGTCAAATGTACAACAATGCAAGTCATTCCCCAATTGATAAATGGTCAAAGAATATCAACAGGCAATTTTCAAAGGAAGAAATTAGAAATATCTATAATCATGTGAAAAAAATGCTCTAAATCACTTTTGATTAGAGAGATACAAATCAAAACAACTCTGAGGTACCACATCACACCTATTGGATTGGCAAATATGACAGAACAGAAAAATTATAAATGTTGGAGAGGATGTAGGAGAGTTGGAACACTAATTCATTGTTGGTGGAGCTGTGAGCCCATCTAATAATTCTGGAGAGTGGTTTGGAATTATGCCCAAAGGGCTACAAAAATGCACATACCCTTTAATCCAACAATATCACTTCTAGGACTGTATCCCCAAGAGATCATAAAAATGGGAAAGGGTCCCACATGTACAAAAAATATTTATAGCAACACTCTTTGTAGTTGCCAAAAACTGGAAATCAAGGGGATGTCCATCAATTGGGGAATGGCTGAATAAATTGTGGTGTATGAATGGAATGGAATACTATTGTGCTATAAGAAATGCTGAACAAGAAGACTTCAGAGAGGCCTGGAAAGACTTATGTGATCTGATGCTGAGCAATAGGAGCAGAACCAGGAGAACTCTGTGCACAGCAATGACCACAGTGTGCAGTTTTTTCTGGTAGACTTGGATCTTCATAGGAATGCAAGGACATTAAAAAAAAATTCTCAATGGTCTTCTAAGGCAAAATGCCTTCCATATCCAGAGAAATAACTATAGAATTCAATTGCAGAATGTAGCAATCATTTGTGTGTGTGTGTGTGTGTGTGTGTGTGTGTTATGTTTTGGTTTGTCATATGATTCCTCCCATTTATTTTCTACACAGCATGACGATAGTGAAAATGCATTCAATAGGAATGTATGTGTAGATCCTATATAGAATTGTGTGCTGTCTTGAGGAGGGAGGGGGATGGTGGGGGTAGGTAGGGGGAAAAAAATCTAAGTTTTCTGGTAGTAATTGTAGAATATTAAAAATAAATAAAATGAATATATATATAATATGTATATATATATATATATATATATATATATATATATATATATATATATGTAAAAATATTTATAATACCTACCTCAAAAGGTTGCTATGAGACTCAGGAAAAAAAAATTCCCAATGGCCTTTTAAGGCAAAATGCCTTCCATACCCAGGGGAAGAATTTTGGAATTCATTTGCAGAATGTAGCGATAATTTTCTCTTGTTTTATGTCTTGGTTTTCTATATGATTCCTCCCACTCATTTTAATTCTTCTACACAACATGACTATAGTGAAAATATATTTAATAGGAATGTATGTATAGAACCTTTATAAAATTGTGTGCAGTCTAGGGGAAGGAGAGAGGAGAGAGGGAAAAAATAATCTAAATTATATGGTAGTGTTTGTAGAACACTAAAAAAAAATAAAATTAATATATAAAAATAGAAAAAAAATGAAAACTACTTTCTCATAATATGGTTAAACATATATGGAGATCGCAAATTTGCGTGGCATAGAGACCCTGAGTTGAAATTGTTCTAAAACATACTTAAGACTGATCATTTTTTTATCACTCAGAATTCACATTCTGAATCCTTCTACATAGGAGTTTGTTAGCTTCAGCTAGCTTTAAAGGAATATGAATTTACATATCGCTTAGCCTGTTTTCTTCCTTTAACCAATCTTGAAGGCTGGTAATATGTAATACTCTGTCTGATAAGCATCAGAGCCAGAATTCAAATTTCAATCTTTTGTCTTTCAATCCTGTACTTTTTTGCATACACAAATAAATGCCAAATGACAATTGTCATTTTTACTATATAATATACAATATCTCCTTTAAAAGTAGAAAATAAAAATTGTTTTTAAAGATAATTTCTTCATTACCAGTAAGTATTTTCATTAATGCAATCTATACTTCAGTTTGGATAAATGATATTTGATTGGCTTCATCAAGTGTGTAACTAAAATACAGTCAAAGATATGTTTATTCCTGTTATTATTTTTCTCCCTGCAAAACTGTTTATTGAACTAAGATAGAGCTCAGCTACCTCAATTTCACTGAGAAATACAACATCAGGGGTAACTATGGAATATATGATATTTATCTTTTCTACATGCAAGTTCCCTTTGTAAAAACTTTTAATTTCAGTGCCCACCCTCCCAACTCCTCATACTTTTCTTTCATATTTTTTTTTGCTTCCCATATTAAAGCTTTTTCACTGGAAACTATGGAGCAGTCATTTTCACCCATCTATAAGCTTTCCACTTTTTTGTGATTATGTTTAAGTTCGTGTGTTACCTCTCTGGGTGCTATTTGCACTTTAAACCTTATCTTTCAATTCAATTTAGCACACATTCTTATGCAAGGACTATAAGCAAGGGACACAAACTCTGGGGATACAGAGGAGATGTCTCTTCCTTCACGGCATTTTTATGCTACTGAAGAGTTTTATATTCATATTTAATTGTGTAACAAAAGAAGTAGATAGTATTGTTCTATAGCTAAGGGATTCTTCTGAGAGTCTCTGAAATAACATGAGACAGTGTGTAGACTATTATATGAATAAGACCAAAGCCACAATTTTCTAGGTTCACAGTCTTCCATATAAAGAGTGTCTGATGAAGTATACTCAATAATGGAAGAGAAATTGGAGTCATTAACATCCATCCCGCAGCAACAATAAAGCTCAATGCTATGAAAGATGAGTTTCCAATATCACTGCTCAACTACCTACCTGATTTTTTCAAAATGAAGGTATTTCTGAATGTTTTAGATATCAGTCTCCTCAGAATTTGTTCTAAGAAAAGAAAAACTAGATTGGGTTGTGTCCACATTTTAATTTCTCTCATAAGCTGGTGACATGCAATGCATGGGAGTTACAGTCCAGAACAGGCTCAATTTGGAGATTGGTAATGCCTACAAAAAATAATCATTTTTTACACAACTTACCAGTGAGGGATACCAAGTGCATGCAATGAATTCTACAATGGAAAAAATGAGTAGATATATCTACAGTTGCTGAATATTTTTTGATACAATAGTCTGATTCAAAATGATCCCATTCTTTGATCATTTGAATCCCCAATGACTATACTAATAATAACACGAAGTGATCAAGTTTCAGATTTTGCAGGAACCTCACAGGTCATCTAGTTTAGATAAAGTACCCAAGCTTTAAATTATATATGTAAGTGTCATATGCTCTACATCATATTCAAGTGACTATCAACATTTTCCTGAAGACTTTGAGGACAGAAGAATTCACAACTTCTCAATGAAATTCTAATTATACTTTTGGATAATCTTATTTGTTAAGAAGTTCCCTACCGTTAATCTCATCTAAATGTTTTTTTTGCAACTTCTATTTCTTCTAATTCTACCCTCTAGAAATAAAACAGAACAAATCTTATCCTTCTTCCAAAGTTCTTCAAATAATTGCAGACAAGTACTATGTCCCAGGAACTATAGAGTAAAAATTCTCAGTTCCTTGTGGCCCTTCACTCTCCTTGTTAGATTACTAAGGGTCTCATTGATGAGGTCAGAGAACCATATCTTGAGGTTGGGGAAGCATAATATTGAGATGTGGGGTGCTTGGAACCCCAAAATACTGACATGTGGATTCCTGAGGAAAAAATTCAACTCAAGCTTCTTTCAGCCAAAGTAAAACAAAGTTTATTAAAGATTCACCATATTGGGTTGACTTATAAGAGGCCTCCCCATTTGTGATGCTTGTATTGACAAGCAGGCCAGATAGAATCTCAGCTAGACAAAATCAGAGCTAGATTGAATCTGAGCCTTCATGGAAGTGAAATGGAACTTATATACAGAAAAAGTGTGGGGGATATTTTATGGGGTCATTGCTGCTAAAACGATCCCCAAATATTTGGACTTGTTCCCAGACTCCTCTTCTCCTCAGTGATACAACAGGTGGAAAACAGAACATGAAAATTACCCCAAGAAAACGCTATTATAGGGATATGTCCTTAAAACTCACAGTAAACTTAGTGGGATCTTCTGAGCATCCCCCCAGTTTCTCTTTGATATGAATTAGGTATGAGTTAGAGAATGGGACATGCGCTCTAATTGTCCCAATAGGTGAGACAGGTGCTTCCCTCCTGAAAAAATCCCTGAAGGCACTTGGGAAGAGAGATAAGAAGTTGTATTTGTAAGGGAGGGCCTGGGGAATGCCAGCTAAACTGGATTAGAGAGCAAGGGGATCCCGCTACCAGAGGAAAAGGTCAGCTGGCACCTGAGCAGAGGAAGAGGTGAGAGGGGGAGCTACCTCAGAAACTGTAATGGAGGTGAGGTCTGAGGACTGAGTGGGTGTCACCTCAAAGGGAGGGACCACAGAGGGAGGCACCTCAGTGACACTCATGCCTTTCTTTTAAAATTATTTTTTTTAATTTAAGAAGAATGTATTCTCTCTCTGCCACCTTCCCCTTGCAAATACTAGGAAAAAATAATGAAATAAAAAAACCTAAAAAATATGCATAATTTTGCTTTTAAAACCTAAATTCCTCATATTTAAAAATGTGTGAATCATTCATTATCTTTAGTCTGTTACTTCTCTGTCAGGAGGTGGGTAGCATTCTTTATCATTCAAATCTGTAAAAGCATTATGAATTATTTCATTGAACAGACTTCGTGAATCCTCCAAAATTGTTGATTTTAAAAATGTTATTTTTGCAAGAAAATTTTTTCTGATTCTTCTTAGGTTATTTTTGTTGAAATTTTTTGTAAGTCTTAGGGGAAGCTGCTTGGCATAGCGAATAGAGCGCCAAACCTGGTGTCAGGAAGACTCATCTTCCTGAGTTCATATCTGGACTAATACCCTTACTAGCTGTGTAACCCTTGACAAGTCACTTAAACCTGTTTGCCTCAGTTTCCTAACTTCTAAAGAGCTGGAGAATGAAATGGCAAATCACTCCAGTATTTTTGTCACAAAACCCCGAAAGAGGTTCCCTGAACATATTCTGATTTCTCTGAAATGCTGCATTTTGTCATTTCTGATAGTGCAATGCTCTTCAATTACATATACCATCATTTATTCAGCCTTTTCCCAATTGAAGAGTATCTTTTTTATTTTCCAGTTCTTTACGCCCCCAGAAAAAAAACCCTGCCATAGATAGTTTTATACATATAGGAATTTTTCTTCTTTCTTTCATCTCTTTCAAATATAAGCCTATGGGTCAAATAGTTACCATAATTCTTTATGATTTTGAATTGGCATTAGCTTTCTTGGCTACCAAATTCCACCACTGACCTTAAAATTCACAAAAATCTTCAGATATTTTAAATAGTTCAACTAACTGGTCATATATTCCCTATTATAGAATTCTGGTTTATTTTTTGAACGCAAACAGGCATGAAACTTTAAATTAATAACTTGCAAATTTCATCCCCTCCCTCCCCCATCTCCATCTCATTTGGCCAAATTCTCTAACCTGCTAAGATAATTTGTATCTGGAATTTTTTTAAAAAAATATATTTATTTATTTTTAATTTCCAACATTCATTTCCATAAGATTTTGCACCCCAAATTTTCTCCCCACCTCTCCCCTATGCCCACCCCCAAGACAGCAAACATTCTGATCACCCCTTTCCCCAATCTGCCCTCCTTTCTTTCACACCCCTCCCTTCTCTTACCCCATCCCCTCTATTTTCTTGTAGTGCAAGACAGATTTCTATACCCCATTGTCTGGATATCTTATTTCCCAGTTGCATGTAAAAACAATTTTTTAACATTCCTTTTTAAAACTTTGAGTTGCAACTTCTCTCCCTTCCTCTCTCTGCACCCATCCCCACTGAGAAGGCAAGCAATTTGATATATGTTATACATGTGTAGTCATGCAAAAGTCTTCTATAAAAGTCATGTTATGAAAAACTAACTATATTTCCCTCCATCCTGTCCTATCCCCCATTTATTCTGTTCTCTCTTTTGACCATATCCCTCCTCAAAACTATTTATTTATAATTATGCCCTCCTCCCACTTGTTCTTCCTTCTGTCATCCCCTGACCCCTGCTCATCCCCTTCTCCCCACTTTCCTGTAGTATAAGATAGATTACCATAGCAAATTGAGTATTCATGTCATTCCCTCCTTAAGCCATATGTGATGAAGTTAGGCTCACTCTTTTCCTCTCACTTCCCCTTTTTCCCTTCTTTTAAAACTTTTCTCTTGCTTTTTTTGTGTGAGAGATAATTTGTCCCATTCTATTTTTTCCTGTCTCCTCCCAATATGTTCCTCTCTCACTCTTTAATTTTACTTTTTTGTATATCAACCCTTCCTATTCAACTCACCTTGTGCTCTCTGTATATGTATATAATCCCTCAAACTACTCTGGTACTGAGAAAAGTCTCAAGAGTTTCTTTACATGTAGGAATGTAAACAGTTCAACTTTAGTAAGTCCCTTATGATTTCTCTTTCTTGTTTACCTTTGCATGTTTCCCTTGATTCTTGTGTTTTAAAGGTAAATTTTCCATTCAGCTCTGGTCTTCTCATCAAGAATGCTTGAAAGTCCTCTGTTTCATTGAATGACCATTTTTTCCCCCTGAAGTAGTATATTTAATTTTGGTGGGTAGGTGATTCTTGGTTTTTATCCTAGTTTCTTTGACTTCTGGAATATCAGATTCCAAGTCCTGTGATCCCCTAATGTAGAAGCTGCTAGATCTTGTGCTATTCTGATTGTATTTCTACAACACTTGATTTTTTTTCTGGCTGCTTGCAATATTTTCTCCTTGATCTGGAAGCTCTGGAATTTAGATACAATATTTCTAAGAGTTTTCTTTTGAAATCTCTTTCAGGAGGCAATTGGTGGATTCTTTCAGTATTTATTTTTCCCTCTGGTTCTAGAATATCAGGGCAGTTTTCACTGATAATTTCTTAAAAGATGATGTCTTAGCCTTTTTTTTTTTTCATCATGGCTTTCAGGTAGTTCCATAATTTTAAAATTGTCTCTCCTGCATCTATTTTCCAAGTCAGTTGTTTTTCCAGTGAGATATTTCACATTGTCTGCTATTTTTTCATTTCTTTGGCTTTGTTCTGTACTTTTCTGGTTTCTCATAAAGCTTCCATCTTCTCCATTCTAATTTTTAAGGGACTATTTTCTTCAGGGAGCTTTTGGATCTCCTTTTCCATCTGACCAATTCTACTTTTAAGGGCATTCTTCTCTTCATTGGCTTTGTGGATCTCTTTTGTCATTTAGGTTAGTCTATTTTTAAAGGTGTTATTTTCTTCACCTTTTTTGGGTTTTTTTTTTTTTTTTGGAGTCAAGTAGTTGACTCGATTTTCATAATTTTTTTGTATCACTCTCATTTCTCTTCCCAGCTTTTGCACTACCTCTCTTATTTGATTTTCAAAATCCTTTTTGAGCTCTTCCATGGCCTGAGACTAATTTATAATTTCTTGAGATTTTAGATGGAGGAGCTTTGACTTTGTTGTTTTCTGCTGTTTGCATGTTTTGGTCTTCCTTTTCACCATAAGATTCTAAAGTCTGATTCTTTTTTTTCAGTTTTTGTTCATTTCCTGAGCCATTTACTTGACTTTTTGTACTCTTTGTTAAGGTAGATTTCTGCTTCCAGTGGGATTGGGGGAGGAGGGTGTAGAGTCAGCCTCTCGGTTCCCCCACAACATGTGTGCCTAGAGCTTCAGAAACAGACCACACCTCTGCCCCTATGGCTGCTTCAGGTTCCTCCGCCTTCCCCCTCTGCTGCTCTGGGGATGGGGATGGATCACTCCACTCTTCTGTAATGGTCCCACAGGCTTTTTCCACTGACCTTCCAATTTGTCCTTGAGGTTTCAGGGGCCTGAAGTCTGGAAACTGCCACAAGTGTGAGTGACTCAGTCTCTCTAAGGCCTGCTCAGGTCGTGTCTGTGGCCCAGTCTGAACTTTTCCCTACTTCCTATGTGGCCCAATAGATACTTCCCAGTGATTTTTCAGGCTATGTTGGGCTGGAGATTTGCTTCACTCTGTCATTCCGTGGATTCTGCAGCTCCAGATTTTGTTTATAGATATTTTTTACATGTATTTGACTGGGTTTGGGGTCAGTGCTCTAGAAAATGCATGTTGTTTCTCCACTATCTTGCCTCTGACCTGGAATTTTTTTCCAATATGCTAGTCTTCCCTTTCCCTACTAGGTTTGTATTTTCTGCCCACCCTATACATCTTTATCCCAACCACTGAGAGAAATACATAGGGCCCAGCACAGATCACTAAGCCATTAAAGATCCTTCTTGTAGCCATAAAATTGTTGACTGTTCTTTAAATTTAACCTTTCGATGACTTTCAAATATATTCTACTATGTTTTAGCCCACATATTTTTATCATTTCCACAATTATGGTATAAGAGACTTTATCATTTGCTTTAAGAAAAGCTATATGTATTATATCTATGGCATTCCCCTGGCCTTTCAGTATAATAAACAAGTCCAACAGGAATGATGTTAGTCTGTGATGACAGTATTCAACAATGATAATAATAATAGCTAACATTTATGCATCACTTACTATGTGCCAGACACTGTGCTAAACACTTTACAATTATCATGTCATTTGATCCTCAAAGCAACCCTAGGAAGTAATTATTATCTTCATCTTCATGTCACAGGTGAATAGACTGTGGTAAAAAGAGGTTAAGTGACTTGTCAAAGTCACATAGTTACTAAGTATCTAAGGCTGGAGTTTAGCTTAAATCTTTCTGACTCCAGTCCCTGTTCTCTCTCCATTGCTATATGCACTCCAAGACACATAATACAGGGTCACACAGATATTACTAATTCAAGGCCCCATATTTTATCCACTGCACCACTTGAGGCCATAGTGACTTTTTGATGTATTTTATAAATGTTCAATAACCATCCACTTATAGATATTATAGACTATGGGGAAGAACTAAAGTGAAGCAAACTATACATGTTTGCAAATATTGTTCCTTTCATCTATGGATAATTGAGTTATTTGCTCTTCTCTACTCCCATGTTACTTCTTCCATTCTCCATGACTATACAAAGATCATTGACAGAGGCTTAGTTATCACATTTCTCAGGTTCTTCATTGCCTGATAATATATTTCATATGAACCTGATGACTTGAACTTATCAAGAAGAACTAGGTACTCCCTCCTTTGCTGTCTTCCTAATTATCCTGTGTCTTGATTTCCTAGTAGACCACCATTCTATTCTGCCTCATCTAAAGTAAAGATCATTTTCTTTAATAGAACATACATAAAATAAGATTTTCATATCTTTAATATGTCCCCATCATTCATTATCCTCACCACATGCACCAACAATAGTGATCCTGTCCCTTCTTTTTCCCAACATGCTAAAAAATAAAACTAAAATTTTTGTCTTCGTTAGCTTTCCACTACAGTTTCATGTCACTCTGGACTGTAACAAATCTAGCAATGCTCATTTACTATCATGCCATGATTTTGTTTGTAGCTTTGTAAACTGCATACCTTCCATTTTCTGCATATGTCTTTTTAAAAATTTAGTAAATGATATGATCCCTAAGCTTTCAAAATGACTTCTACCAGAAAACCCTCTCTGTTTTTCCTCATTGATATTCTTCTTCTTTTATTCATAAATTCATTCTTCAGAACTTTTCTGTCCCTGTACATTGACTTCCACTACAAAATTAAAACCCATGGGATATCACCTCTCCATTCTGTGCAAATGAAAAATATCTACTTTCTTAAAATTCTGTCCATGTGTCATATTATGTTCACTTTTCTCTCTTTCAGGGTCTCAGATTCCAAGATGAAGAGATCACTTACAATGGAAAGGGCTAATTAGGTAGCAATTTTTCTTCGTTGTTATATTCATGGTATTATTTCAAGTTTACATCACCTGTGATTATGATAAAGTTTAAGTAACAATGGAAAATGTGCAACAGTTTACCAAGTAAAAGGTAAACAGAGTTGTATCCTGTTGGCTAAAGAGAAAATTGATAACAAAATAAGTTTGCTTATCGCTAGTAGTCTTATATTTTTCCCTATTAAGTATTGCCTTTAAATGATTAATTAACATTTCTAAAAATGTTGGGAATGAATAAAATCTCAGAGAACTCCATTATCTTTATGGCTAGTGATGCTAAATGTTAATCCAGGTGCAGGGCATTAAAATCTTTGCCAAATTTTGAGAATTAGAGATTATTTTTTCTATAGAGACAAAAAGTCCTCCCTGGCCCCCCTCACAACCCTTCCCACAATGCCTTTTGTCTTTAGAAAGAGTCCTTTCAATTTTCCTTTGCAGAACAAAAGGTTGCCACAATGTTACACAGGTTCTCTAAAGCAGTCTTTGTTCTAAATAGCCAAGAAGACACATTTACACTTCATCAGTTTCTTCTGGGATTGATAATGGGCACATGAAGTTACTCATAATGGGAGGATGTGTGGGAATATGACCAAAGCAAACATTAGAAGCATTCTCTTCTATCTGTTTGCTGGGACACAGCAAAAAGGCAGTAACCACAAATCCAAAAGCAATAGTAAATAGAATTACATTATAATATGGTTGATTAAAAAAATAAACTAAAAAGAATGACTTGTTCTGTACATGAATCCAGTGTGTTGATTTGTGAAACATTTTTAAGGTTCATTTGAATAAAAGAATGAGATTCACTGATAAAGTTTACTTTTTATTCAATTCAGTTCATCAAGTTCCATTTAGTAAATGCTTATTTAGCACCTACTACATACAAGGCTCCTAGGTAGCAAAGCAGAGGACTAATTTCATTATCAAGGGCAGGTAGATGGTACAACAGATAGAATGCTGGGCTTGGAGTTGGGAAGACTAATCTTCCTGAGTTCGAATTTGATCTCAGTCACTTGTTCACTGTGTGACTATAGGTAAGTTTGCCTCCGTTTTTTCATTTGTAAAATGACCTGAAGAAGGAAATTTAAAGCACTCCAGTATCTTTGCCAAAAAAAAAAAACAAAACCCAAATAGTATCTCAAAGAATCACACATGATTGAAAGAACTAAAGAACAACAAAAGGCATAATCCAAACTATCCAGCTTTGACTCTTACCTGGATAACTTTGGGGGGAAAATCTCTTAAACTGTCACTAATGGAGCAGTGTTCTAAGACAACAAATTACTGAATACTTTAGATCTGCCTAAGAAGAGCTCATGGGTTCAGACTCAAGGTAAGTGGCAAAGAACCTGTGACCTCAAGGCCATATGTGGTCTTCTAGGTCTTTAAGTTCAGCCTTTTGACTGAATTCAAATTTTATAGAACAATTCATTTTTTTATTAATACATTTTTGTCTTTCACATTTTTTGTTTATAAAATTAATATATTTAAAATACAAAATGAAATAAAATAAAATAAGTTTCAATGAAATAATCTTCCCAGACTGACTGTCACAAATAGAGCATTAGTAAGGGCTAAACTGACAGCTGCTGCACTCAGTATTTTGTTCTAATTTCTACTACCTAAATGACATCACTACCTCACAAAGCTGATTGGCAAGAGTTTATTGCAGGTGAGTATATTATTCTGTTATCAGCCTTTGAGAATGGGGGAATGTTTCTGGTTGAAGTGGAATTTGTGAATAGTTATACAGCTCAATACTATTGTTTTTTACTCTGTCTGCATAACAGCTCATCATGTAAAAGAAGACTAAAAGAATTCTGAAGGAAGAAAGTAATTTTTATAAATAAAGATTGAGCATTGTAATATTGTTTTTTCTCCTAAAGATAAGATGATCTGCTTGCTTTGCAACACTGCAATATCGACATTAAATAAATTAAATGCTCATCAGCATTATAACACTCATAAAAATCACGAATATTTTAAATTAGAGGAAGAGGCACAAAAGCTTGTATTCCAAAAATTAAATAATGAAAAGCAAAAGCAAAGACACTTCCTCCAAGTAGCAAAAAGATCTGTAAATAATGCCACTGTGGCAACTCATAAGATGACTCACATACTTGGAGGAAAAAAAGAGAAAGAAGTCATTCAGTGATTGAGAAATTGTGAAAGAATGCATTGTAGAAGTTGTAGGATGCTTATACCCTGATAACATTTCAAAGTACAAAACATTACTTCTTTCAAAGAGAACCATAACTTTTTGGCAGCCTGAATTAGACTTCAACTGAACAAAAAACTTCATATAAAACTTCAAAATGATAATATGTATTATTAAATTACTTTGAATGAATCAACTGATATTACTGACTTAACACAGGTGTTGCACTTCATTCAGGTTAAAGTTTTTCAGGAAGTTTTTCTTTGTTAAGAAGAATTACATGTGGAGGAGGAGCCAAGATGGCTAAGTAGAAGGACGAACCTATAGAAGCTCCCATCAATAGCCAATAAAATATCTGTAATAAATTTCTCTAAACAAATTCTAGAGCAGTAGAAGCCACAAAATGACAGAGTGAAAGAGATTTACAGGCCAAGGCAGCCAGAAGGCTGACAGGAAAGATCTATTACACCAGGCACAGAGCTGAGTGGAGGGACAGGACCAGAGCAGGCTTCAGGGCATGCAGAACCCCTGGCAGCAGTTACAGTTCCCAGATCTCTCAATCTACAAATGCCAAAGGCAGCTTTAAAGGTCAGCGAGAAAGCTCATTCACCCATGTGGGAAGGGAACGTGATCTGGCCCCAGTGGCTCCAGGGAGGCAGCACTTGTGGCACTGGGTCCATTTTAGGAACCCTCAGCCTAAAGCTCCTGGGGGAATCACATGATCTGGTGGCCCAGGAGTGAGGAGGAACTCTGACTGGCCTGGTGGAGCTGTTAGAGGCTCTAGAGAGGGAACTCAGCTCACAGATCCTGGGCAGAAAAGGGTGCTTGTAGTTACTCCCAGACCAAAACCCATGACAGGAGAGGAATAAACTCCTCTCCCTTGATTGTGCCACCTTGGAGGAACTGAGAAATTACAGGTTTCCAGAGTACACTCTCCCCTAAACAAAGGACTTAAAAGTCAAGTAACTGGTTAGAAAAATCCTCAAAAAAAGGGGAAAAAATGAGACTATAGAAGACCACTTTCTTGGTGAACAGGTATTTTCTTCCATACTTTTGGATAAGGAAGAACAATGCATACAATTAGAGAGACCTGAAAGTCAAGACTTCTGCAACCAAAATCTTCAAAATAAATATGCAATGGTCTCAGTCCATGGAAGAGCTCAAAAAGGATTTTGAAAATCAAGTAAGAAAGGTGGAGGAAAAATTGGGCAGAGAAATGATAGCAATGCAAGAAAAATCATGAAAAGCCAGTCAACAGCCTTTTAACATAGACCCCCAAAATGTTGAAGAAAATAACACCTTTAAAAATAGGCTAACCCAATTGGCAAAAGAGATCCAAAAAGTCAATGAGGAGAAGAATGCTTTAAAAAGCAGGATTAGCCCAATGGAAAAGGAGGTTCAAAAACTCATTGAAGAAAATAGTTCTTTAAAAATTAGAATGGAACAGATGGAAGATAATGACTTTATGAGCAACCAAGAAGTTACAAAACAAAGGAAAAAGAGTGAAATTATTGAAGACAATGTGAAATATCTTATTGGAAAAACAACTGAGCCCAAAAATAGATTCAGGAGAGACAATTTACAAATTATGGGACTACCTGAAAGCCACAATCAAAAAAAGAGACTAGATATCATCTTTCATGAAATTATTAAGAAAAACTGTCCTCAGACTGAGGACAACTACTCACATAAGCTCTTAGACAAACTCAAATACCTCTAGAAAGAGAATCTGACCAAATTTTGGAGGTATAGAATCTAATAGGAGACAGACTGTGGCAGTTTCACAGCCCAGACTGGAAGATTGATGGGAAGAATCTGTTCCGTAGAAGTAGAGGAGCATACAACACATAGCACAGCATGTCTGGGTCATGGCAGGGCCAACCAATAAAGCCCCCAGGCAGTCTGAGGAAGCTACAGCATGACAGCAGTCCAGTGGAGCTGAGCCAGTGAGAACCACAGAAGGTATCTGCAGCAGCTGCTCCTGAGACTATCAGCCCTCACATTAAAAGTCTGCAAGTCACCTAATTGAATTTTTGGGAGCCAAAATGGTGGAGTGATTGGTAAATATTCTCTCCCCCTCCCCTTGTTGACCTTGAAAGAACAATAAAATATTTCCCCTGAAAAATCTTGAATCAGTGGGATCAGCAGAAGGGGTAAACATTCTCATAGCAGCTGAGGCTAGGAAAATCACTAAGGAGACTGTACGATATCTTCCACAAAATGATCAAAGAAAACTGCTTAGAAGTGCTAGATGCAGAGGGCAAAACAGTTATTGAAATGATCCACTGTTCACCTCCTGAAAAGGATTCCCAAACCAAAAACACTGATGTGTTGTTGCCAAATTCCAGATATACCAAACGAAGGAGAAAATACTACATGCAGCCAAAAAGAAACCATTCAAATATCAAGGAGTTAAAGTCCTGTGTAATATGGGACCTTGCAGCTTCTACATTAAAATATTGGAGGAACTGAAATGTGATATTCCATAAGGGAAAGGAGCTGGAACTACACACAAAGATAAATTACCCAGCAAAGTTCAGCATAACATTTCAGGCAAGGAGATGGATATTGAATGAAATAAAGGATTTCCAGACCTTCCTGATAAAAAGGACAGAACTCAGTAGAAAATTTAATCTTAAAAAGCAGGTCTCAAGAGAGACATAAAAAGGTAAACAGGGGAAAAGAAAAACTTTTTACTCAATTTGGGCAAACTGTTTACCTCCCTATAAGGGAAGATGATACTTGTTAATCTTCAGAATTGTACATCTATTATGAAATATAAAAGATATACATAGATAGAGGGAGCAGGGATAAAGTAAATGACATGATGATAAAAATGTGATTTAAACATTTGAAGGGATTGTATCAGGAGATGTGAAAAGGGGAAGCAGAAAAAGATAAATTATGTCACAGGACGAAGGATGAAATTATACTACAATAGAGAGAAAGAGGGGAGGGAGATGAGTAATGTTTGAGAGGTATTCTCATCTGATTTGGTTCAAGAAGGGAACAACAAATTTAATAAGGTATATAAAGCTAACTAGCTCTATAGGCAGTAGGAGGGGAAAGGGAAGGGGAGGCTAAAAAAGAGGGAAGAAGTAGTAAAGGTGAAGGATAGTAAAAGGGAGAGGGGCTGAAAGAAGGAAGGGAAGACTATGGGAGGTAGTGGTCAAAAATTAAAACTCTATTGTGGAGGGGAAGGGAGAAGGGACAACTGAAAGCACAAACAATGGGATAGAGGATGGAGGGAAAGATACAGAGAGTAATCATAATTGTGAATGTGAATCAGATGAACTTTCCCAAAAAATGAAGACGGATGGCAGAATGGATTAAAAGCCATAATCCAACATATGTTGTTTACAAGAAATACATTTGAAATGGGGGGATACACACAGGGTAAAGGTCAACGGTTGGAGCAAAATATATTGTGCTTCAGCTGATGTAAGAAAAGTTATAGCAATCCTAATCTCAGACAAAGCAAAAGCAGAAATGGATTTAATCAAAAAAGATAAAAAAGGAAACTATATTCTGCCAAAGGACACCATAGACAAAAAAGCAATTTTATTACTAAACATATATGCTCCAAGTGGTATAGCATCCAAATTCATAGAGGAGAAATTAAGAGAGTTACAAGAGGAAATAGAGAGAAAAACTGTACTAGTGGGGGACCTCAGCCTCCCCCTCCCTGAATTTGATAAATCTTTCCTTAAAATAAAGAAGGAAGAAGGTAAGAAGGTGAATAAAACTCTGTGTCACATAGATATGATGGATCTCTGGAGAAAACTGAATGAGAGTAGAAAAGAATATGTCTTTTTCTCAGCAGTATGTGGCACATATACAAAAATTGACCGTGTACTAGGGCATAAAAACTTCACAGTTCAGATCAGAAAGGCAGAGATAGTCAATGCATCCTTATCAGGTCACAATGCAGTAAAAAAATATATGTAATAAAAGGCAATGGAAAGACAGACCAAAAACTAATTGGAAACTAAATAATCTAATCCTTCAGAAGAAGTAGACTAAACAACAAACCACAGAAAAATCAACAACTTCATTCAAGAGAATGACATTAATGGGAAAACTTACGAAATCTTAAGTGATACTGCAAAACCAGTTCTTAGAGGAACCTTCATATCTTTGAATGCTTCCATAAATAAAATAAAGAGGAGATCAATAAACCAGGCCTGCAGCTGAAAAATCTTGAAACAAGATCAAATAGAAAATCCTCAAGTAAATATCGAATTAGAAATACTGAAAGCAGAGATTAATAAAATTGAAATTAAGAAAACCATTAAACTAATAAATAAAACCAAGAGTTGGTTTTATGAAAAACCAATAAAATTGATAAATCTTTGGTCAATTTGATTAAAAAAAGAAAAAAAAAGTCAAATTACAAATATCAAACACGAAAGGGGTGAACTCACATCTAATGAGGAGGAAATTAAAATAATAATTAGAAATTACTTTGTCCAACTTTATGCCCATAAATTCCACAATCTAAATAAGATGAATGATTGTTTTAAAAGATATAAATTGCCCAGATTAACAGAAGAGGAAGTTGAATACTTAAATAAATCCATCTCAGAAAAAGAAATTGAACAAGTCATCAATGAACTGTACAGGAAAAAAAAATTTCTATGTCCAGATGGGTCTACAAGAGAATTCTATCAAACATTGAAAGAACAGTTAATTCTAACACTATATAGACTATTTGGGAAAATTGGAGAAGAAGTCCTCCCAAATTCTTTTTATGACACAAATGTGGTTTTAATACCGAAACCAGGAAAAGTCAAAAGAAAGAAAGAAAATTATAGACCAATTTCTTTAATGAATATAGATGCAAAAATTTTAAATAAGATGTTAGCGAAAAGAATACAGCAACTTATCACTAGAATAATATATTATGATCAGGTAGGATTCATACCAGGAATGCAGGGCTGGTTCAATATTAGGAAAACTATTAGCATTACTGATCATATCAACAACAAACCTAACAGAAACCACATGATTATCCCACTAGATGCAGAAAAAGTTTTTGACAAAATGCAACACCCATTTCTATTAAAGACACTGGAGAGTATACAATTAAATGGAGCTTTCCACAAATTAATAAGCAGTATTTACCTAGAACTTTCAGCAAGCATTATATGCAACGGAGATAAGATAGATGCTTTTCCAATAAAATCAGAGGTGAAACAAGGTTGTCCATTATCACCACTATTATGCAACATGGTACTGGAAAGATTAACTGTAGCAATAAAAGAAGTAAAAGAAATTGAAGGAATTACAATAGGCAAAGAAGAAACTAAGCTATCACTGTTTTTGGATAATAAATTATATCAAAATTCATCTGGAAGAAGAAAAGGTCCAGAATATCAAGGAAACTTATGAAAAGAAATTCTAGGGAAGGTGGCCTAGCTCTACCAGATCTCAAATTTTATTATAGAGCAGCCATTATCAAAACCATTTGGTACTGGCTAACAAACAGAAAGGTAGATCAGTGGAATAGACTGGGTACTCAAAACACAATAGTCAATGAGTATAGCAATCTACTGTTTGATAACCCCAAGGACCCCAGTTTCTGGGTTAAGAACACACTAGTCAACAAAAATTGCTAAGAAAACTGGATAACAGTGTGGCAGAAACTAGTCATGGACCAATGCCACACTGTACACAAGAATAAAGTCCAAATGGGTACATTTGGTATAAATGGTATGAAGATTGATACTCTAATCAAATTAGTAGAGCAAGGAATAGCGTATTTATCAGATTTAGGAGAAGGGAATAATTTTTGACTAAACAAGAGACAGAAAATATTATGAAGTGTAAAATGGATAATTTTTATTATATTAAACTGAAAAGTTTTCACACAAACACAAAGCAACTAAGATGAGGAGGGAAGCAGAAAACTGGAAAAAGAATTTTTGCAACTAGTGTCTGTGATTAAGGCCTCATTTCTAAAATATATAGAGAACTGAGTTAAATGTACAAGAATGCAAGTCATTCCCCAATTGATAAATGGTCAAAATGTGTGAACAGGCAGTTTTCAGAGGAAGAAATTAAAGATATCTATAGTCATATGAAAAAATGCTCTAAATCACTATTGATTAGAGAGATGCACATCAAAACAACTCTGATATGCCACATCCCAACTACCAGACTGGCAAACATGACAAAACAAGAAGATGATAAATGTTGGAGGAGATGTAAGAGAATTGCAACACTAATTCATTGTTGGTGGAGCTGTGAGCTGATCCAACCATTCTGGTGAGCAATTTTGATCTGTACCCAAAGGGCTACAAAAATGTGGACATCCTTTGACCCAGCAATACTGCTTCTAGGACTGTATATCCAAGAGATAAAAAAATGAGAATGGGTCCCATATGTACAAAAATATTTACAGCAGCACTCTTTGTGGTGGCCAAAAAAGTGGAAATCAAGGGGATGCCCTTGAATTGGCGAATGGTTGAAGAGGTTGTGGTTTGTGAATGTAATGAAATACTATTTTGCTATGGGAAATTATGAACAGGAAGACTTCAGAGAGGCCTGGAAAGACATATGATCTCATGCTGAGGGAAAGGAGCAGAACCAGGAGAATGTTGTACACAGCAACAACCACAGACTTGAGAATTTTTTTTCTGGTAGACTTAGAAATTCATTGGAATGCAAGGACTTAAAAAATGCTCAATGGTCTTTTAAGACACAATACATTCCACATCAAGAGAAAGAGCTGTGGAATTCAATTAGATAATGTACAAGATCATCTTGTTTTGTATTACGTTTTGGTTTGTTATATGAGTTCTCCCATTCATTGCAATTCTTCTATGCAACATGATTATAGTGAAAGTATGTAATTGGAATGTATGTGTAGAACATATGTAAAATTTTATATGGTCTCAGGGAGGGAGGCGGGAAGGAGGGTAGAAACATGAGGAGGAAGGGGAAAAATAAAGTTATATGGTAGTGGCTGTAGAACACTGAAAATAAAAAAAAAATAATAAAAATGAAGAAAAACTGTCCTGATATTCTAGAACTGGAGGGCAAAATAACTATTGGAAGAATCCACCAATTGCACCCCAAAAGAGTTTCAAAAAGATAAACTCCTAGGAATATTGTATCTAAATTCCAAATTTCCCATGACAAGTAGAAAATACTGCAAGCAGCTAGAAATAAATACTTTGAGTATTGTGGAAATAAAATCAGGATAACATAAGACCTAGGAGTTTCTATATTAAACCATAGAAGGGCTTGCAATATGATATTCCAGAAGTCAAAGGAACTAGGATTAAAACCAAGAAGTACCTACTCAGCAAAACTGAGTATAATATTTCAGGGAAAAATATGATCATTCAATGAAATAGAGGACTTTCAAGCATTTTTGATGAAAAGACCAGAGCCGATTAGAAAATGTGACTTTGAAACACAAGAATCAGGAGAAGCATGAAAAGGTAACAGGAAAGAGAAATCATAAGACTAACTAAAGTTAAGCTGTTTACATTCCTACATGGAAAGATAATATTTGTAACTCTTAATACTTTTATCAGTATCTGGGTAATTGGAGGGATTATACACACAGAGACATACACACACACACACACACACACACACACACACACACATTGCCAAAGAGGACAAGGTGTATTGAATAGGAAGGGATGATAACTAAAAAATAAAATTTATGTGTGAGAGAGCAATACATTGGGAGGAGAAAGGCAGTAACTGAATGGGACAAATTATCTCTCATAAAAAAGGCAAAAAAAAGACTTTTCCAAAAGAGGGGTAAGGGGGGAGGTGAGAGGGGAAAAGTGAAGTTTACTCTTCTCACATTCGAATTAAGGAAGTTATAACATGCACACTAAATTTGGGATGAAAGCCTATTTTCTACTACAGAAAAGTAGGAGAGAAAGAGATAAGTGGAGTGGGGGGATTATAGAAAGGAGGGCAAATAGAATGAGGGAGTAATTAGAAGTAAAATCTTTTGGTGATGGACAAGGTCAAGAGAGAGAATAGAAGAAATGGGGATCAGGATGGGATGGAGGGACATATAGTTACCCTTACACAACATGACTATTATGGAAGTCTTTTGCAAAACTACCCACATAAAGCCTATATTGAATTGCTTGCCTTCTGAATGAGGATGGGTGGGGAGGGACAAAAGGAGGGAAGTTGGAATTCAGTTTTAGCAAAGAATGGTGAGAAGCATTTTTGCATGCAACTGGGAAGGCTTAAACAACTTTCATAAAAAATTTGAAGTTGAACTGAATTTTGTAAGTTTAGTGAGAGTATATACAGAGGATACACCTTCTACAAGTGGAAAATATTAAGGGCTTATTGCACAGGAAAAAAAATCATTAAAATATCCTGATGCTTTCGTTCCTTTTCTTTGTATTTTTCAACAGCAAAATTCCTATGCTATAGGTACTATTTTAAGTGTCACTTTACAAGTTATAGGTATTGTTAACTATATTCATGCAAATGCAACATGGCATTGTCAGTTTTGTAACATGCTAAAGTTGAGCAATGAAGTACTCAGTGTGAGTTAACCATATCATTCTAAAATACATTGCCTATGCAGCAGGGACAGGTGTTAGCCAAAATTTTATCTCTGTGACAACAGATAGTTAAACTTTATGAAGAACAGAATCAGCAATGTGAATCATTCAAAGAAGATTTCGATCAGAATGTTGAATTTCTGTGTGATATCACATCAGATAAGAATGATGCAAATATTTCTTTGCAAGGTAAAAGTAATATATTATGTATGGCTATATATATGTGTATATATATGCATATATATATTATATATAAGATATGTGACAAAAAATCCAAGAATTTCAAAAAATAGGTATCTTTTTTTTCAAAACACTTCTTCAAAAGAAAATTTCTGATGAATATTTATCCCTCTTAGCAAAGATCATTGATGAATAAGACGATATCTGCAAATCACTTGAAGAATTTGTGGTTTTTATAGACACTAATTGGAGAATACAATGAAAAGTCCACTGACTTTGAGAATCATGATATCTTATCCTCAAATTAGCATTACAGACTCACCAGGACACCTAAAGAACTACAGATGGAATTGATTGAGCTCTCAGCAAATGACATTTTAAAGTCATTGCTTGATTCTAAGAAAGATCTAATTGAAACATGGATAAAATGTAATAGAATAGCCACACTTTGACAACATATCTGGAAAATGCTTTCTAGGTTTTGAAACACCTCTTGCTGCAAATATACATTCTCCTACATAACTGAAATCAAGATGCCCTTAAGGTCACAAATGACTGATAATCATCTAGAGGACCATTTGAAACTGTGGACATCCATGCTGCAACCAAATATTAAAATTCTTTCCACCATAAAACAGATACAACAAAATCATTAAAAGGTTAATTAACTTTGAAATTAGCTAATAGTTTTCATTGTGTTTGAAATTATTAAATACACAGTAGTCAGACTTTAACAAATAATGTACAACTTTAAATGTATTTAATTGAAGTTTCTTGGATGTGGCCTTGTTTGATTGCAGCTAAATATTAATGCAGTCTTCCAACACTAAAAGGTGCCCCACACTTCACTAGATGACTCTTGAATCTCTGATTACTAAACATTAGTTAGATACCTACTATGTGATGACTCAGGGCTTAGTGTTAGGGATACAAATGAAGAATGAAACAACAAATCCCTTCTAGGAACTTCCAGTCTATCCCTTGTACATATAGGTAAAAAATATGCTGGGTTATTTGGTGTATACAAGATAAGTAAGGGGGAATAGCCAAAAAAGCCTTGGGGAGGTATCAGGATAGTTCTCATGTAGAATGCAGTCGTTGGGTTATATTGAACAAAGAGAAGGACTGAATTACATAAGAGGTAAGGAGGGAGCTTATTTCAGGCCTAGGATATGACTAGCACAAAAATGAGGAGATTGGAAATGGGAGATGGAGTATTGAATATTAAAGGTAGTAAGAAAAGGAGAGTTTGGATCTATCACTTAGAACAGAATGAAGAATAATAAAAAAGGAGGATGGCAAGATAATTTGGGTACAGGTTGTACAGGTTACTAAAAGTTTCACTTAAAAGACAAATTCTGGCATTCATATTTTATCCTAGAAGCAACAGGGAACTCTACAGTTTATTAATAGTGAAGTAGCATGATAAAAATCTACATTTAAGGAAAATCCCTTTAATACCTGTATGGAGGATGGATTAGAATGGGGAGAGATTTGAATAAGGGAGATAAATTAGGAAAACATTGAAATAGTATTAATGGTGACCAATGAGGGCCTGAATTAAAATGATATCTGTATGTATAGAGAGAAACAGTCTTAATGGAGAAAATATGGGGAAATATAAATGCATCACTAACTATGATATGTGGGAGAATGTGGTAAGTGCAAATGAAATATCCTTAAAAATGCTTTGAGAAATGTGAGTCAAGGAATCACTTTCATTGAGACAGTCAGGCAAGGTTGCTTAAAAATAATGGTATCTGAGTCAAGACATGAAGGAAAAGGAGGGAGGGATTTCAAAATATAGAGCTATGTGAAGGTTGATTCATTTCAGTCATGAGAAATAGCATTCTAGAGAGAAAAGAAAGTATAGAGTACTATGTGTAGTAGAGATCAAATGTAATGAGAGGCATGGACTTGGAATAAACAAGTTCTTAGCTCAACACGTACTTCTGACACTTACTTGTGTGATCATGGGAATGTCACTTAACTTTTCTAAAACTCATTTAATTCATCTGTTAGACTTGATGGCATTTAAGGTTCTTTCCAATTCCAATTCTGGTCATCTTACTACCTTATATGGTCATATCTTAGTATATTGGCAACTTCATACTAGCTAATAATAGGGGACATTTATACAATGACTATTATTTGCCAGGGAATATGCTAATTTCTTTACAAATATTATCTCATTTGATCACCATAACCTTGGGAGTTAGGTGCTATATTATCTTCATTTTAAAAATAAGGAAACTGAGGCAAACAGAGGTTAAGTGACTTGCCCAGAATTACACAGCTAGTAAATATGTGAGGTCAAAGAAGAACTCAGACCTGTTTGACTCTGGTGCAGGAACTCTAACCACTGGGTTACCTGGCTGCCCCATTATCATCTCAACTATTGCATTTGATCGGAATGAGGAACCAAAGGAAGAAGAGAGTGACCTGGATTGTCTCTGAGATAGTGTTACATTAAGATTTTCCCCCAACAAGGAGATATATAGGAAGTCTCTCAAAGAATCAAAAACTTTTTACATAAAATATTATAATAAATTTCCCATCCCTTGTAGCAAGAGTTTATATTAAATCTTACAAGATAAAGAAAGATAGAATATTCACTCTATTTGGACAATTTTCAGTCATAACAGAAATCAATTGAGTAACATTCTGATTAACATTGACACAAAGATTACTTTTTTTTTTCACTGTGCTATTATGGTTTTAAAAGGTGGTCAATAAAAATAATTGACTTCAAGTATATTTTACGATGAGGTTGACAATGATTGCCCTTTTAAATTATTTCATATTTTAAACTCATGGGAAAACTATTAAAATCTCGTCCTTCAACATGTGCCCTTCTGATAGCTCCAGACTCTAGTTTTCCCTGAAATATATTTGGTTTTACCATCGACATACCAAGAAATACCTGTTTACCTTGTCTATCTCCCATAATCCACATATGCCTAAAATTTAATGGCCCCTTTAGTCTTTGCATCCTTGTTGCCTAGCACAGTGCCTGGCACATAGTAGGCCCAATTTCTTGCTTGCACAATTAGAAGGTGAAGACATTTACTTAAGGGTAAGTCAATCCATCCTTTCTTATTCTGTCAGAGTTACACTATAGATACTTGTGAATGTGGTTAGAAAGCCAAAAAAGTGATTTTGATTTTCAGTTCAATTCAAGTTCACCCATAATGTCATTATGCAACCAGAATTCAATGGAATACTCAACTGCTGAAAACCCACATAATTGTTCTGCAGCTCACTTAATTGAATGTATTATCACATTCTGCAATGCAACCAGAATAATTCCTAGCCATCTCCACAGAAGAAATTCTGGATGGCATGATACCTTCTGTTGTTACTGCTTTGAAAGCTTGTGCTGCTTCACTGGAGAAGAACTTTTCTAGTATCTGCAAAATGAATGTCATTTATAGTTTTGCATACAAAACTTATTTTCTTTTTTTTGGTATGCTACTGAGCTGTATTTCTCTGTATCTATTTTAAAGATTTTGAAATCATCGAAATATGGAAAAAGAAAGCTACAGTTCACACTGCTTTATACATATTTTCAATTTATCAGGGATAAAAACTAGCTGTTTTTTTTTTTTTAATTTCAAATAAATGGCTTTCTTAGGCCTCATGAAATGTTCAGTGTATTGAGTGATTTGACACAAAATTTAATTTGGTCTAATGCATCACATTACAGTGCCAAGAATGGGAAATATATTGCATTGTATTTGGGGCATTTACTTGACTTCATTATTCTCCACGATAAATAGTAAGACCCTGGAAAGGAGACCATATCTATTCAGACCAGGCATTCTACATTGTACCTAAGTTTAAACTACACTGATGTGGATGTTTAAGCAATGATAATGACAACACAAGTAAATAAAGAAAAAAAGACAGAAGACAGAGTGGACAGAGAGCTGACCTCTGAGTCAGGATGACCCTAATTCAAGTCTACCTCTTGACATGTTATAGCTGTTTAACTTGAATTGTTCATTGAATTATTCAGCACCTCCAAGCCACCCTCCAAAATTAAATGACAGATGAGGTGCTGATCTGTGTCTTTAGAGGGAATTTACTCACTGGTAGTTTTTTGTACCAATGAAATCACAGGTCCAAATGAGACAAAATCCTCTGAGAAAATAAGTAGTTGTGCAAAAATGTGTTATATAACTCATACTGTTTATTTCACAGGGTAAGAGAAAAGTGATATCTAAATCATTTACTTCTGTTTACATGTATTTTATTATTATTGAGGTAATATGAAATTGTTCTGGGAGTGCTAGATTTGGCAACTAGAGCTAGAAGGCTTTAAATTCAATCCAGCTTTTGAAATATTTTATATGACCATGAATACTTACTTTTTATTTACCTAGGATAATTCGCTAGAATTTCTCTGATTATATCCAGGTTATTCTCTGTTCTCAGAAGGAATGAATGTTTATTTGAGACATGGAGGCAAAATCAAGGTACAGAAGTGACTTAGGTTTTTGAATCTGTAAGTTCCTACTAAAGTAGAAAGTAAATGTGACCCATAAAAGACATTGTGCCTATTGTCTAAAGACCAGCCCATATAAGACTGAATAATTTTAATCAATCTACTTCAATTTACTTGAGTCTTCAAATCTACTTCAAATTTACTTCAAATCTACTTTAATTCAAGTTCACCCACAATGTCATTATACAAGTAGAATTCAATAGAATACCCAACTGCTATAAATCAATATACAAAATCAATCAGCATATAAAGTACATATACATATATAGATACAGAAGTATACATACATACTTTACATAGACTATGCATAAAGTCTATATATATATATGCGTATATACATACACACATGTATGTATATATATACATGTGTGCATATATATACACACACATATTAGAAAAACAAAATAATGCAAATTAATTTCAAAAATGTTAATTTGATCAGAGGTAATATTAAAATAATAAAGAAAGTGATGATGATAGCTAGCAATTGTATATGATTTTAAGTTTTGCAAAGGACTTTATAACTATTATTTCATTTTATCTTCACAACAACCCCATGAGATAAGTGCTATTATTACCTCCTTTTTCTCAAAGGGAGAAACCTTGTCCATAGCAACAAAGTTATTTGCCCAGGTTCACACAGCTACCAAGGGTCTTAGTCTGGATTTTGACTCAGGTGATTATGATACCCAGCCCCAAACCGTATTTATTTGACTTAGCTGACGATTTCAGGAGAGAATTTTTATAGAGGGTGCCAACTCAATTTTCCTCTTGAAGGAAACTGGGAATTCTACTAGTAATTCCTTCTGAGGTTACTTTCTGCACTTTTGTGAGTCTTCCTCCTTTCTACATCACTTCTACTCCCTGACTATTGTTGCTCTACTGATCTAAGCTGACTTTGATTCTCATATCAAGGATATTTTAAATAATTTTTAACTTCTAACATTTAATCTATAATTATAATCAGTGTGAAATTTGACTGCTATGTATTTCTATAATGATAAATATAAAATAACTAATATTTACTCTGGAATTCTCCTACAACCCCACCCCTACCCCAATAGAGAAGGGAAAAAACAAACACCATTAAACGAATGGCTGATGTCTACTTTTTCAGGAACTAGTATTTCCATGGAAATAAGGGAATTGATCTGTGATGTGTGTATTGCTTATGGTCAGAAAGTTAGAAGCCTTGTCTGTTGATCTTTATTTCTCTGCTTGTATTTCATCTCTTGGTGAATGTAATTAAGGAAGATTGTTGACGGCTCAAAAGCTGCTTTTCTTTGAGAAATCCAGGTCTATGAACCTGTGGAGCAGGCCTATGACAAGGTTCTTGCTGTTATAGTTACTTGTTTGTTATTGCAGCAACGGGACAATTCTTCGTTCTGAATGAAGTCCACTATAATCTCACCACTTTTTGCATCTAATCACTTTTCTCTTTCAGTTGTCAGACAGAGGGAAAAACTGCATGAATGTGTGTGTGTGTACAAAATAAACATATAACACTATTTAGATTGTTCATATTTCATAGCAAACTGTTCCCCAAATACTTGCCAAGCAGTTAAACACTGTCATTATTCCATTTTTTTAGAAGGGTCTGTCTTCCCTCATGGTATAAGTTTAAGATTGGCTCAGTGGAGTGGTCCCTAGTCTCTCCAGTCCAAGTGGGAGTTCTACCAGATGCCACCAGCAGGCATTCAGAAAGTACTAAAATCTTCTATCCAGAAGGCACAGCCAAAACGATTGCAGTGGCATACTAGGAGAAGAAATGAACATATAAACAAGGGTTTATTATTCATTAGCCCCCTGAAGCATTTGTCTTTATATGGGGATGGGGAAGGAAGAGAGTCTTTTCTTAGTCCCAGAAATATGATTAGGGTGCATAATGCATCCTATTGTGCCTGAAATATTAAGTAAGGCAGCCCCCCCCCCAATTAAGGCATTATTTAGACTTTAAACTTCAAAATATTCTTATTTTCTTCTTTCTAATTTAAATATTTCAGATAAATCCAATAACTGTGTCCATATATACATGTACATCCTAATGCCAAATTTCAATGATCTTTGGATGACACATTGTTGTTGACTGCTAAACACATGACTCCCCATTCTATCAAACTGAAATTGTTAAACCTTATGTAAAAAGGTGCAGGGAATCATGCACTTAGAAAAATTTATAATTGATTGCATCATATCCAAAGAACATGTCTGTTTATATTATATACATCTACATATGTGTATATGCATGGAATAATGCATAATGAACACAAATGTCCACATGCATGCATATGTGTATGTATATGCATATGTAATACATAGATTACATGTATATTATGTTTTTCTATGCGCATATATGTATAATGATCGCTTACTATCTATATTCATGTGTTTGTGGAAAAAGAATGGCAGAGAGCAGGAAATCAATGCTTATTTTTTTACAGTGTAAGATGATGAAACTACCACTTTAAATGAAAGCTTTTAAGGGAAAAGCCAAAGAATATGGGCCTGAGGGCAAAAACAAACAAAGAAGCAAACAAAACAGCTTGTAGTTCAAAATGCCCCAGAGGGCTATCTGGGCAATGAGATCTTGAGTCTGAGATTTATATTTGCTACGTCAAAAACTGAAATGATGTTTATTCTATAGGTGTATACTTCAGCTAGCATTGGCACACAATAAATGGCAAATAATATTTCTCCTAAGTCTCCTAAGTCCTCTAAAATGTAACTCGTTTCTATTTCAGCTATTCACCTCTCTCACACACACCCCATATACAGTTTGTTTTATTGTACCTAGTATTGAAGTTCAAATCAATCAATATTTATTAGACAGTTGCAATCCATTGAAACTGTGTGAGGAAATGGGGATAAAAGACAAAAATCAAATAGTTGTTAATTTCAAGGGGCTTATATTCGATTGGATCCCTTTAAATAATAATTCCAACTCTGAGAGATGGAAGCGTTGCTTTCTAATTGTAAGATTTTTTCCCCTGGTGGACCAAGGGTCAACTACAGTACAGCAAACTTCAGTGGACAAGTGATCTCATTGATAAGGATATCTATCTCAAACGTGTTGATGATCTTGGTTTTTACCTTTTAAGGTTGTGTTATTTTTCCTCATATCTCCCTGTAAGTACTCTCACTATGCTGAAGGCTTTCTTCTAGTTCTTTTATCATTATTATTATTATTTTATTTTTGTAGTATGAGGATCATATTAAGGAATGGGTGTCTGGTAGGGAGAGAGGACACAAACAAATGACAGAATTAATAAAAGTCTCTGATATAAGTTGACACTTGAATTCAACTTTAAAGGCATTGCAAAATGGGGAGATGAAATAGGATAGGGTGCTTAAGGAGTAATCCGTCATTAGCTTCTAATGGTAGAATCAAGCAGGATCGGATTGTAAAAGGTTGTAGAGCAAGGTTCACTTTCTGAGGGTGTGGCTTCTTCTGCTCAGTGAACATCTTCTGTTCAGTGTTCTAGGGATAATCTGGAGGGATTTGAGGCATCTCATTTATAGTGCCATCCACTCAAGCCTCCAATGCTTCTTTTCCCTTCTACTGTTAGACAATAGCTAGCATCTCAGTTCCATTTAACCAGTTAATATTAATAGATTTTTACAAGGACATTTGCCCCATCATTATCTCAGGGCCATACTCTTCTTTAAATTAACTTGGTCTCTCAGAAGAGTAGTTCTGAACTTGTCAATTTCTCTATATGTCATTGGTCTGACCAAGTTTATATCCGAACCCATCATTGCTTCTGGCTAAATCCTTATACGAGGGAGATGCTAGGCTCTGAGCTGATGGCTATTTTTTTCCTCCTCAGGGTATGAATGCCAGATAGAAGGCAAAACGTAGCCTTGGCTCCAATTTCTGAACTCACAGACTCCAGTGGCCATATTCTCTTCACTTTTACTCCCACAAGGTCAAATTAATTTCTTTCACCTAAAACACCAAGAAGACTCACATGCATTTTCATGCTATTACATGTTTGCCATTTTAAAAATGGGCTTTTGAGAGAGGTAGACAAGTGGAATAGACTTGGCACTCAAGACGCAGTAGGCAAGGAATGTAGCAACCTTCTGTTTGATAAACCCAAGGACCCCAGCTTCTGGGATAAGAACTCACTGTTTGACAAAAATTGCTGGGAAAACTGGATAACAGTGTGGCGGAAATTAGGCATAGACCCATACCTGACACCGTACACAAGAATAAAGTCCAAGTGGGTACATGATTTAGGTATAAAGATTGATACCATGAATAAACTGGAGAAGCAAGGAATAGTGTATTTATCAGATCTATGGAGAAGGGAAGGATTCTTTACTAAAGGAGAGATAGAAAGCATTATGAAATGCAAAATGGATTACTTTGATTACATTAAACTGAGAAGTTTTTGCACAACCAACCCCAATGCAACCAAAATCCAGAGGGATGTAGTAAATTGGGAAAGAATTTTTACAGCTAAGCTCGGGGATAAAGGCCTCATTTCTAGAATATATAGAGAACTGACTCAAATGTATAATCATACAAGTCATTCCCCAATTGATAAATGGTCAAAGGATATGAACAGGCAATTTTCAGAAGAAGAAATTAAAGATATCTATAATCATATGAAAAAATGCTCTAAATCACTATTGATTAGAGAGATGCAAATCAAAACAACTCTGAGGTACCACATCACACCTATAAGATTGGCAAACATGACAGAACAAGAAAATGATAAATGCTGGAGAGGATGTGGGAGAGTTGGAACACTAATTCATTGTTGGTGGAGCTGTGAGCGCATCCAACCATTCTGGAGAGCAATTTGGAACTATGTCCAAAGGGCTACAAAAATGTGCATACCCTTTGACCCAGCAATATCGCTACTACGACTGTATCCCCAAGAGATCATAAAAATGGGAAAGGGTCCCACATGCACAAAAATATTTATAGCAGCACTCTTTGTAGTTGCCAAAAACTGGAAGTCAAGGGGATGTCCATCAATTGGGGAATGGTTGAATAAATTATGGTATATGAATGTAATGGAGTACTATTGTGCCATAAGAAATGATGAACAAGAAGACTTCAGAGAGGCCTGGAAGGACTTATATGACCTGATGCTGAGTGAAAGGAGCAGAACCAGGAGAACTTTGTGCACAGCAACGACCACAATGTGCGAGAGTTTTTTCTGGTAGGTTTGGAATTTCGTAATAACTCAAGAACTTCTTAAAAAAAAAAAATCCCAAAGGTGGTTCTCAAGGCCAAATACCTTCCACACTCAGAGAAAGAAATATGGAAGTCATTCACAAAATGTAGCAGATCACGTTTGAGTATGTGTAAGTTTTTGTGTATCATGTTTTGATTTGTTATATGATTTCTTTCATTTATTTTAGTCTGACTACATAGCATGACTATAGTGAAAATACACTCAATAGGAAAGTATATGTAGAACCTATACAGAATTGTATGCAGTCGTGGGGAGGGAGGGGGGTAGTGAGGGGTAGGTGTGGGGGGGATAAAATCTCAATTGTATGGCAGTGATTGTTAAACATTAAAAAATTAAAAATTAAAAAAAATTGGCTTTTGTTTCAGGGAAAAGCTTGCTATTATAAAAAAGCATTGTGAAATAAAGCCCAAGCAATGAATACAAATAATAGAAAAAAATTTTAAAGATTAAGTTATGAATAGATTTAAAAAATTATAGTTTATGCTCAGAGAGACAAAAGCTCAGATGAAATTAAGTGTTTCTTAAGCCCAAAGACAAGAAGAAATATCATATTATGGGACATAATAGAGTGCTCATGATGAATATGAGTAAATAAGTAACCAGGAACATAATTGCATATTATAGGTATTATATTATATTATATATCTTTATTTTATATATCCTTTCCAAAGGATAAAGAATCAAATTAGGCTTTTTATGAAACAATTAAATGGACATTTTAAACCAGATATGTTAGGCTTCCTGCCTGCAAAGCAGCCCAAATCAGACTAAAATTTAATTGAGTTTTTTATAAAATAAATTAAAATACAATAGAAGTATTGCTAATTTGTGGTTTTCCAAGTCAACATGAGTCTCATTCTATCTGAAGTTGAGAACACTGTTTTAAACCAAACCAACCTTCGTAATGAGTAAACATATCATTAAAGGTGAGTGGAGACAAAGATATGGAATTTTGTAATATGACTTAAAATCTTAAAGGCTGAAACTTATGCATCCTAAAAAACTAAATATTTTCTTTGCAAAGACAGCATGCTAGATGTAGTAAGAACCAAAAATCTTAACAAAATTAAAGTGATTCTATCTTGACAAAAGTTCAGAAAAATATTTCAGTGGAAAGAAGGACAGGCTTGGAAGCATGAAAACTCAGATTCAAGTCTGACTTCCGCAACAACTTAGTTGTATGACCATACCAATTTACTTAACCTTTCAATGTCTAATAGTACTATATAAGACTCTAAGTTACAGCATTATTTTCAATCTGCATTAGGAATTTTTACATTAAGAACTGCTTCCTCTGATGAAATTAGAAGCCCAAACTTACAAATTCTAATCAGTAATAATAATAATAAATAATAATGATAGCAATAACAACTATATAACAACAATAAAAAAATCCTAAATAGAAAATGAATGTATACCAATTGGCACCCATTACAGAACTCATATATAGTCAAATCATTGATTTGTTAGAGTAGACAAAAGTAGCAAAACAGGTTGCAGAACAACAATCACTAACCAAATTCATTTTTAAAAAAGATTTTGCTTAAAAAATAGAATATAGAAAATAAAACATTATTTCAGAACAATAGCTATAACATTTAGTTTTTCAGAGGTTTCCTCAATGATTTCTATTTGGTAGGAACATTGTTTCCAGGTCTCCATGTGTGCATGAGATATACAAATAAATTGTGTTAAATTGGGTTTTCAATAGAAGAAAGGAACTGGTTCAAGTAGTATGACCCCTGCTTTCTGAGAAGAGATCACATAGGGACTAGAAGCCAAGATGACAGAATAAGCAGCAAATCATTGTTACTCTCCCATATTTACCTTGGCCATAAAATGAGGCCCCAGAACAAATCCTGGATTAGTGGAATCAGTGGAAAGACAGGTTGGATCAGTCTTTCAGCTTGGGAAACTTTGAGTATTGGCAAGAAATATCAGTTTTACTAAGGTAATATGGAAGTGCCTTCCAGAACAGGAAGTATCCTAGCAAGCCAGCAGCAAACCCTGTCTTGGCAAACCAGTGGGAGATCCTGAACCTCAGGGTGGTAGAGCAAGGAAACACCAAAACCAGGACCCCTCACATGCCTTACAATAGCTAGAGGGGAAAGCAGACTGCAGCTCAGAGAATCATGACATATTTTGAGGCTGTCCTGAGTGGGCAGTCATATTCCACTGACCAGACCTCCACATGCTTCAGCGCATCCCAGAGTAGTTGGAGATGTTCTGCTATTGGACTTCCAGGTGATTCAGATCAGTCCTGGGCAAACAAGCACCTTCCAGAAGCCAGGAGTGAAAAATGCTTCAGTGTAACCATGGACAAATGCAGAAAAATCCCACCTGGGCTCATCTAGGCTAGATACCATCACAAGGACTCCAGCTTAGCATCAGATAAACTGCCAGATGCCTATAACCTTCAGTTGCCAGAACCTGAGGCCTCAGCAAACAAAGCCAATGACCAGGGCCCAGTCACTAGTACAAGAAGCTTGGAACACTTCCCACTATGCTCAAGCAGGAAGGCTCAACTTTAAAAGCCAGAAAATAAGCAAATAGGATGAGCAAAAACCAAAAACGAATATTGAATATAGACAATTTCTATTATGACAAGGAAGATAGAAGCACAAACTCAGAATAGGACAACACTACCAATATGACTACATTTGAAATCTCAAAGGGGAGTATGCATTTGTCTCAAGCCCAAAAAGCATCCTTAGAAAAGTTCAATAAGGGTTTTACAAGTCAAATAAGAGAAGTGGGAGAAAAATTGGGAAGAGAAATGAGAGGCATGCAAGAAAGAGTCAAGGGACTGGAAAAGGTAGGACAAAAATTGACTGAAGATAACAAATCCCTAAAAATGAGAATTGGCCAAATGGAAGTACGAAAGTTAGCTGAAGAAAATAATTCCTTAAAAATTAGAATTGGGCAAGCTAATGAATCTATGAACATCAGTCACATAAAAGTAAAATAATGAAAAAAATAGAAGAAAATGTAAAATAACTCATTGGAAAAACAACTGACCTGGAAAATAGACCTAGAAGAGATAATGTAAAGATTATTGGATTACCTGAAAGCCATGATTTAAAAAAAAAAAAAAAAAAGAGCCTGGACAGCACCTTTCAAGAAATCATTAAGGATAACTGTCCTAATATTCTAGAACCAGAAGGTAAAGTAATCAATTGAACTAATTCACTGATCACCTTCTGAAAGATGTCCCAAAATGGGGAAAATTGTAGCCACATTCCAGAATTATCAGGTCAAGGAAGAAATACTGCAAGCAGCTTGATTGAAGCAATTTACATATTGTGGAATAACAGTTAGAACTATGCAGGATTCAACAGTTTTTACATGAAAAGATCAGAGTGCTTGGAATATGATATTGCAGATGGCAAAGTAGCTTGGATTAAAATCAAGAATCAATTACCTAACAAAACAGGGGATAATATTTCAGGGACAAATATAGACAGTCTATGAAACAGGGGACTTTAAATCATTCCTGATAAAAAAAAATAGACTGGAAAAAAATTGATTTTCAAGTATATAACTCAAGAAAAGCACAAAAAAGTAAACTGGAAGGAATATGTGTGTATGTGTTACTTAATAAGGGTAAATGACTTACATCCCTAAACAGGAAGATAACACTCGTAACTCTTGCTAACTATATCATTATTATTGCAGTTAGAAGATATATAATATACATATACACATCTATGTATTTATTTATAGAGCTAGAAAAATAATAACAAAATTTATCTCAAAGAACAAAAGGTCAAAATTATCAAGGGAACTAATGAATAAATGCAAAGGAATGTGATCTAGTTATTCCAGATTTAAAAAACAAACAAACGAACTATACTGTAAAGAAGCAATCATCAAACTATTTGGTACTTGCTAAGAAGTAGAGAGTTGAATTAGTGGAATAGGTTAGGTAGACAAGACACAGTAGTCAATGACTGTAGTTATTTATAGTTTCATAAATGCAAAGACTGCAACTTCTGGGATAAGAAACTGCCAAAGTACTGTGAAAACTGGAAAAATAGACCAGTATCTTACACCCTATACCAACATAAGATCAAAATGCGTACAGGATTTAGACATAAGGGATGATACCATAATCAAATTAGGATGGCAAGGAATTGTTTCCCTGTCAGAATTTATGACTACAAAGGACAGAAAACATTTTGAAATGCAAAATGGATCATTATAATTATATTAAATTAAAATACACAAACAAAATCACTGCAATGAACATTAGAAGGGCAGCAGAAAGCTGGGAAACAATTTACATAACCATTGTTTCTAGAAAAGTCCTCATTTCTAAAATATATAGAGAACTGAGTCTAATTTCTAAGAATATAAACCATTTCCCAATTGGTAAATGGTAAAAGGATATTACCAGGCAATTTTCAGAAGAAGAAATTAAAGCTACCTATAATCATATGAAAAAAATGCTCTAAATCACTATTGATTAGAGAAATGCAAATTAAAACCTCTCTGGTGTACCAGCTCATACATATCAGAGTGGCTAATATGACAGAAAAGGAAAGTGATAAATGATGAAGAGAGGGGGAAAAAATGGAGCACTAATGCATTATTGGTGAAATTGTGAACTGATATAACCATTCGCCTGAGCAATTTGGAACTCTGCCCAAAGGACCATAAAATCATCTATACTCTTTGATCTAGCAATATCACTACTAAATTTGTACCCAGAAGAGATCATATAAAAAGGAAAAGGAAAATATACATGTATGTATGTATGTATGTATGTATGTACGTGTGTATATATATATATATATATATATATATATATATATATTATATATATATATATATAATATATATATATATATATATATATATATACATATATATTATACATGTGGGTCCTTTTTGAGATGGCAAAGAATTGGAAACTGAGAGCATCAGTTGGGGAATTGCTGAATGGGTTGTGGTATATGAACATAATGGAATGTTACTTTGTTGTAAGAAATGATGATTAGGCAGATTTCAGAAAAATCTGGTAAGATTTTATGTTTCTGCTAGAGTAGAAAACTTTGTATGTACAGTAAAAATCCTGCATTCATAACATAAAATACTCTCAATTCTGAGCCAACATATTTCTAGCAGTGTTTATTGGCATTGCATGGTGTGATGACATGTACAGTGTAAAGTGTACATATTGCGTTAATCCAAGGCTGCAATGAAGTTGTGTGATGCAGCTCAAGCAAGTACTGCCAGAAATATCTTGGAATTTTACGCATTAATTTTTAATTAGTTTTTGGTCATTGACCATTCAAAAGTCTTTTACCGTAACCCAATTTTTCATGACTGCAACATTCAGTTATGTAACTTCATATGTGATCATAATCCATAGTTTATGGAGTGCTGATTCAGAACACTATCTAGAGTATTCTGATTGTTAATGTTTTAAAATTCTTATGAGAATTTTTTGTTCATATCCTTCAACCACTTCTCTATTTAGTAAAATACACATACACACATAAACTTACATACGTAAACATATATACCTTGTATTCATGTATGTATATGTATATATGTGTATGAAAGTGTGTATACATGCATGTGTGTGTGTTCATGTATATGCATAGATATATACATACACACTTGTATATACATATACACAGATATTTTATTTTGAATCAACCCTGTGTTTCTGCTACAAATTGAACAAAGTTTTCTTTTGTTCTCTGTTGTGCACTTTTTACTTTGCTTTTTCTTCCTCCCTTCTCCCAAAGAGGGCTACAATTAAGCACAGATACCCTCACACATACTTATACACATATACACGCATATATACATGCTTACATACCAATATAGACATATAGACACAGATATACAAATATACATATAAATACTCATGCACATATACACATACGCATACATATACACTTACTTAGATATCTATAGTCATATGCTTCTATATAGGACTATCATATACTTATTTGTTCTCTGTTTCTCTGAGGGTAGATATCCTCTTCATTCATAAGTCTAATACTTTCAATATTTTTCTAAGTCCACCAACTAATCATTTCCTACACCACAGCAATATTTCAAGGTTTTTGTCTCTAGCTGTTTTAAATATTCCAAAACCACACTGATGAATATGACTGACACACAGTATAGTTTCCCTATTTTTCTCTTTTTTTTATCAAATTTATTTTAGCCTTAACTTTGCCCAAGATCTTGATTACCACTCCTGGTCCCTTTCCCTGACAAGTCCTACTCCTAGTCTTTATTTTATATTTTGCACATCTCTTATTTCCTATCCCTCCTGACTCCTCTACTTTATTTCTACTTTCCACCTATCCCTCCAATTACTTTACTTACATGCCCCTGCAAGGAACCCTTCCCTATCCTTCCATTCCCATTAATCTAAACATCTTTCTATACTCCTCTTTGTCCTATTGCCTCACCCTGCACTCTAAAACTTTCTATCTTATCCTCTCTCTTCCTTATCCCTTTAGTATTTTATTTCTTCCTGAGTTTAGAAGGCCTTTATACTCTTCTAGATATATACATATCGTGCCTTCTTAAACCCATTACCAATGGAAATAGGTTTCCTGAACTAACCGTGCTCCTTCCCCATCAATTCTTCTGTGTGAGTTCTTTTCCTTCTGCCCCATTTGTATAAGATAATTACTCTTTTAAGTTCTTGCTAAATGGCTTTACTTTACAAAATCATATCATATCCGTGTCCTCATATACTTTTCTGTATTTTGTTTTTTGATCTATTTTGCTATTTTCTTCTGTTTTTGGGGAGGGAGTGATTTCATAGTGGCAAGATTGCACATGCAGCTCAGGTCCTCTGAGTCCAAGCATTCTTCCCACCACATCAAACTGCTGTCAGTAATATTATCTCACTCTCATTATTTTTTTCCTCAACCTTTAATACTGTCTTTATGATTTCATCTGTTGCAATCTTTCATTTATAATTGTTCAACATCTATCCAATAATCCTTGGGAATAATGAACTCCTACAATTAGAAAAATGCAAAAAGTTTTCATAGAGGGAGAAAACCTTTTGTAAGGCATTCCAACATGTGGATCTTCTAATCAAAAACAAAATAAAGCAACAACAAAAACAGCAAAGAAACAAACAAAAACAGCTTCCTTGTCATAAGACCAGGGAAATATAGGGAGATGATAGATTCTCCTGATAAGGACAGGAAGCCCTGGTGAGCAATGCTAATGTGCCCGATCCTTTTTCCTCTCCCTACAACTTCCATTGCTACTGCTTCGTTTTAGCAAGTGAATACATATGTAGGTTACTAATAGCTTTCTATGGGAATAGGATGTGTTTGTTTCATGGCTGGGGAGACGTTACGGTTCCCTAGAGCTACTGATACAAATTTTCCTTATTAATGGAACAAAGACAGGACCCTACTGAAAACTGTTAATTACAGAACTCTAATTTTAACCCCTGTGTCAGAAGCCATTCTGTGTGTTTGAAACAGTTGAGGATTCCTAGGGAAAAGAATATAGTCATTTTCTCAAATCAGAATAATATTTTCTCTTTTACATTAATTCCTTTAAAATTTAAACATTATTTTTAAAAGCAATAATTCATCAGCATGCCACTTGAATTCACATTTGCTCACCCTCCTGTGTACTCTCCAATTCCTCCAAAACCATAATGAATTTGTTAAAAAAATGATATTTTAAAAGAATTCATTTTCCCTGAAGTTTTGTGTAACATGATTTATAGGTTATATAAAATGAAGGTTTTCTTTCTCTCTAGATGAATTGCTGGTTCAAAAGAAGATATATCTTAGTCAAATGAGTAAGAAATATTTAACCTTATGATATTTCTTAAATCTTTTCTTTAGAATAATTTCCCCATCTTTTCCTGAGAGAATATTTACAAAGATTAATAAAATAATTATATACACAGATACCACTATAGATGAATTTCTCTGTGAATATTTTCAAAGATTATTTCCTGATATACAGAAGTAACCAGTCAAAGTTCTTGTCATTTTCTCATGTCGAAATTATATTTCCCATTTTCCTGGTATTTAGTTTTTAAAATTGTATATGTCATTTTTACGTATAAAAAAGGATCTAAACAAAAAAAAAAGGCTAAGCAAATGTGGGAAAGTCCTGAGAAAGGTGAGTTGAGTTAATGTACTGTAGCAAATTTGCAGGAAAAAGTGCTGGAAACCTGCATAGAATAAGGAAATATAAGCATTATGTGATTTGTCCCTTTGGTGGGAATACCCACATAGACAAAATCACAGACAACCTCCAGTATTTGAGTCAGCTGAAATGGAAAGAAGATTGGACAAGGAATCAGAAGACTGAGCTTGTAATTCTTCCATTATCATTTTGTTATTTTGGGAACACTATTTAATGTCTCTGCACTTCAGTTTTCTGAAAAAATTCCATTTTACGTTAAATGGAGGAGGAGGAGAAAGAAAAAGAAAACATAGTATCAAACATATTTTTGTTATTTCTTTTTTATTTTTATAATTAATTTATTTGCTTTCCATTTTCAACAATCACTTCCATAAGTTTGAAAGTTTTCTCCTCCTCCTTCTCTACAACAACATGCAATTTTATATGGTTTCTATACATTCATTCTTATTAAGCACATTTTCACATTAGTCATGTTGCATAGAAGAATTAAAGTGAATGGGAGAAATCATGAGAAAAAAACAAAACATAACAAAATAGAAAATAGTCTGCTTCATTTTGCATTCTGACTCCATAGTTCTTTCTTTGGATGTGGATGGCATTTTTTATCAGGGGTGAAGAGTCAAGTCTACCAGAAACAGTCCTCACACATTGTGGCTGTTGCTGTGTATAATATTCTTCTGTTTCTGCTCAAGTACTTTTCTTTAAAAATGGTGAGACAGAGAATTTTAATTCAACAATGAGATAGGTTTACAAGATAAAGTTAACAAGAATAATATCAAAGCAGCAATCTGACAAAAAATAACACTTATAGATAAGTGGTCAAAGGCTTCAATCAATGATTTTCAAGGAAGAATCTTAAGGTAAAATACACGAGTGAAAGCATTCTCCAAATTACTGATAAAATAAAAGAAATCTGAGATTTTGTCTCACAGTATGTTAATTGCCAAAATGACAACATATGGTAATAGCCAATATTGGAAGGTCTCTGAAGAGAAAATCACATTATTAAACTTTTGGCAAAGCTGCTATAGTCTGCCACTTTTTATTTCAGTTTGGAAAATTTAATAAAAGTGACTAATAAGTTGATATCCTTTGATCCAGCTAGTAGCATTACTGGGCATGTAAGATAGGGATGGTTTTTATTTGTTTCTTTGCTTTTTTGTTTTTGCCTTTTGCCCTCAGAAGACACAACCAAATAGCAAATAAATATCAAAGTACGCATATTCTATGTGGTATCAAAGACCGGAAAACAATATGAATGTCCATCAAATGAAGAAGGGCTAAAAGACAAACCAGAGTTTTATATGAATGTAAGAGACCATTACTGTACTATAAGAAAATGTGTGTGTGTGTGTGTGTGTGTGTGTGTGTGTGTGTGTGTGTGTGTGTGTGTAGGAGAGGGGGTTTATTCTTACAGAGGAGGATATATATGCCCTAGAAAAACAATTTTGGCAAGTGTTTAGAGGATGGATTAGAGAGGAAGCTGGAAAGAGACTGGAAGCAAGGAAAGTAAAATGTTTTTTTTTTTTAATTTCACAAAAATTTTGGAATGCTGTGAGATGGAGGGAAGAAACAGAGCAGGGATAGAGATAAAACAAATTTCTCTCCTCTCTGAAAGATTATTCCAGCTCATTACCATTTTGGTATAGTAAAAAGGAACACAAATGTCTTCATCCAAAGATCTTTACTTTTTTGAGGTTTTTCCAAGCTTGATCATATGACCACTGGCTCACAAATGCCTTCAATTTCTCATTCCTTGTGCATTCATCCTCTTCGTTTAAATTCTCAGCTTTAAACTCTCAAAGAAGTTCCCCAGGAATTTTATGAATAACACTGTTCCCTGGACAACTTGAAGAGATTTGTAGCTCTTTCTATTCTTTCTTTTCTTTTTTTGTTTTAAATAGTCTTCGCATCTCTAAAATGTCATCATGAAGCTGATTATACCAAATTTCATAAGTGGCACATTCTCTGAGCTAAATTCCATGGGTACATTGTAAGCTTTCATTTTCTTTTACAATTCCTAATGATGCTTTAATTATAATCTGTTTTTTTTTTCATTTATTTGTCAGCAATTTAAGAGGGCAGTGACTTGATTATATCTATTCATTTTATTTTTTGACTACAGGGTGAGTGGTACATATTTTCATTCATCTTGGAAGAATAGTACCACAGCAGCCTTTCTAACAGATTTCTAGTGGCCCTACATTTCCTCACAATATTAGAGGATAAAAACAATAACTATTAGTCCCCAGAGAACCCAATATTTCAAATTTCATAGGTTTCAATAAGTTCAGTTGTAGAATGTTGAGACTGATCAAGATTATCTGAGTTCAAATTGTTTCACTGCTACTTAGTAAGTATGTCAGACCCATTTTCATTATCTGTAAAATTGGGGGAAAATAACACCTAAATCACAGGATTGTTGTCAGGATCAAATGAATGAACAAAGGAAATATGCTTTACAAACCTTGGTTATCACTATCACCATCACTATCACCATCCTGAAGTGTGATCCAAATCAGAATATAAATGGATGATTCATGTTGCATTTCTGTCTTGAACGTTTCTTATTTTTTGATGGTGAGAATAGTTCAAATCTGTGATTTCTTTGGTGTAGTTTGTACTCAGAGTGGATTTTCTCACATTAAGGCAGAATAGAAAAATCGTTACCCCTCATAGTCATAAAGAATTGCCTGGGGGGGCCAAGATGATGGAGTAGAAAGACTCATATACTCTAGTCCTTCCCTCACAGTCCACAAAATACCTGTAAAAATTACTCTCAACAAAGTCTAGAGCAGCAAAAGCCACAGAACAACAGAGTGAAAGAGGTTTCCAGACAAAGATAACCTAGAAGACTGACAGGAAAGGTCTATCTCAGAGGATGCTGAGCAGAGCAGAGCACAGCCCTATCCATACAGAACTGGGAGGAACAGAACCTAAACAGACCTCCAGGCAGAGTTCCTACCAGAGAAGATCCCAGATACCTCAATCCACAAGCAACAAAGAAAGCTCCAAAGGTCAGTGGGAAAGGGCTTTCCCAGTTGTGTGAGAGAATAATAGCCCCAGGCGACAGCAGAGGCATCAGCAGCAGACTGTAGTTTGCTAATACAGAAGCCAGAAAGCAACCTGAATCCACTGTTCAGACAGCTCAGCTTAAGACCTCTGGAGGAAGGGAGGAACTGATCTAAACCCCAGCCCTGAGTGACAGTACTGCCTCCACCCAAAGCCAAGGGGAACTGAGCAGATGAGTCTAATCTCTTGACAAAGGATTCAGAAGTCAAGTAACTGGCTGGGAAAATGCCCCAAAAGGGGAAAAACATAAGACCATAGAAGGTTACTTTCTTGGTGAATAGGTATCTCCTCCCATCCTTTCAGAGGAAGAACAAGGCTTACAGGAAGTTAAAACCCCTGCCTCCAGGGCCTACAAAGTGTACTTAAACTAGAATCAGGCAATAGAAGAGCTTGAAAAGAGAGTTAGCAGCTTGCTAAAGGAGAACCAAAAAAATGCTAGGGAAAATAATAGCTTTAAAAAGAGGCTAACTCAACAGGAAAAAGGAGTCCAAAAGGCCAATGAGGAGGAGGCATTAAAAAACAGAATTAACCAAATGCAGGAGAAGGTTCCAAATCTCACTGAGCAAAATAGTTCTCTGAAAGAGAGAATTGAGTTCAGGGAAATGAATGACTATGAGATAAACCAAGAAGTTAGAAAACAAAACCAAAAGTTTTAAAAAATAGAAGATAATGTGGAATATCTCATTGGAAAAACAACTGACCTGGAAAATAGATCCAGGAGAGACAATTTAAAAACTATGGGACTACCTGAAAGCCATGATCAAAAAAAGAGACTAGACATTGTCTTCCATGAAATTATTGAGGAAAACGGACCTGATATTCTAGAACTAGAGGGCAAAGTAAATATTGAAAGTATCCACCAATCACCTCCTGAAAGAGACCTGAAAAGAGAAACTCTTAGGAATGTTTTGGTCAAATTTCAGAGTTCAAAGATCAGGGAGCAAGTACTGCAAGCAGCTAGAAAGAAACAATTCGAGTATTGTGGAAATACAATCAAGATAACACAGGATCTGACAGCTTCAACTTCAAGGGATTGAAGGGTTTGGAATAGGATATTCCAGAAGTCAAAGGAACAAGGATTAAAACCAAGAATCACCAACCAGGTAAAGCTGAGTACAGTACTTCAAGGGAATAAATGGTGATCCAATGATATAGAGGACTTCCAAGCATTCATGTTGAAAAGACCAGAACTGTGTAGAAAATTTGACTTTCAAACACAAGAATCAAGAGAAGCTTGAAAAGGTAAACAGGAAAGAGAAATCATAAGAGACTTTCTAAAGCTGAACTGTTTACATTCCTAAATGGAAAGAAAACATTTATAACTCTTGAGACTTTTCTCAGTATTTGCGTAGGTGGAGGGCTTATACACACACACACACACACACACACACATAAACACACACACATATACACAGAGAGTACAGGCTATGTTGAATCAGAAGAGATGATATCCACTTTACATACAGATATATATATGTGTGTGTGTGTGTGTGTGTGTGTGTGTGTGTGTGTGTGTGTGTGTATGTATATAAAAATTAAGAGATGAGGGAGGAAAATACTGGGAGGAGAAAGGGAGAAATGAAATGGGGCAAGCTATAAATCATAAAAGAGATAAAGAAAAATCTTGTTCAATGGAGGAGAAAAGGGAGAAGGAGAGAGGGGAAAAGTGAAGCTACTCTCTCCACAAATGGCTTAAGGAGGGAATAACATGTTTACTTAATTTGGTATGAAAATCTATCTTATACTACAGAAAAGTAGGGGAGAAGACTACAAGTGAGGTAAAGGGAATGATAGGAGGGAGAGCAAATGGGAGAAGGGACTCAATAGAAATAAACACTTTTGGGAAAGGACAAGGTCAAATGAGGGAATAAAAATATAAGGGAGGAGAGAGTAGGACAGAGGGCAACATAATTAGTATTACACAACATGATAATTATAGAAGTCTTTTGCAAAACGGCACATACATAGCCTGTATTGAATTATGTACCTTCTCAGTGCGGATGGGTAGGGAGAGAGGAAAGGAAAGAAGGTGGAATTCAAAGCTACATAAATGTAACAGAGATCTTCTTCTAACTCCTGTCAGCAAGTAAATGATGACTGAAAACATGTCAGATTCACATCTTAATAGTTATAGGACTCCTTTATGCTAATAATTTTTAAATGAAGTGAATATATTATGTATGATGATGAATAATACCTATGACCTGAGGAGGGATTTGTCATTCAGAGTGCTATTGTAGTTGCTTTTCCCCCATTCTTCGAATTTTGAGCAAAAAAACATTTGAAATAATCCATCCCCATAACATTTCTGAATGTTATTTTCAACATAATAATCTTGATAAATGTGGAACAGCTTAAACTTTAATATACTGAAAAGGAAAGAAGCAAGTTTTGTGTACTAATGGCTGTTGAGAGTTTATTCAAGTCCGGGGAAAACATAATGAATATCAGACACATTGCCTATATTCTTTGTAATCTGTCACAAACAGCTGCTGGCTGTTTCAGTGTTGATGAAACAGTTTTTGCTTCCAAAATGTCATTAAAATTATCTTTATGTTATAGACAGAAAAAAGGGATGCAATTTTCAAAGTTTTTAAGTGTTTGTGCCATTTTACCTTGTCCATTTCTGAACATCCCTGTATTGTCTTTTCACCACAGCTTAGATTCTTTGATTGTAGAAAGAAGGAAGATTTCCTTGTAAAATTAAAGCAGCTTCTTAACAAACTTTGAACATGTAGGGAAATGTCTCTGTTCATTCAATGTAAGAAGTTTTTTTTTTTCTTTCAACATCAAGGATAATCAGAATGGTATGGAAGACATTTCCAATTGAATAATGTTTAATGTAGCTTTCTGGAAATTTTTGTTCCTCTCTTCTAATATAAATATCAGCTCTGTAAATCACTCCTGGTGTCTGATATCTATGGGGGCAAATGACCTGGTTTGACATGCAAAACCAAGCTGTCCAAATTAAATCATAAGTGTTCAGTCCTCAGGTGTTTTTTGTTTGTTTTAGATAAATAAGTTGACCATTTCTGAAAGCACATTGAATTTGGTGTTAGAAAAATGGTTCAAACATCAACAATGTAATTTATTCTCTGCATTACCTTGGAAGAAAATATATACTTCCTTTGGACTAATTTTTGTCATCTTTAAAATTAAGTATTGAACTAGATGATATGTGAAATTCCTTCCCATTCAAAATAAATGGTTCTTTGGCTTTAAATAAAGGTACTGAAATAAAGCTATACTTTTGTGGATTCAGTGAAATGCCAGCTCCTTCAGGACACAAACTATTTTCTTTTTGAAAGAGTGTGGGGTATTCTCAGTGCTTGGTACATAGTCAGTATTTAATACATGCCTGATAATGAATAGATGTATAAAAAAAGGCATGCTTAGATGCTATATCTATGCATACATGTAAAAAGGTGAACCTGGTGACTAACATCAAGACCTGCATTCAATAATTTGAAAGTTTTCAGCAGGTCTTGTTGTCAAATACTACTTCCACAGGCTTATGAGCTCTAAGAAGAGACCATGAGATAAATCTTCCTCGACATCAGGCAGGTTCCCTGTTGTTTACCATAAGACTAAAAGATGCCAAACATTACTTGAATGGTTTCTAACCATGAGTTCTAAGTTCCAATAGATATTATCTTGTTTTCAAACAAAACTTTCACAGGACTTCTCAGAAAGGCTTGATATTAAACATAACGAAGGAGAGATGCTTCTACTTAAGTAGTGAAAAGCAGAGGCAGAGAATTTCATTATAAACTGTACCTCTGCTTACCCAGCACAAGTCCTGGAAAGGAGAATGCAAAATTATTTAACTGTGAATCAAATCACTTCATTATACAAAGTTTGTGGTTATTACTGTCCCCTTACCTCCTACATTCATTCTAGCCAGCTGGGACCAAGAAAGTTGCTGGCTGCTTCTCAAGATAAAGGTGATCAAGTCCAGAACATATTTTTTAGTTGTTTTAGCACAGTGAGGAGGGGTGGAGGTTATGAGGTGGCAGTGATGGTGTAAAGCCAATAATACACGTAGTAGCAATTATGAAAATGCATGCATATTTCCAGGGTAAATTATAAATAACGCTCTTCCTCAAATGCAAAACCAAAATATTTATTCAGATATTTTGTTTATCACATATTTTTTTCAGAAAGCTATTTCCACCACGGTAACAAAGAAGTTTATGCACATCATAAACTGTGGAAGCACTGACATCCCCAGACCTTCTCTCCATTTGGCCTCCCCACAAATAAGCTCCCTCAGCAAATTCCTACATCTCTCACTCAACCTAGATGCTCTGCCTCACTCTCTCCCAGATCCACCTCACTCTCATTTCCTGTTGTACCCTTCCTGCTCCAGTCCTTTAGACTCCATCATGGAAGTCAGCTGGACCTGAGCTCAAATTATGTTACATAGGCCTGTTAATGGGCAGGAAATATCTTGCCATTCCATTAATAGTATAGATGGTGAGGTAGAATTACAGATTAATTCAAATGGCAATCCAAGCCTTACATTTGTCTTAAAGGGAGGGTTACTGACACAGAAGAACAAGGGAAAACAATCCTAAACAAGAAGCAGGTTTTTTCTTGGTAAATTTTAATTTATAGAATGCAAATTGTATGGCTTAACCTAAGCCACCTAAGGTTGGAGGGAGGGGAGGGAGTACAGGAAGCATGATGCAGGAAAGTTAACAAGGGGCAAAGATCGCCAGGATTATAGTCAGTGAAGAGACATGATACAGGAGAACATCAGGACTTAGTAGGATATAGCCATAAGTCAGCTCTTCAGACTTGACTGGAAGAAGGGAATCAGGGATCTAGGGAGAAATTGTCCTCTTCAAGATCTCCATTCAGGTAAGTCTATCTCCCATCACTCTTCCTACTTTGATATGGTAACATCCAGGATCAAGTATTCCAGGGCTATTGAGGGTTGGAGAAAAAGGCCAAATATTTTATAGGGATGGGAAGGGTCTCACTCTGGTGCTTCTAATTGGTGCCTAATTTGTGATTTCACTAATGGGGAGAAGGGAATTTGTGAAGTTTTGGGAGAGATGGAAATTTCCAGCCATTTTCAAGGAGGGGGAAGAATTTAAAAAATGGGGCCATTACAGGGTTACCAGGGCAGGAGGAGTGGGCATTTTAGGGTAGAAACAACCTATTACAAGAGATGATCACTGATAAATTCTAAGATTTGGGAAGCTTCTTATTTGAGGGGTGTGTGTGTGTGTGTGTGTGTGTGTGTGTGTGTGTGTGTGTGTGTTTTCTATCTAATGATCAATAATTTTGATAACTGTGAGCATGGAAATATTCACATGTATTATAGTTAGTTTTTTGACAGAATCTTAGTTATAAAAGACAACTTAAGAGATTATTTCATATATCCCCCTCCTCCTGTGGAGTAGAGAAGTTCTTTTTCCTTATATATTTCCAGGGAAGGATAACTCACAATTTCATAAGGCACTTTGTCAGGCAGATCTAATTGTTAAACACTAATGGTTAAATTAAGGGAAAAATTGGCATCTTTCTAAGCTCTATCATCAAAGGAGACTCATTTTTTTTCAATTTAAAATATAGAGAATGGGTTTTATTGCAGTGTTTGACACCTATATGATCCCAAAAGAAAGCCATAAAGCCTTGTTTTGAAATCAGCTATAAAATATTTTTTCATCTTAGAAGGAAGATGTTAAAAATACTAGGTAAAAGGATTTCAAATTAAGGATCAGAGTGATGGAAACAAAAAGAAGAAATAATCTTTCTTGGTTGGCACACCCTTATTATTTTCAATTCACTTGTTCTTCCTTATTAAAAGTCTAAATATGTGTGCATGTGTGCTTGTGAGGTGACAAGAAGAGAGGCAAAACACAGTAAATTGCCAATAATATCTATTCCTTGAAACTAAAATCCATAATAAAATATACGAAATAGTTCTCAGTTATTTGTGTATTATCCTAGATACATAATAGCAGAGTTAGTCATAGGTAAAATTGTTCAGTAGTCAATCTTCCTACCATCCATCTCAGAATCCTTCCCTCATTTCTGTCCCCCATCCTCCTCCTTCACCATGCCCTCATATTTATTATATCCAGTGCTGCCCAAAAAGATTCCTTAAAATCACCAATTCTGAGACACCTCTAGATTTGTATTTTTTGGAATATATATTAGCAGGTCAGTAGAATGTGTCACTGTAAGTTCTCTGGGATCTTCGTTGTTTATTTCATTGAACTGAATTTCTACCCTCTCTTTTAAAAAGAAGAGTAAGAACACTGTATCCAGCACAATTGTTCCAGTCTTTATGCAATATGCTTTAGTTCCCTTGCTCTTCTTCTGTTTCTTTCTCCCTGAGTCCACTTACAGATTCTTATCATCCTTCCCTTTTAGACTGCTCTTCAGAATCCATTCTACAAGGTAAAAGTTTGGTTTGCTTATGAGTAATCTCTACCTTAACCCATTTTCCCTCTTCTTCCTTCCTCTCCCTTCTCCCCTTAAATTCCTATTTCCATGTGGGATAATTCTATGTTTCCACTCTGAGTAGTTTAAATCAAAGTGAATATCTCTAATGTCACATTCTTCCCCAACCCTTTCCTTCTTGTCTTCTACTTATACATCCAAATTATGTGTGATGCTTACCCTCACCATCTTCCTCTCTCCTATATACTCCTTTTTCCTCTCCTTTCTTCTTTTAAGATCATTAAAGCAGGGGGCAGAACCAAGGTGGTGGAGTAGAAGAACACACCTCAAGAAACTCTCCCCCTACAATCCATAAAACACCTGTAAAAAATGACTATAAACAAATTCTAGAGCAGCAGAAGTCACAAAACAAGAGAATGAAAGAGATTCTTAGGCCAAGTCAGACTGGAAGGAAGACAGAAAAGGTCCATTGCACCAGGCATGGAATGGAGTACAGCCGTGTCTTGGCCCTGCAGGGCCAAGACAGGAGCTGGCTTCAAGGCAACACCGTCAGTAGCTGCAAGTCCCAGATTCCTCAACTCACAAACACAAACTGCAGCTTCAAAGGTCAGTGAGAAAGCTCTTTCACCTGGGTGAGGAGAGAACTCAGCAGTCTAGCCCTGTCCCCAGGTGGAGGCAGCTTCCATTTCTGGAGACCTGGCCTAAAGATCCTAGGGGAATCAAGCATGCGATCTGATTCTCAACACTGAGTGGCAGCCCTGGGGTGAGGAGGAGGGCTGACTGACTGGTGGAGCTGGTGGAGCCTCTAGAGAGGAAATTCTACTCACGGATCCTGGACAGAAAAGAGTGCTTGTAGTTGCTCCCAGACCAGAGTGCAGGTCAGGAGATTAGTAAACTCCTCTCCCTTGATTGTGCCACCTTGGAGGAACTGAAAACTTAGAGGTCCCCAGAGTACACTCTCCTCTTGACAAAGAACTCAGAAGTTAAGTAAATGGCTGGGAAAAGGCACAAAAAGGGGGAAAAAAAAGAATAAGACAATACAAGATTACTTTCTTGGTGAGTAGGTATTTTCTTCCATCCTTTTGGGTGAGGAAGAACAATGCATACCATCAGAGGAAGATATAAAAATCAAGGCTTCTCGAGCCACAGGGAGCCAAGATGCAGATATGCTAGCTCCGAACCCACAGCCCATAAAATATCTGTAAAAGATTCTGGAACAACAAATTCTGGAGCAGCAGAAGCCACAGAACAAAGGAGCATAAGATATTTCTGTTCCAGACAGACCTGATGTGAAAGGTCCATCGAGTCCTGGACCAGGAGCCCAGCCCAGCCCTGCCATGGCTGCACAGCACCAAGAGGAGCAGATCCGAGCAGGCTTCAGGGATGGAATCTCCAGCAGCCGCGAGGGTCCCTCCACCCACAGGTGACAAGGGTCAGTGAGAGACTCTTTTTGGGTGGCCAACAGGGGAGTGGGGTGTCCCCGTCGCTCGGGCCCCCTCGTGAGGCAACAATGGAGGTGGGAGCAGACTGGGGCTTCCCAAGCAGGCAGGAGCCAGATTCATTGTTGAAGGTCTCTGCATAAACCCACTGAGGGAACTGAGTCCCATGTGGCAGCCCTGCCCTCACCTGAGCACCTGAACTTAACCTCGCACTGAATAGCAGCACTGTCCCCAACCCAAAGCCCTAAGGCTGGGAAGCAGTATTTGAAGCTCAGACCCCAAGCGCTGGCTGGGAGGATACGGACGTGAAGTGGGTGAGAAGATAATATTCAGAAGTCAAGTCATTGGCTTGGAAAATGCACAGAAAAGGGAAAAGAAATGACTATAGAAGGTTACTTTCTTGGTGAACAGGCATTTCCTCCCTTCCTTTCTGATGAGGAAGAACAATGCTTACCATAAGGGAAAGACACAGAAGTCAAAGCTTCTATATCCCAGCCCACTCAATGAGCTCAGACCCTGGAAGAGCTCAAAAAGGATTTTGAAAATCAAGTTAGAGAGGTGGAGGAAAAACTGGGAAGACAAACGAGAGACATGCAGGTAAAGCATGAACAGCAGGTCACCACCCTGATAAAGGAGACCCAAAAAAATGCTGAAGAAAATAACACCTTGAAAAAATAGGCTAACTCAACTGGCAAAAGAGGTTCAAAAAGCCAACGAGGAGAAGAATGCTTTCAAAAGCAGAATTAGCCAAATGGAAAAAGAGATTCAAAAGCTCACTGAAGAAATAGTTCTTTCAAAGTTAGAATGGAACAGATGGAGGCTAACGACTTTATGAGAAACCAAGAAATCACAAAACAAAACCAAAAGAATGAAGAAATGGAAGATAATGTGAAATGTCTCATTGGAAAAACAACTGACCTGGAAAATAGATCCAGGAGAGACAATTTAAAAATTGTGGGCCTACCTGAAGGCCATGATCAAAAAAAGAGCCTAGACATCATCTTTCATGAAATTATCAAGGAAAACTGCCCTGAGATCTAGAACCAGAGGACAAAATAAGTGTTCAAGGAATCCACAGGTCACCTCCTGAAAGAGATCCAAAAAGAGAAACTCCTAGGAACATTGTGGCCAAATTCCAGAGTTCCCTGGTCAAGGAGAAAATATTGCAAGCAGCTAGAAAGAAACAATTCAAGTATTGTGGAAATACAGTCAGGATAACACAAGATCTAGCAGCTTCTACATTAAGGGATCGAAGGACGTGGAATGGGATATTCCAGAAGTCAAAGGAACTAGGACTAAAACCAAGAATCACCTACCCAGCAAAACTGAGTATAATCCTTCAGGGGAAAAATTGGTCTTTAAATGAAATAGAGGACTTTCAAGCATTCTTGATGAAAAGACCAGAGCTGAGAAGAAAATTTGACTTTCAAACACAGGAATGAAGAGAAGCATGAAAAGGTAAGCAGCAAAGAGAAGTCTTGAGGGACTTGCTGAAGTTGAACTGTTTACATTCCTACATGGAAAGACAATATTTGTAACTCTTGAAACTATTCAGTATCTGTGTACTGGGTGGGATTACACACACACACACACACACACTTGCACATGCACATGCACACACACATAGAGACAGAGTGCACAAAGTGAATTGAAGAGGATGGGATCAAGCAGTGAGAAATATATTGGGAGGAGAAAGGGAGAAATGGAATGGGACAAATTATCTCTCATAAAAGAGGCAAGGAAAAGACTCACTAGTGGAGGGAAAAAGAGGGGATGTGAGAGAAAAACATGAAGTCTACTCTCATCACATTCCACTAAAGGAAGGAATAAAATGCACACTCATTTTGGTATGAAAACCTATCTTACAATACAAGAAAGTGGGGGAGAAGGGGATAAGCAGGGTGAGGGGGAGGATGGAATGGAGGGCTACGGGAGGAGGAAGCAATTTGAGGTCAACACTCATGGGGAGGGTCAGGATCAAAAGAGAGAATAGAAGCAATGTGGGCAGGATAGGATGGAGGGAAATATAGTTAGTCTTACACAACAGGACTATTATGGAAGTCATTTGCAAAACTACACAGATATGGCCTATGTTGAATTGCTTGCCTTCCAAAGGGAATGGGTGGGGAGGGAGGGATGAAGAGAAGCTGGAACTCAAAGTTTTAGGAACAACTTTCAAGTACTGTTCTTGCTTCTAGGAAACAAGAAATACAGGTAAAGGGGTATAGAAATTTACCTGACCCTACAGGACAAAAGAGAAGATGGGGACAAGGGAAGGGAGGGATGATAGAAGAGAGGGCAGATTGGTGATAGGGGCAATTAGAATGCTCAGTCTTTTGGGGTGGGGGTAGGGGACAAATGAAGAGAAAGTTTGGAACCCAAAATTTTGTGAAAATGAATGTTAAAAGTTAAATAAATTAATTTAAAAAAAATTTTAAAAAGGAAACAAGAATACCACACTAAAAGTATATCTATATGTTCACTTATACACTTTTCTCTAGGGGATGTTTGAGTAACTTTTTCATCTAACTAACTTTTTTTTTTAATTTTGCTATTTAAGATGGAAAGGGATCCCAAGATCCACTTTCTAAGACATGCCCTTTTTCCATTTAATACCAGTTCTAAAATGAATATCCGTAGTGAGTAGCAAACATTTCCATTTATCAAAATCACAGCAAAATAGAAATCTTAGAAGGTATAGATTTTGCTTTAGGAATCAGCTAAATGGAGAGTGGATTTGAGTAGGGACATATTTGAGGCAGGCAGACGCAACAGCAGGTTTCTGAAATAAAAAAGTTTGAGATTATAATAATGTGTACCACAGTGGTGGCAGTGTCAAAGGAAAGAAGAAAGTGTATTTGAGCGAGATTGCAAAGGTGAACTCAGTAGGCATTGGCAATATCTTGACACAAAATACTTTCTCCATGCATATGTTATGCAACAAACATGCAAAGTTTAAACACACAAAAGTACACTATTCTAGAAAGAAATACATAGAGAACTTAGATAACTAAGCTAATATTTTGAGGCCCCATGTCTTTTCACTTTTCATGGTGTCCTTAGGTTAATCTCCTTAGTTGCAGAATTTCCTCTGGTAATGTCACTTTGCTGTGCCCTTTGGTCATGCCTTTTCCTTTAAATTGTTGTTGTATTACAGATGAAGTCTAGAAACCATGTGACTTGCCTAAGGTCAAAAGGAAGTTTTAAAAGAAGATTCAGGAATAGAACCCAACTATCTAGACTCCCAATTCAATCCTCTTTCCAAGACTCTGAAAGTAAAATTATATGCACAAGATAAACTAATTTAAAAAGAGGTATCAGTGATTGAGAGTATTAAAAAGTCTGAATGATTTAGTGATAGTTTCATGTATCAGAGGCATTATAAAAAGCATGGTGAGAATCCAAAGGAATTGATTTCTAATAATCTTATATTGCCAAATTCAATAAAAATTAGTTTTAATCATAAAACTGAAGAAATGTCTATTAATGACATTAATGTGCATTAATGTCATTAATCTTAATGAGGTTTTCATATATACATATATAAATAAATATATGTATATATAGATTCTCAAGTTCATTGATCTATGAAGCGTGTTTTCAAGTTCATTGACCCATTCATATTTATATTAAACATACACATATACATATACATATATATATATATATATACATATATATATATATATATATATACATACATATATATTTGAAAAGTATGCTCTTGGGGCCAAGTTAAGATTTTATCAATGTAAGAAACTCTTCCTATGGAAAGCCTCCCTACTGATGCAAATCAACATTTTACTTATAGTCTTTGAGAGCTGCTTTTGGCATTAATTAATTAATCTACCTTGTAGTGTTCACTTAGACAGTATATATCAAATATTAGATTTGAATTTAGATTTTTCTGTCTTTTTAAAGAAATAGTATGCTGTTCATTTTAATTACATGTAAATTCATTTAAATTAATACTCATTTAAGAAATTGGAGTTCCAAATTTTCTGTCTTCCTCCTTCAACCCTCACCCCCAAGACAGTGAGCAATTTGATACAGATTATATATGTACAATCATGGAACACATACATAGTTCCATATTAGTCCTGTTGTGAAAGAAGACACAGAACAAATGAAAAAAAAAAAACATGAAAAAATAAAGTGAAAATATTAAGTACTAATTTGACCTTAGATTCTATCAGTTCCTTCTCTAGATGTGGACAGTATTTTTCTTCATAAGTCCTTTGGAATTGTCTTGGATTATTGTATTGCTAAGAGTGAAGAGATTCATAGTTGATCACTATATCATGTGACTGTTACAATGTACAATGTCCTCCTGCTTTTGCTCACTTTAATTTGCATCAGTTCATGTCTTTTCAGGTTTTTCTGGAATCCACCTGCTCATAATTTCTTATGGCATAAAAGTGTTAATTACATTCGTATACCACAACTTGCTCAGTCTTTATCCAATTAATGGGCATTTCCTCAATTTCCAATTCTTCATCATCACAAAGAGATGTTATAAAGCAGGCCTCTTTGTTTTTTCTAGCTTCTTTGGAATAAAGAACTAGTAATGAATGATATTCTTGGATCAAAAAGCATTCATCCTGTTTGCCTTTTGGGCATAGTTCCAAAATGCTCTCCAGAGTAGTTGGATCAGTTCACAACTCCACCAAGAGTGCATTAGAGTCTCCATTTTCCCATATCCTCTCCAACATTTTCTTTTCTATCATATTATCCAATACCATAGGTTTAAAGTAGTATCTCAGAGTTGTTTTCATTTGAATTTCTCTAATCAGTAGTGATTTAGACCATTTAAAAAAAGTGAGTAAAGATATGATTTCTTCATCAAAAATCTGCAACTTTGTATTCTTTGCCCATTTATCAATCAGGGAATGATTTGTACTTTTAAAATTTGATTGAGTTCTCTCTCTCTCTCTTTCTCTCTCTCTCTCTCTCTCTCTCTCTCTCTCTCTCTCTCTCTCTCTTTCTCTCTCCATATGTATATACATTTATGTGTGTGTGGTGTGTATGTGTATATGATATATATATACACAAATACATACATGTATACCCACATATAAATGAAAATAAGGCTTCTATCAGAGACATATGCTATACAAATTATTTCCCAACTTTTTGCTTTCCTCCTAATCTTGGTTGCATTGATTTTGTGTGTGCAAAAACTTTTAAATTTGTTATGATTATAATTACTCATTTTACATTTTGTAGTTCTCTCTATTTCTTGTTTGGTCATAAATTTTTCCCTTCTCTATATAGATGTCTTCGAGGTCTTTCTCTCTTTAAGGCCTGCCTTCTATCCACTACGCTATACATCCTCTGAGCTCTAAACTAGGAGAGTATTTGAATATGTTTGCAAGTTAAATGATTTTTTTTTTCCTCTACGTTGAATGCATACCTTATTGAATCAGTTATTTCAATGAAAAAGTAATTGAATCCAGTTGCATGGTCTTGTGTGGTGAATGTCATCTCCTCCACATATACCCTCCCCCATTATTTAATTTTAATCTATGGGACAGGCAGCAAAGACAAAGAGTACATGGATTAGAAATATGTGGGGGAAAAGCATCCCAAATAAGGGAAGAGCTATAAATAATAAAACAAGATACAAATACGGGAGCAAATAACTTGTACAGCTGGAAGAACTATATTATAATTTGTGATTAGCAAGCCTAGGATGAGACAATGATTTGAGTGCTGTGGAGAAGGAAGTGAAGCATATGGAAGTGAAAGACCTGTGATTTCACTGACATAGGGAACTCCAAGTGAGGACATTCCTTCTACCAATGCAAATCTCTATATTCTGCAATTTGCAATGTTGTAGGGTTGCCTGGATCATAAAGAGTTTAAAAGACTTGCCAACAGTGACACAAATAGCATATATAAAAGGAAAGTTTTCTCAAATCTAGGATTTTTTAAGTCCAAGACCAGCTCTCTAATAGACAAAGCTGCTCTGATTTTATAATAATAGAATCTCAGAATTGTAGATTTAGCCCTAGTAAAGAAGAAGACATATAAGGAAGTGTCTCAGCCAGCGAGGAGTCGGATCTTCATGAACATCTGAAATATCACCAGTCTATCCTTCAAGGGATCACAACATATTTCTGGGACAGGTACGGGGTTGCAGAGAGTATAAAACTCTGTATAAAACCCTGAAGATCACTTACTTCATGTGTTTCTTTTCAAAGAAATATAAATCAAGGCTTCATACCCCTTAATCCCCTCTACAAATCATACAGCCAGTTAGTGGCAGAGCTGGGGTGATATCTCAGATATTTAAAATATGGGTCCAGAGCTCTCCAAATCATGCAATCCTCTGATCTTTCCACTCATTTTTCTCATCTATACAACGCAGATAACATTTTCCTGTGGAATACTCAGTCATTACAATTGTAAAGTCCCTTTCAAATATTAAGAATTACGTGAACCTAAGATGAATAACTTTATCACAGCTTTTTTCTTCTTGACGTACCAAAGCCCTCGAAGGTCATCAAACAATTTCTGAGACATGACATGTTTTCATGATTAATGAGATACATGTTTTGCACCTAATCCTTGCAACAAGATAAGGGAAAATAAATATTTTTAAAACAAAAATATTTATATACTAACTGTCCTTGCAATCACTAACAGCTTCTCATTTAAAAAAAAATAGCAGAGCTTGGAAAGATATGGAGATCTGGCTTTATGTGTTGAAAATATAAACCCTTTTGCAATAAACAAAGGACAAAGGAGGAACTTAATTTTAGTGTATTTTATTACAGATGAATTTATTGTGAGTAATAGTGGATAAAATACTGTTCTTGCAGTTAGGGAATACTTAGTTCAGTGTTCATCTTTAACAGTTGTTCATTTGGAGTGACCTTGAGAATGTCCTTCTATCACTTCTTCTGAGCATGAAGTGAGTGCTTTCCCTGTCTTCCTCACCTCTCATTTTCTGAAAATGGTAGACAATTTGATATAGTTTATACACACACACACACACACACACACACACACACACACACCCAATCATGTAAAACTTATTTCTATATTAATCAAAATTGGGGAAGAAGAAATAGATTAAAAAGTAAAAAAATGAGAAAGAATATAGTAAGTAAAAAATATGCATTAATCTGCATTCAGAGCCCATAAATTCTTTGTCTTAATATGGACAGATTTTGCTTTTTAATGAGTCCTGTGTACATGGCTTGGATCATTGTGTTACTGAGAAAAGCTGAGTCATTGATAGCTGGTTATCAGAAAAAATAAACTTGCTGATAGACTGTGTACAGTGTTTTCTTGGTTCTGGTCATTTAACTTTTCATCAGTTTGTGCAAGTCTCTCAAAGATTTTTTTTTCTTAAATGTACTTGTCCATAATTTTTTATTGCCTAATGGTATTCCATTACATTCATGTACTATAGCTTGTTCAGCCATCCCCTAATTGATAGTTATTCCCTCAGTTTCCAGTATTTAGCCACCATAAATGGGGTTACTATAAATATTTTTTACACATATGGGTCCCTTTCCCTATTTTTAATGTTCTCTTTAGGATGCAGACCTAGCAGTGAAATTGCTGGATCAAAAGGTAGGCACAGTTTGGTTCACCTGTGGACATAGTTCCAAATTGCTCTGTGGAAAGGTTGGATCAGTTCTCAACTCCACCAATAATATATTAGTGTCCCAATTTTCCCACATCCTCTCCAACATGTATTATTTTCCTTTTTTGTCCCATTAGGGAATCTGGTTGGTGTGAGGTAGTATTTCATAGTGATTTTAATTTGTCTTCCTCTAATCAAAAGTGATTTAGAGGACTTCTTCATGTACCTATAGATGTCTTTGATTTTTTTTTTCAGCTGAAAACTGACCATTTTATCTGTTGACCCTTAATCAATTAAGGAAATGCTTGTATTGTCATAAATTTAAATCAATTCTCTATATATTTGAGAAATGAGGCCTCTATCACAGACATTGCTATAAAGATTGTTTCCCAGATTTCTGCTTTCCTTCTAATCTTGGTTGAATTGATTTTGTTTGTACAAAAGCTTTTCAATTTTATATGATTAAAATATCTATTACGCGTTTCATAATGCTCTCTATCTCTTGTTTGGTCCCGAATTCTTCCCCTTCCCATAGATCTGACAGGAAGACTATTCCTTGCTAATCTAATTTGATTACTTCATTGTCTATTTTACCCTTCAAGAGGATGTTGTTTCCTTCCTTATATTTTTTAATGAGGTCTATTTTTGCTTTCATTTTGTCTAACATCAGGATTTCTACCCTTGATTTTGTTTTTTCAATTTCAACAGCAGCATAATAGATTCTGCTCTACTCCCTTACCTTTATATTTTTCTTTTTGCTTCAAGACTGTTTCTTGTAAGCAACATATGGTAAGATTCTTTGTTTTGATCCACTCTTCTATTCATTTCCATTTTATGGGAGAGTTCATCCCATTCGTATTCACAGTTATGATTACTGCCTGCATATTTTCCTCCATTCTATTCTTCCTCCTATTTCTCCTCTATCTTGTCAACCTTCCCCTCCTCACCAGTGTTTTCTTTATTTCTCCCACCTTCTTTGTTCTTCCCTCTCTTCTGTCAGTCCCTGTCCTACTCCCACTTACTTAATTTCCTCTCCTTCCATTTCCTTTTTTTGGGTAAGATAGATTTCTTTATTCAACTAATTTTGTATATTATTCCCCATTTGAGCCAATATTCATGAGTAAGGTTCAAGAAATGTTCATCAGCACCCCTCTCATCTTCCCACTCACTGTAATAGATCTTCTCACCTCTTCGTGTGAGATGATTTACCCTATTCTACCTCTCTTTTTCTTATGCATGCATTGTACTCTTCTTCTTATCCCTTATTTTTTTTTGTCATTCTCTCAAATTCACCTTATAACCATAGCCTCTGCCTATGTATGATCCTTCTATCTGTAGTGTTAGTGGTACACTGTTTAAGATTTTCAAATATCATCTTCCAATTTAGGGATTTAAATAGTTTAGCACTATTGAATCTCTTATATTTTCTTTTCCCTATTTCTGTTTCTTTTGGGTCTTGACAGTGAGGTCAAATTTTTACTTTAGTCCTGATATTCTCTTTATAAAGTCAAGAAATTCTTCTGTTTCATTGAATGGTCAATTTTTCCCGTTGATGTATTATGCTTAATTTTGCTGCTTGAGTGATTATTGATTGTAGTCCCAGCTCTGTAGTTCTTTGTCTCCAAAATATCATGTTCCATGATCTTTTATAATTGCAGTTGTTAAGTCCTGTGTGATCCAGAATGTGACGTCCCAAAAAGTGATTTTTTTTCTATCCACTTGTAGTATCTTTTTCTTGACCAGGTTGATGTGAAATTTGAATATAATGTTCTTTCTGGTTTTTATTTTGGGGTCTCTATCCTGAGGTAATCTGTGGATTCTTTCAATGCTTATTTTGTCCGATGGCTCCAGGACATCAAGGCAGTTTTCCTTGATAATTTCTTCAAAGATACTGTCCAGGTCCTACTTTTGATTTTGGATTTCAGGTAGTCCAATGATTTTGATATTGTCTGTCCTGGACCTATTTTCCAGATCAGCTGCTTTGTCCCATGTGTTATTTCATAATTTCTTCCATTTTTTCTTTCTTTGAATGTTGTTGATTAAATCCTTGATGTCTCATAAAGTCATTAGTTTCCACTTGCCCCATTCTAAATTTTAGGTGTTTTTTCTCCCTCAATTAGCTTTTATACTTCGTTTTCCATTTGGCCAATTGTACTCTTTAAGGAATTGTCTTCTTCAGTAGATATTTGTATCTCCTTTCAATTTGACCAGTTCTATTTTTTAAGCAATTTCCCAAGGTATTGAGTCTTTTTTCATAATTCTTTTGCATCACTCTCATTTCTTTTCCCTATGCTTCTCCTAAATATCTTATATGATTTTAAACTGCTTTTTTAGCTTTTGAATGAGTTATTTCTCTGCCTGAAAACATTTGCTATTTTTCTCTGAGGTTGTGCCCATAGTTGTCTTGACATCATTGTCCTCTCTGAGTTTGGTCTTCCCTATCACCATAGTAACATTCTATGATCAGATTCTTTTCTTGTTGCTTCTTGCTTATTTGTTGGGCAGGGGGACTTTTTCCTTTTTTACAAAAACTTGATCTCTGCTTACAGGATGAAAGGAACTGTCTCAGGCTTCTTGTGCCAGTGACTGCTGGCCCTGACTGTTTACCTAGTCCTGAACCGATGTTGTCTTGAGCTCCATGGGGGACCCTCATGTCTGTTGCTGTTTTGAGGGGGTGGAATGTGGGTGTGGTGCTGGAAGTTACAGGAGTCTGGCAACTTACTTGGTCCTGAACTGAGTTCCTAGTGGTGGTGTCTGGTATGTGCTGAGGTTTCCTGGGGTTTTCTGCGTTTCCCCAGGGTTACATTGAGACACGTGGAAGTCTGGACACTGGAGGATGTCTATTTATCCTGAAATGTGCTGAAACACATAGAAGCTCAAATATGTGGAAGTTTGGTCGCTGAAGGATGCCTGCTTGCCTTGGGTACTCTGAAGCATGTACCAGTTCTCAGAACAGGATCTCAGTTCTCCTGGCTATACTAAGGCATGTGGAGAGTTCTGGTGATGGTGTTTGCCTAATCCACCCCACTAGGGCTCATGATCTCCTGCTGGTTCTCTGAGGTGGAGCTTGCTGATAGCTTGTGGGATGCTTCCTATCTTCCCTTTTACCTAAGTGAGATTCGTATTTCTTGCCAATCATTCTGGTTTCCTAGACTCAAAGACTGCTGTACCCTGATTTTTGCTGGCTCCACAGTTCCAGGATTTGTTCTGCACTGTCATTTTATGGGTTTTTGGAGGTGAAAATGGGAGAGCTACAATGATTTACTACTTACTCCATCTTGGCCTGGAAGACTACATATTTTGACAGATTGGTTTGAAAAAGGACATCAATGTCTGGTATCTTATCCTGCCAAATGATCTTTAGAATCTTCCTAAGATAATCAAAATGAAAGTGATTCAGTTTCTTGGCATGGCACTGGTATACTCTCCAGGTTTCATAGGCATATAACATTGAGGTCACTACAATGGTTCTATAGATCTTCATCTTGGTAGCCAGTCTAATACATCTTCTCTCCCATATGTTTCTTCAGAGCCTCCCAAACACTGAGCTAGCTCTGGCAATGCATGTGTCAACCTCATTATCAATGTGTACACCCCTGGAAAGTACTCTATCAAATAAATGAACATACACAGTATTCAAAACTTTTTCATTAGCTGTAATACATGATTCCATATATAGGTGATATAGTGCTGGTTGATGGAGCACCTGTGTGTTCTCAGTGTTAATTGTTAGGCCAAAATTATCATAAGAAATAGAGAACCATCCACACTTCATTGCATCTAAGGTTAAGAGACTGCACTGAGTGCACAACCATCTGCAAATAGAAAAGCATGTGCCAACACTACCTCCACTTCATTTTTTTACATTTTTGTATTTATTTACCATTTAATTTTACCTCAGTTACATGGAAAGAGTAATTAACATGTATCCTTAAAATCTTGCTTTTGAAATTCTCTCCTTCCCCAACCTCCTTTATTGAGAAAGCAAACAATTCCATATACCTTTATATGTACAGTCATGCAAAACAGCCATAATAGTCATGTTACGAAAACAAATTGACAAAAAAATCAGGAAAAATAAAATGAAAATAAAGTTGCTTCATTCTGTTTTCAGACACCCATCAATTCTTTTTTCTGAGAATGGATAGCATTTTTCCTTCTAACTCCTTCAGAGTTGTCATGGATGTTGGATATTATTGAGAATAGGTTGGCCCTTTGCAGCTGATAATCTTAAAATAATCTTTCTTTGTACCCAGTATATTTCAATCTGAAACAATCCTTATAAGTCTTTCTAGGTTTTTCTGAGAGCATTTTGCTCATCATTTCTTACAGTACAATAGTTTTCAATCATAATTACATACTACAATTTACAAAACCATTCTCCATTTGATGTGTATCCTCTCAGTTTCTCATTCTTTACCCCCCAGAAGAGAGGTGCTATAAATATTTTTGTGTATATAGAACCTTACCATTATAGATTTTCTTTTATCTCTTTCAGGATACAGATCTAGTATTGCTATATCAAAACTGCTCTGAGCATAGTTCCAAATTTTTCTATAAATGGGTTTAATCAATTAACAATTCTGACAATTACATTACAGGTCATTAATTCACAACTCATAACTCTGACAGTACATTAATTTCTAATTTTTCCCACATCTCCTCTAACATTTCCCATTTATCTTTTCTGTTCTCTTTAATAGGTGAAGCAGTACAATTGTTTTAACTTGAATTTCTTCACTCTATAATGAGTTAGAATATTTTTTCATACATGCATAAATAGATAGATAGCTTTGATTACTTCATCTGAAAACTGATTATATCTTTTGATCATTTATGTAATGGGGAATGGCTCTTATTTTTATAAATTTGACACCGTGTTCTGTATGATAAAGAAATGAGATCTTTACTAGAGAAATTTGCTTCAGTTTCCTGGTTCTGGGAGTCAAGATGGCTGAGTGATCAGTAATTCCTGTCTCCCTCCCCTTCTTAACCTTGATGAGCCCAGAGAATATCTCCCTGAGAAAAACCCTGGAACAGTGGGAGCAGCAGAAGGGGTAAACAGACTCTCAGACCATGAGGCTAGAAAAATCACTAAGGAGGGCTCCTCTTGCTGTGACCAAAGGTGACCAGTGCAGGATCAGAGCTATTCCAGACATCTCAACCTAACAAACCAGGAGAAGATCCTAAACCTTAGGGAGGGAAAGCCAGCAACTGCCAACATCAAGACTGCAGGCATGCCTCAGCATCCCAGTGGAATTGGGAAGACAGTAGTGCAGAAAGCTGAGTTTGTCTATGTTCTAGCTTGGCAAAAGAGCCTCCATCGTTCGGAACACCCCTCTCCCACACTTAATGAGCTAGCTCCAGGGTAACTTCGGGGAAAAATGAAAAGACCTCACATGGCCTCTGCTTTCAAACACCAGCTAGCTCAGCACCAAGTAAACTGCAGCATTTTAGTTTCTAGCTGAAAGAACCATAGCCTACAACACACAAAGCCTCAAGTTTTAGGCACAAGAACTGTGGGGCACAGCTTCCTGTGCCATGCATGCAGAGATTTACTTTAAAGGCAGGAAATGGGTTATTATCATGAGTAAGAAGCAAAGCAGAAAAGAAAAGGACATAGAATATTTCTATGAGGACAAGGACAAAAACACAAATATCAAAGAGTTCAGCATTGCCACTATACTCCCATACGAAAGTTCAGAAGGAAATATGAACTGGACTGAAAAATAAAGAGCCTTCTTGGAAGAGCTCAGGAAGGATTTTAAATCCAAATTAGAGAAATAGGAAAAAAACTGACCTATGATTTCAAAAATAGGACAGAATAATTCACTGAAGAGAACAGCTCCTTAAAAAGGAATATTGTACAAATGAAAAAGGTTGTCCAAAATATAACTGGTGAAAATAACTCATTAAAAGGAACAACTGGACAGAAAGAAAAGGAGATGCAAAAGTTAAGTGAAGAAAACAATTTGATAAAAAACAGAATAGGGCAAGTAGAAGCTAAAGAATCTATGAGATATCAAGAATCAATCAAACAGAAACTAAGGAATGAAAAGATAGAAGAAAATGTAAAATATATAATTGGAAAAAGAACTGACCTGGGAAATAAATCCCAGAGAGAAAATCTAAGGATTATTGGTGGACCAGAAAACCATGATGAAAAAAAGAGCCTCGAAAATATCATCCAAGAAATCAATGAAGGAAAATTGTCCAGAAGTCTTAGACTGAAAGGACAAAATATTCATCGAAGGAATCCAACATTCAGCTCCTGAAAGGGACCCCAAACTAAAAACACCAAGGAATATCATAGCCAAACTCCAAAACTACGAAGTGAAGGAGAAAATACTACAGGTAGCCAGAAAAGAAAAAATGCAAATATCAAGGAGCTACAGTTAGGATCACACAGGACCTTGCAACTTCAACATTGAAAGATCGAAAGAATTGGAATGTAATATTCCATAAGGCAAAGGAACTGGGACTACAACCATGGATTAATTACCCAGCAAAGTTGAGCATAGTATTTCAGGCAAGTAGATGGGCATTCAATGAAATAAGGAATTTTCAAACCTTCCTGATGAAAAGTCCAGAGCTCAATAGAAAATTTAATCTTCAAAAGCAGGTCTCAGGAGAGGCATAAAAAGGTAAATGAGGGGAAAAAACTTGCTACACAATATTGGCAAACTGTTTACATCCTTATAAAAGAAGATGGTACTAGTTAATCTTGAGAATTTTATATTTATTATGAAATGCAAAAGGGATATACATAGATATAGGGAGTGGGTATAAATTAAATGATGTGATGATAAAAATGTGATTTAAGGTGAGAAGGGATTGTAATGGGAGATGTGAAAAAGAGAAGGTAGAAAAAATAAATTTCATCACAGGAAGAGGCACAAAAATGTATTACAGTAGAGGGAAAGAGGTGAAGGAGATGAGTATTGTTTGAGAGGTACTCTCACTTGATTGGATTCAAGAAAGGTACAACAACCTCAGTTAAGTATAGAAATATAATTGGCTCTATAGGCAGTAGGAGGGGAAGGAGGAAAGAAAAGGGAGAGGAGGCTAAAAAGGAGGGAAGCAGTAGTAAGGGAAAAGGGGATTAAAAAAGAGGGGACCTGGAAGAAGGGAGAGAAGACTGAAGGAGGCTGTGGTCAAAAATTATAATTCTATTGTGGAGGAGAAGGGATAACTAAAAGCACAAAAAAGGGGAAAGTGGATGGAGGAAAAGACACAGATAGTAATCATAACTGTGAGTGTCAATGGGATGACCTCTCTCATAAAACGTGGACAATAGCAGAATGAATTTCACATACAGAGAAAGAACTGTGGAATTCCATCGCAGAATGTAGCAGATCATTTTCTTTTGTATTACATTTTGGTTGGTTTTATGATTTCTCTCATTAATTTTAATTCTTCTATGCAACATGACTATGGTGAAAATGTATTTAATAGGAATGTATGTGTAGAACCTATATAAAATTGTATGCCATCTCAGGGACAGAGAGGGGAGCAAGGGGGGAATGAGGGAGAGGGGAAAAAATCTAAGTTATATGGAAGTGATTGTATAGCACTGAAAACAAATACTAATAATAAGTTGTGATAAATAATAATACATCAAAATATATAATAAAATAAATAAAAATATTAAAAAAGACTTAATGGTGAAAACAAGAAACTTACTTCAAAAATTTTTTTCACAATTACTATCGCTTACTCTATTTCCCTTCATCTTGTTGTCCCTCCTCCCATTTATTCTATTTTCTATCTCCTTTCACATCTCCACCTCATACGGTTTTGCTTCTGATTACATGTCCCTCTCATTTGCCCTCCCTTATACACCCTTCCCCTTCTCTTATCTTTTTCCCTTTGTATTTTACTGTAGGGTAATATAGATTCCTATACTTCATTCCCTGTGTATCTCACTTCCCAGTGACATGTAAACAACATTTTAATATTTGCTTTAGAACACTGAGTTGCAAATTCTTTCCCTTGCTCCCTACTCACTCACCTTCACTGAGAAGGTAAGTAATCTGATGTAGTTAAAACATGTGTAGTCATGCAAAGCCCTTTCAAAATAGTCATGATGTGAAAGACTAATTATACTTTTCTCCATTCTGTTCCAACCCTTATTTGTTCTATTTTCTCCTTTCTCCCTATCCCCCTCAAACGTGTTTCCTTCTGATTTTCCCCTCCTCAGTCTATCCTCCCTTCTGTCAATATACCCCTTTCTCTTAGCCCCTTTGCCCCTACTTTCCTATAGGTTAATATATATTTCCATAACTGATTGAGTGTATGTTAGTCTCTTCTTAAGCTGATTTCAAAGAGAGCAAAATTTATTCATTTCTTCTTACTGCACCCTCTTCCCCTTCATTGTAAAAGTTTTTTCTTGCCTCTTTTACATGAGATAATTTATCCCATTCTACTTCTCCATTTCTCCTTTCCCTAGTGCATTCTGCTCTCAACATTTAATTTTATTTTTTAGATATCATACCTTCATATTCAAATCAACTTGGGCCCTTTCTATATACATACATATATTTGTATGTATGTGCCTATATGTATGTATGAATATGTGTGTGTGTATACACACACACACACACATAATTTACTTATACATACACACACAAGCACATATTCCCTTCAACTATCTTAATAATGGGAAAGGTCTTATGAGTTAGAAATATTTTCTTTCTACGTAGGAATATAAACAGTTTAGCCTTAATAAATCCCTTGTACTTTCTCTTTTCTGTTTACCTTCTCATGCTCCTCCTTGAGTCTTGTATTTGAAAGTCAGATTTTCTCTTCAGTTCTGGACTTTTCTTAAGAATACATTACTTTGAAGGGGCAGAGCAAAGATGGCAGAGTAGAAAGACACAATACGCTAGCTCCACACAAACAGCCCATAAAATATCTGTATAAAAGAACTCCCAAAAAATTCTGGAGCAGCAGAAGCCACAGAACAGCAGACTGGAGGAGATTTCTGTTCCAGAGTACCCTGAAAACCTCTCGCAAAACCTCTATCGCGCACCAGACCGGGAGCAGAACCCAGCCCTGCCTTGGCCACGCAGCACTGAGAGGAGCAGACCTGAGCAGGCTTCAGGGACAGTTTCTCCAGCAGCCACGCGGGTCCTCCACCCATGGGCCCCAAAAGTTGGTGAAAGGGTCTTCTCAGCTTGCCGAGAGGGGAGTGTGGTGTCCCCATAACTCAGGCCCCCTCGGGAGGCAGCAGCAGAGGCGGCAGTAGACCAGGGCTCCCCAAGCAGGCAGGAGCCCAGATCCATTGTTGAAGGTGTCTGCATAAACCCCCTGAGGGAACTGAGCTTGTGAGGTGGCCCTGCCCCCACCTGAGCACCTGAAGTTAATCTCACACTGAATAGCAGCCCTGCCTCCACCAAAGCAATGAGGCTGGAAAGCAACATTTGAATCTCAGACCCCAAGCACTAGCTGGGGAGATCTGTAGGCAAAGAGGGTGTGAAGAGAATATTCAGATGTCAAGTCACTGGCTGGGAAAATGCCCAGAAAAGGGAAAAAAAATAAGACTAGAAAAGGTTACTTTCTTGGTGAATACGTATTTCCTCCCTTCCTTTCTGATGAGGAAGAACAATGCTTACCATCAGGGAAAGACACAGAAGTCAAGGCTTCTGTATCCCAGACCACTCAATGGTCTCAGGCCATGGAAGAGTTCAAAAAGGATTTTGAAAATCAAGTTAGAGAGGTGGAGGAAAAACTGGGAAGAGAAATGAAAGACATGCAAGTAAAGCATGAAAAACAAGTGAACACCCTGCTAAAGGAGACCCAAAAAAATGCTGAAGAAAATAACACCTTGAAAACTAGCCTAACTCAACTGGCAAAAGAGGTTCAAAAAGCCAATGAGGAGAAGAATGCTTTTAAAAGCAGAATTAGCCAATGGAAAAGGAGGTCCAAAATTTCGCTGAAGAGAATAGTCCTTTCAAAATTAGAAAGGAACAGATGGAGGCCAATGACTTTATGAGAAACCAAGAAATCACAAAACAAAACCAAAAGAATGAAAAAATGGAAGATAATGTGAAATATCTCATTGGAAAAACAACTGACCTGGAAAATAGATGCAGGAGAGACAATTTAAAAATTATGGGCCTACCTAAAAGCCATGAACAGAAAAAGATCCTAGACATCATCTTTCATGAAATTATCAAGGAAAACTGCCCTGAGATTCTAGAACCAGAGGGCAAAATAAGTATTCAAGGAACCCACAGATCACCACCTGAAAGAGATCCAAAAAGAGAAACTCCTAGGAATATTGTGGCAAAATTGCAGAGTTCCCAGGTCAACGAGAAAATATTGCAAGGAGCTAGGAAGAAATAATTGAAGTATTGTGGAAATACAATCAGGAAAACACAAGATGTAGCACTTCTACATTAAGGGATCAAAGGGCATGGAATAGGATATTCCAGAAGTCAAAGGAACTAGGACTAAAACCAAGAATCACCTACCCAGCAAAACTGAGTATAATCCTTCAGGGGAAAAATGGTCTTTCAATGAAATCAAGGACATTCAAACATTCTTGATGAAAAGACCGGAGCTGAAAAGAAAATTTGACTTTCAAACACAAGAATGAAGAGAAGCATGAAAAGGTAAACAGCAAAGAGAAGTCATACGGGACTTTACTAAAGTTGAGCTGTTTACATTCCTATATGGAAAGACAATATTTGTAACTCTTGAAACTTTACAGTATCTGGATAGTTGGTGGGATTACATACACACACACACACACACACAAACACACATGCACACTCACACAGACAGAGAGCACAGAGTGAATGGAATAGGAGGGGATCATATCTTTTAAAAAAATGAAATTAAAAAGTGAGAGAGAAATATATTGGGAGGAGAAAGGGAGAAATGGAATGGGGCAAATTCTCTCTCATAAAAGAGGCAAGTAAAAGACTCATTAGTGGAGGGAAAAAGAGGGGATGTGAGAGAAAAACATGAAGTCTACTCTCATCACATTCCACTAAAGGAAGGAATAAAATGCACACTCATTTTGGTATGAAAACCTATCTTACAATACAGGAAAGTGGGGGAGAAGGGGATAAGCAGGGTGGGAGGGATGATGGAAGGGAGGGAGCAATTTGAGGTCGACACTCATGGGGAGGGACAGGATCAAAAGAGAGAATAGAAGTAATAGGGGACAGGATAGGATGGAGGGAAATATAGCTAATCTTACACAACAGGACTATTATGGAAGTCATTTGCAAAACTACACAGATTTGGCCTGTATTGAATTGCTTGCCTTCCAAAGGGAAGGGGTGGGGAGGGAGGGATGAAGAGAAGTTGGAACTCAAAGTTTTAGGAACAACTGTCAAGTACTGTTCTTGCCACCAGGAAATAAGAAATACAGGTAAAGAGGTATAGAAAGTTATTTGGCCCTACAGGACAAAACAGAAGATGGAGACAAGGGCAGAGAGGGATGATAGAAGAGAGAGCAGATTGGTGATATGGGCAATTAGAATGCTCGGTGTTTTGGGGTGGGGGAGGGGACAAAAGGGGAGAAAATCTGGAACCCAAAATTTTGTGAAAATGAATGTTAAAAGTCAAATAAATAAATAAATAAATAAATAGGTAGATAAATAAATAAATGAATAAATGAATGAATGAATGAATGAATAACTAAATAAATAAATAAAAAAATACATTACTTTCATCTACATCATTGAATGTACTTTTTTTTCTTCATGGATTAGGTCAAATAGAGAGGAAAACACTCAGTTTTGCTGAATAGGTGATTCTTGTTTTGAATCCTAGCTCCTTTGACCTCCGAATTTCATAATACAAGTTTTCTAATCTTTTAAATTAGAAGCAGCTAAATCTTGTGTCATCCTGATCATGTTTCCACAATACTTGATTTATTTTTTCTTTCTGTATGCTTATGGTGTTTTTTCTTTTTCCAGCCAACTCTAGAATTTGGTTCCAATATTTTTGGCAGTTTTCATTATGGTATCTTTCAGGAAGTGATTGCTTGATTCTTTCAGTCTTGATTTTACTTTCTGGATCCAGAATATCAGGGCACTTTTCCTTAATAATTTCATTAAAGATGGTGTCTACTGTCTTTTTTCTCTTATTATGGCTTTCAGACAGTCTAATAATTTTAAAATTCTCTCTCCTGGATCTAATTTCCAAGTTACTTGTTTTTCCAATGTGATATTTCACATTATATTCAAATAGACAATTGGCTTTCTTTCATAATTTCTTGATTTCTAATAGAGTCATTGACTTCTACTTGCTCCATCCTAATTTTTAAGGAATTATTTTCTTCAGTGCACTTCAGAACCTCTTTTTTCATTAGAACAACTATGCTTTTCAAGACATTCTTTTCCTCATTGACTTTTTGTATCTCTTTTGTCATTTGGTTTAGTCTTTTTTTTAAGGTGTTATTTTCTTTTGTATTTTTTGGGTCTCCTTTAGTAAGCTGTTGACTTGTTTTACATGATTTTCTTGTATCACTCCCATTTCTCTTCCAAATTTATCCTCCACCTCTCTTATTTGATTTTTAAATTCCTTTTTGAGTTCCTCCTTGGACTGTGAACAATTCATATTTTTATTAGAAGCTTTGGATATAGATGCTTTGATTTTTTGTCTTCTTCTGAATGTATGTTTTGATCTTCCTTGTTACCTAAGTAATTTCCCAGAATCTGATTTGTTCTGCTGTTTCCTCATTTTTCCAGCCTATTACTTGACTTTTCCTCTTCATCAAGATGGGATTCTGTTTCCATTATGCAGGGTCCACTGTCCCAAGCTTCATGGAATTCACACAGCTGTTTTCAGAGTTTCTTTTAGGTTCCTTCAAGTTTTCTGTTCTTCCAAGTTGTTATGATCTAAGAAGAGGTGTTTACTCCTCTACTGGCATGTACTCAGGCCTGTGAGTTACCACAAGCAGTCTTTTCTTTCTGTCACAGGCTGTGTTATGCCAGTGCTCCTCACCCCAGTATTGGCACCTAGCACTGTGACGCAGATCTGAGTGTGGGCAAAACAACAGAGACCTGCCCCAGTGCCAACAAAGAAACCCCTCCAACCTGATTCACTTCTGATTCACTGTTCAATCCCCTTGCCATCAGTGGGCTGAGAGTTCCACATGCAGCTAATGCTGTGGCCACAGCTATGATCACCTTTGCTGATTCAGTCACTGCCATGACTTGTTCTTGATTTTCTGGGGCAAGTGCTATGTTAGAACCATGTTTGGACTCTGCTATTCTCTCATCTACATCTAATAGACATTTCATACTAAACTTCAAAGTTCTCTTTGGTGTTTGTGGGTTGAGAAGTCTGGAATTTGCCACAGCTGCCAGTGATTCTAAAGCCTGCTGTGGTATGCTGGGGCTTGGTATGTGCTGGTGTGGCCTGCTCTGGACTTTACTCCTTTCTCATCCTGGTGCAACAGACTTTTCTTGTCACCTTCAGGATGTCTTTGGTTTCTTTCTCTCTGGAATTTGTTTAGAGTCATTTGTTTACAGGTATTTGGAGGAGTTTGGGGGAGAGTCCAGGTGAGTCTTTGCCTGTATTATAACATCTATTCCTTCCACTTAGGTCTTGGATTGTAGCCTATTCAAGTTGAAGAATTTACCATCACTGAGATTGCTGAACTTGAGTCCATGATCATCCTCACTGAAGGCATTTAGCAACATGATATATACAGGGCTACTAACTGCCTGACCATAAGAAATACCTACATCACAGATCAACAGACACATCCAACTGTCTGACCATTACATACATAAGTAGTTACCAGACATAGATGTACCAACATCTGTGTTTTCAAAGCTGGGGCTCCTTCACAGCTACCCAGACTCTCATCTGGCACATGAACCTTCTTCTAAAGAGTAAGCCCCCAAAGAAGAACCTCACTTCAGAATATTTATATACTCGCCAGAGCTGGAGGACATGACCTTGGTGACCCAGTACCACATTAGCAATTAACAAAATGTTTGGGCCTTCCTGAAAAACAAGCCACCCCTAATCAAGCTTCCCTTAATCAGTTCCTCCTAAGGCCCACTGATAGATAAGAGAGATCTTTTAAGTATAATTATATAACACATGGCTGAAAACATGATAAAAAGAATGGGAGCAAGCACACTGCCTTGTTTCACTCCATTAGTGACTGTGAAAGAGTGAAAGTATTATCCATTTTCCAAAACAGGGGCAAGCATGTTGTCATGAAATTGATGAACAATACTGAAGAACTTCTGCAAGCAGTCAAATTTTTTGAAATAATTTTCCAAAAGCCCTCGTGACTGACAATATCAAAGGACTCGGTCAGATCTACCATTGCATATACCTCTTGGCATTTCTTTTGGAGATGTTGAGCAGTCAACACCATATCAAACATTCTTCAGCCCTATTTGAAGCCAAAGTGGCTCTCAGTAGATGAGCATCTTCCAAGTGAAGGATCAGTATATTGAGAACTACTCTGGCAAGAATCTTGTCAGCAAATTACTTAGAGAGAAAATACTTTTGTGATTGTCACAGGGCAATCTCTTTCCTTTACTTTTAAACACATGGACAGTGGAGAGATCTTTGAGCTCTGGAGGATAAACTTCTTTTGCCATATAACCTGGAAAATTGCAGTCAGCATTTGTATGAGCAATAGATCCCCTACCTCTTTAAATCTTGGCTGAAATAGAATCAGCACCAGGTGACTTGCCACATGAAAAAAGCCTAATGGGAGGTAGAGTCAGGATGATGGAGTAGAAGGATGGATCTTTAGAATGCCTTCCCCCACGGACTATAAAACACCTATAAAATATGACCCTGAACAAATTCTAGATAAGAAAAAGTCACAAAACAAGACATTGAAAGAGATTTCCAGCCCAAGAGAACCTGGAAGACCAACAGGAAAGGTGTATTGCACCAGGCGTAGAGCAGAGAGCAGCCCATGGAGCACAGCCCAGGCTTGACCACTTGGCACATCAGTGACAGAACTGAAGTAGGCCTAAGGGGTGGAAACCTGGGCAGCAGCTGCAGTTCCCAGATTCCTCAACCTACAAACACCAAAGACAGCTTTAAAAGTCAGTGAGAAATCTCTTTCACCTGGAAGAGGAGGGAAGGCACTGTCTGGCCCCTGGGGGAATCAAGTTGCTAATCTGGATCTCAGGCTTGAGTGGCAGTCCTGGGGTGAGGAGAAATTCTGGCATGGTGGAGCTGATGGAGGCTATGGAGAGGGAATTCTACTAGCAGATATGGGGGGGGGAGGGAAACTTGTGGTTACTTCCAGACCAGAGTACAAGCCAGAAGAGGAGTAATTCCTCTCCCTTGATTGTGCCACCTTGGAGGAACTGAGCACTTACAGGTCTCTAGAGTTGAGAAAGGTCTCAGAACTCAAGTAACTGGCTGGGAGAATGCCCCCAAAAGGGAAAAAATAAAACTATCGAAATTTACTTTCTTGATGAACAAATATTCTCTTCCATCTTTTAGGATGAGGGAGAACAGTCCATACCATCAGAAGAAGACATAAGAGTCAAGGCTTCTGTAGTGAAAACCTCCAAAATAAATATGCAGTGGTCTCAGGTCATCAAAGAGCTCAAAAGGATTTTGAAAATCAAGTAAGAGAGGTGGAGGAAAAATTGGGAAGAGAAGTGAGAGAGTTGCAAGAAAATCATGAAAAGCGAGTCAACAACTTGGAAACCCAAAACAATGCTGAAGAAAATAAGACCTTTGAAAATAGACTAGCCCAAATGGCAAAAGACATCCAAAAAGCCAATGAGGAGAAGAATGCTTTAAAAAGAAGAATTAGACACATGGAAAAGGAGGTTAAAAAGCTCACTGAAGAAAACAGTTCTTTAAAAATTAGAGTGGAACAGATGGAAGCTAATGACTTTATGAGAAACCAGGAAATTACAAAACAAAACCAAAAGAATGAAAATTAAAAGATAATGAGAAATATCTCATTGGAAAAGGAATTGACTTGGAAAATAGATCCAGGAGGGACAATTTAAACATTATGAGACTACCTGAAAACCATGATCTACAAAAGATCATAGACATCATCTTTCATGAAAGTATCAAGGAAAACTGCCCTGATGTTCTAGAACTAGTGTGAAAAATAAATATTTAAAGAATCCACTGATCACCTCCTGAAAGAGGTCCAAAAAGAAAATCTCCTAGAAATAATGTAGCCAAATTCCAGAGATTCCAGATCAAAAGAAACAATTCAAGTATTGTGGAAATACAATCAGGATAACACAAGATCTAATAGCTTCTTCATTAAGAGATCAAGTCACAGGAACTAGGATTAAATCCAAGTATCACCTACCCAACAAAACTGAGTGTAATACTTCAGGGGAAAATGGTCATTCAATGAAATAGAGGACTTGCAAGCATTTTTGATTAAAAGATCAGAGCTGAAGAGAAAACTTGACTTTCAAACACAAGAATCAAGAGAAGCGTGAAAAGCTACACAGAAAAGAGAAATCATAAGGGACTTGCTAAAGTTAAACTGGTTACATTCCTACATGAGAATGTAATATTTGTAACTCTTGACACTTTGCTCAGTACTAAAATAGTTGCAGGGATTATACACATGTATATAGACAGAGGGCACATGGTGAGTTGAATAGGAAGGGATAATATCTACACAAATAAAATTAAGGAGTGAGAGAGAAATATATTGGGAGGCAAAAGTGAGAAATGGAATGGGGAAAATTATCTCTCATAAAAGAGGCAAGAACAAATTTTTCCAATGGAGGGGAAAGGAGGCAGGTGAGAGGGAAAAAGTGATTCTTACTCTCATTAGATTTGCCTTAAGGAGGGAATAACATGCACACCCAATTTGGTATGAAAGCCTATTTTACACTACAGAATAGTAGAGGAGAAGGGTATAAGTGGGGTGGGGGGGAATGACAGAAAAGAGTGCAAAAGGGAGAAGGGAGTAATTAGAAGTAAACATTTTCAGGGAGGGACATGGTCCAAGGAGAGAATAGAATAAATGAGGGGCAGGATAGGATGGAGTGAAATATTTTTAGTCTTTCATAACATGACTATTGCGGTAGACAAGCTGCCTGGAATTTTACAGAAGGATAAACTGAGACAGAGGTAAATTTGCCTTCCAAACTTGAATCATAGAATCTCAAAGCTGGAGAGACCTCAGATAGGGTATATCTAGTCTATCCCATACTCACAAAATAATTCTCTTAATTACAAATTGGCAAATCTTCATGTAATCTCAGTTTGAATACCATCCAAGGCTACCTATTTCTCTTTTGCACATCTTTAATTGTTATTATGCTCCCCCAAATACACTTTTCAGAAATTTTCATGCATTGTATCTAGTTCTTCCTCATTCTGCTTAGAGTCACAAAAGTCAGGAATCTGTGAGAAAACTAATAAAAATAATATAATAATAAACCTCTTGCCATATCTAGTGGAATAATTCTTAGTCACATAGCCTAAACTCATTCAGCCCCATGCAATCTATTTTATTTTTCTTAGCCTAAGTGGTTCTAATTTGCATTTGATAACTATATTTGGTTCCAGAATATCATTTGCCTTCATTATTACTTTACAAGTATGGAACTATATTAAGTATACATATTATCAATATCCAGTTCAGGGATCTATCAGTGCTTCCATTGCTACATGAAAGAGTTTTATCACCCAGGCAACATTCACAGCACTGAGGGCAACTATGAACATGGAGGCATAATTCAGAATCACAAAGTACAGCAGACTCTCCACATACAAGGCAGAAGAAAAAAACCTTTATGAAGACACCAGAAAGCTATATCCCAAGACCAGAAAACTAAATCTTTCATAGAACCCAAAAAATAAATATACATTATCACTGCAGTGGACAAAGCCATCCCCAAGCTTTCTCCCCTGCTCCCACTCTGGCAGGGCTTTCCCATAAACCTACACTGAGGAGGCTAACTTTGCCTGATTGTCTGTGTCCTTTCTCTCCCTCCATCCTAACTGCTCTCAATAACTTCCCCTCAGTTCTGCTCCATCCTTCCTGTTCCACCCATTCAGCAAGTTCCTCCCACCACATGTGACTTCCATGTGAATTAAGCAGGTTACATGGGCCTATTAATGAATGGGAAAGATCTTCCCATTTAAATTACCATTACAAGGGTGAAACCATCTCCTATAGCTCCATTTGCCATTCCTCCTTTTCTGTTAATTTTTCAATTTAAAATGTACCTTCCTATAGCATAAACTTCTTGATGGAAGGGATTACCTTTCTTTAATTTAGTGGTTTTTTGTATTTATATCCTTGGACCTTATCATAGTGTTTGTCACATACTAAGAATCTCATAAATGTTTTCTTAGTCATCCAACTATTCATCTTTTGTTTTCCTTTCAGTTATTAAGTCATTCATGACATCAAACACAATCTAAGAAAATTATTATTTTTAAAAAATCATAACATATTAAGTTTTAAATATTTCAAAATAACTTATCTTTACACTATCATGTTGCTTTAATATTTAATTCTGTAACATATATAATCCCACATATATCCACCAATTTGCAGATAGTTTTTCAGCATAGCTTGAGCCATCTCTGCCCCTTCCCCACCAAATCACAAACAGAGCATTTCCACATAGTTCCTGGCAAAAATTACCAAAGACTGTTAATGAAAGGATTTGCTCTTTTGATAGGACATTGTAATCTTTATGGTCATCAAGCTGTTTTGGTAAAATGCTAAATCACCTAAAAGAGAGGCAGCTGTCAGATGTTATTCCCATGGCTAAAACTCTCCAGGTGGTATTGTGTCAGAAAGAAATGGAGACATAAAGTCCTTCTCTACTCTAGTAACATTGTGACCTGGTCCATACAACTGCAAATTTAGGGCAGGGTTGCCTTGGCCTTTTTGTATTTCATCTTTCCTCATAACTAAGATTCAGAGGTGGAGAGTGGTCAATCATTTAAACTTCTGGAATCTCAGATTCAATCTGAAATATTAGGTGACTGAACTACAAAGCCTGGGGGCCCTTCTAAATCTAGATTTTGATCCAGTAATCCTGTACAAAAAAATTACTGGTCTTTTATCCTATTCATGTTGAAAATTGAACACATCTTTTAGTACCTCTCCTTGGGGGAGAAAATTGATTCCCATGAGGTATATTGATTATTTTGGTTCTTCTTAGTAAGTTCAGTATCATGCTAAATAAGATACAGAATAGTGGGAGCATTCAAAAGCAAAACCAATGTTACTTCATTTCTCACAAGCCTTTAGAGCATCCCCCTATACCTGAACTATAAAATACAGGATCCTTATATTGTATTTAAGGCCCTCTACAACCTATCTAAAATTGACCTTCCTAGTATTAGATTATTTCATTTCATGCACTTTTTATTCCAGTCCAAATGAAATAACACTAACTTCTCAAATCCCTCAGAATCTCTACATTCATCCAGAGTGTCAATTATGCCTGCCTTGTACTACTTCTTCACGTGCTTCTTGAAATCTTTTTTCCTTACACAATAACTTTATTATATATTTAAAAATAAAAGCAAGTTGTTAACAGATTTGCATTTCATATGCAATCTTCATTTTATTCTACTTTGTTAAAGAAATATTTGTTTTATTTCTCATTTTCAGAATAAAATGTAAAAAAATATATATTTGCATATATAAAAAGAAATCCTCTTCCTTCAAATCCAGCTCAAATTGGACTTCCTCCATAAAACTTCCCTTAGTCCTCCAAATCAACTAGGATTAATATTTCCTTATATGCTTGCAGCTATTTTGTAGACTACTTTGCCCTTTTTTCCTAGTAAACTGGTCATTTTAACTTAGCTTATTTTCTTCTGTGCAGAATATCCAGACTCCATCTTCCAGATTAGGAGACATCACCTGCTTTAACTCAAATATCAAAGCAGCAGTTTGTTCCTTTGATTGATTGGCAAGATATGACAGCTGACTATATGTGAAGATAGAAAAGTATTGGATAATGGTGAGGTTGAAAACCTGGGATACTTGAAGGATGTCAATATGTTGGGAATAGTGAAATATGGAAGAAGGGGAGGTATTAGGGAAATAATGAATTTAATTTTGGTAAGTGACAACTAACATGCTAAAACACAAATATTTTCATCATTGAGGTTCTCCCATCTAATTAAAAATGGCATAATTTCTGCTACATCTCTTCCACCCCTCTAGATAGAAAGAAATCATGAAAATCTTTCTCTCATAAGCTTTTTCTCAGGAAATACACAAATTATACTATGCTTCCTAAATCTTCTAAAAAAATGAAATTACATTATAGAAATCTATAGAAACTGGAAATCTCTGATCCTGTCACCACCATGTGAGCAAGTAATGTATGAGACACACTCAGAAAAATAAGACGTATACCCTCTAGCACGAAAAGCAGTTAGCCAAATTGAGGAGTTGAGGAAAGAAGATTAAATAGCATGAGGAGTTTCACAAAAATAGAGCATTAAGAATTGTTCTTAACCACTTTAGACTCCAGAGAATGAATGGAGACTGAGTTAACTGTTCCAATGGGTACTTTGAGTGTCAGAGAAGGAAGGCAGCTTAGAAGTTACATTTAGAGGTTTAAATCACTGCAGCTTAAAAAACAAAAAAGATTGAGCTCTACTGCATTGCTCATGCTTCAACAATATTAACTGATTTTTCTTCGCAATATCACTCTCTGCAGAAGCCATAGAACAATGGAGGGGAAATTTCCAGCCCAGGGTGACATGGAAAGCCGATGGGAAAGGTCTGTCACACCAGATGCAGAGTGGAACACAGCCCAACCTGGGCCACGTGGCACTAGGAAAAGCAGGACTAAGACAGGCCTCAGGGGTGAAATACCCAGCAGCAGCAGGAGTTCTCAGATCCCTCAAACCACAGGCCTAAAGAGACTTCAAAGGTCAGTGAGAGAGCTTTTTCACCTCTGTGACAAGGGAGTAGGGTCCTCCTCTAGCCCTGGTTCCAGGCAACAGCACCAGCATCAGGGGCAGGTAGTGGTGACTGCGGTAGTGATGGCTACAGCAGTCAGCAGTCAGTGTCCATTACTGGAGCTTCAGCTTAAAGCCCCTGGAGGAACTGAGCTGCTGGTCTGAACCTCAACAACTAACCAGAACAGGGAATAAACTCGTCTCCTTTGATTGATTGGAGGAACTGAGATTTTATAGGTCCCCAGAGTATACCTTACTCTTGAACCCAAAAGTCAAGTAACTATTTGGGAAAATGGCCAAAAAAGGGGAAAAAATAAGACTATGAAAGGTTACTTCCTTGGTGAACAGTTATTTTCTCCCATCCTTTCAGATGAGGAAGAACAATGTTTACCCTCTGGGGAAGAAATAAAAGTCAAGGCATCTGCATCCAAAACCTCCAAAATAAATATGCAATGGTCCCAGGACATGAAAGAGCTCAAAAAGAATTTTGAAAATCAAGTAAGAGAAGTGGAGGAAAAATTGGAAAGAGAAATGAGAGTGATGAAAGAAAATCATGAAAAGCGTGTCAACAGCTTGCTAAAGGAGACCCAAATAAATGCTGAAGAAAATAACACCTTTAAAAGTAGGCTGACACAATTGGAAAAAGAGGTCCAAAAAGCCAAAGAGGAGAAGAATGCTTTCAAAAGCAGAATTAGCCAAATGAAAAAAGGAGGTTCAAAAGCTCAGGGAAGAAAATAGTTCTTTAAAAATTAGAATGGAGCAGATGGAAGCTAATGACTTTATGAGAATCCAAGAAATTATAAAACAAAACCCAAAGAATGAAAAAAAATGGAAGATGATGTGAAATATTTCATTGGAAAAATAACTGATCTGGAAAATAGATCAGGAGAAACAATTTAAAAATTATGGGACTGCCTAAGAGCCATGATCAAAAAAAGAGCCTGGACATCATCTTTCATGAAATTATCAAGGAAAACTGACTTGATGTTCTAGAAGCAGAGGGTAAAATATATATTGAAAGAATCCGCCATTCCCCTCCTGAAATAGATTCACAAAGAGAAACTCCTAAGAATATTGTAGCCAAATTCCAAAGTTTGCAGGTCAGGGAGAAAATATTGAAAGCAACTAGAAAGAAAGAATTTGAATATTATGGAAATACAATCAGGACAACACAAGATCTAGCAGTTTCTACATTAAGGGATTGAACGACTTGGAATATGATATTCCAGAAGTCAAAGGAACTAGAATTAAAACCAAGAATCACTTACCCAGCAAAACTGAATATAATATTTCAGGGGGAAAATGGCCTTTAGATGAAATGGAGGACTTTCAAGCATTCTTGATGAAAAGGCCAGACCTGAAAAGAAAATTTGACTTTCATACACAAGAATGAAAAGGTAAACAGGAAAGAGAAATCACAAGGGACTTACTAAAGCTCAACTGTTTACATTCCTACATGGAAAGACAATATTTGAGACTCTTGAAACTTTTCTCAGTATATGGGTAGTTGGAAGGATTATACACACAAACACACTTATGTATATGTATAGAAAGTAAGAGGGAGAGAGACAGAGACAGAGAGCACAGCATGAGTTGAACGGGAAGGGATCATATCTAAAAAAATAAAACTAAGTGGTGAGAGAGAAATAGATTGGGAGGAGAAAGGGAGAAATGGAATGAGGCAAATTATCTCTCATGGAAGAGGCAAGAAAAAAGCTTTTCCAATTGAGGGGTAAATGGGAGAGTTGAGAGGGAAAAAATGAAGCTTACTCTCATCACATTTGGTTCAAGGAAGGAAGAACATGCACACTCAATTTGGTATTGAATTACTTGCCTTCTCAGTGGGGATGAGTAGGGAGGGAGGAAGGAAGAGACTCTGGAACTCAAAGTTTTAGGAGCAAATGTTGAGAATTGTTTTTATGTACAACTGGGAAGTAAGAAATACAGGTGATTGGGTACAGAAATCTACCTTGTCCTACAGGACAAGAGAGAAGATGGGGATAAGGGACGGGAGGGGTGTTAGAAGGGAAGGCACATAGGTGGAAGGGACAATCAAAATGCAAGTCATTCTGATTGGATGGGGAAAAAATTGGAACTCAAAATTTTGTGGAAATGAATGTTGAAAACTTAAAATAAATAAATAAATTGATTTAGAAAAAGCAGTTAGCCAATCTGAAAATTACCAGTAATCTAATTCTGCTGGAATTCATTATTTCAGTATTATTGGCATCTGTCATTTTATCCGCATGGGTATTTTGTCAACCAATTCATACTGGACATGCTCCTTTTCCTGCATGTAATACTTTGCTACAAGAGAATATTTATCACCCATCAACTGACGTCCTTGTTTTAACATGTTCAACTTCTCTAGGCTACTATTCAAATAAGCAGTATTTTTTCAAACAATTATGGAGCTTGTTGACTTTCACACTGTTCTGGGAGTAGACTGCCTGTTTCTATTTTGCTGACTAGAAGACAGCAGCTTTACTCCAATGACAGGTTCCCCTTGTAATTGTTTAATTGTGGTAGGGTGGTTTTCTAGTCTTACACTATGAAATCAGTCTCATCAACTGAGCATATGGCTTAGAAAGCAAGTTGGAGGTGAAGAACTTATGAGAGAACAAGAGGAAGAAAAGGGCATAGCAATGAAAGATTGAGTTCAAACTGGGAAGGCAGATTGATTATGCTCACGTAAAACTTCTGATTCAGGATATAGTTCCCCAGGACTTTGTGAGTGAGTCAAGAACAGATCCCTGGAGGATTTTTCCCCCAAGGTAAAACCTTGAGTTAGCAACTGTTCATACAATGTAGGATTGGACAAAGAGTAAAGGTGGGTAACAAAAGTTGCTCAGATGCAATCAGAGCAATTTCCCAGAATATGGAGGGCTTCAACTTCCCATCAGCCTTCTGGGAATATCCCTAAATGACAGGAGGATTCTTGTAATGCAATAGGATGGTGTCTCTGTTCTAATATGTTCTCTCCAATATCAACACCCTGTGATTGCTACCCCAAAATTCTTTGCCAGTGTTAGTTATGATCTTTCTAGTATGCTTAACTCATTGATTTCTCAGTATAGATTAACCAATTAACACCACTTAGATTTTTATAGTACTATATTTCCTAAAACAATATAGTAAAACCAAAGTAAAAAAAAATGTTCCCTTGAATTAGGGCACACTCTTCTACACATTGATCACTAAGGACAGTGGGATCAAACAAATGAGCAGCTCCAGAGATTTTTCTCAAAGCTGAATTCACTACTTGTTTCAGGTTAATGTTTCACACTATATTCCTTTCTTTTTAAAAACATAGAATTTAGTTATTTTTCAGTTTTCAACATTCACTTTCACAAGAATTTGAATTCCAAAATCTCTCCCCATCTCTCTTCAATCCTCAAGCCAGGACAGTAAACACCCCATCCAATCCTTCCTCTAGTCAGTATTACCTTCTATCATCCCCCCTTCTTCTATCTACTCCCTTCTATTTTCCTGTAGGGCAAAATAGATTTCTATAATCCATTGCCTGTACATCTTATTTCCCAGTTGCACAAAAAAAAACTATTTTTAACATTCATTTTTAAAGCTTTGAGTTCTGTATTTTCTCCCTTCCCCCCTTCTCACCAACTCTCATTAAGAAAGCAAGCAATTCAATGTAGGTCATACATATGTAGCCATGCAAAACACTTCCATAGTAGTTACGTTGTGAAAAACCAACCATATTTTCCTCTGTCCTATCCTGCCCTACATTTCTTTCATTCTCTCCTTTGATATGACCCCCCACAATAGGATTTGCTTCTAATTATTCCTTTCCCCAATTTACTGTCCCTTCTATTATCTTCCATCTCCTCACCCCTTTGCCCCTGCCTTTCTGTAGGGTAAAATCACTTTCCATACCCAACTGAGTGTGTTTTATTTCCTTCTAAATCCAAATCACATGTGAATAAGACTTATTTATTCCCTTTCATCTCCCACTTCTTCCCCTCCATTATAAAAACCCCTTCTTGCCTCCTTTATGTGATAATGAGTCATCCTGATGAATATTTGGTCACTAGATTCAGATGCCTCAGGAAGAGAAATGACTCTGATAATCTTGCACAGCCTGCATCACTCAAAACAAAGTCACATGCAAGTCATGCCATCATTTCTCTGCTAGCATGGTCTTCTTTGGCAAAGATGGATGAACACACACACAAAAAAGTGACATGATTTGCTACATTTTAGCTCTCTCTTTCTATTACTTCTAGTACATTCCATTCAACACTAAATTTTATTTTTTAGATATTCTCCCTTCACATTCAGCTCACCTTGTTCCTTATTTGTAGATCTATTTTTATACCTATCTATCTTTGTTTGCATACACACATTTACCAGTATATAAATACACACACACATGTATGTGTGTATATACATATATATATATATATATATACACCTACACATATGCGTTCATATATATCAAATACACATAAATACATACCTATACACACACATATAATTTTACCTTTTCAGGTTTCTCTTCCTTCTTGTATTTGAAAGTCAAATTTTCTATTCAGTTCTGGTCTTTTCAACAACAATGCTTGGAAGTTCTCTATTTAATTGAAATTCCATTTTTCTCCTGAAGCATTATACTCATGTTGGTTGGGTAGGTCATTATTTCTTTTAATCCTATCTCCTTTGACTTCTGGAATATCATATTCCAAACATTTTGATCCTTTAGTTTAGAATCTGCTAAATACTGTATTATCCTGATGGTATTTCCACAATAATTTAATTCTTTCTTTCTGGGTGCTTGTAATATTTTCTCCTTGACCTGGAAACTTTAAAATATGGATAAAATATTCTTAGAAGTTTTCCTTTTTGAGGCTGTTTCAGGAGGTGGTCAGTGGATTCTTTCCATTTCTATTTTATACTCTGGTTCTAGAGGATCAGGGAAGTTTTCCTTGATAATTTCTTGGAAGATGATGTCAAGGCTCTTTTGTGATCATAGTTTTCAGGTAGACCAACAACTTTTAAATTGTCTCTCCTGGATCTATTTTCCTGGTCAGCTTTTTGACCAAAGTAATATTTCATATTGTCTTCTATTTTTCATTCTTTGGGTTTGTTTTGTAATTTCTTGATTTCTCCGAAAATAATTAACTTCCATCTGCTACATTCTAATTTTTAAAGAATTATTTCCTTCAGTGTGCTTTTGGTCCTCCTTTTCAATTTGTCCAATTCTGCTTTTTCTTTTTCTTCTTAATTTATTTATTTTTACTTTTCAACATTCTTTTCCACAAGATTTTGTGTTCCAAATCTTCTCCCCATCTCTCCCCTCCCCCCATCCCAAGACACTGTGCATTCGGATTATCTCTTCCCCCAATCTGCCCTCCCTTCTATCACATCCCTCCCTTCCCTTATCCCTATCTTCTCTCTTTTCTTCTAGGACAAGACAAATTTCTATATCCCATTACCTATATTTCTTATTTCCCAGTTGCATGCAACAACAATTCTCAATATTTTTTCCTAAAATTTTGAGTTCTAACTTCTCTCCCTTTCTCCATCCCCACACATCCTCACTGAGAAGGCAACCAGTTCAGTATAGGTTATATATGCGTAGTTACGCAAAAGACTTTCATAATAGTCATGTTGTGAAAGACTAGCTATATTTCCCTCCATCCTATCCTGCCTCCCATTTATTCTATTCTGTCTTTTGACCTTGTCCCTCTCCAAAAGTGTTTACTTCTAATTACTCCCTCCTCTCATTTGCCCTCCCTTCTATCATCCCTCCTACACCTAGCTTATCCCCTTCTCCCCTCCTTTCCTATAGTGTAGATAGATTTTCATACCAAATTGAGTGCGCATGTTATTCCCTCCTTAAGCCAAATGTGATGAGAGTAAGCTTCACTTTTTTCCCTCTCACCTCCCCCCTTTTCCTCTCCATTGAAGAAAGGTTTTTCTTGCCTCTTGTATGGGACATAATTTGCCCCATTTCATTTCTCTCTTTGTCCTCCCAACATGTTCCTCTCTCACTCTTTAATTTTATTTTTTTTAGGTATCATCCCTTCCTATTCAACTCACCGTTTGCCTTCTGTCTATACATACATACATACATACATACATACATACATACATACATACATACACACATACATTCACATATATATATATATATATATATATATATATATATATATATATATATATATATATATATATACACACAATCCCTCTAACTACCCAAATGCTGAGAAAAGTCTCAAGAGTTACAAATGTTATCTCCCCAAGTAGGAATGTAACCAGTTCAACTATAGTAAGCCCCCTATGATTTCTCTTTCCTTCTTTACCTTTTCGTGCTTTTCTTGATTCTTGAGTTTGAAAGTCAAATTTTGTATTCCACTTTGGTCTTTTCAAAAGATTCTTGAGAACCCTTTATTTTATTGAATGACCATTTTTCCCACAAGTTTCATACTCAGTTTTGCTGGGTATGTAATTCTTGGTTTTAATCCTAGTTCCTTTGACTTCTGGAATAACATATTCCAAGTCCTTCAATCCCTTAATGTAGAAAGTGCTAGATCACATGTTATCGTGATTGTGTTTCTACACAGTTATGAGCCCTCCAACACAGGTAAAGTCAGTTCCTAGGGTAAGGAAAGACAGACATTAGACTTGAAATTTGAAAAAAAAATGTTTAGAGATAATTTGTAAACTGAGAAATTAGCTTGATTTTCTGAAGGATTGAGAAAAAACCCAGTCTTCAAAAACAAAACAACAAAAAATAAATTATAATTCCAAGGGAATAACTTTAATTCTTTGTCTTCATGAATATAGAAAGATACTCTGGGTGTGAGAAGAGAAAACTAAATGCTGAGAGGTAAAAATTTATCTAATGAATATTGCCTTTTGTTTAAAGATAACATTTAGTTTAAACCTCAGTCTCTACTAATAACTTGAGTGAATTTCATCAGAATGAAATTATAAAGTTTTTGTTCATTTACTTAAAATTAGAAAATACAGCTTATTGAGAGAACTCCCAGTACTATCCTTTAAAAAGGTAAGAAATTTTGATACACTTCCAGGAAAACTAGGTGGAATCTATCTTGTTCTATAGTCCAAAAGTCTGCATTTTTCATGAATCAGATCTCCCCGTCTGTTGACTCTCATTTTTGAGGAAAAAATTCTTAGAGACAAGCATCAAAGTACATAAATAAGAAGTTAGTATTACAAAATCATTAAGTACTCTTGATTGTGGCTCTTCCCTCAGGATTAAAGAACCAGGGAACTCCCTTTAGGGAGCCTTGAAGGAAATTCAGTTTCTTCTCCCTTTAGCTAGTGTCTATTGCTTACTAATATGGCTAGCAGAGAAACTGTAACATGGAAAATATACAGCCTTGCAGGAGTGGTGAGGAGAATTTTATGCTCCCAAGTGATCTTGAATGATTGTTGAGCCTGAAGTCAAACAAGGTTTCACACATCGATATTGCCATTTCCCTTTTCAGGTAATATCACTAGTGCTGCAGGCTATGAAAGACTTCTGAAAGTTAGGCTGGACAAGCATGCCAGTGAGGAACCAAACCAGCAAAACAGGGGAATTAAGCACTTAAAGGTTTGGAGTAGTTTCATAGTTAAGGAAATTGTCAACATTAGGTAATGCTAAACTGCTTTTTTCTCCTCTTTTTTATTTTTTGTTACAAGGGATGCTTGTGAGTGGGGAAAAGGTATACTGAAATAAAAAACTGCAAAAACAAAACGCATCAACATTTTAAAAAAACAAATTATTTTTCAGAATAGGCTTAGTAGCTTTTTGTCACCGAGAGATCTAATTGAAATTTGCTGCATTATAAAACAACAAAAAAGCAAAAAGAGACAGAAAGAACATTTGATCTTGTGATAAATTAAATGGCTATGGATACTCAGACTATTAAGAAAGCAATATATTCATCCTCCTTATCACATACGTGCTTGCCTTTGGGAAGAGAGTGAGGAATCTAATATTCCTACTACGAATTTCTAAAGAATTTGTAATCCACTGATTGCCTAATGGAAACATCAAATGAAAATGGAATACTTGATCCCTGTGATCTATTTGATTTTGAAACACTGGATAGCCATTTCAGTTTTAGATTGGCAGACTCTATTAAAGAAAATCTGATTTACTAGGGAAATTTGTAAGACTATAAAGGTTGTCATTATTTTCTTCCCTACAGATAACTGGATTTACTTTTGAGTGAATGTTGAACATTCTATAAGTAGGTATGACTGCTTAGTGAAATGATATTGTATGTCAGCATAGTGAAAAGAATGTTACTACTGGTATCAGAAGACAGTAATTAAATCCTGCGTCAGCCACATACTATCTGTGTAAGACAGGGCAAGTCATTTACTATGTCTGTGGCTCAGTTTTTTGCTATTGTTCTGTCATTTTAGTGATGTCCAACTCTTCTTAAACCCAAGTGGGGTTTTCTTAGCAAAGACACTAGAGTGGTTTGCCACTTTTTTCTCCAGTTCATTTTCCAGATGAGAAAATGAAGCAAACAGAATTAAGTTATTTGCCCAAGGTCACACAACTAATAAGTGTCTGAGGACAAATGTGAACTACGAAGATGAGCCTTCCTGATTCTAAGCCCAGTAAACTATCCACTACAGCATTTAGCTGTCCTATGGCTCAGATTACTCATTTGTAAAATGAAGGAGTTTGACCACATGGGCTCTGAAGTCCCTTCCAACTCTAATGAGTGATTCTAATCAATTTCTTTTTTTATAGAAAAGTAAGTAGAATTTCAGTCCTTCCATTCAAAATATAATTGTAATTGCCATATGAAAATCTTCCAATTTTACATTATTTGGACAGATGATTAATTTTAATATTTGCAGTAAACATGAATATAATAATGTGGGCAATAATGTTGCTAAGTGTTATCCTGAACCTTTTTTAATGAATTATTGGGAAGAGATGAGCTTTATATCCATACTAGTGTTGGGTCTTCTATGATTTCATGTGTGACTCAACGATATTTAATTATTATTTTCAAAAAAATCTTGGACTGATTTCATTCTTTGGTCGTTTTTTATCATTTCAGGTCCTTTGAGTCTCTATTGAAATTGTTTTATTCTTCATTCTCACCTTTAACCACTGTATTGTGAATTTAGCTATTTTTAAGAGCCTTGGAAATGGTAGCAGGGACTTTTTAGCCATAATTTCTCTTGTTGGCATTAGTATCTCCTGACAGTTTCACCATCCTTATCTATGACTCTGCAAAATCCACAGCCTTTCTGCATGTACCCTGTTTGCAGCATGATCATTGAGCAGCAGTGGCAGTACCCCTTCCAGGAGATCCTCCTGTTTTTGGCTCTGATACTTCACCACATAGGCTGTAAGATGCTAAGTTTTCCAAACTGCTACTTTTGGGAGGTTGGCTTTCAATTTACTTCAAGTTCAATTATAAATGAGGCAAAAGGTGATCTCAGGTAATACTCCATTTAGAAGTGATCATCAGATCTGCCCTTTCATAGAAGAAAACACTAAGGAGATTGAAATTTTATTTAAAAAGAAATCAGAATGCTAAGGGAAGTTTTATTCATTAATTTAACAAATGTCCTGTAATCACAAAACCATAGAGGTGGAAAGGAACTTTAAAACATCTCATGGAACTCATAATTGAACAGTACTCCCTCTATGGTGTACCTGAGAAGTGGTCATCACATCTCCTCATGAAAGTTGCCAATGAAGGTAACCCATTACCTTCTGAGGCAACATCTTATATTCTTGAAATGCTTTAATTGTTAGGAAGTTTATTTCTTTCTGCAAACTTTTTTTTCCTTTTAGTCTTCTCTATCCTAAGGTCCTTTCACTCATCTTTATGTGGCATGTTTTCACTGTGCTTGAGCTCCTCTAGATCTGGGCCAACTATAAATGTCTATATTAGAAATGTTGTACTAGGAATTGAATGCAATACCTCAAATAAATTCTGGCCTAGAGACCTCACTGAACTTCTAAGAAGAATATGTCAATTTAAAAGGCAAATAAAACAGCAATTCTCTGAGAAAACCCTGAGAACTTTGAGATGATTCATGAACAAAATGCTAGATACGTCATAGGAAGATTCGAGAGGTAGCTCTTAAAACATATCTTTTTTCCCTTTCATTTTCACTGCTTTTTTGTGGGGGGCTGCTGATTGGGTAGGGATGGAGCTCCTCTTCCTGCTGTAGAAGTTCCTCCATAAAATTATGCTCAATCTCCCCCCATTTTTGTGGTTGCTGTAGTAGATGACTTGCTATAACACATGACTTTTCATATCACTTGTGACAGAAAGCTAGAAATAGCAGTGTCCTTAATGTATAATCAAAGTATCTTTTCCCTTCTACAAAATAGAATTCCAAAAACATGTATTATATTAGATAATGCCATATTAAATCCTTTTAGTTTTGAATAGTTTAAGCAATTGAATTTAGAAAACTGACTAATTTTGAAGTTTGTTTACTATTTGTGTTCAAGAAGCTACACATGGTTTAGTAATTTTTTCTTTTTCAGGATGGTCATTCTTCCTTGCAAATTTTTTTTCTCCCTCTTCTTCACTTCTATCCAGACACTGGAAGTCTGCATTAACTTTGGTTTAATAAATAGTTGCTTTATTCACTAATTTTACTCTAGATTTATTATATGAGTCAAAGTTAAAGATGAGGAGAGAGAATAAGATTTGACAGAAGCTCACTCAAGTGGAAATCAAGAAATCTGAGTTCATGCACTAAGATGGACCACCAACTTTCCTTTTGACCTTAGCCAAGTAATTTAACGCTACTGGGTCTTGCGTACTATAACTGTAAAACGAAATGCTTGGGCCAAATGATCTTCAGATGTCTTCCTCAGTCTAAAATTCCTTTATAAATTAATGGTCTAAATGGAATCCTATGTTTTATGATTGGCATGTGATCAATGTATTGTGCTAAAAAGTCTCCTTTCCTTATCCTTAATTTTTAGCACACTCTATATGACATTTATAAGAATTGATCTGTATCATTTCATTCTTTCTTCTTTTTCGTTCCATTCTTCATTGAAAGAAATCATGCACTTTATCTAAAAAGTAAGTTAATTGTAAAGAATATCAAGAAAAGGATGTTTTATTTACAATTCATATTGGAATTAAAGAACAGAACTCTGGTTGAAGTGACTGCTCAGTGGTCCTAAGTTTAAGAAAAAGAGTAAATAAATTGAAGAAATCATATTTCTAAGCAGATCAAATATTTGTAATCCAAATAAATTTCAATTAATTCAAAGTTATTTTTGTGTTTCATTAACAGGAGCCACATCTCACCTAGGGAGAAAATATCATCTAGTGGAATAAACGTTGGAGTAGGAGTTAACAGGTGTGGATTTGTCTTTAACATCATAGGATTTAGAGCTAGGAAAGAATTTAGCGATAACCTCTTTCACACCTCTTATTTTATGGATGAGAAAGCTGAGATTTCATCCTAGATCCATCACTAACAGGCAGATGAGGCCTCTCTCTAGGTCTTAGTTTCTCATTATAATTTTAGGAAATTCAACTAGATGACTTCTTGGGTCACTTTCAGCTCTAGACATTGTAGCCTCTAATTTCTCTTAAAAATTCTAAATTTAAGTGCTGTCCTTACCTTCCTCCCATTCTCCAAGGCTCAAAATAGTAGTGTGTTCTTTCACTTATCACCACGCAATGTCTACAACATCTTTCTAATTTAGCCATTGCTCTCCATTTACACTGTACCCAATCCAGTTTAAATTTCACTCTCATAAAAGTTCTCATTATCTTTCACCTTGGCTTTTATAATACCCTCTTATCTATCTTCAGTAACTCCAGTATTTCCTCTAACATTTTTCTTCCATCAAAATAATCTTTGGAATAATCAAATCTAACCAAATCATTCTCCTACCCCCAAATCTGCAGTGGTTGCCTTCTGTTTGATATTTGTGTTCTTTTCTTCTTATATATTCCACTGTCAACTCAGGCTACTGTCTATCTTTGCAGTCTTAATTTACATTACTTTTGAAATTTTAAAACCTCTTTCTTTATGACCGACCCAGATTCATTCTTGCCCTCTTACCTTTGTTCATTTGTGCAGGCTGCCTTTTATTCATGTAATCTGATATTAAAGAATATATCATAATATCTATCATATGATATTATGTTATGTTATGTTATACTTACATACACATTCACACATGTGTGTGTATTCTCATTTGCTTCAAAGCTCAGCAGAAGTTCCTCTTCTGTGATGCTTTATTTGATCACCAATGTATTGAGTTGAATGTTTTCTCTCCTTCCTCATACTTTTTCCACTAGAATTACCTGATATTTCCGGAATCTCCTCTTATCTTACTGGATCTCTCCTTGACTTGAGTGTAGGCTATTTTACATATGATTTCGACACATGCTTTATCCCACTCCTGACTCCCATCAATGTAAACGCATGTTTTTTTAGCATAGGAATAACATGTTTTCTCTTTTAAAAATGCAAATATTTATTTATTTTCAATTTTTGGAATAAAACATACATTTCTGTAAGAGTATAAAAAAGATGATTGCACATAAAATGCAAATCTGTTATTTACAATTTGCTATTCCTTTTAAATATATAATAAAGTTATCATGTAAATCTATTTTTCCCCTTTTTTTCCCTCCATTCCTACCCTGGAAATAACTGCCATTAGACTTAAACGGGTGTGTGTATATACATATATAGTCATGTATGGGTATAAAATCATTCTATATGTACTTCTCCTTATCAATTCGTTGTATGTAGATAGTGTCTTCATATATACTTTGTCATTAATTTGGGTATTTATAATAACAAAAATATCTTAGTTGCTCAAATTTGTTCTGAAAATAATATTACTGTTACTGTATACAATATTCTCTTGGTTATGTTCAATTTAGTCTTCATCTCATGCAAGTCTATCCATATTTTTCTAAGATCATATTTTTCTATTTTAAAACTAATTTCCAGAACTCAGTATACTACTTTACATGTAAATATACATTTGATTTAGTCAATAAGTAAACTCTCTGAAGTTCGGAGAATAACAATGGGTTTTTATGTTCAGTATCTCAGGAATGTAGAGACTTGTTATAATGGTTATGGTATTACAATTCCTGGGGTGAAAAAGGTAGTCTTGCTTAAGAACTAATTTAGTCACAAGGATGTAAAACATGATAATGTATTCATTAGCTTAAGAGAATCTGTGATAAGTATCATTCTCATCACTACCAAACCCATGCTTGAAGGATTGATATATGTAAAATAAGATGTTTCTTGCTACCTATGTGTATAGTACTAGACTAGAAGACATGCTAATAGGTGAACTTCAGAGCACAATACCTTTGCCCCCACAGGTTTGTCTCCTTACTCTTTCACATTTGAATTCAAATGAAGTCTAGTGGATTCTGCCCTTAAAAATATTGATATTATCACAAATGTAAAATGTTCTAATTCAAGTACCACATTTTTGCTGATATGTTTTCCTCCTCTTGACCACCTTAAGTCATACAATTCAACAATTCACATTTGTCATGTAATTTATTAGCAGTAAGTAACATCATAGAAGTTGGGAATATACATTAAAACAATGCATAGGAACTGCAACAGAGTTGTAACTATGGCTAAAAATTTCCTTCCTTCATATTCCTCTTCCCAGCCAATCTGAATGATACAGAAGGAAAATAATTTTAAGGAAGGAGAGAAACTTTTTTTTCTTTTACCATTCCGGAGATGAAATGTTTCTAGCATTGTACTATGGGGAAGCAGAGGGAATACAAATGAAAAAATTTGGAATTTGATCAACTTACCAACCATGTCTGCCCACTAGCTCATTTTAGGCCTTTCTTCCGACTAAATCATCTGCTGCTATCTTTTGTAGTCTTATACTCATCTCTCTGCCACCATGCAAACTCCATATTTCATACAAATTTCAGTTCATACTTTATATTCTTTTGGTTTTGGTTACAGAAGTGTAGAAGGCCTATTTGCACTCTATAGTTGTTGGCAGATGCATGGAGCTAGGGATATATTCTTCTAACTTTTCCACTGTCCTGGAAAGAATGTTCCTTCCCTTTTTTGCAAATTGGGATGCTTTCCTTCCTCTGGTCCTATTCTATCTCTCCCACTCTATGTTCTTTCAAATATCACTAACAGTAACTCAGCAATTATGTTTTCCTTTTCTTTCAGTACTCAAGAATGCATTTCATCTGGGTCAGCTGAAATAAATTCATCAGTCAACTAACTGCATGCTTACTATCTCTTTGGGTAGTACATTTCTTTTTACCATTGATTTTGGCACAAAGGTCCCCGAAGGATTGAGTTGCCCTTTCCTTGGTTTATCCTCTAAAGGCACTTTAACATCTCTTGATGAAAAGGTGTCCTAAGGATTAAGTTGATCTTTCCCTGGAGCCCTGAAGTCTCCTCCCTTGATCTTTAAATACCACCAGACTTCCTTGTCCTAGACCAAAAAATTCCTTATCTCTCCCTGCCCCACCACACATCCTGGGTCTTACAATTCTGTCTCCTTTATTTTTGTCATTCATCCTCCTCTTACTGTGTCTGTATCTTGCAAGACTTATCCTGTCTCTAAATCTCCAACCTGAGTAAGAAACCCTAAAATCGTCCTACAGACTGTATGGCTTTCTGTCTATATAAGTCTGATTTTTCTTCCATATCAGGGGCTTTTGTTTAGCTCCTTGCTAAACCTCAAGTCCATGTGCTTTTGTGTAAAGAAAGCTCCCATTGACTAAAGAAAAAGTCTAAATGTATTCTTTCAAATCTGAGCCAGCTCTCCCATCTCTGACCTTAACAATTAGGTATCAAAACATGGTCCAAATATTAACTGGACTTCAGTGATCTCCTAGCCACGGGTAAGCACCCTTTACTTTGTTCTCTTCCATAGACTTTTCTGCTCCTACTGTCTCCCTAGCAGTGAGAGTCCTGGAGGGTCCAGACACTGCCAGCAGTGTCTGAAGCTCCACTGACTTCTGGATGGTCACTTGAACTGTGAAGCTTCATACAAGGGGTTGCCCTTGTGCTGGGTTGGTCACATTATTTTTCTCCCCCCTGACCCCTGACACTGAGACAAGAGGCAAGAAGTTGCTAAGAGGCTGCTAGGAGGAAAATTTGGGAAAGAGATTGTACGGAAATGTAGCGTTATATTGAAATAGAGGCTGACCTCAATATAAACTAGAAAAGCAATCTGTGAAGGGGCTTTCTAAACAAACTAGCTTAGTATGAAATTTGGTCTCCAAAATTTAAAGAAAAGGAACATTGCTCTGCTTGAGAGGACTTTTTATCCTTTGCTGTTTCCCCTGTACCCTGGTTTACCCTGTGCTGCTCCTTCCCCTACCCTGTGGGATGTTGGGGGAAATGGGTAGGTGGGCCTCTGCTCCTGGTTTTCTTTCGGGTTCTCTGTGCCCCAGTTTCTAGGTGTCTGTACCCTATGTTTTTAACTTAAAACTTTATATGCATTTTCTAGTACCTGCAATTCAAAGTTCCTGGGAGGATGGGAATAGAGAGTTCCAGCCCAAGGAAGTAAAAGGTTATTTGGAGCTGAGAATTGTCACTACAGGTCTTCTAAGAAATTGAGAATTTATGGATAATAATCTTTTTTAAGTGCTAAGTGTATTGTGTCTTAGAAATTAAGATGGGGGGGCGGAGCCAAGATGGCGGAGTGAAAGCAACGACTCACCTAAGCTCCTGGAAAAACTCCTTTGGATATTTCTGGGGGGAGAGTCTGACCAGACTTTGGAGGTGTAGAATCCAGTGGGAGACGGGCTTTGACAGATTCGGAGCCCAGGCTGGACTGGTAGGTCCACGGGAGGGATCTGTTCTGCGGGGGTAAGACCCCGGCGCACAGCGCAGCGCGGTCGGCCCGGCAGGGCGGAGGCGACCCGAGGGGCCCGAGAGTGGCGGGCGAGACCAGCGGAGCAGGAGATAAGCCAGGCCGAACCAACGATATCAGCGCAACAGCCTTTGAAATCTTCAGCCTAAAGACGGGACCTCAGTGGGTCACTACTTGAACATCCAGAAGCTGGGATGCCGGAGTGATCAGTAAGTGCTCTCCCCTCCCCCCCGATGACCGTGAGGGAACCATAAAATTCTTCCCCAGATTGATCCTGGATCAGTGGGAGCAGCAGAAAGGGGCGAGTGGTCTCGTAACACCAGAGGCTGGAGAGGTGGCAAAGGGGGATTCTTCCTACCGTGGTGGAGGCTATCTGGAGGGACAGACGACCCAGGGCAGAGAAAAATTCGCACTGAGACCCAAGCAAGCCTCAGCCCGGGAGACGAGCCCCAGGAGGGGCGGGAACACGCATTAGCCTCTAGGCGTGCCCCAGCCCTCCAGGGGAAAAGGGAAGACAATAGGGAAGCTGGGATCACCATCCCCCTTGGACCTTGCCTTTGCCTCAGGCCAGCTGAGGAGATAGCCTGAGACCAGACCACACCTCCCACACACCTATCAAGCTAAACCCAGGGTTGATCTGGGAAACAACAACAACAACAAAAAAAAAAAGCCTGCTTTTAGCCTAGACAAACATCAACTCAACTTAAAAGATCTGTATCTTCTGACTGAAAGAACCAAAAGCTACAACACTCAGCCAACATCATGAATCGGAAAAAGCAGACGAAAAGTGAAAAAACCATAGAATCTTTCTATGGGGATAAGGACCAAAACACAAACACCAAAGAGGTCAGAGCTGAGACTGTACTTCCATCTGAAACCTCAGATGGGACTATGAATTTCTCGCAAGCACAACTAGATTACCCGGAACGTCTGAAGAAGGATATAAAAGAAAAACTGGCCAATGATTTTAAAACCATAAAAAAAGAATTCACTGATGAGAACATCAATCTGAAAAAGAAAATTGAAGAAATGGAAAAGGAAGTTCAAAAATTAACTGGAGAGAATAATTCCCTAAAAGGAAGAGTTAATCAAACGGAAAAGGAAACTCAAAACCTAATAGGGAAAATTGATCAGATGGAAAAGGAAACCCAAAACCTAACTGGGAAAATTGGTCGAATGGAAAAAGAAGTACAAAAATTAAATGGAGAAAATAGCTCCTTAAAGGGAAAAATTGGCCAGATGGAAAAGGAGATGCGAAAGCTAACTGAAGAAAACAATACGATCAAGATTAGAATTGGGCAAGTAGAAACTAATGACTCAATGAGGCAACAAGAGTCAGTCAAACAAAATCTAAAGAATGAAAAGATGGAAGAAAATCTAAAATATTTAATTGGAAAAACAACTGACCTGGAAAATAGATCCAGGAGAGAAAATCTAAGAATTATTGGCCTGCCAGAAACCCATGATGAAGAAAAGAGTCTGGACAATATCTTCCAGGAAATCATCAAGGAAAACTGCCCAGAAGTACTAGACTCAGAGGGCAAAATAGTCATCGAAAGAATCCACCGTTCCCCACCGGAAAGGGATCCCAAACTCAAAACCCCAAGAAATATAGTTGCCAAATTCCAGAGCTATCAAGTGAAGGAGAAAATACTAGAAGCAGCCAGAAAGAAACAATTTAAATATCAAGGTCACACAGTCAGGATCACACAGGACCTTGCAGCTTCTACATTAAAAGATCGAAAGAATTGGAACCCAATATTCCGTAAGGCAAAAGAGTTGGGACTCCAACCGAGGATCAACTACCCAGCAAAGTTCAGCATAACATTTCAGGCAAGGAGAAAGTCATTCAACGAAATAAGGGATTTCCAGAGCTTCCTGACCAAAACACCAGAACTCAATAGACAATTTGATCTTCAAATGCAGGTCTCCAGAGAATCATAAAAAGGTAAACAGAGGGGAAAAAACAAAAACAAAAACTTGCAACTCAATTAGGGCAATCTGTTTACCTCCCTGTAAGGGAAGATGATACCTGTTAATCTTGAGAACTGTGCAGCTATTATGATAAAAGGGATATATGTAGAGGGAACGGGCATAAAGTAAATGATGTCATGGCAAAAATATGATTTAAGTATGAGAAGGGAATGTAATAGGAGGTGTGGAAAGGGGGAAGCAGAAAATGGCAAATTATATCACAGGAGAAATGTTAGCTGTAGCAATTAGACAAGATAAAGATATTCAAGGAATTAGAATAGCCAAAGAAGAAACTAAGTTATCACTCTTTGCAGATGATATGATGATTTACCTAGAGAATCCCAGAGATTCAAGTAAAAAATTACTTGAATTAATAAACAACTTTGGCAAAGTTGCAGGGTACAAAATAAACCCACACAAATCCTCTGCATTCCTATATATTAGCAACAAAGTTCAACAGCAAGAGATAGAAAGAGAAATCCCATTTAAAGTTAGGGTAGACAGTATAAAATACTTAGGAGTCTACCTGCCAAAACAAACCCAGGGACTATATGAACACAATTACAAGACACTTTTTGCACAAATAAAGTCAGATTTAAGTAAGTGGAAAAACATTAGTTGCTCATGGGTAGGCCATGCTAATATAATAAAAATGACAATTCTACCCAAATTAATATACTTATTTAGTGCCATACCAATTAAACTATCAGACAATTACTTTCTAGAGCTGGATAAAATAATATCAAAATTCATTTGGAAAAACAAAAGGTCCAGAATATCAAAGGGACTAATGAAAAGAAATGCTTGGGAAGGTGGCCTAGCGCTACCAGACCTTAAACTGTACTATAAAGCAGCAATTATCAAAACCACTTGGTATTGGCTAAGAAACAGAGAGGTAGACAAGTGGAATAGACTTGGCACTCAAGATGCAGTAGGCAAGGAATATAGCAACCTTCTGTTTGATAAACCCAAGGACCCCAGCTTCTGGGATAAGAACTCATTGTTTGACAAAAATTGCTGGGAAAACTGGATAACAGTGTGGCGGAAATTAGGCATAGACCCATACCTGACACCGTACACAAGAATAAAGTCCAAATGGGTACATGATTTAGGTATAAAGATTGATACCATGAATAAACTGGAGAAGCAAGGAATAGTGTATTTATCAGATCTATGGAGAAGGGAAGAATTCTTTACTAAAGAAGAGATAGAATGCATTATGAAATGCAAAATGGATAACTTTGAGTACATTAAACTGAGAAGTTTTTACACAACCAAACCCAATGCAACCAAAATCCGGAGGGATGTAGTAAATTGGGAAAAAATTTTTACAGCTAAGCTCGGGGATAAAGGCCTCATTTCTAGAATATATAGAGAACTGACCCAAATGTATAATCATACAAGTCATTCCCCAATTGATAAATGGTCAAAGGATATGAACAGGCAATTTTCAGAGGAAGAAATTAAAGATATCTATAATCATATGAAAAAATGCTCTAAATCACTATTGGTTAGAGAGATGCAAATCAAAACAACTCTGAGGTACCACATCACACCTATAAGATTGGCAAACATGACAGAACAAGAAAATGATAAATGCTGGAGAGGATGTGGGAGAGTTGGAACACTAATTCATTGTTGGTGGAGCTATGAGCGCATCCAACCATTCTGGAGAGCAATTTGGAACTATGCCCAAAGGGCTACAAAAATGTGCATACCCTTTGACCCAGCAATATCGCTACTAGGACTATATCCCCAAGAGATCATAAAAATGGGAAAGGGTCCCACATGTACAAAAATATTTATAGCAGCACTCTATGTAGTTGCCAAAAACTGGAAGTCAAGGGGATGTCCATCAATTGGGGAATGGCTGAATAAATTATGGTATATGAATGTAATGGAGTACTATTGTGCCATAAGAAATGATGAACAAGAAGACTTCAGAGAGGCCTGGAAGGACTTATATGACCTGATGCTGAGTGAAAGGAGCAGAACCAGGAGAACTTTATGCACAGCAACAACCACAGTGTGTGAGAGTTTTTTCTGGTAGACCTAGATTTTTGTAATAACACAAGAACTTCTGAAAAAAAAAAAAAATCCCAATGGTGGACCTCAAGGCAAAAAGCCTTCCACACTCAGAGAGAGAAATATGGAAGTCACTCACATAATGTAGCAGATCATGTTTGTGTATGTGTATCTGTTTGTGTATCATGTTCTGATTTGTTATACGGATTCTTTCATTTATCTTAGTCTGACTACACAGCATGACGATAGTGAAAATATACTCAATAGGAAAGTTTATGTAGAATCTATACAGAATTGTATGCAGTCATGGGGAGGGAGGGAGGTAGTGGGGGGTGGGTGGGGAGGGATAAAATCGCAATTGTATGGCAGTGATTGTTAAACATTAAAAAAAATAAAAAAATTAATTAAAAAAAAAAAAAGAAAGAAATTAAGATGCTACCACCAGTGATTATGAATCCAGATGTGATTTGCTCATCCAACTAAGCTATGGTCACCTGATTGGTAATTAATTGGTTCTATTTCAAGTTTTAATAACATGCTAATTGCTTGTGGTATAGCTATAGTTCTAAATTTTCTTATATTATATAATTTAGTTAACCATTTTATTACTTAAGTTGTTAGAAAAGCAATTTCTCTTCTAATCTAGACGTTGTTATATTAAGAATCGAACTACCAGACCATAAGGTTGTTAACTGAAACAAAAATTTTTGGAACCATTTCATCATAAATTTTTCTTAAGCCTTTGTAAAGTCTTCTGTGTTGTAGAATTCCTACTGAGTAAATTTTTAAAGGACTGGTAAACTTTGTCATTGTGATAAGGCTAGTTTAATTGGATAAGTTCTTGCCTTAGGAAAAAACTTCCTCTCCAAGTAAACACCCTTGGCACTTGGGAGTTTGTGACTATTGAGAATATTGGTTTTATGGTACTTTGGGGATTTGTGATACTTAAAAGACATTTTACACAAACTTCCTTTCCATAAAACCCAATCTTTAAGGTTTCCAGCTAATTTGCATTATCAAAGTTTAGTCATGATGCCTTTCAACATCAGGATAAATTCCATTTCTTTTTAGGTAGGGAAATATTTTTTACAAAAAAAAATGTTTCATAAAATCTATTTTCTTGATTTTAAAGGCCCACTAAATTTCCATTTGCAAGGAATTTGTTGCAATAATTTGATACTGATAACAATTTTATCAAAATGCACTGTGAATTTTCTAAGTTTCACTCCTAGTTTTGTTGTGTCCTTGGATGGCCTTAAATAGGTGATTTGAGAGAAACAGTGTCATTGGTTCATGCTTCAGGTATCCTAAGAAAGGGCACTAATTTCATGAATGTCAGTCTGAAAGGCTCAGTAGCCTACTCTAAATTTTTAAGGAATGGACATAGAAGAGAAAAGTTAGAACAGCTACAAAACATTTTAGTAGATTCTAGGAGTTCTGTGATTGATCATTAAGGAGGACTGAAACACCTTCTAATAACACTGGTCACTCCCTTCCTCCACCCCCTTCCCTTGAGTAAAGGGGATATTTCAGTAAAACTGCAAACAGCCCTGGGAGTGTTTCTATAAACTCTTCTCATTCCACATCAGATTAGGACAAAAGAATGTCATCCTTTCCCCCCACCTGCAAATTCACCTTCCCCTACCTGGAAAAAGGAAGGAAGGGAAGGGGCAGCAGCTACAGCCTGGCTGTATCTGGGTTCAGCACATAGCCACAGCCCTGGAGAGAAGGTGAAGGGGGATGGGTCAAGATAAAGAAGCCAGCCAGTCATCTGCATTTGGTAAGACAGCCCATCCTTCTATCAATATTTATTATATGATTTCGAAGTGTAATTGATGTCATCTGAAGTTTATTGTTTGCATTACATCTAAAATAATTTGGTTATCACTTATGAATATTTTTAAGTTTGCTGGTTATGTTTTAATGCTAATAACTAAAGCTGGTAGTTGAATATTCTGTGTATGTGCATGTGAATGTGTGAAGGTCTATTTCTTTCTTTCCCCATTCAATTTTTTCCAGGGATCTACCATATCTACCCTATGCAGTGTTTTATTCACCTTCTTAACTTCTTTCTTGTTTATTTTGAGGTTAGATTTATCAAGTTCAAAGGGAAAGAGCTTGAGATACCCCACCAGCATAGTTTTGCTGTCTATTTCTTCCTGTAATTCCCTTAACTTCTTGTCTAGAATCTAGATGGTATACCACTTGGTGCATATATGTTTAAGAATTATATTATTTCATTGTTTATGATGGTTTTGGCATGATATAGTTTCCCTCCTTATTTCTTTTGATTAGATGTATTTTTGATTTTGTTTTGTCTGATTAGGATTATTACCCCTGTTTCATTTTTTTTTACATCAGTTGAAGCGTATTATGTTCTGTTCCAACCTTTTACCTTTACCCTTTGTGTATCCCTCTTTTTCAAAAGTGTTTCTTGTAAACAAAATATTGTGGGATTATGGTTTTTAATCCATTCTTTTATCTGCCTCGTTTTTCTGGGAGACATCATCCCATTATCATTCACAGTGACGATTATTATCTGTTTTTTTCTTTCCATCTTATTCCTTCCCCTCAGGTTATGGTTTTATTTCTCCTTTCTCCTCCTCAAAAGAGTTTTACTTTTGACCACTGCCTCCGTAAGTCTTCCCTTCTTTCTATCATGCCCCTTCCCATTTCTTTCCCTTTGTCCTTTACTACTTCTTCCCACCCTTTTGAACCTCCCTCTCTTTTCTTTCCCCTTTTTCCTCTCACTGCCTCTAGAGTAAGTTAAATTTCTTTTCTTAACTATGTTGTTCCCTCTTTAAATGAAATCTAATGGAAGCAGAGCTCAAACAATGCTAATCTCCCTCCCCTTTTTCCTTCTACTATAATATGCTTTTTTGGGTCTTCCTGTGATATAATTTACCTTTTTCTGTCTCCTTTTCTCTTCTTCCATTACAATCCTGTAGAACCCTTTAATTATGCTTTTTATCATCACAACAGTTAATTTCTACCCACTCCCTCCCTCTCTCCATGCGTATTCCTTTTAAATGTCATAATAAATACATAATTCTAAAGATTAACCAGTATCTTCTTCCCATATCTGGATGTAAGCAGTTTTTCCATATTGAAAAACAAGTTTTTTTTTTTCTTCACACTCCCCTCCCTGTTTACCTTTTTATGCCTCTCTTGAGTCTTGTATTTGAAGTTCAAATTTTCTATTGACCTCTGAACTTTTCATCAGGAAGGTCTGGAAATCCTTATTTCATTGAATATCCATCTCCTTTCCCAAAAGATCATTCTTTGTTTTGCTGGGTAATTTATCCTTTCCTGTAGTCCAAGCTGCTTTGTCTTTTGGAGTATCATATTCCAATCCTTCTGATCTTTTAATGTAAACTGCAAGTTCCTGTGTGATCCTTACTGCAGTTCCTAGGAATTTGAATTCTTTCTTTCTGGATGATTGCAGTATTTTATCACTGAACTGTTAATTGTGGAACTTGGCAATAATATTCCTTGTTGTTTTCAACTTGGAATATCTTTCAGGAGGTGATCAGTAGATTCTTTTCATGAACAATTTGCCCTGTGGTTCTAGGACCTGAGGGCAGTTTTCCTAGATGAATTCTTGGAAGAAAATGTCCAGCCTCTTTTTATAATCATGGCTATCCAGTAGACCAATTATTCTTAGATTTTCCTATCCTGGATCTATTTTCTAGGTCAGTTGCTTTTCCTATGAAATATTTTACATTTTCTTCTATTTTTTTCATTCTTTAGATTTTATATGACTGATTCTTGATCTCATTGAGTCATTAGCTTCTACTAGCCCAGTTCTAATTTTTCATAAATTGTTTTCTTCAGTTAGCTTTTTTTAATTTCCTTTTACATTTGTCCAGTTTTCCCAGTTAGGTTTTGGACTTTCTAATCCATTTGGCCAATTTTACTTTCCAAGGAGATGTTCTCTTCAATGAATTCTTTTTTCCTATTGTCAATTATATTTTTAAAATCATTGGCCATTTTTTCTTCTACCTGTCTAATTTAGCTCTTAAAATCCTTCTTGAGCTTCTTGATGCTTTTTGGGCTTGAGATCAGTTCATATTCCCCTTTGAGCTTTCAGATGTGGATATATTGTTAGTTCTTTCCAATTCTTAATTCATATTTTGGTCTTCTCTATCACAATAGTATGATTTGATGGTTTTTGCTTTTCTGATTTGCTTCTTGCTCATGTTGATTTACTTTTTCTGGCATTGAAGTGAATCTCTGCTTCTGGGCACATGGGGCTCTCTCTCATGTTACTTTTGCTGAGAAATTGAGGCCTAGTTACTGGTTTTGTATGTTGTGGCCTTTGTTTTTGTTTTGTTTTTCAGGTAGAATCTATATAATGCTGTAGCTTACCTGGTGCTGAGCTGGGTTGGTGTGTCCAATGTTGAGACCGGGTGAAGTTTTTCTGAATTTCCTCAGAGTTCCACTGAAGCTTACTGTATGAAATGTGTGTGTAGGGGGGTGGGTAGTATGGCCACAGGTGTTCTCCTCCACGTCTAGGGATTAGCTAGAGAAAGGTAGACTCTGTAGCTGGTTAAGCCCAGTATGCGCCGGTGTTTATCCAATTCCCCTGGGTGAACTAAGGCATACCTGGTGTCCTGGTGTTGGAGATTACCATATCTACCTTTCTGGGGTTCAGGATCTCCTCCTGATCTGCTGAGGCAAGGCTTGGTGGGATGCCTGTGGTCATGCACTGCTCCCCTTCAGCCACCGCAAGTGGGTCTTCTCTCATTGATTTTCCTATCCTCCAGAGCTGAGAGAACACTGTGCCCCTTCTGCTGATTTCGCTATTCCAGGATTTTTCCTGGAGAAATATTCTCTTGGTTTTTCAAAGTCAACAAGGGGAAGGTGAGAGCACTTACAGTTTACTCTGCCATCTTGGCTCCTGGAAGTTGAATTACATGACTTTCAAACATTTAATCTGTGCGCTGATAGTGTCAGGAGTGTCTGCTGCTGTTACAATTACCCCTGCACTTTTCCCTCCTTCAGTTCTGTTGGACTCCCATCCTGGGCTGATATGATTGAGAAGCCACACTGTCTCTTCAACTTCTGTCTACCTGGGTCCATTCCAGTTCTGCTGCTCTATAGTAGAGTCTGTATTGGTGCAGACTGTGTGCTCTGCACTCCACCAACACTGTGTAACAGATCCATCCCATTGACCTTCTGGCCTGTCCTAGGTTGGAAATCTGCCAAACTCTGTCTCCTAGTGGATTGCACAAGTCTGAAATTTGTTCAGATTCACTTTTTAGAGGTAGCTGAAGGAATTTGTGGTAGAGCTCAGGTTCATCCCTGTTTTCTTGGCTTTCTTCTGCCATATTGGCTCTGCTCCATGTTAATCCTTCCTTAAGCCAAATCAGATGAGAGCAAGGTTCACTCATTCCATCTCATCTTCTCCTTTTCGCACTCATTGTAAAAGCTTTTTCTTGCCTCTTTTATGTGAGATAATTTACTCCATTCTATCTTTTCCTTTCTCCTTCCAATATATTCATGTCTCATCCCTTACTTTATACATATATTCCTTCAAACTACCGTAATACTAAGAAAGGTCTCATGAGTTGCAAACATTATCTTTCCACGTAAGAATATAAACAGTTCAATTTCTGTAAGTCCCTTATGATTTCTCTTTCTCATTTATTTTTTCATGCTTCTCTTGATTTTTGCATTTGAAAGTCAAATTTTCTATTCTGCTCTGGTATTTTCATTAAGAGTTCTTGAAAGTCCTCTGTTTAATTAATTATCCATTCTCCCCTTGCCTCAGAAATGTTATACTCAGTTTTGCTGGGTAGGTGATTCTTGATTTTAGGCCTAGCTCCTTTGACTTCCAGAATATCATATTTCAAGCCCTCTGATTGCTAATGTAAAAGGTGCTAGATCCTGTGTTATCCTGATTGTGTTTCCATAATACTCAAATGGTTTATTTCTGGCTGCTTGAAATATTTTCTCCTTAATCATAAAACTCTGGAATTTGGTTACAATATTCCTAGGAGTTTTCCTTTTGGGGTCTATTTCCAAAGTGTTCAGTGGATTCTTTCCATTTCTATTTTCCCCTTTATCAAGGTATTTTTCCCTGATAATTTCTTGAAAGATGATATCTACATTCTTTTTCATCATGGCTTTCAGGTAGTTCAATAATTTTAAAATTATCTCTCCTGGAGATATTTTTCAGGTCAATTGTTTTACCAATGAGGTATTTTGTGTTGTCTTCTATTTGATTTCCTTTGGTTTGATTCTGTCTTATATCTTCTTGATTTCTCATAAAATCATTATCTTCCATTTACTTCGTTCTAATTTTTAAGAAATTATTATCTTGAATGAGCTTTTGGAACTTCTTTTCCATTTTCATTTCCATTCAATTTTTCTTTTTAAAGAATTCTTCTCCTAATTGGCTTTTTGGACTTCTTTTTACCATTTTGTCTAATTTGTTTTTTTGTTTTGTTTTGTTTTCTTTAAGATGTTATTCAGTACTTTTTGGGTGTCCTTTAGCAAGCTGTTGACTTGTTTTTCATGATTTTCTTGCATTATTCTCATTTCTCTTCCTAATTTTTCCTCTACTTCTCTTACATGATTTTCAAAATCCTTTTTGAGCTTTTCCATGACCTGAGGCCTATCCATATTTTTCTTGGAGTAGGAGGTTTGACCCTGTTTTTTCCTTCTGGTTATATGTTTTGATCTTTGTCACCAAGGTAAGATTCTATATTGTGACTTTTTGTATGCTTTTGATCATTTTCCCCAGTCAAATACTTGATTTTCTAACTCTTTGTCAAGGTAGTACTCTGCCTCCAACAGGGGAAGGGCAATGTACTGTCCCACACTTCACAGGTTTTGTGCAGTTGCTGTCATACACCCTTTCAGGGGTCTGTGATTTTTCAGTTCTTCCAAGGTAGTATGATCAAAGGAGAGAATCTTCCTCCTTTGCTGGCCTGTGCTCTGGTCTGTGAGTGACCACAAGCACTCTTTTCTCTCTTGTAGTTGTGAGGAGAATTTCCTCTCTAGTGCAGTCACAACCTCTGCCACACCCCCAAGATCCAGATCCAGGCACAGGCAAAGCAAGAGACTCCTACCTCAGTACTAACAAAGAGTGCAATTAACCTCTGATCAGCAGCTGTAGAAGCAGCTGATATGGCTGTGGTTTGCCACTGCCAACACCCTGGGGCTGAATCCAGGGACTGTGCTCCTTTCTTACACAGGTCTGACAGAGTTTTCCTGCTCGTCTCTTATGCTGTCTTTTGCATTATTGGACCAAAGAGTCTGAAATCACCACAGCTACCAGTGATTTAGGTCCCTGAGGCCTGTTCCCACCCTGTCTACGAAAGGGAGGCCAACACTAGACTGTGTTCTGCACCTGCCTCAGTGCATTAGACCTTTCCTGTAGACCCTTCAGATTTTCTTGAACTGGCGACATTTCTCATTCCATCATTTTGTGGATTCTGTAGATTTAGAATTTGCTTAGAGTCATTTTTTACAAGTCTTTGGAGGGCTTTGGGGGAGAGCTCAAGCAACTCCCTGCTTTTACTCTGCTATCTTCATTTTTTAAAAACAACTTTACAATCTTCAGAGGATCCCTATTAACTCTAGAATAAGGATTTTTTTTCCCCTCACCTTAGTACTTCACAGTCGTCTTGTTCTTGCTTTGTTTTCTTTAAGTAAAATTTTATTGTTTTTTTATTTAATAATCATTTTATTTGTTTTCATTTTTCTACAGTCACTTCAGTCTCAGTTTGTTGTTTGTAAGAACTATGAGTTCCTTCATAGAAGAGATTATTTTTATTATTTATTTGGATTTATTTGCATCTCTAATGCTTAATGTGGTATCTGGCACATACTAAGCATTTAAAAATACTTGCTCAGTTGTCTCTTACTCTGTTATCTCAATTTCAATGTATCTTAAATATCAAAAATTTTATCAGTTCCTTTCTACAAAGATTTTCTCTAGTTCATTGCTTCTATAATCTTTGCTAATTTTTTTAAATGTAAGCAAAATTGTTTATTTTTATGATAATTCACATCCCTTGTTTAGTTATTCTTTCAGCCCACTTTCCATTTCTCTTTGAAGTTTTTTTTTATGATGAGATTTTTAATGGTTTTGTGTTTTCATTTAGTACTTATGTTATGTGATTTAAGGTGTTTGTCTGCACCTATATTTTCTCAACTTACTTGATTATTTTTGGACAAATAGTTATTATCAGTAAGTCCCTATTATAGTAGTCATTAATACATTAAACTCAAGGCTTCTGACCTTAAAGTAGTTAGATTTAAGCACTTTAAATACTTGCTAATTAAGTCCTATAATTTTATTTTCTTTATTTTGGAAACTATAATTGTCATACACTGTTTTGTAGATTCTAGGGAGGTAATGGTAAAAAATTTTTAAAAAGAGAAAGTCTAATTAATTTAAATGAATGTAGAATTTTAGGGGGAGCATATTACAAATTGTGGAAGAAATTATTAAGATGCTCTTTGTTCTTAACAGTTTGGAAAGTTTGCAAGATGGAAAAGCACACTTCAGAATCCATGATCAAAGGTTCATTAATTTTACCTAATTTTATTATATCAATGAATAAATAATCAAAAATTAAAAACCAAATATAATATGAATCATTGGACACTGAAAATTGAGCTAAAATGTCAAAATCACATTGAATTTTTTTTGTTATTATTCTAATTCATCTTCCCTGAAAAAGGAGAAATGTGAAAAAAATTCTTAGACCTTTAATAGACATTATTTCCAGGAAATGGTCAAAATGTTGACAGTTTTAGCAAAGAAACTGCTTCTTTCATTTCTGCTTATTATACTATAATTTCTAAATTATCTGTCCTTGAGCAAATACATAGCTTGCCTTTCACAGAAAATGATAGAGAATTACTGTTCTCAGAACAGTTCAATCTGTCGAAACTGGTGAACTCCATTATAAATGACTCTTCCAATATTAACTGTCCTGTGTATTATTTTTGAGCAGATTCATCAATGGACACGACAATCATTTGTGTCCATTAATCAATTCATTCTTCTTGATTAGTTTCTGACAATTTGGAAACAGAGGTTGAAGTGATCAGGTGTCAGAAGTTCCACTACTTGTTACATTCTGGGGTTATTCCAGTAAAATTATGCATCTAAACATCAATGAAGCAAGAGAGTAGGTTTGGAGTATGAAAGAAATAATATTATATGTTATTATCCTCAGTTGTCTAAACAAAAGCTACCTTGGGGTTCCTATTTTTTAAAGAAGTGGCAAGGGGAGACAAATTGATACTTTTCAGTAGTGATAATAAGAAGTCAGGATCAAATTGCCAATTGGTTTTATTAGAAAGCAACACCTGGCAATCAAATTATTATAAATTACCTGACTTTCTCAATTGCTGTTTCCAGCTATAAATCAATAATCCTATGAATAATCTCTAAGAATGTCCAAACTTTAATGCAACTTTGTTCCATGTTAAGATCAGCATTTTTTTGTCCCCCAAAAGCCCAGATTCAGGAACCACCTCAGAGAAAAATTGACTATATGATATGAAGCAAGCCAAATACTTCTCAGTATTCCAGGAAGCCATCTAAGACTATGTGTGAATTGCAAAAAAGTTGACAAACTATATTGGTAGAGAGCATTTCCTCAACCAGGAGTTCCCTAGGCAACTGACAGCTATAGTTCCTATTCTAATCTTATTGAGCAGAGTAAAAATTCAAATACTAAGTATCATACTAAAGTTGTGTGAAATCAATGAATACTGGATTCCACCTCAGGTTCAGAATATTTTCTTTGTCATATAGTCTTCTAAACCAGATGATAAGGATCATTATATCCATTCAGTACTTCATGTTAATTTTTCACATCAGAATGACCAGGAAAAGCTTTATCCTCACCCTCCCAGCCTGATTGACCTTTGAAATTGTATTATCTTTATAAAGTAGTATCCACAAATGTAGATAGTTAATACATATCTTTATTCCCATAAAAAATATTGTTTGAAGGACCACAGTGCTGGAGGAGTAGGGAGAGGAAAGGGGTTGTTGTTTTCATGTGCATGCACTGAGAAGCTCATGGATGAAATGTAGGGCACAGGAGACTTCCTCCCCCCCAAAATAAATGATTAACTGCGTGTGCTGAGCAATTTATTAGATATTCCAATGATTTTTCTTTTAGAGAGTAACTTGCAATAGTAAGTACTTTCTAAATGTACTAAGTCCATTTGTCATAGTTCAAATAAGATTGCAAGTCTCATAGGCCAAGTGATTTCAAATAGAATGGTACCTCCTCACATTTCCCAAGCATAGTTTTCCTAAAGAAATAGATGAGTGCTTTTCATGTTGAGCAATTTCCAATAGCTAGAAACTCATCTTAGGGTAGAAGGATGGCAAAAACATAAGAAATACAGCCAGAGAGTCATCAGAAGAGTGGCTATCCAAAAGAATTCTGATATTACACATTTAGCAAAATATTATTTTATCTGATGGAAGTTGCTGTATAATAAAAAGGAAAATCAAACGTAAATTTTTGAAAATAAATCACATATTCATCAAAATAAGTTACTTCTCAAGAGTAACATATATGATAAAAACCTATGTAATATACAGAAGCACAAAAATGTATTTATACTCATATTACTTATCTATGTATATATACATATACAAACATATAAATATTTTATTCACACATATTTTAGGAATCATGACATATTTTGTGGAATGGGAAAGAAACTGGTTGATGGTGGATCAGAGTTATAAAATATATAATGAGTGTCAGTTGAAAAGTAACAATGCTTCCTACTTCATAGTAGATCATCACAAATTCAATATTGTACCTGTAGTTATTTAAATTTAATACCACTTATTATACTTTTTGTGGTATATCTTATTGACAATTACAGTAATAAAGATTTTGTTTATTTTTATAATATTTGGAAACCATGTTTTCTTGAAAGTGATATCTTACAGTATGTAAAACCAACGTATTATAACATGTAACAGAATCTAAGAAAGGGAAAACAAAGAAAAAGTTATCTAATACTTTGAGCACTATGCCTCCCATCCTGTGGAAATAAATGATTAGGTTGTGTTGTATGGCTATCTCATTTCTTGGAGTTTATAAGGAGTTAGGCATGCACAACATATGACCAAGCACGGGATTTGGGGTAGACTGTGAAAGATGTAGGTTTGCCACTGTGCATTCTCTCCTGTTTGTGACATGACCCATGGCAACCAACTATCATCAGTCTGTCTATAGTCTTAATCTATGTGTGTACTAAATAAGTTTAACGTATTTTTAATTTGTCCCTTAATTACTGTCAAGTTGTGCAGGTCTCAGATCATTAGGCAAGCTGAAATTGAAAGAGAGAAGGAGAGAGAGAGAGAGACAGCAGAGACAAAGAGAGACAGAGAAAGAAACTACAGACAAAACAATCCACAACGTATCTATCAAGTTTAGATTTGTTAAAGATCAGTTTTATAAAATTTGAGTTTATTTGTACAGTGCTGGGCCAAGACGTTCCCTCCTGTCAAAAGCATATTGGGTCTACATTCATAGTTCTGGGACAACCAATAGGTCAGTCACCTATATATCAAGGCTTGAAGACTATGAAGAAATTGGGGAAGGGCCTTGAATCATGCTACAAAAGCGCTTGTGTTATAACCCCATTCAGCTCCTAATGTCCATTTAACAATTTCATTTTTATATGTATTGTTGGGTATATGACTATCGCCAAATGGCCAGGTTCACAGGTACCTCAAAAACTTTATGGAATGGGTCAAAGAACCTGAGAAGAAGGGATATTCCCCTCTGCATGAAGGAGGGAATACTGCTATCCTTATGTTGGTTGCCCAAGAGTTAATTAGGTTACTTGGAAAAATAAATTATTCAGATGAATGCCATTAAATTTTTGTTTGTTTGTTTGTTTTGTTTTATTCAAGTTGTTGTGATTGTTTTCTCCTGTATGACACTCTCTGGTAGCAGATCCCTAAAGTCAGACTAAATGTATGGCCCACTCTGTATACTACATATTTTTTTCAGGCATCCATGTCTCAGGAACAATTTTTTTTGTATTAAGTAACTGATATCACATCTTTTCTAACTGTGATGTGATAAAATATGAATATTTTAATTTTTAACAGTGTCAAAGAAAAACAGAAGCATTTGGCTCTGTGTTGTGTTGTGTATACTTCAGTAAAGTTACTAGTTCTTTATTATTCACAATTCTGACCTGCACAGACACTTATTCTTAATGAACAAAAACATATTCCTCATCCTATTTGCAAAATTGATTTTCCTCTCCTGCTTACTTTAAATAACATAATACAAATACTGTCAAAATTGGTGGAGAGGGGTTAGCAAAATATTGCAATTTATGTGGTTGTATCATAAGGAAATGCCATGATTAGTTAAGTTTTCGTCTGGCATTTATTTTTTGTTCATCTTACTCAAAATTGATATCATTAAATATAATGAAATTATTGTGTAATTAACAGCTTGTTAGATTCTTTGTTTTCATGTGTATAATAAATTTTCATAGGAGCAGCAAGAAACCTTATAGAACAACAACCAAAGCTCAAACCTAATAAACCCTAATCATAAAATGGAATAATATAAATAAAACTCTTATGAAACAGAAATCCACAGCTTGAAAGAAATGTTTTTTCTACCTCCATTAAATTGTCTAATTATAGTTTATCTAAACTGAAATAGTTTTCTTCTGTAAATTAGTCCTTTTCCTCCCTTGATTATGTTGATATCTCCCTTGATTGATTATGTAATTCTATGTTTGTAATCGCTTTAATTTCTTTGGAATTTTTTGGTAGTATGAAAGTGACAGAAGCAATATTACTGCTGTATGTATTTTAAAGATCCTTAGTTTATATGGGTCTGGAAGAAGGGAAGAAGTAAGATACAACTGGACTGTAATTCTATAAAGGCATGTTACTCATTTCCACCTATTTCCCATAGGCTAGTGCCTACATTCTTTTGAAGTATGTTGGAAGGATAATAGGATTTTACAGGAACAGTGCTGAAGTCAAGTAACTGAAGGCAATAACTGTAAATGCTGAAGAGGAAAATAATTCAAGGAATAAATCTTCATTCTGTACCTCTCTATCCCTTTCCCCCTGATTCTGATGAATATCTGATCACTGGATTCAGATGACTGTGGAGGAGAAGTGAGGCTGGTGACTTGCACAGCCCTCCCTCACTCAAAACAAAGTTAAGTTCAAGTCACATCATCATTTCTCTGATGGCATGGTCTTCTTTGGCAATGAAGAATGTACACAATTGTGTGAGTAGATTCAGCTGACTGAATGGAGATGCAGATAACAGGGTAACTCAACTCCTCCTCTCCTGTCTGCCTCCCTCTCCGTTTCCTTCTCCTCTCCAAAAGATGCTAAATTTGGATGGCCAAAAGATGCCCAGTTGACTTGGGTTTTACTGGCTCCTTCCTTCCCTTCCCTTCCTTTCCCTTCCCTTCCTTTCCCTTTCCTTCCTTTCCTTTCCCTTCCTTTCCCTTTCCTTCTCTTCCCTTCCCTTTCTCCTGTTCTGTTCTGTCCTGTCTTCTTTTCTGCCAAAACCTTAAACTTACTGCACTTTGAAACTGAGATGCCAATGGACCCCTGCCTAAGGCCTCTTCTGGACCCTCCTAACTTTAGAGTGACTATCTATAGTAACTGTTGCTATTTCCCACCCATCCTGATGTCTTTCTTTATCTTGACCTCATTAAAGGGGCCTTGCCCTGGCTACTTCTTAAACAGGCCTATTTAATGAATAGGCATTGCCTCACTCTAAGTGAGTACCTGCAAAGACCTTGGCCAGAAGGGCTCAAGGTCTCCCAGTACCATCCTAGGTCATCTCCAGTCATCCCAATGAATATCTGGTCACTGGATTCAGATGACTGTGCAAGAGAAGTGAGGCTGGTGACCTGCACAGATGTCCCTCACTCAAAACAAAGTCAAGTGCAAATCATGTCATCATTTCTCTGATGGCATGGTCTTCTTTGGCAATGAAGGACAAACACAATCCCTCCCCCCCGCCACTGGATTTATTTCTTGGATCATAGCTTGTTTGAAAACGACAAATTAATTTAAAAATTTACAATTAAATACAGAAATAGAAGAAATATGACCAATTAAAAATTCAGTGAAATCTCATTATTGTTGGTTAGTAGTAGTTATTGATAGGCATTTTTTTTTCAGATAAACATCAGGTTGACTTTATATCATTTTAGAGATATAAAGGACTTTAGAGGTCATCTTTATTCCAACTTATTCAATTTATAATTGAGGAGAATAAGGTCCAGAAAATAATAATGATTTGATTCAATTCAGCAACAACATTTATTAAGCATTAACTATATGCAATACAATGTGGTAGGTATAGGATAAGGGTCAATAAAATATGATATGACATAATTCCTGTTTTCTATTATCTTACAATGTATTTGTGTGGGGAAAAGACACAGCTTGTATATAGAAAAGTATAATAAAAGTTAGAAAATGATGGAGACAAAGGAGAGATCAACATTAAGTGATTGAAAAATTTTTGAGTAAAACATTTATATCTATGAGATGCAGAGAGTGTTATATGCATTAGGTGGCACCCCAGTTTGAAGAGGAAATATTCTGGATGGCACAGATGAGGTGGGATTAGATTCCAGGCATGGTATGTATGAATGGATGGAGGAGGGAGACAGTGTTATTTGGCTTGCCACACACCGCTTTCTTCTTAACATAGAGGAGAGAAATATATTGAATTGTAAGAAATGACAAAAGGAGGAGAAGTTAGGATAATGATTTTCTATGGCAATCAAACCATCTGATTTGGAATTCCAGTGTACAAGACAGGAAAGAAGTGGCTGATATAACTGTTAAGCTGAGCAGCAACTTGGCTCCACCACTGCCTCTGCCACCATCAACCAAAGCGAAACAACCTTAGTCATGTATGGTATATATGCAGATTATTGGGGGAATTTGTTTTCTGGGAAAACTGCTAAGAGTTGAAAAGAGAAGGGGATTTTGCCTTTCCCTGTGACTGTGCTTAGAGGAAGAACATTAAATGTATAGATTACCCATTCCTTAATGCAGCTTTACGTTTCTGTACATTACATTTGAATGTTAGCTTATATAAAGCAAGAAATAATAACTGCAATAACTATCTCAGGTTTATATATGAGTAGAAAATAGCAAAATAAAAATTGAGGGACAATTTCAAAGTGATAAGGAGAAGAGAGGAAAGGAGACAAAACACATGCTGAATTGTAGTAGGGATGTGATTTTTTTCCTGACTGGGGTTCCTAACAATCTTATTGGTTTCATACTTTATAAAGTATAATTTACAAAACTGAGAAAAATATGGGTGGTTCATCTGCTGTACATGGGGAATACTCAAAGGTATGAATGAGAAAGTCACATTTGGTAGGATGAGGCAGGAAGTGCCTAGAGAATATTGGCCACACGTATAAAGAAAGGTTCAAGACCAGAGCAAAGAATAAAAACTCTATCCCTCTCATGGTAATCTAGCAGATGAGCTTTGTGCCTTGAGCAACAAAACATAATAGACAGGCTAATATATAGGTACTAATATTTTTGTTGTTTTTGTTTAATTAAAAATTATTGATATATTACGCTTTATAACATCTTAATTTCCAAATCAATCCTCTTTTATTTTTTTCATTCTTAATTCTTTTATTTTTTAAAATTATTTTTAATTGTTTACAATTGCTGCCCTAAAATTAAGATTTTATACCCCGTACACCTACCCCCCCCACTACCCTCCCCCCCACGACCGCATAAAATTCTGTATAGGTTCTACATATACTTTCCTATTGAGTACATTTTCACTATAGTCATGTTATGTAGTCGAACTAAAATAAATGAAAGAAATCATATAACAAATCAAAACATGATACACAAAAACACTCATACACACAAACAGGATCTGCTACATTCTGCAAATGACTTCCATATTTCTTTCTCTGAGTGTGGAAGGCATTTTACCTTAGAAATCCACCATTGGGATTTTTTTTTTTAATAAGTTCTTGCATTATGATGAAATTCCAAGTCTACCAGAAAAAACTCTCGCACACTGTGGTTGTTGCTGTGCACAAAGTTGTCCTGGTTCTGCTCCTTTCACTCAGCATCAGATCACATAAGTCCTTCTAGGCCTCTCTGAAGTCTTCTTGTTCATCATTTCTTAAGGCGCAATAGTACTCCATTACATTCATATACCATAATTTATTCAGCCATTCCCCAATTGATGGGCATCCCCTTGACTTCCAGTTTTTGGCAACTACAAAGAGTGCTGCTATAAATATTTTTGTACATGTGGGACCCTTTCCCATTTTTATGATCTCTTGGGGATATAGTCCTAGTAGCGATATTGCTGGGTCAAAGGGTATGCACATTTTTGTAGCCCTTTGGGCATAGTTCCAAATTGCTCTCCAGAATGGTTGGATGCGCTCGCAGCTCCACCAACAATGAATTAGTGTTCCAACTCTCCCACATCCTCTCCAGCATTTATCATTTTCTTGTTCTGTCACGTTTGCCAATCTTATAGGTGTGATGTGGTACCTCAGAGTTGTTTTGATTTGCATCTCTCTAATCAAAAGTGATTTAGAGCATTTTTTCATATGATTACAGATATCTTTAATTTCTTCTTCTGAAAATTGCCTGTTCATATCCTTTGACCATTTATCAATTGGGGAATGACTTGTATGATTATACATTTGAGTCAGTTCTCCATATACTCTATAAATGAGGCCTTTATCTCCGAACTTAGCTGTAAAAATTCTTTCCCAATTGACTATATCCCTCCGAATTTTGGTTGCATTGGGTTTGGTTGTGCAAAAACTTCTCAGTTTAATGTAATCAAAATTATCCATTTTGCATTTCATAATACTTTCTATCTCTTCTTTAGTAAAATAATTCTTCCCTTATCCATAAATCTGATAAATACACTATTTCTTGCTTCTCCAGTTTATTCATGGTATCAATCTTTATACCTAAATCATGTACCCATTTCGACTTTATTCTTGTGTACAGTGTCAGGTATGGGTCTATGCCTAATTTCCGCCACACTGTTATCCAGTTTTCTCAGCAATTTTTATCAAACAGTCAGTTCTTATGCCAGAAGCTGGGGTCCTTGGGTTTATCAAACAGGAGGTTGCTATATTCCTTGCCTACTGTGTCTCGAGTGTCAAGTTTATTCCACTTGTCTACCTCTCTGTTTCTTAGGCAATACCAAGTGGTTTTGATAATTGCTGCTTTATAGTACAATTTGAGGTCTGGTAGTGCTAGGCCACCTTCCCAAGCATTTCTTTTTATTAGTCCTTTTGATATTCTGGACCTTTTGTTCTTCCAAATGAATTTTGATATTATTTTATCCAGCTCTAGAAAGTAATTATCTCATAGTTTAATTGGTATGGCACTAAATAAGTAAATTAATTTAGGTAGAATTGTCATTTTTATTATATTAGCACGGCCTACCCATGAGCAACTGATGTTTTTCCACGTACTTAAATCTGATTTTATTTGTGCAAAAAGTGTCTTGTAATTGTGTTCATATAATCCCTGGGTTTGTTTTGGCAGGTAAACTCCTAAGTATTTTATACTGTCTACCCTAGCTTTAAATGGGATTTCTCTTTCTATCTCTTGCTGTTGGACTTTGTTGCTTATATATAGGAATGCAGAAGATTTGTGTGGGTTTATTTTGTAACCTGCAACTTTGCCAAAGTTGTTTATTATTTCAAGTAGTTTCTTACTTGAATCTCTTGGATTCTCTAAGTAAATCATCATATCATCTGCAAAGAGTGACAACTTAGTTTCTTCTTTGGCTATTCTTATTCCTTCAATATCTTTATCATGTCTAATTGCTACAGCTAACATTTCTACTGCCATATGAATAATAGAGGTGATAATGGACATCCTTGTTTCACCGCTATCTTATTGGGAATGCATCTAGATTATCCCCATTGCATATAATGCTTGCTGAAGGTTTTAGATAGATACTGCTTATTATTTTATGGAAAGTTCCCTTAATTCCTATGTTCTCCAGTGTTTTTAATAGGAATGGGTGTTGTATTTTGTCAAAAGCTTTTTCTGCATTTATTGAGATAATCGTGTGGTTTTTGTTAACTTTGTTGCTGATGTGATGGATAATGCTAATAGTTTTCCTAATATTGAACCAGCCCTGTAGTCCTGGTATGAATCCTACCTGATCATAATGTATTAATCTCGTGATAAGATGCTGTATTCGTTTTGCTAAAATCTTATTTACAATTTTTGCATCTATATTCATTAGGGAAATGGGTCTATAATTTTCCTTCTCTGTTTTGTCTCTTCCTGGTTTGGGTATCAAAACCATATTTGTATCATAGAAAGAATTTGGGAGGACTCCTTCTTCCCCAATTTTCAAAAATAATCTATATAGTATTGGAATTAATTGTTCTTTAAATGTTTGATAGAATTCACTTGTGAATCCATCTGGCCCTGGAGATTTTTTCCTAGGGAGTTCATTGATGGCTTGTTCAATTTCTTTTTCTGAGATGGGGTTGTTTAAGTATTCAACTTCCTCTTCTGTTAATCTGGGCAATTTGTATTTTTTAAAATATTCATCCATCTCGTTTAGATTATCGAATTTGTGGGCATAAAGTTGGGCAAAGTAGTTTCTAGTTATTGTTTTAATTTCCTCCTCATTGGAGGTGAGTTCACCTCTTTCATTTTTAATATTAGTAATTTGATTTTCTTCTTTCTTTTTCTTAATCAAATTGACCAAAGGTTTATCAATTTTATTAGTTTTTTCATAAAACCAACTATTGGTTTTATTTCTTAATTCTATAGTTTTCTTAATTTCAATTTTATTAATCTCCTTTGGTTTTCAGTATTTCGAATTTGGTATTTACTTGGGGATTTTCAATTTGTTCTTTTTCTAGCTTTTTCAACTGCAAGCCCAAGACATTGATCTCTTCTTTCTCTATTTTATTTATGTAGGCATTCAAAGATATAAAACTTCCCCTAATAACTGCTTTTGCAGTATCCCATAAGATTTGGTATGTTGTCTCATGATTGTCATTCTCTTGAATGAAATTGTTGATTGTTTCTATGATTTCTTCTTTAACCCATTCCTTCTTTAGGATTAGATTATTTAATTTCCAATTGATTTTTGGTTTATCTTTCCATGGCCTTTTATTACATGTAATTATTATTGCATTATGATCTGAGAAGGATGCATTGATTATCTCTACCTTTCTGCACCGGATTGTGAGATTTTTATGTCCTAGTACATGGTCAATTTTTGTAAATGTTCCATGTACTGCTAAGAAAAAGATATATTCCTTTCTATTCCCATTTAATTTTCTCGTGCTCACCCCTGCGGAACAGATTCTTCCTGTGGACGTTCCAGTCTAACCTGGGCTCTGAATCCGTCACAGTCTGTCTGCCACTGGATTCTGCACCTCCAAAATTTAGTCAGATTCTCCTTTCAGAGGTATCCAAAGAAGTTTGTCCAGGAGCTTAGGTGAGTCGTTGCTCTCACTCTGCCATCTTGGCTCCGCCCCCCAAGTCCTCTTTTATGACAAAGAATAAAAAAAGATAACAGCAAAGACAAGTCAGTTCATCATAACTAACCAATATATCCATCATGTCCAACATTATATGTAATATTCTTTATATATAGACCTTTGTAATGAAGGGATGGCAGTATATTATCATATCTTTTCTTAGATTAATTTTCCAAAAGTTAGACTAAAAAGTCTTTCAAGTAAAAAGAACATAATTAAAACTTTCTTAGAGTTTGAACTTATTGGTTTGATAGATAGTTTGACCTTATTGGGAACATAAATTATTCTTAAATATGAGAAGAAAAAACAGTGGTTATTTAAGATTTTTGTCTGTTTGTGATCTAAGTGGAAGTTTATCATTTTGATTCAATTTACAGCAATGTTGGAGAAAAATCCCTTTATTAAATATTATTAAATATTAACTGATGGTAGACTTCAGGCTCATTATTCAAAAGGTAAGTCAAAAGTTTCTAAATCTTGATTGATAAAAATTACGTTTTCCAGTTAACGAATTGAAAATATTCTTCTTGTTAATATTACTAGGAAAGAATTCATAAAAGGTAAAAGAGAAAGAGCCCATAATTACTAATCAAGGTAAATATTCCTGGGGGAAAGTTCTACTTAATGGGAAAGGAACCTCTAGCTTCAAAAATCAAATAACCTGTATGGTCTCCTTTCTCTCATGACTTGTCTTTGATCATCTCATCAACATATTTTGTGATTCTGGAAATATTACACTCAAGAGTTCTTTAAGTTTTTGTGACTTAAAAAGTATAAATTTTTGTGCTTCTTTTTCAAGCTGTTGCCTTTTGCTTGCCTACCTTTTACTTGTTTTTTTCCAGTTTTTCTTCCACCTCCCTAACCAGATTTTTAAAGTACTTCTTGAGCCAAGTTCAACTTCCCTGTCAGGTTTCAGATGTAAGTACATTGACAATTTGTCTTCTTCTGAGTTTCTGTTTTGATCTTCCCTGTCCCTATAGAAATATTCTGTGTTCGGTGTCATTGTTTTTCTTTTTGTTCATTTTGTGTGCCTATTTAATGACTTTTGAAATTGAGCTCTCCTGCCGGAGCACACGGGGAACTGTCCCAACTTCTTTTGTTGGGATTCAAGGTTTGTGCCCTGGGATCTCAGATGCTGATCACTGAAGGCTGTAGGTGTCTGGCAGTTTGCATGATGATGAGCTGGGGTCCTCATGGTGGTACCTGGCATGTGCTGAGACCAGGTGAGCTTTTTCTGTATTTCCCCATGACTGTGGTGAAGCACAGGGCGGTCTGGCTGCTGCAAGATATCTGTCTTCCCTGGGCTGCAATGAAGCACATGAAGGTTTGCTGCTGGAGGGCACCTGCCCACCTAGGGCAGTGCTGAAGCATGGGGAAGTACACTGCTAGAGGATGCTTATCTGCCTGTGACTCTGCCAGAAAATGTGACTTTTTTCTGAGATAGAGTCTGCTGGTTCCTTTGGCAGTCCTAATGTACGCGAAGGGGTTGTGTTGTTGGTGTTTGCCCACTCTACTTCTCTGGGGCTCAACATCTACTGTTGACTTGTTGAGATGGAGTCTACCACCAACTTCTTCGGATACTTCTTGTTCTGAGCTGTGTTCCCCTTTTACCTAGTGATACCAACCTTATTTGCCAATCCTCTAAGTCTCCTAGGTCAAAAGACTGGCCCACCCTGTCTTTCCACTGGCTCTTATATTCTAGTTTCTGTTCTGAGGTGCTATTTTATGGGTGTTTGGGGATGAGAATGGGAGAGTGACAGTGACCTACTACTTATTCCATCATCTTGACTCCCAGAAGTGAAACTTCTTGACTGCTCTTAAAGGTTGCCCTAAACAGCAGTTACTAGGGGTTTGCCTAAATATTAGTTCAAATGTATATGTCTGAGCTTGTCAACATCATCCCATTAATATAGTGGTATGCTGCTATAACTATTACATCTACTGATGAAGATAATAGCTCTGCTATACCTTAGCACATGATCTTAATGAGTAACTCGTCATCAAAAATAATAACTGGGTCATCTAATTTTGTTTTTCTCAAATGTTCCTTTGTGCTTACCTAAAGATGACTTCAAAAATTGCAGACACAAAATTTTTCACTGAGTCTATACTTGAAATTTTCCCATCTTTTTAAGATACGTTAACACTCATGTTTCTTGGCATAGTTCAGGTTTCCCTGTACAAAATGAGCAAGAAAGTAGAAATTCTACCCCATTAATGCTGATTTAATGCTTAACACTTAAATTAGCTCCTTTCTTAATAGGCTTATTTTTTCCACTTTCCGTTTCCCAATATCAGGTAGAATTTTCCCTGAAATTTAAATATATCTTAATATAAATTACTTAACTCAGGAAATAATCTTAATATACTTGAAATTTTATCATTGCCTCGCTGTGGTTTATGGTTTTATTTTAATATTAATGCTAAATACTAATTTAATGTTTACTTTATTTGTTTTCAGACTAGTCTGATTCTTCATGACCCCTTTTGGAGTTTTCTTGACAAAGATAATGAAGTGGTTTGCCATTTTCTTCTCCAACTCATTTTACAGATGATGAAACTGGGTGTAACAGGCCTATTTAGTAAGGACCCCTCAGGGAGTAGAATAGGTATATTTAGTGGAAACCTCTCAGGGGCCCCTTTTGTCAGCCCTGAGAAACTGAACAATAGAGATTCTATTTTTTCTTCCTTAAAATTCTCTTTGTGTTACAAGATAGTCCTTGACAGAGACTGCTTTAGCTTACTCCCAGACTGCCCAGACTTACTCCATTGTCTCCTTTCCTAGACATTACTCCATGTTACGTGACACTACTTGAACAAAAGTTGTTCACTCTCTTAGACCCCCTTTTTCTAAAAAAATTACTCTTGCACACTTATTCCTTGTTGCTGGGGTGGATTTTCCATGGATAGTTTTTAACCTAAAGGCTCTCTCAATGGGCTAAGAGGAAAGGGGTTAGGGTGGGGGTATTGCGGTCAGGGTCTATAAAAAACTGCTGTGCAGGGCATACCCTCTTTCTTCCCAGTGATTGCCATCTTGAGCACAGGTGGGAGTGCCCTTTCTTGAGAAAGCTGAATAAATATCTTTCCTTGTTACTCCTTTCATCAAAACTCTACTTTTATTAAGGGGGTTGTCCCACACAAACTGAGGCAAACACAGTTAAGTAATTTGCTGAAGGTCACACAGATATTTTCTGAGGTCAGATTTGAACTCAGATATTTCTGACTTCAAGTTCATCACTCTATCTGCTTCACCACTTATTTGTCCCAATAATTTAATAATAAAACCAAATTTAATATCTTGATTATATCCTATATTCTACTAAAAATAATGGGTTTTTTTGGTATCGAGTATGAGTGGGCCCAAAGGAATTAAGACTTCTTTTGTATCTTTTAAATTTCTTGTCTTTAATTTAGCCTTCAGTAAAATGACAATTTTTTTTTATGAAGGACAAAGTAAAGTAGCATGTCATCATTATTCTGTAGACTGAATGTTTTTATTGCTGCCTTTATGTATGACTTGATGTTTTGGGGATAAGCCAAAGATCAGGAGATGCGTAGGTTAAAAAAATCTCCTTTGGTAAGTGTGAAATGACCTCCAATTTTTCCCTCCAGAGGTTCAGAAAGGTACAGTAATAACATCTTTCCATAAGCTAATCCCCTTGGATGAGGTCCAAGGACCCCAATGGAAATTTCACAATAATAGCTTATATTCCAAAGCGAAGTTTTATCATTTTTTAACTATTAAGGTTTTATTGATTAAAAAAAAAAGGTGTACCTCCTTTTCTAATGTATTCATACATTTATTCATTCACTAATTTAAAAAAAAAGTTAAATAACTACTGTTTGACTTATAGGGTGTTCCTGGGCAAGTCACCTTAACTGTTAGTGTCCAAGGTCATTCCCTAAAACCATAAATTGTGAACAAGGTTAGGTGACTTCTCTAGAGTCACAAAGCTAATAAATGTCTAAGCCAGATTTGAACTCAAAAATATGTCTTCCTGACTTCAGTCCCAGTTCTATATTAACTGCACCATCTAGCTACCCTTATAATAAAATGCCAATAGATATTTCACATCTTTTGCAGGGACATGTCATGGCCAGACTTGTGCTTAAGGAATATAACTTTGTTAGCTATGTGGAAGACAGATTGATAAAGTGAAAAAAAAAAAAAAACCTGGAAAGAGAAAGGCCCATGAAGAAGTTATTGCAAGCACACAAATGAGAGAAGTGGAAGGCTTGAATTAAAGTATTCGTAATGAATGGAGAGAAGGGGATGGCTATGCAAGATGTTAAAGGGGCAGAATAAACAAAACATGACAAGTGGTTACCTAGGTAAGGTGAGAACAATAAAAAGACAATGATGGCTTTTAATTTGAGAAAGATGGTGGTCATTTTGACAGAAAGAGAAAACTATGGAAGTGAGAAGGATTAAGGGGAGATTTAATGAATTTTAATTTGGATACTTTGAGCTTGAGTAACTACGGGACACTCAGCTGAGTACATATGATAAGTAGTCTATGATGCCAACCATAATTCAGAATAAAGACCAGGGCTTGATATATAAATCTGAGAGTCATCATCATAAAGATATTATTTGAAAATGTAGAAACAGATGAAAATGACAGAGAAAATTAGAGAATCCTGGGTAGAACATTGGGAATCATTTAGAAAGAGTACATGGGTCATGGAAAATTATCCAGCAAAGGTAAATAAACTAGATGGCTAGATAGATTGAAATATCTGTGCTAACTGAAACTTTTAGGCAAAGTTAAATGAGATCCATTGCTTGATCATGGGTTATAGGTACTACAATCAACAAAATATTCTTGTGGGTAGGAATGGTGCCATAATTTTAGTTTTATTTTCCACAGTACCTGGGAGGGACCGATATGTACATTGGACAACAAATTTTAGTTGATTAGTTGATTAGAAAGAATGGCAAAGGAATATTAGTAATTTCAGGCTGTTCACTAGATTCCATTAAATATTACATTGGTTCAATTTCAATTTTTTTTCTCAACCTTAGTCAAATTTACCTAAGCATTTAAGAAGAGGATAGGTGGAGTGGTGATGTCATTTCATTGAAGGCCTCACTGTATTTTTCCTAAAGAGTTACCTGAAAGTCCTAAAGATTGGCAAAGATAAGTTAATTTGTTTTACTGTATAAAATACAGTTTCTTCTATGTTTCAATATGAAGTAACTGAAATATTGTTTATAAAATAATGAACATAAAGAGACAATGCCTCACTATAGAACCTGACATATAAGATATTATATTATGGAATAGAAACTTTCTCCTATGTAAGTCAAAATAAGATGCAAATTTAGAAAGAAGGGGATAGGCAATTACATTTTTTTTTGTGGGGTGGAGCCAAGATAGAGAAGGGTAGAGAAGCACTCAGCTGAGGTCTCCCAATGTTTTCCCAAAAAAAATTTTAAAATAATACCTCAAATTCAATTCTGGACTGACCAAGCCAACAAAAGGTCAGAGTGAGATATTCTCCCAGGCTAAGAAAACTCAGAAAGTCAGAAAGAGAGACAAGTGACATAGTAGTCAAGGCTGGCCCAGATCCCACATGGATGCAACACCAGAGACTGGACTGGGTGCTGGCTGTGGAAGCCACAGCAGCTTCAAGAGCTGTCAAGCCAGAGATGATAAGATGATCTGGCAATAGGTCATAAATAAATTACAGAGGGGGGCTGGAGCCAAGATGGTGGAGTAGAAAGAAGCACATATGATTAGCTCTTACCCCACAGCCCATAAAATACCTGCAAAGAAGAACTCTCAACAAATTCTAGAGCAGCAAAAGCCACAGAACAATAGAGGGGAGGAGATTTCTGTCCCAGAGAGTCCTGAAAGACCAATGGGAAAGGTCTGTCGTGTAGAGCAGAGCCCAGCCCTGCCTTGGCCACACAGCACTGAGAGGAGCAGATGTGAGCAGGTTTCAGGGACAGAATCTTCAGCTGCAGTGCAGATCCCTCAACCCACAGGTGCCAAAGGTCAGTGAGAGGGTCTTTTAGGCTGGCCGAGAGGGGAGCGGGGTGTCCCCATAACTCAGGTCTCCTCAGGAGGTAACAGTAGAGGCAGTAATGGACAGGGGCTCCCAAAGCAGGCAGCAGCCCTCATCCAGTGTTGAAGGTCTCATCATAAAACCCCTGAGGGAGGGAACTGAACCTTGTGTGGTGGCCCTGCCCCCACCTGAGCAGTTGATCTTAATCTCACACGGAACAGCAGCCCCTGCCCCTGAGGCTTGGGAGCAGCTCATTTGAATCTTAGCCCCCAAGTGCTGGCTTGATGGAACTGGAGGCGAGGTAGTTGTGGAGAGGAAACTCAGAAGTGAAGTAACTGGTGGCAAAATGCCCAAAAAAGGGGAAAAATATAAGATGACAGAAGGTTACTTTCTTGAGGAACAGGTGTCTCCCCCATCCTTTCAGGTGAATAAGAACAAAGGATACTGTAAGAAGAAGTCAAGACCTCTGCTTCCAAGGCTTCCCAAGGGAACCTAAACTGGTCTCAGGCAATAGAAAACTTTAAAAAACAAGTTAGCAGCTTACTAAGGGAGAACCAAAAATATACTGAGGAAAATAACAGCTTTAAAAAGAGGCTAACTCAGTTGAAAAAGAGGTCCAAAAAGCCAATGAGGAGAAGGAGGTTTTAAAAAGCAGAATTAGCCAAATGGAGGAGAAGATTCAAAATCTCACTGAACAAAATAATTAGTTGAAAGAGAGAACTGAGTTCAGGGAAATGAATGACTATGAATTAAGCCAAGCAGTTAGTAAACAAAACCAAAAGTTTGAAAAAACAGAATATAATGTGAAACATCTCACTGGAAAAACGACTGACCTGGAACATAGATCAAGGAGAAATAATTTAAAAATTATAGGACTACCTGAAAGTCGTGATCAAAAAAAGAGCCTAAACATTACCTTCTATGAAATTATCAAGGAAAACTGCCCTGCTGTTCTAGAATCAGAGGCAAAATTAATATTGAAAGAATTCACCAACGACCTCCTGAAAGAGACCCAAACAGATACACTCCTAGGAATATTGTGGCCAAATTTCAGAGTTCCCAGATCAAGAAGAAAATACTGCAAGCAGTTAGAAAGAAATAACTTGAGTACTGTAGAAATACAATCAGGATAACACAGGATCTGGCAGCTCCAACATTAAGGGATTGAAGGATTTGAAATGAGATATTTCAGAAGTCAAAGGAACTGGGGTTGAAACCAAGAATCACCTACCCAGCAAAACTGAGTATAATATTTCAAGGGAAAAAATGGTCATTCAATGATATGTATGACTTTCAACCATTCTTGTTGAGGAAAAGACCAAATCTGTGTAGAAAAAATTGACTTCCCAAAACAGGAATCAAAAGAAGCATGTAACAGTAAACAGGAAAGAAAAATCATAAAAGACTCTCTAAAGCTGAACTGTTTACATTACTACATGGAAAGAAAATATTTTTAACTCTTGAATCTTTTCTCAGTATTTGGTTAGATGGAGAAATTGTACATACACACACACATACACATAGATAGAGAGTACAGGTTATGTTATATCAGAAGAGATGATATCCACACACACACAAAAAAAATAAAATAAAAAATTAAGCGGTGATGGAGGAAAATTCTGGGAAGAGAAAGGGAGAAATGGAACCAGGCAGGCTATAACTCATAAAAGACAAAAGAAAAATTTTATTGAACAGAGGAGATAAAGGAGAAGTTGAGAGGGAGAGGGGAAATAAAGCTACTCTCTCCTCATGTGACTGAAAGAGGGAATAACATGCTCACTAAATTTGATATGAAAATTTATATCACACCACAGGAAAGAAGGAGAAGAGATGACAAGTGGGGTGAGGGGATTGTTAGAAGGGCAAATGGGAGAAGGGAGTCACTAGAAATAAACACTTTCAAGAAGGGACAACATCAATTGTAGGGGAAAAATAAGGGGGAATAGAGTAGGACAGAGGGCAATGTAATTGGTACTACCTAACATGATTATTATGGAAGTCTTTTGCAAAAGAACACATATTTAGTATGTATTGAATTGCTTCCCTTCTCAGTGGGACTGGGGTTTGGGAGGGAGAGGAGTTGGAATTCAAAGTATTAGAAATGAATGATGCGAATTTTTATTGCATATAATCGGGAAATAAGAACTACAAGGAATGGGGTATAGAAATTTATCTTGTCCTACAAGAAAAGAGAGAATATGGGGATAAGTAAAGGGTAGGGTGTGATGGAAGGGAGGGTACATTGAGGGAAGGAGTAATCAGAATGCAAGGTATTAGGAAGCGGGAGGAGGGGAGTGATGGGGAGAAAAACTGGACATGTTACAAAGTGAGGTAAAAGCAATTAGTATCAAAACAATTGACTGAATTAATTACTGAGAATAAATCAATGACATCTTTAGTTTGGGGAAAAGAATTTCAGTATAAATTTCCTAGAGGAAGGTAGCCTCTGGTAAAATTTGGCATTGATGGAAAAGTTAAGGTTTTAATGATAAATTTAATTTTATGATTGCTATTTAATCAGGAACTAGAACATGTATAGAAAGGCATGTAAATCACTTAAGACTTGCCTCAAAAGGTGTTTCTTAGCCAAAGTGAAAATTATAATCATATTTGAAACCTGGTTATTGGAACTTGCCATCTTTTAGATGCTATGGGACTATTAAGTGACTGTTCTTCTGAGTCTAACTCCAGGTATGGGTAGCAAGAAAGGCGATCTGAACCTCAAACCCATGATTTCAGTAAGCTGGTGAGATGCTGGTATGAATTGCAAAAGATGATCTCATGGGAAGGGTGGGAGAGCGACTGTTCAGCCTGGGCTGAGGTAGGATTCTCCTGACTCAATTTCCCCACTGACACCTGGCAGACCTTAAGCCTGACTGAATGCAAGTGGATAATCTCATCATGCCTGGAACTGACATGAAGTTGGGGAGATATTGTATCCCTACAATATCCCTACTCTTGGTGGCAATATCTTATAGTCAAAAAGTTGGCAAGCTTAATACCAGATCTATTCAATTATAGATTATTGGTAGGGGAACATCCGAGGTTAAGTCTAAAATTAAGCTATTAGGCATAGGACTTTAGACCGACAACAATAAGTTACGGTCCTTTAATTCTTAGCAATACTGTGGAGACAATTAGGTCAAAAGCTTGTAAATTTAGCAACTTAAATATTATTTGTGTCTTAGTTGGTTAATTTTTTTTAAAAGAAATATTTTGTGGCCCATATTGTAAATGCTTTAAAAAGAAGTATCACCTGACCAAGAGTTTGAATTGTTTTATCTATTATAAACTATTAAAATGAAAAATTAAAATGAAAAAATAGATTACAGAGTGCCCCTGTGCTAGCACTGGACATAGGACCAAATGCTGTTTGTTAACTCCATTGCTTGTAACTGTTTTGGTGTCATAGTTCAAGGAGAGTTCTCAGTCAAGAAGAGTGGAAATCATAAGTTGCAGAATTGGTTTTGGTTACCAGGGATCAATGACCCTGAAGAATGGTATCATTTATGTTTCTAAGGGAGCAACAGACTTGACGAACTGTATTGACTGTAATCCTAAAGGATCAGGGGCCCTTCTTGAATCAGGACCCGAGTGCAGAATAGAAGAATAGTGTTCAAACTTCTCCCCAGATGACAGCACTTTGGAAACATCAAAAACTTCCAAACCTCCCAAAGAAGCTCTGAAGACAGCTATGAGAAAAAGTTTAAAAGTTGAGACAGTGACCCACCCCCCACACACATCAAGAGCAGCATCCAACTATACCACAAAGTTTTCAATCAAAAAATAGAGCGGACAACATGAACAAACAAGAAAAACCAACCAAACAAAAAAGAACCCAATCATAACAAGTTACTCTGGTGACAGAGAAACTCATGACACAAACTAAGAAGACAATGAAGTTGAAACAGCTATAAGCAAATCCTCAAAGAAAAAATGTGAATTGAACAGAAGTCCAGTAAGAATTCCTGGAAAAGCTAAACAATTGTTTCAAAATCAAATAAAAATGGTAGAGGAAATATTAGATAACAAAATTGAAACAAAGGAAAAAAGTATGGAAACACAATTAATAGCTAATTAACAAGTGATGAAAGAGGAAAAATTTGGAAGAAAATTTTAAAATACAAATAAAAGTGGCAGATTAGAGGCAGTCATCGAACTTTCTCTCTCCCCTAAATTCCAGCACAAACAGCTTTAAAATAATGATTCAAAATGAATTTTGGAGGGGCAGAAAAAACAAAAGGTGTTTGTCTTCTTGCCTAAGAAAACTTAAGAGGTAATCAAGAGAAATAGTGACACCTCTGTGGAGGCCTATTGAGATCCCATAGTTACAACTGCAGCGAGAGCAGCTGCAGCCACAGCAGCAGCAGTTCTGGGATCTCTCCAATCAGAGATGGTAAGGGGGTTGGACACCTGGTCAGAAGGAGATTATAGGGAACCCTTTGCTGGCACTGGGTGCAGCTGGTGCTTATTGGTAATCCTATTGTCCATATACAGATCTAGGTCACAGTTTCAGGTTAGAGAGGAGTGCTGGGGTGTCAGTCACAAGGGAGAAGGGTCCCTGGTAACAAAGAAGATCATGAGTGCTTGCGCCTGCAGGGGATAAGAGACTCTTCTGGGTAAAGACCAGGATGCACACCAGTAAAGCAGAAACCATACCTCTCCCAGAATCACAGCATCATGGAAGCACCAAAGACTTGCAGACCCCAAAACTAGCTCTGAAAACAGCAGCAGAAAAAGCCTGAAGCTTGACACAGTGCCTTCTCACCCTAAGGCGATCAGTGCCCAACTTTAACATAAAGTTTCAAAGTTTAACACAAAGTTTCAAAATCAAGAAATAACCTAGGAATATACTACAACAACAACGAAAGAAATTGATCATTAAAAGCTACTGTGGTTTCCTTATCTCTGCCTACCGGGAAACTCTAAGTTCCTTGATATTTTCACTTTAATTCTGTGGGAGGCCCCACTTTTTTGGCCCCCAACTGATTATTTGAAGTTATCTGAATTTATCATTTAGTTGAATTATCTGAAATTATTTAATTTATGTTTTACACTTATTAATCTATCCATGTTATATACACATATAGGCTTGTCACATTTTCAAATTGCCCACATATCTTCCATTATCTATTTAACAAGTATTTGTGGAATGAATAAGTGGATTCCAATTTGGCCAACATTTAAGTGCCAGGTGTTGTGCTAGGTACTGGGTATAGACTTCAGTAAACTAGTAATAAATGTTTATTAAACTGAATTGACCTCAGTCAGTATTTTTGGTCATGATATCTGATATCTTTGGAAAAACCAAGAGTTGTTTAGTAATGTCTCTGTGGAAAAAAAAATTAATTTTCCCCTTTATCTCTGTTAATCTGCTTTAGTCTAGTACATTGTGTTACAGCTTGCTATCTTATGGAATAAAGTTATCAAGTTCATCTTATGCAGAGTCTCTTGATTTAATTAAAACATTATTAATGGCCATGGAACCTAAGCCCATACAAATTGCTTTTTGTTGTTGTTAAGGTGTTTTGATAACCTAGGAAATAAAATGTATAGTGATGAAGAAAAATTGTCAGGCTTTAATTATTTCATTTGAAAATTCTAGTTTGGGGGGCGGAGCCAAGATGGCGGAGTAGAAAGACGCACATACACATAGCTCTGAACCCACAACCCACAGAACGGCTAGAGGGGACCAACTCACGGTGAATTCTGCACCCAGAGGCCACGTAATATTGGAGCGAGGGAGATTTCTGTTCCGGAGAGACCTGCAAACCTCTCGCGGGGGGTCCTTCGCGCTGTGGACTGGGTGCCGGGACTGGGAGCAGAGGGCAGCCCTGCAGCGGCTGCAACACCGTGAGGAAAAGATCCGAGCGGGCTATGGGGACGGGATCTCCAGCGGCCACGTGGGTCCCTCCACCCACAGAGGGACCTGCAAACCTCTCGCAAAAGGTCCGTAGCGCTGTAGACGCGGAGCCCAGCCCACACCTGCAGCGGCCGCAGCTCCGAGAGGTACAGATCCAAGCAGGCTTCAGGGACAGGATCTCCAGCGGTGGCACAAGCCCCTCCACCCACAGGTGACAGGGGTCGGTGAGAGAGTCTCTTTGGTGGGTCGAGAGGGGAGTGGGGTGCCCCCATGGCTCGGGCCCCCCCCGAGGTCAAGTCACTGGCTGGGGAGAATGCCCAGAAAAGGGAAAAGAAATAAGACAATTGAAGGCTACTTTCTTGGAAAACAGGCATTTCCTCCCTTCCTTTCTGATGAGGAAGAACAATGCTTACCATCAGGCAAAGACACAGAAATCAAGCCTTCTGTGTCCCAGCCCACCCAATGGTCTCAGGCCATGGAAGAGCTCAAAAAGAATTTTGAAAATCAAGTTAGAGAGGTAGAGGAAAAGCTGGGAAGAGAAATGAGAGACATGAAGTCAAAGCATGAACAGCAGGTGAGCTCCCTGCTAAAGGAGAACCAAAAAAATGTTGAAGAAATTAACACCTTGAAAACTAGCCTAACTCAATTGGCAAAAGAGGTTCAAAAAGCCAATGAGCAGAAGAATGCTTTCAAAAGCAGAATTAGCCAAATGGAAAAGGAGATTCAAAAGCTCACTGAAGAAAATAGTTCTTTCAAAACTAGAATGGCACAGATGGACGCTAAGGACTTTATGAGAAAGACAGATATCACAGAACATAGCGAGAAGATTGGAAAAATGGAAGATAATGTGAAATATCTTATTGAAAAAACAACTGACCTGGAAAATAGATTCAGGAGAGACAATTTAAAAATTCTGAGACTACCTGAAAACCATGATCAAAAGAAGAGCCTAGACATCATCTTCCATGAAATTATCAAGGAAAACTGCCCTGAGATTCTAGAACCAGAAGGCAAAATAAATATTCAAAGAATCCACAGAACACTGCATGAAAGAGATCCAAAAAGAGAAACTCCTAGGAACATTGTGGCCAAATTCCAGAATTCCCAGGTGAAAGAGAAAATATTGCAAGCAGCTAGAAAGAAACAATTCAAGTATTGTGGAAATACAATCAGGATAACACAAGATCTAGCACCCTCTACATTAAGGGATCAAAGGGAATGGAATAGGATATTCCAGAAGTCAAAGGAACTAGGACTAAAACCAAGAATCACCTACCCAGCAAAACTGAGTATAATACTTCAGGAGAAAAAATGGTCCATCAATGAAATAGAGGATTTTCAATTTTCTTGATGAAAAGACCAGAGCTGAAAAGAAAATTTGACTTTCAAACACAAGAATGAAGAGAACCATGAAAAGGTGAACAGCAAAGAGAAGTCATAAGGGACTTACTAAAGATGAACTGTTTACATTCCTACATAGAAAGACAATATTTGTAACTCTTGAAACATTTCAGTATCTGGGTACTGGGTGGGAGTACACACACACACATGCACACACACACACACACATACATAGAGACAGAGTACACAGAGTGAATTGAAGAGGATGGGATCATATCTTAAAAAAAAATGAAATCAAGCAGTGAGAGAGAAATATTGGGAGGAGAAAGGGAGAAATTGAATGGGGCAAATTATCTCTCATAAAAGAGGCAAGCAAAAGAATTATTAGTGGAGGGATAAAGAAGGGAGGCGAGAGAAAAACATGAGGTCTACTCTCATCACATTCCACTAAAGGAAAGAATAAAATGCACACTCATTTTGATAGGAAAACCTATCTCACAATACAGGAGAGTGGGGGACAAGGGCACAAGTAGGGTGGGGGGGAGGATAGAGTGGAAGGCATGGGGAGGAGAATGCAATCTGAGGTTGACACTCATGGGGAGGGAAAAGATCATAAGAGAATAGAAGTAATGGGGGACAGGATAGGTTGGAGGGAAATATAGTTAGTCCTATACAACACAACTAGCATGGAAATCATTTGCAAAACTACACAGATTTGGCCTATATTGAATTGCTTGTCTTGCAAAGGGAAGGGGTGGAGAGGGAGGGAGCTAAAGAAGTTGGAACTCAAAGTGTTAGGATCAACTGTAATGTTCTTACCACTAGGAAATAAGAAACACAGGTTAAGGGGTAAAGAAAGCTATCTGGCCCTACAGGACAAAAGAGAAGACGGAGACAAGGGCAGAGAGGGAGGATAGAAGAGAGAGCAGATTGGTCACAGGGGCAATTAGAATGCTTGGGTTTGGGGGGGGAGGGGATAAAAGGGGAGAAAATTTGTAACCCAAAATTTTGTGAAAATAAATGTTAAAAGTTAAATTAAAAAAAAAATTCTAGTTTGTTGGTAGTTAGTAGCTGTGATAGAAGCAGGTAATAATGGAATGACCAAGTAAGCAAAATGTAATAGGAGAGAATGTGGATAAATAATTTTCTAAGTATAATACTTGAAAACAAGAGGAATAATGGTTTTATAATTGTTACAAAGTTTAATTTTATGTACTAGTCTATATTAGATGTATCAATGAATATGATAAAAATAAAAATGAAAATTATTTCAATAGATTTTATTTTTCCTCATTACATGCAAAAAACAGTTTTTAACATTCATTTGAGAAATTTAGAGCTCCAAAGTCTATCCTTTCCTTGTTCCCTCCATGAAACCATAAGCAATTTGATATAGTTTTCTTTCTTTCTTCCTTCCTTCCTTCCTTCCTTCCTTCCTTCCTTCCTTCCTTCCTTCCTTCCTTCCTTTCTTTCTTTCTTTCTTTCTTTCTTTCCTTCCTTCCTTCCTTCCTTCCTTCCTTCCTTCCTTCCTTCCTTCCTTCCTTCCTTCCTTCTTTCTTTCTTTCTTTCTTTCTTTCTTTCTTTCTTTCTTTCTTTCTTTCTTTCTTTCTTTCTTTCTTTCTTTCCTTCCTTCCTTCCTTCCTTCCTTCCTTCCTTCCTTCCTTCCTTCCTTCCTTCCTTCCTTCTTTCTTTCTTTCTTTCTTTCTTCTTTCTTTCTTTCCTTCTTTCTTTCTTCCTCCCTTCCTTTCTTCCTTCCTTCCTTCCTGTCTTTCTTAGTTATCTTGCATAAAATGACTAATAGAAAGAAAGAAAAAAAGAAGGAAGAAAGAAAGAAAGAAAGAAGAAAGGAAGGAAGGAGGAAGCAAGGAAGGAAGGAGAAAGGAAAGCAAGAAAGAGAGAAGGAAGGAAGGAAGGAAGAAAGAATGAAACATAAAGAATTTACTGAATTCCGAAAACCAACTCTTGCCCACATTATGACATCTTCATCCATTTATTAATTCACTTTACAAGCATTACTTAATTGTTTATTAAACTATGTTGCAGATACGATGCTTTGTTCTGGGCTTTAAATGACAGAAATAAATATTTGTTTTTAGAGTATTTTACAGTCCACTGTAGGAAAACAGAACACACACATAAATAAATACACAATACATATGTCAGGTAGATACAAACTAATTTGGAAGTGAGAGAACTAAAAACTGGGAAGAAATACACACGCAAAAGAAAAATATTGAAAGAAATTAAAATTTGGGCTCAAATTTGAAGAGCAATAGAAATTTAAGAGCTGGAAAGAGGAGGGAATCCATTCCAGGCATGGCACACAACCTGTACAAAGTTATTGAGATGGAAAATGAAAAGTTCTACGTGAAGGAAAAGAAATTAGGTAAATTTGACTGGAACAAAGAGTACGTGAATGGACTAATATGCAATTATTTTAGAAAAGTAGGTTAGAGACTTGTTTGAAAGGCTTTGGAAGACTTTCCTTCCCCCAAACTCCCTCAAACAGAAAAAGATAGTTTGTATTTTATATTACAGTCAACACAGCAAAGTTGTAACATTAGGAATTCCTTGACTGAGAACCTGAGATTTTTTTAAACTTTTTTTTAAACTTCATATTATTATAATTCCAGCTAGAATTAGATATTTCTGTTTTGATTCAATCATGATTGAATTCTTTCTTAAAGGCTCTGAATTACTAAAAAATTATTTTAAATGCTATGTATTTATTTTTATTCATTTCAAAAAATATGATGTTTTCTCCCAGTAAGATGCAAAATCTTTGATAGTAGAAAATATTTCGTTTTTGTTCCCTGTCACCTAGTAGAGATTTCAATGATGTATATGGAATGAAAAAAAAAAAAGAAACAGATTCAAAGAAGTTGACTGATCAAAGTAGACAGTACTGAAAACTTATTTGAAGGTCAGTATGGTTTATACCAATTTTAAATAGCATTCAAACCATCTCACGGTCTCATGCAGTAGCAATTCTACTAATAAATAAAATCATATTTTTTTGATAAACAATATTTGATGGTGGGAGTTGTGATAGCGCTAAATTATTCAATTTTTCTAGTGTTATGGACAAGCCATTGCAATGCATGACTGTTTTTTTTTTTCCCAGTTCGCACCTATAAAAATAGAGGAGAAATTCATGCAAAAAAAGTGAAGGTGTGAGTGGGGAAATATATTTTTTTTCTTTTAAAGGGAGAAAAAACAATTCTCAGGTTGCCTTTAATCAAGTAATTGATGAGTACGCTATTGGATTAATTCACTACCCCTCTTTGGTGGCCATTTCACTATTATTAATCAATCCCAACACATTTTTGTCTAACTTTGTTTGACCCTTAGCAGAAGCATTTTCTCTTGTTTGTCTAGAAATTCTATCAAGGTAGCATGTTTTAGGGTAGGCATAAAAGGAACATATCTTAACACATTAAATTATACTTGATATTTTCTCTTTTGCTGTTACAAGTTGCAGCTCCTCTTTTGAGGTTGAGTATCCCGGGAACATCTCCTAAGCAAGATAGATTTATAAGGACAATGCCATGTTCCCATCATACAGCATCTGGCAATGGCTAATTACCCCTTGGGCAATCTAAACATATTTCCAAATGCTGTTCCCCATAACTTACAATCCTAAGTCACAGACTCTGCTTTCAACCCAGATTTGTAGTATTTCTACAGATAATTAACCCTTATGTAGATATAACCCATCCATTACCTTTGCAAGGGATGTAGCCCCTGCTTCCTTAATGATCAAGCCTTGATGACTTTGAAGAAAGAATAAACATTCTTACCACTGGCATTTTTGGCACTGTCAAATGGACATTAGAAAATAAAGATATGTCATCAATGGGGTAAAAAGTAAACATTAAAGAATATTACTGACCTTGCTTTTCACCCTAAGAACCATAGAGGCATTTTCATATGATTTGAAGCTGATGACATCTATATGTGTTGTCTCTCCCTATTCTAATTTGGGCCCCTTGAGAACAGGGGCTGTCTTGCATTCTGTCTCTAGTTCATATGCATGTTTTTGCTCATTCATTCATGATCTCATTCATTACATTCTGCCCCTTAGGTTCCATTAAAAAATGCATAAGATCTTTCCTGTCTGTTGGCTCTTCAAATATTTAAAAAAAACAGTCACCTCTACCCTAAGTCATATGATTACAGATTTAGAATTGGAAAGAATTTTAGAGACCATCAAGTCCAACTCACCCATTTGAAGGATGAGTGATGGTGAAGAAATGGTTAAATGATGCCCCAGATCATACAATTGATGTGTCAATTGTGACATTGTCCATGATAATTCAATGTGAAATACATATCTTTTACTCTATTCTATATCTAATGTTGAATCAGACATCTTTTCCTGTACATATGAAGCATTAATACTATTTTGTGTGGTATGGATTTTTATCCTTTCATATCTTGGTCACCCATCTCTGAACATGTTTGTTAAAAATCCTTCTCAAAATGTGTTACCCAGTTCTAAACACACAACTTAATAGTATTGAATGAGAAAGTCTCATGAATTGGAGGGATAAACAATGTATCATGATTACTATTGTTCTGCTGAAGATTCTTTCCATATCTGGCTTGGTTGGTTCTCAGATGTGAAACACAGTTTGTTGACAGATCCATACTTGTAACTAATTCCATGAGCATAGTCTTTAAGTTCAGGGTCACGTTGGTGCCATGATGTTTCAACACAGGAGCTACTTCCTATTGACTTTCGCTGTAATGAGCTTTCATTTTCATAAGAAAATGTCAATTTTCAGTTGAATTAAAGAAATGAGAAGTGTCCTTTATCTTGTGCTATGAGCCTAACTGAAATGGGGACAAATCACTTTGAAGAAACTAGTGTGACTGGGAGTAGTGACCTAGTAAAGTCACCTTGAATAAAAAGAACTTAACACTGAGGATGTGCTTTGTCTTGGTGCTGTCCAAAGTAATCATGTTGGTACATAGCAAGGAAAAATAAGTGTGCAATCTAAGACTTACCTGTTATTGCTTGAAAATAATATCAGCAAATGTGATAGCTAAAATTTTTAAGCAAATTCATCATTCAGCATGGAATTATGGAGGGAATTTATCTGCTCCCCCTGCACTTTGCTTTGTTAAATTTACCACAAAATCTTCCACTGATGCAGCATCATGGCATGGAAATAATTTTGAATTTCCAAAGGTAGTGTCAGCATAGTGTAAGCTACTTAAAATCTTGTCAAGTAGGAGATGTTTCAAGTATGGCTTAATGGTCAACCTATGTCTTTTGTCCAAAAACATGCTTGGCTAAATATAGAGAGGCTCATAGCAAAGTTGTACAGAAAGAAATGTATTTTGGTCAAAATAATTTGAAGATGGTCTATTAATTGGGAGAGACACATCCACACAATTGAAAGTACATATCATTTAGCTATTAAAATAAATATTCCATGAAATGAAATGTAGTAGTTCATGCTTGGCTCTCTGTATTTTAATAACCAAGCAATGATCATTTTATATAAGTTTAAAAAATGTGCATACTCTGACCAAATTATTCCACTATTAGTATTATACACCAAAGAGATTATTATGGTAGGAATATTTTTGTACAACATTATACTTAAGAAATTACTAATGAGGTCATTGCTAATAGCCAAAAACTTGAAATCAATTTTTCAATAATTGGCTAATAAATGAAAAAAATAGTTTTATCTGAATACAATGGAGGATAACTGTGCTATATAAAAAAGATGTCAGATGCAATGGGATATCTTGGTTGTGATGCAAAAGAGACTTATTTCAAGTCTAAGTTATACTGAAGAGACTTTGTGGGCCCACCTGAGTCTGAGACACTGATTTTTTTTGATTCATTGATCTTATGAAAATCAAGAAAATAGTGACAGGCTTAGGGGAGGATAATTACATGAAGACATGTGTGTGCTTAGACTCATGCAATACACAAATATATGCATATATAGATATATATGTGTATGATATATACATATATATGTATGTGTGTATATATATATATACATATACACACATGTATATGACATACATGGATATCTGAACTTATATGTGTCTGTTTCTGTGTATCTATATAAGAATATATACAAATATGTTCAAGGTAGATAAGTGGATCAGTTGATAGACTCCTGAACCTATAATCAAGTAGACTCATTTCTTGAGTTCAAAACTGGCCTCAGACACTTACTAGCTGTATGACCCTGGCCAAATCAGTGAACCCTGTTTGCCTCAGTTTCCTTATCTGTAAAATGAACAGGAGAAGGAATTGGCCATCCACTCCAGTATCTTTGCTAAGAAAATTCCAAATGAGGACACAAAGTGTCAAATATGACTGAAATGATTGAACAACACATATGTCTATGATATGTATGTGCGTGTGTGTTTGAGACATTTCATATCTTAACAGGCTTAGAAAGTATTTCATTCAGCCTATAAGTCATCAAGATGGGAATATGGATTAAGTCATCAGTTCTCATGGCAGCAATTTAAATTAGGTTTCCTAAACCTTTTGCATCATGGACCCCTTTGGCACTCAGGTGAAGTTTATAGAACCAATCTCAGAATTATATTTTAAATGCACAAAATAAAATACAAAGAATTTACTTTATGGATCCCTCTCTTAAAATGTGAAGAAAATACAACACTAACAAAATTAAGTATTATTTAAAATAGCTTAAATATATGATGCCAAGCCTAGAGGCCTGAGGGCTACCCGAGTCTTCCCTTACCTCTATCGGAGGTCTTTGGTTGCCCAAACTGGATGCTCGTATGAGAGAAAGGACGTTCCAGAGTCGAACAAGGGTTGAGCTTTATTTCAGGGTCTAGTTACAAGTTACTCTTCCTTAGGAGGGAGCGAAGAATCTCCCAAGGAGGCAAAGATCTTACAATAAGAGATTGAAAGTAGAAGTATAAGCAGGGAGAGAGGGGGAGGGGAGAGAGGAGAGAGGAAAAGTGGAGCCTTGTTGTCCTCACCACTCCGCGCCCCTCCGCCCAAGAGGGCTTTCAGGCTTTCCTGATCCTACTTAAACTCTCCAGCAGCATAGTTTGCATCTGAATACCATGCTGTTAGATAACAATAGTGTGCCCAGATCCGGGACAATCTCGAGGGTGGGGAGAGCTCTCTCCCATCACGTTTCTCACGGGAAGAGGTGGAAATACACGAGATAGCTCGGTTCACCTAGATTCCCAGTCGTTTCCTGGGGGGCCTCGTGAGAACTCTAAGATTTAGAAGTTCCCACCTTTACCCGCCCGAGACTGTCCACCTGGAATTGAGCTTCCATCCCCAGCAATATGATACCTGTTATTCTAAGAGCTAAAATATAAAAAGACTTCAAATTATAGATAACCCAAAAGGTGTTTTTTGGGAAGTGGGGTGGAAGGGATAAGCCTATGTCTCACTTTATTAGATGTAGTTTTAAGGACTACCAGAAAAAGAAGGGACTTGGAATGAAATAGATAGACAGACAGACAGACAGACAGACAGACAGACAGACAGACAGACAGACAGACAGACAGATAGATAGATAGATAGATAGATAGATAGATAGATAGATAGATAGATAGATAAATCTCTGATTTAGTAAGAGTTTGGACCTGTTGAAGTTTATTGGGAGTAGGTAAAAGTTATTGGGAGTAGTCAGAAGGTAAAGATAAAATTAGCAGAGCCACAACCACCTGTATTTGTGAAAGAGAGTAAATGCAGAATCCAAGGAAACAATCATGTTATAAAAGGTACTTAGAAGAAAATTTCGCAGAGAAAAATAATACTATCTAGTAACAACTCTCAGAAAGACAAAAAGATGAGGCAAATAGGCAAAGATGCTTTTGTAGCTTTGGTGACATGCATTCTCTCTTCATCTTTTTATACTAATGTCCCTTGACATTTGTCTCCACCACAAATGCAATTCCCTACCAACTTCAACTACTCTTTGATTCTAATCACATTCTCTGCTGTCTCTGCCTATTTGATTGTGCATTCCTTCCTTTCTCCATTTCTCCCTCCCTCTCAGTCTCTGTCTTTATTCAGTTTTTCTTCTTAATTTGTTCATTTTATTTTGTACTTTCTCACTTAATTAGGTAGCATGAATTAATAACAGCTTTTGATCACCATCATGAATATCAGAAATGAATAGTGGTCAAGAGGATCAGAGGAGACTAAGTGATCTGACTGACAAACACAAGAATATCATGTAGAGGGCCAGTACTGATGGAGTCCAGAATGTGAGGAACTGCCCATGTTTTACATGAGACTTGTACTAGTGTAAAGACTGACATTCTAAGGACTGGCACACCATCTCACTGTTGATAAGCAAAGATGTGATTGTCTTGACTCTGACTGTATACCCCTAGACTGTTATGCAGAAGGAACTAAGATATGGAAGTAAAAGATGCGAACTAAAAATGTTCTTATGGGAATAACCTTGTTTGTTTGCTCACTTGAGAAAATATATAAACTTGACCTTCAGATCAATAAATCAGTCATGTACAGATGGTACAGGCTCTCCTACCCCCTGCTGCTTTTCTATAACCACCAAGCCTCTGATCCACCAGCTGCCGTCCTTTGAAAGGACAAAAATGGGACAACAAACTTGAAATTTGGAAAATATGGATGCAAATCCTACCTCAGAAGCTTACTAGTTTTATGGCCTCGGACAAGGCATTTCACCTCTTTTGGTTAAGTTTCTTCTTTAAAATGAAGGGTGTTGAACTTGATGACTTCTAAAGTAATTTATACCTCCAAATCTAAGATTTTATCATCTGATGATATCGAGAGAAAGAATAGTATAGGAACACATCCTAAAATAAGTAGAAAATTATGAACAGTACAAAATAATTAGGCTCAGATAACTTCTGAAAATATCAACCTCTAGACTCCCAGTTTAGTGTTATTACACTGTTATGCCACCTTTCTTAAGAACAAGTGTTGCCTTATTAATTTTAAAACAAAGCAGGATTTTATTTTGAGGAATAAAAAAATTCCTTTTTTTGTGGGGGTGTAGAATGTCTCATGAAAGAGAAATTCAATATTTCAGTAGAACTGTTAGTTCATTAATGTGGATATTTCCCACAATAGGAAAAGTTCCATTTTATCCATCCCTGCCATGCTGATTTCCATCCATGTCCTCCAATAAGTACAGATGTGTGGGGGGAGAGAATTGACAATCTCAAAAATACTTAAATCCTTCTTATTTTCATGGCATCAAAAATACTAATGGAGCATACAACTGTCCTTCATATTCCATATGTGACTGACTCATCTTCTTTTCAATCATTCCTTCTTTGATGGCATCATTACTCATTCCATTTCCTTTGCCCAATTCTGTATTTTAGTACTGCATTCTTCTGATAATTACCATGTGCCCAAAATCAAGGGGTTAGTCTTGAACATTAGCTAAACTGGGCTTTAATATGAAGAAACATAAATACCCTTGAGGAAGCAATTAAACATTTCAAAGTCTTATTCTCTTCATCATCAAATACTTCATTCATTACTTTAAGCAACACTATTGTCTCCAGCAGGTGGCATGCACCCACAAACTTCTATTCAGATGAAAAAGTAATTGGAAAATATTTAACAAAATAAGGAAAATATAACAAAAGATAGAAAATGTAAATTTGTGCTTTTATAACTCAATGTGTAGTCAGTAGTGATCCATTTTTGTTTGAGTGTGACACCAGAGTTTTAAGAATTTATCATTTTATCAGTGTGAATAATCTTTCCACCTTTGAGACCTTATGCCTTCCTCAGTTTACTATGTGGTTTTCATCAAGTGATAGTGGTGAAAAGATTAATTGACTGGAAAGCAATTGACTGATCATGAGCCATAGCCAACTTGATTATCATTAGTCCTTGAATAACAGACTGATAACTCGTTGTACACTGATATTTGGAGCCTTTAGAAACCCAGAACCAGCTCCCTAGGGTGAAGAAGCATTGAAGTAGGATATGACAGCTCTTTTTGATGAGTAATTTTTTCTTATAATACATCAAAAATTGAGGATGGGAACCACTGATTTACTTTAAAGAGTTTGCTGAAAATTTGGGAAATACTACAACCTGTATACAAATTCAATTAAATCTGGCAAACATCAAGCTAAAAAAAATTAGCTCCACTGAGTACTGTGAATACAAAGATAAAATATTTTAGTAGTCCATCCTTCAAGTCTTACTTTCTTCAGGGGAGAAAGATAAACAATACAGCTGGGATAAGGTAAGTAAATACAAGTTAAATGCAAAGTTATGCAAATATTCTTAATCATAAAATATGTAGTAATATGCTAATATCACATTAAAATTCAATATTTAAAGCAAAATCAGAAAATATTTGAGATTTATGATCTACATCACATTTGTTCATAATAGAGATTAGGAGTGATTAATGATATCTAATATGTATAAATTATGAAATAATATTTTGATAAGAGCTAGGTCACAACACTAATTTAATTTTGCTCTTTTTGTGTATTTTGTGAATGCTACTAATAACACTCATATTTCATGCCTCTTAAAAATGGAGATTCTTCTGTAAATAAGATACAGTTAAATGTGCTCACAGAAGCCATTTGTTTTCATTTTTGTAATATTGCATACCATAGCCAATATCACTAAGATGTTTTGATTTTTTTCAAGATAATGTTCCCATGTTTTCTTATAAGTTTGAATTATTATTCGTTGCTTGGACAACGTCATAACTAATTTTTCTTTAAAGCTTTCTACATTTTTCTTCTGTATATAAGTAACAACAATCAAAAAAAAAACCCTGCTTTTGAAATTTAGCCGTTTTTGTATCATTTTATTTATTTGCAGAAATATCTGTAAAGGTAATTTTAAATAAATAATTCATTGCAGGGACGGAGCCAAGATGACAGAGTAGAAAGACACATATATGCTGGCTCTCATCCCACAGCGTGTAAAATACCTGTAGAGAGGGATTTTCAACAAATTCTGGAGCAGCAGAAATGGAGAACAACAGCATGGTGACCTGAAAGGCCAATGGGAAACATCTGCTGCATCAGACATGGAGCGAATCCCAGTTCAGCCTTGGTCTCACAGGGCAACTCAAGAACAGGCCTCAGGGGTGGAATCTCCAGCCACAGTAGCAGTGGTCTGCAGATCCCTCAACCCACAGGCACCAAAGGTTAGTGACAGGGTTTTTTCAGCTGGCCCAGAAAGGAAAAGGGCTTTCTAATACCTCTGGCCTCAGGCAGCAGCCTCAGAGGCCACATCTGGCAGGTGGCAGCAGTTCCCACAGCAGCCCCTACAGCAACACACATCCATTGTTGGATCATAAAAACCCTGGGGACACTGAGCAGCCCATTCTTTCCTCAGACCTGTTGAGAGGCCCTGAGGGAGCTGATCTTTATCTCACACTGAATCGTGGTCATGCCCATGCAACTTATCTGAATCTCAGCCCCTGTTGCTGGCTTGGTGGTCAGCTGTATGTGGAGAGGAAACTCTGCTAAGATTCTGGGCACAAAAATCTTTCCCTACTCCCAGACCAGTATACACACTTGATTGTGCCACCTTGGAGGAACTGAGATCTTACAGATTCCCAGAGTATACCCTACTCTTGACAAAGGAACTGAAAGTCAAGCACCTGGTTGGGAAAATGCCCAAAAAAAGGAAAAAAAAATAAGTATATAGAAAGTTACTTTCTTGGTGAACAGATATCTCTTCCCATCCGTTCTGATGAGGAAGAACAATGCTTATCACCCGGGAAAGACATAAAAGTCAAGGCTTCTGTATCCCAAACATCCAAAATAAATATTCAATGGGCTCAGGCGGTGGAAGAGCTCAAAAAGGATTTTGAAAATCAAGTAAGAGAGGTGGAAGAAAAATTGGTAAGAGAAGTGAGAGAGATGCAAGAAAAGCATGAAAAGCAGGTTAACACCTTGCTAAAGGAGACCCAAAAAAATGCTGAAGAAAGTAACACCTTTAAAAATAAACTAGCTCAATTGGCAAAAGAGGTTCAAAAAGCCAATGAGGCTTTAAATGGATGCTTTAAATGAATGCTTTCAAAAGCAGAATTAGCCAAATGGAAAAGGAGGTTCAAAAGTTCACTGAAGAAAACAGTTCTTTCAAAATTAGAATGGAAGAGATGGAAGCTAATGACTTTATGAGAAACCAAGAAACCACAAAACAAAACCAAAAGAATGAAAAAATGGAAGATAATGTGAAATATCTCATTGGAAAAACAACTGACCTGGAAAATAGAACCAGGACAGACAATTTAAAAATTATGGAACTACTTGAAAGCCTTGATCAAAAAAGAGCCTAGACATCATCTTTCATGAAATTATCAAGGAAAACTGCCCTGATATTCTAGAACGAGAGGGCAAAATAAATATTGAAAGAATCCACTGATCAGCTCCTGAAAGAGATCAATAAAAAGAAACACCTGGGAATATTGTGGCCAAATTCCAGAGTTTTCATGTCAAGGAGAAAATATCACAAGCACTTAGAAAGAAACAATTCCAGTATTGTGGAAATACAATCAGGATAACACAAGAGCTAGCAGCTTTTACATTAAGGGATCCAGGGGCTTGGAATATGACATTCCAGAAGTCAAAGGAACTGGGACTAAAACCAAGAATCACCTACCCAGCAAAACTGAGTGTAATACTTCAGGAGAAAAAATGGTCTTTCAATGAAATTGAGGACTTCCAAGCATTCTTGATGAAAAGACCAGAGCTGAAAAGAAAATTTGACTTTCAAACACAAGAATCAAAAGAAGCATGAAAAGTGATAGATTAGTAAGTGCCACCAGTCCCTCTGATTGTCAGTGGATGTGGTTTGCTTGGTTGTACAGGAAAGAAATATTCTACACTCCCGGATGGTTTTGCTTGAGGATGATAGCTATGTCAGTATTCCCATGTCTTATGTATTAATAATATACTACCATTCTTGGAACAATTTATTGGGAAACGTCTACTCTGAGTGCCAAAAGATAAGTAATGAAAATGCAACTTATGACTTTAATTGAGTTCATGCCTTGTCTTAAGCAACAGAGATCTCCTCAGCTGTCAATTTAAAAGTTACACCATTATGAATGAGGACACTCTCCAAGCATAAAAAATGACTATCAGAAAGCACATTTATATTGGCTCTTCATGGCTACTTGAAGACAATGATTCCTGTGGAACCACAATATGAATTACAAATAGTTGCCTAAGAAATGTCTAGAGACAGGATCATCTGAACCTGAGTCCAGTTACTATTGCAGCTCTGGATGAACGAATTCTAATTGGTCTGTGAAGCTGAAGTCCTGCCAGAGAATAGAGAACAATCTTACATCTTCTCTTAAGAGTCTTGCAATGGACAGAATTACCTTTAAAACTCTGGATGAACTACTTTCTATTCTCATTGTGTAAATACTAAAGGGACAAATACTAGGTTAGTGCTTCTGTGAACTGAGATCTTTTCACTGACCTAGTAATGATGACCCTCTATCACTGACTAACTGGTCTCTAGGTTGCTGTGGCTAATGAGAGGCAGAGTATTCTAGTGGCTATTGTGCTCAAATCCCACCCCTAATGTGTATTAGCTGGACGGCCTTTACCTCTCTTATTCTCAGTGTCTTCATCTGTCGAATGATCATTTAATGACAATACTGCATAAACGTATCATCCCACTGTAAGAGTAACCTTCATCTAATAGGCTCCAAAAAGTGTCTTTCATAGTGATGCTCATGATAAGGTTACTGCTCTTCTTAGACAGTCTCCTTCCAAGGTGGTCGTCTAGCAAGTCAGTCACTCACATTGCATGAAACAAACGCAGCAATTCGAGTATTGTGGAAATACAGTCAGGATAACACAAGGTCTAGCAGCTTCTACATTAAAGGATTGAATTGCTTGGAATGTGATATTCCAGAAGTCAAAGGAATTCAGATTAAAGCCAAGAATCACCTACCTAGCAAAACTGAGTCTAATAGTTCAGGGGAAAATATGGTCATTCGCTGAAACAGAGGACTTTCAAGCATTTTTGATGAAAAGATCGAAACCAAACAGAAAAATCTGACTTTCAAACATAAGAATCAAGAGAAATATGAAAACTGTATTTTGCATTTGAAAACAAGGTTTATTAAGCATTTGTTATGTGCTAGGCATTGTGCTAAGTGTTTCTAGTCATCAAAACTAGAGAACTTGTTCAGTGGAATATAATATACACAAGGTACAGATCAAATATGATTTATTGATAAACATACTACCACCTCCTGTTAGAGAGATGAAGAATTTAGAGATAGATTAAAATATTATTATATATAGTCAATGTGCAAATTGGTTTCACTTAAATATACATTTGTAAAAGGTTTTGTTTTTCTTTCTTTCTCAAGAGAGAATGGAGGAGATGGGAGGAAAAGAATGTAGACTTGATGATAAAATCAAATTGAATATTTAAAAGATATGTAGATGATATCTACAAATTAAAAAAATTATCCCCAGTGTAAACCACCCTATAGAGGAAAGAACACTCAACTTTGAGTCATAAAACCAGGGTTTCAATACTGATTCTAAAATTTGTTAACTACATAGCAATGACTTCTAATATTTCAGAGCCTTGGTTTCCTTATTTTGTGACACTGGGAATAATATTTATTCTACCTCATAATGTTGATGTGGGGAAATCAATTGATATTTCCATCCAACTCAACACACTTTTGCCTAAATCTACTATAGAAAAGGTACTGTGATACTTACCAACGATATGAAACCAAAAATGGAACAGTTTCTATCTCAAAGAGTTTATACTATACCTTAAAAGCCTAAATTTAAATATAGAAACACTTTTCTGTACAAATCAAGTTACTATTTATCTTCGTTGAAGGAACCAAAATTTAGATGTGTATTAACATCCATTTTTAGCATTTGTGTGCTGATTTCCACACAAGTGTCTATATTGCTGAGGAAAACAGAAAGAACAGATTTTTTATGGAAAACCAGTGTACTTTTATGCCATTTATTTTTCTATACACATGATTTGATTAGCAGTTTATCATAAACATAAATATATTTTTATTTGTACAAATAAAGCAGAGAACAGAAGAAAACAGTGATATTTTCCAACATTTTGCTTTCTTCAAGGGACTTTAAAAGACTTTTTTATTAGATTATAGTTTCTTCAAAATAGCTGAAAGAAAACTATCCTGTAGTTTTGACCTCCCCACACTCCCACGAGGGTCAGTTAGGTAGTGCAGTGAATAGAGCACCAATGCAGGAGTCAGAAGGACCTGAGTTCAAATCTCACCTCTGACACTTGACACTCACTAGCTGTGTGACCTTGGGCAAGTCACTTAAACCCAATTGCCTCACCCTGGGTCATCTCCAGTCGTTCTGATGAATATCTGGTCACTGGATTCAGATGGCTCTGGAGGAGAAGTGAGGCTGGTGACCTGTATAGCCCTCCCTCATTCAAAAAACAAAGTCAAGTGTAAGTCATGTCGTTATTTCTCTGATGGCATGGTCTTCTTCAGCAATGAAGGACGAGCACAAACATACTCCTAAGGAATATGACTAATGCAAATCCATTCCATTCTTTTCTCTTTGCAGATTTCTTCTGTGCTTTCTTCAGCAACTTTATGACAAAACCAAATTCATGTAACCTCCAGCTACAAATGAAATGGATAGGAACATTTCCTCAGATTTAAAGCAAGTCATGTATACTATTTTTCTACTTAAACAAAATAGAGACTTAACAAGACATTCACAGAATAACATACAGATTGATAGATTCTTTTATAGTGTGAAAGAAATAGAACCTAAGGAGATACACATCAATTTGAAAATGGCTGATGCCTGCAATGGGATACTTTTTTATTAAAAAATATGAACAAAGGGAAAGTTTCAGAAGACTTTGTTCAGGGAGGACCATACCTGTTCCACCTAACTCTCACCTGTGGCTCCAAGAAGCTGCAACATGTGAAGCAGCTGTACCCCAGTAAACTGTTCCAGCACATGGGCCAAATCAGGTTGAGGATAACCAAGGGTTATCAAACCCATTGGTGAGCTGGTGGGTGGGAGGGAGTGTCTACCTCAAGCATGTAAAGACTTCATCTGGTGGAATAGGCAAATGAGAACAATTTGTTCCAATGACTACGAAGGCACATGAAGCAGGAGATGTGGAGCACTTAGATCTCTGTTAGACACTGAATATATCAAGGTCATCCACTGCATCCTGAGCAATTGCCAACTGTTTTGACTCTGTCCTGCCACTGGACTATGATGACTCTGGAGGAGAGAGTGAGGTTGACGACTTTGTGCAACTCTGCCTCACTTAAATCCAATTTAGCATGAATCAAAAGACATCACCCATACCATTTCACGATTATGTCTCAAAGCCCTGTGGTGACAGGTAAGTGATGAAGCAGCAAGTTCATCATCACTGGGAGCTCTAGTCACAATCCTGCACACAGGCAGCCCAGACCATAGGGTTGTTTCTCACTGGAAGCAGCAGTGCTATGCCAAGAAGTTGAATCACTTTCATTTGAACTGTTTTAGGAAGATTCTGACGATCACCTGGCAAGATAAGGTATCAGACCCTAAGGGCCTTGCTCAAGCTAACTTGCCACGTATTCAAACTATGCTTCAGAGAGTGTAACTCTAATGGGCTGAGCATGTTGTTCAAATGCAAAATGTATACTTGCCAAAAAGAATATTTTATGTAGAACTCACATGGGACAGGCAATCAAATGGTGGTCAGAAGAAGTGATACAAGGACACTCTCAAGATCTCTCTCAAGTACTTTGGATTTGAGTGTGCAACATGGGAGACACTGGCACAGGATGACTTAAAATGACATGCCCATGTCAGAAAGGGTGCTGAGCTCTTTGAGCACAGCAGAACTGAGACTGCACAAAGTAAAGGCAGAATACACAAATTTTGGATATCCACCTCAAATATTCAAGTAGACTATCTATGCCCAACCGGCGGTAGAGCGTTCCAAGCTCGTATTGGTCTGATCAGACTCAGTCGGACACACTGAAATTTCATTTTATCATGGTGATGTCATTTTGGTCCTCTTCAAAGTCAAAGAACAACAGCCAAAACAACCAGAAGGCATATAAACTTGTATAGCGAAATAAATAAAACCAGGGGAACAATTAATATATTTACCACCACATTGTAAAGACAAATAACTTCAAAAGACTTTTCAACACAATAAGAACTATTAACAACACAATTATCAAGATTTTCAAGAGAATTTTAATGAGGTATATGTCCCCTATCAAGATAGGGGAATAGTGGATTTAAGGGGTAAATCGAGACATATACTACTTTGAACATGGTTAGTGAGGATTTTTTTTTTCTTGAGTATGCTTGCTTGCTATAAATAAGGTTTTTCTCTTTGTTCCAAAAGTGATGGGGGGGGGGGGGGGGAGAAAACTGGGGGAGGAGGAGAGTGCGTGTGTGTATATATATATATATATGTGTGTGTGTGTGTGTGTGTGTGTGTGTGTGTGTGTGTGTGTGTGTGTGTGTTGGTGGGAAACATTAAAAAAAGTTATTCCCCAATAAATAAGTGGTCAAATGACATGAACAATAAATTTTCTAAGAAAGATATCAATAACCATGTAAAATGCTGAAAAATTCAAATTTAAGAACATTTAAAGTTCTACCTGGTATCCATCAGATTGGTTCACATGGCAAATGAGGAAAACTGTAACTATTTGTGGCATTATGGGAAATAAAGCTTATTTAAATGCTGTATGTGCAATTTTTGCCCCCAAAATTCATTAAACTGTTCATTGCTTTTGGTACCTAGAGATGGCAACACTGGGCATATAATACAGATCAAATTAAGAGGGAAAAAATCTAATGTACACAAAAATTCATTAGTAATATATTTTTTTTCTTTGTAGTGAAAAAAGAAAAAAAAAACAGAGAAGAGACTACAATGGCACTCACCTATAAGGAAATGGCTGCAACATTATGATATATGATTATGTAGCTTACACTACTGTCCATACTAGATTGGAGCATCTAAAATTACAGATAAAATATAGGATAAAAAAGATGTATACATTGATATCTCGTCAATTCTTTCTATTGTAGTTGAATTATCTTTTCTTTATAAAATTAAGACTATAATTCAGGTGAAACCTATAGACAGAATAGATCATGGCTCTGAAATTTTGCTTCAGGGAATGGAGTTCTGTATATGTTTGTTTGTGTATTTCTTCATTCATTTCTTCATTCATTTGTTCATTTGTTCTCTGTTTTGTGACTCCCTGGGGGAAATTTTGTGCATGAATCATGTTATAGTGAAAGTTTCCTGTGGTTTAGACACTGAGGACACAGAACAGCTAGGTGTAGATGATTCCATGCTGCAAGAACAGAAAAGTCATTTTTAAAACAATACCTTTCAAATGCTTCCCTCTACTTTTTTAATGGCCTTTGTCGGGAATATCAGGACAGATATATTGCTCTGCATACATTTTGGTTGATGATACTGAACTGAATGATTATACTGAGATGTCTTTCCAATCCAAATTCTAAAAAAAAGATAGCAAAATACAAAATTTTTAACTACCATCAATATACTTTCTTGTGACTATAAGTTTCAGTTTGTCCCCAGCATAATAAAACTCAGAAATAAGAGCTGAGAGTTTTCAAAAGAACAAAGAGCAAATGATGGTTTGGCAACATTTTCCTTGTCTGGAGAAAAATATTTGAAATGCATAAATATTTCTCTCAGGTAGGTATATACGATCTTATTTGATATAAATTAAGTTCAGAATAAAATTACCTAAAGTAGTGTTAGCAGTTCTTTTCACCTTGTAACTTGATGATATTTTCCCCCATGCATTTTCTCCATTTGGAATGTCAGTGTCAAAACAACCCATAAAAACATTAAAATAAATATTTGGAAAAGTTTCCAAATATTCATAACTAAAAAGATAACAAATAGGATGCTCAGAAACATCACTCATGTAAACAGCAAGGTTATCCTCAAGTAATAATACATTTTTGGAAGTATAAATCCTCCACATTAATTAAACTAGCAAAACAAACTACTAATAACATAAACTTTCCTTAGTCTCCTGAGGAAATTGTTGTTTGTCCTTCATTGTTGAAGAGGACCATGAATCAGGAAGGTGATGCCATGACTTGCAAGTGAATTGGATTAGATGAGAGAGGGCTATGCAAAATCACCAGCCTCACTTTCTCCTCCAGAGTCATCTGGATGCAGTGGCAAGATATAGGTCAGGAGAAATGAAAATGAATGTCCCTCTTTTACAATTATGTTCTGTAAAAATCCTTGTATTTAGATCCTGAATGTATCACTTACTATTTGGGTGAATTTAAATAAGTCAGTTGTGCTTTCTGGACCTCGTTTTCCTAATCTACAAAATAATGGGATAGAATAAGGCAGAGTCTAGGGTCTCTTTGACATTTTACTTATGATTTAATGCCAGGTATAAGAGTGTGAAGCATAAGACATTTGAAGCAGGGCTGAGAGTAAATAGAGTGTTGGTTCTTTCTCTTTTCTTTTCTTTCATTTTTCCTATATTCTTTTCCGTCTTCTTTTTACTGTATGTATTCTCTTTCTCTTAAATTCTACTTTTACATTACATATATTTGCAAATTACTCCCACTTTTGAGTGCTTAAGTGGTGTCTGGTACATAATGAGGGCTTAATAAATGCTCATTAATTGATTGACTTCATGGAAAATTCCTTTTTAAAAAAGTAATAGTCAGTGAAAAATAACAATACAATAATCTCATTTGAAAGTTCATAAAGATTCCTCATTTGTAGCACTTCTCATCTCTCTAAAAAATCTATTTTCTTTCCTTTCTATATCATGCCCCATTGAGAAAAAGAGAAAACAAATTTATTTTTATATTTTTCTTAAAAAACTGAATTTAAAATTCATTTTTAAAATTATTTTATTTTTTAATTCTAAATGATCTCTCTCCCTCTAAATTATCCTCTGTCCCTGTCTTTGTGTTTCAGGCTGTGTCTCTTGTAAACAAAACATTGCCAGATTCTGGTTTCTACTGTTTTTTGTTATCCACTTCTATTTTTTGGATGAGTTCAACCTATACACAGTCACAGATATTAGTTAATTTTTGTAAATTCTTTTCCATTTGGCTAATTTTGCTTTTTGAAAAGTTCTTCAGTGACTTTTTGTGCCTCTTTAACATTAATCCAATTATTTTTAACCTTATAAAGTCCCAAATTCCCCAACTTAGGGAATGCTGAGGCTTCCTCCCAAATAGTAGGGTAATTTTGATACTGTCTAAGGTGTTTAGGGCCTTTTGGGGTACAGTCAGAAAGATAGTCTCATTTGTAGGCACAAACAGCAAAAACAATACAAGAAAATATAGGAAAATAATATGATCAATGAGAAAATTACCAAAATTATTATAATTTTCTTCCATCCCACCCCTGGGAGGTGAAGGAAGAGTCAATGCCATTTGGGGAGCTCAGTTTCCAAATTTAATTCAGTGTAGGCTGGCCTAGTTTCTGAACTAGGTTTAGAGACAAATACAAATGTCTTGGGCAGTTTATAACATATTGGGGTTGATAGAGAATAAAATCACTTACAAAATGCAATCAGAACAATTTTGTTTCCTCAATCTATGCCTTTTTGTCAATTGAAGACATGTACAGTGATGATCATCAACCCATTCCCCCCCTTGTCTATTTCATTAGCAGATTTCACCTTGGAAATCCAGATGTCCCATATAATTACCTGGTCTCTGGAAACATCTTTTCTTGGGGCAATCTAGAAAATGTCATCCTCATGAGAAATTCTTCGGTAGAATTGTTTTTTTTTTTTTTTCTGGTTCCATATAATTTGGAGAGATTCCTTAAATGCTTCTGCTAAAAACTTTTACAAAAAAGATCTCAATACATTTTGACATAGTTTTTCAAATTTTCTTTCTCCAGTAACTAGTTCATATTGTGAAAATGAGCTCAAACCTTAGAGTTTTGATCTTTGCAAAAGAGCTAGTAGACTAGGATATCAAAGTAGGAATGCAGAGTTTGCTTGACGGTTCAGAAAACTTAGGTTTTTACATGCCCCAATAGACTCATTTACATTTGATGTACAGGATTGCTTTCTCTTGTTACTTTGCCAGACTTTGCCACATTGATTCCAATTCCTTTTGGAGGATCAGATGCCATTAGAGATCCAATCCTGTATATGAAAACATAAGTAACAATACTCTTGCAGGTAGAAGCTTTGTACCCCTATGTTCAATGGCTATAAACATAAATTTACTTATAAAAGTCTGACTTTACTCCCATTATAATAAAAGACTTGGAAGGATATTTAAATAATTAATTCCAAAACATTGCATAACAACTGAGTAGAACATGTTCAACTGTTAGCCATATTCAAATGGAATAGATATTAGATGAACCTTACTCTTCACGAATATGACTGTCATTCTCTTCCTTAAAACAGAAGACGTTCCTGACTTTAATGTCATCAATTAATATATTCATACATTTATTTCCAAAACATTTTACCTTTACTTAATTATTCCCATATTTTTCTAAATAAGAAAACTCAGGTGTTTAAACTTATGAATGACTGTGCAGGCAGGCAGATGACAAACCTGAGTGCTAATTTCCCTACTTATTTGGTGTATGGAATGACTGCATGTTCAGGTAAAAAAACAACAAGATCTCACATACTTGGATTGTGCATCTTTTGGTTACCATTTGTTCTAATTATAGAAATTTGCTGCAAAAAGAAAAAAAAAAGCAAAGACATGATTATACCAGGATCAAACTGGTTATTCAGGCTTAAGCCTAAAGGCACACATACGGCAAGACAAAAAAAAAAAAAAATTTAGCTCTGTTTCATTTCAGGTAAGAGTCATAGTTTGGCAAATAAACATGCAGTAATAGTGGATTACTGACTTAGAGATCCACCAGACCAACATTTGGATTTAAATCTCAGAACAGATGAGTTACAGTCCCAAGAGCTTTCACCTCTAAAGGCAAGTTTCACTAATCATAGGTTTAGAGAAGATACAGTTATTTTTACTCTCATGGAGTTGTAAGAAACAATAAAACAACAAAAATTTACCAGGACTCACAGTATATAAGAGATTCCACTTAAAATTTTTCAGTTTTTTTCCCCTTCTTTTCAAGTTTAAATTTGTCCTGATAAAAAGACCAATCATTAGAAGTTATTTCTGTATTATGCATGCAGATATACATGCATATATATGCAAATATTCAGCAAGCCAAATTCATTGTTTAAGAACTTCATAATCTAAACAACGTTTTTTCCCAGGACTGACCTTCCCACACAGATGGTTTCCAGGAACCTATCAAGTTTACAAAATAAGGGGAATTGGTAGAGAACCCAAAGAAAGAACTGATCCTGAAGCCCCTGCCTGCCTACCCTATCTGTATTCTTCTTCTGGACTGATGTAAACCACATACTCTCTGAATGACAGGTCCCCAATTTTCAATCTTAATTTAGCTTATCTTGCCCTGACTGAATTTCACCCACATCCTTGTGTGGCTATCCATTTTCCAGGATGTCTTTTGGGGTTCCCATATAACATCATGCATTCTGCACAACATATGGTAACTGGCACACAAGGTCTCCAGTTACCCTTTGTAGTTTGACATTGGAGGTAACCTTGGCCATCTTCTTAAGTGAAAAGAGTCAGGGTATCCACACCATCTATTCTTAGGTCTGCTATGCGCTGTCCTATTTGACACTCTCTCCCTACACCCAAGGTGGAAAAGATTGAATGAGCAGAACCATTATAAATAAGGCTTTTGTCTCATTCCCTCCTTTTCAGTCACCAATTTTAGGTTGTAACATTATGACAATAACCCAAAATAGATTAATTAACAATCTTACAACTTTCATAAGTGATAGATGAATTGATTTAGTTGTGTCCTCCTCTTAACTGCAGGCAAAGATGGAAATATGCAGTACCCTAAATGACAGTTACAAAAGACTACAAAACAGGGTTAACAGGAGTGATAAAATAACATAACTGGTTTTAAACATTTTTCCACTTTAATTTTGTTTCTTTCAGTTCATACTCTTACAACAGCCAAGTTATAAAAAGTTGCTTGACCTAACTGATACAGAAGTTTACCAATTTGCATAATATTATACATTTGAAACTTAAAACAAGTGCATTGCTGATCAGGTGACTTCAATCCTGTTGAATGCATTTCCAAATTGTCTTACACAGAAAAGGAGGCCACTCATCATCACTGATTTTGTGTACTTATCATATTTAATTAAGGAACTAATAATAACAGTTAATATTTATAGTATCTGTCCTCTGCTAGGCATCACTTTAGGCACGTTGCACTCATGTGAAGTGAATTGAGGTAATTTGCTTAAGGTCTTCAACTTAAAACATTTTAGATCTAATACCAAATAATATAAAAAATCTGATTTATCTTAAAATAAAATTAGGGGAAACATGTTTCATTTAAAATATGACTAAAATGAATTCAATTATCCTTTGGTTGTGTCCTGGTGCACAAATCTTTCTTCTTTTCAATGAGCCAGGAAAGGGTTAAGCTCAGTCCAATTCCAAAGTGCAAGCCTTGAAACTTTCACTGACACAGCCCCCAAACTTACCTCTCCCTAATCAGTGAAATGGCCTTCTCTAGCTGTAAAACAATAAGCCAGTCATTCTACAGGAGTGGTGGGGTGGGGTGATGGAAGGACCTGACCACAATTCAGAAATGACAAGAAACACAACCAGATCAACTTTTTCTTTCAAAAGTTTTCAAACTTTATGCTCTCAACTTCTCTGTTCACACTGTCCACGCAAACAGATTACAATTTTCTTTCTCTCCATATTTCTTTCATTCCTACATGCTTAGTTAAGCTTTTTTTTTATTTCTTTCTCTATGTATCTTTCTACTGGACTTTGATTAAAGCCCTTTTAAAACTGCACATCTTATTTTTTTCCTATCCTGATCTGACACTTCTCTTACTCTTCACTACTTGCCTTTACCAATAATAACCCAAATAATCTTCACTTCACTAACACTGTTTTCTTTCTCTCTCTCCTCTCCACCTGTTCCTCTGAGGGTGGTGCAGACAAGAAAGGAGGGAGAGAAAAACAAAAAGACACTCTCTCTTTCCTCCGTAATACCCTTCCACCAAATCTCCCCCTATACTTCAGTCTCCTCAGGGGTCCCTCCCACCATATCACCTTTTTATCTACATACTTTCCTCCCTTAAGCCTGGTGGTTTTCCCTTCTTTGGTGGTAGCTCCTGTCAAAGGCATGGGAAAGGGCTGTCCCATGTCATCCATCATTCTTGTCCCTTCACTACTATACTACCTTGATGACATGTACAGTCAAAGTACAATTTTTCCTGTAGTAATGTATGGCTGGGAGAGTTGGATCATAAGGAAAGCTGAGTGCTGTAGAATCAATTCTTTTGAATTGTGGTGCTGGAGAAACTTTAGAGAGATCCTTAGACAGCAAGAAGATCAAATAAATCAATATTTAATGATATTAACTCTGACTGTTTATTGGAAGGACAAATATTAAAGCTGAAACTTAAATGCATTGGTCTCATAAGGAGAAGACAGAACTCACTGAAAAAGACTCTGATGCTGGGAAAGATTGAAGATAAAAGGAATAGTGGACAGCAGAGTATGAGAGAGATAGATAGTGTCATGGAAGCAATGAAGAGGACCCTGTACAGACTAAGTAAGGTATTAGAGGAAAGAAGGCTTGCTATTGTCCACCGTGTCATAAAGAATCAAGTATGACTGAATGACTGAACTACAATCCTCATCAGAGAAGATTCATTTCTTAATCAATTACTCCATGCCTGCATGTGGAGTGGAACTTATGAGTCTGAGAGAAGTGTGATACTGATCTGGTTTCCAGCTCTGAGAAAGATCACACCATTTCAGATACTCTTCACATATCTGAAAAAAGAGAAGACTGAGAATAAGCTAGCATTCAGGAATATGACAGGTCTTATCATTTCCCTATCCTTAACTTGGTACTTTAGAGAATTTGGGGAACTTCTTAGGTGACATCTGAGGCTCACATTCTTGGTTGGATTAATTTATTTTGTTCCCAATGGAAGATCTCATTCACTCAGTTTTGTCTGATCTATATTCTCGTATGTATACTCTTTTCTGATTTCTGTTTTTCTATCAACTTGCTAAATGATTTGCATTCCTTGTAAAACTGTCATCTAGTGGGAAGGAAGTCCAGCCTTGGCAATATAGCTCAGTACACTTTTTCCCCATTAAGGGATAGTAATCAAGAGCACAGCTTGAACCTAAAATTTTTTTTCTCGAGACCAACTATTTAAGGCATCAGATAGAAATGATTTTAGCCTGAGTCACACACACATTATCTCTTACTCTCTCCCTACCTTCTTGGATAAAATTATGAGATCCAAAACACATTTCTTCTTGCTTCCCTGTGATGCAAATCTAGACAGAAGCAGGTCAACACCATGTAACCAACATGGACAAATAACAATATGTATTTTCATATGTCTATATGAATATGTCTCTGTGTGTGCATGTATAATATATATGTGTGTACACATGTGTATACATACATATATGTATCTGAGCCATAGATTGGACTGACTTGATCTTATGGAAGGTATAGAGAGGAAACTAATGAGGAAGCGATCAAAACTATTCCTACATTTGGAGGGAAGTCATAGGTTTTCAAATTTAAAGGAATAATAGGTCCACTCTCATGATTTAGGGTCAGAATCCAGCACCTACCTCATTTTACAGATAAATAAGTGAAACACAAAGAGACAAATAACTTGAATAAGTTGTAGTATTTGAATCCAGGACCCCTGACTCTCAATCTAGTTTAATTTCCAGGGTTTTGAAATGCTTGTTTCTTCAGGAGAGTTGTATGTTATTGGGGTTGAATCTCTGGAGAATCTGTTGTGCATTCTTTAGAATGGGTATAGGGTGATTAGTCTTATTGTAAAAGCAAAATATATCTCGTTGCACTGGAAGAAAAAAATCAATAAAAGATCATGACATTGAAAAGACAGCTTTCTAAAACCATACTAGATAGTCTAGTTGCTTCATTATCTTGGAGATTCAGCAATCCAGATAATTGCATGGTTTTTGTTTCTCCTGTTATCTAATTTAAACTAATTTTGATTTTCTAAGGGAAACCAGTTGTTTCAATAGGGGATTGAATTCTCACATGCAATGGCTAAGGTAGATAGATGATAGATAGATAGATAGATAGATAGATAGATAGATAGATAGATAGATAGATAGATAAATAGATAGATAGATAGATAGATAGGTAGGTAGGTAGGTAGGTAGGTAGGTAGGTAGGTAGGTAGGTAGATAGATAGATAGATAGATAGATAGATAGATAGATAGATAGATAGATAGATAGATAGATAGATAGATAGAGATAGGACTGTGTATGAATGTGTCTATGTACATGTGACTAAACATGATACATCCTCTATTGAATGTCTAAAGACTATTCAGTCAGATGTTTGAACTTCTAAAGAATGTGTTGAGAAACAAAGAAGCAACATTAATCTCTTTGTCGTGCAGTGTGCTTACGGAATGGAATGAAGAATGATACCAATTTAGATAAATACACAACCAGAAACAGAGTCCTTTGGGATCCCAGAAATACCAGTGACCAAACTTGAAATACAATTCCTATGACAGCAACCTGTATTGAAGCAAGCAGCTTTAAATTAAGACGGATTTTATTATCTAGGTCTCCCTGACAGAGCAAGAAAAAGTTTTCTGAGCTGTAGAAATGATAGAGAGAATTCTAATTCCAAACTACTTGTATTATTTTTTTTTCCTATCCAAAGACGTAGATATCTTATCTTGTTTCAAAGTCAATGAAAGATGTAGATGTAGATTTAAATGAAAGAAACGTTATACTCACCTGCAGAAAAGTCATTCAAGAAGACGGTTAAACCTACTTGTGTCTTAAGTCACAACTAAATTTAGCCGTTTTATGGAGTATGACAATTCCATTTTTGGAGAAGAAGGTTTTCTGAGATTTGCTTTTGATGAACTTTCACAGAACCACCATTCTATGATTTCTTTAATGATTTAGAACTTATTTGTTTCTAAATATTGGACCCAAGTATTTGAAAGAAGTGTTAAGAATATTAAGTGCCCATCTTTGGCATGATACTTTACATATATTTACACAGCTCCTATAGGTAAAAATCATATTTTTTCTCACAAATGTGTGGCTTAGTTTTCAACTATATTTTATGATGAACGATGCTGGGTTAGTGTGAGTTACTAGCGCAGCTGATTGTTTAAGATCCCACATTGGCCTCTCATTTATGCATTCATACAGAGCTGGAGGAAAATATTAAAATGCATTCATTATTTCTCTGCCATTAAGTTGAAGAGTTCTAGATTTGGAATCAAAGGACACTGAGTTCTAATCCTCCTTCTATTTTTTTTTATTCCCCTGAGATCTTGGGTAAGTCATTACCTTTTTTTAGTCTCAATTTACTCATCTACAAAATGAAGTAATCTGACTGGATGATCTTAAAAGTTAACTCACATCATATGACTTAATTATAAAAGCTATTTTTGGCAAATTTTTTTTTTTTTTTAAGAAATAGCATAATGAAAAGATTTTACTTCAGGAATTCTAACTCAAAAGATGATCTCCTTCTTAAATGAACCAATGAAACCAAAGTATTTCCATCACTATAATTATGACCTTCTTAAGAATGTCATCATTGGCAGTATTGATACACATCTATTTTCTCCTTTCAGAAAATGGTTCATTCTTGAAGATGATACCCTTTCAAATGTTTATCTAAGTATCACTAGAAAGCCAATATTTTTAGTGAACAAAAAAGATAGTACATAACTATTAATCCAAATACATTTTTCTTAAGAAAGAATAAAATATCCAAACATATTTTCTTTGTAAATGCCTGATAAAGTTTACTACTTTCCTTAGATTCTAGCTAAATATGTATATACATATATATGTATATATATATACACACACACTCACGCACACACACACACACACACACACACACACACACACATATATATATATATATATATATATATATATATATATATATATATATATATATATATATATATATATATATATATATATATATATATATATATATATATATATATATATATATATATATATATATATATATATATATATATATGTTGGGGTTGGAAGCTCAATTCCGTGTGGACAGTCTCGGGCGGGTAAAGGTGGGAACTTCTAAATCTTAGAGTTCTCACGAGACCCCCCCAGGAAACGGCTGGGAATCGAGGTGAACCGAGCTATCTCGTGTATTTCCCCCTCTTCCCATGAGAAACGTGATGGGAGAGAGATCTCCCTGCCCTCGAGATTGTCCCGGATCTGGGCACACTATTGTTATCTAACAGCACGGTATTCAGATGCAAACTATGCGACTGGAGAGTTAAGTAGGATCAGGGAAGCCTGAAAGCTCTCTTAGCACGTGAGGAGCCAAAGAGGACACAAGGCTCCGCTTTTCCTCTTCTCCTTCTCTCCCCTCCCCCTCTCTCCCCGCTTGTACTTCTACTTCCAATCTCTTACTGTAAGATCTTTGCCTCCTTGGGAGATTCTTCGCTCCCTCCTAAGGAAGAATACCCCTGCACTTGTAACTAGACCCTGAAATAAAGCTCAACCCTTGTTCGACTCTGGAACGTCCTTTCTCTCATAGGAGCATCCGGTTTGGCCAACCGAAGAACTCGGGAGGTGAGGTAAGAAGACTCGGGTAGCCCACAGGCCTCTAGGCTATATATATATATACTCTTTGTTAGTTGCTTCTGGAGCATCTATCAAAATATTATGTAGAATCTTTTCTGGGGGTTAGAATGATAATGAGAATGGTGCTGCCAGTAAAGAAAGTGTCTCATCTCTTGATTGTTCTTGCTAAGTGTAACAGAACTGAATTAAAGATTGATTTTGAAAGCATTCTTTATTGATCACCTGGAAAACTTTAATCAATGGCAGATTTTCAGAGCATCTAACAAAGATGTTATTCTTAGATATATCAAAGTTACTTGTTACCATTAGTGCTCATTTTCTCTCTCTCCCCAAATCAAGATAAATCAATAGACAGGCAGATAGATAGATAGATAGATAGATAGATAGATAGATAGATAGATAGATAGACAGACAGACAGACAGACAGACAGACAGACAGACAGACAGACAGACAGATAGATAGATAGATAGATAGATAGATAGATAGATAGATAGATAGATAGATAGATAGATTAGAGATCATGTATCAAGTATTTTTGAACTCTCAAGGATCTGGCAGTTTATCTTTGTTAATACCTTTGGATTATCCCCCCAAAATTTCTTTGCAAAATGTCAGAACATACTTATGTCTAGCTTTCATCTCAATATAAACTCAGTTTCTCTTCTTTGAAAACAAACTAAAGCTTCTGATAGAATGGGAACATAAGGCACATTCATTGCAAAAATATGTATAGGAGAGAGAAGAGCCTAATATGGTAGACAACTTTGTGACTTCATCTGGGATCAGTTATGATCCATCTGACCTAAAGATTACCATTTCCTCCTCTTCCTATCATACTGAATTATTACCTCCCTCAAAATTCATGATACTATTAGGGAATCATATTCATAGGATCAAAACTTTCATGATGAAAATGGTTCAGTACAACTGAGGAGCAAATTGAGGCCCAGAGAGTTTATGTGATTTCATCAAGGTCACATAGATAAAAGGAGTTAAGATTTGAACTCAGTTCTTTTCACGACAAATCCCATGCTTTACACCACTGTACCAGGCTACCACTTCAATTAAAAACCTGGCATACTGTTGTGGAAAATTACAGTGGTCAGTACAATGTTATCCTGCTATATTAGATACTTTCCTTTCTTTTAAAGTCATGTGAGGCTCCAACTGATGACAACAACTCCTATTTACATCCATGGTTGTATTATTCCTTTGGTACTGAAATGTTTACTTCTAGTCTCCTTAACTGAAGTGTCTTCCACTATTAAATATTTTCTGTTTATACTATATGTAGATTTTTTGTCTATGTTTGTTTGCATGTAGTTTCTGCAGTTGGATTATAATCTCTTCCAGTGTATGGTCTGTCTTTTGCCAATTTTTGTATTTATAGCACTTAGCACAGTTCCTGGCACATAGTATACATTAATGTTAATTAGTTGACTAATTGATTGGTCTTATGATGGTTCCATATTATTTGTTAATAAAAATAAGGCCTCACTTCTGAAAGTGTGCTTATAACCAGAAGTTCTTCTCTGTTGCTTATGTTCCTTATTTTTTTTCCCACAGTTCTCACTATTCTCCCAACCATTCCCACTTCTACCTATTTGTCATAAGTTTTTGAACCCAAATATTTAGGCAATGTGAATTTTGTTCTTTTTTCTGACAGAATTTCTATCTATTTATGACCTTCTGCCTCCCTCTCCATTCCTTCATGAAAGGAATGAGAAGGGAAAAAAATTTCTATTGGTTCCAAATTTCTCAGGAAAAGGTGAGCTACCACCATTCTCTTCATCTCTTATAGAGAAAAAGTTTACTAGTCTATATTCTGGAAATAATATGTTCTTCCTTTTTTTTCTGGAAATAAGAACAATTATCTCCCAGTGTGGAGAATTCCCATCCTCCGAAATCTTCCTAAGAAAACTGAAAAGGTATCAAAAACCACATTGTTTTTATCCAATCTTTCCAATACTCTTGATAGAAGTTTTTATGGGAATGGTGACTTTTATGCTATCTCTATTTATTTTGAGTTTCAATGTTCTATTAGCTATTTTTCCTCTTCTTTCAAATTAAAAGAGTATTCTCCCTGGCAGAGAAGAAAGACACAAAATATGAGTTGAACAAAATAAGACTTCTTGCAAATATCATTATCATAGTATCATTTTCCTTTCCACTCAGATGAACAATTTTATCCTTTTGATTTTCTACTCCTTTTTTTGTAAATCAAATTTTAATTGGGAATCATCCTTCCCTTTTAAAAACCACTCTTGAAGGAGTTGAAAAAATGTTTTTCCTGCTCTTTACCTTCCACATCCCTCTTTATTTTGAAGTATGGGAGAAAGTAGGAAAACATCTGCTGATGCTATGACTGAACAGTTTCTCATCTTGACTCTAAGTAGTCAGCCTCAGTGTCAGTTCAGTAAATCTAATCCCGAGCCTTGCTCCTCTATAACCCCATTCAAAATACTTGTCAGTCAAGGTGGACCATTCCACTTCTGATCTGAGAGTTCTTGGGGATCCTTTGAACTCAAATGATTCCAATCTGTATATAACGATCAGGAGGGAGGAAACATTTTAGGAGTAGAGAACAAGAATAGGTAGTCCTCCTTGATAAGAGGGCAAATTTATGTGGTTAAAGGAATCACATATATACATGTAAACTGCCCCAAAACATCTGATAATAAAAGGGATTTACTGTCAGGCACAGATGGATAGCTTCCAAGTACTCTGAATGAAAGGGCAACTACTACCCAAATTAAAATAGAAAAGTCCCCTGGGGTTATGAGAGAAAGAGAAGTCAGGAGAAAAGAGCAAGCAGATATTTCAGTAAGAAGTGGAGGAAAAACAGGTTATATTTCAGGTTGTGTGGTTGGGGGGTAAGGAGGGTGAAAGTAAAGAAAGGAGAGATAAAATTGTTAGGCATGAACAAAAAGTTTTAGCAGGACAATAGTTGAGAAAAGATAGCTCTTGCAGGGGAAAGGACAAAGGATAGACTCAGTTCACCTGGGACAATTTTAAAATCTATAGGCCAAGAGTGGAAAGATGGAGAAAGCAATCATAAAACCTAATGGAGATCCAGACAAAAGAAAATAAGAACTAAGGGCCGCTATAGATGGAAGCCAAGTCCTAAGAGTACTGAGAATAAAAAGAGGGGAAGCATCATAGAACCTAAGATAAGGAGAAGAGGCAAAATGTGTGGAATCAAAGGAACAAAGAATGCAGTGGTTCAAAGGCATCCTTGACGAACTGAATGTAATCTCAGCAATAGGGGAAAGTTCAACTTAAACTAAAATCACCTAATACAGAGAGAACAAGAGAGGAAGAATGCGACAGATATAGGTAGGGGTTTTAGGGAAGAACTGGTTGCAGTTAGTCTAAGACAGAAAACCCATGCCATGGGAGAAATCTATTGTTTTGGGGCCTCTGCTCACTTGTCAAAGGATCTGGTCACAACAACAACAAAAAAAGATGAGTTTAAAATATAAGAGACAAAGAAGAATATATAAATCCTGGTCTTGACTAGAAGATGCATGTTAGTGGATTTGTATTAAGTAGATAAAAACATAAGGTATATAAGCAACTATGCTTTCCCACATAATGATTTTCCAAAGAAATATAAAATGAAAACGTGATTTGGAATAGCTAGATAGCACAACAATGGAGTGCCAGGTCTAATGTTAGGAAGACATGAGTTTTAATCTAGTTTCTGACACTTACTAGCTGTTTGACCTTGGGAAAGTCACTTGACCTCTTTTTATTTCAGTTTCTTTATCTGTAAAGTAGGGATAATAAAAGCAACTACCTTCTAGTATTGTTGTGAAGATCAAATTAGATAAGATTTGTAAAGCACTTAGCATAGTGCCTGGTGCAGAGTAAGCAGCTAGGTGGCATTGGGCAGCTAGATGGTACAGTGGATAGGGCTTGGAATCAGGAAGACTTATTTTCTTGAGTTTAAATCCAACCTCAGGTACTTACTAGCTGTGTAACCCTGGGTAAGCCACTTAACCCTGTTTGTCTCAGTTCCTCATCTGTAATGTGAACTGGAGAAGAAAATGGCAAACATTCTAGTATCTTTACCAAAAAAAAAAAGTCCAAAGGGGAACACAAAGTCAAACATGACTGAACAACAACAAAAGTTAACTACTATTATATTATTAAAGAAAAAGCATTCCTAAGTGCACAAAATATGATTTGAACATGCAACTCAAATATTGTATCTCATGGAAGTTGATTGCGTTAGAATTAATCCAAAGAAATCTAAATATGGAGATCTTCTTCTGTAAGAATACAAGATAGAAGTATCTTTACATGTATCAGTGATATCATCACTGTAGCTTATCTCAATGTATGCACCTTGTAAAACAGACACACCTTCTGAACCTACATGATTCTTGTTCATTTTTTCCTAGTGATCCATTAAGGATTTATCCAACACATTTATCCCTTGCTGTTGTTACATAACAAGACAATTTGTTTCATTTACTTTTTTAAATATTGCTGACCAGAAGGTAAGTTCCTCCAGATATTGTTTGAACTTTGTGTCCCCAGGCTCTGCATAGTGTCTTTTACATAATAGATACTTAACAATTTTTTTTCAAATTGAATTAGAATAGTTCTGGAATATTTCTTATGGCATCTTTCACATAAGTCATCTTTCAAATTATAAACCAGATTACTCATGCCAACCATGCATCTCTCTATTATCCTTGAGACCAACTAATCTCAGTCCATATAATAAATGCAGGGGTTGGTAATGGTAACCTCTAAAATTCTTTCCAGCTTTATGATGGGCATTTTTTAACTTTTCAGTTATTGCATTATGTATTGTTAGGTCAATCTCTTTTGAAAAGTTATGCATCTCTTCCCAATAGCAGAGTAAGCAGTAAGTTGCTATCACTCTCTTTTTTTGATCTCTTAGCAAACCAGAAAATACCACTCCAGGAAAAACCTTGGAACACACTAGCAGAAAGACAGGGTGGAACAATCTCTTAGTTGGGGCATTTTGGAGGATCAGCAGGACAGGTCCCTTTCTCTAAGGTAAAAGGGAAGTGTTTCAGCTTACTGGAAACAAGCCCTACCTCAGCAAACCAGGTTGGGGATCCTGAGCCCCAGAGTGGTGCAGCAGAAAAACACCAATGCAAAGTCCACCCCATGCTCCTTAGCATAGCAAGGAGAACCAGCAGCCTCCAGGTCATAGAAAAATCAAGTGCACTGGTGCATCCCAAGTCAGACAGGTTTCACACAGAAGAAGACATGTACTTTACTTTGCACAGCCTCCTCCAGCAGTCAGAGCGCCTTGTGAGCCCTGGGTGGGCAGGCACCCTCCAGTAAGCAACTTCCAAGTGGTTTACAGCAGTCCCAGGAAGGTAGGTGTCTTCCACTGGAGGCACCATTCCCTGCTTGAGCACAGCCCCAGGCAAGCAAATGTCCTTCAATAATCAAACCCCTCGGGGGGCGGAGCCAAGATGGCGAAGTGAAAGCAACGACTCACCCAAGCTCCTGGAAAAAACTCCTCTGGTTATCTCTGGGGGGAGAGTCTGACCAGACTTTGGAGGTATAGAATCCAGTGGGTGACGGACTTTGACGGATTCAGAGCCCAGGTTGGACTGGAGGGTCCACGAGAGGGATCTGTTCCACGGGGGTAAGATCCCGGCGCACAGCGCAGCGCGGTCGGCGCGACAGGGCGGAGGGGACCTGAGGGGCCCGAGAGTGGCGGGTGAGACCAGCGGAGCAGGAGATAAGCCAGGCCGAGCCGATGAGAGCCGCTGAGCGCTAGATATCAGCACAGCAGACCTTAAAACCTTCATCCTAAAGACTGGACTTCGGTGGGTCAGCTACTTGAACTTCCAGGAGTTGGGATGGCGGAGTGATCAGTAAGTGCTCTCTCCTCGCCCCTGATGACCATGAGGGAACCATAAAATTCCTCCCCAGATTAATCCTGGAGCAGCGGGAACAGTAGAAGGGGACGGGTGGTCTCACAACACCAGAGGCTGGAAAAGTGGCAAGGGGGGATTCTTCCTACTGTGGCGGAGGCGATCTGGAGGGACAGACAACCGAGGGCAGAGAAAATTCGCACTGAGACCCAGGCAAGCCTCAGAGCCGGGAGACAAGCCCCAGGAGGGGCGGGAACACGCATTAATTTCTAGGCGTACCCCAGCCCTCCACGGGAAAAGGGAAGACAATAGGGAAGCCAGGATCACCATCCCCTGACCTTGCCTTTGCCTCAAGTCAGCTGAGGAGATCTCCTGAGACCAGACCACCCCTCCCACACACCTAACAAGCTAACCCCAGGATTGATCTGGGAAACAAAAAAAAAAAAAAAAAAAAAAAAAAAAAAAAAGCCTGCTTTCAGCCTAGACACACAGCAGCCCAACTTAAAAGATCTGTATCTTCTGACTGAAAGAACCAAAAGCTACAACACTCAACCAACATCATGAATCAGAAAAAGCAGAAGAAAAGTGAAAAAACCATAGAGTCTTTCTATGGGGCTAAGGACCAAAACACAAACACCAAAGAGGTCAGAGCTGAGACTGTACTTCCATCTGAAACCTTAGATGGGACTATGAATTTCTCGCAAGCACAACTAGATTACCTGGAACGTCTGAAGAAGGATATAAAAGAAAAACTGGCCAATGATTTTAAAATTATAAAAAAAGAATTCACTGATGAGAACATCACTCTGAAAAAGAAATTTCAAGAAACAGAAAAGGAAGTTCAAAAATTAACTGGAGAGAATAACTCCCTAAAAGGAAGAGTTAATCAAATGGAAAAGGAAACCCAAAACCTAATTGGGAAAATTGAGCAGATGGAAAAGGAAACCCAAAACCTAACTGGGAAAATTGGTCGAATGGAAAAAGAAATACAAAAATTAAATGGAGAAAATAGCTCCTTTAAGGGAAAAATTGCTCAGATGGAAAAGGAAATGCAAAAGCTAACTGAAGAAAACAATACGATGAAGATTAGTATTGGGCAAGTAGAAACTAATGACTCAATGAGGCAACAAGAATCAGTCAAACAAAATCTAAAGAATGAAAAGATAGAAGAAAATGTAAAATATTTAATTGGAAAAACAACTGACCTGGAAAATAGATCCAAGAGAGAAAACTTAAGAATTATTGGCCTGCCAGAAACCCATGATGAAGAAAAGAGTCTGGACAATATCATCCAGGAAATCATCAAGGAAAACTGCCCAGAAGTACTAGACCCAGAGGGCAAAATAGTCATCGAAAGAATCCACCGTTCCCCTCCTGAAAGGGATCCCAAACTCAAAACCCCAAGAAATATCGTTGCCAAATTCCAGAGATATCAAGTGAAGGAGAAAATACTACAAGCAGCCAGAAAGAAACAATTCAAATATCAAGGGCACACAGTCAGGATCACACAGGACCTTGCAGCTTCTACATTAAAAGATCGAAAGAATTGGAACCCAATATTCCGTAAGGCAAAGGAGTTGGGACTTCAACCAAGGATCAACTATCCAGCAAAGTTCAGCATAACATTTCAGGCAAGGAGAAAGTCATTCAACGAAATAAGGGATTTCCAGAGCTTCCTGACCAAAACACCAGAACTCAATAGACAATTTGATCTTCAAATGCAGGTCTCCAGAGAATCATAAAAAGGTAAACAGAGGGGAAAAAACAAAAACAAAAACTTGCTACTCAATTAGGGCAAACTGTTTACCTCCCTATAAGGGAAGATGATCCCTGCTAATCTTGAGAACTGTGCAGCTATTATGATAAAAGGGATATATGTAGAGGGAAGGGGCATAAAGTAAATGATGTCATGTCAAAAATATGATTTAAGTATGAGAAGGGAATGTAATAGGAGGTGTGGAAAAGGGGAAGCAGAAAATGGCAAATTATATCACAGGAAGAAGTACAAAACTATAGTAGAGGGAAGGAGGGGAGGGAGATGAGCATTGTTTGAGAAGTACTCTCATCTGATTTGTTTAAAGGAGGGAACAATAATCTTAAGTAGATAATCCTAACTAGCTCTATAGGTAGTAGGAGGGGAAGGGGGAAGAAAGGGGAGGGTGGCTAAAAGGGAGGAAAGAAGCAATAAGAGTAAAGGGGAGTAAAAGGGAGGGGGGCTAAAAGAAGGAGGGGAAGGCTGCAGGAGGAGGGGGAGAAAAGTGAATACTGTTGAGGAGGGGAAGGGAGACGGGAGAGCAAAAAGCACAAATGGTGGGAAAGAGGTTGGAGGGAAATACACAGATTGTAATCATAACTGTGAATGTGAATGGAATGAACTCTCCCATAAAACGGAGATGGATAGCAGAATGGATTAAAAGCCATAATCCAACAATATGCTGCTTACAAGAAACACATTTGAAACGGGGGGATACACATAGGATAAAGGTCAAAGGATGGAGCAGAATGTATTGTGCTTCAGCTCATTTAAAAAAGGCAGGAGTAGCAATCCGAATCTCAGACAAAGCGAATGCAGAAATAGATCTAATCAAAAGGGATAAGGATGGAAACTATATCCTGCTAAAAGGCACCATAGACAATGAAGCAATATCATTACTAAACATGTATGCGCCAAGTGGTATAGCATCCAGATTCTTAGAGGAGAGGTTGGGGGAGTTGAAGGAAGAAATTGATAGCAAAACTATACTAGTGGGGGACCTCAACCTCCCCCTCTCTGAACTCTATAAATCCAACATCAAAATAAACAAGAAAGAGGTTAAGGAGGTAAATAAAACTCTGGATAAGGTAGATATGATAGATCTTTGGAGAAAATTAAGTGGGAATAGAAAGGAATATAGCTTTTTCTCAGCGGTACATGGAACATTTACAAAAATTGACCATGTACTAGGACATAAAAATCTCAGAATTCAGTGCAGAAAGGTAGGGACAATCAATGCATCCTTTTCAGATCATAATGCATTAAAAATTACATGTAATAAAAGGCCATGGAAAGAGAAACCAAAAATCAATTGGAAACTAAATAATCTAATTCTAAAGAAGGGTTGGGTTAAAGAAGAAATCATAGAAACAATCAACAATTTCATTCAAGAGAATGACAATAGTGAGACAACATACCAAAACTTATGGGATACTGCAAAAGCAGTTATTAGGGGAAGTTTTATATCTTTGAATGCTTACATAAATAAAATAGAGAAAGAGGAGATCAATGACTTAGGCTTGCAGTTGAAAAAGCTAGAAAAAGAACAAATTGAAAATCCCCAAGTAAATACCAAATTAGAAATACTGATAACCAAAGGAGAGATTAATAAAATTGAAATTAAGAAAACTATTGTATTAATAAATAAAACCAATAGTTGGTTTTATGAAAAAACTAATAAAATTGTTAAACCTTTGGTCAACCTGATTAAAAAAAAGAAAGAAGAAAAGCAAATTACTAATATTAAAAATGAAAGGGGTGAACTCACCTCCAAAGAGGAGGAAATTCAAACAATAATTAGAAACTACTTTGCCCAACTTTATGCCTACAGATTCGATAATCTAAATGAGATGGATGAATATTTTAAAAAATACAAATTGCCCAGATTAACAGAAGAGGAAGTTGAATACTTAAACAACCCCATCTCAGAAAAAGAAATTGAACAAGCCATCAATGAACTCCCTAGGAAAAAATCTCCAGGGCCCGATGGATTCACAAGTGAATTCTTTCAAACATTTAAAGAACAGTTAATTCCAATACTACATACACTATTTTTGAAAATCGGGGAAGAAGGAGTCCTCCCAAATTCTTTCTATGATACAAATATGGTTTTGATACCCAAACCAGGAAGAGACACAACAGAGAAAGAAAATTATAGACCAATTTCCTTAATGAATATAGATGCAAAAATTTTAAATAAGATTTTAGCAAAACGAATACACATCTTATCACGAGATTAATACATTATGATCAGGTAGGATTCATACCAGGACTACAGGGCTGGTTCAATATTAGGAAAACTATAAGCATTATTGATCACATCAACAACAAAGCTAACAAAAACCACATGATTATCTCAATAGATGCAGAAAAAGCTTTTGACAAAATACAACATCCATTCCTACTAAAAACATTGGAGAACGTAGAAATAAAGGGAACTTTCCATAAAATAATAAGCAGTATCTATCTAAAACCTTCAGCAAGCATTATACGCAATGGGGATAAGCTAGATGCATTCCCAATAAGATCAGGGGTGAAACAAGGTTGTCCATTATCACCACTATTATTCAATATGGTACTAGAAATGTTAGCTGTAGCAATTAGAGAAGATAAAGATATTCAAGGAATAAGAATAGCCAAAGAAGAAACTAAGTTATCACTCTTTGCAGACGATACGATGATTTACCTAGAGAATCTCAGAAATTCAAGTAAAAAATTATTTGAATTAATAAACAACTTTGGCAAAGTTGCAGGTTACAAAATAAATCCACACAAATCTTCTGCGTTCCTATATATTAGCAACAAAATCCAACAGCAAGAGATAGAAAGAGAAATCCCATTTAAAGCTAGGGTAGACAGTATAAAATACTTAGGAGTCTACCTGCCAAAACAAACCCAGGCATTATATGAACACAATTACAAGACACTTTTTGCACAAATAAAGTCAGACTTAAGTAAGTGGAAAAACATTAGTTGCTCATGGGTAGGCCGTGCTAATATAATAAAAATGACAATCCTACCCAAATTAATATACTTATTTAGTGCCATACCAATTAAACTATCAGACAATTACTTTCTAGAGCTGGATAAAATAATATCAAAATTCATTTGGAAAAACAAAAGGTCCAGAATATCAAAGGGACTAATGAAAAGAAATGCTTGGGAAGGTGGCCTAGCGCTACCAGACCTCAAACTGTACTATAAAGCAGCAATTATCAAAACCACTTGGTATTGGCTAAGAAACAGAGAGGTAGACAAGTGGAATAGACTTGGCACTCAAGATGCAGTAGGCAAGCAATATAGCAACCTTCTGTTTGATAAACCCAAGGACCCCAGCTTCTGGGATAAGAACTCATTGTTTGACAAAAATTGCTGGGAAAACTGGATAACAGTGTGGCGGAAATTAGGCATAGACCCATACCTGACACCGTACACAAGAATAAAGTCTAATTGGGTACATGATTTAGGTATAAAGATTGATACCATGAATAAACTGGAGAAGCAAGGAATAGTGTATTTATCAGATCTATGGAGAAGGGAAGAATTCTTTTCTAAAGGAGAGATAGAAAGCATTATGAAATGCAAAATGGATAACTTTGATTACATTAAACTGAGAAGCTTTTGCACAACCAAACCCAATGCAACCAAAATCCAGAGGGATGTAGTAAATTGGGAAAGAATTTTTACAGCTAATGTAGGGGATAAAGGCCTCATTTCTAGAATATATAGAGAACTGACCCAAATGTATAATCATACAAGTCATTCCCTAATTGATAAATGGTCAAAGGATATGAAAATGCAATTTTCAGAGGAAGAAATTAAAGATATCTATAATCATATGAAAAAATGCTCTAAATCACTATTGGTTAGAGAGATGCAAATCAAAACAACTCTGAGGTACCACATCACACCTATAAGATTGGCAAACATGACAGAACAAGAAAATGATAAATGCTGGAGAGGATGTGGGAGAGTTGGAACACTATTTCATTGTTGGTGGAGCTGCGAGGGCATCCAACCATTCTGGAGAGCAATTTGGTACTATGCCCAAAGGGCTACAAAAATGTGCATACCCTTTGACCCAGCAATATCGCTACTAGGACTATATCCCCAAGAGATCATAAAAATGGGAAAGGGTCCCACATGTACAAAAATATTTATAGCAGCACTCTATGTGGTTGCCAAAAACTGGAAGTCAAGGGGATGTCCATCAATTGGGGAATGACTGAATAAATTATGGTATATGAATGTAATGGAGTACTATTGTACCATAAGAAATGATGAACAAGAAGACTTCAGAGAGGTCTGGAAGGACTTATATGACCTGATGCTGAGTGAAAGGAGCAGAACCAGGAGAACTTAATGCACAGCAACGACCACAGTGTGTGAGAGTTTTTTCTGGTAGACTTAAATTTTTGTAATAACACAAGAACTTCTTACAAAAAAAAAAATCGCAAAAGTGGTTCTCAATGCAAAATGTCTTCCACACTCAGAAAGAGAAATATGAAAGTCACTCACATAATGTAACAGATCATGTTTGTGTATGTGTGTGTGTTTGTGTATCATGTTCTGATTTGTTATACGATTTCTTTCATTTATCTTAGTCTGACTACATAGCATGACTATAGTGAAAGTATACTCAATAGGAAAGTATATATCTATACAGAATTGTATGCAGTCGTGGGGAGGGAAGGGGCGAGTGTGGGGTAGGTGGGGGGGATAAAATCACAATTGTATGGCAGTGATTGTTAAACATTAAAAAATAAAAAAATAAAAACAAAAAAAACCCATAAAAATAAAAATAAAAAAAAAATCAAACTCCTCCAATCTTTACCCTATCCTTCCACTCCCAAGCTTCAGCACAGCCCCTGAGAAAAACAGAAAAACCCCACCTGGTATCAGTACCACCAGGCATCACTACTAGGACCCCAATTCACCATCAAGTAAGCTGTCAGACCCCTAGAGTCCCCAGATACCAGCACCTGAGGCTCCAGTACACAAAGCCAGTGACCAGGCCTTTGATACGCAGCACAACAAATTTGGGGCAGTGCCCCTGTGCTCTAGCAGCAGACCTCAAATTTAAAAGCCAGGAAATAGGCAAACATCATGAGCAAGAAACAGAAAAGAACACTGACCATAGAGAATTATTATGGTGGTAAGGGAAGATCAAAACACACTCAGAAGAGGGCACCATTGTCATTTACATCTGAAACCTCAAAGGGAAATACAAATAAATGTGTCCCAGTCCCAAAAAGCCTTCTTGAAAGTGCTCAAGAAGGATTTAAAAAGTCAAATAAGAGAAGTAGAAGAAAAAGGAGAAAAGAAATGTGAGGAATTCGAGAGAGTCAACAGTTTGGAACAGGAAGGACAAAAATTGAAGAAATGTAGAGGTTGATAAATTGTAGAAAACCATTTCTTAAAAAAATGCACTTGGCTGAATAAAAAATGAGGTACAAAATTCCACTGAAGAGAACTCCTTAAAAAACAGAATTGGTCAAAAGGAAAAAGAAGTACAAAAGCTTACTAAGAAAGTAATTTGTTAAAAATTAGAATTGGAAAAGTGGAAGCTATTGACTATGAGATATCAAGAATAAGGCAAACAAAATCAAAGAATGAAAAAATAGAAGAAAATGTAAAGTATCTCATTGGAAAAACAACTGACCTGGAAAATAGATCCAGGAAAGATAATATAAGTATTATAGGACTACTTGAAATTCATGATCAGAAGAAAAGCCTAGACAGTATCTTTCAAGAGATCATAAAGGAAAATTGCCTTGAGATCTTACAACCAGAGGCTAAAACGGACATTGGAATAATTCACCAATAACTTCCTTGAGGAATCCCAAAATGAAAATGCCAGGGAATATTGTAACCAGATTCCATAATTATCAGTTTAAGGAGAAAATACTGCAAGCAGCAAACAGAAAGCAATTTAAATATCATGTAATGACAGGTAAGATTACATACGACCAAACAGCTTAAAGGATCAAAGGGCTTGGAATATGATATCCCAAAAGTCAAAGGAGGTTGCAATACAATCAAACATCAAATACCCAGCAAAACTATGAATAATCTTTCAGGGGAGGAGATCGATATTCAATAAAATAGGTCACTTCCAAACCTTCCTGATGAAAAAACAGAGCTCAACAGAAATTTTGATCTTCAAATTCAAGACTCAAGAAAAGCATAAAAAGTTAAACAGGAAAGAAAAAATTGTTATTCAACAAAGGCAAACTGCTTACATCGGTGTATGGGGAGGTGATAATTGTAACTCTTGAGAACTCTCTCTTTATTACAATGTTTACAAGGACAGATTGTTAATAACTGACTTTGATGCTACGATAAAAAATAAGAGGTGAAGAAAGAATTTCCCTGTGAGAAGAGGAAAGGAGTAGAAAGAAAAGAGGAAATTATATCACATGAAGAGGTCCAAAGACCTATACCTATACCTACAGTACAGGAAAAGAAGGGAAGGAGGTGACATTGTTTGAATCTTAACTTCATCAGATTTGGCTCAAAGAGGGAAAAGCATACAGACTTGAGTATAGAAATGTATCTTACCTTATAGGAGGTAGGAGGAGAATGGGGAAAGAAAAGGGAGAGAGTGGTTAGAAGAAAGTTCAGGGTGATGGATAGGGAGGTCACAAACAATGGTGGTAAGGGAGGAGGCAAAGGGAAAAAAAGGAGAGAGAAGCACAAACAGATGTGGGGGATAGAATTGAGAGAAAGACATAGTTAGTTATCATAACTCCAAATGTGCATTGCATGAACTCTCCCATAAAACAGAAGTGGTGGCAGAATGGATTAAAAACCACAATCCTGCAATGTGTTGTTTAAAAGAAATACATTTGAAACAGACATACACACAGAGTAAAGATAAAATGCTAGAGCAAAACATATTATGCTTCAACTGAAGTAAAAACGAAAAATCAGGGGTAGTAATCCTTATATCAGACAAAGCAAAAGTAAAAATAGAGCTAATTAAAAGAAATAAAAAAGAAACTACATCCTTCTAAAGGGTACCATAGAGTAGACAATGAAGTAATATCGATGCTAAACATATATGCACCAAGTTAGAGGAAGAAATAGACTGAAAAAGTATACTGGGGGGGGGGGGGGAAGCTCAATATCTACCTCTCAGAACTAGATAAATCGAACACTAGATAAACAAGAAAGAAGGACGTAAATAGAATTTTAGAAAAGTGAGATTAGATAGACCTCTGGAGAGAATTTAATGGTGATAGAAAAGAATATACCTTTATTATCAGTGGTACATACAATCTACACAAAATTAATCAAATATTAGGGCATAAAAACCTCACAATCCAATACTGAAAGGATGAAATATTAAATGCATCCTTTTTAAGCCACAATCCAAAAAAAAATTACATATAATAAAGGGTCATTGAAAGATAGACTAAAGATCAATTGGCAACTAAATCATCTAATCCTAAAGAATAAGTAGATCAAATAACAAATCACAGAAACAATCATGAACTTCAACCAAGAGAATGGCAATAATGAAACACATACCAAAATTTATGGGATTAAATCAAAGTAAGTTTTAGGGGAAATTATCTTACATGAACAAAATAGAGAAAGAAGAGACCAATGAATTGGGCATGCAACTAAAAAGCTAGGAAATGAACAAATTAAAAATGTCACATTAACCACCAAATTAGAAATTCTGAAAATCAAAGGGCAAGATTAATAAAATTGAAATCAAGAAAACTGTTGAACTAATAAATAAAGCTAAGAACTGGCTTTATGGAAATAAAATGAAGCAGATAAGCCTTTGCTAAATTTGATTTTAAAAAAAGAAAAACAAGTTACCAGTATCAAACATGAAAAAGGTGAATTTGCCCCCAATGAAGATGAAATAAAAACATTTAGGAGCTATTTTGCCCAACTGCATACCAATGAATTTGACAATCTCTGTGAAATGGATGAATACTTACAAAAATATAAATTGTTGTCCCATTTTCTTCACATCCTCTCCTACATTTGTCATTTTCCCCTTCAATATGTCAGCAGTTTCCAAATACAAGTATAAGCCAAGTATAACCCTAAACATATTCTTCCTACTATTCAATTCTTGTCTCAATTTATCAACTTTCTGTTCTACCATATTTATCCATGTTTATTCCTTCTCTTTCATATATATCTATATGCACATATAGATATATATGCATATATATAGATACACATATATGTATGTGTGTTGTACACACATATACATGTATATCAAGAGAAATTCATAATATATGTGTGTATATGCATGAGAAAGAGTTGTGAATGGATGGATAGATGTTTGTACAAACTCAGTGAGTTACCAATTTAACTACTTCCTTAACTGGACATATTTCAATAGAAATCCTCATTGAATCATTCACACTCTTTCATATAATACCTTTTGTGACCATTAATATTCAACTTTGTGATAATTGGTAGAATGGGGATTATAAACAGTAAAATAAAGCAAAATAGTTTATACAAGATTTATCTCTGACTTAAGCCTCATTATCATTGTGCTTTAAGCAACTCAGTCAATGAGTCACATCTAAGATATTCCTAAATAGTATTGTATATTCATGACAATCATTCTATCTGCATTCTCAGGCCCTGATACTTACAGCTGTACACTGATAAACAATCAATGATTTAATCAACAAACATTTACTAAGTGCTTATTCTATGTCATAATCTGTGCTAGATGTTTGGGATAAAACATTAAAATGAAATAATTTCTACCAACAAGAAGCTTATTTATTCTTTTTAAAGATGTACTGGCAGTATTTAAGGAAACTGGATTTAAGCCATTAATATTTTTCATCAATGTTTTACAGCAAATGATACTACAATTTTCCCCAAAGAGTATTCACTTTTTAACCTTTTTTCAATGGTGATACCAAAATTTCACAACCAGATTTTGATTCTATAAGACTATTAAAAATTCTACAATGCTTGTCATTCTCGACAATGTCTCCCTCTATTGGTCCTTTTGTTTCTTCCCCTTCACCCTTCTTACTTATAAGTTATACTTAGTTAGCAGGAACAAAAGGGTGATTCTTCTGTCTCTTTGAATTGAAAGTTATTTTCCCAGGTTGACTTAAATAGTTGCTTAAGAGTATCTTGAAGTATGAAAGTTACTAGTTAGTCCTGGGCACATTCTGCCTTTGAAAAGATGCTGTCATTGAGTAGCAACAAGGTGTATTCATTATATTGTAAGAAATCAAAATCAGTGAGGGGGAGTCTCTAAAAAAATTTGAATGAAAGGTAAATGCATAAGAAAAATTATAGTTAACTAAATGATATATTTGACTCCAAAATTTGAAAGAAAAGAGCTATTTTTTATAGGATTGTAGTCTTTCAGAGACTTTCTGTTTTTACTCCCCTCAGTGTTCCAGAGAAATTTGAGTACACTATGGAACAGATTTATTGTTTTCATTCCATTTGTGTCTTTTATATGGTGCCATTCTGTCATCTATTAAGATTCAGGTCATTATGAACTTTATTGCTGCCAACTAGCTCTCCTGCTCCATAATAAATTTAGTAAAATGAACAAACTTTTTTTAACTATCAAATTCATTTTCATCCAGTTGTAGAAAGAGCTCTTCTACCCTATTCTATAATAAGTCTGCCCTTATTGTTTCATGTTGGAACTTTTTGGACTGTATTGTGGACTCTAATTTCAGAATAATGAATGCCTAAAACAGCACTTTCTTAAGATAAATTAACCTCTGTTGCAACAAAACAAAACCTAGTTTCTGACATTAGGAAACTAATTATCTACCTCTTTGTGTTCTTCCCAATTGTGGTTTGAGTTCCTCTCAGAAATATTAAGATATTTTTCAAAGACAGAAAAGTAATAGTGAAAGAAACATTAACATTGATAATGGCAAGACGATGCCTAGAGAGGGAAGCCTAAAGTAGGCAATTATAGTATGGAAACAATTTCTTGGCCCTTTCACTGTTGACTAAAATATTTGGAAATGACACAGAAATAAGATGACTCAAAAAGATGGAAAAATAAATCTTTTTTAGTATGTATAGTACAGATCATTATTGAGATGGCTATGCTTCCTTAATAAAAGGAAAAATCTGGGTTATTTTGTTTTGTTTTGTTTTGTTTTGTTTTTAATGAGAAGATGTCTCAAATCTGAATGAATATATTGGAATAAGCTAAATTTGCTACTGACATTCTTAACATAGCATATAGGGTTCATAGATGATAATTAACCGTAACTATCATAAAAGTAAAAAAAAAAAGATATTGCTCATTATCTGAGGCTGAAATATCCCCTTTTTGTAGTAAAACAATACTTTTGTAGCAAAAAAGGCTAAGGGCAAATGTATGCCACCATATGTACAAATTAGGGGAAAACAAGATTATCACCCTAGGCTACTTCATATGAGACCTCTTATAAGGAAGTAAAACTAATAAATGTTTTTTAACAATTTGAAAATGTACATAAAATTTCACATCTATGTAGTCCAATCTCTCTATTAAAAAAAAAGAAATGTATTTTTTTCCTTCCTATGTTCATCACAGTAAAAAGAAAATACTTAACCAAATAAATCCCTTACCTTAAAATCGTTACTAATGGATAGCATATTTTATTGTCGATCCACAATCAAGTGTCAAAGGCTGCAAAGGCCAAGGAAAATAAGTACTGAGAGAAGACCATTGGATATGGCAACTTAATAACTTTGAAAAAGGTAGTTTTGGTGGAATGATAAGGTTGGAAGTCAGATCATAAAAGTTTAAGAAGAGAGTGAGAGGAGCGAAAGTGGAGCTCTCTAAAGTAGAATCTTTTTGAGTTTAATGACAAAGGGCACAAGAAAAATAGAATGGTGATTAGCTGGGATGAGAGGTTCAAGCTTGTTTTTTTCTTCAGGATAAGGAAAACATGTAGGCAGTGGGAAATAAACTAGTAGAGAGGGAGAGATTGCAAATAAAAGAGATTGGAAAAGTAACAGTGAATGCTCTCATTTTTTTTCTATAAAATATGAGCCATAGTGTTTACCTGAGTAGGAATCAGGGGAGCCATGAGGGGTTTGAGGAAGGCTGAAAAGTTTTGGAAGAGATGCTGTAGAGAGTAGGATAGTGAGTTAATAAGGGAAATATAGTAAGTAGAATAGCCTAGCAGTCATAAGGGCCCAGTTGCAGCTATATAACATAAATTTGTCATGAATCCAGCCAGAATTATTGTGTGATTTTTCTCTACCTTTTCTCAATACCATAGGCACAAAGGCACAAGGTTGAACCTTGGTTAGGATGTATTCAGTCATATGATAAGGTGATGAGTGATTTGAGTATAAAGTTGAATTGGTTTACCAAGAAGTTAAAATGGGGAGAAGAGTAGACAGTGGCTGGTGCAGGGGAGATGTTTTGGGGGAGGATTGAGAGAACAAGGAATTGGAGGTCACAATGAGGATGAAGAATAAGGGTATATTAGGGAAGACAGTTGGAGAGCTCTAAGGCCAATAGATTATGGTTAAAAAATGAGATTTCAGAATTCTTAAACATGCAGGTGGTATATTTGTAGTTGATGACATTATCAAAGATATGACCATCTTTGTATATGTGTGGCTGAGGTGAGGTATAGGAGAGTCTAGATGATGTATCTATTTGAAATTCATCTTAATCTATAATGTGAAGTAGGGATTTTTCAAACTTTGATAGAGTTTCTCCAGCAGTTTGCATCACATACTGAGATTTCTAAGCTACTGGTGTTTTGATGGTTGTCAATATTCTGCTACTATATATGTTTCAGTGTGTTGGGAAGTTAATCAGTTCTACTGATTAATACCTCTCTGTGCCTCTCCCTCTATCTCTTTCTGTTTCTCTCTGTCTTTGTGTCTCTGTTTCTGTTCCTGTCTCTCTTTTCTCTCTCTGTCTCTATCTCCCTCTCCCTCTTTCTATCCCTTTTTTCTCCCTCCCTTCTTCATTCACACACACACACACACACACACACATACACACACACATACACACACACATGTTCAACACAATGGACAATGAGATGGAAGACTTGCCTTTGACACTTGCGAGTTGTGGAAAAATAGGCAAATATAATCATATAATTTCTAAGTAACTCAAGAAAATATATGACTTATGTCATATGCCTTGTTGATCTCGTCAGAGTTTCCACACCAGGAGTGCACTACCCTGATAAAATCACATATATTATATTTTAAAATATGAGAGATATAGCTGAGCAAACTATGAAGCAAGTGATTGAATAGGATTTCAATTTTTTCTGTTCTTTTACTCTTATATCTTCATGTCTTCAATTTAGGTTTATTTTCTTCCAATTACTTTGATTTTTTCTTTAGATTTCATAGCAAGAAATGATTAAGAAAATAAACTTCATAAAGAACATAAATGTGTACTGTTTCCAGACAATGATGCTCAGATAATTAAATCAAGAATGAATGCATGAAAGTTATTTCACAAAAGGGATATTGATTTAATGTTGTATAGGTTGAATGCCAGCCTCTCCTTTTAAGATTAATGTTTAGACATAGAAATTTAAAATTAAATAATGAGTTATAAAATTAAAATATCTGGATAATTATTGGCAAATATATTTCTGAAAGATCTTAAGGGAGCAAAGGAATAAATGTATAAAATATCAGTAACTTTCAAAATTGGAGAATTATGAAAAGATTTAAAAGGATTTTTCTAGGGCATTGGGAACTTTCTTTTTTTCCTGCTTCTTCAATAGGAGGTAGAAAATATAATTGAATCAGAAATTACCTGACTGAAGTTCACCTATTTACTCCCCAGATTGTCTTACTTACTCTTACCTGCTTACATATTAGTAGATAAAGAATTCCAAAGAAGAACCACTATAATGCAACTAAAGTGAAATTCCCTCAAAATTTTAATTCCCTAAAAGTTGCTGTCAGGGAACATTCTCCATATGCTCACTATGTTAGCTTAATAGCCACTATTGATGTATTTCCATTTATATATTCCAGCCACTCCAAAGAATGAGAATTTTAGATCCCAAAGATATTCATTTACTTAGCAATGAGTAAAACAAATGATATTACAGGAACTCCTATGTTAAAGAAAATTCAGGAATGATAATAAATATGTCATAACCCACATGTAAACATAGTTTACACTTTCACAGAAGTGTATTCAATATCAGTGGAGAAGAATGACACAAAACAGAAACCTTGCAAGAAATTGAAATAATGAGCTCAGGATAACTTGCAACTATGTGTTTTGCTGTAAACTTTCTGTCTCAGTAAGTTCCCCTAAAAGGTCTTTAACAAATATAGTTGCTCTGTGGAACAGATGCTTCCACCACTAAGCTGAGTTCAGACAGGCTTTGCTTGATTATCACCACTCTGGCCGTGGTATCTCAGCTAAACTAATCAATATGCTTGGTGTCTTCTTGTTTCGCTGCTTCCAATCTTTATTCTCTGCTCACTTGAACTTAGCCCTTCTCAACAAATATAACACAACATCTTCAAGTTTAGCTGGTGTTATCTTCAGATTGTTCCTTTTGCCTCTTTTTTTCTTTCTTCTTTCTGGCTTTAGTTTCTGAGTACATTTTGTGAGCAATTTCATGTCACCTTACAGTTAATAACCAAATTTCCATCTTCTGTTTATAATCAGACACTTTATAATACAAGTCTAATTTCTATGTCCAGTATGTTTCATAAAGTCTATACTCAGTACTATGTTCCAGTATACTAAGACTAGTAAACTTCAAAATTTCCAAATGTCTCAGAACCAAGTTAAAACAGCTCTTTCTCTTCTAATCTTGAAGAAACAACTCAATACCAAATTGCTCCATATTAAAGGGATAGTGTGTTCATCCTTCATTGCTGAAGAAGACCATGCCATCAGAGAAATAATGACATGAGTTGCACTTGGATTTGTTTTGAGTGAGGAGGGCTATGCAGGTCACCAACCTCACTTCTCCTCCAGAGCCATCTCAATCCAGTGACCGGATATTCATCAGGATGACTGGAGATGATCCAGGATGAGGCAATTGGGGCTAAGTGAATTGCCCAAGGTCACACAGCCAGTGAGTGTCAAGTGTCTAAGGTGAGATTTGAACTCAGGTCTTCCTGACTCCTGCACTGGTGCTCTATCTACTGCACCATCTAGCTGCTCATTAAAGGGATAGCACTGTTTAGGAGGAAGAGAACATAAAATTAATTGTTGAAATTATTGTGGTCAATTTTTTATTTCTGAATTATTAATAATGCTGAAGAACATATTTAGAAGTAAAACTAAAAACTATTGGAAGTCGAGTAAACTACAAATAGCTACTTTATTTATCAGGGCATTGGAAAAATCAGATGATCCTTAATGTGTTTAAGGACAGTAGCAAAAAATTTAATTTGCTGAATTAGAGCTAAATTTTTAGGATAATGGTTGATATTGAAAGGTTAAATGATGAAACAAAAGGATCAGCATTTGAAAAATAGAACTATCATTAGAACTGAATTACTCTTAAGCAGATGATAATAGAAAAGTTGTGTTAGATACTGTTCATTCATTTTATAAAAAACTATTACATATATGCTGTGTACACATAACAAAGTGCTCAGGCAGATACAAAGAGATGATTAAAAAAAACAATCTGAGGGGCAGAGTCAAGATGGCAGAGAAGTCAGAAAGTGGCCTGAGCTCTCACCCATTTCCCTCAGGGAAAAAAGAAAAAGGTAAATCAAACCACTAAACAGATTCTGGAGTGACAGAACCTTCAAAAAGATGAAGTGGCAAAAATTTCCAGTTCAATATAACTTAGAAGGACTTCAGGAAAAGGCTGAATCAGTTCAATGCAGCCCAGTTCAGATGGTGTCTGGTTAAGCCAGCAGAAGGTTCTTAGACATAGCATAGATCAGCAAATGAGTTGCCTTTGCTCTGCTTCAGGAGACCAGCAGTTAGACCTCCAGTCTCATCACAGAAGGCAAATTGTGAGCCTCAGAACACTGAAAAAACAGGCATGACAAGACTGGGTCACACCCAGCATAGTGGGCAAGCTGCAAGTACCTGAAGTTAAAATGTGGAAAATTAGTGACCATACCTCTTTACCCCAGCATAAGAAGTTTGAGATAATGCTGCCATTCACCTGAAACAGAGATCAACTTTAAAAGTCATGAAGTAGACTGAGAAATGAGTATGAAATTGAGGAGATCCTTGATCATAGAAAGCCACTACGACAGCAATGAAAATCAAAGCCAAACTCAGAGGAGGACAATGCCAAAATGCCTACATATAAGGCCTCAAAGGGGAATATAAATTGGTCTCAAGCCTAATTGAAAGAGCTAGAAAAGGATCTTAAAAATCAAGAGAGTTGGGAGACAAATTTGGAAAAAGATATGAGTTATGGAGAATTATGGGAAAAAAAGAATTAATAGCTTGGAAAAGAAAGCACAAAAATCGAATGAAGAAAACGACTCCTTAAAAAAAAAAACAATTGGCCAAATATGGTGAAAAATCCACTGTAGAAAACAACTCTTTTCAAAGTAGAATTGACCAGATGGAAAAGGAAGTATCAAAAGTAAGAGAAGAAACTAATTACTTAAAAATTATACTTGGACAAACAGAAGCTAATGACTCTATGAGACATCAAGAATCAGTCAAATAAAGCTCAAATCAAAATCAGTCGAATCAAAATTTAAGAAAATGAAGAAACAGAAGGAAATGCAAAATTCCAAATTAGACAAAAAAAATGACCTGGAAAATAATCCAGGAAAGATAATTTAATATAATTTAAGAATTATTTTACCAGAATACCATGACATGAAAATCATCTTTCAAGAAATTATCAAGGAAAACTGCTCTGATATCCTAAAACCAGAGAGTAAAGCCATCATTGGAATAAACTACTGATCAGCTCCTCAAAGAGATAACAAAATTTAAACTCCGAAGAACATTGAAGCCAAATTTCAGAATTATAAGATCAAGGGAAAAGTGCCACAAGCAACCAGAAATAAGCAATTCAAATATCAAGGAGCCACAGTCAGGATTATACAAGTTTTAGCAGCTTCTACATTAAAGGATCAGAGGACTTGGAATACGATATTCTAGAAAGCAAAGGAGCTTGGATTAAAACAAAGAATTAACTACTTAGCAAAACTGATCATAATCTGTCTAGGGTAAAAGATGAGAATTCAGTGGAATAGAAGACTTTCAGACCTTCCTAATGAAAAGACCAAAACTGATTGGAAAATTCAATATTCACATACAAGATGAAGGGAAGCATAAAAAAGTAAAGAGGAAATTAAAACAAAAATTAACAACGTGATATTCAATAAGATTTAGACTTTTTCCTTACACAAGAAGATGACACTTGTAACTTTTGAGAACTTTATTTGTGCAGTTAGAAGGAGTATACATAAGCACAGAGTACAGGTATGAGTTGACTTTGAGCTGATATAAAAATAAGGGTTAAAAAAGATTGTACTGAGAGAAGAGAGGAAGAAACAGAATTGGTTAAATTACATCATAGTAAGAGGTACAAAAGACTTATCACAGCAGAGAGAAAGAAGGGAGCAGTGAGCATTGTTGGAACTTTATTCTCATTGAATTTGGCTCACAGAGGCAAACGCACACACTTAGTTAAGTATAGAAATATGTATTACCCTAAAACTAAAAAGGAGGTGGGGAAATAAAAGGAATAAAAAGCAAGTGGAGCTGATAATTCCAATGTTATATCAATTATTTGGAAAAATTTGCAAGAAGAATCCTACCAAATTTCTTTTAGGAAATATATATGTTGCTGATACTGAAACCAGAAAGAGCCAAAATAGAAAAAAGAAAAGTATAAACCAATTCCCTAATGCAAAAAAAAAAAAAAAAAAAGCAAAATATTATCGAAGAGATTACAGCAATTTATCACCAAAATACACTATGACAAAGTGGTATATATAGCAATAATCCAGTGCTGATTGAATAATATGAAAACTATCTGTATAACGGGTCACATCAATAACAAAACTAATTGAAATTATATAATTTTCTTAATATACTTATAAAGAGTTTTTGACAAAAACATCACCCATTCCTATTGAAAACACTACAGAATATAAGAATAAATTAAATTTTCCTTAAAATGATAAGCAATATCTATCTAAAACCACCACCAAACAATATGTGTAATGGAAACAACCCAGAATCATTTCCAATTAGATCAGGGGTGAAACAAAGATGCCCATTATTACCACTGTTGTTCAATATTATACTAGAAATGTTAGCATTAGCAACGAGAGAAGAAAAAGAAATTGAAGGATTTAGAATTTGCAAATAAGAAACAAACCTATTATTCTTTACATATGATATGACACACTTAGAGAATTGTAGAGAATGTACTAAAAACTCCTTGAAATAGTTAATAACTTCAGCAAAGTTGTAGGATATAATAAGCTGACATAAATCCTCAACATTTATATGTATTACGAACAAAGCCAAACAGGAAGAGATGGAAATAAAAATTCTATTTAAAATAACTGTAGACAATGTAAAATATTTGGGATTCTACCTGTCAAAACAAACCCAGGAACTATATGAACACAATTACAAAACACTTTTCACAAAATAAAGTCAGATCTAAAGAACTAGAAAAGCATCAGATTCTCGTAGGAAGGCTGAGGTTATAAAAAAATGACAATTCTACCAAAATTAATTTACTTTTTCAATGCCATACCAATCAAACTACCAAAACAATTTTTTAGAGTTAGAAAAAAATAATGAACAAAATTCATCTGGAGAAACAAAAAGTAAAGAATATCAAAGGACTTAGTGAGAAAAAATGCAAATAAAGGTAGTCTAAGTCATACCAGGTCTCAGACTTTATTATAAAGTAGCAATCACCTAACTCTTTGGTATTGACTAAGAAATAAATTGTTGGATTAGTGAAATGCATTAAGTACACAAGACTTAGTAGTCAATGATTATGACAATCTACTATTAGAGAAACCCAGACTCCAGCTTTTGGGATAAAACCTCACTGTTTGACAAATATTGCTGGAAAATGTCTAATTGATGAATGGTCAAAAGATATGAACAGGCAGTTTTCTGAGGAAGAAATTAAAGATATCCATAGTCATATGAAAAAAAAATGCTCTAAATTACTATTGATTAGAGAGCTGCAAATCAAAACAACTTTGATGCACCACATCACAACTATCACATTGGTGAACATAACAGAACAGGAAGATGATAAATGCTGGAAAGGATGTGGGAGAGTTGGAAAAATCAATTGTTGGTGGAGCTGTGAGATGATCCAACCATTCTGGAGAGCAAGTTGGAACTATGCACAAAGGGCTACAAAAATGTGCATACCCTTTGACTCAGCAATACTGCTTCTAGGATTGTATCCCCAAGAGATCATAAAAATAGGAAAGGGTCCCACACGTACAACAATATTTATAACAACACTCTTTGTGGAGGCAAAAACTGGAAATCAAGGGAATGCCCATCAATTGGGGAATGGTTGAAGAAATTATGGTATAGGAATGGAATGGAGTACTATTGTGCTATAAGAAATAATGGACAGGAAAACTTCAGAGAGGCCTGAAGAGACTTACATGAAATGATGCTGAGTGAAAGGAGCAGAACCAGGAGAACTTTGTACACAGCAACAACCACAGTGTGTGAGGACTTTCTCTGGTAGACTTAGAACTTCATTGCAATGCAAGGACTTAAAAAATTCCCTGTAGTCTTTTAAGGAAAATGCCTTCCATATCCAGAGAAAGAACTATGGAATTCAATCGCAGAATGTAGCAGATCATTTTCTTTTGTGTTACATTTTGGCTTGTTATATGATTTCTCCCATTCATTTTAATTCTTGTATACAATATGACTAAGGTGAAAATGAATTTAATAGGAATGTATGTGTAGAACCTATATAAAATTGTATACTGTCTAGGGAAGGGAAAAGGGAACTGGAGAGGAAGGAGGGGGAAGGAGGGAAAGAAAAAAATCTAGGTTGTATGGTAGTGATTTTGGAACACTGAAAAAAAATAAAGAAATAAAAGACATCAAGAGAAAAAAAAAAGTCCTTTTCCCAGTAACTGGGATCTTTGGGTTTCTTGAACACCATACTGTTTTATTTGTTTGCATCTGTAGATCACCTATCTTATGTATTCCAATGATCAATCTATCTCTTTTTTTAGTCTGTATTAAATAAATGATTATTGCTTTGTAAAAAAAATTTGCTGGGAAAACTGGAAAAATTATAGTAGAGACTAGAGATCAACCAATATCTTACATCCTGACAAGATAAGGTCAAAATGGACAAATGATTTAGACATAAGGGATAATACCATAAGCAAATGATAAAAGCAAGGAAAGTTTTCCTTTCAGATCTATGGAGAAGGGAGGAATATATGTCCAAAACATAGGGAACATTATGAAATGAAAAAATGGATAATTTTGATTACATTAAAATTGATTTGTACAAAGTCAAAGCAGCCAAGATTAGAAGAAAAGCAGAAAGCTGGGAAGCAATTTTTACTGCTAGTGTTTCTTATAGAGACATCATTTCTAAAATATGCAGAGAACTGTCAATTTTTTAAAGAATATTAGTCATTCCCCAATTGACAAATGGTCAAGGAATGTGAATAGGCAATTTTCAGCTGAATAAATTAAAACTATCCATAGCCATATGAAAAATTGCTCTAAATAACCATTGATTAGAGAAATTCAAATTAAAACAACTCTGAGTTACTCATACCTATCAGAGTGACTAACATGACAGAAATGGTAAATGATAAATGTTGGAGAAGATGTAGACACATTGTAACACTAATACATTTGTTAGAGGAGTTATGAACTGATCCAACCATTCTGGAGAGCAATTTGGAACTGTGCCCAAAAGGCTATAAACTGTGCATGTCCTTTGATCCAGAAATACCACTACTTGGTCTATATTCCAAAGATATCATAAAAAAGGGTAAATGACCCACATGTACGAAAGTATTTATGGCAGTTTCTTTTTTTGTGGTGGCCAAGAATTAGAAATTGAGGGCATTTAATTTTCATTTAATATTTAATTGAGTGGCATCAATAGTGAAGTGGCTGAACAAGTTGTAGTATATGAATGCAATATAATTCTATTGTGTCATTAAAAATGATGAGCAGGTGGATTTCTGAAAAACCTGTAAAGACTTACATGAACTGATGTGGAGTGAAGTGAGCTGATCCAAAATAACATTATCTACAGCAATAACAACACTGTGTGATGATTCACTATGATTTACTTAGCTCTTTTCAGCAATATGATGATCCAAGACAATTCAAAAATATTCATGAAGAAAAATACTAACCACATCCAGAGAAAGAATTATGTAGTCTGAATGCAGATCAAAGCATACTGTTTTCACTTTTTCTATTCTTTCTTTCTCCTTTTGTTATTCCTTTTGTTTTGATTTTTTTCACAGTATGATTAATGTGGAAATGTGTTTAATATGATTGTACATATACCAAGTTGCTTGCTGTCTTTGTTAAGGGGTGGGGGAAAGGGAAGAAAATTTGAAACTCAAATGTTACAAAAATGTATGTTTTAAACTATCTTTACATGTAATTTTTAAAAAATACCATTAAAAAGGCAATTGCAAAATAAATCAAGCATATAATGTTAAAGGAGAGAAATCAAGGAAGGAGATAAGTCATAGAGAAGGAAATATCCTAGCCTTTCTCTTCACACAATATTCCAACAATGAGAATGTCAGACTAAATAGTATAATAGGAAAGTAAAGAAAACCTTCAGTGGGTCGTCTTCCAGCCCAAAATCAAACTTTCTATAACAGGTACTTTGTCAAGGCAGGAACTTTGTAATAGGCATGATCTGGGAGGCAGTCCTCAGAACACCAAACTACTTCAACAGCTCAGGGATGCCAAGAGCTGATCAGGTAATCAACTCAGGAATGCAGAGGGTCCAGGAGCCTGGTGAAAGCACCCTGAGATCCAACACCAGATGCTTCCCTCAAGACTGTATCCTGAAACCTCTTCACTTCTTCCTCTTTAGTATTTTCCTTGGTTCTGTAATCAGTTCCTATGAATTCAAATAACCACAGATAAATTTTAGATTTATTTTTTCCAGCACTGACATGTCTCCTGACTTTTCAGTCTTAAGTTCTCAAGTGTTCATGGTATGCTTAGAACATCTATAGTTCGACATGTCCAAAAACAAATTAATTATCTTTTTTCCCCAAAAACTTTCCCCTCTTCTTATATTCCATTAGTATAAAGTGAATCACTTCTAGTCAACTAGACTCAAACAACCTAGTTTATCCTTGTTTCCTCACACTCTTTAATTCTGCCCCATGTCCTATCTATCTTTGTAACATCCTTCAGACACCCCTTTCTCTCCTGATAACTATCATCATCTCTCTCCTAGACTATAGCAATGAGAACTCTGTCTCAAGTCTCTGTTCCTTTCAGTCCATCTTTTTTTCAGTCAAATTTCTTGTCTTCCTAAGGTTTAAGAGGGATTACGTCACTCCCTCATTCAATCAACTACAGTGGCTTTCTGTTTCTTCCTGAATCAAATATAAAATCTTTTGTTTGCCTTATAAAGTTATACAAAACCTGGCCTCACCTTCCTTTAATATATATATATATATATATATATATATATATATATATATATATATATATATATATATATATATATATATATATATATATATATATATATATATATATATATATATTTTGCTTTATACTGTCTTCTATCACATACTCTGTTATCTAGAAACACTGTCTTCCTTGCTATTCCTTGCATAAGGTACTCAATTCCAAACTTTTTGCTGCTTATCCCCTATAACAGACATTCTCTCCCTCCTCATATTTACATCTTAAATTACCTGACATTCTTTCTCTCAGATAAAATTCTACCTTCTCTCAGAAGCCTTTCATGATCCTCCTTAATTACAGTGCCTTCCCTCTACTGATAATTTCTCATTTGCCCTGTAAATACCTATCAATACCTAATTGTTTGAATGTTGTCTCCCCTACTGCATTGAGAGCTCCTTGAAAGCAGGGATTTCGTTTCATCCCTAGTACTTAACACTGTGCCTGAAACACAGTAAATTCTTAATAAGTACTAGCTGACTGGTCAAAGTGTACAGATACCTGAAGTGATGTGTTAATTTCAGCAACTCAATTACTGGAGCATGTCCACAGTGCTGACTCAGAGTCTAGATTCTCCACTCCTCTCCCAAGTGTACAACAATCTAAAAGCAGATTGTTGATGTAGTCCTCCACCCAAGAAGGAAGCTCTGGGATTCCCAAGACAGAAATGGATCATAGACTCAACTTTGAAAATGCAATCTGTTAATAAAGGATTCTTGGATTGCACAGAGCAGATGTCTGGGCGAAGAAGAAACAAAAAAAAATATTATGAAGCCAGGGATACTCAAGACGAAAACCCAGAAAAAAAGAATAATTCCAAAGTATCTACAAACAAAGCTTCAAATAGAAACAGCTTGCACACAAATAAGAATGCGAACTCATAGAAAAAATTGTTAAATTGCGTGAAATGGGTTTTTAAGGGTATTTTAAATGAAATGAGGGGCAGCTAGTGGTTCAGTGGATAGGAAACCAGACACAGAGTCAGGAAGACCCGAGTTCATATCTGTCCTTAGACACTTAGCAACTATGTGACCTTATAAAGAATCATTTTTTCCTCAATTTCCTCATCTGTATAATAAGCTGGAGAAAATGGCAAATCACTTCACTACCTCTGCCAAGAACACTTCAAATTAGGTCAAAGGGTCAGACACTGCTGAAATGAAACAGCAACAATAACAGCAACAATGGAATGAAATAGAGGAAAGAATTAAAAAGAAATTAAAACCATGGAAAGAGAATTAACTTGGTAAAAGAGGTGCATTGTTTGTGTCAGTAACAGACTCTTTGAAAATTAGAATGGATAAAAAAGACATCAATTGATGTCTCCATAACACAACTAGGAGTATTAAAGCAAGGTCAAAATATTAAAAAAACAAAACAAAACAAAAGATAATATAAGATATTTCATTTAAAAAAATCAATTGTTCTGAAAAAGAAATAAGGGAGAAATATTTTTTTTTAATATTGGACTACATATGGCAGTGATTAAAAGAAAAAAATAGATCACATTTTAAGAAATCTTGAAACTTTCATAGAGCTCACTTTAGCAGAGGGAAAAGTGAAACCGGAAAAATCTCTCAGTCATCTCCTGAAGTAACCCTCAAAGTGAAAACTCCAAGTGAAATAATAGCTAAAATCCAGAGTTTCAGGCCAAAGAAGAAAACATGCTGCAAGCTGCCAGAAAGTCTTTAAATAGAAAAGATTCACAGTCAGGATCACACAGATTTGGCATGACTACTGAGAGAGAGTGAAGTAGGCAGAATCAGGAGAACAATTTATAATATACTAACAGTAAGAATGCTACCTACTTTCTGACAGAAAAGTAATGGACTAGATATGTAGAGTGAAACATTTCAGACATGGACAATGTGGGAATGTGTTTTCCTTGATTAGGTTTATTTGCTTTAGGGCTCCTCCCCCATCACTGATGGAGGAGTGTAAGAAGGAGAAAGGGCTCTGGTTTATTCATTGAAAAAAATTAAATTTAATAAAATGAAAAGATATCCAGTAGAGAAGATTCCAATACTGAAAACAGGGAATATAGAATCTTTATACTTGGTAAGTATAAAGCAGACAAACCTCCCCAAATTCACAAGAACCTTCTATAAGGAACATTTTACAGAATTACATAAATAAATAGCATTAAAGAATGATTACACGTAATACTAGATCCAACTTCACACTTGTTATTTAATTTGTTAAAAGAGTTTTTATTTTGACTTTCATAAGTTAGTATTATGTTAGGTCTTAATTGAATAGAGATTTTTTTTGTCATTTAGTGTGAATTTCATTTATATAATTGCAGTCATAATGTGATAATCCTATCCTTTTTTTGGTGTGTGAGGATAGTTTGTCCTTTTTTGAATTTTCTTTTCTCCCAAGAAAAAATACTTGTATAGTAGCTAGAGAGCTGACCAATAAGAGTGACCTAGATTCAAGTCTCACCTCTCATATATGTAAGCTTTATCAGGACAAGTTGTTTAACTTTTCAGTATCCTGGTGCTTTAATAATATAATTTTCAGTGGAGGTAAACATTTGTATTATTAGATACTGTTTCCTTTGATCACTAGTTCATTGGAAATGAATATTAGTCCTTTACATTCATGTCATTTCCCCTACAGATTTTGGATGTTGAAATTTTATTGGAGATATTGAATGCAAACTATTCCCCTGGTTTAACTTTGTTTTTTTCTTATTCTAATTAAAATACTTTAATTTGGCCTGAACTATTTTATTTTTTGCTTATCTCAAGTGATGGCTTCTCTTATTTATTTCTATTCTCATATTTTCTCTTTTTAAAATATTTTCTATTATACAGTTACTTATTTCAGCATGCTCACTATCCAGAATCATAGTATACCAATCTTATTGTGAATTATCACCATTTGATAATGGTGCTAAAGGTCTTCTTTTTGTCTAAGATGGGACATTCCTATATTTGCTTAATGTGGCAATCTAATTGACACTACCAACCCACCACTGCAGGATGTAGAAAGAGGGATGCATTTGTAGTCAAAGTTTCTGGGTTCAAATCCTGACTTTTCTACTTGTTAGCTATCAAAGAATCTCCTTTTGAGTTAGCTTCATCATCTGTATGATTGAAGAGGATTTATTGGTTGACCTCTAAGGACACTCTTCTAGTACAAAAAGCTATGATGAAATGACTTAAAACCTTAAAAAATTTGTCAAAAGACTGCCTTGGTTGTATGACAGACAGGTAGAAAGACAGAATTAGCTGAAGATAGACATATACACATTTCAGAGTAACTAAGAAATGGTTAGTAGTGTGTTCTAACATTTAGAAATGATGCAATTTATGTTTCACTTAAAATTGGCAGAGATACATCTGATGCTAAGCTTTAGACCTTTGATTCATAAAATATGACTTTTCAAATTGCATGTTAACACTATTTGTCATCACATAAAGTACATTTGAATGTAGGAATAGCTCATGTTATAAGCTCAGACCTAAACTTTCTCAGTTTGTGTGGCAGAAATAATTCCAATTATTTTAAGTGCAAACAAACTAAGTACATACTTCAGTATGGGATAGTTGTACACAGAGATATTTCAAAACTTGGAATTTCTTGTGGATGATACAGAGCTCTGTAGAGTGAGAACAGCTGTGTAAGCAGTTTCCTAAAGAAAGACGGAGAGGAGGGGGAATAGTTCATCTCAAGTTGAATTGCTTCATTTGAGACAAGATGAGTGTTGATTAATGGAGCCAAATGTCAACTCAATTAAAGTAATTCAGGTTTAACAAGGAGACTTTGGTGACATTTATCTATTGACAAAAGCCCTCCTGAAGCAAAATCACATGCAGTTTTAAGAGAATTAGCTCCACTCTATCTAACAAAGTGGAAATTCAATCCCAGCGTTTTAAAGCATAGGGTCAGTGTTAATAATTTTAACTACCTGTCATTTATCCTAGTATTACAAAAGGGTTGTTTTCTCCCCTTTTATCATAAAAGGAATGTTTCAAGTTTGCAGTGGCTTCAGATTCCATTGTTTATTGATGTTGATAATATTACACAATAGATAGAGGAGTAGGTCTGTCATCAGAAAAACCTGAGTTCAAAACAAACCTCAGACACTTCTTAGTAGTTATTTGAGCCCAACCACATCACTTAATGTCTGTTTACTCTCAGTTTTTCAATAGTAAAGTAACAAACATCAAGGATACTTGTGAGGATCCAATGAAATATTAATAAAGCACTTCCAAAGAATGTGACACATAATAGATACTAAATAAATGCTCTTTCTTTTTCCTTCCCCCATTTTCTCCATGTTGGACTATAGATAGTATTCACAATTTCTCATTAATAAGAGTAGAGTGGTACAAAAAATGGAGGGAAGGGGGTAAGACACCATCAATGACATATGCTATTGGAAAAGCAGATGGAGTTAGAACTAGATCATTTGACATTTGTGCTGAGTTTCTAAGAAACAGCAAAGGAATAAGGCAAAAGTTTCCATAAAATTGATTAGATTCTCTATAGATAAGTTAGAGAAAAAACATGGATAAGAATTGAACACTATAAGAAGGCATGAGTGGGTGGGCATTGATACCAGTTGGGATGGAGGTAGTGTCACAACCCTGAGAATCATGGATCCATTGAAATCTAAGTGATAAAAGTATCACTTTCAAATACAGTGGGAAAAATCTCTCATAAAGTTGCCAAAATGTGAAGCAAAACTGAAATGGAAGTCAATTAAAATGAGTAACCATGGAATTAATAGGACAGTTAAAAGGATATATTTTTTGTGCTCCCAACTAAAGCAAAACAAAGGCAACATGTTGCAATAGAAATCTAATAAATATGCAATTCCATGAATTACTTCTTAAGCACTAAGAAGTGAAATATACTAATCTGAAATTTCAGTATTATATTAAACAATTGAATCTGTTAAGGTATTGTTTCCTTACAACCAAATGAAAAGTATATTAAGTCCCTGCTTATTGGGATAAAACAATAAAGAAAATATTTCTTGTGTGAAAATGTAATGTGACGTTCAGCAAATTATACCAATATAAATAAGTATTTCAGGGAGAAAAATATGCTAAGTAGAGAGGATCTGCTGACTGTGACTTAAATTAGCTTCTTATTCTGGGAATGAACTAGAATCCCACTGTAAGTACTGAAGAGGAATGAGCAGAAGGGGTTCATTTCTTCTTTTTCATTTTGAGCATTTCACATAGTGAAATGAAGACTTGGGGCAGTTTTTTGCTTTGAAGCAACTTAATTTGGTATTCTCTGATGCTTTCATGGATCTGTGATCTCATCAATATGGCTACTTGCTTCCTCTAATGATGGACCTTACAACCTACAACGCCTTGCCTAGTCATTGACCTTCCCAAAGAGTCCTTGAAATTTTATGAATGTAAATGCAAAACCAATGGAGCTATATATTGCTTATCTATCACTCTTGACATGTGATTTAACTATTTGTTTTTCTGATCATGCACTTTGCTGATAGGATCCTTTAGGATATTTCTGTGATTCCCCTTTTGTAATGTCTTCCAGCCTGCTCACTCCAAGCATACACCATTTTATTGCCCTTTTTAGAATCTTCTTTCATTTTTTTCAGAGATTATTTTACTGTGTGATATCCAGCCATACACTATACAATAACAACAACAACAGCAACAACAATAACAATAATAATATATTAAAAAACCAAACATTTAGTTCAATGGGAATTTGAGGACCATGTAGTACTTAGGTTCTGAAATAGTATTTTATTTTAAGGTGTTGAAAGGAAGAATTTGTTTTCACATTAATAGGAAATTAGTATTAATGGTCCCATGATAAATACTACATGAATAATGGTTTAAGGAACTAAAGATGTTTAATGTGGAAAAGAGAAAAGTCGGCGGGAGGGGGGCATGACAGTTGTATTTAAGCATTTGAAAGAGCTATTGCTTTGCAGTGGTATTGGACTTGTTCTATTTGATTCCAGAAGGCAGATTAGGAGCAATGGGTACAAATGATAACACACACATACACACACACACACATGCACGCAGTTGTCTAAATTATATATAAATATATAATTGTCTGCATTATAGACCTAATGTCAGAAAAAAAATCACCTCACAAAAATATTACTGCTGAGTCATTTCAGCTGTGAACCCATTTGGAATTTTCTTGGCAAAAGTACTGGAGTAGTTTTCCATCTCTTTCTCCAGCTCATTTTACAGAAGAGGAAACTGAGGTAGACAAGGTTAATTGATTTGTCGAGGGTCACACAGCTAGTAAGTGTCTGAGGCCCAATTTGAGTCCTCCTGACTCCAGAGTCGGTGCTCTTTCCACTGTATTACCTAGTTGCCCCCTCATTATAATAAAACCTGTCCAAAAATGGAATGAATTTCTTCTCCTTAGAAGTCTTCAAGTGGAAGCTGACCAGCTCCTTGCTGAATTTATAGATTGCACTATATTGATACCAAAGTCCCTTCCAGCTCTCAAGTTCTGTACTTTTGGGATTGTGAAATGAGAGTTTAAAAATGACATTCCTCCTTCTGTGTTGGGTATTGACCTCTCTGTGGAATCACATTCACTAGAGAAAAATTACAATTTGTATGTATTGTGATGATTCCTAAGTTCTGCTCCAAATAGGATAGATTCCATCTCAACACACTTATTCTGACTGCTACTTTTAAGTGAAGTGTATCTTGATGTCAGTTTTCATAATCATAAAGAATAATGTATAAAAACTGGATTAAACTTAGTACTTTTACAAAGACTCTGCTGAGTTAGCTTTCTTACTCAGTCCTCCCAGGTTTGCAGTTTGGATCCTCATGGGGAGAACTACTCCCAGATTCAAGGCACTCTGTGGGTCTGCATTTCTAAAAATATGCTTCATGTGCACCCTGCTGGAGCACAAACATTTAATAGTTAGCCAGTGTTCACAATTAAGTCAAATAAGGCGGTTCCTAAGGTGTCATAGTAAGAAGCCACAGAACATCTTATCCCTCCACCCACTATCATAAACCTAGAGTACCCTTTCCCACAAACATATACACTCCCAAAATGGAGAGAGAATACAAACTTAGGGATGCTAGTAGTGAGGCATATGTGCAGGGAGCATGTGGCTAAATTAACTCATGACTTAATTTTTCAGCATTTTAAATTCCTTTCTCTTCTTGGGATGGCTTCAGACTCTGGACAGTTTGTTAAACTGGGTTCCCATGACTTGATCCTCTCCACAATTTGACTCCTAACTGCCAGTTCTAATTCTCTCTTAAGTTTATATGTGGCTCTCTCCTTAATCATTGCCAAGCATCACACCCTTCGGATTTGCCTCCGCTGTCCCTCACTGATTCAGTATTTATGGTTTCCTGGATATTGTGTCTCCTATTGGATGAGTATCTGTGATGAAAGATATGGTTGATGCTGGGAGTTGGTAGAAATCCCTTTCCTGCATGTCAACCACATGTTATCATCTGGTGGAGAAACAAGCATCACATTCCACAAAGTTGCTTGCTTATTTGACAATTTGTTTTTTCAAAGTCGCCAAGATTATGATCAGTCTTCAGCCAAGGAATGGCAAACTGCATCTCTAATTCTACTAGAGAGAATTCCTTTATATGGTTAAAGGGATAGCTGGATGTAGACTTGCCCTTGCACTTTGATGCAATAACAACATACCACTGTTGTCTTCCTCAATCCTGTTCTTTTCATCAACTGGGCTGGAGGTACGAAGTTACTTGGTTTGACTTGATTTGATTATCAAATGACTTGAAACCAATACACATTTTTCATTCTTAAAGAAATGTACTCAGTATATATTTTGTTTTTATTTGCATATGCACACAGTTTTCTTTCATAAAATTTGAGGGAAGGGTTTCTTTTTTAGGTTTTGTCTTTATATTTCCAGTTCCTAGCATAGCACCTAGCATAATATAGGGGTTTATCAACATACTCTTTGACAGATAGATTGATTAATATCCTTGAGATAATTTAAAGATGAAGATAAGCAAATAGAAAACATTCCCATGTCACTAGATAAGAAGTAAATATACTTGATAATATCAATGAAATGAAGTTGGTTGCTTTCCTATTTAAACATAGACTGTAAAAAATATTGACATTTTAATATTTAGTTTTTTTCTCCTGGGATGGGAAGTAAAAATCTGGACTTGCAGTTTCATTAATATAGGAAAATCATGGAGAGCGCCTGCCTTTACCAAAGTAAATTGATACCTGTTAATTTTCTTTATGCTGTTTTCAAGTAAAAGTTATTTTGAATAGTAGCTATCTTATTTTTTCTGTTTAATCAGTTGATCGTGTTCTCATGTTTCATTTGTGTCTTAGAGATTCATTTAGTTTTGATTGTTCTGTCTTGTTTTTCACTGATTTTACTACTTGAACTTCTACTTTTTGCAATGTATATTCCCCTTTCTCCTTTCCCCCTTTCCTCAAACATCATTTTAAGTTATAAGCACTTTCTTCATTTATCCTAAATAGTTTTATAACCCTTATGGTCAGTGGTTTTCTTCTTGCTCTTCTTCCTCCTTCTCCTCCTTTTCTTCTTGTTTGATGCTACTTATAATCATTATGGAGTTACGTCTTCCTCTGGTTTTGCCACTTAGGATTTGCTTACTTCATACTATTTCGTAATTCCATTTAATTCCTTCACAATTTACTCCTTTTTTCCTCTTCACTTCTTGGATTGGAATTTGTGTTTAGCCCAATTCCCTCTAACATACTTAGATAAGTTAGTTAGGACTTCTATAGTCCCATTACCTATACATAAATATAGTATTCTGGATATTCCTGCTCCTGTTTATCTGGAAGGTGTGGTTGATTCTAGGGCCTACCTTGTGCTTCAGTTTCTTACTTGCTGAAAGTCTCCTTGTGATTCACTTCAGGGAAAGACCTTGTTTGATTTCCTCCTTCTTCTCTTTTCGTAGTTTTCAGTTTAGAGTTTGTTTTATTCCTTTCTGTGACCCTTACAGATCAAAGAGGGCTAATGGAGATTATATTGTTCTCAATACTATTGCATTAGAGGGAAGAGGTGGAAGCAAATAAGCATTTATTCAGTACTTATGGGGCTGGGACTGTGTTAAGTGCTTTAAAAATGCTCTCAATTTGATCCTCACAACAACTCTGAGAGGTAGGTGTTATTATTATTCCAAATTTGCAGTGGCGGAAAATGAAGTAAGCAGATGTTATGTTACCTGTTTGGGGGGTTGGGGATGTCACAGAACAAATAAGAGTCTGAGGTCTCATTTGAGCTCAGATTTTCCTGACTCTAGACACAGTGCCCTATTTACTGCACCACCTTGGTAAATAACTTTCATTGTTCTTCTCCTCTTATATGTTGTCCCTTTCTCCTTCTGTTGCATTCTGCATTCTGAGGAAGGTATGGGCAAGCCTTATCTGCCTGCACACTCACCTACCTATTGGGGCTGATTCTAACTCTGCTTCTGTTAAGTCAAGTCATAGCCTTGTTCAGGGCTGGCTTCTGGGAAGTTTGTGCATTTTTATTATACCCCATTTTCTTGCCACTTATCTTATCTTCTGGAATGAATTTTGGATTTTGCGTTGATTTCCTTAAGTTGATTGATTTTTCCCTGCTCATACCTCTATCACTTGCATATTTCAATATGCTAGTTCTAGTTTCCTTAGTTCAACTGTTCTGCCAACCTCTACCTTTATAAGCCCATCCTTCTATTTAGTTCTAGATTGTAAAGAATGCCTTGCTTCTGTTTATTTTAACAATGTCTTTATTATTAGGCCTTTTGGGGCCCAAAGGACAATTATATTGGTTTTTCAAAATGATAACTATACTTTTCTAGACTTTTCATGGCACAATCTCTACAAGAAGTTAACATTTCCCTTTTTTTTAGAGTAAAAAAATATTTTATTGTTAAACATAAAATCTGAAGAAGAATTATACATGAATTACTTTGAACTTGGAGGTGGGTGGCTATATGTACTTAAATAAACTTAATTTAATATGCTATTTCTTATTAAAATTTCAGCCAGATACACAATTTATGTACTTTCATCTGATTACAGCTTTAAGGTACCATAAAAACTATGTAAATCCAACAAAATATCTGATAATTTTATCACCACAATGTCAAAGTTAGTAAGAACTTCTCCATAGTACACTGTCAATTCGTCAAAATTTATTTATTTATTAATTATTCTTTCATTACCACATTTCACATCATATGCTTCCATGAATTCTGAATAACCAAAAATGTAAATGGGAAAACGCATTTATCTTGATCCTAGGCAGAAGTAATGATTTGTCTGCCTATTATATGGATGGAAAGTCATTAGAGGAAATATGTAATTGATTGCAACAACATGAAGGAAAAAAATGAGTAGATTGGTAGCACAATGGATAGAGTGCCTGCTGTGGAGTCATTAAGACGCATCTTCTTGAGTTCAAATCTGGCCTCAGACACTTACTAGCTGTAAGTTTGTGAAAGCTGTGTGTTCCTGGACGGATCATAGAGCCTTGTTTGCCTCAGTTTCCTCATCTGTAAAATGAGCTGAAGAAGAAAATGGCAAGTCAAACCAGCATCTTTACCAAGAAAACACTAGATGAAATCACAAAGAGTCATATGTAACTTAGAAACAACTGAACAACAACAACAAAGAAAAAAAACTATAAAAGAAAAACCTCTAAGAGGAAAAAAAAACAGAATTTTTTTAAACAAAAAGACAACTGGTAGCTAAAAAAAATGAACAGGTGAAATCAATATAGAATCATTAAAAATTTACAAAGGTAACTCCAATTCCACAATGGATAAAATGTCAAAGAATAGGAAGAAAAGATTTTCAAAAGAAAAAAGTGAACCTTTTAATAATTACTTAATTCTTTAATCTTATTAATAATCAAACATCTGCAAATTAAAACAACTATGAGGAACAATAATGTGCCTGTCAATTTAGTCGAAATAATTAAAGACAATCAAACATCGCTGGCACGTGTGTGGAGAAGTTCACTAAGCATGAGATTGAAATTTAGTAAAAAAAAAAAAAAAATTCTGAAAAATTATCTTTCTGTTTGCAACAGAAGTTAGAAAAAAAAAACCCATCTTATGTCATTAGACCCACTCATTTTCCACCATGTGTGAATCTTCCTTGATAATGTTATTTAAAAAATCTAAAGATTTCTAAGCAGTTTTTTTTTTTTTTTTTTTTTTTTTGTAATTGCCCTCACATTGGAAGCATGCAAAGTGTACAGGGTCAATTGTAAAAATATCAATACCATTGAAAACTGAAAGTAATCAAAACAGAGGAGTATAAGAAACATAAAGCTATACGATCCACATTTGTGAATTAATTCATGAAAGAGGTAGAAAAAAGAATTAGAAGAACATAGTGTTCATAATGGAAATTGTGAGTAAAAATGAATGGAAATGAAAGAACAAAGAACCCTAGTGGAAATCAGGCTTATCTGAAAATCAATTATGACATTTCATGCATTCAAATATCTTTGAAAGCAAATTGTTATAAAACAAGTTAAATTGGGTGTATAGATGGTTAAGATAAACTTTATGATAAATCAATTAAGAGCACCTATTCAAAATTAATTGAGTTCCACTTGCGTGTACAACACCATGATAGGTGTTAGAGTAGATACAAAAAGCATTTTTAAAAATACATTCAAGGAACAGAGACAAATGAAAATTTAAATTTAAAAAATACTTCATAATGAGCACCAAAAATTTAGACAAAAGGGAACAAATTTAATGATTTAAAATAAACAAAAAAATTGTTATAATTCTGGATCATCACTTATTAACCTTGAAATAGTGGACACTTTAGCCCTCCAGTCTAAGTTCGCTGACTGCCTGAAATGTATCTATCTGGGGATCAAGAGAATTGTGGGGCATGGCGAATGCCATGAGTAAATATATGCATAAAATTTCTTAGCTACATAGAAATAGATTTAAAAGGGAGGGAATGACAAAAGGAAGAATTGCTAAGATGTTATTATCCTGAAAGGTGGTAATAAGGACCTTTAATGATGCAATGACAGGGAAAGATACTTGTTATATATTTTTGAGAGAAAACTGATAACACTTGATAAAAGATGAGCTAAGAGAGGTGAAGAAGAAAGAATCAAATATATCCTTAAACATCGACATGAGCAAATAATTGTCCCAATGGTAGTGTTCATAATTAAAAAGGCCTAGTTGATTAATGTTAACTCCTAAGAGAACCCCAACTGATTCTACTAGACAAGTGGTTATGACCAATTGTGAGGAGAAGATCATTTCTCTGCACATGTTCCAGTTTATTGAATGAAAATTTCTCTGAATCTGTTCTTACCTGCCTGTCAAGTTCCTAACACAGGATCATTGACCCTAATGTATTCCTTCCCTTCTGGATAAACAAACTTAATGGGTTTAGTCCTTGCTAATATTAGAATGCCCTTTGTATAGTCCAACCTATTACTATAAATTTACCTACTATTTCTGTTCCCTAGTAGGAACTGTGATAATGTAAATTTGAAGCAGCCCAAACGTCACTCTCACCTTCACATTCCATAACATTGAATCACGCACCTTTCCAAGTATAAACAGAGGACACTGTTTATTTTTTTTAATTTCCTTGTGGGAATGAATTACCAAAATCCAGTATGACTTTAGAAAGAAATAATAATAGTTAACATTTATATAGAGCTTTAAGGTATCCAAATCACTGTATATATGTGGTTTCATTGATCCTTTGTCAACCTCTGTAGGCAATATAACTATTCCTATTTTAAAAATGAAGAAATTGAAGCTGAGAATTTAAGTGACTTTCTTTTCATCAATAATGGTACTTGAGACAGGATCAGAACTCAACTCTTCTTGACTCCAGGTCCAGTGCTTGATCTGCTGTGCCACATGGTTGCCTTCCTTCCAAAGTGGTCTGATGATCAAAAGTGCATTTGATTTTTGATTCTGATTTATTCCATGGTTATACCAATGGCTAATTGCTTAAGAGTTTTAGTTTGCATTTCCAGCCTTCAAGAGGACAGGTTTGTTACCTGAGATTTCGTCTTGTACCAGAAGGATACCAACCCCACTTTCTCTAGGAAGAGGATGCCAATAAGTCTCCACATTTACATAGGTTCTGTATTGACTTTTTAACAAACAGTTGGCTCAGTAATTCACTTTGCTGCATGCTAAGCAAAGAAGTAGGAAATATACTGTTTCTTTAGTTCCCTGGTGCCAAGTAGCAAATGTGTCCTTATTTTTTATTCAGTTCACTCTTTTGTCAGTTTCCCCTTCCCTTCCCTTCAGGGATATATTATCTCAGACCCATAAAACAAGTGTCCCTCAGGATATGATAATAGGTGAAGGACCACTGGATATTCACATGACAGAGAAGCCAGAGATTAAGGCTCAGGTATGTAAAGAGCTGGTGAATTTTATGCATAAATGAAAAATCTTATTATTTTTACACGTCCCCTGACTAGTCAATAAATTCACCACCAGCACAACAACAACAATAACAAAATTTGACCAATTTTAGGTTTATATAAACAAAACATTTTTGAGGTGGGAAGAACCGAGATGGCAGTTTCTGGAGTGCTCCTCCAAAGCCAAGTCAAATATCTATAAAAATGGCTCCAAACAAATTCTGGAGCTGCAGAACCAACAGAATGACAGAGTAAAGCAAATGTCAAACCCAAGAAATCCTGGAAGGTCGCCAGGAAGTGTCTGTCATACCACACAGGGAACAGAGCTCAGTCCAGTGTGGACCACACCAGCAAAGATGGATCCTGTATAACCCCTGGGGGGACTGAATCTCAGGCACCTGTGATGATTTCTATACTTCACCATCCCAAAATACTGAGAACAAATTGCAAAGGCAATGTAAAAATCTGTGGGACCTGTGTGAGAGAGTATAATGGTCAAACCCCAGTCCCAGGGCAGCAGGGGAGGGGACAGAGAAACCCGCAGCACCCACAGCTGCAGGAGAGGCAGCTGCAATCACTGTTTCTGCAGTTCTAACCCATAGATTGTTCAGGGATCAAGCAGATGACAGCAAACACGCATGCGCGCACGCACACACACACACACACACACACACACACACACACACTGGAAGCAGAGAACTACCTTAACAAAGAACTCAAAAGTTGAGTAAATGGCTGGGGAAATGAACAAAAACCAGAAAAAAGAGTCAGACTATAGAATCTTACTGTGGTGACAAGGAAGACCAAAACATGCAAACAGAGGACAACAAAGTGAAAGCTCCTCCATCTGAAACCTCCAAGAAATATCTGAATTGGTCTCAGGACATGGAAGACCTCAAAAAAGATTGTGAAATTCAAGTGAGAGAAGTAGAGTAAAAATTGGGAAGAGAAATGAGAAATAATGAAAAAAAACGAGTCAACGTCTTAATAAAGGAGACCCAAAAAATAACGGTTTAAAAAATAGACTAACCCAAATGACAAAAGAGATCCAACAAGTCAATGATGAGAAGAACGCCATAAAAAGCATATTTGGACAGATGGAATAGGAGGGCCAAGGACTCACTAAAGAAGATAATTCCTTAAAGACCAGAATGGAGCATATAGAAACTAATGACTTTAAGAAAAATCAAGAAATTATTTTAAAAAACCAGAGGAATGAAAAAATAGCAGACAATGTGAAATATCTCATTGGAACAATAACTGACCTGGAAAAGTGATCCAGGAGAGACAATTTTAAAATTGTGGAACTACCTGAAAGCCATGATCAAAAAAAGAGCCTTGACATCATCTTTCAAATAATTATCAAGGAAAATTACCCTCATAGTCTAGGACCAGAGGGTAAAAAAATATTGAAAAAATTCATTGATCATTTCCTGAAAGAGATCCCAAAAGGAAAACTCCTAAGAATGTTGTAGCCAAATTCCAGAGCTTGCAGGTTAAGGAGAAAAAATTGCAAACACTCGGAAAGAAACACTTAACTATTGTGGAAATACAATTAGGATAACACAAGATCTATGAGTTTCGACATTAAGGGATTCAAGGACTTGGAATATGATATTGCAAAGGTCAAAGGAGCTAGGATTAAAACCAAGAATCACTTATCCAACAAAACTGTGTATAATATTTCAGGGGAAAAGTGGTCATTCAATGAAATAGAAGACTTTCAAGCATTCTTGATGAAAAGACCAAAACTGAATAGAAAATTTGACTTGAAAACACAGGAATCAAAAGAATGATGAAAAGGTAAAGAGGAAAGATAAATCCTAAGTGACTTACTAAAGTTGAACTGTTTTTATTCCTGCATGGAAAGCTCATATTTGTATACTTTTTTCAGTGTTCAGGTAGTTGGAGGAATTATATACATGTAGACAGAGGGCACAGGATGAGTTGAATAGGAAGGGATGATATCTAAAAAAGACAACTAAAGAGTGACTGAGGAATACATTGGAAGGAAAAAGGGAGAAACAGAATGGGGCAAATTCTCTCTCACATAAAAGAAACAAGAAAAACCTTTTTAATGGAGTGGAAAAGGGGGGAGGTCAGAGGGAAAATGTGAACTTTACTCTCATCACATTTGGCTTAAGGAGTAAATAACTTGCAAACTCAATTTGCTTTGAAAATCTATTTCACACTACAGGAAAATAGAGAACAGCATAAGTAGAGTATGGGTGAATAATTGAAGGGAAGGCAAATGGAAGAAGAGGGTAATTCGAAGTAAACACTTTTGAGGAGGCATAGGGTCAAATAAGAGAATAGAATAAATGGGGGGCAGTCTAGGATGGAGGGAAATATACTGAGTCTTTCACAACATGCCTTTTATTGAAGCCTTTGGCATAACTACACAAGTATAACATATCAAATTGCTTGCCTTCTCAGTGGTGTTGGGTGGGGAGGAAAGAAGGGAGACATTTGGGAACTCAAAATTTCAAAAATAAATGTTAAAAAAAGTTTTTACATGAAATGGGATATAAGATATACGGGTAATAGGAATATAGAAATCTCTCTTGCCCTACAAGAAAATGGAGAGGATGTGGATAAAAGAAGGAAGGGGTGTAAGAGAAGGGAGGGCAAAATTGGGGAAGGGTTAATCATAATGCATGCTGTCTTGGGGTGGGTGGAGGGGAGGAATGGGGAGAAAATTTGCAACACAAAATCTTGTGGAAATAAATGTTGAAAACTTAAAAATAAATACATATATCTTAAAAAATCTAAAATAAATTTTTGAATACATATTTTACTTTGATTGTCCTGGCATCTTCTAGATGTAATTAAAATTATTATTATGAATTTTATAAAAATGTAAACAGCATTTTTCCTTGCACATAGGTACAATCCAATCCAATTCAAATAATATTTATTTAGCTCATATTATCTACTAGTTGCAAACAATAAAAGGAAAATGAAAAGCAGTTGTTACGTACTGGGAATGGGGTAAACCTGCAATCCAGGGAAATACAGAACTTTAAATAGTAGATGTTTAATAATTAGTTTATATTTAAAAGCTCCTTCTGTCACTGAATCTACTATAACTTTTTACGACTTTTTGTTTTGTAATTAATAATGGGTACTACATACACATATATAATTACATAAACATGTATTCACTTACTTTTATAAAGAAAATATTGAGCACTTACTAGTAAATTTTATTAATTGTTCAAAGTTAGAATCTGTTTTGCTCTTCACAAATGAAATACGTCTTCAAATTTATTCTAAAATTTTTACAATGTACCACTCTAGCCTGAATTATAAGTTACTTCTCCCCAAAATCCAAATAAGTTTCCAGGAAAGAGGATACCCACCTTATTGTCCTCTGGGTCTATCAAGTAGATTGAAATCAAAAGTAATACATAGGTACAAAGATGAAAGTGGATGAAAGACTGCTTCCACCTGTGGAACACAGGTTTCATGACTGAAAAGAAAGAATCAAATTTCTAGGTTTCAATGATGCTATTCTATCCGATATCTCCTTTGTCCTTGGCAATCTCTTTTCTTTTTTTTTTTGTTTTTATATTTGTTTTCAGTGTTCTACAATCAATTCCATATATCTTAGATTTTCCCCCTCCCTCTTTTCCCCCCTCCCTGCTTACTTTATACCTGAGATGGCATAGAGCTTTATATAAGTTCTACACGTACATTCCTATTAAATACATTTTCATCTTAGTCATTTTACATAGAAGAATTAAAATGAATGGGAGAAATTATAAAACAAACCAAAACATAATACAAAAGAAAATTATCTGCTTCATTCTGCAATCAAATTCCATAGTTCTTTCCCTGGATGTGGAAGCTATTTTGCCTTTAGAGACCATTGGGAATTATTTAAGTCCTTGCATTGAAATGAAGTACTAATTCTACCAGAAAATTTCCTCGCACTCTGTGGTTATAGCTGTGTCCAAAGTTCTCCTGGTTCTGCTTCTTTCACTCAGCATCACTTCATATAAATTTTACCAGACCTCTGAATTTTTCTTGTTCATCATTTCTTATTGAACAATAATATTCCACTGCATTCATATACCACAATTTGTTTAATCATTCCCCAATTGATGAGCATACCCTTGATTTCCAATTTTTGGTCACCACAAAGAGTGCTGCTATAAATATTTTTGTATATGTGGGATCCTTTCCCATTTTTATGATCTCTTGGTGATACAGTCCTAGTAGCAATACTGCTGGGTCAAAGGGTATGCACATTTTTGTAGCCATTTTGACATAGTTCCAAATTGCTCTCTAGAATAGCTGAATCAGCTCACAGTTCCACCAACAATGAATTAGTGTTCCAACTCTCCCACATCTTCTACAACATTTATCATCATCCTGTTTTGTCATGTTTGCCAATCTGATAGGTAAGATGTGATATCTCAGAGTTATTTTCATTTGCATCTCTCTAATCAATCGTGATTTAGAGAATTTTTTCATATGGCTATACATAACGTTGATTTCTTCCTCTGAAAACTGCCTGTTCATATCCTTTGAGATTTATCAATTGGAGAATGACTTGTATTCTTATATATTTGACTCAGTTCTCTATATAATTTTGAAGTGAGGCCTTTATCACAGACTCTAGTTGTAAAAATTCTTTCCCAGTTTTTTGCTTCCCTCCTAAGCTTGAATGCATTGCGTTTGGTTGTGCAAAAACTTTTCAGTTTAATGTAATCAAAATTATCCAGTTTGATTTCATAATGCTTGTTTAGAGAAAAATTATTCCCTTCTCCATAAATCTGTTAAATACGCTGTTCCTTGCTCCATTAATTTGTTTGTATTATCAATCATTATACCTAGATCATGTTTCCATTTGGACTTTATTCTTATGTACATTGGTCTTATGCCTAATTTCTGCCACACTGTTATCCAGTTTTCCCAGCAATTTTCATCAAATGGTGAGTTCTTATTTCAGAAGCTGGGGTCCTTGGGTTTACGAAACGGTAGATTGCTGTATTCATTGACTACTGTGTCTTGAGTACCTAACCTATTCCATTGGTCTACTCTTCTGTTTCTTAGACAATATCAGGTGGTTTTGATAGTTGCTGCTTTATAATATAATTTTAGATCTGTTAGAGCTAGGCCATCTTCCCTAGCATTTCTTTTCATCAGTTCTCTTGATATTCTGGAACTTTGACTCTTCCAGATGAATTTTGATATTATTTTTTCTAGCTCTAGAAAATAATTATCTGATAGTTTGATTGCTATGGTACTGAATAAGTAAGTTATTTTATTAACTGTCATTTTTATTATATTAGCTTGGTCTACCCACGAGCAACTGATGTTTTTCCACTTACTTAGATCTTGGCCATCTCTTTCCTACTTCCATATTATTTTACTTGGTGATCTCATCAGCTTTCATGGATTCACCTTCTGGATTGAATATAAAATCATCTGTTTAGAGTGAAAGTCCTTCACAACTGGGCATCTTCCTATTTTCCCAGTCTTCTTAGACCTTACAATCCCCCTGCCTCCATTCTCAAAAGATATTTGGTGAAGTAATGATACTGGTCTTTTTTATGTGTATTGCCCAAAGCACTCCATGTGGAGAATAAAATGTTTTCATTGGTTGGTCCTCTCTTTCGCATCTCCCTCCTGGATTCTCTTGTTTTCTTCACTGTTGTTTTTCAGTCATTTCAGTCACAGGTGACCCTTTGTGATCGTATTTGGGGTTTTCTGATTAAAGAAATTGGAATGATATATCATTTCATTCTTCAACTACTTTTAAAGATGAGGAAATTGAAGAAGACAGAGTTGCATATCCAGTAAATATATGAAATCACATTTGAATTCTTGAAAATGAGTCTCTCTTGACTCCAGGACAACTTTCTATCCATTGTGCCACCTATTGTTTCTTTCACATCCTAACTAAAATCGCATCTTTTATGGAAAGTTGAATGAAATATTCTTCACTATTCTTTTAAGAGGAATAAAATGTAAACACTCCTTTATACCTCTTTTACCAAGGTAGAATTGACCACTCCTAGCTGTGAATACTTTTTAAATCACTTATGCTACAAACTATTCATGATTTTATGTCCTTTCCTGCAGTAGGTAAAACCATTATAATTTCTGTTATAATTTCTGTTACTTGGGAATCTCAACTGATCACACACATATGCACACACAAATGCACACTACAAACACTCACACAGCATACATATGCTCTCAAACACACACATTAAACTCATGCAAAAAATATACAAAGACAAACACAAACACTGCAATAAGATAATAAGTTTAGGACTAGAGGAAATTGTTGAGATCCTCTTGTCCAACTCCCTCTTTTTATAGGTGAGTTACAAGGAATTCTATGAAAATTCCAGGGCCACACATTAAGTAGAACACAAATCCCAACTACTTTTTCTCTATTTGGTATCCAAAGATATATATTTCATTCTGAAATTACTAAAAGAATTAGACATCTGTAGGCAAAGAAAGTCAAAGTTTTAAGAATTAACCTAAAGTATTCCTTTCAGAGAAAAAAAATGGGATTGCCAACACATATTTCTAATAGAACCACAAAAAAGTATAGAGGTGGCACAGATGACACAAAATGGATATACCATGAGAACACAAATAATTTTATGAAGGCGAGGGAGAAAAAGTTTTCATTCACAAATATATATCATCATGATATTCTTTTAGAGAAAGGAGAATATCATGGCCTAGATTGACAATGATATGGATATAAAATATCCAGTTTTGGGGTGCTAACACAGAATTAACAACTTCTTCTCCTTTCATTCAAAAGCCAGTTAAGCCCTCTTCCCTGAGGCTGTGCTAGTAAATTCAGAACTGTGTCAAGTTAGACCAGTTTGAAAGGTGTTGTAAAAAGTAAACTGATTAAATAGCACCCTGTAAGGAATTGAAATCTAATCTAGAGTGATGCTGGCTTGAATTTCATTACATCTTTCCTGATTTGAATGGACATTTCCCTCATCTTGACTTAGTTTCAAAAATCCATTTCAAGGAATAATGAAACCTGACCTTGGAACATGCAGTGTACATACCCTACTATAAGTTTAGTTGTGTTCCTTTGGTTTTCTATAACGTGTATTAGGAGGAGTATCCTAATCCCTTGCCAACATGTTACCCCCTGAATAGTTTCATTTCCCCCTTTGCCTCCTAAGATGATAAAGTGCATCTTCTGCATCACATGTTTCATCCAAATCTCCTTTACAAATCACTCTTTTCAGTAAAGAAAGAAACTAAAGACATTTTCACTCTCTTTCCCAGGATCCTTGTGCCTAACTATACATGACTTTTATGTTGTCTTCTTTCACTGAATAAGGCTTATAGTCAGATTCACAAATTGTAATGGTCCATTTTTGCATGGGGTAATTGAACAACTTATAAGTTGAACCTGATAACCTAAATGCTTCAGAGTGATAACAAGCATTGTAGAGACTCTATCTCACCTAGACAGTCATATAAAGATGAATGTTCAATCAAAAATTGATACAAGGATCCCCAAGTCATCAAGGTATAGCACCAGTGTGACTAAGAGAAAGCAGAAGTATTTCAAAAGATACTGGAATTGGGAGCAAGTAACACACAGTAGTAGTACAACTATATTGCCATGTTAAAGAACTCTTCCTGCCTTCCTCCTCTTGTCTTGTCTTGTCTTGTCTTGTCTTGTCTTGTCTTGTCTTGTCTTGTCTTGTCTTGTCTTGTCTTGTCATCTCTTCCCTTCCCTTCCTTTCCCTTTCCTTCCCTTCTTTTCCTTTCCCTTCTCACCTTTGAGAAGGAAACTCTATTTATTAATACAAATCAACCACACAATGGTATTGGAGAGTTACCTGGGGTCTTTGATTAAATAACTTGCTCAGGGTTATCATCATATCCTCAATATGCCAGAGGAGGAATTTGAATCTATATCCTCCTAACTGTTAAGCTAATTGCCTATTCAGTATTTGGCAATACCCCCTGCAAATGACAATAGATCACACAATAAGCATTGTAAACACAATAATTTCATTGAATTGACGTTCAGTCTATGGCAATATATTAAAGGAAGCTTTTCCTATGTAGGTCAGTTAAACTTCATATTCTTTTAAATAAAGATCTGAATTTTTTTAAAGCTTATACCTATTGTGAAATGTTAGAAGCATAGATACAGGTAAGAACTCTGAGATATTCCCAAATCTGTAGATCAGTATATGGTTTATTGGCCATAGTAACATGACATAACCAATGTGACAGCTTTAGATCAGATGAAATTAACTTGGGACACCAATATAATTCAAAGCCTGAAGATCTGAAAGCAACTATTCCCTCTGGAAAGAAAGTAAGGCAATAACATAACTGAAAAGAGACAGAATCATAAATTACTATTTACTATAAGTTTCAAAGGAGCTGAAAATGGCACCTGGAAGAGGATTAATAAGTTACATTGTACAGAAGGGCAGGGACAATTGTGATGTTACTGATAATAGCATATTTCTTAATGAAGCAGAATAAATGTAAAACATATGAATCTTTTGAATTCACTATTGCCAAAAGTTTATACTAATTCAAATAAGGATCCAGACAGAAATTTAATTCTTGGATACTTGCATTAAATGTCTGTGTAGTATTATCAAAGTAAGGTATTATGTTCCCAAATTTTCAGAGCAGGAAGATCTTTTTAGTCATATTCTATGTGGCAAATTCTCAACGATATGGGTGTACCACATCATTTTATTTGTTCCCTGAACAGTCTGTTTATGGTCAAGAAGCAACAGTTAGAATCAAAAATGAAACAACTGATTGGTTTAAGATTGGGAAAGGACTATGGTAAAGCATTATATTGCCATCTGATTTATTTAAATTATGTGCAGAGAACATTTCAGGAAATACCAACCTTGATGAATCAAAAGCTAGAATATAGATTTCTGGCAGAAATATCAACAATCTCAAATATTCAGATGTTATTTCTCTGATGGCAGAAAGTGAAAAATTAAGATAGCTCTTGATGACGATGAAAGTGGAGAGTGTAAAAGCTGTCTTGAAGTTTGAAGCTTAAAATCAAAGAAAACTAAGATCTTAGAAACTAGCCTCATCATTTCCCGGCAAAATGAGTGAGAAGAAATGAAAGCCATGGATATATATATTATTTGACTGAAAGGTCACTGCAGAGAGTGACTACAGCCCTAAATTAAAAAACATTTTGTTCTTTGACAGCTTAGAAAATTTGGTCAACATGCTAAAAAGGAGAAGCATCACCTTGCTGACAAAGGTCTGTATAATGAACGCTATGATTTTTCCAATAGTAGTGTGTGACCTTGAGAGCTGGACTACAAGTAAAGCTGAGTGCCACAGAACTGATGCTTTTAAAATGTAGTTCTGGAGAAAACTTTTGAGAGTGTCTTAGAGAGCAAGGAGATCAAAGCAGTCAATTATTAAATTTATGGAGGCTATTCACTGGAAGGTCAAATACTGAAACTGAAGTTTAAATACTTTGACCACATAATGAGAAGATAGGACTCATCAGCAAAAACACTGATGTTGGGAAAAATTTAAGGTAAAAAGAGAAGGGAACACCAGAGGGTGAGAAGGAGAGATAATGTAATGGAAACAACGAACATGAACTTGAGCAGACTATAGTGGAGCATATAAGGGCCTAGCATGCTATGGTTCATGGGGTCAAGAAGAGCATGATATTTATGCTCACAAGGACTATCTATGCCCAATCTCTGGTAGCCACAGTTGGATATATTGAAATGAATTTATCATGGGGATGTCATTTTGGTCCTCTTTGAGAATGAAGGACAATAACCACCCCCGATATAACTAAATGAATCAAGAGCAATGCAGAATATTTGTATTAAAACTTATCCCTATTCATTGTGTTCACGTGAGCAGTCACTTTACTAAATATTTTCTTTGTAATAGAGTTGGATCTGCAGAGGAACACAATTTTAGTGAGCTGAAGCCGTGATCTCGGAAACACAGGCCCAAAATCAGATGGTGAAAGGAAACAATCTCTTGAAGTCAAAGAATATATCTTTCCTTCCTTCCTTCCTTCCTTCCTTCCTTCCTTCCTTCCTTCCTTCCTTCCTTCCTTCCTTCCTTCCTTCCTTCCTTCCTTCCTTCCTTCCTCACAACAGCCATGAGAGGCAGGTGCTACTACTACCCACATTTTTACAAGGAAAAAAACCTAACACTTAGAAAGATAAGCTTACTTACAGTGGGTCATGATGCTAGTAAGTCCTGACTGCAAGTACAATGCTCCACCTACAACTATATCAAGCTGTTACGTCTACATGGTACAAATACTATCATTCCCTATTCATTGATAAGGAAATTATATAAATGGATGAATGAAATTTGAAGATTGGATGTTTGAGTGGATCATTTTCATTGTGTTATTGCTTTGCTAATATAGACACAGGCAATGTTGCTAGGAAAAGAATGGATATTATAACATTTGAAATTAGAATATTTTAGAGGACCTTATAATGGTCTTGGTGCAATATGGATCAATATGGAAATATGACAGAGGAGGGCATATTTCATTCAAAGGGCAATAAGTAGACAAGAGAAGTGATGGAACAAATACCACTATTTCAAGAGGGTATTGACAGAGACAATCAAAGACACTTTCATGTCCTTCACTACTTACCATTAAAAGTACACATGCAAACTGTCAATTTTAGTGTCCACTTCTCTGCCCTGTTCCCATTACCTTTTCTCATGTGAACAACACTGATGACTCAGAATGCTCCCAAAGCTTTCTTGTCAGTTTCTTCTAAATACCTCTCAATTCATAGGAAGGCACATTTCTTAAGGGCTCGAAGCAGCAATGGAACATGTCAGCTTTAACCATGACATATCCTATCCATGTCCCATAAATTTTTTCATAAGTCCCTTTCAAGCATTTTAAAAAGCTGTCTTCTATATCAACCAGACCCTAGAATGCAGTGATTCATGGCTTACTAATCTAATCTATATAATACATTCTTCAAAGTACAATTTCTTAGACTGCTCCTGAAGGCTTCATACATTGATGTCTCTCCTGCCTACTCTTCCAGCTTTAGTTGGTTTAGCTTTAGTTTAGTTTAGCTCTTCATATGGTCTATATTCTTGTCCCTCTAGAATACTAATTATTGACACAATACTTTTGTTTCTCATGATTTTGTATGGGTACCTTTCCATTCTTAGACTGGAGACTTTCTTCCTTCCTACTTCTGTGAATCTTTCTCTTCAAAACTCAGCTCAGGTGCTATTTCCTCAAGTTACTATATATTAATATACCTATGAAAAGGTTATATTCTATATGTGTACTCTGGTAAAATAGAAATAATTACATTTTTGTCTTTGTGTCCCTAATGTCCAGCACAATTCCACGTTAAATAATAATTTTATTTAGTATAAAATGCTTAATAAAGTCTTAGTCGAATTTTTCAAATAAAAAAAGCTATTTCTTTTCCCTTATTATTTTCTTTACATAACAGTATGCTTTTTTCATGGTAAAGCCTATCATAAAGGGAATTTCTGTTCAGAGCTTTTCCTCCTCTATTGTATGTAGACTCTAATATTTTTGTGTATATACAACCTAAAAGGAAACTAATTATAATAAAATGCAGTATACACACACACACACACACACACACACACACACATGCACATTTGCATACACACATGTATACGTGTCTGTATCTATCAGATAGGTGGCATATTAGATAAAGCCCTGGGCCTGGAGTCAGAAAAACCTGAGTTCAAACTGGCCTCCAATACTTACCATCTGTGTGATCCTGGGCAAGTCACTTAACCCTGTTCACATGAGTTTCTTCATCGATAAAATGAGATGGAGTAAGAAATGGCAAATTACTCCAATATCTTAACCAAGAAAACTCAACATGGGGTTTTGAAGAGTCACACGTAAGTGAGATGACTGAACAACTCTATCTATGCGTAAATACGTGTAGGTATACATATATTTGTGTAAGTGTGTGTGTGTGTGTGTATATATATATATATATATATATATATATATAAATATATATATATATATATATACACACCTAAATATACATACATATATGTACATACATATACATACATACACATGTATCCATGATGAATTGGGTTTCAGAGACCTCATTCCAAATATTGTTTGTAGCAATGTTCTAACATCTTCCCATTCTAACTGGCTCATCTAGTACTATGTGTGTGTTGTTTCTCATTCCAGGATGACTTTTGCTCTTATTAGGTATTCAGGTTATTGTTGAGAAAATGAAAACAATATGATCAGGTTAAGTCTAATTTATAAAACTAATTCTTTTGATAGATTTGTGTAATTTTCAGGCTTTACTTGTTTGTTTGAACCTACAATTTCACTGAGATAAGAATCTTCCAGCAATATTCTAGTAAATGTTTAATAACCATCTCATGAACAAAACTGTATATCTCACATACTTTTAAGTTTAATCTGGATTATTACCACTATCTACATAAATTTCTAAAGTTTAGACAATCAACAAAGCAATAAATTAATCCTTTATTTGTAGCATTTGTTTGGAAGGTAAAATTAACTATACTGAAAATTTAGCAACGTTGTTTAGAGCTGGAATGATCTGTTTTCATTCCAACCTTGGTAGCTCCTAGATTGAAAACTACATCCACCAATACTGATGGGCAACTGAGCTGTACCTCAGAGTTTTAGAAATGGTGGGGAGAGTGGATTTGGGGACACAGTGAGGAAAGGACAGGGTAGTATTTAGAAGTTAATTCATTTCTCTGGCAGGTAGATGGCACAGTGGAGAATGTTGAGCCTAGAGTTCAAATCCAGCCTCTGACACTTAAAGCGCTGTGTGACTCTGGGCAAGTCATTTAACCTCTGTTTGCTTCTGTTTTGTGATCTATAAATAGGAATAATGTGTATTATTACATTTCTGCCTTCCAGGATCATCGTGAGGATCAATTGAGATAATAATTATAGGTGCCTAGTAGTAAGAATTATATAAATGATGATGATGATGATGATGATGCTATAGACAAACAACTAGTGTATATCAAAGGTAAGACTTGAAACCAAATTTTCTTGACACCAAGACTATCTCTCCTTCTTCTATACCTTGTTTCTTCTCTAATTAGTAGTACAGTTAACAACAACAAAGTAGAGCACTTAAGTATGTTTTGGCAACTATGTGTTGACATAAATTTTAAAATATAATTTTTGAAAAGACTTTTCTCTTCTATGAAGAATAATTTCCACACATATCAATAACACTGTTATGAAGTAAAAACGCATAAAGTTGATTGTAGTGATAAAAGTCACAGAATACATAGACACACACATATACGTATATGCATATATATACTAAATATTCAATAGAATGAACATAGTTTACATCTACCATATTCAATGTAGATTGTCATATTGCACTGAGGGACTACATATCAAATTTTAGCATCTTCTCTAAACTCTGATTTTTGTCCTGATAACCCTTTTGAGTGCTTTACATGTTTCTTACATTTGAAAAAAAGAATTTTAAAAAATAAAGTACATCTATGGCTCTAATTCCTTACTTTATGATCCCTATACAGCTGTATCTGAACAAGAACGACAAATAAAGTTCCAATACAAAGAATTTTTAGGTCATGATAAAGTAGAATGTCATTTTTTATCTGAAACTTGTGTTGCATATTTATCTACACTAAGAAAACATCACAAATCTCAGATTATTCAAAGACATAAACAAGAAATTCCATATATGTCATTTTTTTTTTTTTTTGGTATTCAACAGCTGATTTTTAAAATGTCTCTGAGAAATCTTACCAGAGAAATTTGTTATTAAAACCTCATTGTCTTGCCCGGGAAATTAGTTATCTTGTGCAAAAGTATTGTTTTTGGTGTGCTTAAATCTTAAGTGGAATAGAATTCAGAAACAAAATCATTTACCTCCCTAGAGAGCTGTTCTTCTTTTGACTCTGATGTCTCTCTCCCAATCATGTTAATTTTCTATTGAATTTTTTCAATTTTCAAAATATAGAATATACAGAAAGTAATGGATCAAATTTCAAGATAGAGTAAGATGAATTGTAAGGTAATTTTTCTTCCTCATTCAGTGGAAGGAAGTGCTATTTGAGAATCGTTACAGCCTATTGTGTCAGTGGTCCACAGATTGTAAGGATTCTCCTTTCAGCATAACCACATTTTAAAATATTTTTGTAAAAGTCATCAATAAAAAACAATCAAAAAGAAAAAGGATGAATCGTTAACATCAGAAATAAGAGAACCTCCAAAGCATGGGATAATACTAGAGAATGAGCCATACATTTTGAAATATGGATAATATGAAGATTTAGTTTTGTTTGACTGTGCTCCATTGTAAGAGAAAGCTTTTATTTGTTGTTGTGTTTTGGGGGGGAGTGGAGGGAAAAATCTAGTGACAATTATATAAGGATAAAATAAAATTATGAAAATATAGTCCCTGAAGCATCTCAGAAAAGGAAGTTCATTGGTAAATAAAAAGGTAGGACAGCTGTGGAACTTACTGAAAAATTTATATCCTTTCAAATTTAAGCTATTTGGAACTGAGTATGGTTGCATATATCATCCTTTTTGTTCTATTTGTTTCTAGATATGGAAAATGCACGCACACACACACACACACATATATATATATATACACATATACATACACACATATATATACATTAAGATGTAAACATATATATATATATAAATGTATATGTGTATGTATGCATTGATTCATGTTCAGGTAAAAATAAAAATAATTATGCACATATTTTTTAGAGGGAGAATTCATATTGTATAATATGGTATTTGTTAATTGTATGATTGAGATTTGGCATGTTGATTGAGAATGATCAAAATTATTTCAAAATTCCTTTGAATTAATCCATTTCCCACTAGTTCTACCACTCCTGTCTTTGACTCTATCATCATCAGGCTCACAGAAAAAGCTTGTCTCTATAATACTCATCATCTTAGAGATTTTATCACCTCTGGTACCCATGCCACATCAGCATCTTCAGTAGACTCTGTCTCCCTGATCATGAGACTCCTTCCAAAGCCTCCATTTAAAGAGGGCTCCCAGTCCCAAAATTTCCCAATAACTGTACTCCTGGATTATTTTCTACCATAATCATTTCTGATGAAGGTACCTTTTCCACTCAACCCACCTTTAAACTTTCATTGATGTCTTATCTTCCCTCATTAAATTGTAAATATTTTAAGGGCAGGAATTGGGGGGGGGGGTCTTTATTTTGTCCCCATCACCAATACTAGTCACCTGACTGCAACTAATAAATGTTTATTGAATTGAAGAGGCCATTATGTGATGTATGGAGTACAGGTATTACTATCCAAATTTTATAAACATAGTAGAGATTATCAGAAGGGTAATCCTGTTTACTGAACTGTGGCATCCCAAAGTGTATAATATTAATCACTGGTGCTACATAGGAAAATGAAACTCAGAAGTTTTAAGAGAATTAGGTATCATGATTAGTGTCTGACCCATGAGACAAATTTCAACCTTCTGGATTCTTTACTATGTGCACACACCAAAAACACCCTGAGAATACTATTCCAATTTGTAGGATGGCAGATACTTGATTTTGAAAAGAGTTTCCTTCATTGATGGAAGATCTTTCCACACAGACGAGAAAATTCTTGCCCTGAATAGAATTCTGTTGTAAGGCTGAGTTTTAAGGGATTGAATAGCTAGATGGTGACTGAGAGCTGTAGTAAGAACGTGCTGACTGAATTATTTATTACAGTTATATTTCTTGTAGGTGCTGTCAGACAATCCAGATTTGTCCCCACTGTTACAGAAATAAAAAAATATATATATTTTCAAGATGATTTCCTCTGCTTGTGTCTTTCTAACAAAATCAATTTATGATAAGAGTGGTGACACAACCCTGTAATTACTGTTTGTGGAGACTGAATCTGGCAAATTGATTGAGTTCAGGAGCATTGTTCTTCAGTAGAATCAAAGTCAATTCAACATCTACTTTTGAGTCTGTGACCAAATAGTGAGATGCTTGGAGAAGGGAGCTACCATAATGTCTAAAAATGGTTAGAGGATAAATCATATTTCAGAGCCAATGAGTAAAGAACTTAGCCCATGAGTGGCAACTGCCCTTTATTTTCATACTAATTATAGCTGCTTTATAGCTTGTGTGTGTATGTGGTTAATTTTTGCTAGAACCCCAGAAATGACTTTATGGGGCATTACAGAAGAACTCAGATATTGAATTAGGATTACTCTTGTTTTCTCTTATTGATATCCCTTAGTTTTGTACAGTTGCATATTTAGTAAAAGAACCCAGCTTGCCCTTGTCAAAAGAGGTTTTCTGGAAATCTGGTTAGTTGGTTGTACTTTCACAAAGGGAACAAAAATGATGTTACCATGCATATGACCTTGGCTAATGAGACAAATATGAGCTCAGAATATGCTACCATAGGTCAGGTACAAATAGTCCATATGAACATTTGGGGTGGATTCTCTAAATTTGCTCCTCTCCTGTTTCTTTTGAGCTACTTCAATTCTGATTTGCACATCGAGCACAGTGTCTTTTATGATGAGGGCTTGTCATATTAGGCAATCCTGTGCCAGTATTTCCCATGTTGCATTGTAAATTACAAAGTTAAGAGAGAACTTGAGAGTGTCCTTGTATTGCTTCTTCTGACCCCGATGTGAGTATTTTCCCTATGTGAGTTCTCCAAAAAATAGTCTTTCCTAAAAGAGTACGTTTGGCATTTGTTTCCTAAAACAAGTGAACATTTGGCATTTGAACCCAATCTTAGCAGATGGGAGTAAAATGTTTCTATGAATGAAAGTCCAATAGATCGTAGGAGAGAGCAGATTAATTACAATGAATCTCCAACAGAGATAGCACATGAGAGCCAACAGAGACTAGACTCACAAAAACTCAGGGCACAACAGAGGAAAGTATGAAGATGCCATGAGAACATCAATACCTCCACAATGTTAAAAATATTAATTGATCTGACCTTGAGTGTCATCTTGGAACATACTTCCTCTATGTGTTTTCTCTACATGCTTGTATCCTAGCTATAGAATGTCCTTATTTTTACAAATTAGTGGATTCCTTAGTCACTTGAGTTCTTTGTGTGTGTGCACTTCTGCATTGGTATATGGTAACAAACAGGAAAGTAAATCCCATATGACCATGGGTCTACCTAATCTTATCAGCTTGCTATTTGATGAAAATGTCTTTTATTTTTTTCTTTAAAAAATCAAGATGTCATCTAGTTGGTTTATAAAACTAAATACAATCAGGGGCAGAGCCAAGATGGCAAAGTAGAAAGATGCACCTACTCTAGCTCTTCCCCTGCAGCCCATAAAATACCTATAAAAAATTACTTTAAACAAATTCTAGAGCAGCAGACGCCACAAAACGACAGAGTGAAGGAGATTTCCCTCTAAAGGTAGCTTGGAAGACCAGCAGGAAAGGTCTATCTCACAGGGGGCTCAGTGGAGTGCAGCCCACAGAGCCCAATTCAGTCCAGCTTTGGCCTAGTGGCAACAGAAGAAACAGGATGAAGCATAACCCGGTCAGCAGCTGTAGTTCCCAGATCCCTCAACCCCCAAATGCCAAAGACAGTGTCAAAGGTCAGTGAGAAAGTTTTTTCACCTGGATAAGAAGGGAGGAGGGTCATTCCCTACCCCTGGCCTCAGGTGGTAGAAGGAATAACAGCAGCAGCGTTCATTTTTGGAGCCCTCAGACTAAAGACCCTGGGGGAATTGAGCCACTGGTCTGAGTCTCAACCCTGAGTGGCGGCCCTGGGGTAAGGAAGGGTACTGGCATCGTGCAGCTGGTGAAGACTCTGAAAAGGGAATTCTACTTGCAGATCCTGAGCAAAAAAGCTTTGGTAGCTCCCAGATCAGAGCCCAGACCAGGTGAAGAATAAATTCCTCTCCCTGTATTGTGCCACCTTGGAGGAACTGAAAACTTACAGGTCTTCAGAGCATATCCATCTCTTGACAAAAGACTCAAAAGTCAAGTAACTGATGGGATAAATGCCACAAAAAAAGAGCAAAAAATAAAACTAGAGAAGGCTGCTTTCTTGGTGAACAGGCATTTTCTTCTATCCTTTCAGATGGCAAAGAACAAAGCATACCATCAATGGAAGACCCAAATGTCAAGGCTTCTACATCCAAAACCTCCTAAATAAATATGCAATGGTCTCAGGCCATGGAAGAGCTCAAAAAGGATTTTGAAAATCAAGTAAGAGAGGTGGAGGAAAAATTGGTAAGAAAAATGAGATTGAAGCAAGAAATTCATGAAAAGCGAGTCAACAGCTTGCTAAAAGAGACCCAAAAAACTGCTAAAGAAATTAACACCTTTAAAAATAGGTTAACTTGATTGGCAAAAGTGGTCCAATAAGCCAAGGAGGAGAAAAATGCTTTAAAAAGCAGAATTAACCAAATGGAAAAGGAGACCCAAAAATTCACTGAAAAAAATAGTTCTTTAAAAATTAAAATGGAGCAGATGAAAGCTAATGACTTTATGAGAAACTAAGAAATTGCAAAACAAAACCATTGGAAGAACAAATGACCTGGTAAATAGATCCAGGAGAGACAATTTTAAAATAATGAGACTACCTGAAAGTCATGAACACAAAAATAGCCTAGACATCATCTTTCATGAAGGTATTAAGGAAAACTGCCCTGATATTCGAGAACCAGAGGGAAAATAAATATTGAAAGAACCCACCGATCACCTCCTGAAAGAGATCCAAAAAGAGAAATTCTTAGGAATATTGCAGCCAAATTTAAGAGTTTCCAGGTCAAGGAGAAAATTTTGCAAGCAGCTAGAAAGAAAGAATTCAAGTACTGAGGAAATATAATCAGGATAACACAAAATCTAGTAGCTTCTACATTAAGGGATCAAAAGATTTGGAATGTGATATTCCAGAAGTCAAAGGAACTAGGATTAAAACCAAGAATTACCTACCCAGCAAAACTGAGTATGACACTTCAGGAGAAAACATGGTCACTCAATGAAATAGAGGACTATCAAGCATTCTTGATGAAAAGACCAGAGCTGGATAGAAAATTTGACATATACATACATACATACATACATACATACATACATACATACATACATACATACACATATATGTATGTATACACACACACAGGGCACAAGAAGAGTTGAATAGGAAAGAATGGTATCTAAAAAAATAAATAAAATTTAGGGTGAGAGAGGAATATATTGTTAGGAGAAAGGGAGAAACTGAATGGGGCAAATTATCTCTCATAAGAGAGACAAGAAAAAAGCTTTTTCAATGGAAGGGAAAAGGGGAGACGTGAGAGGGAATAAGTGAAGCTTACTCATCATATTTGGCTTAAGGAGAAAATAACATGCACACTCAATTTAGTATGAAAATTCATCTTACACTGTGGAAAGTAGGAGAGAAGAGGATAAGTGGAGTGGAGAGATGATAGAAGGGAGGGCAAATGAGAGGAAGAAGTAATAACATGTAATCAATTTAGGGGAAGCATAAGGTCTAAAGAGAGAATAGAATAAATAGGGGGGCACGATACACAGCATAACTATTATGGAAGCCTTTAGCAATATTCCATATATATACCCTATATTGAATTGCTTGCCTTCTCATTGTAAATGGGTGGAGAGGGAGGAAGAGAGGAAAGTTGGGATTTAAAATTTAAGAAATGAATGTTGAGAATTGTTTTTGCATGCAATTGAGAAATAAGAAATACAGGTAATGTGGTATAGAAATATATCATGCCCTACAAGAAAAGAGAGAAGGTGGGGATAAGGGAAGAGAGGTGTGTGACAGAAGGGAGAGTAGATTGGGAAAAGGGTAATCAGAATTCATGATGTTTCAGGGTGGGGGAGGGGCTAGGTGGGAAGAAAATTTGGAACTCAAAGTCTTGTGGAAATGAATGTTGAAAACAAACAAACAAAAAATAACGAATAAAATACAATCCTGAGCTTCATGAGTTATGCTTATTAGGTGTTGACACGTAGACTACAAATTCTGTATTAGAAGACTTTTCTCTGTACTACTAGTGTCTTTCCACTATGATTACATCCAAATTTTTTTGTATATAACTTATTTTGCGCATAAATAAATACATGTTTCTTCATTAGAAGCGGAGCTTCTTGAGGAGAGGACCGTTATTTGCCTATCTTTTCTTTTTACTTCCAGGGCTTAGCAAAATAAAAAGGATGGAGTAAATGCTTACATATATCCATGCATCCATCCATATCCAAAAGTGCTTTGCTTCTTCTGATTACTCGCCTTCCCCACTCTGCCCTCCCTATCACTCCCTCCCCATTTCTCTTATTCCCATCACCTTCTACTTTCCTGGAGGATAAGATAGCTATCTTTACCCAATTGAGTGTGTATGTGTTTTCTTACTTGATCCAATGTTGACAAGAGTAACGTTCTCTTAATCCTTCTCATCTTTTCCCTCTTCTCCTCTGCTGTAATATACAAACATATATATATATATATATATATATATATATATATATATATATACATATATACATATATGTATATATATATACATATATATTAGAATAGCATTTTCAATAGTCTATATATGATGGGAGAAGACATATTTGAAGCTTTGTTCAGGATCTATCATTTATTTATTTTCTCCCAGTTACAAGTAAAAAAAAATTTAATATTTATTTATAAAACTATTAGTTCAAATTCTCACCCTTGTCCCTACCACTACGTTGAGAAGGCTAGCATTTCATAATAGGTTATACATGTGTAGTAATGCAAAACAGATCCATAGTAGTCATATTGTGAAAGAAAACAGACTAGAAAGAAAAAAAAAAGCTCAAGGAAAATAATTTTAAAAAAAATATGCTTGAATCTGTATTTAGATACCATTAGTTCTTTGTCTGGGAATGGATAGCATTTTTCATCATAAGTCCTTCAGAGTTGTCTTGGATCACTGAATTGCTGAGAATAGCTAAATCATTCAGAGCTGATCATCTTACAAGAATGCTGTTACTTTGTACATAGTCATTTGACTTCAGCTCATGCAAGTCTTTCCTGGTTGTTCTGAGAGCATCCTTCTCATCATTTCTTATAGTACAATAATATGCCATCATAATCACATAACACAACTTATGCAGTCATTCGCCAGTTGATGGGCATCTCCTCAATTTCCAATACATTCCCAGCAAAAAAGAAAGGCTACAAATATTTTTGTACATATAAATCCTCCTTTTTCATCCTCTTTTGGTTATAGACCCAGAATATGTCAAAGTGCATGCATGTTTTTCTAGCCTTTTGACAGTTCCAAATTGCTCTATAGAATGGCTGAATCACTTCACAACTCTACCAGCAATGCGTTAGTTTCCCTTTTTCATACATCACTTCCAACATTTGTCATTTACCTTTTCTGTCCTATTACTCAATCTAATATGCATGAGAACCTTAGAATTGTTTTAAGTTACATATCTCCAATAAAGTGAGTGTATTTTTTCATATATCAATAGATATCACCTGAAAACTGATCATATCTATTGATCATTTATCAATGGGGGAATGGCTCTTATTTTATGAATTTTACTCAGTTCTCTATATGTTTGAGAAATGAGGCCTTTATCAGAGAAACTTGCCTCATTTTTTCGCATTTATTATTGCTAACTGTACTTACCTCCATCCTATTCCCCCTACCCTATTTATTCTATTCTCTCTCTTCTTTCCATTTGTCTTTCATCAAAAATGATTTGCTTATTCTGATTGCCCACTTCACCACTCTACCCTCTCTATCACCCCTTCCCTGTTCCTCTTATTTTCATCACCTTCTACTTTCCTGGTGTGTAAGGAAGCTTTCTTTACTCAGTTGATTGTTTATGTTATTTCCTATTTGATCCAGTTTTATAAGAGCAACGTTCACTCAATCCATCTCTTCTCCCCCTCTTCTCCTCTGCTGTAATACCCATTTCTTGCCTCTTTTATATGAGATTATTCATTCCATTCTACCTCTCTTTTCTCTTTTTTTCTATACATTTTTCTCTCACATGTTAATTTTATTTTTTTTAGATATCATCCTTTCATATTTAACCTAAAGTTATATGATCTGTTTATACCCTCATAATGAGAAATGTCTTATGAGTTACAAATATCATCTCCCCAATTAGAAAGGTAAACAATTTAAAATTATTGAGTGCCTTAGGATTCCCTTTCCTGTTTTTATGCTTCTCTTGAGTCTCATATTTGAAAGTCAAATTTTCTATTCAGCTATGCTCTTTTCATCAGGAATTCTTGAAAGTCCTCTCCCTCATTAAATATGCATTTTTCCCCTAAGGATAATACTCAGTTTTCCTGGGTAGGTAACTCTTGGTTTTGATCCTAGCTCTTTTGGTCTTCAGAATATAATATTCCAAGCCCTCTGATACTTTAAGGTAGAAGCTGATAAATTTTGTTTTATCCTGACTGTGGTTTCACAATACTTGATATGTTTCTTTCTGGTTGTTTGCAATATTTTCTCCAGACCTGGAAATTCAGCTAAATTCGGCAGTTTTCATTTTTGTGATCTCTTTCAGTGGATTCTCTCAATTTCTATTTTGCCCTCTGGTTGTAGAATGTTAGAGCTGCTTTCCTTGATAATTTCTTGAACAATCATGTCCAGGCACTGTTTTGGATTATGGTTTTCAAGAACTCCAATAATTTTTAAATTTTCTCTGCTGGATCTGTTTTCTATGTAAATTGTTTTTTCAATGAGATATTTGACATTGTCTTCCTTTTTTGCTTTTTTTTTCATTATTTTAGCTTTATTGTTGTTGCTTCTACTTCCTCTATTCTGATTTTTAAGGAATTTTTTTTTTCAGTGAGCCTGGACATCCTCTTCCTTTTGGCCTATTTTGAGTTTTAAGATATGATTTTCTTCATTGACTTTCTGTACATCTTTTAACATTGGGCCTAGTCTGTTTTTTTTTTTTTTTCAGAGTCGAACAAGGGTTGAGCTTTATTACAGGGTCTAGTTACAAGTGCAGGGGTATCTTCCTTAGGAGGAAGAGGGGGAGATTTCCTAAGGAGGCTAAGCTTAAGGGATTGGAAGTAGAAGTACAAGCGGGGAGAGAGGGGGAGGGGAGAGAGGAAAGAAGAGGAGCAGAGCCTACTGTCCTCTTGGCTCCACACGTGCTAAGAGAGAGCTTTCAGGCTTCCTCAATCCTACTTAACCTTCAGCCGCACAGTTTGCATCTCAATACCGTGCTGTTAGGTAACTAGGTGTGCTCCAATCTGGGACAATCTCGAGGGCAGGGAGACTCCACCCATCACGTATCTCCCGGGGAGAGGCGGAAATACCAGAGCTAGCAGAGCTAGCTCAGTCTGACCTTCTCGAACCCCCGCTGTTCATGGAGGGCCTCGTAAGACTCTAAGATTTAGAAGTCCCACTTTTACCCGCCCGAGACCGTCCACACGGAATTGAGCTTCCAATCCCAACATATCCCCTTCTTTGTTATGCGCGGAGCGCACCTGGCTCTAGAGCAAACAGTGGCTGGAGGCTGAGTGGATTAGGAAGGCCTTTAGCATATTAGTACCCTACAACAAGACTTCATTCACACAGAAATCTGCAGCTAGCACAGCTGACAAAGGGAGGCATCAAATAAAACAAAGATGAAACTAAATGGCTGAGTTACAACAGGGGAAGTGCAATCAACTAATCCCAAAGTATATTTTAAGAGGAGCAGCTGGTGTAGGCGCCTTACATCACCACTCCCTCAGTCATGCAAATGGATCTCAACGGCCAAGCTTGAATGGCCACGCCTGTGGTATTCAGGTGAAAAGTTGGTCACCCCTTCCCCCCCCAATGTCCTGGGTTTGTGATATCAAAGTCCTCCTTCAGCCACTGAAAAAGATGCCTAGATGGAATGGGCAGCAATGTTGGGATGAGTGCTGCTTCCTCTCTGGGCAGCAGGGTTAAAGCTATTAGCAGCAGACTCAGGTGGTGCATGATCCTTCTCTGGGGTCTCCGGGCTCTCCAACATCGGTTCCCACTTACAGATCCTTCTAATGGGAATCCACGCATTCCCTTTTCCTGTGGAGACACAAACATACCCTCGACCCCATATTAGTATCTTAAAATGTCTCATAGCTGGAGTAGTATGTGAGCCTTTTGAGACAGCTGTATCAAGCTCTGATTGTATTAAGCCTCTTAATCTTGGCTCTGATTGTATTAGGCCTCTTAATCTTCCGCTTCTTTGTTTAGCGAGGTTCGCCTTTAAGGTAAAATTGATAAGAATTCATAGTGGCTGTTTGTTTTGGTATAGCTGCTGCCAGGTGCTCACAAATGCTTGATTAACATCAGTAAGGAACCTGAATTTTACGGATTTTTTCTGTATAACAAACACAGGAGCATTCCAGGGTGACTTTGATGGTTCTATATTTCCTTTTTCTAATTGCTCCTTAACCAATAGTTGTAGTGCCTGGAGTTTTTCTGGAGTCAGGGGCCATTGCTCCACCCAAATTGGGGTGTCTGACTTCCAATTCAAGGGTGGGGATTCCAGAGCAACAGCAATGGCCCTTACTAAAAATTTGATAACCTCATCCCAAGGCGGCTAATAGCCATTCCGGCAATCAAGACATAATAGGCGGACAAGTACTGTAATTGATTTCCTGTAGCCTCAAACTGCCCTGTTCCTGTAAATTGCTGATAAGCCTGGGGGGCCTGAGCCCCTAACCCACCGGTAGTGCTCTTTACCCTCTGAGAAAATTCTGATACCCAAATCACATTCTGCCCGGGGGTAAGGCAGGCTCTAGCTAAGCTCTTCCAGTCATTAGGAGTCAGAACGAACTGACCACTGAGAGTCTCAAGCATGGCTATGACAAAGGGTGAATTAGGGCCATGCTTGGTACAAGCCTCTTTAAGAGTCGCCACTCTCTTCCACTCTATGGGTATGTGGCTCCTTCGAACGCCACCGGGGACACTGGGGTCCGCTATTTTTAGCACAGGAAATGTCCCTACATCTTCTCCATTCTCTATAGCCTTTCTTATTCCTTTTTCCAAACTGGACTGTGGCCCTGAACTGTCTGACCAATGGAGCAGGTTATAAGGAGGCGCGGAGGGAAGGCACGGCATATTCTCCCCTGCCTCGCCTTTTCCATCTGCTAGATGGAGCTCCGAGTCTATTTTTTCTTTACACTCCTTAACTTTCTGCTTAACTTTCTGCTTGCCTGGGTCCTCCCCTCCCCTCTCTCCGCTTCCACTCCTATTCCAATCCCACCCTGGCCTCTCCGGCCCTTCCTGCAGGCTTTTAATTACACCGAATATCAGGAAATCTAAATCCTCCAGCTCCCCAGGGTATTGTTGCTCATGAGCAGTCATTTGCTCTCCGACCACTCCCCATTTTTCTCTTGATATTCCTGCCTGCTTGAGCCAAGGAGAAACTTTCCAAATCCTTTTACAAAATTCTCGGAGGTCATCTAACTCTATTGTGACCCCCGCCTTCCTGCATTCCCTGTGAAGTTTCTCAGCCCAGACCTCCTGTTCCTCTGGCTTTATTACTGGCAATAGATTCCCCATCTCTGCCCTTTTCCCATGGGTGTGGGAAGCTTCTCTCACTCTTTCTCTCCTTCCAAATCTAGGATTCGGGACTCGCTTCTTTCACAGCCCCTTCCGGGTGTACCCCAAAAGCACCCAGGATTATCTGCGCTCCCAATCCCTGTTGGGGCGCCAACTGCCAGGCCTAGAGGCCTGTATTGGGCTACCCGAGTCTTTCTTACCTCACCTCCGAGGTCTTCGGTTGGCCAAAACCGGATGCACATATGAGAGAAAGGACGTTCCAGAGTCGAACAAGGGTTGAGCTTTATTACAGGGTCTAGTTACAAGTGCAGGGGGGTCTTCCTTAGGAGGAAGAGGGGGAGATTTCCTAAGGAGGCTAAGCTTAAGGGATTGGAAGTAGAAGTACAAGCAGGGAGAGAGGGGAGGGGAGAGAGGAAAGAAGAGGAGCGGAGCCTACTGTCCTCTTGGCTCCACACGTGCTAAGAGACCCTAGTCTGTTTTTTTAAGATGTTACTTTCTTCAGTACTTTTTTATATGTCTCCTTTATCAAGCTGTTGACTTACTTTTTCATGATTTTTTTTTTGTCAGTCTCATTTCTTTTCCCAATTTTTCCTCTATCTTTTTTACTTGATTTTCAAAATCCTTTTTGAGCTCTTCCCTTACCTGACACCATTTCATATTTTTCTTGGAGGCTTTGATGTGTAATCCCATAGTGCAATATGACAATTTACATTGAACAGGGTAGATATAAAGTATGTTCATTCTATTGAATATTTAATAGCTGATTAAAAATATGTAATCCATATCTGTCACTCATTTTTTGATTACTCAGAATATGAACTTTCTTGAAATAAATGGGAAGTTCAGTTATACTGTTATACTTTTTTTTTCATTTTGGAATAGAAAATTTTAAAGTAGTAACAGGAAGTAAGAATCAACATTTAACTAGTGAAATCACAGATTTTATTCCTTTTAAGGGGATAAAGTTGGAAATAGTGTTTGGGTATTATTCTTTTAATTGTCAGAAGCTAGGAAGAACAATTTAAGGCTGATTATTGATTGACTTTCATCCATTATGACCTTGAGGATATGTGTATACTATGTATATGTGTATGCTGAAGCCCATTCTTTAAACCTGTAGAAGTAGAAAGTAGAAAAATTCAAGTACTTAAAGGCTCCAAGACAGGGGAGAGCTGGTTACTTTTGATCTTTTCATCTATTGTTACTATGCTTATATATATATGTATGTATAAATATATATACATATATATAAAATATGTATTTATAGTATATATATACACATACATGCTATACATATATATATTCAAACACATGAATGAAACCTTTTTATATTAAAGTCACAAGTAACAGAAGTGTGCTTATAGAAATCCAAACTATAATTGATTAAGTAAGGCAAGGATAATTAATATTTAGCCTTTAAAATGTATTTATATTTCAATGTCCTTTGTTTCTTTTTAATCTTACATATTTCATTATATGCATTTAAAATATTATTCTGATAAAAAGTTTCTAAGCTTCAGTAGGCAGCCAATAGAACCCTTGATATCCAGATTAACGTTAACTCTACCTGCACAAAAAGGAACAGTAGATAAATCCTTTGAAGTTGTTTAATGATTTTACTTCAAATATTCACACATGCATCTTGCTTCTCATCTATCCCCATCTCATTTATTGCTATTTCAATGCTACTGCCAATGTCATACTATACCTTCAGTCTAGAGTTCTTCTGATACCACACAACAGTGAGGATGTTGTTGAAAGACATACCAACAAGCCTTGACAATCCCTTCCAAACTGGAGAGACTTTAGGTATCACCACAGCAACAGACTGAGAACCAGTCTATCCTAGTGACTAGATGTTTTTACCCAAAGTGTTGTTCACCAGGTTAGCATGGATTTGGCCAGATATCATCCACCAAAGCAGCGAAGGACTTACGAAGGAAGTTCCCACATTGATGTAAGCACAATTCCTTGAGAGTATTCAATTCAGTCCAAATGTACAAAAGAAGATTTTTTTTGCCATTTGTGCCTCTCAATAACTTATGCTTCATATATTGCAGTGCTTTACCTTTTTTACGATATGCGTTTGAGTTGCAATTTGGTGTCACTTAAAATCGCAGTTGAAAGCACTTTCTTTCATAGGCATAATAAAGATAAAATACCATAAGATAGGTTATCAAGGCAGTGAAGGGATTAAATGAGGTTGTAGAGATAGCTTTTGGGTTTGGCTTTATGTGTGTGGAAGACAAAAAGACTTATGGGGAAATGAAACGAACAGTTTGCATTGCTTGAAAAATTGTCCTCGATCTATTTTCTTTTGGTCTGGTGAAGCTCATGAATATATCTTCCTTGGAGTACAAGGTGAACACTAAAAAAGTATGATACTTGTATTACTGATTTCAATATAAAAGAAGCTGCACTTCTTTCCCCATGTATCTAACCCCCTTCAGGAACCAAACTACTGCAATTACTGTGTACTAGTGAGTGATTTTTCTTCCATTAATAAGAGAATAGAAGAAATTATCATTAAGTTACTATAATCTACATGTTGCTGTTTTTTGTAGTCTATCATTTAAATGCACTGAAATATGAATGGCTGGAAGATTAAAATAATTCTATTTGAATTTGAGTTATCATAGTCATTGGGGAAAATAATAGGAGATATATAAACCATCCCAAACATCTGAGCACAGATTTAAGCTATTAAAATTTAAGTTATTAAAGCTTAAAAATTACACTTAGACTTTAAGACATCTTGTGCATAACATGTACCACAGACAGGAATCAGGTGGCATCTGCTATTGTTTTAATAACGAAGAAGATTCATGCACCACTAGATTTCTCCTAATAAAAGTGAGCAAAGAATAGGATACATTATTTAAATGATTGTGTCAGGCCTACATGACAGAGTTTAAAAATTATTTAACTAGTTCATTGTTTTATCAAATAACAGTTAGACTAATTTTTAAAGCTACTTTTGGTTTATCTCCCAAGATATGATAAAATATAATAATGATCATAGTAGCTAACATTTGAAAAGCACTTTAATATTTACAAAACACTTTGCATATGTTATCTCATTTGATTCTTGTAAAAATCTTACAAAAAAGTTGCTGTTGTCATCACTGTCATATGAGGAAACTGATACAGAAAAGAGGTTGTCAATTTCCAAGGTCACACAGATAAGAAAATTTGTGACAGGATATAGATCAAGGTCTTCTAGATTCTAATCCCAGTACTTTAATGACTGAGACAGTGAGTTGCTTCTGCAAATTATGACTCTTATTCATTCTTCCCCCTCCTCCATACTTCCAATCAGATTGATAGATACAGTCTGAGTGTTTAGAAATAGGTTATTATTAGAAAATGGGGGGGGCAAGATGATGGAGCAAAAAGATACACATATGCTAGCTCTGAACCCACAGCCCATATAATACCTGTAAAGAGGAACTCCCAACAAATTCTGGAGCAGCAGAAGCCACAGAACAACAGAGTGGAGGAGATTTCTGTTCCAGAGAGACCTGAAAAACTTACCTAAAAGGACCATTGCACACCAGACCAGGAGCAGAGCCCAGACTTGCCTTGGCTACGAGGCATCTACAGGAGCAGATCCAAGCAAGCTTCAGGGACAGAATCTCCAGCAGCCGAGCAGGTCCCTTCACCCACTGGTGGCAAAGGTCAGTGAGAGGGTCTTTTCAGCTCTCCAAGAGGGGAGCAGGGTGTCTCCATAACTCAAGCCCCCTTGGGAGGCAGCAGTGGAGGCAGCCACAGACAAGCGCTCCCAAAGCAGGCAGGAACTCTGGTCCATTGTGGAAAGTCTCCACATATACCCCCTGAGGGAAGTAAGCCCCCAATGGCGGCCCTGGCCCCACCTAAGCACCTGAACTTAATCTCAACTGAATAGCAGCCCTGCCCCCTCCCAAAGCCTTGAGGCTGGAAAGCAACATTTGAATCTCAGACCCCAAGCACTAGCTGGGCGGATCTGGAGGCATGGTGGGTGTGGAGAGGACACTCAGAACTCAAGGAAAATGACCAGAAAAGGGGAAAAAAAATGAAACCATAGAAGGTTACTTTCTTGGTGAGCAGATATGTCCTCCCTTCCTTTTGGATGAGGAAAAACAAAGCTTACCATTAGAGAAAGACCAAGAAATCAAGGTTTCTATATCCCAGACATCCAAAATAAATATTCAATGGCCTCAGGCCATGGGAGAGCTCAAAAAGGATTTTGAAAATCAAATTAGAGAGGTGGAGGAAAAACTGGGAAGAGAAATGAGAGAGATGCAAGGAAAGCATGAAAAGCAGGTCAACACCTTGCTAAGGGATACCCAAAAAAATGCGGAAGAAAATAACACCTTGAAAAATAGCCTAACTCAATTGGCAAAAGAGGTTCAAAAAGCCAATGAGGAGAAGAATGCTTTCAAAAGCAGAATTAGCCAAATGGAAAAAGAGGTTCAAAAGCTGACTGAAGAAAATAGTTCTTTTAAAATTACAATGGAACAGATGGAGGCTAATGACTTTGTGAGATACCAAGACATCACAAAACAAAAACAAAAGAATAAAAAAATGGAAGATCATGTGAAATATCTCATGGGAAAAACAACTGACCTGGAAAATAGATCCAGGAGAGACAATTTAAAAATTATGGGACTACCTGAAAGCCATGATCAAAAAAAGAGTCTAGATATCATTTTTCATGAAATTATGAAGGAAAACTGCCCTCATATTCTAGAATCAGAGGGAAAAATAAGTACTCAAGGAATCCACAGATCACCACCTGAAAGAGATCCAAAAAGAGAAACTCCTAGGAACATTGTGGCCAAATTCCAGAGTTTCCTGGTCAAGGAGAAAATACTGCAAGCAGCTAGAAAAGAAGCAGTTCAAGTATTGTGGAAATACAATCAGGATAACACAAGATCTAGCAGCTTCTACATTAAGGGATTAAAGGGCGTGGAATAGGATATTCCAGAAGTCAAAGGAACTAGGACTAAAACCAAGAATCACCTACCCAGAAAAACTGAGTATAATCCTTCAGTGGACATTGAAATAGAGGACTTTCAAGCATTCTTGATGAAAAGACCAGAGCTGAAAAGAAAATTTGACTTTCAAACACAAGAATGAAGGAAACATAAAAAGGTAAACAGCAAAGAGAAGTCATAAGGGACTTTACTAAAGTTGAACTGTTTACAATCCTACATGGAAAGACGATATTTGTAACTCTTGAAACTTTTCAGTATCTGGATAGTTGGTGGGATTACACACATACACACACACAGACACACACACACACACACACACACACACACATGCACACTCACAAAGAGACAGAGAGCACAGAGTGAATGGAATAGGAGGGGATCATATCTTAATAAAATGAAATTAAGTAGTGAGAGAGAAATATATTGGGAGGAGAAAGGGAGAAATGTCATGGGGCAAATTATCTCTCATAAAAGAGGCAAGCAAAAAACTTTTTAGTGGAGGGAAAAAGAGGGGAGGTGAGAGAAAAATATGAAATTTACTCTAATCACATTCCACTAAAGGAAGGAATAAAATGAACACTCATTTTGCTATGAAAACCTATCTTACAATACAGGAAAGTGGGGGAGATGGAGATAAGCAGCGTGGGGGGGATGATGGAAGGGAGGGCAGTGGGAGGAGGGAGCAATTTGAAGTCAACACTTGGGGAGGGACAGGATCCAAAGAGAGAACAGAAGCAATGAGGGGCAGGATAGGATGGAGGGAAATACAGTTAATCCTACACAACACAACTATTATGGAAGTCATTTGCAAAACTACACAGATATGGCTTATATTGAATTGCTTGCCTTCCAAAGGGAATGGGTGGGTAGGGAGGGATGAAGAGAAGTTGAAACTCAAAGTTTTAGGAACCACTGTCGAGTTCTGTTCTTGCTAGTAGGAAAAAAGAAATACAGGTAAAGGGGTATAGCAAGTTATCTGGCCCTACAGTTCAAAAGCGAAGATGGGGGCAAGGGAAGGGAGGGATGATAGAAGAGAGGGCAGATTGGTGATAGGGGCAATTAGAATGCTCAGTGTTTTGGGATGGGGGAGGGGACAAATGGAGAGAAAATTTGGAGCTCAAAATTTTGTGATAATGAATGTTAAAAGTTAAATAAATTAATTTAAAAAAAGAAAAAAAAGAAAATGTGTAGTGATTTAAAAATAGTGTCCTACCTTAAGTTTTATTTTAAAAATAAATATACAACATAAACTGCTAAAAAAAAATGCTCAATGTTAGAAATCTTAGTGAATTCAAAAGAGACTTTCTGGGACTACTTAAATAAAAGTAGAATGAAGAGAACCCCATGTAGGACAAAAGTCAATCATGGCTATAAACAGGCATTCTTGATATAAGGGAAGGTAGGAGGTAACATGGAAACACAGCACCCCTAACGAAAGAGCACCCCATAATCTTGAATATCCAAAGTTATTCTTTATATATAACAGAAGACTGTTGGGCAAGCAACCACCATGCTGGGGAATATTAGGGGATTTAGTTTGAAGAAGATAGAGGGGAGGCCCAAAGACTGGTCTCACTCCAGTTATGATAGTACCTATGTGGTACTAATTTCTTTATACAGCACTTTATACCTTATAGGGTACTTGCCTCATAACAGTCTTGTAAAATCACCAGTGAAAGTATGACTACCCCTGTTTTATTGATGAGGCAACTGAGCCTTAAAGAGATTAGATGATTTACTCAAGGCCTCATTTAGCTAGTAACAGGTGGAAACAGGATTTGGATCTGTCTCCTAATATCATATGCCTTCCACTGTGGCTCACTCCTTCAGTGATAAAGATACATGCAGACACCCAACTTACTCACTACAATACTCTGCATCAATGAGCACTAGAGGCAAAGGGAAAACAGTAGTCCAGTTTGTGAACAGTTCTGAGAAACTTCAGAGACAGAAACAATGATGTTAAACTAAATTGTTAACATTTGAAGAGGAAGGAATGAAAGATAATCAATGATATTTCATATCATTTACGAATTATTTATCTAGTACTCCTATAAATTGAAATGTATTCAATAACATATCAAATTCCTATACTAATTAATATTTGTTTTCAGAGTTGATTTTGTATAGAAAGACAAAATGGGCAATACTGGGTGAATGTTTCTGGTTTCTGGAATATGTATCTGGAAACGTACCTTTACTCCTCAGTAGACAGTATTCTGTCTTTCTCCTATGAACCATTTCAGAACTTGAATTTCTTTTGTTGCTCTTAAAATGGTGCAAGTTTTAAGGAGTCCTGGATGCAGGCTAGGACTACCTCTAATCCTAAGCCTCAGAAAATATCCATGTTATTGTTGTTTAGTTTCTGTGAACTCTTCTTTGTGTAAGCAAGGATAATGGAATGGTTTGTCATTCCCTTCTCCAGCTCATTTTACAAACGAGCAACTGAGGCAGAGTTAAATGTTTTGCCCAGGGTCACAGAGACACTAAGTTTCAAAAGGCAGATTTGAACTCAGGTCTTTCTGACTTCAAGTCCTACACTCTAACCACTGTGGCACCTAGCTCCCCAGAGACAGCATTGCTCAATGGCCAATGAATGTTTGATAAAATAGATGAAAAATGTATCAATAAATGAATGAGTGTAATATCTGGGAGATATCACAGAAATATTTTTGAACTTGAATTCAGAAGACTTAGTTTTGATTCCCACTTTCAGCATATACTAGTTGTATATCTTTGAACTAATGATTTAAATTTTCTGAGTGGTAGTTTCCCTGATGACAAAAACGAAAAGGTACTAGTATATGAACTACCTCACTAAGCCATTGTGAAGAAACCATTTCTTAAACCGTAAAGCACTATAAAAATAAATGAGTTGTTGCTATATATGCCAACAAGAGCATCAAAATCCATTAGCATTAATGTCTTAGAATGGTATTCCACTCTCAGTGTGCTGCTATGGGAACATGATATTCCCAAGGAATATAATGATTATTTGATCACAGGATGAGAGCCAGAAGAGATGTTAGATGCCATTAAGTTCTCCTTTTGCAGATGAGGCAATTAAGGCAGACACTTGCAAATACTCACATAACTAACACATGTCTGAGCTGTAACCTTAACATAGCTCTTTCTGACCACAAGTTGTGTCCCATGCACACATAGATCTTTCTGACCACAAGTTCTGTGTCCTATGCACACCCAAATGTTGAGTGACCCAAGAGATTGTAGTCTGGATTTAAGTTTAGGAAAATCTGAGTTCAAATTTGACCCTTACATACTTACTAGCTGCATGACTCTGAGTAGACATTAAACGCCTTTCTGCCTAAGGTTGCTCAACTCTAAAATAGGATAATATTGGTATCTAACTCCCAGGTCTATTGTGAGCATAAAATGAGATGTTTGTAAAGTGCTTTGCAAATTTTTAAATGCTATATAAATGCTAGATATTATCATTATTATTTAAAACTAGCTGACTGATGATGATTACTAACAGGTATACCAGGTATTCACTTTTAAATGTCAACCTGACTAACCCAAAAGTGAATGATTAACTTCATGTGATTTATCTCCATTGTTCAATTTACTCTCGCCTCAAATCTTTATTACATAAATGAATTATTCAAGCACAAAACTCTTTAGTTTTAAAATATCAAAAGCCATTATTTCTAAAGGAATGTACTTTAACATACAGGAATAAAGGAAGAGTCTGAAAATGTTGGTAATGAGTAAAAAAATGTGTTACTTCCTTCTGCAGACATTAAGTGTCAGGAGATGTAAGAAAAATGTGTGTTGTTGTTTTGTTTGTTTGTTTGTTTTCCTGGGCCCTCTTTTTCCTCCAGACTTTCCCTCTTAGGGATCACATCAACTTCTATGAATTCATAAAAAATTTCATTAGGTCCCTATGTATAAATTATGATGTCACTTAAGTGTCTGTCTTCTGAGATCTAGCCCCAAACTACCAGATCACCAACTGCTTTTTAAACATCTCCAACTACATATTACAAAAGCTATCTCAGACTCAACATGTCCAAAATGAAAGTCACTATGTTTCCACAATAAACTCAATCTTAAACCAATTGTCTTTATATCTTTTGTGGATGCCCCCTATCTTTCTTCTCATCCTAGAGTATAATCTAAGAGTCATCCTCAACTCTTTCCTCTCCTACATATTTTACTCCTAAGAAGTTATATGGATTCTACCTCTATAATCATCTTTTTCTCTCCACTTATATGGGTTCCATGTTATATAAGCCATCATAAGTTCTCCCCTGGGTCCCTATAACAGTCCCTAATTAGTTTCCTGAATTCCAGTTTTTTTACATCTCAGTTCACAAATTTCAACATAAACTTTGTGGGACTGTTTGCTGTACTGCTAAAACAGCATTCTTTAGCATTCTATTGCCTCTGGGGTAAAATTCACATCATTAAAATTGTCATTTAAAATGTGTTTTGATCCTATTCAATACAATAAAAATTTATTAAACTCTTCCTATGTTCCAGGCTCTAATAAAATAATTCAACCCTCAAGGAATTTAGAATCCATTGGGAAAGACAATACACAAAAGGAAGCTGAAAGGAATGGGGGAAGACTGAGCTATCAGAAAATACTTAGCTCTGGGCCACTATTTTCACTGAGTCAAAACCAAACAAAGTCCTTGATAGAAAATAGAGAGTTACCTGGAAAGGTCCTTTCATAGCAGGTCTCTACTTTTTTTGTCAGGTTCTTTGCACACAGTGTATGTTCTAGCTAACCTGCCTTTCTTGCTATTTGACAAACTTGCATTCTGCCTCCTATCTCTGTTCATTTGTATAGGCTACTTCCACCCCTGAATTTCAGTTTCCCTTTACCTCTGCAAATCCTTAACTTTCATTTGAATTTGCATAGTGTGTTACTCTCCTTGGGAAACCATTCATAATATTCTAGTTCAAAATACTATCTTCCCATCAAATTATTATACTTGCATTTATCCATGTACATTTAACTCCCCCCCCACCCCATGCAATGCAAGTTTCTTGAAGATTCTCAGTTTATCTTTGAATCCTTAGCACTTCACCTGATGCCATTTCCATATCAAATATTTAACAAATGTTTGGTTTCTTTTTGCTTTTTTGAAGTGGGTTGGTTTTAATTAGAAAAAGCAATCAAACTCGGAGAGGGCATGACAAGGTTTGATATTTTCTGGAGAAAGCTAGCTTTCAATGAGCATCAGAGGATGGCAAAAACGTAAGGATCTAGAATGAATAGACATTGGTTGACACTGCAGAAAGCTTTCCTTGTTTTCATTACCAAAGTGGATAAATGTGGAATATGGAATAGGACATACAGCCTCAGGCTTGGTGAATATGTTGGTTCATTTTTCTGAATTGTCTTTTTTATCTTTTTTTTATACTTTACCACAAGGTATTTCTCAGTAGATAGGGGTCAGTGTGGTTATGCTCAGAAATGAATTCATACAATAACAAAGGGTGTTAACAAAAATAAGAAAAAAATCTAAAAAATAGGCATACTTTACATTGAACAGTATCAATATTCATTACCTTCTAATCCTCTTTTTTGCTGAACTTCACCTGAAATCTTGCTTTGATGGAAGAAGCAAAAGTTTTGAAAACTTTTTGTTGAATAGTCACTTTATTTTGTGATGTCAAATGTCAAATTCCTCCTTTTTCTTCTAGTTTTTACTTGATTTAAAAAAAAATTCTTCTCTAGCATCTGAGCACAGCCACTGTCAATGTAGGGCTTTGAGCAGAACCTGGTTACTATTGTGGGAACCAGAATAAATATTTTTTTCTACCCTTTGGTCATCAGAAATTTAATATAAAAGTCTTCAATCCTACTTAATAAATGTAATGCAATGGGACCAGAAAAACAGCATAAAATATGATGATGATGATGATGATGATGATGATGATGATGATGATGATGATGTTTCATACTCTGTATGAAGACTTTAAATAATGGGTTATGTCTTTGGTCTACAAATATTTGTGTTTGACAAACCATGGAATTAAGCAACGTTTTCCATATGCTCAGTTTAAAGCATATTTTAAATGTTTTCAAATATAGATATTACTATGGACAGGAACTTAACCTAATATTTTCATTCTTATAGAGAATTCCTAGGTAAGGAGATTTCTACTACTAATAGATAGCAGCATCTTTTTACCTTGTAGTTTTAGAGTTTCCTAAAGAAAAAAGAGATGAATAACTTGCACAGGATTCTACAGCAAAATATGTTTGAGATGTGGCTCTTAACCCAGATCTTTCTGATTTTTAGGTTAGCTATCTCTTACACCATACTCTCTCAGTTACATATTTGCATGTGCATATACATGTGTTCATGTTTATGCACATAAGTGTATATAAGGTCAGAGTTACCTTCATTCACAGTCATCAATCAATCTAAATGCATTGAATTAAGTACCTACCAGGTTCCAGGAAAGCGATTTTTTAAACATGATGAATATGAATACAATGACTATATATCTGAATGGAAAAGAACATATATTTCTGTGTTTATGTAAATCATATATGCACATAAGTGCATATCTCTTATGCATATATGTATATATACATTCATAAATACTTGTATATAAGTACACATGCATACTCACATGAGGCATACAAAAATAAAATACATGGCAACCTTGGATTAGAAAGGCATGAGCAGCTTGTGAGACCATGAAAGTACCCTCGCAATACAAGGTGCCTGAGCTGGGTCATGAAAGAAATTTGAAATTTCAGAAGACAAGAAAGTGGTTGTTAATCATATCAACCATGGAGAAATATATCAATGTCAAGTCACCATGGTATGAGATGGAGTGCCTTATCTGAGGAACAGTAAGAAAATCGGTTTGACTGGACTGTAGTGAGAATGGAGGAGAGCAATGGGTGAGTGAATTGGAAAGGTAGGAAGGGAGTAGATTTATACTGCGTTTTCTCCAAAAGATTGAGAAATATTCAATACAAGTATCATCCTCACACGACAGATGAGGAGACTGAAGCTTGAATACATTAATTGACTTCCTTGTAGTACAACAGCTTGAAAATTTCATAGCTGAAACCCAAATCCAAATCTATTGAGTCTCAGATAAATGGATCAAAGATTCTGAACTACAGGAAAACTTTGAGGTCATCTCATCCAACTGCCTCATTTTATAGTTGAAAAGCTAAGGCTTTAGCCTTTTAGAGAAATGACATGACCAAGACCACACAGCTGGTAAGTGACATAGTCAGTATTTGAACCCAGATACTTACTTTCCAGATCAGATATTCTTTCCACTTTAATGCATTTCCATTTAATGCTTCAGGTGTTTGTCTGTGGAGATTGGGTAAGCACTTCAAACACCTCATAGTTCATCTTTCCAAATCTGAAAAGAAAGGTATTTGCTATGTCCATAAAAGTGCTCAGAATAAGTAAAAACATTTTGATTTTATTGATAGAAGTCAATAGCCTTCAAATTTCAGGCAACATGTATTCAAGGATAAACATATTTTTCTGCTTTTCATCCATTCTTCATGCCACTTACCTAACCATTAAATAAACTAAGATTGACTGAGAAATATTGGAAACACTTAAAGTACTACTGAGAAACAGCTTGGTATAATGATTGGGTAGTGAGGGAGAGAGGATAAAATTTTAGTCAAGAAAATGTGGGTTCAAGTTTAAAAAATATTCATCTTCGTGAAAATAGGCAATTCACTTAATTTCTCAATGTCAGTGCCCCCAGACAAACTTGTGGCCTATCTGCTTTGGTAGGGGGAGTTTTCATGTTGTGAGTTGAGATAAAGATGAAATTCAAAGTCTAAACAAAGTGGAAAACATACCATTTCTAAGTGTTTTCAAAACGATTTAACCTACTTTTTTTTTTCTTACACAAATGTTTGGCGCAAAAACGTCCAAGAAGATAAAGTATAATTCAACTGTATCACAGATAAATGGGGAAATGAAAATAAATCTTCAAATATGAGAAGGGCAAAAATATTGATTTAAATGCTACATATAATAAATTACAGATTATGGTTATGATTCATGGCCATTTTAACCATAGAAACCTTCTTTTAACTCATAAAATAAAAAAAAAGCATGTTTTGGTGATATTTTTGGAAGGTAAAAAAAAATCCTGACAGAGTTATTATTTGATATATTATCTCAATGGAAATTGAAACCTCATAATTTGAAATATTCTGAAAAAACATGGGAAACAAGGTGAAACTTGTTTCCCTTTAATTTATTTTTTCACTTTATTTTGGATGTTGGACAACATTATTCCAAAAAAAGATATGCTGACCTTGAAAAAATTTTTCCTAGCCTTCCCAATATATCTATGTAATGATGGGCTATTTACTTTTTTACATTCAAATGATAAACTCAATCCTAAGCAAAGAATATTGGGCCCAGCTTTGATGATATTTGAAGACTTGCCCATAAACGCCATATAATATTAGCTCTTTGTAGAAGAATCAAATCAATCATTCAATCAGCAAACACGTATTAAAAGTCTCCTTTTTGTCAGACCTTGTGCTTGCTACTGGATATATAATAAATCAGAATCCGATTTTTTGGTAGAACATTGTGCCTCTGGGCATGGAAACACAATCATTCTCATGTTCAACTTGTTAGAACTTCTGCAGAAATACATGAACACAAAACATTCAAAGCTTTACCCAGAAGTCTTCTCTGCTTACTAATGTTGAAATCTGAGATTCCGCTTAGCAGAGTATTTCACTTAATGGAGCATTTGTGGAGGTAGGGGGAGTGGAAGGGGGATTTCATTGCTAAACCTATTATGATCCTCATTTTAACACTATATTTTCATGATACTGCCATTGTATCAAAACATATTTTGATTCAGTTGTATCCTGTCCAAATGCAGAGATATATTTGGGAGGATATAAATCTACTAGGACTATTGAGACTTGAGCCAAGGAAAATCATATTTTCAGTGATATGTTGAAAGTGAAGACTGTTTAAAATTGTGATTGTAGCAAGCTGAATTGGAACATTCTGCCCAGCAGAATTTTCATTTTTATATTCAAGTTAAGATTTTATCTGGAAGAATAAAAAAAATAAACCAACAAAATCATAGCCATTCACAAGTGTCTAGGAAATTAGTTCTTTCTTTTGGGAAATCTTCAAGCCCAGATTAAATGTTTGCTTGTTGAGAATGTCATGGAGAAGATTTCTGCTCATATACAGTTGTGACTAATACCTTTCAAATTTGACATTTTGTGATTATCCATGTGCTACTCATTCTACTTACCACTCTATTCATAGAATTGGGTAGGACATTAGAGATCATTCTGTGCAACTCCCACATTTTGAAATTTAGTAATACAAATCCACAGTGGTTAAGTGACCTATCCCTATTCCCCATATAAGTGATAGAGCTGGGGTTTCAGTTAAGTTCCTTTGACTCCGAAGTCAATGCTCTCTCCATTATGTTATGATTCCTCTTTCTAGGTCATCAAAACAAAGCTTTAAATTTTGAATATCCCATATGTTTTTTTCTTTTAGAGTTGTTTTACTGCTTCATTTTTCCTGCTGACAGTGAGTCAAAAGTACCTGGATATTTGGAGGGCTAATGAATGTCTTTCAAAGAATGCTAAAAGTTATGTAAAAATACCCTTATTGGCATTTTTACAAATTGACATATTTCTGCATAAAGACATTACCTGGTCTTAAAATAAATTTTAACATTTGTGATCAGCAAAGAGTTACTATATTTATACAAAATAAGTTGAATTCTTTAGAATACTCTGTTATTCTTTTTTTCTTTCTACACAAAAGTTTCTTATCAGTGAGGAAAGATGACTATTGAACTATATAGGACATATCCAGATATTCAATTTAGTCACTGAGTCTGAACGTCTAGGATTTAAATCATAGCAGCAGAGAGAGGAGGATCAGTGTGGTCTAAGTAAGGAAATATTGAAGAGTTAAGCAATCCTTCCAGTTTTTTCTCTTTCATATGCTTTGACTTACATAAAAAGGCATTTTGTTCTCAACAGACTTAAGTCTAAATCATTTCAACATCATACTAAGATGAGATTAAGAAAATCAATATAAAAAATAGCAGGGATTCTTAAACTGTGAGGAGAAAGAAAAAAAAATAAATGGAGGATAAGGGGAGAGTATGTCAGCTAACTGCTGACATAAAAAAATCTCATATATGTTGCATGTTCCTTACATTATTTCTAAAAAGAGCTTATCAGTAGTTCCCATGTTGTGATTTTATATTGAGAAACATAGAATGGGTGACAAAGAAGTGTTTGCAGGGGGAAAACCCTAAGTATTCAGTGGCATCAGAGTTGAAAATGCAATTATTCTAAAAAATAAAAAATCATTGTACTATTTTGGAGAGTTATAAGATGCATATATGGGGTCTGTTTTCAAATGGAACCAGTCCTTCACAAAGAGGAGTATTTTCATGAACATCATATTCCAATATGGACTTTCATTGTAGCAAAAAAAATTTGAAGTATAGGGGAGTTTTTCTTTGTCCTAAAAGAAAATGAAATTGTTGGCCTAGATTGTTGTCTATAAGTTTGTGTTTCATGAACATTTTAACTTTATAATGTTCACTAGTCAATCAGCTACTTTTATCTACAATTTTTTTTGTGTTTTAAATGAAGTTTTAAACTGCAATTCTGTCATGATAGAAAATAAATTCATAATGTTATCATTAATTTTTATGTAAGGAAACAGGTCCAAATTGATGTTATCAGAAGACTTTCCTCCCTCATCTCAAACCCCTCCAAGGATTCCAGAGAAATAATCACTTTAGTAAATATATAATACTTGCATTTTATTATCTTAATGGTAGCCATCTAACATATTTAAATTACATATTTTAAAGCATCATTAATGTTTTCATTTTGCTGTGGATTTACAAGAACTATCAAAGTAGTGATAACTACAAGAAGCCCCTTCCATTTCTGTCTTTTGCAAAACTTTCCATCTTGATAGAAATCGAATTTAATTCACGGATGAATCCTGATTGGATATCAGGAAATTAATATTCTGGAACATTTTCTACCTTTCATTCATGATTGACTCACTCTTCTTCGCAAATTAAGCAAATCTATTTTAACTTTTTGGGGGGCAGCTAGGCGGTACAATGGATAACGTACTGGACCTGGAATCAGGAAGACCTGAGTTCAAATCCTATCATGGATACTTACTAGTTGTGTGACTAGTTGTGTGTTAAGTGACAAGTCATTTCACCTTGTTTGCTGCAGTTTCTCCTGTGTAAAATAAACTTGAGAAGGAAACGGCAAACCACCATAGCATCCTTGACATGAAAAACCTGAAAGGGGTTATAAAGAGTTAGAAATGACTGAACAACAACAAAATTTTAACTTTAACAGTGTTAGGAGAATCAATCAATCAGCACTGATTAATTAAATATGTACTAATGTGCTAGGTACTCTTCAATGTGCTAGGAATTTAAAGATAAAACTGTAAATTGTTCTTGCCCCTGGGGAGTTTATAGACTAACAGGAAGAAGAACATGCATATATGTAATTATCTACAGATAACATTTTTGACCATACTTTGGATTCCTATGGAAGAAAAGGGATACTTTATCAATCAAAGTAGTTTATACTATTGTAGTTATCAGTACTAGTATTGTCTAAGAAACATTGCAAACAGAAAATGAACGGAGTTAGAAATTGCGTATAAGGAGGGGGATGGGAGGCTAAATTACTTTTAGCAAATTATACAGTGTTCTTTATGTAATGATCCTAACTTCTCCCTGAAAAAAACACTAGAAACCTTCTGATGTTGTTATATGGCTATGAATCCTAAGCCTCTGTAGCATATGAAACATTAAAAACAAGAATTATCCTAATGGTAATGTAGGGGTGGATGGTATGAGTGAACCAGCTTTAACACAGTTCAAACATGTAATTGGAAAGGAGAAGGACAGTATCTAAAATGTGAGCGCCATGTGCACGCAGCGCAAAACAAAAAGGGGGAGATGTTGGGGATGGAAGCTCAATTCCAGGTGGACAGTCTCGGGTGGGTAAAGGTGGGAACTTCTAAATCTTAGAGTTCTCACGAGACCCCCCAGGAAACGACTGGGAATCGAGGTGAACCGAGCTATCTCGTGTATTTCCGCCTCTTCCCATGAGAAACGAGATGGGAGAGAGCTCTCCCCGCCCTCGAGATTGTCCCGGATCTGGGCACACTATTGTTATCTAACAGCACGGTATTCAGATGCAAACTATGCTGCTGGAGGGTTTAAGTAGGATCAGGAAAGCCTGAAAGTGCTCTTGGGTGGAGGGGCGCAGAGCGGTGAGGACAACAAGGCTCCCCTTTTCCTCTCTCTTCTCTCCCCTCCCCCTCTCTCCCCACTTACACTTCTACTTCCAATCTCTTATTGTAAGATCTTTGCCTCCTTGGGAGATTCTTCGCTCCCTCCTAAGGAAGAATTCCCCTGCACTTGTAACTAGACCCTGAAATAAAGCTCAATCCTTGTTCGACTCTGGAACGTCCTTTCTCTCATATGAGCATCCGGTTTGGCCAACCGAAGACCTCCGATAGAGGTAAGGGAAGACTCGGGTAGCCCTCAGGCCTCTAGGCCTGGCAGACAGTATCTAAAATGTAGGAGCAAAAATAAAAAAATAGACTGCACACATGCCAGATTTATCTGTGCACAGTCAATTTGATTTAATGATATATTCATCATTTCAAGAGAAGGTGAGGCAAGTGCATAGACCTTTGAGTAGACACACATTACCCAAAACATGAAACAGTATGAACAGGAGTCACAGAGGATGGGTAGATCATGGATTATGATCTACATTGTTAGTGAGAAAACTGAAGACATTTCATCAGAGATTATGTATGATGAAAGGGCTAAGACCATTTGTGTGTTCAGACAAAGTAAATCATAATAATCAGATCTTTCATAGTAGTATGAGACATTTGACAAAGTGTCATGCTCTTCTTCACTAGAACCTGTTCCACTGAGACTGGAAAACCACTTGAGAATCTTGTACTTAGTTCCTCAGGTAAGCATGGGTGCAGATAGATGGTCTTTGATGTCCCTTCAGATTTTGTGATTTTGAAATTTTGTGTTCTCTGATGTCAAATTCGATTATATCCCTATTTTTCATTTTATCTTTCTCAAAGTCAAGTGGTTACTGAGTGAGATAGCCTCAAGCAATATATTTTACACATCAGATTGGCACACAGACCTTTTGAGCTGTGGAGCATACAGACATTCAGCTTGATGAATAACCATTGTGTAGAAGGCAGTAGAGAAGAGTTTTAGAGTTAGTAGATATTTTTGTCTTTATTTCTGGAACTTTCACTTTTATTGTGAGCTTAATCATTAACAAACAAGCATGTTTTGGAATAAAAAGAAAAGTAAAAAAGATTACATAAGAAAATATTTCCATTGCATCATTTGTTTATAACATGTATATCAAATTTATGTATTTTAATAAATATGCTGCATGTTTAGTGTTACATTTTTGAACTTCATTTTTTCTATTGTATGTTTGCAGTTTATTTTCCTTTTGTTTTATTACTATCAATACTCAAATAACAAATCAGCAAGCATTTGTTTAGTACCAGCACAGGCAGGAACTATATTATTCCCTGGGAATACAGAGACAAAAAATCCTGACCTATCCCCTGTTCTGCAGGAACTTATATTTTAACTTCTACCACTCCTCCAAAAAGAGGCTTACCTTATAATTAACAAGCATAGACAGTAAAATGTCTGTATTGCCTATATATGAAAAAGCATGTTTCATTCTGCACCTCTACTCCATTACTTCTACCAAAGACTGGATAGAAAGTCATGATTGATTACTTCACCTATCAGAGTTCTGAAGTCTCAACACTTCTTTCCCTTACTCCATTTATGATAAGTTCTTCTGGTTTCTAGTTCTTTTGTTGTATATTAATTCATCTAAGTCTTCTCATATGTCTCTGAATCCATTGCATTTCTCATTTTTATAGCACAACAATATCATATTTCATTTCAATAGTCATTTCTCAATGATGAGTATCCATCCATTTTATTTCTAAATATTTGCTGTAATAAAAAGTGCTTTGTGTACACACATGTATACACAGCTGTTCCTCAATCCATACATTTGAACAATCCTTTTTTCCATTGTATGTTTCTTTGATGACAACCTTCACTGCACATGTCCAGACAGATTGCTTCTTTACAATGCATAGCAGTCTGCTCACATTCATTATGAGACAACTAGGTATAACAATTGATAAAGTGTTGGGTGTGGAGTAAGAAAGATCTGTGTTCAAATCTGGCCTCAGATAATACTAATTGCTTAATATTGGGCAAGTCATTTAATCGCTGTCTGCCTCAGTTTCCTCAATTGTAAAATAGGGATAACAAAAGCACTTACCTTTCAGAGTTGTGAGGATTAAATGAGGTATTTGTAAAATGCTTAGCCCAGTGCCTGGTAAATACTTTTGGAACTTTTCTTTTTTTTCTTCCTACAATGCAGTCAAGTAATTTATATAAAAGAAAAACACTTTTACTTCCATAACTGGGTAAGTATTCACACTAACAATATTTGGAACTTCAGTCCTGACATCATTTATGTCCAAGTTCTCATTTTATGAAGACTAAGATGTAAGAAATGGACTTTCAGTTAGGGCTTTAAAAATGACAGCTTAAAGACAAAAGCCAGTGATATCTGTGATGTGAAAGAAGTATGTGCTTCTAGAGAATTTATGGTGTCATCTTCAAATGAGGAAAATGGAAACTTCTCAATAGAGGGAACAGTTCAGCTCTAGGGCTGATGATAGAGCTTTAGGACTTCTGTTGTTCATGATATATTGAGGATTTTTTAGAGACAAGTGGAACTATCCCCTCTTTTTTCCCCTTCTGTAACAGCTCATCTGTCTGTGAAGAATTGGGACATAACTGTGATTTCCAAACTTTCTTTGTTTGCCAAACTCCCCTCAGGTTCCATATTACCTTCTCTGCCTCACTAACAAACATTAAAAACACCTGAATGTGGAAAGGTTTTCAAGCTGTTAGAAAGAGAAATAATTAAACAGGAGAAGAGAAATCAAGTTAAGAGCTGGAGATGAATTAAGAAAATAGGGATGGAGAACAGAGGAGTAAAGAAAAAAGCGGTGTGAGATATGAAATAATGATTTTATCAGTTTTTATTAAGACACATATAATCAGTATTAGACCACAATGTGACCTAATTTTTCTTAATATATGAAAAAAATCATCCCTAGAGAAAAGCAAAATGATCCAGTGTAAAGAGAAATCTATTTGAATTCAAGTGACCTGAATTCAAATCCTGTCAATTACTCACTTGTGGGATTTGAGGGCAAATCCTTCCACTGCCCCTGTCCTCAGTGTAAAATGTAAGTGTAAAACCATTTATAAAATAATCATGTTGGACTAGATGACCTTGAAGTCTCTTTTGCATTTAAATCCTATGATTTAAGAGATACACTTTGAGATATTTAGAGATTCAATGACTTGCTTGGGGTCACAAAACTAGTAAATGTCAGAGGAAGACTTTGAGCCCAGCACTTGTTTGCACACTAATTGCATGGTATTCACCATTCCATGAACTTGCGCTGTCATCTAAGTTTTATTTTGTAGCTTGAGGTGGCATTCCTTTCCACCTCCACAAATTACAGACACATATGCATATGTTTTTACCAGTCTTTTCAGTGAAGTCCTATCCACTTTTCAGATATCTCCTTCATGAAATCTTAAGGGCTTCTCTGGGATCATTGTACAAAGGATATGAACTCTGTCTTAACAGACCACTTAGAATATTGTATATCTTTTTTTATGCACTGTAATATTATAATTTGTATTATATTCATTTGCCTAGGTTTCTTTTGTAATTAATAAGACAGTGTTGTACTGAACCCAAGTCATTCTGATTTCTAGTCATATATTTATTCTATACCAACCTCTATCTCATCAACTAGCTTCCTTTGGAGATAGATTTTTATTGCCAAATTTCTATTATAAAATGAATCTGATCCTGATTATCTAGATCAAGGGGTGTGGAACCTGCAAACTCAAGGCAACATGTGACCCTCTAGATCCTCAATTGCAACCCTTTGATTGAATCCAAACTTCACAGAACAAATCTCTTTAAAAGCAGGATTTGTTCTGAAAGACCTAGAAGGCCATATGTGGCCTTGAGACCTCAGGGTTTCCACCCTTGACTAATCTGTCTTGTGTAATGGATCATTATATGACAGGAACTCTGAAGTCGTTGCCAAGACACTTACAAGAGACTTTGGGAAGTAGGAAATTTCTCTTCTTAATATACCTGTGTCCATGGTTAAAGCTTCTTGACATTCCTCAAAGCAGAAAAAGATAAATGAACCCACAAAATAAATAATAAATCAATGAAGGAAGAAATGGAAATTTTTGGAAACATAATTGTCTTCAATAGAAATTATTAAAAACAAAGAAACCTCACATTCCCCCTACTTCAGGTTCTGGCATTCGTTTTTTGAATGGCTTGACATACCAGTTTCTTATGAATAATAATTAGTCTATTTTAGTTTAGTACAAAAGAAATATGTACTTTATTTTATTGTTCTTTTGACACAAAAGGTAGAAACTGCTTTAGACAGCATAATGGGAGCAGTCAGTATAGACAAACTTGGGCTTTATTTTATTGGTTTTATTAAGGAACTAGCCTGAGTTGGTCAGTGTGATTAACAGTTGCTTCAAACATTAAATAAGAGAACTGGAGAATTGGTTCTCCAATATATCTTCCAGCTCTAATCCCTATACTTTAATGAAAGCTAATGAGAAATGGCCTGAAACAAGGCTAGCTAGAATTTCACTGGGGAGTATGGTCCCCTCATTTTGACTTCCAAAGTATGATACCCAATAAAAGTGGTACCATTTCAATATACAAGGAGAAGGTAATTTGAACCTACTGCTATCAGTATAAATTTGCTATTTGGGTTGATGACTATATTCTTCCCCAGAGGTCAGTGAGAGATCTGAGGTAAAGAGACAGCATTCATAATTAGGCAAGGCTCAAGAAAATCATAATTAGGCAAGACTCAAGGAAATCATGAGAAAAGGAAAAAGTGCTGTTGAGCTGATCTGTCACAATGGCTTCATCAACTTGTTGAAATAACTTAGAAATACTCTTAATACTCTTATGTTCAATGATGGCATTTACATAGAACCAAAGGTTATAGCTAAAAAAAATAAACTTTGGGGGAAGGATAGAAGGAAACATTATAAATGTGAGTAGCGTTAAAACAAATATATTGATAAAATTAAGTTAAATAATTTAAATCTATCAGTTTTTATTCCAACTTCAAACTGAATAGCATGTTTTTACATAATTACTTTTGTGTCCTGCATATAACATCACCACCTCCACTATTACTACCATTGTCATTATTTATGCATAATTATGTAAATACTTTGAAACTAAAAAAAAAACATGTATACCTGAGGGATAAATAGTGGTAGCATGATATTATTATACGTACTTAACAAAAAAGGAAACTGGGGCACAGGAAAGTGAAATGACCTGCCCATGTGCATGTAAGTAGTAAATGTCAGAAATACCACTCCCCCTCTAGTGGTCCCTACAACATCAGGTATCTGGCAAATTTTACCAGAATCACTTGGTTGGACTGATGATTATCAGTCAACCAAAAGTAATTAAGTTCTACTTTATATGCCAGGCATGGTGCTAAGCATTAGGGATAGGATAGAGACTAGATAGGAATTAGAACTATGATGTCACTAGTACAGGGAATTCCCAGCACGAAAATAAGACTATAAACAATAACCCAATTAAAATTTAATTGCTTTTAGGACCGTGAGAATTTAGTCTTTTTTAAACTGTTTTCTTTTTACTGAAACCGAAAAACAAGCTCATGCTAATATTTTCATGCAGATATAAGTATGTGCCAAGTAGGGAAAGATTTTTTTTTTATAAGAAGAAGCAATAAATATGTGGCAGGTGGGATCATGTCTAACAATTACACTGAACAGCATTTTAAACTCTTACTAGAAAATGAAATAGAAAACAATTAGGAATAAAGAGATTAAGTTAACAAGGTTAACAAGATGGCAAACGTCAACTGTAACAATTACAAAGGAGGAGAAGTCCATTCAAAGAGATTCTTCTGGTAAGAAATTTGTAAAGCAAAAGCTGTGGGTATTTTAAAATCAGTCATTTCATTTGCACATAGTATATTTTTGGGGAGAGAGACCGACAAAAATATAGACAGAGACAAATAGAGAGACAGGCAGGCAGACAGGCAAACAGGCACATAGAGACAGAGAGGCACACAGGGAGAAAGAGACAGAAAGTGAAAAAGGAAGGGAGTGTGGGAAGAACAGTAAAAGAAAAAGAAAGAGGAAAGAAGAAATAAAAGTATGAGAGAAAAGGAAAAAGGAGAAAAGCAAAAATCAGGAAGAAAATTGGGCAAGTTGAAACTACAAAAATGCAAAATTTGATAACAGTGGGGTGCTAATGACAGAGGTATCTAAAAAAATCTCATAAACTATTATAAAATTACACTGATGCTCTTCTAAAGCTATTTTTCCTTTTGTATCATTTTTATCAATTATTAACTGGTTCAGAATATTAGCAAGTGGAAAATTGTATATTTATTTAGAAAGCCACAGTATATATAGGAGCAAGCTAAGGGATAATCATAATATAAAAACAATACATTTGGCATGAGACAATCATTCTGAAATTCCAGCTCATATAAATAAACTAGGAGAACTTAAATATTTAACTATCAAACATAAAAATAATTTAAATTTCCTATAACAATATATTAAACTATACCATAAATATGTTCAAAAGATAATTGATTTTAATTAGTTGCCTTCTTGATTCATGCTCATTGCAAAGATAAGGATTTTATGTAACTTAGGACAACATGGACCAAAGAGCCATCCTACAGTGAGAAGCTTGGGGAAAAAACTGTAACAACTGAAGCCAACCAACATTTGTTAAGGGCCTATGATGTGCCATTGCACAGAACTAAGTTTTAAATAACAAATTCCTACCTTAATTATAAACCAAGAGTAATTTTTCCCATGTTACCTAACTTTAGCAGGATTCTCTTGAACTTTAGTCACCCTACATTTACAACTAATTAGTCATATGTAGATAATCTCTTCTGAGATAGAGAGAAAAAAAAGTGAATCAATGAGTGATGAATTTCTGACTAAAACTGAAGCTAAGTGGTGCAATTCATGAAATAATTGACTAGTATAATTGATACAATAGAGGACAGAGAGTTCAATGTGCTGCTGAATTAAGTATAAATTATAAGGAAGAAATTAAAAAGACTGGAAAAGCTACTGGAATTATATTCTAACGATCCAGATTTTGTAATTGGATGGCCCCAAAACATTAAATAAATGTGCAACCTTTGGTTAAACAGTTCCCCTGAAACACACGAGCTAAAGCCTCAACTTGGGGCTAGCAGAAAGAGCTCAGTATTTGGGAAAGTCAATTACAGCATTCGTATATGACACGTAATGTGCATTGCTTTTTACTGCTAGTCTTCATGAGCAGTGTGGTTCTCAATGATCTTTATAAATTAATAAGATCGTCCTGAACTGTGTTTCATTTATTGATGATATTTCTGTTCCCCACTTCTACCCACCAAGTGAAGTTAAAAAAATGGGTCTTTGAAGAGTAGGAATAGTCCGTATCATTAATAAAAAAAATCACTTCTTTGATTACTTTTTGGAACAATGATCACTTGTCAGGAAAGAGTGACTGTGCAGCAGAACCTGTCACTGTAGAGGTGTCTTGGATAGCTTAACTTCCCATGATCATAGTTCTTTGATTTTTAAAGTCAGAAACATTCTTTTATCAAAAATCTTTACTGGTAACTACTCAGTTCTTTAATATTCTATGATAATGAAAAGGAGTTTTCTAAACCTCTATTTGCATTGTGTAAATACCTCCCAGTATGAAAATTTACTTTACTAAAGCTAAACAGCAGCTCTTACAGGAAAGATTCTTAACTCTGTGCGTGTGTGTGTGTGTGTGTGTGAGAGAGAGAGACAGAGACAGAGAGAGAGACAGAGAGAAAAACAGAGAGAGAGACAGAGAGAGACAAAGACGGAGACAGAGAGAGACAGAGAGACAGAGGGAGAGACACAGAGAGAAATGAACCCTTTGGGCAATCTGAAGAACCCTATAAACTACTTCTCAGAGTAATGTTTGAAGTATATAAAAATAAAATGTTATTACAAAGAAAAAATACATTGAAATGCAGTTATCAGAGAAGATTCTGGGAAGATGACAGAGCAGGTCAGAATATTTTCGGCTTTCCAAAATTCATCTATACTTGAAAAAAGACAGAACTTTATCTCAGAGGGAACATAGAGCAGAGCAAATAAACAAAAGTTAGAGCAGTGATCCCCAGGCTTATTTTGTCTACTGCCCCCTTTTAAAAAAGAGTACTCAGTGCCCCCCTACCCTGGAAATCATTAACCCTTTATTTTTTTTTAAATTCGTGTCATTTCTAAAAACATATATAAATTTTGAAATGAGGCATCTTAAATTTAATAATTTATTGTAAATTTGTGGGGAGTCATTAAACCTTATAGTTTTGTATTGTAAAGAAATCATTACATGCACATATTCCCGCCAATGCATGTTGGGCTTCCTGACAATGTGGGATAGGCTCACCTGTCAATACGTGTCAGTCTTGACCACTGCTTGGTAATAACTTGCATTTCGTGTGTTTATTAGAAAAATAATGAAATCACTTTAACTTTAACTCTGTTATACAATAGATGAAACTTGCACAAATGGCTTTTCAAAGTTTTCTTCTCTCCTTATGCTTCCACCATCCCTTAGTCAATACTCCCCAATTGTACTTGAAGCTACCACTCTCAATTCCCCACCCCACACTGATTGTTGCAGTACCCCCAACCCCTGGCCCAGTGATTCCAGCACTTCCCAAGTGATGATATTGCACGCCTTGGAAACCTTTGAATTAGGGTAAAGCAGTTGTTCTCCCAAAACAACTTGAGAAGACCACAGAAATACTTGACTTCCAGGGGCGTAGACTCAGCCTGAGCTAGTGGTTCAGCCTAAGCAAAGTCCAAACACCTCCAGGCCAACTTTGTAGAATCAACAAACAACAAGACCTGGGGGAAGCTGGGTTGAGAGGCAGCCTAATCTTAGAAATTTTCATCTCATGGACAATATGTGGGATCTGAGCACCTAACTGAAGATTGAAGGACCTTCGGCTATGGAGGGATGCCAAGCACAGATGTGCAGACCAGACATGTCCTAGACTGTAGCTGAAGGGCAGAAGGAGCTGACACAAACCAGGAGAGAACAATAGCACTAGCTGCTGGCTTTGGGTGCTTGCAGGAGAACAGAGTCCCTTGGTTTCAGTTCCAAGGCAGAGTAAAAAAATAATAACAAAGTTCATATGCAAGAACAAAAGGTCAGGAATTTCAAAGAAACAAGGGGAAAATATGTAAAGGAAGCAGATTCAATTATATCATATTTTATAAGGTTGGAGCACTATTTAAGAGTAAAATGGATAATTTCAATTATTTAAATTAAATTTTCTCATGTAAATAAAACCAATGAAAGCAGGAATAGAATAATCGCAGAGCTTGGAGAAAAACTTTTAGAGACAACCTCTCAGATGGTGTGTGATCGGGTTGGAATACTGCAATGTTGTAAGAAATGATGAGTTGTAGATTTAGGAAAAAAAATGGGAAGATTTGACTTATTAAGAAAGATGCTACTCACCTTCAGAGAAACAGACAAGTGGAAATAAGCATAGTATACTCTTATATACTATACTATGGTCTAGCATGTTATTTCACAATGAAGCAGCCTTTGATCATCTGGCAAAGACACTAACCAATTCCTCAATATTTAAAAGAACTGTAATATCATCAGGATGGGAATTTTCCTATTGATAAAGAATGAAATTCATCTACAAATTTGTAGAAGTCTTTCAAAAGTTTTTTTTTTTTTAATTTTGGCCATAAAAATGGTAATACACTGTAGGTAAACTTATAATAAACCCCTATGAGCAAAAGTTGACTGGAAAACATACATAGCCCTTCACCAGTCTGATATTTGAATTTTTCCCAATTGGATAAGTTCCATCATTGCTTTCATTCTGATGGCATTACTTTCTAGAAACAAGAGTCATCTCTATGGCAGTATAAGTCATTGCTTTAGCATTTTATTGCACTTTAGTAAAATGCCATCTTTTCTAAAATTTGTTATTTGATATTGAGAAGGCAGAGACAGAAATGAGATATCATAATTTATTGTTGCAACCAGTCAACAGTTGCTGTGTTGCTGTGTGTGTTCATCATTTGTTGCTGAAGAAGACCGTGCCGTTAAAGAAATGATGGCATGACTTGCACTTGACTTTGTTTTGAGTGAGGGAGGGCTGTGCAGGTTACCATTCTCTCTTCTCCTCCAGAGCCATCTGAATCCAGTGACCAGATACTCATCAGAATGTCTAGAGATGACCCAGGATGAGGCAATTGGGGTTAAGTGACTTGCCCAAGGTCACACAGCTGGTGAGTGTCAAGTGTCTGAGGTGACATTTGAACTCAGGTCCTCCTGACTCCTGCACTGGTGCTCTATCCACTGCACCACCTAGCTGCCCAGTTGCAGATCATGTTAAAGATATAGATCGTGTTATCTCTCAAAATTTCTTAACCAGCAATATAATTGCTATTTTGTATAAAACCGAACTTTTTGGAGGTAGAAAAGTTATTGCAACTAGTATGTCAAAAAAAGTCTTGAAATTTAAATCGTTTATGACCACATATTGATTGACATTTGATGTGAGAAACCAAAAAGGAGAATATGGGAGACAGAACAGTTGAATTCAGTTAAAAGGATATGAAATTCAGAGAATTGTAAGAAGACAAGTAATTAAAAGAATTGTTGTAATAATAAGTCAAATTTCCTATTTATCTACATCCCATATATCTCTGTCCCCACAGAAAATACTAGAAATTTGAGTAGATTGTGAAGACCGTTGCTTAGAAATCAACATTAAATCTTTTGGGGAAGTCATCGCCTAATGCCTTATTTCATTTCTCCTTTATCATATGATTACAAATTAGTGAAAGGCTCAATCAGTATTGAGCAGTTTCATTTCCAATTGATTTTATTTAGTTATATCATTTGTTTTATTGTCAATATATCCTTAGTTTAAGATAATATTTTTTTCTGATGCTACACGGGTCATTTTGTCATTGAAGGATAAAGATCAAGTGGCATCTCCTATTTTTCTTTAATTTGAAATTATTTTTTTGGTTTTAAAACCTGAGAATTTGTTTTTAATTAACTAATTATTAGAAAAGAGAAAAGTGAAAATACTTGACCAAAAGTCTAGAGTCAGAAAAAGTTGTATTCTTTTAGGAACAGGACATTAAATTTTAAACTAAATGATTCACACCAAAACATCAAAGTAATTGTGATTTAAGAGAGAAATATTTATACCATTATTTTGGAAAGAAATAAGACATCTCTCAGAAAATGAGAAGAAAAAACAGTGTCAAGATGAATGCTCTTATCGTAGATATTTTCAACAAATTTGGAGAAATTGCATATCCAGGAATTCTGGCCAGTCTTAATGAGACTTAAAGATTTAACATGCTAAATCATTCAAAACTTGACTTATTGACAAAAGAATGAATGATTTCTGTTAGGTGTACTTAGGCAATGAAATTAATGATAAGTATTCTACAGACAGCTTAGCTGCCTCAAGAAGAAATCAGCCAACCAGGCAATTTTAAATGTTACTCTTCAAGATAAGTATGGAAGGTACACTTAATCAACCGAATGATTTTAATTCCAGCAAAAGTTGAGAAAAATAAGAAGACTTTTTAAAAATGATTATTTCAAGTGACTTCTGCTCCAAGTTGTGGAATGATCCCAGAAACTTTGGAACTTTTAAGGACTAATTTCATATGAATGCTACATTGAAACATGTCAGTGCACATCAATAATTGGTCAAGGATCCTCAGTTCATATCTAAAATCATTTAGATTAACTAGTTTCTTTATTTTGGTCTTTTGCAAAAAAATAATTTAAGAAAATATCTCAAAATTAGTTATTTTGATATATAAATGTAAATTGATGTAGACATATTAGTTGGGAAAATTTTTTGGTCCTAAGCATATTCAACAACTGCGCCTCTACACTTTCCCCTGCACAAACCCTCCACTCCAAATAAGTGTTTATTCAATTTTTTTCTTGGAAAAATATGATATCACTATCTTTCTAAACGTACATATTCATTTTGTTTATTCCTGGAATGCCCTACTCCCTTTTCTTTTTTTTTCTTTTCAAGTCCTAGTCTTTATTCATGTCTACTTTTTACAAGAAACTCTTTGAATTCTATCTCAGAAAATAGCACATTTGGGCTTCTAATACCACTAAAATAGCCAAGAAGCTAGTAATGCTACTACTGAGAAAAGAAAAGATATTGCTAACTCTTTGAAAAATGGGAGTTGACTTGGGCCACTGCTCTAACTATTCAATGGGACAGTGATGATATAGAATGATGAAGTGTTACTTAGCATGTTACTTAGAACTAGAGTCTTCCTTCTCCAAACAGTCTTTCAACTATTTATACCTTTGATCCTCCTAGCCTTGGCACCTTCACCCTCTAGATTATGGAGAAAGAAATAATTTGTAATGGCTCTTCTTTATACTACCCTGATTGAATCTTTGAATGTTTTTTTGGTTTGTTTTTAATGGCCAATTTCAAGAAATTACTTTCTGCATATCATTTTTACATGTTTCTTAATTCGTATTCATTTACTAAGTATTCTACTACGTATTTAAGCTATAATTTGAGGCAATTTTGTTACAAAAGTTTGCACATCTTCAATAGATTACGTAAATTACTTCAATTTTGGCCCCTTAAGAATATTCCTTAATATATTCAGCTTTTCTCATATGATAATTACTGTATTAATCACCTCTGTATATGTGGTTTTGTGTAGTTTCTGAAATGGTTTTAAACTCTCTGCCCAACCCTGTGGGAGAAGGCATTTATCAATGATTATTACCACATATGCCAGATTTTTGAAATTATTATATTTATTTATATTTTTATAATTCTTCTGCTAGATATATTGTCACCATAAAACACAGATTTTTGCCTGTTAGTCTAAGTGTGTCCATATCTTTTTCCAACATCATATGAGGTGATGTTTTGTTTCCCATGTCATTATTAGACATAATTTCTCTAGCTTATATTAAGTAATTTTTAATATATTTTCAATTTCAAAAATTCACTTCTACAAGATTTTGAATTCCAAATTTTCTTCCCACTTCTCCCCTCACCCCATCCCAGGGAAGCATGCACCTCAACTACCCTTTCCCCAGTCTGCCCTCTTGTCTATCACCTCCCTTTCTCCCAAGTCTTTTCCTTTTATTTTCCTGTAAGGCAAGATATATTTTTATTCCCTGTTGCCTGTAAGACTTATTTCCCAGTTGCTTGCAAACATAATTGCTAACTTTTATATTTAAAGCTTTGAGTTTCACATTTTTTCCCTTCCTCCCTCTCTACCCACCCTCATTGAGAATCTAAGCAACTCAATATGGATCATACATGTGTAGCCATGCAAAATACTCCCATAAAAGTCATGTTGCAAAAGACTAACCACATTTTCCTCTATCTTGCCCTGCCCTCCATTTATTCCATTCTTTCCCATGACCCCAAGAATATTAGCTGCACATTTTCCCCCACAGTCTGTAGACTGAGAGCTCCAGGGGCAGCTTCTACTGCAGCACTGGCTGCTGCTACCCTGGGATTGGTATTAGGACTGAGGCTGGATCATGTTCCCCTCTCCCTCATTTGAGAGAGCATTCCCATTGACCTTAGAATCTTTCTTTGGTCTTTTTTGGTCAAGAAGTCTGACAACCAGATACACATGTCAGTGATTCAGCATCCTGAGGCCTACTCCAGTCCCATCTGTGCTGGCACTCTGGGTTGTGCTCTACTCTTTATCAGCGCCATAAAACCTTCTTAATGACCTTCCAGGTTGGCTGGGCTGGGAATCTGCTTCACTCTGTCATTGTGTGGCTTTTCCTTCTCTTGAATTTGTGTAGAGTCATTTTTACAGGTATTTTGAAGGGTTTGGGAGAAGAGTTCAGGTAGGTACCTGATTCTTCCCCACCATCTTGGCCTGAAAATTTTGTAAGATTTAACTTCTTCAATTTTTCACTTTTGAGATTTTTACTTGATTTTACTTTTTTAAGTCTTCTACCATAGGTTTAAGGATGAAGTCATTACTTATGATTTCTCTGTATCCATTGACAATTAATTTTTGTGACTTAGAGTTGAGGGTGCTGTTATGAAAAACACAGTATGAACCTTGCTTGTTTCCAGTTTTCTCATGTTATAGTAACAACACAGAATGAAAGTATTCATGTCTTCAGTACATATCATGTGCACCCCCAATTTGCCTTCATTAGTGGCATTTCTGATTTATTCCAGTATGTCATGCCTTCTTGTTTACCCAGAACATGAAAAAGTATCACTCATTTTTTCAAGCTGATCATCATTATGGTCAAAGAATAGATGCTTAATAAGTGTTTGTCGACTTGAAATGAACTAATAATTTAATCCCTGTCAGTTCAAGTTTCTCCTTCATACAAATAATTCTAAAATCTCTATGTACTGACCTAATATATATATTTTTTCCTGAACCTACATCTCACATCATCAAATTTCTTCAAAATATCACTGTGCATTGAACATCTCTACCTTGATGTCCCTTTTCAAAAAACATGCCATATAGAACCTATCTTCTTCTTCCCACACTATCTCCTCTCAATTTCTCTATTTCTGTTAAGGCTACTACCATTCATCTATTTATTCAAGCTTGTAACCACCAAGGCACCTTTAACTGAATTTTTTTCCTATAATCCTGCAACTCCTCTATGGCTACCACCATAGCAAAGCCCTTCAGACCTCTTGTTTCAGTAAATATTTTTTAACCTTCTCAATCAATCAATATTTATTGTGTTCAATATGCATCAGGAATTTACTTTGCTCAGGATACAAAAAAGAGACCAAAATATTATCTACCTTGAGGAGTTTAAAATCTAATTACCCTTAGAAATAATGCACAGTTCTCATCTGTCCCCTAATTTATCCTCAACACAACTGTCAAAATTGTATTTCTAAGTCTGAAATTGTGGAGCAATGATTCTGCTCCCAAACCCACAATGGCTCCTAGTTTTTTGAAAAATAATCTCAGTCCAGCATTTAAGAATTTATGCAATTTGCTTCTATTCTACATTTTTTCAAATATATTATTACTAACATTCCTCTTCATGTTCTTTCAATGAAACCAAACTTCTGGCTCTCTGGTTTCCAAAAGGGAAATTCTTCCTTCTGTGTCCATGTGATCTCACACATATTCAACTTTGTCCTCAACTTTATGTCTCAGGATCCTTCTGAGACTCAGTTACAGTGATATTGCCACTCCAGTGTCTTCCTTAATCACCTTCTTTCCTCTTTTGTAGCTATTTGTATGTATACAATTCACGTAACTTCTCTATGTCTTACAATCTTGCAATGACCTTGCATTCTAATGGAATAGACAAGAAGCACATGTAAAAACTATAGAACAATTAATAAATGACTATCTAGTAGTTAAGTATAAGAGGCAGTAAGGTGATACAAATGAACAGAGTGCTGGGCTTGGAGTCAGGAAGACCTCAGTTAAAATCTGGCCTGAGACACTTATTATGTTTATGACCCTGGGCAAGTCACTTAACTCTATTTACCTCAGTTTCCTCATATATATGATGAACTGGACAAGAAAACAGAAAACTATTCCAGTATCTTTGCCAAGAAAAGCCTGAATGGGGAACAAAGAATTAGACATGACAGAAACAAAAAAGTTAATTATAAAGTAGTTTGAGAATGAGGGCACTCACAGTTAGTTGAAGAAGGGCAGGAAATCAGAAAATGTTTCATTTTTTTTACCAATACCAATATGATTTTATTGGAATCTGGAATGTAAACAGATTAACTGTTTTACTGTATTAACTATTAAATAGTTAATACTATTAATATTAACTTTACTGTATAAACTATTAAATAGTTAATAAAGAAATTCTACAGGATGGTAGACACTGCTAGTTTTAGCCTAAATATGTAAAGTCTCCACTGTTTCTGCGTAGTTTTTTTTTTTTCCAGTAGAGACCTCCAAGAAGCAGCTGTGATCAAACAGGCCCAACCCATGTTAAACAACGCTGCTGAGTTTCAAGGAAACACCGACAAAATAAATCACAGCCCAAGAGTTCAAAAATCTAGCTTACTCTGCTAACACTCTTGGATTAACATCCTGAATTTAAATCTGTTCACACCTGCTCCAAGGGTGCCACTTCATTCCTTAACATCCCCATGTTCACCCCCGTACTCCAATTCCTTCCTCAGTAACTGAGGTTATTTCTGGGTCTTTCCAACACTACTCCAGTTTCTTGACACATGAATGATATGTATCTCATTCAAGTAAAACAATGCAGGTTTATGCATCTACTACATCAGAGCTTGAAAGAATACGTTCTTCCTGTTTCCATGAGAAGTCATTTCTTTCAAAAGGGGAAAGGAGGAAATGGAGAAGAAAGGTTCCTTATATTAGTACTTTGCCCCAAGTTTTTTCTGAATGAACTAAGGTGGCACACTCTTGTCTATCCTTTTAAAAATGAGAGGATGGCCACAAGTTTTAATCCAGTTACCCCATTTAAGAGGCACTGACTTTTTTTCCTCGATAGTGCTGGCTGTAAACAATACGCCTCTGTTTCAATATTAAAATATATGTGCATATGGAGGGTCTGGAAGAAGGAAATCCTGTGAGATTCTCCTAACACTGACACAGAAGAAAAAAAAAAACCCACAGTCTTACAAGCATACAAACCAGCACTGGATACAGGGAGCTTTGAACATACCTGAGATTCTAAAGGAAGAGAGGGAATCTCTAATGCCAAGCTAAGGAAAAAATACATCACAGGAAAGGATAATTGTCAATGCAAAGACATGGAAATAGTTGACTGAATGTAGTAAGTGAAGGACAGAGAGAGCATCAGTTTGACTGGACTAGAGATTAAGATCCAATAAGGCAGGAAGGATAAACTAAGGTATAGCTGTGTAAAATTTGAAAAGGTAAGTAGAGGGGCTTATATTCTATTCTAAAATAAGGATTTAAGTGAGTCTGTCAACTTGAATGGAAACATATGCGCATATATATCTTTACTTTCAATAATATGTTGCTGAAATTTAGCATTTATTTAAATTAGAAATTTCAAAACAAAATTGAGAAAAAGGTTTTGCTGGTTTGATAAAGGTGTCCATGATACAAAGTAGATTAAGAATGCCTATTCTAGGAGAAGGAGAAGTTCACTGTAGTTGAACAAGGGAGTCATATACTTTGATCTCTACCTAAGGAAAATTATTTTGGCAGTTGTATGTGTGATGAACTAGAGAGAGGAAACTTGAAACAGGGAGACTAGTTAGAAGGATGGGGTAATACTTTAGCTAAAAAGTGATGAGAGCCTTTTAGGTGATGATTGTGGGAGAGGTGAGAAGGGATCAGATGCAAAAGGTGCTTTTTGTTTGTTTGTTTTTTAATTGTTTTATCCTTTTTTTTTTATTTTTTAATTAATTTATTTATTTAACTTTTAAAATTCATTTCCACAAAATTTTGGGTTCCAAATTTTCTCCCCATTTCTTCCCTCCCCCACCCCAAAACACCAAGCATTCTAATTGCTACTATCACCAATCTGCCCTCTTCTAATATCCCTCCCTTCCCTTATCCCCATCTTCTCTTTTGTCCTGTAGGGCCAGATAACTTTCTATACCCCTTTATATGTATTTCTTATTTCCTAGTAGCAAGAACAGTACTTGAAGGTTGTTCCTAAAACTGTGAGTTCCAACTTCTCTTCATCCCTCCCTATCCACCCATTTCCTTTGGGAAGGCAAGCAATTCAATACAGGCCATATCTGTGTAATTTTGCAAATGACTTCCATGATAGTCATGTTGTGTAAGACGAACTATATTTCCCTCCATCCTATGTTGCCCCCATTGCTTCTAATCTCTCTTTTGAGCCTGTCCCTCCCCAAGATTATTGATTTCAAATTGCTCCCTCCTCCCATTGCCCTTTTTTCCATCATCCCCCCCACCCTGCTTATACCCTTCAACTCCACTTTCCCATATTTTAAGATAGGTTTTCATAAAAAATGAGTGTGCATTTTATTCCTTCATGTAGTCGGATGTGATGAGAGTAAACTTCATGTTTTTCTCTGACCTCTCCTCTTTTTCCCTCCACTAAAAAGTCTTTTGCCTGCCTCTTTTATGAGAGATAATTTGCCCCATTCCATTTCTCCCTTTCTTCTCCCAATATATTTCTCTCTCACCCCTTAATTTCATTTTTTTAAGGTATGATCCCATCCTATTCAATTCACTCTGTGCTCTCTGTCTCTATGTGTGCATGTGTGTGTGTGTGTGTGTGTGTGTGTGTGTGTACGTAATCCCACCAACTACCCAGATACTGAAAAGTTCCAAGAGTTACAAATATTATCTTTCCATGTAGGAATGTAAACAGTTCAACTTTAGTAAACTCCTTTATGACTTGTTTTTGTTGTTTACCTTTTCATGCTTCTCTTCATTCTTGTGTTTGAAAGTCAAATTTTCTTTTCAGCTCTGATCTTTTCATCAAGAATACTTGAAAGTCCTTGATTTCATTGAAAGACCATTTTTTCCCCTGAAGTATTAAACTCAGTTTTGCTGGGTAGGTGATTCTTGGTTTTAGTCCTAGTTCCTTTGACTGCTGGAATATCATATTCCATGACCTTTGATCCCTTAATGTAGAAGCTGCTAGATCTTGTGTTATCCTGATTGTATTTCCACAATACTTGAATTGTTTCTTTCTAGCTGCTTGCAATATTTTCTCCTTGACCTGGGAACTCTGGCATTTGGCCACAATGTTCCTAGGAGTTTCTCTTTTTGGATCTCTTTCAGATGGTGATCAGTGGATTCCTTGAATACTTATTTTGACCTCTGGTTCTAGAATATGAGGGCAGTTTTCCTTGATAATTTCATGAAAGATCATGTGTAGGCTCTTTTTTTGACCATGGCTTTCAGGTAGTCCCATAATTTTTAAATTGTCTCTCCTGGATCTATTTTCCAGGTCAGTTTTTTTTTTCCAGTGAGATATTTCACATTATCTTCCATTTTTTCATTCTTTTGGTTTTGTTTTGTGATTTCTTGGTTTCTCATAAAGTCATTGGCCTCCATCTGTTCCATTCTAATTTTGAAAGAACTATTTTCTTCAGTGAGCTTTTGAACCTCCTTTTCCATTTGGCTAATTCTGCTTTTGAAAGCATTCTTCTCCTCATTGGCTTTTTGACCCTCTTTTGCCAATTGAGTTAGCCTATTTTTCAAGGTGTTATTTTCTTCAGCATTTTTCTGGGTATCGTTTAGCAAGGTGTTGACCTGCTTTTCATGCTTTCTTTGCATCTCTCTCATTTCTCTTCCCAGTTTTTCCTCCACCTCTCTAATTTGATTTTCAAAATCCTTTTTGAGCTCTTCCATGTCCTGAGCCCATTGAATATTTATTTTGGATGTTTGGGATAGAGAAGCCTTGATTTCTATGTCTTTCCCTGATGGTAAGCAGTGTTCTTCCTCATCCAAAAGGATGGAAGGAGATATCTGTTCACCAAGAAAGTAACCTTCTATGGTCTTATTTTTTTCCCCTTTTCTGAGCATTTTCCCAGCCAGTTCCTTGACTTCTGAGTTTCCTTTTCACACCCCCCTCACCACCAGAACCACCCAGCTAGTGCTTGGGGGCTGAGATTCAAATGCTGCTCCCCAGCCTCAGGGCTCTCGGTGGGGGCGGGGCTGCTATTCAGTTGAGATTAAGTTCAGGTGCTCAGGTGGGGGCAGGGCCCCTACGCAGGGCTTAGTTCCCTCAGGTGGTTTAGGAGGCGACCTTCAACAATGGACCCCAGTTCCTGCCTGCTTTGGGAGCCCTTGTGTGCTGCTGTCTCCATTGATGCCTCCTGAGGGGCATCCTGCTCCCTCCTGGAGGGCGGTGGAGACACCTCGCTCCCCTTCTGGTGAGCCAAAAAGACTCTCTCACTCACCCCTGGCACCTGTGGGTGGAGGGACCTGCGTGGCCACTGGAGATTCTGTCCCTGAAGCCTGCTTGGATCTGCTCCTGTAGGTGCCTCGAAGCCAAGGCAGGGCTGGGCTCTGCTCTGGGTCAGTGTGCCAGGGACCTTTGGTGTCAGTTTTTCAGGTGTCTCTGGAACAGATATCTCCTCCACTTCCGTTGTTCTGTGGCTTCTGCTGCTCCAGAATTTGTTGGTAGTTCTTCTTTACAGGTATTTTATGGGTTATGGGTTCAGAGCTAGCATATGTGTATCTTTCTGCTCTACCATCTTGGCTCCTCCCTTCAAGAGGTGTTTTGAGGGGAGAAAAAAGATGTGTTTTGGCAACTGATTGAATATGTGTTTCAAGGAAGAGAGAAGGGTCAAGGATATTAAAATTACCAACATGTGTTTTTGCATGAAATAGGATATTTTGAAGGAGGGGGAGATTTAGGGGAAAAGGTAATTAGCTCACTTTTAGAAATGTTGAATTTAAGATATCTCCAGGAAATTCAGCACAAAAATTCTAGTAGGAAATTGGTGATGTGGGTATGAATTTCAAGGAAATGATGAGAAATTGGAGGAGGTATTTGTATCTAGAACACAATTAAACCCCATTGGTTTCTATCATAGTGATAAAGGATAACACATATAGAGAATTAAGTTGTGTAAAACACTTAAAATATGCTATCTTACTTCATCTTCAGTATAAGCATTTTATGTAGACAGTATTATTATTTCCACTTTACAGGTAAGGAAATTGAGGCTGAGAAGTTAAATATTTTTCGAAGGTGCATCAGCGAATAAGGATCTGAGGTAGAATTTGATTCCATTTCTTCCTTACACCAACTCTAGAACTCTACTACAAATTATTGCATCATATGACCTTCTGACCATTCATAAGATCTTTTTTTGTAACATTTTTCCCCAATTACATGTTAAAACACTTTTAACATTTAAAAAATTGAGTTCAGAATTCTAATCCTTCTCTTTGTCCTGCCTTCTCCCTTCCCTGGGATAATTAACCACCCAATATAGGTTATACATATGCAATCATGAAAACGTTTCCATGTTATTCATTTTGTAGAAAAGGACTCAAAGAAAAAAATGAAGTATATTATGCTTCATTCTGTATTGAAACAACATCGTGGTTTTTGTTTGTTTGTTTGTTTGATTTTTACCCTCCCTCTGACCCCAGAGGCAGATAGCATGTTTCACTATGAGTTCTTTGGGATTATTTTGAATCATTGTATTGCTGACAATAGCTGAGTCACTCACAGTTCTTTATCGTACAATATTGTTGCTGCTAAGTACAATCTTCTCTTCATCCTGCTCACTTCACTTTGCATCAGTTCATGGAAGTCTTTCCAGGTTATTTTTTCTAAAATCATCCTGCTTTTCATTTCTTATAGTACAATAACTTTCCATAGCAATGATACACCACAGCTTGTTCAGCTATTCCACAACTGGTAGGCATCCCCTCAATTTTCAAGTTTTAGCACCACAAAAATATCTGCTATAAATACGTTTTCTGGCGCAAATAGGTCCTTCCTTCCTGCATTTACCTCTTTGTATATATGCATATATTGACACACATGTTTTCCCTAGGGGTTGGAAATCTAGATAATGGGAGGTGGTTACAAGTTAATTTGAGGTTTCAGCTATACTTTACATCAAATAAAATTTCTTGTACAGTTTAGGATAAACATGATGTACATCCACAATCAGAAAATAATATGAGTCGTTTGGAGGGAAAAAATGAAGAACCAAGAAAGCTATTGAATTTGACTTATAAATAACAGAACTTCATAAATTAGAAGGCACTCACACAGATTGATTCTGAAACTTCCTCAAAAAATAATTGAACGTATAGTTTTGTTTTTTGTTTTTTTATTATGAGTTCACTGGTGCCTAATGTATTTAGCTCTTGACCAAGACTTCACTAGCACTAATTAAGTGAATGTTGTGTGAGTAAAATATGCTAGATTTTATTTTTCATTCTTTTAGTTGTAGTTTAAGTTTCTAAGAAAGCCAGAATTCTCTTCCCCCTTCCATTTTCCTGATATCATTTGCATACGAACAAACAAATTGCATTTTCATTGGCATTACTAATATGCTTCCTGCTTCTTCCTTCCTTCTCACTCTTACCTCAACTTGAAAAATGTTAAATATTAAATATAAGATAGCTCAGTGAGGTTTAAATTATGAAATGTGAAAGAAGTCTTATTATGTGCAATAAAAGGTAAATGTCAGAAAAATAAAATTAAGATAAAGCAATATTCTGTCTTGAAAGCCATATAATGTGACTAGAGAGTGGAGGAATCCATTTACAAATATGTTTAAGTTTTACTTCTTTCTGAGAAAGCCTATGCTAAAATATAACTTTTTAAAAACACCGTTCTATTTGTCATTACTGTCATATGCAATGAGATTTTTAAAAAAGTGTTCATTGAACTGGGAATCAGGGATTTAGTTTTCCCTGTAACTCTAGATTTTAATTTGGATATTTCACTTAACCTCATATGTCTTCAGTTTTTTCATTTGTAAAAATAGCGTTGGACTAGATGACCATTCCTACACACACACACACACACACACACACACACACACACACACACACGCACACACGCACACACTCACACACTCACACACTCACACATACACACACATTTGGGAAATGGTAGTGACTAGAGAAATTTTCCATTTATTAAAGATGAGAGGTTGCTATTTCTTGGGGAGACAATGTGATGTAGTATAATGGAAAACATGAGAGGTTTGGAACAAAAAAGACTGGAGTTCAAATCCTCCAAGCAAATAAATATTATCTGTGTGATCATGGATAGTTACTTAAATTCTCTTGATTGCAGTTTTTTTCATCTTTAAAAAGACTGCAATAATGCCTACGTAATGCCTAATATTATATAAAAAAATAATATCTCAATCACAATGTTGTGGTGAGGCCCAATTCTTATTTGTTTAATACATAAAAGAAAACAAAAAGAAATACAGAAAAGGAAATACATGGAGCATTTTTTTTCCTTTTTCACTTGTTAGATTATTTACATATGGATAAATTATTTTAAAAAAATAACAAGTGGTATAGAGCCAAGATGGTGGAGTAACAGCAAGGACTTGCTAGGGCTCTTCCCACAAACCCAGCCAAAGACATGCAAAAAATGGCTCTAAACAAATTCTGGAGCTGCAGATTCCAAAAAACAACAAATTGAAGCAAACCGCCAACCTAAGATAGCCTGAAAGGTTGCTGAGACTTGGAGCAGAACACAGTGTAGTATAGACCACACCAGCACAAATGGAAGAGGACTTGGAGGGGGGAAAGGGCTGAATCTTGAGCACCTGTGGCAGTTTGATACTTCACAACCTTAAAACACTGAGAACAAATTGGAAGGTCAGTGGAAAAAACTGTGTCACCTGTGTGAGAGAGTACAGTGGTCATTCTCAGCCCCAGGGCAGCAGAGGGAGTGGAGGAGCCAGGGGAGGAGGAACCCACTGCAGCAGCAACAGAGGCAGGGGTAGTGTCAGCTGCAGTGACTGTTTCTGGAATTCTAGGTCCACAGATTGTGGGGCAATCTAGCAGCTTCCAGTACACCCCAGAGTGTAGAGCAGAGAACTACCTTGACAAAGAGCTCAAAAGTCAAGGTAGTTCTCTGCTCTACACTCTGGGGTGTACTATTTAGTTATGAAAATGAGCAAAAACTGCAAGAAGACTCAGACTATAGAATATTACTTTGCTGACAAGGAAAGCCAAAGTATACAAATAACAGAAGACAGTAAAGTCATAGCTCTAATATTCAAAGACCACAAGAAAAATATTAATTGGTCTCACTGCATGGAAGAACTCAAAAAGGATTTTGAAAATCAAGTAAAAGAAGTAGAGCAAAAATTGGGAAGTCAAATCATAGATAAAAGAGAATCATGAAAAATGAGTCAACTGTTTGCTAAAGGAAACCCAAAACAATTCTAAAGAAAATAGCACTTTAAAAAATAGACTAAACCAAATGGCAAAAGACATTTAAAAAGTCAAAGAGAAGGAGAAGAATGCTTCAAAAATCAGAATTAGCCAAATGAAAAAGGAGGTTCAAAAGTTTACTGGAGAAAAGAGCTTTTTTAAAAAAAATTAGAATGGACCAGATAGAAGCTAATGACTTTATGATAAAACAAGAAATTACAAAACAAAACCAAAAGAATGCAAAAAATTGAGGACAATGGGAAATATCTCATTGGAAAAACAATTGACCTAGAAAATAGATCTAGGAGGGACAATTTAAAAATTATGGGACTACCTGAATGCCATGATCAAAAAAAGAGCCTAGATAGCAACTTTCATGAAATTATCAAGGAAAACTGCCCTGATATTCTAGAACCAGAGGGCAAAATTAATATTGAAAGAATCCACCAATCACCTCCTGAAAGAGATCAAAAAAGAAAATCTCCTAGTAATATTGTAACCACATTCCAGAGTTCCCAGTTGAAGGAGAAAATATTGCAAGCAGCCAGAAAGAAATAATTCAAGCATTGTGGAAATACAATCAGGATAACACAAGATCTAGCATCTTCTACATTAAGGGACTGAAGAGCTTGGAATATGATAGAAGTCAAAGGAACTAGGATTAAAACTAAGAATTACCTAACCAGAAAAACTGAGTATAATACTGCAGGGGAAAAAATTGTCATTCAATGAAATATAGAATTTTCAAGTGTTTTTGATGAAAACACCAGATTTGAATAGAAAATTTGACATTCAAACATAAGAATCAAGAGAAGAATGAAAAGGTAAACAGAAAAGAGAAGTCATAAAAAATTTACTAAAGTTGAACTCTACATTCCTACATGGAAAGATAATATTTTTTTTTTCTCAGCATTTGGATAGTTGGAGGGATTATATACATATAGACAGAGGGTACAGGGTGATTTGAATTCTTAAGTGATGATATCTAAAAAATAAAATTAAGAGGTGAGAAACGAATATATTAGGATAAGAAAGGGAGAAATGGATTGGCAAAAATTATCACTCATAAAAAAGGCAAGAAAAAGCTTTGTCAATGGAGGGGAAAAAGGAGAGGTTAGAGGGGAAAAGTGAAGCTTACTCTCAACACATTTGACTCAAGGAGGGAACAACATGTACACACAATTTGGTATGAAAATCTGTCTTACACTACAGGAAAGTAGGGAAGAAGGGAATAAGTGGGGTGTAGGGGGATGATAGAAGGGAGGGAAAATGGGAGGAGGAAGTAATTAGAAGCAAATACTTTTGGGATGGGACAAGATCAAAAGAGAGAACAGAATAAATGCAGGGCAGGATAGGATGGAGGGATATTCAGTTAGTCTATCACAACATGACTTATGAAAGTCTTTTGCATAACTACACATGCATGTCCTATATTGAATGGCTTACCTTCTAAGTGGGGATGGGTGTGGAAGGAGGAAGGGAGAGATGTTGAAACTCAAAGTTTTAGAAACAAATGCTGAGAATTGTTTTTGAATGCAACTGAGAAATAAGAAATACAGATAATGGGGTATAGAAATCTGTCTTGTGCTGCAAGAAAGGAGAGAAGATGGTGATAAGGGAAGGGAGTGGTGTGAGAGAAGGGAGAGCAAATCACCTCCTGGAAGAGATTCTGAAAGGAAAACTCCTAGGAATGTTGTAGCCAAATTTCAGAGCTCCCAGGTCAAGGAGAAAATATTGGAAGCAACCAGAAAGAAAGAAGTGAAATATTGTGGAAATGCAATCAGGATAACACAAAATCTAGCATCTTCTACATTAAGGGATCCCAGGGCTTGGAATATGATATTCCAAAGGTCAAAGAAGCTAGAATTAAAAGTAAGAATCACCAATCCAGCAAAAGTGAGTATAATACTTCGGGGGAAAAAGTAGTCATTCAATGAGATAGAGAACTTTCAAGAATTCTTATATTACATTTGTAACACTTAAGACTTTTCTCAATATTAGGGTAGTTGTTGGGTTTATATACATGTAGAAGATGGCACATGATGAGTTGAATAGGTAGGACTGATATCTAAAAAAGTAAAATTGAAGGGTGAGAGAGGAAGGAGAAGGGAAAAATAGAATGGGGTACATAAACTAGGTGAAAACAAGCTTTTCTAATGGAGAAGAAGAAGGGGGAGAGGGAAAGAGTGAATCTTACTCTCATTACATTTGGTTTAAGGAGGGAAAAACATGCACACTCAATTTGGTGTGAAAATCTTTCTTACACTATAGGAAAGTAGGAGAGAAGAGGACAAGTTGGGGACAACAGAAGGGAAGACAAATGGGAGGAGGGGATAATTAAAAGTAAACACATTTGAGGAGGCATAGGGTCAAAAGAGAGATAGAAAAATGGTGAGGCAGGATAGGATGGAGAGCAATGAAGTTAGTCTTTCACAATATGACTGGTATGAAAGTTTTTTGTTTTGTTTTGTTTTTTGATAACTACGCATGTATAACGTATAACCTATATTGAACTGATTTCTTTGTCAGTGGGCATGGGTAGGGAGGGAGGAAGAGAGAATAGTTGGAACTCAAACTTTTAAATGAATGTTAAAAATTGTTTTAACATGCAACTGGGAAATAAGACATACAGACAATGGTGTACAGAAATATATCTTGCCCTACAGGAAAATAAATGGGATGGGGATAAGAGAAGGGAGGAGTGTGGTAGTAGGGAGGGCAGATTGAAGGAAGTGGTACTCAGAATGCATGCTGTCTTGGGTGGGGTTGGTGAGGGGAAGTTGGAGAGAAAATTTGGAACTCATAAGCTTGTGGAAATGTCTGTTGAAAACTAAAAATAAATAAATGATTTTAATAAAAAATGATATGTTCCAAAAAAAAACTAAAAAATACTGATAAATAAAAAAACTAACAAGTTTATAGTTTCTAGTACAATCTCCTTTCTTGTTTTGGGAAGGAGGGAGAGAGAAACACACAGAGACAGTGAAATTATTAGGCGATTATATGCAATTCGTTGTCCTAAGTCCTGGGAATAAAAATAAAGCAAATATAAGCCAGTTCCTAGTATCAAGAAAATTATTTTCTAAAAGGAGAAGAGAACACATAAAAAGTCAGACAGGAATGGATAACTCCTGATCAAGGGCAAGGCAGGAAAGTCGAGAGAGACTAAAGCAGAATATGGAGAGAAACATAGAATTTGGAGAGGGATACAGGGTAGAGAAATCTTTGAAATGTTGAAATGTTAGTAAATAACCATCAAATTCACATTTTTTTTTAATTTTTCAAAAAAGATGAGAAACAGAATCTATCACTGTTCAGTCCTTTCAGTTGTGTCCAACTCTTTATGACCTCATTTGGAGTTTTCTTAGTAAGGATAGTGCAGCAACTTGCTATTTCCTTCACCAGCTCATTGTAAAGATGAGGAACTGAGGCAAGCAAGGTTAAGTGACTAATCTAGAGATAGGATCTCAGCCCAGATTTGAACTTATAAAACTATTTTCCTGACACCAGACTTAGTGCTCTATCCACTGCACCACCTAGCTGCCTTTGCATAAATTATACACTTTTCTAGGTACTATAGAGGTTCTGAGAATACCAAGACAAAATGTAGTTCCAGTACCCAGGGAGCTGAGAAACAACACATAGACCACTGAGCAAAATATAAAAAAAATATATTAAATAATACAAAGTAAATGAGGTAGAGGTGAGCACCAACAACTAGGAAGATTAGGTAGTGTATTGGAAAATAACAATACCTGACATATATAAAGTTATAATATTGTATTTAGTTCTCATAGCAACCCTGCTTGGTTGTAAAGGGCTTTGGAAAACTTGGAACTAATAAATGTCATCTATTATAGTGTGCTAAATATTTTTTAAATGATCTCAAGTTTGCATAGGGAAAAAATATCAGAAGAAAAGAGAAAAATAAAATCAACACTTTTAACATTCCATTCTTGACAAAACTTTCTTATGACACTGAAGTATTGGGTGGAGATGTGGCTTAGTAGTCAACTACCATGTGCCTTGCCTACCTGGCAGATAAAAATTATGGCAATACTTGTTTGTCTGTAGCCTCAAGGCTATGACATTATAACAAAAACTATTTGTTTGTTTTTATTCAAAGAGTGACATCTGTGCATTTTCATCTTCCTGCAGGCTTGAGTTCACTCTGCAACAGCCACAAATACACATAAACCTTTAGGCCCACAAAAAATACTTAGATTTCTGTTGATTTCCTACTTTCAATTATCTACAACACTTTCATTCCATTTTATTTTTCCTATTTGGATGACATGCATTTCATAGTTGCTTCAGGCTGGAAGTGAAAGTAGCAAAGTTATTTTTTTTTTATTTCTTCTCTAAGGAGACATTGCATTTATATTAATCCAGATAAACAACTCACATAATGAAAAATTGTTCTAATTAGTAATATTTCATTATTTTAACAAACTGTTCAATATATATATATATATATATCACACACCTGTTTGCTAGATTTTCTTTGAGACTTCTGCCATTTTTTTTATATGAATAGCACTTTAAAGATGACAGAGGATGAATGTGTGATAATGATGCCAAATAAGGAATGTTTTGTAGCTACTGTTCATTTGATGTTGGTGGAACCCAGCATATTTTATCTTGTATTAGCAAGAATGATTGAGAATGTTAAATACAAAAGGAAAAAAATATAAAGAATAAGTTATTTCAGAGAACTTTCCTACTGTAGCTATCTTGTCGACTCAAAGAAATAATTCTGTATCAGCATGTATCATATGGAGTGGACCACAGAATTTCTTCTAATGAATGAAGATTATGAGAATTTTATTATTTCTCAGGAGATATTCTCTGTCATTCAGCTATTCTTAAAGATACTCTCCCCACATTACATGTGGTCTCTCTGCCTTAGAGATAAGCAGCTCATACTGAAAACTGGGTAGAGTTCAAACCCATAGCCTTGGGAGCAAATGGAGCAAAAAAAGACAATGTTGCACAGCTAGAAGATACCTTAAAGCTTGTCTGGTGGATAACTCTGCTGTCTTACAAATGAAGCTACTTAGGCTGTAAGTCAAAATTCTTGATCAAGGTCTCAAAGCAAATTAAAGATAGAGACAGAAATACTTAATGATGATTTAATTTCATTGTGCTAGATACCAGGTATAAAAAATTCAACATCATGTACATGTGCATAATATGAGCATGACTCTTTATCTCTCTGAGCTACATTTCCTCATCCCAAAAATTGGGAGAGGGAATTTTGGCAGAATTTGTGTGCAGCTTGAATATTATGATGTATAGAAAGTATGCTGAAATTTTAGAAGAGCTATCTCAATGTTAGATTTTTATTCATATTGAGCTGATTGAAGATCAGTCTTGGAGTCATAGAAAACTAGCTTCAAATTCCACCTCTGACATATGAAAGCTTTATTACAATGGACAAGTGACATTTTTTTATGGTCCCAAAAAACTGAGAAACAAATCTTATCAGTTTTTCTTTCAAGATTTCCCCATAACGAAAACATCACATATCTAAGCTTCTACCCACCCTCAAAAATAGAAACAACAATAAAAATTCACCCCAGGATATCTGTATCTGAAAATGGTGGAAATGGACATATGATTTCCCTCTTAATATCATGTTAAACTGCAATATTTCAATAATTATTTAATCACATTTATTAGTAGAAGAATGATAAAGTCTATTTTGACAGGAAGAAAAGAAATAAACATTTGTTAATCACCTACTATGAGCTAAGCTCTTTATAAGCATTATATCATATCATCCTCACAATAACTTTGGAATTCAGGTGTTAAAATTTCCCCCACTTTGCAATTGAGGAAACTGAGGGGACAGAGTTTAAAAGACTTGTCTAGAGTCATGAAGTCAGAAAATATCTGAGGATAGATTGGAACTCAGATCTTGATTCCAGATCCAGTGCAGTGTCCATCACATGACCTAGCTGCTAGTCAAAAGGAATTGTAACATATCTGACCCAATATTTCCTTAGAAATTTGACATGTAGGGCGGAGCCAAGATGGCGAAGTAGAAAGACGCACATACACACAGCTCTGAGCCCACAAACCACAGAGCGGCTAGAGGGGACCAAGCCAGGGCAAATTCTGCACCCAGAGACCATGGAGAATTAGAGCGAGGGAGATTTCTGCTCCGGAGAGACCTGCAAACCTCTTGCGGGGGGTCCTTCGCGCCGTGGACTGGGCGCCGGGACGCGGAGCAGAGTGCAGTCCCGCCGTGGCCACGACACTGAGGGGAAGAGATCCGAGAGGGCTACGGGAGGGGATCTCCAGCGGCCACGCGGGTCCCCCCACCCACAGAGGGACCTGCAAACCTCTCGCAAAAGGTCCCTCGCGCTGCAGATGCGGTGCCCAGCCCGGATCTGCGGCGGTGGCGGCGGCCGCGGCTCCGAGAGACACGACACGGATCTGGGAGGGCTCCAGAGACGGGATCTTCAGCGGCGGCACAAGTCCCCCCACCAACAGGTGACTGACGGGGGTAGGTGAAAGAGTCTCTTTGGCGGGTTGAGAGGGGATTGGGGTGCTCCCATGGCTCGGGCCCCTCCAGGAGATGGAAGCTGAGAGGCGGCTGCAGACAGGGGCTCCCCAAACGGGCGGGAGCCTGGATCCATTGTGGAAGGTCTTTGCACAAACCCCCTGAGGGAACTGAGCCAGAGAGGCGGCCCTGCCCATGACCTCAGCACCTGAACTTAATTTAACACTGAATAGCAGCCCTGTCCCCGCCAAAAACTCTAAGGCAGGAAGCAGCATTTGAATCTCAGTCCCCAAACGCTGGCTGGGAGGACCAGGAAGCGAGGTGGGTGTGAGGAGAACATTCAGAGGTCAGGCCACTGGTTGGAAAAATGCCAAGAAAAGGGAAAAGAAATAAAACTATTGAAGGGTATTTTGGCGGAGAAAAGACACTTCCTCCCTTCCTTTCTGATGGGGAGGAACAATGCTTGCCATCAGGCAAAGACACAGAAATTGAGGATTCTGTGTCCCAGCCCACCCAATGGGCTTGGGCCATGGAAGAGCTCAAGAGGAATTTTGAAAATCAAGTTAGAGAGGTGGAGGAAAGACTGGGAAGGGAAATGAGAGGGATGAGGGAGAAGCATGAAAAGCAGATCAGCTCCCTGCTAAAGGAAAACCAAAAAAATCTTGAAGAAATTGGCACCTTGAGAACTAGCCTAACTCAGCTGGCAAGGGAGGTGCAAGGGGCCAATGAGGAGAAGAATGCTTTCAAAAGCAGAATTAACCAAATGGAAAAGGAGATTCAAAAGCTCACTGAAGAAAATAGATCTTTCAAATTTGGAATGGTACGGATGGACGCTAAGGACTTCATGAGAAAGACAGATATCTCAGAACATACCGCGCAGATTCGAAAAATGGAAGATAATGTGAAATATCTTACTGGTAAAACAACTGACCTGGAAAATAGAATCAGGAGAGACAATGTAAAAATTCGGGGACTACCTGAAAACCATGATCAAAAGAAGAGCCTGGACATCATCTTCCATGAAATTATCAAGGAAAACTGCCCTGAGATTCTAGAACCAGAAGGCAAAATAAATATTCAAGGAATCCACAGAACACCGCATGAAAGAGATGCAAAAAGAGAAACTCCTAGGAGCATTGTGGCCGAAATCCAGAATTCCCAGGTGAAAGAGAAAATATTGCAAGCAGCTAGAAAGAAACAATTCAAGTATTGTGGAAATACAATCAGGATAGCACAAGATCTGACACCCTCTACATTGAGGGATAGAAGGGAATGGAATAGGATATTCCAGAAGTCAAAGGAACTAGGAATAGGATATTCCAGAAGTCAAAGGAACTAGGACTGAAGCCAAGAATCACCTACCCAGCAAAACTGACTATAATACTTCAGGAGAAAAAATGGTCTTTCAATGAAATAGAGGACTTTCAAATTTTCCTGATGAAAAGACCAGAGCTGGAAAGAAAATTTGACTTTCTAACACAAGAATGAAGAGAACCATGAAAAGGTGAATAGCAAAGAGAAGTCATAAGGGACTTACTAAAGTTGAACTGTTTACATTCCTACATGGAAAGACAATATTTGTAACTCTTGAAACATTTCAGTATCTGGGTACTGGGTGGGAGTACACACACACACACATGCACACACTCACACATACATAGAGACAGAGTGTACAGAGTGAATTGAAGAGGATGGGATCATATCTTAAAAAAAATGAAATCAAGCAGTGAGAGAGAAATATTGGGAGGAGAAAGGGAGAAGCTATATGGGGCAAATTATCTCTCATAAAAGAGGCAAGCAAAAGACCTATTAGTGGTGAGATAAAGAGGGGAGGCAAGAGAAAAACATGAGGTCTACTCTCATCACATTCCACTAAAGGAAAGAATATAATGCACACTCATTTTAATAGGAAAACCTATCTCATAATACCGGAGAGTGGGGGACAGGGGCACAAGCAGGGTGGGGGGGGGAGGATGGAGGGGAGGGCATGGGTAGGAAAATGCAATACGAGGTCGACACTCATGGGGAGGGAAAGGACCATAAGAAAATAGAAGTAAAGGGGGACAGGATAGGATGGAGGGAAATATAGTTAGTCCTATACAACTCAACTAGTATGGAAATCATTTGCAAAACTAAACAGATATGGCCTATATTGAATTGCTTGTCTTCCAAGGGGAAGGGGTGGAGAGGGAGGGAGCTAAAGAAGTTGGAACTCAAAGTGTTAGGACCAAATGTAATGTTCTTACCACTGGGTAACAAGAAATACAGGTTAAGGGGTCAAGAAAGCTATCTGGCCCTACAGGACAAAAGAGAAGACGGAGACAAGGGCAGGGAGGGAGGATACAGGAGAGAGCAGATAGGTCACAGAGGCAATCAGAAAGCTCAGGTTTGGGGGGGTGGAGGGGATAAAAGGGGAGAAAATTTGTAACCCAAAATTGTGTGAAAATAAATGTGAAAAGTTAAATAAAAAAAAAAAAGAAATTTGACATGTATTCCTAATCAGGGAAAAACATGCAGAAAATACTTGTGCAATCAAAAAAAATTACTAACTTTAGAAATGAGGGATATGTTTGAAAACAACAACACTATTCCTTACATAGTTCCCTTCTTCTAAGAACTGACATTGTCAGAATGGGAATTCCACCATGGAGGTTGTTGGGTGTCATTTTGTGAAGTGATTTTTGCATCATTTAAGAAAAAACGCCTACAGGATATAATGTGGTACATGGACTTCTAATTGTTGATTTTTTTTAATTTTAAAGTTTTAAAGAAATACTAAAACTTGAATTCCCCAGTTATCTAGCGCCATCACACTCTCTTGAATCTAAGTAAATATAGCATAAATTTGAATTAAGGAAACAGATAGGTGGCATAATGGATACCTAAATCTGGAGTCAGGAAGTCTTATCTTCCTGAGTTCAAATCTGGCCTCAGACACTTACTAGTTGGGTGACCCTGGGCAAGTTAGTCTCAGTTTCCTCATCTGTAAAATATGATAGAGAAAGAAATTGTAACCCACTATAACATCCTCCTCAAGAATACTAAAAATGGAGTCACAAAGAGCCATACAAGACTGAAAAAACTGAACTACAACAAATTCTAGTGGCCTTTTTCCTCATAGCTCCTGTCTTCCACATGTATGTGTTTGAATTCTAAAGAAGTACTTATACATTGCCTAAGTACTACTAATAGTCACTCCCCTTCTAGTACAGTGCACATGTCAATGATGCCATATGTATAGGACTAAAATGTGAAGAATAGTAACTTGTTAGTGAAAGATCTTATTTCCTGAGGCTCTCTGTCATCCCACAAAACTCAGCTATCATTTTCACTTTTGACCAAAGAGAATAAGATAAAATTTATTTTCTCACAATTTCAAATTTCATGGAATCATTCTAAAACTTTCTAAATTACTTTTCAACTATCTCCTATGAAGAAAAAAAATTTGCACATTCAATCAATATAAGTTTTAGCCCAATATAGAAATAAATTGAGTCATGTTACTTTGAGATTCAAAAGCTGCCCAAACAACAACAACAAACAAATCTTTACATATCATCAGTACAGCTCAAGTTAGTGATTACTAAACTACTAGTTTCTTAGATTCAAATATATATTTTTATAAATAAAATGATAAACAATAAAAAAGATTAAAAAGTGGTAAGATTAAAAAATCAATATTATATTTAAGTCTAAAACAGTAGTGCCCACTGATATTTCTATTTCTTTCAATGGGACGTTTGTATCTTTTCTCTATTTTTCTAATATCAAGGTGAAATGACATGTTAGGAAATTAAACTGAATTTTCTTTGACTCCTAAATGGGAATTTTTTTATTGTATTATTATAAGCAGTTTTCTGAGTTTAATCGTTTTGTCCTGTATTAATTTAAGAGCTGTATGTATCTCCATACTATTGCAATATTTGGTATAGCATATGTTTTAAATGACTGAATTGAATTTCAGTATTGGCCCTTCATGAGTAATCCAAGAGAAAAATATAGCTACAAGAAAGATAGGTTGTAAGTGGAAAAAATTGTAAGAGGAAATGTTAAAGAACTACAGAGGACATGAAGAAATAAGTCAGACAACTGGTCAAAAAGACATTCCAGAGGACACTTTGCTATCCTTGTGTGTATCTGGCATTAATCAGAAACTCCATTGTCAAGAAGCAGTTTTGGGTCTCGGTTCTAAGACTAAGAGGAGGGCTCGGGATTGGTCACAAGGGACCAATGTGAAGTGATGCACAGATTGGCCAATGTAATTGGTGCTTTGTCCAGTAAAACTACAGCAGCTGTTCCTTGTCTCAATTTTCAGTGATGCATCAAACTGTGTGAAAGGTACCATGTAGATAGATCTATTTGATGTGAAACACATGTTAGTTTCTTCCATGATCTCTTTTCTTCCAGGTTTTTAAGAGGCATCATTTAAAAGTCATCCTGTGGTCATTGCCAACAATGGAAAACCAGAAGACGTAATCACTTTGCACATCCCATGAGGAGGACTTGAGTTTAAATCCCACCTTTGGTTTTAACTACTTGTGTGGCCATTGGTGAGTTCTTTCATTTTTCTGGGCCTCCACAAGGAACCTGGTCACAGTTCCAAGGCCTAAAGGAATTCTTGTATTTGTGGCTACAGAGGAGCAGGGTCCTTCATTGGCAAAGACCATTACATAAACGAGCAGAGCAAGAGTCACATCTCCTCCAGGATAACACCATCTTGGAAGCACTAAAACTGGCAGAACTAGAGCTGAAAACAGCAGGAACGAACAAAAATAAACTCTGCTTAAGACAGTGCCTCCCCTCCCTCAGTTGAATAGAGTGACACTTCAATGTAAAGTAAATGAAGAGCAATAGCAACAAAAATAACTCTTTTTGTGGTCACGAAGAATTGAAAATTGAGAGGATTCTCGTTAATTGGGGAAATGGCTGAATACATTTTGGCACATGATTGTCATGGAGCATAATTGTGCTGCAATAAATAATGAGTAGGGTGGTTTCATTTAAAAAATAGCAAGACATAACAAAGTGAAAGGAACTGAGATCATTGTTCACAGTAGCAGCAATATTAACATCATCTGTGAAAGGTGCTACTCTGAACAATACAATCCAAGACAATTCCAAAGGACTTATGATGGAAAAATGCTATGAACTTCCAGAGAGAAAGCTGATTAATTCTGAATGCAAATTGAAGTGTAATTTTCTTGTTTAATTTTTTTTCTTGTTTTACAATATGGCTAACACGATTTCATATGTATAGTTAATATTATATTGTTTGCCTTTTCAGATGCTGGGGGATGGATGTAAAGAAGAGAGAGAATATGGAATTCAAAATTTCAAAAACAAATAATGTTAAATATAAAACATAAATATTTTTTAAAATACTATGGATTGAGGAAAATGTTGCTTGTCATTATTGCTAAAGGAGATTTTTTTCACCAGGAATCCCGTACATCAGCAGCAAAAATACAAGGAAATACATGATAAAATTAAATATGAATGTATAGATAAAATGCAGTTCAATTTGGTACTCCACTGAGATAATCTATCAGTGTATATTTGGTACTGGTACTCCAAATTGTCAATTAGCTGAACATATTGTTTGATAAGAGAGGGAAAAGTACGCTGGATAGCAGTTTTCATTTCTTTCCATAATCTTCAAGCCATGATATGACCTTTAAAAATCTAATAAATGCATATATTTTCCTAGTAATGACATATTGACTGAAAACTATGTTAAATTGTCATTTCAAAATATGAAACATAACTGAAGGTCATGTAAAGGTTAATGAAGAAACAAAATATAGATGCCAGTAGGCTGTGGCATATAACCAATAATTAATGTAATTAAAAAGTACTTTAAAAGATATAAACAAAGATGAGAATTGAGAAAAGAAATTAGGTTGGTCATATAACAAGAAAATAAATAAGTTGGTTATGATGAGTGCTGCACTGGTACCCATTAATTTTTTAAAAAAAATAATAATTATGGAAATTTATGTACATTTTCTCCTTTTTAAAATGTAACCTTTCCTTCTCCAAGTACTTAATAAAATTACTTTTGATAAGGGAAGATGTTCAGCAGAGATTCATCAAGTTCAAACAGTGAAAATATCTACATTATCTTTTAAAAAATTCCTCTAATTCTTTCTTACTTCAAAATTCACCTTTTAACCATAGTTGTGTAAGAAATCTAATTTTCTTCAATTTTCCTCTCATGAGCTGCTAAAAGATGTAAAAATGGCCTCCAAATATGTCACATTGAGTAAAATTACTATACAGGATTTGTTAGAAGACATGAATAAGAGTGTTCAGAATGAGAAGGGTCATCATTACCTTTACCTTCGAAAGGACTATCTACATCCCCAAGATTGTATAGATTCACTGATCTCTCTCTCTCTCTCTCTCTCTCTCTCTCTCTCTCTCTCTCTCTCTCTCTCTCTCTCTCTTTCTCTCTCTCTCTTTCTCTCTCTCTCTCTTTCTCTCTCTCTCTCTTTATCTCTCTATTTCTCTCTGTCTTTGTCTCTGCCTCTCTCTATCACACACACACACACACACATACACATACACATACTATAACAGCAAGACCTGACATACACAGGAGGGCCTGCTGTACAGATTCGTAGATCTGTTTTTCTAAAAGGAAAACAACTTTTGAGGGATCACCAATCTACTTTAATCAAGCACATATATCATTCACTTAGTTCAGGGGGAAAAGTCAGCACCATGAACTTCAGAGAAAATACAAAGAAATAATACCAACAGACAGGGCTTCCAACTGCCTGACCATAAGCAATACATGCATCACAAATCAACAGACAGATCCAACTGTCTGACCATTGCATACACAGTTACCAGAGAGAGAAGCACCAACATCTGGGTTTTCAAAGCTTGGGAACTCCTTAGCAGCTGCCCAGAATCTCACCTGGCCAAACAAACACTTCCAATGATTCAATTACATAACAAAATATCACCAGAGTCAGAGGGCAGGACCCTATGATGCAGTGTCTCAATAGAAATTAACAAAATGTATCAAAGCCTATTAATTGGCCAGGAAGATCTTTAACTCTTCTCCTCACCTATGAATGACCTTAAATTATCATTACACACACAAACACATACACACACTGTGTGTGTGTTTGTGTGAGTATGTCTCTGTGTGTAGACACTCCAGTTTATACACTTCAGTGGTTTGCTAGTGCTTCTAGGATGAAATGCAAAATGATCTATTTTGCATTCAAAGCCCTTCATAACCTGTACTTCTTCTACTTTTCCAATTTTCTTCCTTCTTATTCCCTGAAACTATTTTTCCATCCAGTGACACTGACCTCCTTACTATTCCATAAACAAGACACCCTGTCTCTTATCTCAGGGATTTTCTCTGGCTATCCCTCAGGCATCCCTGCCTTCCTTTACATCTTAAAAAAAGCCACCCTTCTAAAAGAAACCTTCCCTAACCTTTTTTTCCCTATGTCAATTATCTGCCATTTATTCAATATACACCTTGGTTTGTTTATATCTATTTGCATGTTTTCTATCATTAGCTCCTTAAGGGAAAGGACTGTTTTTGCCTCTTTTTCTATCCCCAGAACTTGTGCCTGGTTCATATGTTTAATTAAAATGTGTTGAGTCATTTCATGGTTCAGGTTCAGTTATGTCCAACTCTTCATAACCCCACTTGGGGCTTTCTTTGCAAAGATACTAGAGTGGTTTGCCATTTACTTCTTCAGTTCATTGTACAAATAAGGATGACTGAGTCAAAAGAGTTAAGCTATTTGTTAGGGGTCACATACTTAGTAAGTATCTAAGATCAGATTTAAACTCAGGAAGATGAGTCTTCCTGACTTCAAGGCCATCACTCTATCTACTGTGGCATGTAGTTGTCTTGCTAGCACAAATGTCCATTAATAATAAAGATATGTTAATTGATTGATTTAAATAAGGAAAGTGAGGCCTAGAAACATTTAGTGATGACCACATAGTTATTTAAGGTCAAATATGGAACTAGAACCTAGATATCCTTATCCTGTATCCCATATGCTTTCCAATATATATAAATGAATCTGAGAATCACCAGTGTGAAATTCCCTCCACTGGTGCAAAGTGAAATCCCTCCACTCTTTCTCTTTCTGTGCATGTTTTGTCATGTCTTACTGTGACTTGTAAGGTAGTTTCCTCATCTGTAAAATGATCTGGAGAAGGAAAGAGAAAACCACTCCAGCATGTTTGCCAAGAAAACTCCAAATCAGGTCATAAAGAGCCAGACATTGAATGAAAAAGTTATTTTTCCAAGTTTAAGAGGACATTTCTACCTTGTAAAATCCAATTCAACATTTATATTACTATAGGCAGTGACTTTTTCATGTCTGAAAATATATATAAAAAAAAAAAAACACCAGAAAAGGGACACATATATGTGTTACCTACCTTCATCCCTTCAGTTTTTTCTCAGGTCGACATAAAATAGTCTAAAACTTATTCTCTACCACTAAGCAGGCATAGCATTTTTTAAAAATAGAACTTAGATCATGTCAAGAATAGAGATGAGATGTCACAGGATAAGTCTCCAATACAAGGTACACCCTGCATGTTCAGGATACATTAAAAATCTCATACTAAAGATGAAAGTCAGTAGGCAGTCAGGGGTTATAAGCCAAAGTCACTGGATAGAGCCTCAAGACTGATTATAGTCACGCGTCAATTTAACAAAGCAAATAAGAAAAAAAGTGTTTTTCTTCACACATAAATTACCTTGTGTTTGGGGGTAGCAACATGTAAGTGGGCAGCACCTTTGAAAACTCTGGGATAATATGATTTATCAATCACTATTTTTTTTGTCCTTTTCGGGGAGTCGGTAGCATTATGAGAAGAGTCCATCTGTTTTTATTTTTACTTCAGTATGAGAACTCTGCTCCCTTAGATGATGGCAATCTTTTCCAAAACAAGAGTTCATGGTTCATGGAAGCCTGGTTCTCATAACCTAGTTAAAGAAAAAAAAAAATACAAAGTCTGCTCTTGTGGTTTGCTGTTTTGGTGACTGGACCTGGCATTAGAAAGATGTGATTTCAAATTCCACCACTGAAACTTACTAAATACATAACACTGGATAAGTCACTTAAATATTGGGAGCCTGAATATCCTCATCTGTAAATGGAAGTAGATAGAGAACCTGGTATCCAGGATCTGCTCAGGAGCTAAATCTGTGCACCTATGATCCTGTTATGTATAATTCTGCATCTCACATTGAAACTTGCAAAAGTGGCATTGTATAGTGGATAGTTGGATTTGGAATAAGGAAGAGCTGAGTTCAAATTCCATGTCAGATACTATTTATGGGATGTTGGGTAAGTAATTTGATTGTATCTCTTTGGTGAGGACTTTATTGAGGGGATTCTTTTCAAGATACAGGACAGATTAGACTACAGAGGATCTGTTTTTAAATAAAGAAGAAGGAAGGAAGGGAGGAAGGGAGGAAGGAAGGAAGAAAGGAAGGAAGGAAGGAAGGAAGGAAGGAAGGAAGGAAGGAAGGAAGGAAGGAAGGAAGGAAGGAAGGAAGGAAGGAAGGAAGGAAGGAAGGAAAATAAGAAAATGTTAAGCAATTTGTATCTATCAGATTGTTGAATTTGTGTGGTATGATTTTATTCCTTTTGCTGACTTGAGTTATAAGACTGGTATATGAATGGAATACTATGGATGTATCATAATTGTATTTCAACAGTTTTTTGACAAAGCTTCTCATGATTTCCTTGAATATGAGTTAAGTAAATTTAGGTTAAAAATGATAAATTATTTCTAGTTTGATGAGCAAATCTAAATACTGGGCATTACTTGATGCCAGCCTAGGAGAGATATCTTTGCTAGGATGTCAAAGGTTCCATCTTTGACAATATTGTGTTAAACTTAGAAATATTATCATTTATTTGAATATCGTTCCTCATTCCCCCTCCCCAACAACTAGCCTACTGACTCCTTACTAATTTATGTTTAACTATAACTAAATAAAAGATCATGTCAAAAAGACCTGGTGGTTTTTGTGGTATGAGTCAATACTGCCAAGGGAAACAACGATAATGACTTCAACTATATAAATAAGAACATAACTCCTGGGATCCTAGGCTAGATGAAGAGAAGTATATTGTCAGACAAATGGAAGTGGCCCTGTTGTGCTAGGCAAAAGGACTTTGAAGAATTTTGTTTATATCTGAGTAACACTGATTTACATATTTGTTTGTTCTCTTATCATCTCACAGTTGTTTCTGTGGTATCATCCTTGCTGGGATCATATAGGCCAGCCATTTTTATGAAGCATTTCTCATCTCTCCTTACTTTCCCTAAAGGAAAATCATCAATTGCTTCAATACATGTAACAGTGTAAATATTAGAAATATATCTTGGACAAGAAAACATCTATTTAGAATGGAGGTTTGCCAGACTGGAAAATACAATTTAAAAATCAATGGTTTTAGAGACTATTATTAGTCATGCATTATTGTGAACCAAATAATTGAATTGCAGTATTTAAAAACAGAAAACACTTATTTTCTTGGCTTTCTCCTGGTGAAATCTGAAAGTGGTTTCTGGGACATTTCTCAGGTATAATGCAGTCTTTTGATATTTTTCCTTCCATTTGAATAAATACAAAAATGAATATGAATAGTGCTGATATGCTGTAATGACAAGCACTATTGAAAAAAATGAATTGTTTTATCTTAAATTAGTCAATTAACAAATCAATTGACATTTATTAAGTGCCTAATATGTCATAGGCTGTACTGAGTCATAATTATGTAATGTGGTAACTGTATTAACTAAGGATCAATTTATACACTGCAGTATATTGGGAAAGATTTTCCCTAACTATTTATTAAGAACTTTCTTTTTTTTTTGAGGGGTTAACAATCACTTTATTTTTTTTATTATTATTTTTTAATGTTTAACAATCACTGCCATACAATTGAGATTTTATCCCTCCACACCTACTCCCCACTACCCCCCTCCCTCCCCACCACTGCATACAATTCTGTATAGATTCTACATATACTTTCCTATTGAGTATATTTTCACTATAGTCATGCTATGTAGTCAGACTAAAATAAATGAAAGAAATCGTATAACAAATCAAAACATGATACACAAACACATACACATACACAAACATGATCTGCTACATTTTGTGAATGACTTCCATATTTCTTTCTCTGAGTGTGGAAGGCATTTTGCCTTGAGAACCACCTTTGGGATTTTTTTTTTATAAGAAGTTTTTGTGTTATAACAAAATTCCAAGTCTACCAGAAAAAACTCTCGCACAGTGTGGTCGTTGCTGTGCACAAAGTTCTCCTGGTTCTGCTCCTTTCACTCAGCATCAGGTCATATAAGTCCTTCCAGGCCTCTCTGAAGTCTTCTTGTTCATCATTTCTTATGGCACAATAGTACTCCATTACATTCATATACCATAATTTATTCAGCCATTCCCCAATTGATGGACATCCCCTTGACTTCCAGTTTTTGGCAACTATATAGAGTGCTGCTATAAATATTTTTGTACATGTGGGACCCTTTCCCATTTTTATGATCTCTTGGGGATATAGTCCTAGTAGCGATATTGCTGGGTCAAAGGGTATGCACATTTTTGTAGCCCTTTGGGCATAGTTCCAAATTGCTCTCCAGAATGGTTGGATGCACTTGCAGCTCCACCAGCAATGAATTAGTGTTCCAACTCTCCCACATCCTCTCCAGCATTTATCATTTTCTTGTTCTGTCATGTTTGCCAATCTTATAGGTGTGATGTGGTACCTCAGAGCTGTTTTGATTTGCATCTCTCTAATCAATAGTGATTTAGAGCATTTTTTCATATGATTATAGATAGCTTTAATTTCTTCCTCTGAAAATTGCTTGTTCATATTCTTTGACCATTTATCAATTGGGGAATGACTTGTATGATTATACATATGGGTCAGTTCTCTATATATTCTAGAAATGAGGCCTTTATTCCCGAGCTTAGCTGTAAAAATTCGTTCCCAATTTACTACATCCCTCCGGATTTTGGTTGCATTGGGTTGGTTGTGCAAAAACTTCTCAGTTTAATGTAATCAAAGTTATCCATTTTGCATTTCATAATGCTTTCTATCTCTCCTTTAGTAAAGAATTCTTCCCTTCTCCATAGATCTGATAAATACATTATTCCTTGCTTCTCCAGTTTATTCATGGTATCAATCTTTATACCTAAATCATGTACCCATTTGGACTTTATTCTTGTGTGCGGTGTCAGGTATGGGTCTATGCCTAATTTCTGCCACACTGTTATCCAGTTTTCCCAGCAATTTTTGTCAAACAATGAGTTCTTATCCCAGAAGCTGGGGTCCTTAGGTTTATAAAACAGAAGGTTGCTATATTGCTTGCCTACTGCATCTTGAGTGCCAAGTCTATTCCACTTGTCTACCTCTCTGTTTCTTAGCCAATACCAAGTGGTTTCGATAATTGCTACTTTATAGTAGAGTTTGAGGTCTGGTAGCGCTAGGCCACCTTCCCAAACATTTCTTTTCATTAGTCCCTTTGATATTCTGGACCTTTTGTTTTTCCAAATAAATTTTGATATTATTTTATCCAGCTCTAGAAAGTAATTGTCTGATAGTTTAATTGGTATGGCACTAAATAAGTATATTAATTTATGTAGAATTGTCATTTTTACTATGTTAGCACGACCTATCCATGAGCAACTAATGTTTTTCCACTTACTTAAATCTGACTTTATTTGTGCAAAAAGTGTCTTGTAATTGTGTTCATATAATCCCTGGGTTTGTTTTGGCAGGTAGACTCCTCAGTATTTTATACTGTCTACCCTAGCTTTAAATGGGATTTCTCTTTCTATCTATTGCTGTTGGACTTTGTTGCTAATATATAGGAACGCAGAAGATTTGTGTGGGTTTATTTTGTAACCTGCAACTTTGCCAAAATTGTTTATTAATACAAGTAATTTTTTACTTGAATCTCTTGGATTCTCTAGGTAAATCATTATATCATCTGCAAAGAGTGATAACTTAGTTTCTTTTTTGGCTATTCTTATTCCTTCAATATCTTTATCTTGTCTAATTGCTACAGCTAACATTTCTAGTACCATATTGAATAATAGTGGTGATAATGGACAACCTTGTTTCACCCCTGATCTTATTGAGAATGCATCTAGCTTATCCCCATTGCATATAATGCTTGCTGAAGGTTTTAGATAGATACTGCTTAGTATTTTATGGAAAGTTCCCTTTATTCCTACGTTCTCCAGTGTTTTTAGTAGGAATGAGTGTTGTATTTTGTCAAAAGCTTTTTCTGCATCTATTGAGATAATCATGTGGTTTTTGTTAGCTTTGTTGTTGATGTGATCAATAATGCTAATAGTTTTCCTAATATTGAACCAGCCCTGTAATCCTGGTATGAATCCTACCTGATCATAATGTATTAATCTCGTGATAAGATTCTGTATTCGTTTTGTTAAAATCTTATGTAAAATTTTTGCATCTATATTCATTAGGGAAATTGGTCTATAATTTTCTTTCTGTTTTTTCTCTTCCTGGTTTGGGTATCAAAACCATATTTGTATCATAGAAAGAATTTGGGAAGACTCCTTCTTCCCCAATTTTCGAAAATAGTGTATGTAGTATTGGCATTAACTGTTCTTTCAATGTTTGATAGAATTCACTTGTGAATCCATCTGGCCCTGGAGATTTTTTCCTAGGGAGTTCATTGATGGCTTGTTCAATTTCTTTTTCTGAGATGGGGTTGTTTAAGTATTCAACTTCCTCTTCTATTAATCTGGGCAATTTGTATTTTTTAAAATGTTCATCCATCTCATTTAGATTATCGAATTTGTGGGCATGAAGTTGGGCAAAGTAGTTTCTAATTATTGTTTTAATTTCCTCCTCATTGGAGGTGAGGTCACCACTTTCATTTTTAATATTAGTAATTTGATTTTCTTCTTTCTTTTTTTTAATCAGATTGACCAAAGGTTTAACAATTTTATTAGTTTTTTCATAAAACCAACTATTGGTTTTATTTATTAATTCAATAGTTTTCTTAATTTCAATTTTATTAATCTCTCCTTTGGTTTTCAGTATTTCTAATTTGGTAATTACTTGGGGATTTTCAATTTGTTCTTTTTCTAGCTTTTTCAACTGCAAGCCTAAGTCATTGATCTCCTCTTTCTCTATTTTATTTATGTAAGCATTCAAAGATATAAAACTTCCCCTAATAACTGCTTTTGCAGTATCCCATAAGTTTTGGTATGTTGTCTCACTATTGTCAATCTCTTGAATGAAATTGTTGATTGTTTCTATGATTTCTTCTTTAACCCAACCCTTCTTTAGAATTACATTATTTGGTTTCCAATTGATTTTTGGTTTCTCTTTCCATCGCCTTTTATTACATGTAATTTTTAATACATTATGATCTGAAAAGGATGCATTGATTATCTCTACCCTTCTGCACTGGATTGTGAGATTTTTATGTCCTAGTACATGGTCAATTTTTGTAAATGTTCCATGTACCTCTGAGAAAAAGGTATATTCCTTTCTATTCCCATTTAATTTTCTCCAAAGATCTATCATATCTACCTTATCCAGAATTTTATTTACCTCCTTAACTTCTTTCTTCTTTATTTTGAGGTTAGATTTATTGAGTTCAGAGAGGGGGGGGTTGAGGTCGCCCACTAGTATAGTTTTGCTATCAATTTCTTCCTTCAACTCCCCCAACCTCTCCTCTAAGAATTTGCATGCTATACCACTTGGAGCATACATGTTTAGTAATGATATTGCTTCATTGTCTATGGTGCCTTTTAGCAGGATATAGTTTCCATCCTTATCCCTTTTGATTAGATCTATTTCTGCTTTTGCTTTGTCTGAGATTACGATGGCTACTCCTGCCTTTCTTACATGAGCTGAAGCACAATATATTCTGCTCCATCCTTTGACCTTTATCCTATGTGTATCCCCCTGTTTCAAATGTGTTTCTTGTAAACAGCATATTGTTGGATTATGGCTTTTAATCCATTCTGCTATCCGTCTCCGTTTTATGGGAGAGTTCATTCCATTCACATTCACAGTTACGATTACAATCTCTGTATTTCCCTCCATCCTCTTTCCCTCCATTAGTGCTTTTAGCTCTCCCGTCTCCCTTCCCCTCCTCAATAGCATTCACTTTTCTCCCCCTCCTCCTGCAGCCTTCCCCTCCTTCTTTTAGACCCCCCCCATTTTACTCCCCTTTACTCTTATTGCTTCTTCCCTCCCTTTTAGCCACCCTCCCCTTTCTTCCCCCTTCCCCTCCTACTACCTATAGAGCTAGTTAGGATTATCTACTTAAGATTATTGTTCCCTCCTTTAAACAAATCAGATGAGAGTACCCCTCAAACAATCCTCATCTCCCTCCCCTCCTTCCCTCTACTATAGTTTTGTACTTCTTCCTGTGATGTAATTTGCCATTTTCTGCTTCCCCCTTTTCACACCTCCTATTACAATCCCTTCTCATACTTAAATCATATTTTTGACATGACATCATTTACTTTATACCAGTTCCCTCTACATATTTCCCTTTTATCATAATAGCTGCACAGTTCTCAAGATTAACAGGTATCATCTTCCCTTACAGGGAGGTAAACAGATTGCCCTAATTGAGTTGCAAGTTTTTGTTTTTGTTTTTTTCCCCCTGTTTACCTTTTTATGATTCTCTGGAGACCTGCATTTGAAGATCAAATTGTCTATTGAGTTCTGGTGTTTTGGTCAGGAAGCTCTGGAAATCCCTTATTTCGTTGAATGACTTTCTCCTTGCCTGAAATGTTATGCTGAACTTTGCTGGGTAGTTGATCCTTGGTTGAAGTCCCAACTCCTTTGCTTTATGGAATATTGGGTTCCAATTCTTTTGATCTTTTAATGTAGAAGCTGCAAGGTCCTGTGTGATCCTGACTGTATGTCCTTGATATTTGAATTGTTTCTTTCTGGCTGCCTGTAGTATTTTCTCCTTCACTTGATAGCTCTGGAATTTGGCAACGATATTTCTTGGGGTTTTGAGTTTGGGATCCCTTTCAGGAGGGGAACGGTGGATTCTTTCGATGACTATTTTGCCCTCTGGGTCTAGTACTTCTGGGCAGTTTTCCTTGATGATTTCCTGGAAGATATTGTCCAGACTCTTTTCTTCATCATGGGTTTCTGGCAGGCCAATAATTCTTAAATTTTCTCTCCTGGATCTATTTTCCAGGTCAGTTGTTTTTCCAATTAAATATTTTACATTTTCTTCTTTCTTTTCATTCTTTAGATTTTGTTTGACTGATTCTTGTTCCCTCATTGAGTCATTAGTTTCCACTTGCCCAATTCTAATCTTCATCGTATTGTTTTCTTCAGTTAACTTTTGCATGTCCATTTCCATTTGACCAATTTTTCCCTTTAAGGAGCTATTTTCTCCATTTAATTTTTGTACTTCTTTTTCCATTCGACTAATTTTCCCAGTTAGGTTTTGTGTTTCCTTTTCCATGTGATCAATTTTCCCAATTAGGTTTTGGGTTTCCTTTTCTGTTTGATTAACTCTTCCTTTTAGGGAATTATTCTCTCCAGTTAATTTTTGAACTTCCTTTTCCATTTGTTCAATTTTCCTTTTCAGAGTGATGTTCTCATCAGTGAATTCTTTTTTTATAATTTTGAAATCATTGGCCAGTTTTTCTTTTATATCCTTCTTCAGCTGTTCCAGGTAATCTAGTTGAGCTTGCGAGAAATTCATAGTCCCTTCTGAGTTTTCAGATGGAAGTACAGTCTCAGCTCTGACCTCTTTGGTGTTTGTGTTTTAGTCCTTATCCCCATAGAAAAATTCTATGGTTTTTTCACTTTTCATCTGCTTTTTCTGATTCATGATGTTGGCTGAGTGTTGTAGCTTTTGGTTCTTTCAGTCAGAAGGTACAGATCTTTGTGTTGAGCTGATGTGTGTCGAGGCTAAAAGCAGGTTTTTGTTTTTTGTTTCCCAGATCAACCCTGGGGTTAGCTTTTTAGGTGTGTGGGAGGGGTGGTCTGGTCTCAGGAGATCTCCTCAGCTGACCTGAGGCAAAGGCAAGGTCAAGGGATGGTGATCCCAGCTTCCCTATTGTCTTCCCTTTTCCCCTGCAGAGCTGGGGCCGCCTAGAAGCTAATGCGTGTTCCCGCCCCTCCTGGGGCTCGTCTCCTGGCGCTGAGGCTTGCCTGGGTCTCAGTGCGAATTTTCTCTGCCCTGGGTCGTCTGTCGTTCCAGATCACCTCCGCCACAGTAGGAAGAATCCCCCTTTGCTAGTTTTCTAGCCTCTGGTGTTATGAGACTATTTGCCTCCTTCTGCTGTTCCTGCTGATCCAGGATTTATCTGGGGAAATATTTTATGGTTCTTTCACGGTCATCAGTGGGGAGGAGAGAGCATTTACGGATCACTCCACCATCCTGGCTCCCGGAAGTTCAAGTAGGTGACTTACTGAAGTTTAGTCTTCAGGCTGAAGGTTTCAAGGGCTGTTGCGCTGATATCTGGCGGTCAGCGGCTCTCACCGGCTCGGTTTGGCTTGTCTCCTGCTCCACTCGTTTCGCCTGCCACTCTCGGGCTTCTGAAGTCCCTTCTGTCCTGCTGTGCTGACCCAGCTGTGCTGTGAGCTGGGGGCTTACCCCCGCGGAACAGATCCTTCCCATGGACCTTCCAGTCTAACCTGGGCTCCAAATCTGTCAAAGTCTGTCACCCACTGGATTCCACACCTCCAAAGTTTGGTCAGATTCTCCTTTCAGAGATATCCAGAGGAGTTTGTCCAGGAGCTTAGGTGAGTCATTGCTTTCACTCTGCCATCTTGGCTCCGCCCCTATTAAGAACTTTCTAAGGGCCTAGTAGAGTAGTACAAGGTATGGTGGGAGATATCAAAGAATCATGACATAGCCTCTGCTTACAAGTGTTTTATCCCTAGACATCAAACACTAGGATGTGTGTGTGTGTGTGTGTGTGTGTGTGTGTGTGTGTGTCCAACTCTTGTGAATTATCTGGGCATCACCTTCCTGATAACATGGTCCTCTTTGAGAATGAAGGGCAAACAACAAATTGTGAGTAGTAGGAGCTTTTCCCCTAGGAACTCAACTGACCTCTTGCAGCTGGGCAAAGCATCTCCTTCTTCCATCTTTCCTTTATCCATTCTCCCTGACTCCCTCCCTCCTCTCCTTCTGTTCACACAGGTTATCCTACCCTCACCTGCAGTGCTATGCCCAATGGAATGTAAATTTTAACCACTGAAACCTCACAATATATTTTGGGATCTATCAGCTAGATTTCTTTCTTAGTGACCATGCTTCAAACTCAAATCATTATGACTACAATTGATTGGTCAACAATAGGCCACAGTTCAGGCCCCACTTGGTCATTGTTTGGGCTTCTAATGGCTCAGAGTGTGTATAAATAACAATTGTTTTGTTTTGGCCAGAAATCCCCCCCAGACTGATATTTTTTAACTAGGTAAAAGAGGACATTCTTTGTCTCATTTCTTACCTAGCCTTAAGTGCTGAATGAGTGTTGCCTCAATCCAACTGAGATAGGTTAAAGATCTTAACTTAAAAAGGTCAAGGTCTCCCCTTGTATCTGGTGCCATCTCTAGTCATCCTGATCTGTATCTTGCCATCAGACCCAGATGGCTCAGAAGGAGAAGAGTGAGACTGGTGACTTCTCACAGACCTCCCTTACTTAAATTCAGTTCATTTGTAAGTCATAGCATCACCTTGTTGATGTCATGGTCCTCTTTGATAATGAAGGACAAACAACAGCAACTTCATGATCTTGGGCAAGTTAACATTGGGAGGTCACTTTTAGTGCTAATGTCATGCACCTATGACTTATACATGACAATTTTCTTGAAAATGTTACACCATCAAAAAATTCTAAAAATTATGCTGAACAACATATTTTATAAAATTAAGGAATAATTATATGGAAAAGAATGATAGTACTAAGAGTATTTAAACTATTATTCTTTGATAAAAGCTTACTTTTTCAAAAAATTTATTCTATTAAAATTGTTTGTTTATTTTCTTTTTTTACATTTCCTCAGGCTTTTTCCTTTCTTATATTTTGCACATGTTACACATGCTACTTTGCATCAATGGACTCAGTTTCCCCATCTGTAACATAAAGGACTGTTGAAGTAGCTGAACTTTGAGGTCCCTTTTAGTTCTATAACTCTGACAATATTAACGTCACTGACACTGACAAATAACAGAGATATAGGAACCATCTAAAATTTGATAAAATTCTCAGTATACCTTTAGTAGAAACTGATTTCCAAAAACCTCTCTCTGGTTGTAGATTCAAAATATTTCATCACTTTTTTACCCATCTTTTTCAATTCACAGCTCCATTAATTTCACAGATTTTTTTTGTTTATTACATTTCCTACCATTTTAATTTGGTTTTCTATTTCCATAACTACTAAAAGATTTATTGGCTTTTCAGCATTTTATAAGACCTTAGCTGGCCATTTTCACATAGTATCAAATTTGGTAATGATGTCCATTTAACATGATTGTAAATAGTTACTAGTTTTAATGATACTGTCTTCTAAAAGTTTCATATGCTGAGTCAATAAAACAATAAAGAGGATACATTCAGATAATATTGGAGGAAGGCATCATGTAGTTTATGTCTCTGAATTCTGGATTTCCCCTTAGGAAAGCAATTTGCACATAAATAGAATGACCTTCATTGGTCCTTGGGGAGATAGGATATAGTTTGAACTAGGCATTTAGCACATGGATTTATGCACCTTCATCCATCCTTAATAGATAGTTTATTTTTAGGATGCACAAAGGGAGAATTTTTCACATTGCCTTCTTCCAAGTCTTTCAAAAATCATGTGTACTACACAACTTTGTGCTCATGCCTTAATTTAAAATTGAATATTATTATTCATCATATGCAAGTTCAGATTCACTGAACAACAAACCTGATTATCTTGCACTGAAAATGAGCTTTGGATATGAAGTCAGAAGACCTCCATTTATATTTTTCCTCAGTCATTTTCTAGCCTTCTAATTTTGGACATAACACTTCACGTATCATTTTAGGACTGGGCTTCAGATACCTCATTATTTACTGAGAGAGATGGACTAGATGTCCTCTAAAGTATATTCCAACTTAAAAACTACAAACTTAGTTTCAGTCATTCATCATCTCTGAAACAAGTAATACTTGCACCAACTACTAATCACAGTTCTTATGAGGTACAAATGACATTACGTAAAGTGAATCATAAACCATAAAAGTTCATATAAAAAGCAGTTGTGACTATTACTCCACTCATCTATTGTTCATTTAGTTAGGCATTTGTCCTTTTGTGGGATACAGTCTATAAAATAAGATGTTAATCTACTATTCTTAGTACATGATTGACTGATAATATCTCAAATATAACCTGTAAATAGATTTAAAATTGCAACAACGTGTACTTATTTATTCTGTAAATCACATCCTGGTGATTATAATCTGAATATTTTCTCACATGGAGGTTACTTTTAAATAAATTGCAGAAAAATGATTTATTCAAAGAAGAATTAAAATTGATGGATTTCTATATATGCATGCATATATATACACACATACATACATACATATAGATATATATATGTAGATATATAATATGCATATACATAAATAGATACAGATATATGTAGATAGAAAAATAGAGATAAGTGAATATATGCACATATATGCATGCAATGTGTATATACCATATAGAAGTATGTATGCTACATGTACATATTTTTCAGTCCTTCATTCTAGGCCCACGTTTCTAGCCATATATTTTACCATGGATTTTCTGCTAGTATTTCAGTACATACATGTCTATAAATGAAACTCTGAACTCAGTATCTTCTTCCTCAAAATGGTCCTCCTAAATAATCCCATTTGTGCCAATGAGTCATTTTTTTCAAGTTTTCCAGAATAGAAATTTTGATTTTTTAAAAATTCTTCTTTTCCTTGAAATGTAGTCTCAAATCCTTGAAGGGTATAAATGCACTCTGATTCTATCTCCTCTTTACTTTCCATTCTAACTGGCACTAATCTACTGCATTTAACTCCAATTCAGACTCCCCATACTCTTTCTTTTCTATCTCCAATTTATTCTATATTTTGTGATTACACTAACCATTTTTTAAAGCTTCATTGATGTTTCAAAAATAAAATCACAGGATTGCATTCTGCAAATACTAGTCACAGCTGTCCTCTCTGCTTCCCCAGGTGAAGATGTCAGCAGTTAATATTCTCTTCTTTCCCATAGCTGCTCTGCTTCTTCTGCTGCTCAGTTATAAAATGCCTGCCCTGTGTCTGAGCATGACTCCTGGAAGAGTCCACAAGTGTCTTCCAGGGTGGGAAGGGGAAAACTCTTTTGTCTCCCTCAATTTACAGCTCCCTGTAATCCAAGTAGTCAGGCTCCATTTCAGAAGTTTACTATACTTGCATCCCAAAGATGGTAAAAAGATAAGAAGGAGGAGAAAATCAAAGCACTTTATGAGCAAAGTAAACAAAACACAAAAAGATAGTGCAAGGAAGAAACTGAAAACCATCAAGGATATGAAAAATAGCTAAAAGCAGAAAGAAGCATTACCAACATAGCTGAACATCCACGTAACACTTCAATGCACTGTGATGTGTCAAAGAAAACAAAAGAATGGAGCATTTTATTACTTTTGTAATTCATAAAGAAGTTACCAATATGCACAGAATGAAGAGAAACGAAATTTATGATGAAGCCTTCAGATTGTGTCATAAAGCCCGCTAGTGTATATACTACTGGCTTTGCAATGCTTGGTACAATCCATGGGTGTAGTAAAGCTTGGGTTTTCAATGGTAGGAAGTGCGTGAGTACACATGGTTGTATCTTCCCTCTAATTGATACAGATTTTGTTGAATTCGAAAGTGGTATATGGGACCAGAATACCCAGCTGCTCTTTTTTGTCACAACTTCTTGTGTGATGATGATCAATTTGAACAATGAACCAACTGCCAAATTTGGAGGCAGAAATGTTTAAATGTGTTTCCTTTAATTGGGTGGTAGAACACTCATGTATCTGCTATATATGCAGTAATGTATAGGCTGTATGATGATCACACAAGGAGCAAAGTGTTTAAGCAAGAGAAAGGAAAAGACCCTCCCTGTCTTTAATATGGACATGAAACTCAAGAGACTAAGGATCTGAGCATCTCAAGATGGTCCCTGAAATTTGTCCAACAAACTGAATATGAAGAAGCAAATGGAGCTTCTGGGGCTGCTGTCTAATGGAAAAATCTTGCATCAGGAAAGTATAGAGATACATGAAAATAATAATAATAATAAGATGATCATGATGATGATGATGGTGAAGTGGAAGAGGATAGCAGGGAAGATGGATGATGAAGTAGGAAAAGATTCAGATAAAGAGTTATTATTCAGTCATGTCTGATTCTTCATGACCTCATAGACCATAATGTGTGTAGATTTTCTTGGATAAGATATTAGAGCAGCTTGCCATTTCTTTCTCCAATGGATTAAGGCAAACAGAAGTTAAGTTACTTGCCCAGAGTCACATGGCTAGTAAGTGTCTGAGGCTGGATTTGAACTCAGATCTTCCTGAATCCAGGTTCACTCTTCTATCCACTGAGGCATCTAGGTACCCCTGAGATAAAGAGACCAGAGATCTGTTCACTAATTTGAATTTAGGAAGGACCTATGTTTTAGTATCTATTCTTACTATGAGGAGCCTGAAGACTTAAGAATTATATTTTTTATATGTGGGTGGCATAGTATCTGACAGGAATAACTGTGTGTGTGTGTGTGTGTGTGTGTGTGTGTGTATTTAGTGGATTGTATATGTGGTTTTCAAAAGTTGTAGTTATAGTTTTTCCCATTTGTTTTAATTCTTCTATGCAACATGACTAATGTGAAGATGTGTTTAATAAGAATGTATGTGTAGAAACCATATAAGATTGCTTGCTGTCTCAAGAAGGGGGAGTAAGGGAGGAGGAAAACTTTAAAACTTATGGAAGTAATTGCTGAAACCTTAAAACATAATTTAATTTTTAAAAGTTTAAAAAATTTTAGTTAAGCTTTGTGCTAAAGGGTAATCATGTTTATTAAGGAAAAGGACAGCATAGATCTAAGGAAGAAAACTCAAAATCATGCTTATGGCCCAAGAAAGATGAATTGAAAGGAAAATGATTATTCTTATTAACCTAAGTATTGCACTATCATGGATTATACTATTCCTTATCTTGTGCCTTCACAACAGAACTCCAAGTATCAGAATGGTGGTATAGGAAGAAAACTTCATTTGTTGGGAATTAAAACGTCATTATTTTTAACAGTGTCTAACTCTGTCTGGTCATTTCGCAAACCATGTTATTGCAGAAATGCATTAATGCATTTTCCTCCCTATGTCAACAGATGTCAGAGTACTGTTATATAATGTATATCGTGAAATATAATTAAATGTTCATGTTGGCTTAAAAAAATCACAGTAATTTAAACATGCATAGCATTGAACCTTCCACTTTAACAAAAAAATAAATAAATTAAGAAAGTGACTGCATCTATGAGTGAATGTGGCATTTGATATCCATAATGCCCTGACTTTTTATGGTTAGGAGGAAAACATATATAACAAAATGTTCTCTAGCGACAGAATTGGTCAGTACCTCCCAGTTTTCCATTTAACTATTTTCTAATTATTTTCAGAAAGTTCATTTTATATCCCTAATCTCATATCTTAAGTTTAGGATCATGAACTTTGTGTGTGTGTGTGTGTGTGTGTGTGTGTGTGTGTGTGTGTGTGTGTGTGTGTGTGTGCGCCCGCGCGCGCCAGCTATAGCACTGAATGCAAAGTAGGTATTCAGTAAAATCAACAAATCCTTGGAGTAATCAACTCAAGACTTATTTCAAAAGAAACTAACAAGTTTTCCATTATTCTGCTAAAATTTAAGTCTATTTAACATCTTCCTGGTAACACCATCCCTTCAGTTAAAATATTTTTACCTAAAATATAGAATTTTAACTTGAATATAATATTTATGGCAAAAAAGTTACTCAAGACAAATAAAAGGGAGCATGTGTTAGATATGAATGACCAAGAGGATTAATATTTTTAAACCATAGTTTTCAAAAAAGTAGGAAAAGTAAATGATTCAAATAATAAACATAAATAAGGGACAAGATTAAAGGGGGGAATGATGTTTAAGCTGGAAAAGAAATAAACAATATTTAAGTGATACTATTATCTCTGAGGATGTCACTTTATGTTATCAAAAAGTATATAAAAATTAATCATTTATAAAGCTGAAAAAAGGTTGGCCTAGCTACTACTAAAATTTTAGTACACAAAATAGAGAGAGGGAGGAGACCTCATTTGTCTTGAGCTCTCACAGACCTTACCATACACTGAGTTCCATAGAAATGGCACTAAAGAAAATAAGAACAAGTCAGGCACTGGGCTACTCTGTACAGTGCTGAGAGAAAGTTATAAAATATAAGCAAAGGTGATCTTATGAAGCTGAGAGAGAACATGTCTTCATATGCCTTCTTTAATCACATCTACCAAGAGGAACACAAGAAGAAGAATTCATATACTTCTGTAAGCTTCTCAAATTTAAAAAAAATACTCAGTGGTATAAGACATTGTTTGCTAAAGAAAAAGAAAATTTGAGGACATGGAAAAGCTATATACTACCTAAAGGAGAAACATAAAAGATGTTTAAGCATCTCAATGCACTGAAGAAGCTTCTTTTGCCATTTTTCTTAATTTGTACTGAATATCATCCAAAAATCAAAAGGGAATACCCTGGCCTTTCCATTAGAGATGTGACCAAAAATGGGAGAGATGAAACGTAATCATATGGAAAAGAAAGCAGTTAAACTGAAGGAAAAAGATCAAGAAGTTATCACTGTATACTGTGCTGAAGGAAAACTGATGTAGGAAAAAAAGAGAGCAGTCAAAGCTGAGAAGAGCAAGAAAAAGATAGAATGAGAACAGAAGGAAGAAAAAATAAGAAGAATGGAGAAGATGATTATGTCATTGTATGAACTGGCTCCAGAAATTTTTTTTATACAGTGTGTAATCACCCTTTACACAACCCACTTCTTTTAAAGAAAAAAATGAAATGTAAGGCTGCATAAAATGATTTTAAAGTTTTTATTTTCATATATTTAACACAGTACTGAATTTGTCTCTATCAAGTACTGAACTTTAGTGACATTTATTGTAGTAATATTTTATTTAGTATTTTACGTTACCTCAATCATATGTAAAAAACAGTTTTTAACATTAATTGATAGAACTTTGAGTTCCAAATTCTCTCCTTCCCCCCTTCACCACAACCTTTGTGGAGAAGGAAAAAAATTCAATAAAGATTATTTTAATCACACAAAAAATATTTCCATATTAGTCATGTTGTGAAACAAAACATATTAGGGGAAGTTTTATATCTTTGAATGCTTACATAAATAAAATAGAGAAAGAGGAGATCAATGACTTGGACTTGCAGTTGAAAAAGCTAGAAAAAGAACAAATTGAAAATCCCCAAGTAAATACCGAATTAGAAATAATGAAAACCAAAGGAGAGATTAATAAAATTGAAATTAACAAAACTATTGAATTAATAAATGAAACCACTAGTTGGTTTTATGAGAAAACTAATAAAATTGATAAAACTTTGGTCAATCTGATTAAAAAAAAGAAAGAAGAAAATCAAATTACTGATATTAAAAAAGAAAGGGGTGAACTCACCTCCAATGAGGAGGAAATTAAAACAATAATTAGAAACTACTTTGCCCAATTTTATGCCCACAAATTCGATAATCTAAATGAGATGGATGAATATTTTAAAAAATACAAATTGCCCAGTTTAACAGAAGAGGAAGTTGAATACTTAAACAACCCCATCTCAGAAAAAGAAATTGAACAAGCCATCAATGAACTCCCTAGGAAAAACTCTCCAGGGCCAGATGGATTCACAAGTGAATTCTATCAAACATTTAAAGAACAGTTAATTCCAATACTACATACACTATTTTTGAAAATCGGGGAAGAAGGAGTCCTCCCAAATTCTTTCTATGATACAAATATGGTTTTGATACCCAAACCAGGAAGAGAAAAAACAGAGAAAGAAAATTATAGACCAATTTCCCTAATGAATATAGATGCAAAAATTTTAAATAAGATTTTAGCAAAACGAATACAGCATCTTATCACGAGATTAATACATTATGATCAGGTAGGATTCATACCAGGACTACAGGGCTGGTTCAATATTTGGAAAACTATTAGCATTATTGATCACATCAACAACAAAGCTAACAAAAACCACATGATTATCTCAATAGATGCAGAAAAAGCTTTTGACAAAATACAACATCCACTCCTACTAAAAACATTGGAGAACGTAGGAATAAAGGGAACTTTCCATAAAATACTAAGCAGTATCTATCTAAAACCTTCAGCAAGCATTATATGCAATGGGGATAAGCTAGATGCATTCCCAATAAGATCAGGGGTGAAACAAGGTTGTCCATTATCACCACTATTATTCAATATGGTACTAGAAATGTTAGCTGTAGCAATTAGACAAGATAAAGATATTCAAGGAATAAGAATAGCCAAAGAATAAATTAAGTTATCACTCTTTGCAGACGATATGATGATTTACCTAGAGAATCCCAGAGATTCAAGTAAAAAATTACTTGTATTAATAAACAATTTTGGCAAAGTTGCAGGTTACAAAATAAACCCACACAAATCTTCTGCGTTCCTATATATTAGAAACAAAGTCCAACAGCAAGAGATAGAAAGAGAAATCCCATTTAAAGCTAGGGTAGACAGTATAAAATACTTAGGAGTCTAGCTTCCAAAACAAACCCAGGGATTCTATGAACACAATTACAAGACACTTTTTGCACAAATAAAGTCAGATTTAAGTAAGTGGAAAAACATTAGTTGCTCATGGATAGGTCGTGCTAATATAATAAAAATGACAATCCTACCCAAATTAATATACTTATTTAGTGCCATACCAATTAAACTATCAGACAATTACTTTCTAGAGTTGGATAAAATAATATCAAAATTCATTTGGAAAAACAAAAGGTCCAGAATATCAAAAGGACTAATGAAAAGAAATGCTTGGGAAGGTGGCCTAGCGCTGCCAGACCTCAAACTCTACTATAAAGCAGCAATTACCAAAACCACTTGGTACTGGCTAAGAAACAGAGAGGTAGACAAGTGGAGTAGACTTGGCACTCAAGATGCAGTAGGCAAGCAATATAGCAACCTTCTGTTTTATAAACCCAAGGACCCCAGCTTCTGGGATAAGAACTCATTGTTTGACAAAAATTGCTGGGAAAACTGGATAACAGTGTGGCAGAAATTAGGCATAGACCCATACCTGACACTGTACACAAGAATAAAGTCCAAATGGGTATATGATTTAGGTATAAAGATTGATACCATGAATAAACTGGAGAAGCAAGGAATAGTGTATTTATCAAATCTATGGAGAAGGGAAGAATTCTTTACTAAAGGAGAGATAGAAAGCATTATGAAATGCAAAATGGATAACTTTGATTACATTAAACTGAGAAACTTTTGCACAACCAAACCCAATGCAACCAAAATCCGGAGGGATGTAGTAAATTGGGAAAGAATTTTTACAGCTAAGCTTGGGGATAAAGGCCTCATTTCTAGAATATATAGAGAACTGACCCATATGTATAATCATACAAGTCATTCCCCAATTGATAAATGGTCAAAGGATATGAACAGGCAATTTTCAGAAGAAGAAATTAAAGATATCTATAATCATATGAAAAAAATGCTCTAAATCACTTTTGATTAGAGAGATGCAAATCAAAACAACTCTGAGGTACCACATCACACCTATAAGATTGGCAAACATGACAGAACAAGAAAATGATAAATGCTGGAGAGGATATTGGAGAGTTGGAACACTATTTCATTGTTGGTGGAGCTGCGAGCGCATCCAACCATTCTGGAGAGCAATTTGGAACTATGCCCAAAGGGCTACAAAAATGTGCATACCCTTTGACCCAGCAATATCGCTACTAGGACTATATCCCCAAGAGATCATAAAAATGGGAAAGGGTCCCACATGTACAAAAATATTTATAGCAGCACTCTATGTAGTTGCCAAAAACTGGAAGTCAAAGGGATGTCCATCAATTGGGGAATGGCTGAATAAATTATGGTATGTGAATGTAATGGAGTACTATTGTGCCATAAGAAATGATGAACAAGAAGACTTCAGAGAGGCCTGGAAGGACTTATATGACCTGATGCTGAGTCAAAGGAGCAGCACCAGGGGAACTTTGTGCACAGCAACGACCACAGTGTGTGAGAGTTTTTTCTGGTAGACTTGGATTTTTGTAATAACACAAGAACTTCTTACAAAAAAAAAAAAAATCCCAAAGGTGGTTCTCAAGGCAAAATGCCTTCCACACTCAGATAGAGAAATATGGAAGTCACTCACATAATGTAGCAGATCATGTTTGTGTATGTGTATGTGTTTGTGTATCATGTTCTGATTTGTTATACGATTTCTTTCATTTATCTTAGTCTGCCTACATTGCATGACTATAGTGAAAATATACTCAATAGGAAAGTATATGTAGAATCTATACAGAATTGTATGCAGTCGTGGGGAGGGAAGGGGGAAGTGGAGGGTAGGTGGGGGGGATAAAATCACAATTGTATGGCAGTGATTGTTAAACATTAAAAAAATAATAATAATAAAAATATTAAAAAAAAATAAAAAAAAGAAAGAAAACACAGACAAAATAGTCAAGAAATATGAAGAAAGTCAAAAATGTATGCTTTAAAAGGCCTTGAAGAGGAGCCAAGATGGCAGAGTAGAAAGACACACATACTCTAGCTCCAAACCTACATTACATAAAATATCTGTAAAGAAGAAGTCCCAACAAATTGTGGAGTAGCAGAAGCCACAGAACAATGGAGTGGAGGAGATTTATGTTCCAGAGACCTCTGAAAACAGATACCAAAGGTCTGTCACACATCTGACCCAGAGCAGAGCCCAGCTCTGTCTTGGCAGGCAGCACTGAGAGGAGCAGATCTGAGCAGGCTTCAGGGACAGAATCTCCAGCAGCCTCACAGGTCCCTCCACCCACAGGTGCCTGGGGTGAGTGAGGGAGTATTTTTGCCTTGCTGGGAGGGAAGCTGGGTGTCTCCATGGCTCAGGCCCCCTCGGGAGGTAGCAGCAGAGGCAGCAGCAAACAGGGGCTCCCCAAGCAGGCAGGAGCCTGGGTTCATAGTTGAAAGTCTCCACATAAACCACGTGAGGGAACTGAGCCTTCAGTGGTGGCCGTGCTCCCACCTGAGCATCTGAACTTAATCTCACACTGAATAGCAGCCCTGCCCCACCAAAATCCCTGAGGCTGGGAAGCAGCATTTGAATCTCAGACCCCAAGCACTACCTGGGTGGATCTGGAAGTGAGGAGGGTGTGGAGAGGACATTCAGAAGTCAAGTCACTGGCTGGGAAAATGCCCAGAAAAGGGAAAAAAAATAAGGCCATAGAAGGTTACTTTCTTGGTGAACAGATATCTCCTCCCTTCCTTTCAGATGAGGAAGAACAAAGCTTATCAACAGGGAAAGACACAGAAGTCAAGGCTTCTGTATCGCAAACATCCAGAATAAATATTCAATGGGCTCAGGACATGAAAGAGCTCAAAAACGATTTTGAAAATCAAATTAGAGAGGTGGAGGAAAAACTGGGAAGAGAAATGAGAGAGATGCAAAGAAAGCATGAAAAGCAGGTCAACACCTTGCTAAAGGATACCCAGAAAAATGCTGAAGAAAATAACACCTTGAAAAATAGGCTAACTCAATTGGCAAAAGAGGGTCAAAAAGCCAATGAGGAGAAGAATGCTTTCAAAAGCAGAATTAGCCAAATGGGAAAGGAGGTTCAAAAGCTCACTGAAGAAAATAGTTCTTTCAAAATTAGAATGGAACATATGGAGGCCAATGACTTTATGAGAAACCAAGAAATCACAAAACAAAACCAAAAGAATGAACAAATGGAAGATAACATGAAATAATTCATTGTAAAAACAACTGGCCTGGAAAATAGATCCAGGAGAGACAATTTAAAAATTATGGGACTACCTGAAAGCCATGATCAAAAAAAGAGCCTAGACATCATCTTTCATGAAATTATCAAGGAAACCTGCTCTGAGATTCTAAAACCAGAGGGCAAAATAAGTATTCAAGGAATCCACCAATCACCTCCTGAAAGAGAACCAAAAAGAGAAAATCCTAGGAACATTGTGGCCAAATTCCAGAGTTCCCAGGTCAAGAAGAAAATATTGCAAGCAGCTAGAAAGAAATAATTCAAGTACTATGGAAATACAATCAGGATAACACAAGATCTAGCACCTTCTATATTAAGGGATCAGAGGTCATGGAATATGATATTCCAGAAGTCAAAAGAACTAAGACTAAAATCAAGAATCACCTACCCAGCAAAACTGAGTATAATACTTCAGGGGAAAAAATGGTCTTTCAATGAAATAGAGGACTTTCAATCATTCTTGATGAAAAGACCAGAGCTGAAAAGAAAATTTGACTTTCAAACACAAGAATGAAGAAAAGCATGAAAAGGTAAACAGCAAAGAGAAGTCATAAGGGACTTACTAAAGTTGAACTGTTTACATTCCTAAATGGACAGACAATATTTGTAACTCTTGAAACTTTTCAGTGTCTGGGTAGTTGGTGGGATTACACACACACACACACACACACACACACATACACACACATGCACACACAGAGACAAAGAGCACAGAGTGAATTAAATAGGATGGGATCATATCTTTAAAAAATGAAATCAAGCAGTGAGAGAGAAATATATTGGGAGGAGAAAGGGAGAAATGAAATGGGGCAAATTATCTCTCATAAAAGAGGCAAGTAAACGACTTTTCAGTGGAGGGAAAAAGGGGGGGGAGGTGAGAGAAAAAAACATGAAGCTTATTCTCATCACATTCAACTAAAGGAAGGAATAAAATGCACACTCGTTTTGGTATGAAAATCTATCTTACAGTACAGGAAAGTGGGGGAGAAGGGGATAAGCAGGGTGGGGGGGATGATGGAAGGGAGGGCAATGGGAGGAGGGAACAATTTGAAGTCAACACTCTTGGGGAGGGACAGGATCCAAAGACAGAACAGAAGCAATGGGGAGCAGGATAGATTGAGTGAAATATAGTTAGTTTTACACAACACGACTATTATCGAAATAATTTGCAAAACTACACAGATATGCCCTATATTGAATTTCTTGCCTTCCCACAGGGAATGGGTGGGGAGGAAGGAATGAAGAGAAGTTGGAACTCAAAGTTTTAGGAACAACTGTTGAGTACTGTTCTTGCTACTAGGAAATAAGAAATACAGGTAATGGGGTACAGAAAGTTATCTGGTCTTACAGGACAAAAGAGAAGATAGGGACAAGGGAAGGGAGGAATGATAGAAGAGAGGGCAGATTGGTGATAAGGGCAATTAGAATGCTCGCGTTTTGAAGTGGGAGGAGGGGATAAATGAGGAGACTATTTGGAACCCAAAATTTTGTGAAAATGAATGTTAAAGCTTAAATAAATAAATTTTTTATAAAAGGCCTTGAATGTGCCTTGAAGCACTATACAAATTCAAAATACAAAGACGAATGATGTTTATTGTAATAGAACAAGTTCCTAAAGGGTACATACTCTCCCACACTTCCCTTTGTAAGAATAGTGCCTAGTGCTCTGCATAGGACATAGTAGGGTCTTAATAAATATTTGTGCAATAAAGAAATTAATAATTCAAATGGAAATAAAAGTGTCAAAAGGGCCTTGTCTTTAGTCATAAAAATATCATATTTAGGATGTGAAATATAGTTGGTTGATTACAGTTTCAAGAAGTTTTTCACTGTCTCCATTAAAATGAGATTCTATATTTATTGAGGTTCAGAGAAGGATCCTTTGGTCATACAGGCTATATGTGTTACTATCTAGACCAAAACTTAGTGTCCTGACTTACATGATAGGGGGTTTCTGATATTATGTATTACAATAAGTTTCAGCCCATCATTGGAATCAATGAGAAAAAAAATTAGATAGGCTTGGTTCATATAGCTGTCCAAGATGAAGTATCAGAAAAGATTGTTACATCTTCTTTGTGATAATTCTTTGCCATACACACACACACACACACACACACACACACACACACACACACACACATAAAAACATGGTATTTCCTCAGTTGGCAAAACAATTACACCTATTCAAAATATACTCTGTAATCACAATCATCTGGAGCCATCCCCTAGATCATCATCCTACTCCTAGAGTCAACCTTCACAATGACCATTCAGGGAGGCAATTCCTGTGTAGAAGTCAGACATCCTCAACACTTTTCAACCAGCTGCCACTGATAAGGCAGGCAAATTTTCCTAACTGAAGCAACAAGATATGCGGAAGGAGAGAAAAGAGGAACCATGTGCTAGGCAAGTAGAATCTTCATCCTCTTCCTCCTTTTCAGCTCTCTTTTGTATACTGAATTCCTGGATTAGAATGTCAATGCCCTGAGGATAAGGCCTATCTTTTTGCATGTATTTGTACTTCTCCAGGGCTTGTCACAGTGCCTGGCATAAAGTAGGAAAATACATAATAAATCTTTCCTTTCTTCCTTCCTTCCTTCCTTCCTTCCTTCCTTCCTTCCTTCCTTCCTTCCTTCCTTCCTTCCTTCCTTCCTTTCTTCCTTCCTTCCTTGCTTCCTTGCTTCCTTCTGTTTAGAGTATAAATAAGAATCTAGTCTGGACAAGTCCTTATGCTAGAGAAAGGAGCCCCTCTTCTTGTACCCTTCTATTAGAATTTAGGGTAACCCAGGTCATGAACTGGTCTGGGTGAAGATGGTTTCCCTGTCCAGATTGCTTCATGTGACTGAATCTCATGATTGTCATGTTCTCAGCAGAACATAAAGACTTTTAACTCCCTTCCTCATTAAGTGTCCACCAATTCAGGTTGATTTTCATTCATCAAGGGAATTTCCTTTCAGAAGGCTTATTTAAGGCTTACAGGTCTCCACTGGGTATTTTCAGTTACTGAGAAAAACCACTGTCTATCAATGTATTGATTGTCAGTTAACCTAATTAATAAATTTATCACTAATTATCCAGAAACTGTCTCAGGATTTTTTATTCATTTCATTTCTATGATCAGAGGTGTAACACTAAGCTATATTGATAAAAGAATTCTCTCATGAGTAGTTTATTTTATTTATTTAATAAAGGTCTGGTTCTTACACCCTGTGAAATCTCCTTTTGGGGTTCAGTTCCCCCCTCTGAAGAAGATGTGATTTTCTGTTACTGTTTTCATGTTTGAGGGCTCCCATTTCCCCCACACTCAAATTCTGTGTATAAGATAATTGAAAAATAATTTTCTATAGACGTGAGAAAAATATGCAAATGAAGTAGGAAGGATGTTTGTAGGCCTGTGAAAAGCTCCACCAAAGACCTTTAGAAGTGCTGACTTGGCATCATTAATGGCAGCTTAAAAGTCCTTCAGTAGCACTCTAGCCCTGGAATCTATAATTCGCCATAATCATATGAGAGTTCCATTGAAGTACTTTAGTTGCCCACATAACCACATTAAATCATCACTTTGATCTAATAAGTGTCTTTCCTGTCTGCCAAAGCCAGACAAACAGGCTCAAGGAAAACATTTTTGTCCCAAATGCTATCTTTGTCATCCTGGCTGTCTACTACAAGCATCAGTATTGGAAACAGAGTGCTCACAAATTTAAACTAAAGTATCTTTGGAAAAGAATCTAGCCTTTGGTTACATCCAACAATTTGTGGAGAAATACATATTGAACTTCAGGTGCTATATTATTTAATTTATATGTTTGTGTGTTTAAAATTTCTTGTAGTTGTTCATTTGAAAGGGTTATGTAAATAGTTTTTTTGACTGTTTGCTTTTTTAGTTTTGGTTTTGGTTTAGGGACGTGGTGTTAACTAATGTTTTAGCAGTGTGTTAGTTGCACTCCATCTCATTACTTCCAGTATAAAGTACCTTCTACTTGAAAATCTATCCCCTAAATACTTCTGCAAAATTTCACATCAAGCACAATCATCATTCTTGCTGAAAGAAGGAGGAGGCATTCCATTTGTCTGGAAGTGAATTTTGAGCTTTAGAGGAACTAACATTTTAAATGGAACAAGAAGAGACTCTTTGCCTGAATTTGTGCCTTGGAATAAAAAGAACCTACTCAGGCATATCATGAGAACAGAAGTGAATAAAAGTCCAACAGATATACCAAAAAAGCTAGCCCAGTAAGTTAAAAGATTTTGTGGGAAATAGCAGAAAAGGAAAAAAATAAACAACCAAAGGGGCAATAACTGAGTAAAAGTTACAGCTATCTTACATGCACTAACTAATTTGTCCATTATTGCTTTGTCTTTGGGTATACATTGTAATGTTTACTTTCACTATGAGGAAACATTGTTATTCTAAATTGTGTTTAACATCTCAAACTTGCCTTATGGCTAGCATTGCAATCTTCAGAACTAAAACTAAAACTAAAAATGCCACTGAGACTTTTCTTCAGGTTACAACTGAAAAGGACCTGATAGTACTTGAAATGTTCTATGAGTATATTAACAACTGAACTTAACAGCCATTTAGCAAAAACAATCAGTTAAAGTGGGAAGCTACTGAATATTTCCTCTCTCACTATCTCACTATCTTAGGTAGCAGTCTCACTAGTAGATACCTTACAATTTTCTAGGGCTCCCTTTCTCCTTGTTTGACAAAATTTGTTTTAAAAATTCAGCAAAAATGTGCCTTTCTTGGTGTTTTGCTCAGGCATAAATATTGCTATTACAATCAGGAGTCCTGAGTTCTAGTTTTGGTTCTTCAACTTATTGGCTATGTGACTTTGGATAAATTACTTAACTTCTACGTGCTTTCAGTTTCTCCTTCTGTAAAAAAGAAAAATCCTTATATCAGATGATCTCCACAGTCCTTTCATTTCTAAAACTTAACATGGAGAGTATGTGACATAAGAAGCACAAATAAAATCAGTGACAGTTTTACAGATTGAAAGTACTTTAGTGTGACATCTAATCTGCAGTTTACAGATAGGGAAAGTGAGATCAAAATAGGTTAAACAGATGATTGTCTTATAGCTAGCAGAACCATAATTTGAATCCAGGTTCTCTGTTGTCAAATTTGATGCTTTGTCCTGCTTGCCTCATGGTATCTTATTGAATCTGTGTACTAGATTTAAAGCTTCTTTTTGGGTGATTAAGTCATTTTAGGTTCTTATGTATAAACACTGTCTCCTTTAAGAGAGGGGAAAGAAAAACAGTAAGGTGCAAAAAGAAGTAAGAAAGAAAATAGAATGATAAGGAAACGAAAAAGATAAAGGAGGAGGTAGAATAAGAAAGTAAGATGGCAAAAGAACCTTTAATTATATCAACTGTCATAAAAAAAAATCTTAAGGCTAAGGAGCCTGTCATTATATACATTTATGTTTTTCATAAGTGATCATATCCATGATAACATTTTGGAGTGGTACCACAAAGCTTTCAGTCCTTTCTTTATCAATAATCAAAGTATTACGTGTGGAAATGTCTTCTGGCCAATGGTAATCAATGCCATCATTATTTGTATAGTAGATTTTAAAATGTTATTATTCTGAAAAATGTCATTATTTGTTAAAGGTCATTGTATAATAATGGCATGGATGAAGGGTGGAAAATAGATGTGTTTCTTTTTCAAATATGTTGGAAATGTTTCTTTATTCCTTAAGTCATATCAGACTTTAAGAGTACCCAGATACATTGTTCCTTAAGCTCTATGTTCTATTCACTTCTATATTACCAGTTAAATATAATTTGGTAAATAGAGTCTTTCACACTACTTAGTACTTAAGTATTGATTAGCACTTTTGCTTGTTTGTTTTAATCATTTCTTCATATGATTTGGACTTGGGCCTCCCAATTATATCATAAATTATTTCAGAGCAAGGATAGCATTTTATATTTTATTGGCATCCCACACTGCCCCTAACATAGTTCTGAGGATACAAGAAGTGTACTAGAAGTACTTAACTTCCTGAATGGAAAAATAAAGAACAACAAAATAATACTTATTCAATTATTTCAGTCACATATGACTTTATGACTCCATTTGGGTTTTCTTGGCAAAGATACTGGAGTGGTTTCCCATTTCCTTTTCTCACTCATTTTATAGATGAAGAAACTGAGGCAGACAGGGTTAAGTGGCTTGCCCAGGGCCACATGGATAGCTAAGGGTCTGAGGCCAGATTTTGACTCAGGAAGATGAATTTTATTAACTCTCTACACACTTTCATTTTAGCCACAGAATGACAGAATCTCAGAGTTGGACGGGATTTTTTTTTCCTTTTAACATTTATGAAACTCAACTGAATGCAGTGAATGAATGCATAAATAGTACTTCCATTAACAATATCTCCAAGAAGTTATCATTTATTCTTTGCTTGAAGATAGAGAATGGGAGGGAATCATTATCTCCTGAGAAAGTCTATTTCATATCTGTACAGTCTGAATAGTCAGGAAGTTTTCCTTACTGTAATATTTATGTTCATGATCCCACAATAATAAAGGATATACAATTCCTTGGACATATAGTTGTCTTATAACAAAATTAAGTAATCAATTAGTCAGTCAATTAAATAGTATTTATTACCGATTAGACTAAATGGCCTCTAACATCCATCTACTTTTACTCAATAAATTTGCTGTTAATTTTTGGTGTTGTGAAGCCCTCTATGAATATACATCCTAGTCCTCCTAGACTAGAATACTTACCCGCACAGCAATGGTCAAAGAAGTTTCATCACATGGCAGCTAACTTTCTCATCATTGAATCACAGAAGCCCCAAATCTGAAGGTTAGAAGTCACAGAAGCCGTCTAGCTCAAACATTATACAGAAAGGATTTCCACTCTAATATACCAAACAAGTGATCATTCACCCTCGGTTTGAAGATCTTCAAAGATGGGGAACCCAGTTCTTCCTAAAGCAGTTCATTTCTCTTTAGGATAGTTATTATTATTAAGAAACAATTTCAATATTTATATAGATATATAGATATAGATATATATATAATGTAGATATAGAGACAGATATATATATATGAATATAATATGAATATAGATATGGGTATATATGTATATGTGTGTATATATATATATATATATTTCACCTCTTTGCAATTTTGAATCATTTGTACACTTTTCCTCATTTTTAGTCATTAGCCTCTTTCAACTTTACCAAGGAAACTAGGACCAATGACTGATGTTTTTAAACCAACATTCAAAATATTATCCTTGTTTGTTTTTGTTTAACTTTTCCAGATAGAAAGAACATGTCAAATTTTATCTCTGTTGGCATAACCATAGAAAATTCAAGGTCCTCTTCAATGAAGCATCAGAGTGAAAAACAACTACATCTACACACACACACACACACACACACACACACATACATATATATGTCTATGTGTATTTTACACGTATATATGTATCTATGTATATTTCAGGCTATATGGAATAGGCATCTGAATGTACACACCTCTCTCTGTTTCAGTCACACACAGAAACATACATGTGTGTATATATATCTCCCTTTTTATAACATTTTTGAAGCTTATTCTTACTTTTCTTCAGAATTTTATCTATATAATGAAATATTTCAAAATAGATTCAATTCTCTCTCTCTCTCTCTCTCTCTCTCTCTCTCTGTCTCTCTCTCTCTCCCTCTCTCTCTCTCTCTCTCTCTCTCTCTCCCTCTCTCTCTCTCTCTCTCTCTCTCTCTCTCTCTCTCTCTCTCTCTCTCTCTCTCTCTCTCTCTCTCTCTCTCTCTCTCTCTCTCTCTCTCTCTCTCTCTCTCTCTCTCTCTCTCCTCTCTCTCTCACACACACACGCACACATTCAGATTCAACTGAAAGACAGTTTATTCAATGGCAAAATCCAATATTGAAACCCATTTCAATTTTTGGCTTTGTGAGGCAAAATGTGATGATGTAATAATAGTTTACTATATTAGATAAATAGTCTCAATTTAAAATCATATCTCTCTCTCCCTCTATCTCTGTCTCTCCCCTTTCATTTTTTCTGTTGTTATATTTCCAATTGACTACTTTTTGACATTTATTAGATTATATTAGTGAATTTCATTCCCCTCTATACCTTCACTTCCCTTCATTATGTACATCCTTTCTTTTCCTCTACAGTTAACAACAAGTGTCTAGAACTTGTAATCTATTTCATTTAATGCTATACTCTGACAATAAGATTAAATTGTGGTAGACATGTGTGTGAAAACCTTAGGCTTGGCAATATTTAATGCATGTGTCTAACAGTCTGAATTTGAAGTGTAAATAGAAGACATGTGCACAGATTCACAAATCTTTCCTTGTGAATTGGATACCTTGCTTCTTCAAAGGAACTGTTGTATTCACAGGAAATTGTGTTCTAACAGAGAGAGTATTTTAAAGAGTTATTTTTATTCTTATATAATGATCTTAAAGGAACCTATGGGGAAAAAATCTTGTCCTTAAAAGTTACTTTTTAAAAAGACAATTTGCAGAAAAATTCTGTCTAAGAACCACAGTGCTATTGGGTGTCTAAAAGAAATATACAAATGTCAGTAACAAGATAAACTAAAAATTCTAAAGCATGAAGAAAATTTTGACTTTGTGGATCTTGTTGAGACAATAGCATAACTCATTCCAAAATACAAGTAAGGTTGGGAGGGCAAAGTACCTTTACATATTAATTTAACAAAGAACTGGTCAAGGAGTTCAGTTCCTACCAGCAAAGTGCATAACAAAGAGTGGTGCCATGAAAAGGAAGCACCCTGGAAAGATATTGGAACATTGGTAGAGATTTTATAACTAGGACTAGTATGCTAACAACATGGTGGGTAGTACCCTCTGGCTTAAGTAGTGGAACTGAAATGGGGATGGGGGGCAGATGTGCCTCTAAAAGGCCTTGTTCAGTCTTTGCTTCTCTCTGGGTAAGACTTTCTTCTTCTTTGGACTTCCACCCTTGCTTTGACTTCTTTTTGACTGACTTCTTCCTGGGTTGATGGCATTCAAGAGTCCATATGGTAAAAGGAAAAGAATTTTAGTCTTTTCCCAATATGCAACCAATATGACTTCTTGAATATGGACTTTAGTTCTTGGTCTGCCTTTGTATTTGCTCTTTCATTTTATATGATAATATTGAGGACTAAAAACTTGTCAGTTTTGAAAGGTCAGGAGAACACATGTGGCAATTATCTCTCTGTGATCGCTATTCAGTCTGGCTACATTTCTCCTCAGGGCTCTAGGGGTATCCATGAGGAAATAGGTTGTCTCTTCTCTGCTGCCATTGTCTTGAATTCTCATTCCAATCCAGTTTTACCTGACAGCTATCAATCACTGTTGCATTTGAATGATTAACAGCATGGAGGCCCATCATCCCCTAAACCACTTTAGTCTCTGGGGATTAGCCCTGAGTCTATAGAGCACTGGTCCCAGTTTGTTGTGGTTGCTTTGTTTCAGTGGTTTCAGTCATGTTCAACTCTTGATGACCCCATGGTACCATTTTGCATTTTCTTGTCAAAGATACTAGAGAGGCTTACTCTTTTCTCCTCAAGTTCATTTCATAGCTGAAGAATTTCAGGGCCACTCAGGTAGTAAGTATCTAAATCCAAATTTGAACTTGGAAAAATGGGTCTTTCTGAGTCCGTGCCCATCACCCTATCCACTGAGCTACTTACATGCATTGATTTCAGTAAGTTCATCCTAATGTAGAATAACTGCCATATGAGCCCCTGTCTCAGATACTGTTGGGCTCTAAGACTTAAATATCAACAACAGGAAAACACACATATACATATATGTAAATGTATACACGTATGTATAAATATATACATACACACTTATATGTACATATACATATATATTTGTGTAAAACTCATGTGTGTAGTAACTATCTTCAGAATGATCCATCACACCCACAATTCGTTGAGCAGAGTATGTTTTTGTACTTCAATAAAATAACTAAGAAATAAGTCTCAAAACAGAAAAGTATCTCATTACTTTGGTTTCATACAAATTTTTCAAACCTAATCTTATGGAAAGAAAAGCCAAAATATTCTTTTTTTTCCTCTCTCTTTATTTGTCAATACACTATCTCTCACTGGAATCACCAAAGTTCTCTTTAGAAAGCATGCGTGAAGAAAAGTATTCTTGATACTTAGAAATCTTTGCATAGAATGAATATAAACCTATTTGCTTTGTTTATAATATGTCACATTCTTGGAAAATGTCTGAGCAAGTTGTGATATATGAATGTGATGGAATATTTACTGTACTGTAAGAAATGATGAATGGACAGATAAACTTATATGAACTGATTCTGAGTGAAGTGAACAGAACCAGTAGAACATTACACATAGTAATAATCACAGTATGTGAGGACTGTTTTGGTTGGGCTTAATCCTTCACAGCAGTGCAAGTACCTAAAATACTTCCAAAGGACTCATGATGCAAAATGCAATGTACATCCAGAGGAACTATGCAGTTGGAACAAAGAATGAAGCAGACCATTTTTCTCTTTTGTTTTGTTTGCTTTTGTTTAATTTTACTCATTATTACTCTCATTTGTTTTAATTATTCTATGCAACATGACTAATGTGAAAACGTGTTTAATAAGAATATATGTGTAGAGGCCATATATGGGGCCTTAAATTTAAAACTTATAGAAGTGATTGCTTTTAATTGAAAAAAAAAATAAGTAAATAAACTTGGAGGGAAAAAATATTCCTTTGAGGTTGGTGATTTAGTTAATATTATACCTAACTAGCCAATGAACATACACACGCACACACACACACACACACACACACAAATAAACAAAGACAAACACAAGAAGAGAAAACACAAAGTATGAAGATTGGGTGCCAGACAAAATATTCTGTTGACTCTATGCATACACATGCACATATAAACATACATGCATGTGTAAGTATGTATGTATGTGTGCATGTGTATGTGTGTATGTATACATACAAATATATGTATGCATACGTATATGTATAAATACATATAAAGCTTTTGTTGGTTATATATGTGTATGTACATGTATGTGTGTGTATATATATATACATATATATGTATATGTATGGTGTGAAATGTGTCTAGGCTATTAGAAGAGACAGTGGTCTTACTCCCTAATATCTTTTGCCTATCAGCCTTTTCTTCTCTCACTACTCATCTTCATGGAGGACAGAAGAAAGTTGGAATTGAAAAAAAAAAGCTGGGGAAGAAAATCCTCACAGCCAAGCCTCCAAGATGTTTTGTAGTTACACCAACAGCTACTGGGAAGTTCATGTTAGGAGATTTATGGAATGCCTTCCTTCAACAATAATAGGATATACAATGGAGAATCCAATCCCAGACACTAGGAAGTTAAGTCCAAAGATAGGTATCTCTATTCTCTCTCTAGATAGACCGATAGGTAGATAGAAAGATAGATAGATAGATATAAATATAAATATGTGTGTATAAACAATACATATATATATGTGTGTGTGTGTATAGGTATATGTGTATATATATATATATATACATATATATGGAATAAAACAATAATTTCTAATAGTATAATAAAAAGATGATTGCACATGAAACTTTGCTATTCCTTTTAAAAATACATAATACAGTTGTTATATAAACTTCTTTTTTCTTCCCTCCCCCACCTTAGAGATGGCTGCCATCAGATTCAAATATGTATGTGTGTGTGTGTGTGTAAAAAATCATTCTTTTTTAAAATATATAATTTATTTGCTTTTCAGTTCCTAACATTCTCTTCCACAAGAAATTGAATTCAAAATTTTCTCCCCATTTCTCCCACTCCCCACCCCAAGACAGCATGAACCTGAAAGGCCAGTCTGTTCTCCCTTCTATTACCCCTGTTCTTCTGTACCCCTCCTTTCCATTTTCCTGTAGGCTAAAATAGATTTCTTTACCCTATTGCCTATACATCTTAATTTCCAGTTGCAAGATAAAATAATTCATATTTAAAGATTTATTCATATTTAAAGATTTGAGTTCCATATTCTCTCCATTCCTCCCTCCTCCACCGTCATTGAGAAAACAAGCAATTCAATAAAGGTCATACATGGGTAGCCTTGCAAAACACTTCCATAATAATTATGTTTTGATTGTCTAATCACATTTTCCCTCTATCTTATCCTGCCCCTCATTTACTCCATTCTCTCCCTTACCCTGTCATCCCATAATAATGTTTGCTTCTGATTATCCCTTACCCCAACTTATTGTCCCTTCTATTATCTTCCCTCTCTAATCCCTTTCCCCCCTGCCTTCCTCCTTAAGCCAAATCCCATGAGAGTAAGGCTAATTTATTTTCTTTCATCTCCTTCCTCTTCCCCTTCATTGTAACAGCTCTTTCATGCCACTTTTATGTGAGTTAATTTACTACATTCTACCTCTCCATTTCTCTTACTCCTACTACATTCCATCAACAGTGAATTTTATAGATATTTTTATTCATATTAACTCTTCCTGCGCCCTCTGCCTGTGCATGCATGTATGTATGTGTATATATAATATACATACATATATGTATATACACAATATACATACATATATGTATACATATATACACATGTATGTATACATATGTGTGTAGATGTGTGTATATATACATATACGTACATATATGTGTGTATATTTATATGTGTATATGTGTATGTGTATGTATATGTATATGTGTGTGTGTGTATCCTACTACCCTAATATCACAAAAGATCTCACAAATAACATCTTTTCATGTGGGAACGTAAAGAGTTAAATTTCAATGAGTTCCTTAAGGCTTCTCTTTTCTGTTTACCTTTCATTGGCTCTCTTGATTCAAATATTTGAAAGTCAAATTTGCTATTCGGCTGTGGTCTTTTCCACAAGAATTCTTGAAAGTCCTCTATTTCATTGAAATTCCATTTTTTCCCCTAAAGTATTAAACTCAATTTTGCTGGATAAGTAATTCTTGGTTTTAACCCTATTTCCTGTGGCCTTTGGAATATCATATTTTAAGCCCTTCAGTTCCTTAGTGTAGAAGGTGCTAAATCCTGTGTTACCCTTATTGTAGTTCCACAATATTTGAATTGTTTCTTTCTGGCTGTTTATAATATTTTCTCCTGGACCTGGGAAATCTGGAATTTGGTTACAATATTCCTAGGAGTTTTTTCTTTTGGGATCTCTTTCAGAAGATAATCAGTGAAATCTTTCCATTTCTAGAATATCAGGACAGTTTCCCTTGATAATTTCTTGGAAGATGATGTCTAGGCTTTTTATATGATGGTTTTCAGGTAGACTAATAATTTTTAAATTACGTCTTGTAGATCTGTTTTCCAGTTACTTTTACAGGTGTAAAACTTTTACAATTACTTTTATAGATGTTATTTTCTTCAGCATTATTGTTGGATCTCCTTTAACATGCTGTTGACTCACTTTTCATGATTTTCTTGCATCACTCTCATTTCTCTTCCCAAGTTTTCCTCCACCTCTCTTACTTGATTTTCAAAATCCTTTTTGAGCTCTTCCATGGCCTGAGATCATTGCATATTTTTTGGAGGTTTTGGATATAGAAGCCTTGACTTTGATGTTTTCCTCTGATAGTATGCTTTGTTCTTCCTCATTCAAAGTATGTAAGAAAATACGTTTTCACCAAGAAAGTAACCTTTTATAGTCTAATTTTTCCCCTTGTTTGGACATTTTCCCAGCCAGTTACTTGACTTTTGAGTCTTTTGTCAAATGGAGGGTATACTCTAGGGACCTGTAAGTTCTCAGTTCCTCCAAGGTGGCACAATCAGGGGAGAGGGGTTTAATCTTATCCTGGTCTGTGAGGAACCACAAGCACTCTTATCTGCCCAGGATCTGCATCAGCCTCTCCACAGACACCACTAACTTCACCACACCAGGCACCTCCTCATCCCAGGACTGCCACTCAGAACTGTGAATCACATCAGAATCAGTCACTCGATTCCCCCAGGGTCTTTAGGCTGAGGCCTCAAAAGTGGTCACTGCTGCAGCAGTGACCACCACCACCTTGGGGTCAGGGCGGGGGGGGCTGAAGGCAGTCCCCTTTCATCCAGGTGAAAGAGCCTTCATACTGACCTTTGAAGTTGTTGTTGGTGTTTGTGGGTCGATAAATCTGGAAACTACAGCTGCTACTCTTGATTCCATGCCTTGAAACTTGCTCCAGTCCTGTCTTTACCATGTGACCCAGGTTGTGCTGTGTCCCACTCTGAGCCCAGTGTGATAAACATTTCCTTTCAGGCTTCCAGGCTATCTTGGGCTGGAAATCTTTTTCACTCTGATGTTTTGTGGATTATGCTGCTCAATAATTTGTTTAGAGTCATTTTCAAAGATATTTTATGGGCTATTAGTGGAGAGCTAGAACAGGTCCATCCTTCTTCACCACCATCTTGGCTCTACCCTCCCAACATTCTTCTTTTTAAAGACAGATGTACATATTAAGTGATTTGCTCAAGTAACGTAGGTAGTAAATAAGAGAGCCAGGGTTTTAAATCAGGTCCTCTGATTCCAAAATCAGCATTCTAAAAGCCACAAAAATGGTATATATGCTATTACAAAATAACTTCATCAGAGATTTATGGGAAAAAAGAAAAACTGGAGGAGAAGGGGGCATGATGAAACGTGCAACACTGACCCAGAAGAATCAGGGAAGATATTTTATGGAAGTAACTTTGTAATTTAGCTTAGGTGCATAAGAATTGAGCAGTGCATAAGAGTGTGGGAAGGCACTCATGGGATAGATAATAGTCTCAATACAGGCATAAAAGAATGAAAGCACTGTCTATTCCAAATGGATTGAAGCATATCTTTTCTGTAGGCAAGTAATATGGAATAAAATAAGAAAGAGTGAACTTATGTTATAGAGGTTCCCTAATTCCCAGGTAAAAGAGTATAATTTTATTCAATAAAAAATAACTCCTTTCTCATATTTAATGCCTATCAACCTATTTATCATCCATGTATAACCTATCTCTCTGATTATCTATATGTATCATATATCTATCAGTCTATTCACAACCAATGCTTGACCTTATGAGTGAGATCTATGGCTAATTTCTCTCATTCTAGGTAGTTGGTTATTTTAAAGTTCTGGTTTTGAAGTTATTTAGTTTGTCCTTTTTTAATTTTATTTTCTCTACAACACTACTTTCATAAGGATCATTTTTTTAATTTGTTTGTTTAACTTTTAACATTCATTTTCACAAAATTTTGCATTCCAAATTTTCTCGCTTTTTGTCCCCTCCCCCCACCCCAAAACACTGAGCATTCTAATTACCCTTATCACCAATCTGCTCTCTCTTCTGTCATCCCTCTCTGCCCTTTTCTCCATCTTCTCTTTTGTCCTATAAGGCCAAATAACTTTCTATACCCCTTTACCTGTATTTCCTATTTCCTACTGGCAAGAACAGTACTCGACAATTGTTCCTAAAACTTTGAGTTCCAACTTCTCTTCCTCCCTCCCTCCCCACCCCTTCCCTTTGGAAGGTAAGCAATTCAATATAGGCCAAATCTGTGTAGTTTTGCAAATGACTTCCATGATAGTCAAATTGTATAAGATTAGCTATTCGTCCCTCCATCCTATCCTGTCCCCCATTACTTCTATTCTCTCTTTTGATCCTGTCCCTCCCCATGAGTGTTGACCTCAAATTGCTCCCTCCTCCCCATGTCCTCCCTTCCATCATCCCCCCCACCCTGCTTATCCCCTTATCCCCCACTTTCCTGTATTGTAAGATAGGTTTTCATACCAAAATGAGTGTGCATTTTATTCCTTCCTTTAGTGGAATGTGATGAGAGTAAACTTCATGTTTTTCTCTCACCTCCCCTCTTTATCCCTCCGCTAATAAGTCTTTTGCTTGCCTCTTTTATGAAAGATAATTTGCCCCATTCCATTTCTCCCTTTCTCCTCCCAATATATTTCTCTCTCAATGCTTGATATCATTTTTTTAAGATATGATCCCATTCCCTTCAATTCACTCTGTGCTCTCTGTCTCTATGTGTGTGTGCATCTGCGTGTGTGTATGTGTGTGTGTGTAATCCCACCCAGTACCCAGATACTGAATAGTTTCAAGAGTTAGAAATATTGTCTTTCCATGTAGGAATGTAAACAGTTCAACTTCAGCAAGTCCCTTATGACTTCTCTTTGCTGTTTACCTTTTCATGCTTCTCTTCATTTCTGTGTTTGAAAGTCCAATTTTCTGCTCAGCTCTGGTCTTTTCATCAAGAATGCTTGAAAGTCCTCTATTTCATTGAAAGACCAATTTTTCCCCTGAAGTTGTATACTCAGTTTTGCTGGGTAGGTGATTCTTGGTTTTTGTCCTAGTTCCTTTGACTTCTGGAATACCCTATTCCACAGCCTTCGATCCCTTAATGTAGAAGCTGCTAGATCTTGTGTTATCCTGATTGTATTTCCACAATACTTGAATTGTTTCTTTCTAGCTGCTTGCAATATTTTCTCCTTGACCTGGGAACTCTGGACTTTGGCCACAATGTTCCTAGGACTTTCTCTTTTTGGATGTCTTTAAGGCGGTGATCTGTGGATTCCTTGGACACTTATTTTGCCCTCTGGTTCTAGAATCTCAGGGTAGTTTTCCTTGATAATTTCATGAAAGATGATGTCTAGGCTCTTTTTTTTTTATCATGGCTTTCAGATAGGCCCATAATTTTTAAATTGTCTCTCCTGAATCTATTTTCCAGGTCAGTCATTTTTCCCATGAGATATTTCACATTATTTTCCATTTTTTCATTCTTTTGGTTTTGTTTTGTGATTTCTTGGTTTCTCATAAAGTCATTGGCCTCCATCTGTTCCATTCTAATTTTGAAAGAACTATTTTCTTCAGTGAGCTTTTGAACCTCCTTTTCCATTTGGCTAATTCTGCTTTCGAAAGCATTCTTCTCCTCATTGGCTTTTTGAACTTCTTTTGCCAGTTGAGTTAGCCTATTTTTCAAGGTGTTATTTTCTTCAGCATTTTTTTGGGTCTCCTTTAGCAGGGTGCTGACCTGCTGTTCATGCTTTACCTGCATGTCTCTCATTTCTCTTCCCAGTTTTTCCTCCACCTCTCTAACTTGATTTTCAAAATCCTTTTTGAGCTCTTCCATGGCCTGAGTCCATTGGGTGGGCTGGGATACAGAAGCCTTCACTTCTGCGCTTTTCCCTGATGCTAAGCATTGTTCTTCCTCATCAGAAAGTAAGGGAGGAAATACCTGTTCACCAAGAAAGTAGCCTTCTATAGTCTTATTTTTTTCCCCTTTTCTTGGCATTTTCCCAGCCAGTGTCTTGACTTCTGAATATTCTCTTCACACCCACTTCGCCTCCAGATCCGCCCAGCCAATGCTTGGAGTCTGAGATTCAAATGCTGTTTCCCAGTCTCAGGGCTTTGGGTGGGGGCGGGGCTGCTATTCAGTGTGAGATTAAGTTCAGGTGCTCAGGTGGGGGCAGGGCTGGCCACCTCACAGGGGCTCAGTTCCCTCAGGGGGTTTATGCAGAGACCTTCAACAATGGATCCTAGCTCCTGCCTGCTTGGGGAACCCTGTCCGTTGCGGCCCCCACTGCTGCCTCCTGAGGGGGCCTGAGTTATGGGGACACCCCACTCCACTGTCGGCCACCCAAAAAGACTCTCTCACTGACCCTTGTCACCTGTGGGTGGAGGGACCTGTGAGGCTGCTGGATATTCTGTCCCTGCAGCCTGCTCGGATCCACTCCTCTTGGTGCCCTGTGGTGGAGGCAGAGCTGGGCTTGGCTCTGGGTCCCAGGTATGACGGACCTTTTCTGTCAGGTCTGTCTGGAACAGAAATCCCCTCCACTCCATTGTTCTGTGGCTTCTGCTGCTTCAGAATTTGTTGCTCCAGAATATTTTTTACAGATGTGGGTTCGGAGCTAGCGTATCTGCGTCTTTCTACTCCGCCATCTTGGCTTCGCCCCCCCGTAAGTATCATTTAAAAAAAAAAATTGTAGTTTCACTTATGTAAAACTATTAAAACATTTTATCTAATAATTAAAAGATCATAAAACATGAAGCATAGTACCTTCACTCAATTAGCAAACAAGCATTATAAGATAGAAGAGTTTTTGAGCTGGAAGAGTCATTGATGTATCATTTAGTCCGACACTATGACTTTAAAGATAAGAAATGTGGTGACCAAGAAGGCTAAGCAGCTTCCTCAAGTGTAACTAGGTGATAACAAGCAGAAGTAGCATTCCAATCCTGTTGCTTTAACTTACAGTGGCACCTTTTGAAATTATTTTAAACATTATAATAAGAAGGGAAGAATTCTCTGTGGCAATTTGCTTCTCGTTTCAGTAATTTCCATTAAAATGAATTTTACCAACTTCAATTTCCTGTTCCCTGTCCTCCTTCTAAGAGATAGGTTTTGTTATATATTGTTCTATACTATTAAAAAGAACATTTGATGCAGATTAATTACATATAGTGTACTTTGATAAGTGTCCCCATTTCTTTGCACTATAACCTTAGTGTTCTTTTCTGAAAGAAGGCTGGGGCCAAGGTAGGTTGGGGAGTGAGATGGGTGAGGAATATTAAATGATGTTTGTGTTTCCTAGCCAGTCAAATTGCTGTTTAGCTTTGTATTAATAAAGGCAGTGCCAAGAATCTGCAGTTTTTGCAAGTCAGTGAAGTCCTGAAAAGGCAAAGTTCTATCAAAAATGTGATTGCCTACTGGCCAGAGATAGATTTATTAATAAACAAAAATGTAGCAAGTCACAAAAGGCACAAAAGTTCCCTTTTCAAAGTGATTCTGCATGCTTCTGGTCCCCCCGGAGCATGTTCTTTCATCTTAGCACCACAGATTTAGAAGCAACCACAGAAGTCATCTGATCTGACATTCTAATTTTACAGAGAAGTAAACCAAGAAAAATAGAGATGAGGTAACTTGACTAGGTTGTTGTTATTATTTTCCTTCCTTCCTTCCTTCTTTCCTTCCTTCCTTCCTTCCTCCTTCCTTCATTTATACATAGATATTTATACACACATGCATGCACACACATACATGCATATATGCACAGACATTCATACATAGAGACATACACACTTGTATACATGTACATGTGTGTGTGTATATAAATTCATTTATTTTAAATTTTCAGCATTCACTTCCATAAGATTTTCAGTTCAAAATTTTCTCCCCCTCCCTATCCTCCCCCTTCTCCAAGATGACAGGTAATCTGATATAGGCTCCACATATACAATCAGTTTAAACATATTTTCACATTAGTCATGATACAAGAAGCAATCTGAACTAACTGGAGGAATCATGAGAAAAAAGAAATAAAATAAAATAGCAAAAGAAAAGGAGAACAAATAATAGGCTTCTATCTGCATTCAGACTCCAAAGTTCTTCCTCTGGATGTGGATGACATTTTTCAGCATGAGTCTATTGGAGTACTCTTAGATCCTTGAATTGCTGAGAAGAGCTAAGTCTATCAAAGTCAGTCATTGCACAATGCAGCTGTTAATGTGTACAATGTTCTCCTAGTTCTGCTCATTTCTCTCAGAAGCGGTTCATATAATTCTTTCCAGATTTTTCAGAAATGCACCTACTCGTCATTGCTTATAGCACAATAGTGTTCCATTATATTCATAGACCACAACTTGTTTAGCTGTTCCTCAATTGATAGATATCTCCTCATTTTCCAATTCTTTGCCTGCTTTTATGATCTCTTTGGGATACAAACCTAGAAGTGATATTGTCGAATCAAAGGGCATGCACAGTTTTAGAGCCATTTGGGCATAGTTCCAATTTGCTCTCCAGAATATTTGGATCAGTTCACAACTCTACCAACAATGCATTACTGCTCCAATTTTCCCACATCTACTCCAACATTTGTCATTTTCCTGTTTTGTAAAGTTCAATAGTCTGATAGATGTGATGTGGTATCTCAGAGTCATTCTGATTTGCATTTCTCTAATCGAGTGATTTAGAGCATTTTTTTCATAGAACTTTAGATAGATTTCACTTTTTCCTTTGAAAACTACCTGTTCATATCCTTTGACCACTTATCAATTGGGGAATGACTTGTATTCTTATAAATTCAACTTGGTTCCATATATATTTGATAAATAAAACTTTTATCAGAGACATTAGCTGTAAAAATTGTTACCCAGGTTTTTGCTTTGGTTGTTGCCCTTTACTTTTAAAGAGAACTATGACATGAGGGGATTGATTTCTTGACTTGCAAGTAAATTGTATATAAGTGGAGGAGAACTTTGCAAAGTCACCAGACTCACTTTTTTCCTGCAGTGTCATCTGAGTCCAATGTTAAAATGTAGATCAGTAAAACTGGAGATGGCCCCCTATGCAATGAGAGACCTTGGCCTTTATAAGCTAAGGTCTTTCCCAGACCTCAGTTTGACTGAGGCAACACCCATTCAGTGACTAAGGATAGGTAAGAAATTAATGATATGACCAATGTCACACAGAGTGTCAATGGTGGAAATTTTAACTATGTCTTTCTACTCAAAAAATTATTGCTTTCCATTATATCATGCTGCTTTGTTTTATGCAAGGGTTTAAGCAAATAATTTGGAATAATTTGGATGCTTGAATAATTTGGAATAATTCAACAATTTGGAATGCCTGAAAGTGACTTTGTTACCCGCTATGAACCTGTATTAACTGAATTAAGAAATGACCTTCTCTAAAAATAAAAGCTGTTGTTTTTTATTGAGTCTTGTATTCTCTTTCATTTTTTTTTTCTCATCAGTTACTGCTGTACTTCTTCTTTTGAAACAAATTGCATTGTCCTACTATTGTTTGCTTTGGATGTCTTTTGGTACAGTTTTGATAGTCCCCTCCTTAACTGTCTCCTTTTGGTTTCTTGGATCCTGTGCTTTCCATATTCTTCTTCTCAAAGCCCTTGTTGTTTCTATCCCTTCCTCTGTTCCATTCATCCTTCTCTACCTCCCTCTTTTCTTTCTTCCTTGTTTCCCTCTCTCCTTCCTTCCTTCCTTCCTTCCTTCCTTCCTTCCTTCCTTCCTTCCTACTTCTCTTCCTCCTTGCCAGACTTTAGGCTGCATTTATTATTTTTCAACAACACAATGGTGAGAATTTGAAAAATGTTTACAATAGAAGACTCAATTTTCACAAACTGAAAGACACTCCATCATACTAACAGAATGGCTTAATGGATTGAGGCACTAGCAGAATTTCGTGCAGTACCTTGAGTTTGAATTCAGTTTTTAACACTTATTGTTAATATGAGGACAAATAAGTCTTAAACTTCTTTCTCAGGTGTAAAATATTGGTAATATTCTTTGACAGAAGAGTTGTTGAGATTAATTTCAAAATCCTTACAGAGCTATATAAATGTGAGACCTGTAGATATAAAAATATAGCTATATATATATTTTTATATATATTTATATATATACATAACGTGAAGAGTTTAATGAAACTTCAATTAAAATATAGTCATAAATATAGTGGTAGTAGCAGTGGTAGTAGTAGTAGTGGTGGTGGTGGTGGTGGTAGTGGTGATGGCAGCAATGTAGTTATATAAGTACCTTCTTTGGAGATTTTTTCCTTTCCAATGGCTGTTTTTCTACTGTATTCTTAAAATTGCGTCCTTCACAATCCATCCTTCATGTACAGTTGCCAAATTTATATTCTTAAAATACAGATATGACTGTGTCACTGTCCTTTTCAAAAATCTTTAGTTATTCCCTGCAACCTCTGGGATAAAGAAGGAAATCCTTATTCAGACATTAGAGGCCCTTTACAATTTTTCACTTACTTATATTCCCAGTCTTATTTCACATATCCTCCTTTATGCATTCTCCACTCTACTTAAACTGACCTGCTAGCTGTTCCCTTTCCATGGCATTCCATCTCCAGCCACTTGAGCCTTTATATAAGTGGCTCACCACACAGAGAATGGAATTGATGCTCACCTGTATTTTGTATAAACTTATGTCCTTCCTAGTACAAATAAGGCACAATTTCTTTCATCAGAGCTCTTGAGGGTTCAAACTGTTAGTACTTTTGCTTCTGAAAACACATAAACACACACACGCACACACATAGATTTAGCATTACTTTTTTCTCAATTTTTCCATTCCTGTCTTTTTCCAGTTGCACTGTGTGCCTTTATAACACTTCCATTGTTAAAGACCTGCACACACACACACACATACACACACACAGACACCAGCACCATCACCTTCAAAAAAGGAGGGGGCATACAAAAATAAATGTATTGACTATGTATCTCACAAGATATACAATAGTTTAAATCCACAGTCCCTCCCCTCTCCAGTGAAAGGAGAGAGGTACATTTCCTCATTGCTTCTTATGGACAAGAATGATCATCATTGGAAATAGACACTATTTAGTGTCATTTTATTGTTTGACTTTGACAATATTGTGGTTATAAATATGTGAGTATATTACTTTGTTGTTCTCTTGCCCGAATTCTACTGTGCATCAGATCACAGCAGTGTTATCACTAACACAGCTTGAATTAGTCTGTCTTTTTTTTAAACATCTTATATTACATTTATATAAAATGACTTCTCTAGTTATAACATGATGAACAAATACTCCCACATTGGAAGTCCAGCTTTTTTCCTAACTTAGAAAGTGTTGTTGTGAATATTTTGGTAGATAAAAGATCTTTATTATTCTTTCTGACTGCTTTATGGTATACACTCAACAGGATGGTGGTTAAAATTCACATCTCCACCAAAATATTTCTATCTTCTAGAAATTTTTCTCCAGACTTAACTATCATGAATCAGCTCCTTCTTAACTTTGCTCTTTTTCTCCAGTTGCTGAGTTCTTTCTGTCATCTCTATTATCCCAGGAGATCCCAATCTTTCCATCATAGAAGTCATCTTACACTTTCCATCATCCACCAGTTTGGGACCCTCCTCCACGATCTCCTTTTTTATCTTCCCTTTCATATGTTGTCTTCCCAAATTTGGAAGTAAGCTTTTTGCCCACATTTTTATCCCAAAAATTTAGGGTTGTGTCTGCCACATTGTTGTTGTACAGTCATTTCAGTCACGTCTGACTCTCTGACTCAATTTTGTTGTTTTATTGACAAAAATACCAGGGTGGTTTGCCACTTCCTTCTCTAACTCACTTTACAGATGAGGAAAGTGAGGCAAATAGGGTTAAGGAACTTGCCTAGGATCACAGAGTTAGTAAGCATCTGAAGCTAGATTTGAAATCAGAAAGATGAGTATTCCTGATTCCAGTGCTCTATCCTCTGCACTATCGAGCTGTCCTATAGCAAGCACTTAATAAATGTTGACTTACATTGACTAATTCTCCTGTTTTGCAATATTTGTCAATTTCTTATGCATAATAGTGAGCTTTAAACTTGTTTACCTCACCTTTATTTTAGTGAATTATGTGAAGCAATCCTTCTATAGTTGTTTATGTCTCTGTTGCCTCTTGGCATTATGTCGTATACCACCAGAAAACTGCATCCTATATGAGGAAAGGTCATGTTTCATTATTATTGTGTTATTCCTAAGTGCCTAGAACATTGCTTTGTCCAGAGTAGGCATTTAGTATGGAATTGAATTGAAGGGAAAACACTTACATTATTTGACTTGAAATGATATAATTTATTCCTGGTCACCACATAGTCCTTCAAGTGTAAGAATTTCTTCAGAATTGATGGTCAGACTGACTTGTAACACCTATTATTATAAGAAGTTGGAATATACCAGCAACTATACAAGAAGAGGAATTGTATTAGAACTTAGTGAAAGAAACCTCCCCCAGACTCCTATGCTTTTTGGAACTCAAAATACATTATTCTTTTCAGCAAAAGCAAATCCTTATAATGAAACCTTTTTTAAAAAAAAAAAAAACATGGCAGCTACCCAATTCGCTAAAGAACTAGTAATACTTCTATCAGATGTTCTCTCTTCTCTGAAAAGTTGCCATAATTTTCAGGTACAACTATCCACATTAGCCTGTATAGGAATATGTAATATCCTCTCTCTGAATAAGAATATAATCTAAAACTATCCCAATCTCTAATTTGTTTTTAAAGGCATTGGAAAAGCCTTATTTATTCACCAAATATGGGAAAGTAAGAGGCCAGAACTATGTTTTTCCTAGGGGGAATTTTTGTAAAAAGGTTTATGTGTACATGATATTTCCTAGTGAGAGAGCACAGAAATTACTTCATTTTGTTTCACAATAGTTCAAAAAGTTAAAATTAAATACATTTTAGAAAAGCAATGTCCTTGAAATAATTCATTCTAAGCAGTCCATGATCAACAGCTCTCTTGAGAGTATTTGTGTCTTAAAAGAGGATACTGGTTAACCAGAATTAATTTCTTATCTTGTAGGTACTAGGAGAGGTTTCAGGTGAGAACCTTCTTTGTCTAGCTATGAAATGAAGGTGGATAGAATTACAATGTGCAACTACAGCCAATTTCGAAGTGATTAAATACTTAGAACTGACAGGCCCAGGTGGCTGATGTCTTAACCCAGAAGTTCTTAACTTTTTGTGTATGTGTCAAGGACCACTTCTCAGCATAATATTTCTAAAGACATAGAACACAACACACAGGGTCATGAGTTGTATTTCAATTCTATTGAAATAAAGATTTTCCCAACCTGAATTAAAGAGAAAGCAGTCATTATAGCAAAAGAAACTATGGTATTTACTGAGGGAAGGGAGTTGAAACTGGGTACCATGTGCTAGGGAACCTAAGTAGAGGGCTGGGCATAGTGTTGTTATAAAGTACTAGAGCACTACAATTTTCAGAATGGGCAGGCAGCAGGTGCAAGGGAGATGGAACATTCTAGGATTTGACAAGATAAGTTGTTTTGTAAAACTAAAAGTCCATAAAAAAGCTTGAGAACTCCAAGAGGGAAGAATTGTAATTGTTGTTGCTGATGTTAAAAAATGTTCTATTCTTTGCATTTGGGGTATTCTTGGCAAAGATGGAGGATTGGTTTGCCATTTCCTTCTTTAGCTCATTTTCCAAATGAAGAAACTGAGCCAAACAGGGTTAAGTGACTTGTTCAGGGTCACACAGCCAGTAATCATCTGAGGCTGGGTTTGAATTCATCAAGGTAAGTCTTCCTGATTTCAGACTTGCCTCTACATCCTGTGTCATCTAGCTGCCATGGGAAAAGTTAAATATTTATAAAATAGCCTCATGCAATTCATGGGTCTGCAACTGGGACAATATCAACTTCAGCCAGTTTTAGTCAACTCATAGGCATCTGTATTTGACAACACATATTCCTATCTAAGCTTGTGTGAAAGTTCATGAAAGTTCTAAAATCTATTAATGAACAACAAGGGTTCATTAACCTTCATTTAAGACACCCTGCTTTAAATAGAAACCAAAATTCACAGTCAAGAGAGCTAAGTACAGAGGTGAAGGTGCTAGATCAGCAGTAATACACAAAGAAAAATATCAAAACCACCTATATAATCAAATGTATGGTACAGTAAGGGCAGATGAAGACAGATTCTGGAATCAGGAGTCTGAAACAGGGGAACTGATGTGTATTAACATGGATAAGGAACCTTTCAGTTTGCTGTTTTTCATTACTCTGTGGGTTGTAGTGATTGCGCTTGTGGTGAGAATTGAGCCTGACAACAAAAAAATGCAATGTCTTCCAATATTTAGAGTTTTAGTTAGAAGAGACCTTAGAAAGATCATTCGGATAAACCAGGACAGGCCCTGTCTCACCCTTAGTCACTCCCATCATTGCAAGATCAACACAATGGTGGATGCTAGTATGATACTAGGAAGAATGACTAGCCATTGACCCTTTTAGTTGGGGAACACATAGAACTACATTCTGAGGTCGTAAAGTTTCTGCTTATTTAATTTTATTTACTTTCAGTGTTCTACAATCACTACCATATAACTTAGATTTTTTTCTACCCTTCCCCCTCCTTCCCCCCTACTTCTCCTTTGTCTCCCCAAGAAGACTAAAGGTTTTATATAGGTTCCACACATACATTCCTATTAAATACAATTTCATCTCAGTCATGTTACATAGAAGAATTAAAATGAACGGGAGAAATCATGTAACAAACTAAAATAAAATATAAAAGAAAATGATCTGCTACATTCTGCAATTGAATTCCATAGTTCTTTCTCTGAATATGGAAGACATTTTGCCTTAAAAGACCATTGGGAATCTTTTAAGTCCTTGCATTGCAATGAAGTTCTAAGTCTACCAGAAAAAATCCTCACGTATTGTGTTACTGTGTTGTTACTGTGTACAAAGTTCTCCTGTTTCTGCTCCTTTTGCTTAGCATGACATCATATAAGTCTTTCCAAGCCTCTCTGAAATCTTCCTGTTTATCATTTCTTATAGCACAATAGTATTGCATTATGTTCATATACCATAATATATTCAGCCATTCCCCAATTGTTGGGCATCCCCTTGATTTCCAGTTTTTGGCCACCACAGAGTGCTGCTAAGGATATAGTCCTAGAAGCGATATTGCTGGGTCAAAGGGTATCCACAATTTTGTAGGACTTTGGGCATAGTTCCAAATTGCTCTCCAGAAGGGTTGGATCAGCTCACAGCTCCACCAACAATAAATTAGTGTTCCATCTCTCCCACATCTTCTCCAGTATTTATCATATTCCTGTTTAGTCATGTTAGCCGATCTCATAGGTGTGATGTGGTACCTCAGAGTCGTTTTGAATTGCATCTCTTTAATCAATAGTGATTTAGAGCATTTTTTCATATGACTATAGATATCTTTAATTTCTTCCTCTGAAAACTGCCGGTTCATACATTTTGACCATTTATCAATTGGGGAAAGACTTGCATTCTTGTAAATTTGACTAAGTTCTCTATATATTTTAAAAATGAGACCATTATCACAGAAACTAGTTGCAAAAATTCTTTCCCAATTTTCTGCTTCCTTCCTAATCTTGGTTGCATTGGATTTGGTTGTACAAAAACTTATCAGTTTAATGTAATCAAAATTATAGATTTTACACTTCATAATGCTTTCTATCTCTTGTTCAGCCAAAAATTCTTCCCTTTTCATAAATCTGGTAAATACACTATTTTTTGCTCCACTAATTTGTTTATACTATCAATCTTTATACCTAGAGCATGTACCCATTGGGACTTTATTCTTGTGTATGGTGTCAGGCATTGGTCTATGCCTAGTTTCCACCACATTGTTATCCAATTTTCCCAGCAATTTTTATAGAACGGTGGGTTTTTATCCCAGAAGCTGGGGTCCTTGGGTTTAACAGACATTAGATTGCTATAATCATTGACTACTGCGTCTTGAGTACCTAGTCAATTCCACTTGTCTGCCCTTCTGTTTCTCAGCCAATACCAAGTGGTTTTGATAATTGCTGCTTTATAATACAATTTGAGATCTGGGAGAGCTAGGCCACTTTCCCTAGCATTTCTTTTCATTAGTCCCCTTGATACTCTGGACCATTTGTTCTTTCAGGTGAATTTTGATATGATTTTTCCTAGCTCTAGAAAATAGTTATCTGATAGTTTCATTGGTATGGCAATGAATAAATAAACTGATTTAGCTAGAATTGTCATTTTTGTTATATTGTCTCAGCCTACCCAGGAGCAACTGATGTTTTTCCACTTCTTAGATCTGACTTTATTTGTGTGAAAAGTATCTTGTAATTGTGTTCATATAGTCCCTGGATTAGTTTTGGCAGGTAGATTCCCAAATATCTTGTAGTGTCTACCCTAGCTTTAAATGGGATTTCTCTTTCTATCTCTTGATGTTGGGCTTTTCTAGTAACATGCAGAAGATTTATGTGGGTTTATTTTGTAACCTGCAACTTTGTCAGACTTATTTATTATTTCAAGTAGGTTTTTACTTGAATTGCTGGGATTCTCTAAGTATATCATCGTATCATCTACAAAGAGTGATAACTTAGTTTCTTCTTTTCCTATTTTAATTCTTTCAACTTTTTTTCTTCTCTTATTGCTACGCTAACATTTCTAGTACTGTATTGAATAATAGTGGTGATAATGGACATGCTTGTTTCACTCCTTATCTTACTGGAAGTGTAACTAGCTTATCCCTATTGAATGTAATGCTTCCTGAAAGTTTTAGGTAGATACTGCTTATTATTATATGGAAAGTTTAATTTATTCCTATGGTCTCTAGTTTTTTCAATAGGAATGTGTGTTATATTTTCTCAAAAGCATTTTCTGTATCTGTTGAGATAATCATGTGTTTTCTGTTAGGTTTGTTGCTGATATGATGAATAATGCTAGTAGTTATCCTAATATTGAATCAGCCCTGCATTCCTGGTATGAATCCTACCTGATCATAATGTATTATTCTCATGATAATTTGCTGTATTCTTTGTGCTAAAATGTTATTTAAATTTTTTACATGTATATACATTAGAGAAATTGGTCTATAATTTTCTTTCTCTGTTTTCGCTCTACCTGGTCTAGGTATGAAAATCATATTTGTATCTTAAAAAGAACTTGGGAGAACTCCTCCTTCCCCAATTTCCCCAAATAGTCTATATAGTATTGGAATTAACTGTACTTTAAATATTTAGTAAAATTCTCTTGTAAATCCATCTGGCCCTGGAAACATTTTCCTTGGGCGTTCATTGATGGCTTGTTCAATTTCTTTTTCTGAGATGGGATTATTTAAATATTCAACTTCCTCTTCTGTTAATCTGGGCAATTTACGTTTTTTAAATAATCTTCCATCTCATTTAGGTAGTACAATTTATGAACATAGAGCTGGTTAAAGTAATTTTTAATTATTGTTTTCATTCCCTCTTCACTGGAGGTGAGTACACTCCTTTCATTTTTGATATTGGTAATTTAGTTTTCTTCTTTTTTTTTTAAAACAAATTGACGAAAGGTTTATCAATTTTATTGGTGTTTTCATAAAACCAATTCTTAGCTTTATTCATTAGTTAAATATGTTTCTTAATTTCAATTTCATTAATCTCTCCTTTGGTTGTCAGTATTTCTAATTTGGTGTTTACTTGGGGACTTTCAATTTGTTCTTTTTTGAGCTTTATCAGCTGCATGCCCAATTAATTGACCTCCTTTTTCTCTATTTTATTCATGTAGGTATTCAAAGATATAAAGTTTCCCTTAAGAAGTGCTTTTGCAGCATCCCATAATATTTGATAGCTTGTCTCATTATTGTCATTCTCTTGAATGAAGTTTTTTATTATTTCTATGATTTGTTGTTTAACTCACTTTTTTGGAATTAGCTTATTTAGTTACTAATTAATTTTTCGTCAATCTTTCCATGACCTTTTATTACATATATTTTTTATTGAATTATGATCGGAGAAAAATGCATTCACTATCTCTGCCTTTCTGCACTGGATTGTGAGGTTTTTGTGTCCTAGTACATCGTCTATTTTTGTAAATGTGCCATACATCACTGAGAAAACGGTACATTCTTTTCTATCCCCATTCAATTTTCTCCAAAGATTTATCATATCTACCTTATCCAAAATTTTATTAAGCTCCTTAATTTCTTTCTTGTTTATTTTAAGGTTGAGTTTATCAAGTTCAGAGAGGGGACAGTTGAGGTATAGTATAGTTTTGTATAGTTTTGCTGTCCATTTCTTCCTGTAACTCCCTTAATTCTCCTCTAAGAAATTGGATGCTATACCACTTGGAGCATATCTGTTTAGTAATGACATTGTTTCATTGTCTGTGGTGTCTTTCAGCAGGATATAATTTCCTTCTTTATTTCTTTTGATTAGTTCTATTTCTGCCTTGCCTTTATGTGAGATTAAGATTGCTATCCCTGATTTTCTTACATCAGCTGAAGCACAATATATTCTGCTCCAACCTTTTATATTTACCCAGTATGTATCCCCTGATTTCAAATGTGTTTCTTGTAAACAACATATTGTTGGATTATAGTTTTTAATCCATTCTACTATCTGTCTCCATTTGATGGGCTAGTTAATTTCATTCACATACATAGTTATGATTACTATCTGTGTCTTTCCCTCCATCCCCTTTCCCACTGTATGTGCTTTTAGTTCCTCCTTCTCCTTTCTCCTCCAGAATAGTTTTTATTTTTGATGACCACCTCCCTCAGTCTGCCATTCCTTTTTCTGCCTTCCTCCCTTTTACTCCTCTTTACCTTTACTATTTTTTCCCTCCTTTTTAGCCTCCCCTCCACTTTCTTTTCTTCTTCCTCTCCTACTGGCTATAGAGGTAGTTAGATTTCTATGCTTAACTGAAGTTGCTGTTCCATCCTTGAACCCAATCAGATGAGAGTACCTGTCAAACAGTGCTCATCTCCCTCCCCACTTTCCCTCTACTGTAATGTAATTTTGTAGTTCTTCCTGTGATGTAATTTACCGTTTTCTGCTTTCTCCTTTTCACACCTGCTGCTAAAATCCCTTCACATGCTTAAATCACATTTTTATTATCATATGATTTACTGTTTCCCCTGTTTCTTCTATCCATGTATATCCCTTTTATGTTTCATAATAGAGATGCAGTTCTCAAGATTAACAAGTATCATCTTCCCTTATAGGGAGGCAAACTGCTTACCCAAATTGAGTAACAAGTTTTTCTTTTCCCCTGTTTACCTTTTGATGCCTCTCTTGAGACCTGTGTTTGAAGATTTAATTTTCTATTGAGTTCTGACCTTTTTATCAGGGAGGTCTGGAATACTCTTATTTCATTGAATGTCCATCTTCTTGCCTGAAATGTTATGCTGAACTTTGCTTGGTAATTGATCCTTGGTTGTAGTCTTAAATCCTTTGCATTACAGAATGCCATATTCCAATTCATTTGATCTTTTAATATAGAGGCTGCCAGGTCCTCTGTGATACTGACTGTACCTCTTTGATATTTGAATGGTTTCTTTCTGTCTGCCTTTATTTTTGTCCCCTTCACTTGATAGTTCTGGAATTTGACAATAGCAAGGAATAATACCTAAACAAATAAAATCAAGGGATGAGAGAGGAAGATATTGGGAGGAGAAAGGGAGAAAGGAAATGGGGCAAATTATCTGTCATAAAAGAGGCAAGAAAAAGCTTTTTCAATGGAGGGGAGAAAGGGGAAGGCGAGAAGGACAAAGTGAATCTTAGTCTCATCACATTTGGCTTAATGAGAGAATAACATGCACACTCAATTTGGCCTGAAAATCTATCTTACACTACAGGAAAGTAGAGGAGAAGTCAATAAGTGAGGTGAGGGGGGGAGATAGAAGGCAGGGCAAATAGGAGGTGGACGTAATTAGAAGCAAACATTTTTGGGGAAGGACAAGGTCAAAAGAAAATAGAATAAATGGGAGGTAGGATAGAATGGAGGGAAATATAGTATTTCACAACATGACTTTTATGTAAGTGTTTTGCTTAACCACCCATGTATAACCTATATTGAATTGCTTTACCTTTCAGTGGGGATGGGTGGGGAGGGAGGAAAGGAGAGAAGTTGGAACTCACAGTTTTAAAAACGAGTGTTAAAATTTGTTTTTACATGCAGCTGAGAAATAAGAAATGCAGGTATTGAGATATAGAAATCTATCTTGCCCTCCAAGAAAATAGAGGAGATGGGAGGGGTGTGATAAAAAGGAGGGCAGATAAGGGGAGAGGATAATCAGAATATATGGTGTCTTGGGGCAGAGGAAGGAAGAGATGGGGAGAAAATTTGGAACTCAAAATCTTGTGTAAATGAATATTGAAAACTAAAAGTAAATAAATAAATATTTTAAAAGAAAATTTAAAAATAATAAACAGTGAAATATCAATATAAGTAATTAAACATGCTCTGTCTCCACCAATTTTCATTATTCATGAAGAAATGGCTCTGCAATTTAAAAATAAAATAAAAAACAACAACATTATTTTTCCAATGTCATATCTTCTAGTAGACTGTAAGTTCCTCAACAGCAGGGCCCATTTTAATTTTTTTCTTTCTAATGGCTAGCAAAATCTTGTACATAGAAGAAACTTAAATTCTTGAAGTTATTATTCTCTATAAATTATATTTTCCACCATTTCCTCTCATGTCATTGTGGCCATTCTTCTTTTAATAATTTGTTAACCTAATAAAAACATGTATACCAAATATATAGCCTGAGTATCTGTTATAAAAGTTTTATTATTTATTTATTTTAACATTATTTTTTTTTAAATTGAGCTCCACATTTTCTCCCTCCCTCCTATTCCTCTCTATGCCTCCCAAATATGCTGAGAAAGCAGAGAAAATTATATCAATGATACATGTGAAATTATCCAAAACATTTTTTCATGTTAACCATCACAAAAAAGGAAAAAAAAAGAAAATGAGAAAATTATACCTCAATTTGCCCTCAGATTCATCAGTTCTGTCTCTGAAGGTTGTTAGTACGGTTGCATCATGAGTCCTTTTTTAATTGTCTCAAATCATTCTAAGTGTGTGTGTGTGTGTGTGTGTGTGTGTGTGTGTGTGCGCGCGCGCTCTTGCATGTGTGTTTCTGCATATACATACATACATACATATGCTTTAAATGCTACCAGCAACCCATTGAAAAGCAAGGAGACTGGGTGATGTAACCCGAGTAAGATTTTTCCTTGTTCATTGAGGACAAATTCTAACCATCTTTAAGGGACTTAATTTGTTCTGAGAGTTCGCATGGCTCCCAAGTCACGTCTTAAATCAAGAGACAATCCAGAATGTGTTCATAGTAAGAAACCCCAAATTGGCTTATGTTAAATTACATTGTTAGTTGTGATATTTTAGTTCCTCCATGTATCAAGGGGAGTTATAAGAGTTGGTGAAAAAGAAAGAAAAAAAAACACTTCAAATAAGATTTCTTTTTGTCACTCAGTGATTAGACAACAATTCATGTAACTAATACCTTTTAATAACATGCATATTTTGCCACTTAAATTTTTTGGAATTTGGTGATTTTCCTGTAACTGTACAAAATTTACCCCTGAAAGGTAATATGACCCTCCCAAATTGCATTGAATTTTAAATCATATTCACTAACTTTTAATTTCTAAGTTAAAATAAATTTCTATAGCAAGATTCATAACCTGGATGTATCCTGGAGTGAAATAAATTTAATATAAGTGAGGGAATAGTTAAGTAAGCTCACATAAGAAAATTTTCATTTTCTTTGAGATAGATGAAGCACAAATAGATGACTAATCAATACCTGAAGACCAATAACCATAGCAAATGAGGTCATGGATAATTCAAAACTAGAGCTGTATTCAACAGATTTATACGGTCCCCACAAGCTGTAAATCTACAATCCTGAGGTAACACGATGTGATGATTTTTTTTAATCTTTCAAGGACTATAATTTATTATTGATTAAATTGATCAGAAGGATTTTGAATCTAAAATTTCTACTGCAATTCATATAAAATTTTAGCTATGCTGTCACATTTCCCCTTTGATGAACTGTTTTTGTCTATATTTAAAAAAACAAACGAACAACAAAATGTGACATTTATCTATATGTAACTAAATCTGTATTGATCTACATCTGTCTGTCTATCTGTCTATCAATCTGTCATCTATCATCTATCTATCTATCTATCTATCTATCTATCTATCTATCTATCTATCTATCTATCTATCTATCTGTCTGTCTGTCTATCTGTCTATCTATCTATCTGTTTGTCTGTCTATCTACCGATATCCCACAGAATATAAAGCGCTGTTCCTGGAGTCAGGAGGACATCTCTTCCTGAGTTTGAATCTGATATTCAGACACTTACTAGCTGTATCACCCTGGGCAAGTCACAATACTGCTTTCTTCATTTTTCCCATCTAAAAAAAGAGTTGGAGAAGAAAATGACAAACTACGCCATTATCTTTACCTAGAAATTCCCAAAAGGGATCACAAAGACTTACACACAAAGAAAAATGACTATATATATGTATATGTATATATGTATATATGTATATATATATATATACATATACATATACGTGTGTGTGTATCTACACACGTAGAAGAATACAGATAGATTTTTTTAAAAAAAATCAGTTTCTTAATGATAAATGCTGGAGAGGATGTGGGAGAGTTGGAACACTAATTCATTGTTGGTGGAGCTGCGAGCACATCCAACCATTCTGGAGAGCAATTTGGAACGATGCCCAAAGGGCTACAAAAATGTGCATACCCTTTGACCCAGCAATATCGCTACTAGGACTGTATCCCCAAGAGATCATAAAAATGGGAAAGGGTCCCACATGTACAAAAATATTTATAGCAGCACTCTATGTAGTTGCCAAAAACTAGAAGTCAAGGGGATGTCCATCAATTGGGGAATGGCTGAATAAATTATGGTATATGAATGTAATGGAGTACTATTGTGCCATAAGAAATGATGAGCAAAAAGACTTCAGAGAGACCTGGAAGGACTTATATGACCTGATACTGAGTGAAAGGAGCAGAACCAGGAGAACTTTGTGCACAGCAACGACCACAGTGTGTGAGAGTTTTTTCTGGTAGACTTGGATTTTTATAATAACGCAAAAACTTCTTATAAAAAAAAAATCCCAAAGGTGGTTCTCAAGGCAAAATGCCTTCCACACTCAGAGAAAGAAATATGGAAGTCACTCACAAAATGTAGCAGATCATGTTTGTATATGTGTATGTGTTTGTGTATCATGTTCTAATTTGTTATACGATTTCTTTCATTTATTTTAGTCTGACTACATAGCATGACTATAGTGAAAATATACTCAATAGGAAAGTATATGTAGAATCTATACAGAATTGTATGCAGTCGTGGGGAGGGAGGGGGGTAGTGGGGGGAAGGTGGGGGGGATAAAATCTCAATTGTATGGCAGTGATTGTTAAACATTAAAAAATAAAAAAAAAATTAAAAAATCAGTTTCTTTCTAGATGTCTGAAATTCATTAAAATCAATAATCACCTAACAAGCATAAAAGACTTCCCTACTTCTATCTTGCTTTATCCTCATCAAATACCTCTCTATATCATATCCATTCACTGATTAAGAGATATTACAACTGTCAGTCTAGTTGTCTGTCATAGCTAATTATTCTAGTTCTCACTGGTCCATATCACAATCCTCCTAATTTGGCAAACTGTCCAACTTTTCCTCGAAAGAGTTGAGTAAAGGGGTTGAAACACTGGCAGGGCTGTCTATGGGAAACAACCAGGGACATAAATGTAATAGGCTTGGTTCTTAATTGTGCTCTCCCTCTCTCCCTTTTGTAAGCAGAAAGACAAAATCAAACAAAGAAAGAGAAGACTTCTCAAACACTGGGAAAAGGTTTTTTTCACCTTACAGAAATCTGAAAGCACTCTTGAGGTTTTGAAAATATTCACCCCAAACTTCATTGCTAACTATTGTACCAGAATAAAACCAAAAACAGGCATAGTATTATTTTCAAAAGGCTAAATTGTTCATCATAAATTTCAAAATAAAAATTCAAGAGTTACATTATTAGTTTATAGATATAACTACGTAATACTTTTTAAGTTGTATTTTGTACTACTTAAGTATTATGTACTTCTATCTATAAATTAATAATTCAGTTTTCCCATCAATAAGCTGACGAATTGGACTGGAGGCTCTGTAAGGTCCATTTTACCTTTAAGTCTCACAAACTATTTTGCAACATGTAGTACATACAACTCTAAATCCAGACTGTGCTTCAAGTAAGCATTAAAATGAGTAAATACTTCAAGGGTATCATGAGAAAGATATGTTTATCTGTAGAAATCTCAAGGGAATTGCCAAATTGATGTGTTTATGAACATGATAAAGAATGTTTCATTCTGCTCCCAAGACAGTGGAGGTCTTCAGGGAGGTAAAGGATGAAGGTTACAGAAGAAAAATAAAAGTGAAGTTTAAATCTAAAGAGGGTTCCAGATTGCATTCAATCAGGAAAATGAACTAAGTATCATAGCCAAAGGACAATGCCAAGAAGATAATGTAGCCCTTTTACTCTTTGTCCAATCTTAGATGAATTTTCAAATTACATTCTTACTCTATTTTATTCCATTTAAGCAATGTGATGAATTTGATGAAAATTAGAATTGGAGAAGTAGAAGCCAATGAGTCTATGAGACATCAAGAATCAAGCAAACAAAATCTAAAGAATGAAAAGAGAAGAAAATGTAAAATATCCAATTGGAAAAACAACTGACCTGGAAAATAGATCCAGGAGAAAAAAATTAAGAATTATTGGTCTACCAGAAAGCCATGATAAAAAAAGAGTCTTGTACAACACCTTCCCCTAAATCATCAAGGAAAACTGGCCAGAAGTCCTAGATCCACAGAAAAAAATAGTCATCAAAATAATCTACCCTTTTCTTCCCTAAAGGGATCCCAAACTAAAAACATCAAGAAATATTGTTGACAAATATTTAATATTTCTTTATTTTCTGAATCAAGGAATTGTAAAATATGTCTCTCTTCTTGGAAACAGATATTGCAATCCCCAATGGAAAATCTGACTGCATACATTTAAACCATCATATTCCAGAACAATAAAGTGAAGGAGAAAATACTACAGGCAGTCAGAAAGAAGCCATTCAAATATAAAAGAGCTACAGTCAGGGTCACCTAGGAACTTGCAGCTTTTACATTAAAAGACTGAAGGAATTAGAGTATGGTATTCTTTAAGGCAACAGAGCTGGGACTACAACCAAATATCAATTACCAAGCAAAGTCCAGGTATAATATATCAGGCAAGGAGAGGGACATTGAGTGAAATAAGGGATTTGCAGACCTTCCTGATAAAAGGTCCAGAATTCAACAGAAAACATGATATTGGGGCAGAGCCAAGATGGCAGACTAGAAAGACACACTTATGCAGGCTCTCCCCACACAGCCCACAAAATACCTGTAGAGAGGGAATCTCAACAAATTCTGGAGCAGCAGAAGTGGAGAACAACAGAGTGGAGGAGATTTCCAACCCACGGTGACCTGAAAGACCCACAGAAACGTCAGTTGCACTGGACGTGGAGTGGAGTACAGAGCCCAGGCCAGCCTTGGCCACGTGGAGTGGCCTGATGAGACACTGGGAGGAGGACACCTCAGGAGCAGAATCTCCAATTCCAGCAGCGGGTCCTCAGATCCCTCAACCCACAGGCGCCAAAGGTCAGGGACGGGGTATTCTCAGCTGGCCAGGAAGGGAGAAGGGCCTTCTCATAGCTCCATCAGCAGGCAGTGACCACGGAGGCTGCACAGCAGCCCATACAGACCACTCCATTGTTGGAGCATAAAAACCCCTGGGGGCACTGAAGAGCTGAGTCTTACCTCAGCCCTGGGTGGAGGCCCTGGGAGAGCTGGTCTTTGCCTCACACTGAAAGGCTGCCCTGCCCATGCAGCTTATGTGAAAATCAGCCCCCATTGCTGACTTGGCAGAACTGGAGGTCAGGTGGCTGTAGAGAGGTAATTGCTGAGATTCTGGACATAAAAATCCCTTTCTGCATCCAGACCAGTACACTCTTGATTGTGCCACCATAGAGGAACTGAGATCTCACAGATTCCTAGAGTATACCCTACTTTTGACAAAGGACCCAAAAGTCCAGTAACTGGTTGGGAAAATGCCCAAATAAGGGAAAAAAAAATAAGACCATAGAAGATTACTTTCTTGGTGAACAGATATCTCCTCCCATCCTTTCAGACGAAGAAGAATAATGTTTACCATCAGAGAAAGACATACAAGTCAAGGCTTCTGTATCCCAAGCATCCAAAAAAATGCTCAATGGGCTCAGGCCATGGAAGAGCTCAAAAAGGATTTTGAAAATCAAGTTAGAGAGGTGGAGAAAAAACTGGGAAGAGAAATGAGAAAAATGCAAGAAAAGTATGAAAACCAGGTCAACATCTTGCTGAAGGAGACCCAAAAAAATGCTGAGGAAATTAACACCTTGAAAAATAGGCTAACTCAATTGGCAAACGAGGGTCAAAAAGCCAATGAGGAGAAGAATGCTTTCAAAAGCAGAATTAGCCAAATGGAAAAGGAGGTTCAAAAGTTCACTGAAGAAAACAGTTCTTCCAAAATTAGAATGGAACAGATGGAGGCTAATGACTTTATGAGAAACCAAGAAATCACAAAACAAAATCAAAAGAATGAAAAAATGGAAGATAATGTGAAATATCTCATTGGAAAAACAACTGACCTGGAAAAAAGATCCAGGAGAGAAAATTTAAAAATTATGGGCCTACCTGAAAGCCATGATCAAAAAAAGAGCCTAGACATCATCTTTCATGAAATTATCAAGGAAAACTGCCCTGAGATTCTAGAACGAGAGGGCAAAATAAGTATCCAAGGAATCCACAAATCACTGCCTGAAAGAGATCCAAAAAGGGAAACTCCTAGGAACATTGTGGCCAAAGTCCAGAGTTCCCAGGTCAAGGAGAAAATATTGCAAGCAGCTTAAAAGAAACAATTCGAGTACTGTGGAAATACAATCAGGATAACACAAGATCTAGCAGCTTCTACATTAAGGGATCGAAGGGCATGGAATAGGATATTCCAGAAGTCAAAGGAACTAGGGCTAAAACCAAGAATCACCTACCCAGCAAAACTGACTATAATAATTCAGGGGAAAAAATGGTCTTTCAATGAAATCGAGGGCTTTCAAGCATTCTTGATGAAAAGACCAGAGCTGAAAAGAAAATTTGACTTTCAAACACAAGAATGAAGAGAAGCATGAAAAGGTAAACAGCAAAGAGAAGTCATAAGGAACTTATTAACGTTGAACTGTTTACATTCCTACATGGAAAGACAATATTTGTAACTCTTGAAACTTTTCAGTATCTGGATAGTTGGTGGGATTACACACACACACACACACACACACACACACACACACACACACACACACACACACACCACAGAGTGAATTGAATAGGATGGGATCATATCTTTAAAAAAAATGAAATTAAGCCATGAGAAAGAAATATATTGGGAGGAGAAAGGGAGAAATGGAATAGGACAAATTATCTCTCATAAAAGAGGCAAGCAAAAGACTTTTCAGTGGAAGGAAAAAGAGGGGAGGTTAGAGAAAAAAACATGAATCTTACTCTCATCACATTCAACTAAAGGAAGGAATAAAATGCAAACTAATTTTGATATCAAAACCTATCTTAAAATATGGGAAAATTGGGGAAAAGGGTGGGGAGGATGATGGAAGGGAGGGCAGTGGGAGGAGGGAGCAATTTGAAGTCAACACTCTTGGGGAGGGACAGGATCAAAAGAGAGAATAGAAGCATTGCGGGGCAGAATAGAATGGAGGGAAATATAGTTAGTCTTACACAACACGACCATTATGGAAGTCATTTGCAAAACTACACAGATACGGCCTATATTTTATTACTTGCCTTCCCAAAGGGAATGGGTGGGGAGGGAGGGATGAAGAGAAGTTGGAACTCAAAGTATTGTTCTTGAAACTAGGAAATAAGAAATACAGGTGATGGGATATAGAAAGTTATCTTGCCCTACAGTACAAAAGAGAAGATGGGGATAAGGGAAGGGAGGGATGTTAGAAGAGAGGGCAGATTGGTTATAGGGGCAATTAGAATGCCCGGAGTTTTGGGGTGGGGGAGGGGAGAAATGGGGAGATAATTTGGAACTCAAAATTTTGTGGAAATGAATGTTGATAAGTCAAATAAATAAAATTTTAAAAAAGTCTGTATTCTAAACAAAACAGTTTTATAGTGCTTTCCATTCTGACTCACATTAATGATAATTTCTTCCTCTGAAAGGTAAAGAAATCCAGAAAGGGGCAAGCTGTTCTGAATCTCCTCAATAATAAAAACTAACTTCTTGTTGTAGAAGTAATAGGAACTCTGGAAAGAAAGTTTCACTTCCTCACAGAATTTGTGACATGTAAAAAGGAGAAAGTCAGAAATAATATAACATGCTCCTTGGTTTAGAAGAGAAAAAATCACATGATTTCAGCAGAACAATGGGTATGATATTATGGACTGTAATTCTAAAGAGAGAAGCGCCCAGTAAGGAATAAAGAATTGAGATCCGTAGACAAAAAGGAAACAATCATTTTTAATAGAAAATGTGATGTGAACTTTTGGAAGAGAATGATGTGGCTATATAGAGAACTCACCAATAAAGGGCAGATAATGGAAAATGGACACAAAAAATATGGCACAGTTAACAGTCACAATAAATTGATACTGGAAAGAAAACTAAGGACTATTTTAAGGCTCCTTTTTTCAAAGCTATGTTGGGGGAAAGAGAAGGATCAAAGAAAAATAACAATGAAAGGTATATAATTTATAATATAGGAAAGGCAGAGCTGTCCAAACTTTATTTTAATCCTGTTTTGTCTCCTAGATGACAATTGTGTTCATGGAATTAATCCCCAGAACATTTCCAGTTCTGAGGATTTTGTCACAGCAATCACTGCAGAAACCATCAGTGTGATATGAGACCCATAAAAACTTGTGTAGTATTGGCCTAAATTAAAAAAGAGATAGTTTCTGGGCAGAAGGATGTGTAAGTCCTAGTCAGATCACATCTGGAGTATTGTATTCATTTCTAATACTGCCAGCTATGGGAAAATATTATTAAGATGGAGAGTATCTAGAGGAAGACAACCAGAATGATGAAGGGCATTAAATCTATTATATCCCATGGGCTATGGAATTCAATCACAGATTATAGCAGATCATTTTCTTTTGCATTATGTTTTGGTTTATTATGTGATTTCTCCCATTCATTTTAATTCTTCTATACAACATGACTAAGATGAAAATGTATTTAATAGGAATGTGTATGTAGAACCTATTTAAAATTGTATGCTGTCTCAGGGATGGAGTGGGGAAGTGGGGGAGAAGGAGAGGGAGAGGGGGAAGAAAAAATGTAAGTTGTGTGGTAGTGATTGTTGAATACTGAAAATAAATTATAAAAAAATACTGACCTCTCAAATGGGACTTCCTAGGTCAGGGACAGTTCTATATCCAATTTTAGCAAGCAGAAGAAGACTTTCATCCCTTATTCCAAGAGTTTAGACCCCATTCATTTGAGGGGCAAGTGGTGATTTCTCATGCTTAAGCCTCACATTGAGATGTTGTTTTACTTGCTCATTTTGTTTGATCCCTTTTATATTGCAAAGTTGTGTTGACACCAGTTGTCTAAGATACTGTTTTATAAGCTTATTTTCTGTTTTACTTGTTGCAGTTTTCTTGATATCCATTGCCCCACTGACCTATGTAAAGAATATGATATGTCTTGGGGCTGAATGTAATGGTTATTGAAATGGGTAGATTTTTCCCATTCATTAATAGGCCCATGTGACCTGCTTAAATCACAGGGAAGCCTGTGGTGGGAGAAACTTGCTAAACTGGTAGAACAGGAAGGGCAGAGTAGAACTGGGAGTAAGTTAGTGAGAATGGTTGGGGCAGAAGAGAGTGGACACAGGCCAGCAGTCACAGCAAGGCTTATGACAGTTTGCTTGTGAGAATGCCTTGTAGGGGACAGGAACAGGGGAAGGCTTGGGCATGCCTTTCGTCCTAGCAGTGCTAGTACTGACTTCTTAGCTACTATGACAGATTTGGTTTTCTGGTACAGGGATTAGGAATTCTGGTGCCTGAATAAAAGGTTTTTTTTTCTGCCTTCCATATGGACAGTCTTCTATACTTTGTGATTGAGATCTATTCCAGAATATTCATAGCCAACTTAAGTGCTGTGAATATTGCCTGGGTGATACATCATCTTCAAATTAAAATCAATGTACTTGATTATTTGCTTTGAAAAGATCAAAAGACCTTTACACAGTCAACTTAGGCATCTTCTACAACAGATGTCATTGGATAAGGTGTAATTATTTCCATAGTAGATTTTTCTGTAAATTCTGATTGAAAACTTTGAAAGATGACATGGTCAAGTTTCACATGTTGAAGTTTTATTTTCTCTTTTATTTATTTTTTTTCCCAATTCCCTCATTTTATTTATTTCATTTATTTATTATTTGTTTATTTTTAATTTAACTTTTAACATTCATTTTCACAAAATTTTGGGTTCCAAATTTTCTCCCCTTTTGTCCCCTCCCCCCACCCCAAAACACCGAGCGTTCTAATTGCCCCTGTCTGCCAATCTGCCCTCCCTCCCTCCCCACCCCTTCCCTTTGGAAGGTAAGCAATTCATTATAGGCCAAATCTGTGTAGTTTTGCAAATGACTTCCATAATAATCATGTTGTATCAGACTAATTATATTTCGCTCCATCCTATCCTGTCCCCCATTACTTCTATTCTCTCTTTCATCCTGTCCCTCCCCATGAGTGTTGACCTCAAATTGCTCCCTCCTCCCCATGTCCTCCCTTCCATCATCCCTCCCACCCTGCTTATCCCCTTATCCTCCACTTTCCTGTATTATAAGATAGGTTTTCATACCAAAATGAGTGTGCATTTTATTCCTTCCTTTAGTGGAATGTGATGAGAGTAAACTTCATGTTTTTCTCTCACCTCCCCTCTTTATCCCTCCACTAATAAGTCTTTTGCTTGCCTCTTTTATGAGAGATAATTTGCCCCATTCCATTTCTCCCTTTCTCCTCCCAATATATTTCTCTCTCACTGCTGGATATCATGTTTTTAAGATATGATCCCATCCCCTTCAATTCACTCTTTGCACTCTGTCTGTATGTGTGTGTGCATGTGCGTGTGCATGTGTGCATGTGTAATCCCACCCAGTACCCAGATACTGAATAGTTTCAAGAGTTACAAATATTGTCTTTCCATGTAGGAATGTAAACAGTTCAACTTTAGTAAAGTCCCTTATGACTTCTCTTTGCTATTTACTTTTTCATGCTTCTCTTCATTCTTTTGTTTGAAAGTCATATTTTCTTTTCAGCTCTGGTCTTTTCATCAAGAATGCTTGAAAGTCCTCTATTTCATTGAAAGACTAATTTTTCCCCTGAAGTTGTATACTCAGTTTTGCTGGGTAGGTGATTCTTGGTTTTAGTCCTAGTTCCTTTGACTTCTGGAATATCCTATTCCATGCCCCTCGATCCCTTAATGTAGAAGCTGCTAGATCTTGTGTAATCCTGATTGTATTTCCACAATACTTGAATTGTTTCTTTCTAGCTGCTTGCAATAATTTCTCCTTGACCTGGGAACTCTGGAATTTGGCCACAATGTTCCTAGGAGTTTCTCTTTGTGGATGTCTTTCAGGCGGTGATCTGTGGATTCCTTGAATACTTATTTTGCCCTCTGGTTCTAGAATCTCAGAGCAGGTTTCCTTGATAATTTCATGAAAGATGATGTCTAGGCTCTTTTTTTGATCATGGCTTTCAGGTAGTCCCATAATTTTTAAATTTTCTCTCCTGGATCTATTTTCCAGGTCAGTTGTTTTTCCCATGAGATATTTCACATTATCTTCCATTTTTTCATTCTTTTGGTTTTGTTTTGTGATTTCTTGGTTTCTCATAAAGTCATTAGCCTCCATCTGTTCCATTCTAATTTTGAAAGAACTATTTTCTTCAGTGAGCTTTTGAATCTCCTTTTCCATTTGGCTAATTCTGCTTTTGAAAGCATTCTTCTCCTCATTGGCTTTTTGAACCTCTTTTGCCAATTGAGTTAGCCTATCTTTCAAGGTGTTATTTTCTTCACCATTTTTTTGGGTCTCCTTTAGCAGGGTGTTTACTTGTTTTTCATGCTTTGCTTGCATGTCACTCAATTCTCTTCCCAGTTTTTTCTTCACCTCTCTAACTTGATTTTCAAAATCCTTTTTGAGCTCTTCCATGGCCTGAGCCCATTGGGTGGGCTGGGATACAGAAGCCTTCACTTCTGCGTGTTTCCCTGATGGTAAGCATTGTTCTTCCTCATCATAAAGGAAGGGAGGAAATGCCTGTTCACCAAGAAAGTAACCTTCTATAGTCTTATTTTTTTTCCCTTTTCTGGGCATTTTCCCAGCCAGTGATTTGACTTCTGAGTGTCCTCTCCACCCCCACCTTGCCTCCAGATCTGCCCAGCCAGCACTTGGGGTCTGAGATTCAAATGCTTCTTCCCAGCCTCAGGGCTCTAGGCGGGAGCAGGGCTGCTGTTCAGTGTGAGATTAAGTTTAGGTGCTCAGGTGGGGGCAGGGCCAGCCACCTCACAGGGGCTCAGTTCCCTCAGGGGATTTATGCAGAGACCTTCAACAATGGATCCAGGCTCCTGCCTGCTTGGGGAGCCCTCAACTGCTCCCGCCTCCGCTGCTGCCTCCCGAGGGGGCCTGAGTTATGGGGGCACCCCACTCCCCTCTCGACCTGCCAAAGAGACCCTCTCACCAACCCTTGTCACCTGTGGGTAGAGGGACCCGGCAGCTGCTGGAGATTCCATCCCTGAAGCCTGCTCTGATCAGCTCCTTTCGGCGCTGCGCCACCGAGGTAGGGTTGGGATCTACTCCGGGTCTGGGGTGTGAGGGACCCCCCGCGAGAGGTTTTCAGGCTCTCTGGAGCAGAAATCTCATCCGCTCCATTCTTTGGCTTCTGCTACTCCAGAATTCGCTGGTGGTTCCTTTTTTTTACAGGTATTTTATGGGCAGTGCGTTCGGAGGTAGCGTATGTGCGTCTTTCTACTCCGCCATCTTGGCTCCGCCCCCTTGCTTTCTCTTTTAACTTCAAAGCACATAATGCAGCCAATTCCACTGGCCCCTTTGTTTCCCTCTTGAGGGAAAAATTAAGTTCAACTCACCTTTGACAACTGGTTTTATTAATCATGAAAATATCATTTAAAATGTGGTTATTAAAATAGTGTTTCTTAATCAAATGTGGTACATTTAGTCAAATAGTTTATCAGTCAAAAATATTTTGTGAGTGCTTACCACATACCAGAAATTGTGCTCAGCACTAAAAATAAAAAGGCCACATGAGACTGACCTTGATTTGAAAGACTTGTATTGTGGTGAGAGAGATGATACAAACAGGTTTGTGTGTGATGTAATATTTGTGGAGGGAAAGCACAAGCAGTTGGGGGTATCAGGAAAGACTTCATGGAAAAAGATGCTTTTGAACTAAGTCCTAAAAGGAATGAACAATTACAAGAGGTGAAAGTGAGAAAAGAAAACTTTGCAGGTTAGAGAGACAGTTAGTACAAAAGTTCAGAAACAGGTGATGAAGTGGACTGGGTTGGGAATAGAAAGAGTCCAGAATTGGGAGAATAGTGAATTGCTTGTGTGGAAGACTCTTGAGTTTCAGTCTTCTCTCAAAAACTTAGCCATGTAACATGTGGCAGGCCACTTAGCTAGTTTTACAATAAATTGATCAACATCTAATTATTAAGTGATTGCTATGTGGCATGTACTGGACCATGTGCTGTGCATATGTTGAATAGATACTGTGTGTGTACATAAAAAGAAAACAAATAAAAACCACATTAAGAGTACATGAAGCTGATACTTGTAGACATTGTTAAAACTGAGTAATTCTTAGTACTTTCTATCTGGCTTTCCCACCACTGCAGTGAAGTTACTCAAGAAATAGAAGGAAGTCACCTAGGACAGGAGACCATTCACCACACATGTATACACACACACACACACACACACACACACAAGCCACGAAAATGAGTAGTTGTTTATTGTGATGACCAAAATTTTGATTGCTCAGTGTCTGTTTCTACCTATGTGAGTCCTTGGAAAATAGGCTTAGGCTTTTGGTAGAACAATGTTCAAAGTTGTTCTCACATTTTAAAACCATACAAAACTTTTACTACTTGTTTGCTGGCAAAAGCCTTTTCTTGATCTTTATGATCCATTGGAGGACCAGAGAAACAGTATAATTTCAAATCAATGGAGTGTTCATATTTTTCCTTATGTAATCACTTTCAATTTTATCAACATCTTTAAAAAGTAATATAAAATTTAATATAATTTGTTTTCGGTTTTCAACATTCACTTGCACAAAATTTTGAATTCTCAAATTTCTTCCTATCTCTCTGCTCCTCACCATGAACACCGCAACCATCCCTTTGCCCAATCTGCCCTACCTTCTTCTATCACCCCCTTCTCTCATCCCTGTCTGCTCTATTTTCCTATAGGGAAAGATATATTTCTATAGCCCATTGCCTAAAAAACTTCTTTTCCGTTTGCAGGCAAAAAAATTTTTAATATTCATTTTTAAATCTTTGAGTTCCATATTCTCTCCAGTTCTCCCTCCCTATCCACCATCATTGAGAAAGCAAGCAATTTGATATAGGACATATATGTGTAGGCATGTAAAACCCATCCACAACAGTCTCATTGCAAAGACTAACCACATTTCCCTCTATCCTGTCCTGCCCTCCATTTATTCCATTCCCTCCCTTGACCCCACAATAGTGCTTGCTTCTGATTACCTCTTCCTCCAATCTGCCATTATTCCCTTATCTTCCCTCTCCTATTCTCTTCCTCCCCTGCCTTCCTAAAAGATAAAATAGGTTTCCAGATCAGTTGAATGTGTATTATTCCTTCCTCAAACCAAATCCAATGTGACCATGGCTCACTTATCCCCTCTCCCCTCCCCTGTCTTCCCTTCCATTGTGAAAGCTCTTTCTTGCCTCTTTTATGTGAGATTATTTATTACATTCTACTTCTGCCTTTCTCTTTCTCCAAGTACATTCCTTCCAAAAATTAATTTTATTTTTTAGGTATCCTCCATTCATATTCATCTTGACCTCTGCTCTCTGTGTTTATGTATGTATGCATATAAGTATATATTTATATGTATGCAAATGTATGCATATATGTGCACACACATATAAACATATGCACATATGTATGCACACATATAAATGTATGCATACACAGACATGCAAAATATATGTATATGTATATACATTCATACATACATACATATATACATACGTGTGTGCATATATTTATATATATATGTATATATTACACTAATACTGAGAAAGGTCTCATGAGTTACAAATATCATCTTGCCGTGTAGGAATGTAAACATTTCAACTTTAATGAGTCTCTTATGATTTCTCTTTCTTGGCTACCTTTTTATGCTTGTATTTGAAAGTGAAATTTTCTATTCAGCTCTAGTCTTTTCAATAAAAATTCTTGGAAGTCTCTATTTCATCAAAATTCCATGTTTTTCCCCTGAAATATTATACTCAGTTTTGCTGAGTAGGTGATTTTTGGTTCTAGTCTTAGCTTCTTTGACTTCTGGAACATCCTATTCCAAGACCTCTGATCCCTTAGTGTAGAAGCTGATAAATCTTGTGTTATCTTGATTAACACAATACATGAATTGTTTCTTTCTGACTGCTTGTAATATTTTCTTCTTGATCAGGGAACTTTTTAATTTGACTACAATACTCCTAGGAATTTTCCTTTTGGAATATCTTTGGGGAGGTGATCGGTGGATTAGTTCCATTTTTATGTTACCCTCTGATTCTAGAATGTTTGGGCCATTTTCCTTGGTAATTTCTTTTTATTTTTGGTCATGTTTTTCAGGAAGACCAATAATTTTTAAATTGTCTCTCCTGACTCAATTTTCTAAGTCAGTTGTTTTTCTAATGAGATATTTCACATTGTCTTCTATTTTTTTTCATTCTTTTGGCTTTGTTGTATAACTTCTTGATTTCTTATAAAGTCATTAAGTTCCACTTGACCCAATCAGTTTTGAAGAAATCACTTTCTTCAGTGAACGTTTGGATCTCCTTTTCCGTTTGGTCAATTCTGCTTCTTAGACATTCTTCTCCTCGTTGGCTTTTTGGACCTTTTTTGCATTTTGAGCTAATCTGTATATAAAGGTTTTATTGTCTTCAGCATTTTTTGAGTATCCTTTGGAAAGCTATTGACTCTTTTTTCATTATTTTTTTTTACATTGCTCTCGTTTTTCTTCCTAATTTTTCCTCTTCTTCTTTTATTTGAATTTCAAAATCTTTTTTGAGCTCTTCCCTTACCTGAGACCATGTCATATTTTTCTTGGAGGCTTTGAATGTAGGAGCCTTAATCTTACTGTCTTCCTCCCATTGATCTTCCTTGTCTTAAGAAAATACCTTTTCATCAAGAAAGTACCCTTCTGTAGTCTTATTTTGCCCCCTTGGAGTCATTTTCCCAGACTTTTCAGCTCTTTGTTAAGGGTAGGATATACTGCCCCAAGTTTCAGGGTTTTTGTGCAGCTCTATGCAGAGATTTCTCTAGGGAACTGTAAATTCTCAGTTCCTCCAGAGGGATATGATCAAAGGAGAGGTGTTTACTCCTCTCCTAATGTGCACTCTGGTCTGTGAGCAGTCACAAATATTCTTTTCTGCCCTGGACCTGCGAGTAAGATTCCTTCTTCATAGTTGCCACCAGCTCTGCCACATTGGTACACTCCCCACCCCAGGATATCTACCCAGGACTGCATCCCAGATTTGTCACTAGGTTCTACCACCATACATAGGCTGAGAGCTCCAGGTGCAATGGTGCTGTAGCAGTGGCTGCTGGTATCCTGGGGTTGGAGCTCTTCTCTCACCCAAGATAGAGATCTTTCCCACTGACCTTTGACACTGTCTTTGGTGAGATGTCTCAAAACCACTACTGTTGCCCGGTGACTCAGTTTTGTGAGGCTTGCTCCAGTCCCGTCTGCTGGTGCACCCCACATTGGAAGATGCTCCTTCCCAAGACTGGTCAAATATATCCTTCCTATCAGCCTTCCAGATTGTCTTGGCCTGTAAATTTGTTTCACTCTGTCATTTTGTGGCTTCTGTTGCTATAGAATATTTTAGAATAATTTTTTACAGGTATTTTGAGGGTCTGGGAAGAAGAGCTCAGGCAGGTCCCTGCTTTTACCCTGCCATCTTGACTCCACCTCCCCAAAATCAATTTTACATAATAACATGAGTACTATTATGAGATAGAATTGCATTAGAATTTTTGTAAAATGTAAGGGCAGAAGCTACAGTAAAATCATTTAGGTTAAATTGTCAAGCAGAGATCTATAGGAGTCAAATTCACATGTTAAAAAAATGTTCTTAATTGCCTACCCAAAGCAAACAATATAATATGAATATAATAAACAAATGGCCATGCTCAGCTTTTTTATTTCTTATTTTTTCATACACAAGTCAATCAAATTTACAATTATAAATTTTTGAGTGATTATATTATTTATTTTCTGTGTTCTGTAATCATCTCCATATATATTAGATTTTTCCCCTTGTTCCTCCTCTTTTCCCCCTCCCTCCCTACTCCTTCCCCGAGACAGCTTGCAATCTTATACAGTTTCTACATATAGATTCCTTTTAAATACTGTTTTATAATAGCCATGTTGAATAGAAGAATTAAAATGAATGGGAGAAAGCATAAAATAAGACAAAACATACCACAAAATAAAATAGTCTACTTCATTCTTCAATCCAGTTTGATAGTTCTGTCTCTGGATATGCAAAGTGTTTTGCCTCAAAAGTCCATTGGGAATTTTTTAGGTCCTTGCATGGCTATGAATAACTAAGTCTACCAGAAAAATTCCTCACACACTGTGGTTGATGTTCTGTCCTTCTGGTTCTATTACTTTCACTCATTCAGCCATTCCCCAATTGATGGACATCCCTTTGATTTCCAGTTTTTGGCCACCACGAAGAGAGCTGCTATAAATATTTTTGTACATGTGGGACCCTTTCCCATTTTTATGATCTCTTTGGGATACAGTCCAAGAAGTGATATTGCAGAGTCAAAGGGCATGCACATTTTTGTATGACCTTTGGGCATAGTTCCAGATTGTTCTCCAGAATGGCTGAATCTGCTCACAGCTCCACCAACAATAAATTAGTATTTCAACTCAACCACATCTTCTCCAACATTTGTCATTTTCCTGTTCTCTCATGTTAGTCAATCTGATAGGTGTGATGTGATACCTCAGAGTTGTTTTGACTTACATCTCTCTAATCAATAGTGATTTAAAGCATTTTTTTCACATGACCATAGATAGCTTTAATTTATTCCTCTGAAAACTGCTTTTTCATATCCTTTGACCACTTATCAACTGGCAAATGACTTGTATTCTTGTATATTTCACTCAGACCTCTCTATATTTTAGAAATGAGGCCTTTATCATAGAAACTACTTTGCAAAAATTCTTTCACAGTTTTCTGCTTCCCTTCTAATCTTGGTTGCTTTGGGTTTGTTTGTGCAAAAACTTTTCAATTTAGTGTAATCAAAATTATCCATTTTGCACTTTATAATGTTTTCTCTCTCTTGTTTAGTCAAAAACTTCTCCATTCTCTGTAAATCTGACACATACACTATTGGCTGCTCCACTAATTTGTTTGTAGTATCAATTGTTACATGTTGATCATGTATATATTTGGTCTTTATTCTTGTGTATGGTGTCAGGCATTGGTCAATGCTCAGTTTCTGCCACACTGTTATCCAGTTTTCCCAGCAATTTTTGTCAACCAGTGAGTGAGTCCTTAACCCAGAAACTGGAGTCCTTAGGTTTATGAAGCAGTAGAATGCTATATTTGTTGACTACTGTGTCTTGGGTAGCTAACCTATTTCACTGGTCAATCCCTCTGTTTCTTAGCCAGTACCAAATGGCTTTGATAATTGCTCCTTTGTAATGCAATTTGAGATGTGGTAGAACTAAGTCACCTTCCCTAGCATTTATTTTCATTAGTTCCCTTGATATTCTGAAACTTTTGTTCTTCCAGATGAATTTTGGTTTTATTTTTCCAATTCTAAAAATACTCCAACTCCAACTCTAGAAAATAACTTTCTAATAGTTTGACTGGTATGGCACTGAATAAGTACATTAATTAATTAATGTCATTTTTGTTATATTGGCTCAGCCTACCCAAGAGCAACTGGTGTTTTTCCACTTACTTAGATCTGACTTTATTTGCACCAAAAGTGTTTTGTAATTGTGTTCATATAATCTCTGGGTCTGTTTTGGCAGGTAGGCTCCCAGATATTTTGCATTGTCTACTTTAGATTGACTATGCTAGTCAACCAAATTTACAACTATAAATTTGTAAAAAATTCCAGAAACTTTTTGCCATTGGTGTTTTGTTTGTTCTTAGTCAATTTAATAATCCAAATCCTAATAATGGTAAGAAAAAAGGGAAAATGTGATTCAAGGTTAACATCATTGGCTGTTATTGTAAAATATAAAATGTCTCAGCTTAATGTCATGCTTAATGAGTTCAAATTACCAAATAACCAAATGGCCCAAAAGGTAGTATTAATCTGATTCCATTCATTTACCAGAGATTCTCAAGGAAACTAAATGTCTAGTTCCTATCTGTTCTTATAATTAAACTCAATGACTCTTTAAACTTCCATGTTTTATGAGTCAATGACTCTGAGAGATAAAATATTCTGGATTGAGATTTGAGATAACTGGGTTAATTTTCATAATACCAAAAAGAATAAACTGAGAACACTTCTTTATTTCTCTAGAAACACTTTCCAAAGCTCTGCCTTCATTTGATTTGTTTTTTTAAAGTCTTTTCACCACATAGTTGTTGTTGTTGTTTATTACATAATAGATTCTCAATGAATTCTCATTGCTTGTTTATAGTATGATTCCATATGATTTTCTTTTATTTAAAAATTTTAGAAAACAACAACTTAGGGGCACTGATTTAGGAGACACAGAGACAGAGAGATAGAGAACTTCTTTAATAAGTCCTTGCAATGTTCAAGGCACTGTGCAACGTTAGGGAAAAAAAATACAAGTAAGCAAATTCAAGTACTTTAACCTCAAGGAGTTTTGATTGTAATGGAGGAAAATAACTCAAAATTATAATATAAAGAGGAGTAAGAGTATCATGATCTGTAGAGGGCCACAGAGGAAGATAAATGCCTGGATCTAGGCAAGATAATGGTCATTCTATGGCAAAATTACAAATTTCCAACGAAGAGTATATATGGCTGAACACCAGAGTGGAGGCTGCATGATTTGGAAAGCAGTACCCATGTAGGAAGAGAATGGGTGAAAGAAAGTTAAAGAATTATTCCCTAAATTCTGAATGGTGCGTCCTGTGATGGGTGTAATAAGAGGAGACTCAGCCTTCAAAGTACCTTTTAGTATCACTTAGGAAAAAAATAGCAACAAGAAAGAGAAAATAACAGCAAAAACATTTCCTAACTTTTCTTTTACTCTAGCTCTTATTATCATATATTGTAATTTAAGCTAAGGTGTGAAGGTGTACTATGCCACTGTGGAATTTGAGAGCTGGAGTGAATGGTGGGACAGGGTGCAAAACTACCTTCTTTCTTATCAAGATGATGCTGAACTCTCTGATCCTTCTGTGATATTATTCTTCTTGGTCCACTTTTCTTTTCTGCTGCCCAAATTGTATTCTTTCTTTCTGACATTTTCTAACTCTATATTATGAAAATCTCAACCAATTGTCATTTTTCCCCATTCTACCTTCACATATTTTTCAAACATCTGTTCTTTCTACTCATTTCCTACCACCCTAGTTCAACATTTAATTTCTTTCCTGGATAATAAGCATGACTTTGCCATTCTCCCTTACTCAAAATAATTTTGAGGTTCCCTAATATTTCTGAAATAAAATACAAATTCTTCAGACTGATATTTAAATCCCTTTGTATCTGAGGGCAGCTCGGTTGCATAGTGGATAGAATGCTGGTCCCAGAATCAGAAAAATTTGAGTTCATATTTGATCTCAGACACTGTGTGATTCTGGGCAAGTCACTTAACCCCTATTTCCCTATTTTCTCATCTATAAATTGTGGACAATAATAATACTTCCCTCTCAGGGTTTTTATGAGGATCAAATGATATAATAACTGTATTTAGCACAGTCATTGGCACAGTGTAAATGTTATATAAATGTTAGCTAACAATGATAATTATGATAGTGATGATGATATGATGATGGTAATTAATGTCAATGTTATTATTAGCTTTCCTTCTAGTTTTATCACTTTTTAATATTTTGTACATGTTCTACACTCCAACCAAAGTAACTGACTTGATTCTGGAAATTCACAGTTCATCTCCCACTTCTGTTCCTTTACGTAGACTTTCCTTCGTTCTGGCTGTGTTCTCCCTTTTAACTGTCACATATTAAATATCCTTAGATTATGTCAAGACTCATCTCATGGTTCATATGCTAAGGGAACCTTTCTTTATTCTTAGTTATTGGTGATCCTCATCATTTCTTCTTTGGTTTTAAGACATGCTTTTTCATATTTTATACTTGCCATTAAACTGTAACCTCTTCTACTATACCAGTCCTTGACAGTAAGAAATATTTCTCATTTTGTCTTTATAGCTTTCTTATCTTGTAAATAGTACATATGTGGATGTATATTTTACAAACATATACACACTCACACATAAGAAAATTAGGAACACTAATAGTTTCATGGATCAGGAAAGGCATTCTATAACAGGTGCATTTGAACTAAGCTTTAAAGGAAAAATGGAACTTTTAAGAGGCAGATTGATAGCATGAAGGAGTATGTTTTAGCCATGGGTATGTCAAGGCAAGAAGATGGGAAATGGAATGTCATGTTTGAGGAGAGTGAAGAAGGTTGATATAACTGCAACTAAACATGTGTGAAAGGGAACAATATGTAATAAGTTCAGAAAAAGTAACCAGAAAGATAACATAGTGGTAAAAGTTTGCAAAGCACTCACATACATTATTTTATATATTCCTTATAATAATCCTCTTAGGTGGGTAGATACTTTTATTGTTACTGTTTTATAGAGAAGGAAATGAACCTTCAAAGAGGTTATGTGATTTGCTCAACATTTCTCTACTAGAGAGTATTTGAGGCAGCATTTAACTTCATATTTTTTGACTCTAAGTCTACCAATTTCTCTTGAAAACGATATTTTCTTGCCACGGATGGACTCTTGCTTATCCTTGTTGATTCTTTTTCTTTGTTGCTTATGTTAGCAGGAAGTCTGAGGAGCATACTCTTAAAGGAAATTTGTTTAGTCCCAGATCTGATGTTGAGTAGAAAGGTAAGACATCTCTGCTGTTGGCTTACAAGTTTTACCTTCTCAACCTTTGATTGCTGTTTTCTTTAAGAAAACTACAGAGAAATAGCTATGGCTGTTGAGAAGGCTCCACACAATCCTGGACAATAGTTAACAATCTGAGACAAGGTTTCCTATGACAGTGCCTATGTCATCAGTATTTAAGGTTAAAACACAGTTGGAAGAACAAAAGAAAAAAGGCACTTAGAAAGTGGAACATAGTGTAATGTAAACATAGTATTTATTAGCAGTACTCTTAGGTAGCAACATTGTAGGTACTTTGTGTTAAAAATTTGGATGTGGGCTCAAACACTGTCTGATTTATGAACCCCTGCTACATTAATTGCTTTATCTGGATCAAGAAGTGGCATTGAAGCATAGAGTTGAATTGATTCGAATAGCATATAGCATCATTGGGATGAGTCAAAATAATGCATTGCTATATATAGCCAAGCACAACAAAGGAGGGGACTGGTGTACGAATGGCAGTTCAGTCAGGGATAGGATCAGAAGCTTATGTGAGTGGGAAGCACACACATGTCGAAGGTTCTGAGTCACTGGAGGTTAGGATTTCCTTAAGTTTCTTAGAAGAAAGGCTTGCTATGGAAAGTGCCATGTCACTGGTGGGGTGATGGGATTTAGAAACATGGGCCAGTAGCAAAGGGAATTCTCTAAAATTAACAAGTATGGACTATTCTGACTGCCACAGGGTATGGGCCACTTTCATCATGAGGAAGGTGAATTTATAACCATCAGCAGTATTGTTTGACAGTTTCAGCAGCTGGTTCTAATTAGATCTGGGTGAGGTTATACTTGAAGCATACCAGCACTGAGCAACAGGAATCAGATTTGAGAAAGTGGAACCATAGATTCCTCTGGGTATTCAAGAACAACCTAAAATTTCTCTGGAGGTGATCTGTAATGATTTAGGGGACTATAGAGAAGGGTGTGATTGCTTTCCTTGGGGCCTTTTAGCCAAATCATGATTTTATATTCTGGATAGATTCACGTGTGTGTGTGTGTGTGTGTGTGTGTGTGTATGTGTGTGTGCTTGTGCGTAAGTGTAATGGGGTGTTTTGATAATGCATTTTTGCTTATTGTTAATGTAATTTTGCTTCTTAATGGGAAGATCTTTCCCATCCATTAATAGGCCCATATGACCTGCTTAAGTCACATGGAAGCCTGTCATATGTCAAGCAATGTGGAACAGAAGGAGTGGAGCAGGAAGGGTGGAACAGGAAGAGGCAGAGTTATAGCTGAGCTGAGAGGAAGTTAGTTGGAGAGCAATCAGAGCTGAGAAAGACAACAACTAGCATGAGAGGGAGAGTATTTGTGTGTGTGTGCGTGTGTGTGTGTGTGTGTGTGTGTGTGTGTGTGTGACTTTGTTTAAGGGATCTGGTTTGTGGGAAGCCTGGCAGAGGGGAATCTTGGGGATGGTAGGTACCCCTGAATTGTTATTGTATGTAAATTTCTTTGTTACTGTGATAGAGTTTGACTTTCTGGTTTCTGAATAAATGTTTTGACTCTGTCTTCCATGTTGAGAGTTTGTTGTATTTTCTGATTCAGTATTACACCAGCATATTCATAGCTGCTTTAGGTACCATGAATATCATATTGGCGCTACAAAGAGGGAGAGGATCCAAGCTCATGGATGACCACAGGTTTTTACAATTATATTCGTATTTTTCAAGGAGAAAATTAAATCCAAACATGTAAAAAGATATATTTTTGTTTGTTTGTATTAGAATTGTATGTCTATCTTCTTATCTGTTACCTGCAAAATATTTCCCTGAATTAACTACTAACTTTTGAATATCTTGACATGGAAGTCTCATGGATATGTAAAATGCATGTCCAAAAGGGATCTTTCTGTTTAAGCCCCTCAGCCCCCTTTGGAAATTTCTTATGATGGTTGAATAACAGTTGAATAATCCCTCCTGTCACCTAGATACTTAACCTCAGTATCATCCTTTACTACATACTCTCACTCATACCACATATCCAATCAACTGCCAAATTTTGTCATGTCATAACATTTCTTCTAAACGTTCCATTTTCTGTACTTATATAGCCACCACCCTAATGCAGACCCTTATCACTTTTTCTTAAAACAATTTTCCAACTGTGTTAATCTGCCTCAGTTTTCTTGTCTCTTTAATTCATCTTCCACTTATATTTCAAAATAGATTCCCTAAACTTTAGGTTTACCTATGTGACCCCAACCCCTGCAAGCATATGATCAACAACAACAAAACAAACATGGTTCCCTATTACCTTAAATATCAAAACTAAATTATTCTGTTTGGAGCTTTAAATTCTACCTAACATGGCATCTTCCTGTCTTTCCAGTTTTCTTTCCATACTCCTGTGATCCAGACATGCAGGCATACTTACAGGTCTTTGAACATGCCACTCCATCTCCTACCTTTTTCATGCCTTTGCACTGGTTGTACTATGTTTGGAATAATCTTTGTTATCTCCTTTGCCTCTTAATTTCCTTGAGATTTTCTTCAAAACTCAGCTAACATTCATCTTCTACAGAGCTTGTCTTTCCTTGAACTGGAATGTTTTTCGCTCTGAGATAACCTTCTCTTTATTCCATATATTTCTTTTATGCTGCTATATGTTTTTTCCCATTACAATGAGACCTCACTGAGGGTAAAAAATATTGTTTGACTTTTCTTTTTGTTTGTTTCCCTAGAACTTAGAACAGCACATTGACCTCATAAGGCTCTCCAATTTTTTTTTCAAAATTCAGAGGATCACCTCTTAGAGATTATTTTGAAATGTTGAGCATTCATGAAGTTTAAAGCAAATGTTTTGAGATTTCTGAGAGCTGAAGTGCTTATTTCTAGGAAGAAAAGGGAAATAAATATGGATAAAATTCTACTTCAGTAATTTGTAAATTTCTATAAAATGACAATCAGATATAAAACCTACAAATATAATCTCGCTATTTAATATTTTTCTAAAGAATTATCCCTATCTACCTATAGGTGCACAAATGTGACCTCTTCTAAGTCCTTTGTGGATCATATGATACTCTTGTTTTCTCCTGAGATTTAAGGGAAAGGATTATAGACCTACAACATATTTCTCAGCATTTCCAGATTGATTGAGGACTTAGATTGGATCATAAATTTGACCTATCTTGACAGTTGAGCAATGCTTTATAGTACTTGGACTCACATCCTGACACTTAAGCTATAGCTAGATAATGGAATCGAATCAATGGCCTCAGGCAGATGTCATACTCCATGATCACTTTTTGAAGGTACAACAAAGTTGAGATACCAAAGACAACATGACAATAAAAGAAAACTAAAATTACTTGAAAAATATTTCTAAGATTATTATTATTATTTATTCCATTTGTGTCATTGAGACATCACCTATCAAGAAAATTCCCTAACATTTAAAAATGTTGATTTATTTTGGGGAAAATATGATTTAAATAGATATTAAAGAATAGAAAAATAAATTTTCTTTATAAAAACAATCAATTGGAACTGTTATTTAACAAGGAAGAAAGCAGAAGAAAGGAAGGAAAGAAGAAAGGATGGAAGAAAGAAAGAAAGAAAGACAGAGAGAGAGATAGTTAGAGGTATGGAAGGAGGGAAGGAAGGAATAGTAATACAGTGGAGAGGAGCCTTAAGGAGAGAAGAGAAGAGAGGGGAAAAGTAACACCTAATTATGAAGAACCTACTTCTTTATACTGGCTTGTATTGTTTATAATATAAATGATTTGAAGAAGAGGTCACTAGAATAGAGAGCAATATTTGAACCTCCTCTTCTATTTTCCCAGTTCCAGTTGAATTTCTGAAGCACCAATTAATGCATTCTTGTATTTTCCGGTCATTTTTAAGCTTTATGTGGCAGTAGCCCGCAAAAAAAGGGTTGTGCCTCTCAAACGTAGCCATCAATACAGTGACACACAGGCTTATAGTGTTACAATGGAAGTGACAGACTGCACCTGACTCAATACCACCCATTGTAATTTGATCTCCTTTACATATTCCATATTAAATCTTTGTTACTCTGCTTTCATTGCCAGTTCAAATGATGTGTATGTTAGTCTCTCTTTCATTGACTTTAATTTGAACTATGTTTTTTGCCACAATAAGTGAATGTTGAAATCTTACTTGGAAAATAAAAAATGTTGGTCACTCCTTCATACCATTCATTCTTAAGTGTCTCAAGCCCTTCCTGTAATTTATTAACCTCTACCTTATTTCTAATTAATGCTTTAACATTTTTATGTAGAAATCATGAAATATTTCTTGACAAACATGACAGGGGTTCCTGTAATTCTCTTAATTCTCATATTCAGGTGTAACAATTACCTATTCAACATGATATTTGAATTAGAATCATTTTTGCAGTGATAGATGAGAAAGCCTGATTTCCCCAGCAGCTTTAATACAACATGTTGCTGCTTTTGTTAGAAGAAAAATAGGAGTATTGCTGCTGATCAGAAAGCCAACAATATATTTATTCACCTTAATAAACCACAACCTATGCTTCAAGATTCAGTTACAAGGGTGACAATTACAAATTCAGATTAATAGCAAACTACAAACTTGAAGACTTTTATTTAGAAACTCTTTTTTTGCAAGTTTTTATTTTTGTTTAAATAGTATTTTCTCAATTACACATCAAGAACATTCTTAGCATTTATTTTTACAAGATTTTGATTTCCAAATTTTTCTCCCTCCCTCTCTTCTTTCCCTCCCCTCTTCTGAAAATGGTAGGTAATTTGATATGGGTTATAGATGTGCTATCGTGTAAAATACATTGTCATATTAGTCACAATTGTGGAAGAAGAAACACATTTAAAGGGAAAAATATGAAAAAGAATAAAGTGAAAAAAGGATACTTTGATCTGCATTCAGAATGTATCAGTTCTTTATCTGGATATGGATAGCATTTTCTTTTCATGAGTCCTTTGTACTTGTCTTGGATCAATATGTTGTTGAGAAGAGCTGATCATCATGCAATCTTGCTGGTATTGTATACAATGTTTTCTGGGTTCTACTCATTTCACTTTACATCAGTTCATACAACACTTTCCAGGTTTCTTTGTTTGTTTTTGAAATCTGCCTGTTTACCATTTCTTATAGCACAATAGTATTCTATTATATTCAGATACCACAGCGTGTTCAGTCATTCCCTAATTGAGGGACATACCCTCAATTTCCAATAACTTACCACCACCAAAAGAGTTGCTATGAATATTTTTGCACATGTGGGTTCTTTTCCATTTTCTGTGATTTTTTTGTGGTGCTGACCTAGTAGTAGTATTGCTGGCTCAAAGTGTATGCATAATTTAGTTTCCCTTTGGGCACAGTTCCAAGTTCTTCTCTAGAAAGGTTGAATCAGTTAATAATTCACCAATGGTCCATTAGCATCCCAATTTTCCCACCTCCTCTCCAAAATTTATAATTTTCCTTTTTTGTCCTATTAGGCAATCTCATAGGCATGAAGTGGTATCTCAGATTTGTTTCAACTTTCATGTTTTCTAAACAAAAAGGATTTAGAGCACTTCTTCCTATGTCTATAAGTAGCTTTGATTTCTCATCTGAATGCTAGCTCTTCATAGCCTTTGATAATTTATCAATTGGGCAATGGTTTTTATTCCTATAAATTTGACTTTAGTCTGGCTAGATTCTACTTTCTTTCTTATCTTGCTTGCATTGGTTTTGTTTGTATAAAGGTTTTTAATTTAACATATTCAAAATTATTTTTTTTTACTTTTTATAATGCTCCTTATCTATTATTTGGTCATGAACCTGGAACTCACTTAACTTCTTCTTTAACAATTTGAATGCTATACCATTTGGTGCAAACATGTTGAATATTAATATGACTTCATTCACTATTTATTTAGTATTTATCAAAATATTATTTCCTTCCTTATCTCTTTTGATTAGGTCTATTTTTGCTTTTGGCTTGTCTGACGTTAGAGTTGCTGCTTCTGTTTTGTTATTTTCTTTTGTTTTTTTAACTTCAGCTGAAACATAATAGATTCTGCTCCTGTCCCTTACTTTTACTCTCTGTGTATCTCTCTGTTAAGTCTTGTATACTCCTGACTGTGGCTTCCCAATATTTGAATTGTTTATTCCTGACTGCTTCCAGTATTTTTTCTTGATCTGAGAGTTCTGTGATTTGGCTGTAATATTCCTTCTAGTTTTCATTTTGGGATATCTTTCCTCCGAGGTGATTGATAGATACTTTCAAAGCCTATTTTGTCTTCTGCTTTCAAGAAAGCAAAGAAGTTTTCCTTGATAATTTCTTGAAAGATACTGTCCCAATCCTCCTTTTGATTATGAATTTAAAGTAATCCAATGATACTGACATTGTCTACCCTGGATATTTCATGTCAATTATTTTTCTGATGAGACATTTTAACATTTCTTCTATTTTTTTTTAATTCTTTTGAATTTGTGTGATTGATTCTTTATGGTTTGTAGAGTCATTAGCTTCCACTTGCCAAATTCTAAATTTTAAGGAGTTGTTTTCCTCAATCAGATTTTGTATTTCCTTTTCTATTTGGCAAATTCTACTTTTTAAAGTTATTTTCTTTTCCAAAATTGTTGACTCTTCTCCTTAATCATAGTTCTCTTGAATTCTCTCATATCTTTTCCCAAATTTTCTTCTACCTCTTGGGTATGATTTTAAGGTAGTTTTGGAGTGCTTCCATAAGTTCTTAATGTTTTTCTTTGGGGTTTTGCCATTGGTGTTTCTCATTGGTGTTTGTTTTCCACTTCTGAGTTGTAGTCTTGGTCTTCCCTGACACTATAATAACTTTCTAAGTTCAAGTCCTTTTTTTATATTTTTGGCTTATCTTATTTGACCTTTTTCCATTCTTTTAAATTTGAGCTCTGCTCCTAGGTGAAAGATATACTGTCTCGGACTTCTTGTGCCGAGGGCTACAGGCCCTGGCTATTTACCTGATGCTTCATTGATGTTGCTCTGAAGCCCACAGTGGACCCTACTGCCTGGTTTGGTGCTAAAGTGGTGGGATGGGAGTGGCTGGTACTGCTGCAAGCAGTAGCGGTCTGACAGCTTGCCTGGTGTTGAAATGGGACCTAATGCTGGTGTCTGGTATGGGCTGAGGCTGGTGGGGTGTGTCTGTGTTTCCCCAACCCTGCATTGAAGCACTTTGGCTGCTGGCTGCCTAATTTTCCCAGGGTTATGTTGGGGCTCAGGCAAGGATCCACTACTAGCAGCTACCTGTTTGGTTAGGCACCAGTAGAGTTGGTGGTTACCTCTTTGCCTGAGGCAACGCTGAATCTCTTGGAGGTCTAGATGCTGGAGGTTGCAAATCTGATTTTTATGCACTCTTGCTAATGCCTAGAATATGTTTCATATGTTATTTAAGAAGGAAACCATTAAATTAAGATGGCTTCAAAATACTGAAGAAAAATCCTCTATATTCCAGCATTCCAACTTTTCCTTCAGACACAACGTTTCCTTCCCACAAATTTTTACTTACATAATATGCACATCCATCTTCATATTTCTATCTCTGATTACATTTATATCTATCTATATGTCTATCTGTATGTATAGATATTCAAAATCCTGCCAGTTTTATACTGCTTATTTGTTTTATATTGTTTAATAAGAGTCAGCCAAATTATGTAGCAATTTAAAGTGTTGCTTTAATATATTATTTGTAAGCATTTGACAATGTATATTTTAGTCATCAATCACATCTTCAATTCCCATCACAAAGTAAATAAGCTCAAAGACATCATCTTTTTCTTTTTTGCTTTTCTGGTTCAATTCTGAGATGTATCCATTCATCTTTGTAGCTTGTTGATCACCTGCAAGATGGTGATGGCATTGAGACATTATGTTCTGAGTATGTGTGTCTTTAAAGGATAGTGAGTAACCATGAACATAGAATTAGATATTTAAGGTATTCTTTAAACTCCTAGTATCTATGCCAATGATCTAATGAAAAACCACAGGATAAATTTTCTAATATATTTTGAAGTCATTATTTATATTAAATAATATTTATTTCCATTGTTTTACCTGGAAGCTTGATGTGAATTAGGAAATCATTCCTTGTGTGAATGATTAAGTAATTATTCAGTCACTGAAAACTAATCTATTTTTATCAGACTGCAATGTCACTTTGAAGTCATAAAATTTTTTATGACTTTAAACTCAAATGTATGAGAGACAGCATGCTGCTCAGAGTGGTGACATCAGAAAGATCACAATTCAAGTCCTACTTTTGTCATGTGATTTTAGGGAAGTGAATTTACCTCCAGACAACCTTAAATAAACCTTAAATAAATACCTCATGTGAAATTACATATATGGACAGATTAATATCTACACATGTACATATGTATATGTACACATATGTTCATATACTTGTGACTATGTGTATTATGCATGCACAAACTCAGTACTCTAATTTGTTGAAGAATCTAAGATCACATGAATGTTTCTACTTCCCAAAATAATGCAGGTCACAACTTACTCATGACTTCCTATATTGCACAATGCTTGTCCATTATGTTGTGTAAATCAACCATAGATATCTATTCAAAATTCTTGGAATTTTGCTTTTGATTTCTTGCCATTGGATAATTATGTATGAAACTAATCTCAAATCTAATGGCCTTTTCTCAAGACTTATATGTAAACTCTCTGGAATATTTGACATTGTAGAGCACCCTCTCGTGGATATTCTCTCCTTTCTGGGTTTTCATAATGCTGTTTCTTTCTGTTTCTCCTCTTACCTACTCAACTTCTTTAAGTCTCCTTTGCTAATTCATAATTTATGTCACAGCTTCTCTCATTAGCTCTTGTTTCCCCCATACTCTTTCTCTTGGTGACATCATCAGCTCCAATGATTCCAGTCACCAACTCTAACTAAATGATTCCCAGATCTATGTAACTAGCCTTATTCTCTCTTCCTAAGCTAGTCTCATATCACCAACTATTAGACATCTATGAATAGCTTATATTGCTGAATTTTATTTTTATTTGAATTTCTAAAAGGCGTCTCAAATTCAAGATGTCTAAAGCAAAACTCACTATATTTTCCCTCAAATCTATCTCTCTTCCAATGATATCTATTGGTCAATTGTAATAGGACACCACAATCTTTCTGGATGTCTAGCTTCAAAACTTTACATGTCTAGTGAGCTCCAATTTCTTTGTAATATAATGAATTCAACAGATCTATAAAATAGACTTATTTTATGCAGAATCATGTATCATAATGTCTCATTTATATATTCTTTCTCCACAGTGGTTTCATTTTAAGGAACTAAATAAATTGGAAGTGTTATTAATCAAGTGACTTTCTAAAGGTTTTACAGCTAGCCAAGTGGTAGAGTACAAATATTCTGAATCCAAGTCCAGGTCCTATCTCTCCCTTAATCTGCCTTGTTTCTTTGCTTATATGGTCAATACTAAATATGGTAATTATATGGGGAAAAAAAGCCTTTCTGAAAACAAATTTTTGAAAACCTGACTTGCGGGAATTGTGAAAGAATACCAAAAGAATTGGAACAATTGTGACAAAAAAGTTTAGCAAATTCATTTTACAGAGAGTGAGGAGGCATGGAATGCAGTCAGGTTACAAATTATACAATCACAAGTTTTACCAGAAGTCTATCTGTTACTACTCATGCCTTATGAAATGTAAGTTTATAGTCAGGCACCTTGGGGGAAAGGGGAAGAGGAGTGCATGCAAACTACATAATTAACCTAATTTAATTTTACTCCGTTATTGTCTGTCTAATGAATTTATTATCTCTTCCCGTCCCTGTTTTGAAACAGAACTCACACCATATTGTTTTATATAGACTTTAGATTATTGAAAATGCCTTCACCAATGCGGGGTTTCCATTTTTGATATTCAGAGCAGATGAAGGAGTATGTGCCCATGGCAGCAACGTCTCTAAATCTTGACAGTCCTAGTGATGAGAAACTCTTCACAGGGAAACTATCTCCTTAGCATTTTCTTCTCTCATGAGTGTTTTTCAAAGAATTAAAAAAATGCAATTGTTCCATGAAACCAATGGAATAAAGAGTTAAGAAAAAGTTAAAAATATTACAGAACTCTCCTTTCTTCTAAACCTTATATCGTCTTGAGAGGTTTTCCCTGTGACCTTCTTTGCTTAAGTCTTCCAAATTATTATCTTCTGAGAGGGCCTTTCTTTCTTGTTATTTTTAAATTAAAGATCAAATTTAAAACCATCACTAAAATATGGTTTTCAGTAACTTAAAACCCTCAAAAGGCAAAAATGCAGAGTTAAAGAAAGGTCACCAACCTTAATGATAATCTACATACTTAATCAATAAACCCAAAGATCCAACAGAAATAGCTTCCAAATACATGTTGCTCCTTATACATCCCTCTCCCCACCTTTCTTGCATGTTTTTCCTACTGCCTTAATTTTATAGGAGAAGCTAATGATTTACTTTGCCAAAAGTCACAAATATAATAAGTGGAAGAGCAAAGGTCCAAACTCGAGTCCTTTGACTTAAAAGAAACAACTCATCTTCTCTGGATGACTTATTTGCTAATGTCGGCCTTACCTTAAGTTGTAATGGAGTGATATACTTAAGAAGAAATCTTAATTGAAAAGGCTGGATAGGCTTAACTGTAAATGTTGGCAGAAAACTAATTTGAGAAATGTTTCTCTAACACAATACATAACTTGCTCTTTAGTTTTCTCTCACATATCTAGAAATTCTTCCATAAAATATTGCATTGTCAAGCAGAATTTGCATGCTTTCTACAGATTTTGTAGATATTAAGCCTAACGTCATCCAAAAGTAGTTTTTTAAATGCAGTGGATCTGGGTCCTTAAAGAACTACTGAATAAGGGAAAGTTTTAATGAGGCACTATCAGGAATCTCTTGAATGGGAAATGCATAGCTAGACAAGTGTTCCTCTGAAAAATCATATATTATATTGGAATTATAGCTAAGTATAAGTCAAGAGCATAGCACTTAATAATTCCATCACATGTTGCTCTGAACAAGTCTTTTGTTGGAGCTACATTTTATGATAGACATTGAAAAGTGCAAGGTAGAGTCACTAGTGACAAGCAACAAAAATGGCAAAGGGTTTTGAGATCATGTCATATGAATATTTGTTGAAGGAATGCCCATGCTAAATCCTTTCTACACAAAAATATGGAGGCCATCAGCTGACAAGGTGATTTTATTAAAGCCAAACAATGTCACTTATCTCCATTTCACCAATGTGGAAACTGGGAATGAGACAGATTAATTTATTTCAAAGTACTAGTAAATATTTGAAAGTCAGGATTTGAACTCAGATATTCTTGTCTACACATCTAGTACTCTGTCAGCTAAGCTAGCCATGTGTAAGATTTAGATTGAGGAAATACAGGTTTGAATCTCACAATACAAAGTATAATACAATATATAAGCTATTATTTAACTTTTCTGAATGTGATTTTATAAAATATGTTGAATAATATCTGCCATCTTTGCCTCTGATTTTTAGAAGTTTAAATGAAATAATAATAATTATTATATTGAAATAATTCACCTTGCAAATTTCAAAAGCACCACCATATAAATGCCATCTCTTGCCCAGATTTTCTGATCCAGACGCAATGTGCTTTCTAATCAAATAAATGTTTATCTTGAGATCTTTTTAGAAACTAGACCAAAGGACAGGGAATTATCATTAACTGAATGGGAAAACTTAGAGTGTACAGGAACAGAGATCTGTCCCCAATGGACATAAGGTGTAAGATACATCTGAAAGACTGGGCCATGCAAGTGGAAAAGGACATTCCTACCATTGATTTAAAGTTCATCTATCACAAGATTGAGCAAGTACCCCTATAAACACTCATAGGTATCAATCAATAAATACACAGTTATTATGTGTCTGCTATATCCCATGCACTATCCTAAGCACCGAGGTACAAAGATAAAAGATAGCCCTTGCTCTCAAGGAACTCATAGATTGGATACTACCTGAGATGGATCTGAGATTAGATCAAGGAGAGACTTCAAAAGCCATCTAGATTAAGCAGATAATTTTGCAAATAAGGAAGCTGAGGCTCACAGAAACATACATAACTGAGGACACCACAGTTATTGACTGATATTGGTAGGATTTGAATCTGGGTCTTCTGACTATATGAATTATCTTTTCTTCTATGCCATGTTGTTTCTCATTCATTGCTGCAATTTTATATTTCAATTTGGTTTCTATGCATGACTTTGAAACCACCAAGAATAACAGAACAGAACTCTGAGAAAATAGATGAAATGAAGTTATCCTTTAGGATAAAGTGTTTGAGTAAACAATGACTTATGGAAGCAGCAAAGTACAGTAATAACAAAAGCTAATCTAGCATCACTTAAAGCCTGAGGGAAGTTTCTTATATGAGCAGGATGGAAAGTACCTTCCAATCAACTGTTTAGACAAATTCTATTGAGTGATTAGAGATAAAGATGATAAACACCTGAGGACATAGGAAAGCTACTCCATGGGATTGGAGGATACTCAAGAATGCTGTGGAGCCAAGTGGGAGGAATCATGTTTCCTATTTTAATTAGTTGCTCTACTTCAGTTCTAATCCTAGGAGTTTCTGAGCTGCTGAAGGAATATAAGTACATTCAATATCCTGGGTTCTGCTGGTTTAAGCAAAAATCACATCAACATTTCTCCTCTTGAGTCACAGAGAATTTTCCCTAAATTAAGGACTGGTATGACTTGTAAAAACCACCTTCCCAGTCTAAGAGTTTGTCTTCCTCTAATCCAGCAGCCATGGCTCTGGTATCAGGATAAAACACAAAAGAGGGAACATAAACATGGCTTGGAACTGTCTGGGCAAACAGCATGATTTGGAGACTAGGACAATAAAAGCCATGAAAGTAAATAGCAACAGCTATGAGATCTTGCCCATTGGACCTCAGAACCAGAGCTAGGTGGACAGATCATACAAAGTGTGTACTGGAATGAATACTCCTAAACACCCAAAAACTTCAAATTAAATATCTACAAAGTATGTGATTCATCTTTTTTCCCTCTTCTGCTCATTTCTAAGCTCTCTTCTCTGTAGTGTACCTATTTCCTGAAACTTTTTTGCTTTTAAAAGTCTGCTTTTGTGGTTTATTTTGTCTTTTCAGTACCATAAACACAGTTAACCTTTGCATTGTCAATATATGTACATCTTTGATTAAAGAGGGTGAATTGGGGACATAAATCAACACTGAACAAAGGAGAGAGATATTTACAAATGCAATCTTTTTGCCTTAGTGGTTCTTTGCTTTGAAGCTCAAAGTTAAAGAAGAGAAAATTATTGATTCATTCTTATGAAATTGTCAAGACAGAGGGAATGAATTATTCTTGGATCTTTCTTAGCAATGAGTCTGCAGTATGTCAGGAAGTGGGGAGGGAGAAAAGAGGGGGCTGTGAATAGCTGAGCTAGCTAGACATTTACCATTTTTACCCTTTTTCAATTCCCTACCCCCATGTCCTGATTTGAAATAAAAATTAGAAGGAATACAGAATGAAAACGGGATGAGAGGACCTAGTACATTTCTTTCAACTTACACCTTGTGTCTGGGGGGACCAGGATGAAAATTTTTCATTCTTATTTGTTCTTGCAAAGTGAAGAATAAGTCTTTTATTGTCTTATCACTATTTGTTTCTATTCTTATAATGGGCATCCTAGAATCAGTTTTCTCATTTATTTGTTTAGTTTTATAACTTTTTTGAATTTGGTTATGTTTTCCTATCTAAAATTTAGGACAAATACCACAGAACATTCCACAAATATTGTTCATCATCTTTTCTCAAGATGCATATTTAGAAGAAATGGACCACTTTTCTGTATTAGAATTTTTTTTTTACTGACTACTTCTCAATTTTTATTTTGTTCTTCTTTCTTTTTTTCATCAGATTTTCAGTCTTATACTCTTCATAAATGGTCTTTTTGGAAGGATATTTATTATTTTTTCTTATTGATTACCAAATGACTTTAAATTATCATCTCATTTTTTTGTAACTGCATATTTCATCTTTTGGTCCACTAATTACACTTTCATATCTTCCAACTTCTTTCTTAACTTTTCTGTGATTGAATCTCTTCATTTATTATTTTCTTACATTATTTCATACATCAAAATGAAGTTTATTTATAATACTCTATTTTTTCTCATCTTAACCTCATCACAGACTTCCGCAAAGGATGGGCTGTCATCTCGAACATCTGGACATGTCAAACCCATGTTGTATGTCTCCCCAAGCACCTCATTATTTCTGTCCTTTGGAGACAATGTTTTTGAGGAAAAGTAGCAAAGGTTAAGACTTCTATCATTGCAAAATATTTGTTTACCTTTCCAGAAGATTGATTCCTCCCAGAATTACATTCCAAATAAAACACTTATCAATCAATCAACCAATCCACAAGCATTTAAAAGCTATTTCTATGTGCCAGGATCTAATGCATGTCAGCTTGTTGTGATGGGGGTTAAAGAGGACTAGAAACCTTTCATATTCTTTGGTCAATTGCTATTATTACATTTTTGGACTCTCTCACCACATGATAGTTATTTACTCTGGGCCTCAAATGCACCCATCAATGTTTAAGCACTTTAGAGAATGACAAGTCATTTAAGGAAATAACTGCTTTTATTCCTTTTTTCTTCCAGTTCATAGAAAACAAACTGCTCAATAAGGAGAATGATAGTATTCTCTCACAAGGACATGTATAAGAAGAAATTCTATTTAGCTAAAAAGAAAAGAAAGAAAAAAAATACCTCCACAGGGAGGTTTAATACATACCTTAATAGAAATGTCCAGGAAAGTAATGAAATGCAACTGCAGGATGTATAAAGAGAGATAAAGCCAATATTATCAACCCATCAGGCATGAGGGAGGTTAAAGGTAGCGTTATAGCATTGCCATTAACCCTCTAACCCTTTACTTCACTCAGATCAGGTTCCTCACACCTTCACACCACTTGAGGGCACTTCACCACACTTAGATCTATTCTCCTCCATTCTATTCCACTCCATTACATTTCATTCTACACACACAGAGCTTGTACCCAGGAGGATGCTTGTCAAGGCCTCATGAATGCCTTTTGTGTCTCCTTAAGTGAGTTTAACTCCAGGACAAGGTTAAATTCCTTATCAAGGTTTTAACAGATCTAACAAGGATGAGACCATTTTCTTTCCCCTGCTATTGATGTTTCCTGTATAAAGTGTGTTCTCTTCTTACCCTTTTAACATTACACGAAAAATAATTTATTCTTGGTTAATCATATGCACCAGCTACAATCTTGGACTTGGCCTTTGAAAGAAGACCTGTTGCTTAGGGGAGACAAACAGATTCACAGATAGGACCAGAGCTTAGAATGACAGAATCTGTCATAAACACACTTCTTGGACCAAGTCAGGTTTTCCAGGAATTAGTCAGGAATAGTCAATAAATATTTTTAAGTGCCTATTATTTACTAGGAACTCTGGGAAGCCCTGCAGAGTAAAGAGAAAGACAAAAGAAAGTCTCTGCTTTCAAAAAGCCCACTGGCTAGTGGGAAATCACAATCCCATGGGGCAAAAATAATTGATTTGTCTTTGGACTCAGGTGTCAGTCATTTGTCCTTTTCTGTTACGTGAAATAAAGTCTAGCCTATAGTCAAGTTTTTATCCACTTAATTTTTCATTGAGAGCTAAAAGCCTTTTGTGGAATCCGAATTCCAATATTTCTAGGAGAAGCTCTATGTAAAACAATAGCTAAGAAGAGACCTTTGTGTGAGATACCCTTCAACTTGATGCTTGTTCATGTAAAACCAAAACTTCACTCTTAGAATATAGTTTAATACATACATTCATGCATACATTTACACATACACACAAACACACACATGCACATATGTTTACATATACATACATGGACATATGTAGATATATAGAGAGAGATACATAGATACAGATACAGATATGAATGTGTACGTATAATGGTAATTTAAATGAGGAGATAGTTCTCATTCTTTAATAGGCCCTGGGTCACATGGAAGTGTGAGCCTGTGGTGGAAGGATTTTGCTGAATGGATGGAACAAGAAGAGGCAGAGCTAGAGCAGAGCTGAGAGGAAGTAATTCTTGAGAGCAGTCAGAACTGAAGGATGAAGGCAAACCTGTAACTGCCTTTTGAGTGTGAGAAGGGTATTTTGTTTGAGGGAAGCCTGTTTGTGATTTGTTTAATGAAACTGGTTCATGGGAAGCCTAACAGAGGGAAGGCTTGGGGATCGTGTTGTTCTCTGCCTTGTTATTGTGTATACATTTTTGTTACTATGATAGATTTGACTTTCTAGTGTCTGAATAAATGATTTGACACTGTCTTCCATCTGGAGAGTCTGTTGTATTTCGTGATTCATAATTGTGCCATTATTACGACTACTGCAGTATATGTATATATGTATGTATATACATATGCACAAACATACATATACACATACGGGTATATACACACACATATATATTTGAGTATATATACATGTGTATGTGTGTATGTGTATATATGCATGCATATGCGTATATATTCATATAAATGTATATACATGTATGCATACGTATGTGTATGTTTTATAAATATATATATGTGTGTGAAATAACTTGCATTACCATAGATACAAAGAAATTCAAGATACCTCCTAAACCCTCATTTCAATTTCAACGTTGTAGGATAAAGGAAAGACAGAATTTTTTTTTTTTAATCTTGCTGGTGTTTGTGATGAGGAGAAGGTAAAAGTGATCAAGAAAAGTTTTAAATAACTTTCCTAAGATTGCATTGTTATTAATAGTCTGAACTGGGGCTCATTTTGATTCCAGTCTCTGTCTCTCTGTCTCTCTGTCTCTCTGTCTCTGTCTCTGTCTCTCTCTCTCTCTCTCTCTCTCTCTCTCTCTCTCTCTCTCTCTCTCTCTCTCTTTCTCTTCTTATTTCAGACTTGTTATTCATTGGACAAGGAAACTCTTTCCCTATGCTGATCAGTAGTCCCTCACAAAATTTTTAATATCATTGAGTTTCCTTGGGCACTGAGAAGGTAAGTGACTATGGTCACACATGTAATATATGTTATGAGGCATAGGATCATAGATTATGCAATTATAAGTTTAGGACTGGAAGTGATCTTAAGAGGTTGTTGAGGCTAGCCTTCTTCTCTAAGAAATTAGAAAGCTGTGCAAAGATCATTTAAGTGACTTACCGAGGCTCACACAGCTATATAGTCTGAGGTAAGATTTAAATTAGGTCTTCCTCACTCAGATTTTATCCTCCATCAATTATACTATGTTACCTTTCATATTATTTTAGTAATCATTTCAGTGGGCTATTACCCAATTTACAAATTTTTCATGGATTTTTTTTTTAAATCAGGAACTTCCTAAATAATTAAAAATATCTTTCATTTCCTTTGCCTACTACAAAAAAAGAAATTACTAGTACTCTTGCCCAATGAAATATATACCATTTTTCATATTTATTTTCTTTTCTAGGAAGCTGACTACATCTATTTCTTGGCAAAAGAGAACCTCAGTATAAAGCAATTGGTCATTATCCATCTCTGTGAACCCATCAAAAAGTCTGGCTTTCGTTCAAGATCTTCCAGAATCTTGCTCTAACCTATCTACTGTTATTTCACACTACTCACCCTCACAAACTCTGTTTCAGTTAAAGTTTTTGAAAACTTGCAATACTTTCTCTTACTTCCTTGTCTTGCATAGATTACCTATCTTCAGTGCCTAGAAGGTATGTCCTCTTAATCTCCACCTGTAAAAACCCTTATTTTCCTTGAAGGGTCAATTCAGATGTCAACTCAATTATAAAGTCTTCTCAACCTTTTCCAAGTAAGAGATCTCTTCTTCCTCAAATTTTTGCGGAGTACTTTGTCCGATTTTCTTCTCTGCCCTTAAATTCCAGCTTATAGTAAAATTATCTACATAACTGAAGTGGAATTTAAGATTTTAACCTTTTTTTTTTTTTAAATTACTAGATACCTAGTGCCTGTACTACAGCAACTATTTAGTAAATCCTACTGAGGTAGCTAAGTGGTGTAGCAGGGAGAACATTAGATTTAAAATGATGACAAGAAAAACTGAGTCAATTTCAATGTGACACATCAATTAGTTGTATAATTCCAGGAATGTTATTTAACTTCTATCAGCCTCAGTTTACTCATCTCTAAAATAAAATTAATAGTACTATTCCCTTCTTCAGATATTGAGAAACGGCTATAAGAAATCTCTGTGAAATCTTCTGACATTTGCAAACTTAAAATGCTATATAAATATTAGCTATTGGGGGTGGTGGGGCAGAGCCAAGATGGCGGAGTGAGAGCAAAGACTCACCTAAGCTCCTGGACAAACTTCTTTGGATACCTCTGAAAGAAGAATCTGACTAAATTTTGGAGGTGCAGAATCCAGTGGAAGACAGACTGTGATGGATTCGGAGCCCAGGTTAGACTGGAAGGTCCACGGGAAGGATCTGTTCGGCAGGGGTGAGCCCCCAGCACACAGCCCAGTCAGCGCAGCAGAGCGGAAGGGACCCGAGAAGCCTGAGAGCAGCAGGTGGAACCAGCAGAGAGGGAGACAAGTCAAACCGACCTGGTGAGAGCCGCTGAGCACCAGATATCAGCGCAGCAGCTCCTGAGACCTTCAGCCTGAAGATTAAACTTCGGTAAGTCACCTACTTGAACTTCCGGGAGCCAGGATGGGAGAGTGATCAGTAAATGCCCTCTCCTCCCCCCTGATGTCTGTGAAAGAACCATAAAATATTTCCCCAGAAAAAATCCTGGATCAGCAGGAACAGCAGAAGGGGGCAAATAGTCTCATAACACCTGAGGCTAGGAAAATAGCTAAGGGGGATTACTCCTACTGTGGTGGAGGCGATCCGGAAGGACAGAGGACCCAGGGCAGAGAAAACTCACACTAAGACCCAGGCAAGCCTCAGCGCTGGGAGAGGAGCCCCAGGAGGGGTGGGAACACGCCTTAGCATCTAGGCATGCCTCAGCCCTCCAGGGGAAAAGGGAAGAAAATAGAGAAGCTGGGATCACCATCCCCTGAGCTTGTCTTTGCCTCAGTACAGCAGAGGAGATCTCCTGTGACCAGACCACTCCTCCCACACACTTAACAAGCTAACCCCAGGGTTGATCTGGGAAACAAAAAACAAAAAACTGCTTTTAGCTCTTTCACACATCAGCTCAACACAAAGTTCTATAGCTTCTTACTGAAAGAACCAGAAGCTACAACACTCAGTCAACATCATGAACAGGAAAAGGCAGCCAAAAGGTGAAAAAACCAAAGAAGCTTTCTATGGGGATAAGGACCAAAACACAAACACCAAAGAGGTCAGAGCTGAGACTGTACTTCCATATGAAACTTCAGAAGGGACTATGAACTTCTCACAAACACACGCAGCTCTCCTGGAACAGCAGAAGAAGGAAATAAAAGAAAAACTGGCCAATGATTTTAAAATCATAAAAAAAAAAAAAATTCCCTGATGAGAACATCACTCTGAAAAGGAAAACTGGGCAAATGGAAAAGGAAGTTCAAAAATTAACTGGAGAAAATAAATCCCTAAAAGAAAGAGTTGATCAAACGGAAAAGGAAACCCAAAATCTAATTGGGAAAATTGGTCAAATGGAAAAGGAAACAAAATACCTAACTGGGAAAATTGGTCGAATGGAAAAGGAAGTATAAAATTTAACTGGAGAAAATAGCTCCTTAAAGGGAAAAATTGGTCAGATGAAAAAGGAGATGCAAAAGTTAACTGAAGAAAACAATATGATAAAGAATAGAATTGGGCAAGTAGAAACTAATGACTCAATGAGGCAGCAAGATTCAGTCAAACAAAATCTAAAGAATGAAAAGAAAGAAGAAAATGTAAAATATTTAACTGGAAAAACAACTGACCTGGAAAATAGATCCAGGAGAGAAAACTTAAGAATTATTGGCCTGCCAGAAACCCATGATGAAGAAAAGAGTCTGGACAATATCTTCCAGGAAATCATCAAGGAAAACTGCCCAGAAGTACTAGACACAGAGGGCAAAACAGTCATCGAAAGAATCCACCATTCCCCTCCTGAAAGGGATCCCAAACTCAAAAGCCCAAGAAATATCGTTGCCAAATTCCAGAGCTATCAAGTGAAGGAGAAAATACTACAGGCAGCCAGAAGGAAACAATTCAAATATCAAGGACATACAGTCAGGATCACACAGAACCTTGCAGCTTCTACATTAAAAGATCGAAAGAATTGGAACCCAATATTCCATAAGGCAAAGAAGTTGGGACTTCAACCAAGGATCAACTACCCAGCAAAGTTCAGTATAACATTTCAGGCAAGGAGAAAGTCATTCAACCAAATACGGGATTTCCAGAGCTTCCTGACCAAAATGCCAGAACTCAATAGACAATTTGATCTTCAAATGCAGGTCTCAAGAGAATCATAAAAAGGTAAACAGGGGGGAAAAACCAAAACCAAAAACTTGTTACTCAATTAGGGCAAACTGTTTGTCTCCCTATGAGGGAAGATGATACCTGTTAATCTTGAGAACTGTGCAGCTATTATGACAAAAGGGATATACATAGAGGAAACGAGTATAAAGTAAATGATGTCATGTCAAAAATATGATTTAAGTATGAGAAGGGATTGTAATAGCAGGTGTGAAAAGGAGGAAGCAGAAAATGGCAAATTACATCACAGGAAGAATTACAAAATTATTATAGTAGAGGGAAGGAGGGGAGGGAGATGAGCATTGTTTGAGAGGTACTCTCATCTGATTTGTTTAAAGGAGGGAACAATAAACTTAAGCAGATAATCCTAACTAGCTCTATAGGTAGTAGGAGGGGAAGGGGGAAGAAAGGGGAGGGAGGCTAAAAGGGAGGAAAGAAGCAATAAGAGTAAAGGGGAGTAAAAGGGAGGGGGGCTAAAAGAAGGAGGGGAAGGTTGCAGGAGGAGGGGGTGAAAAGTGAATATTATTGAGGAGGGGAAGGGAGACGGGAGAGCTAAAAGCACAAATGGTGGGAAAGAGGATGGAGGGAAATACAGAGATTGTAATCATAACTGTGAATGTGAATGGAATGAACTCTCCCATAAAACGGAGACGGATAGCAGAATGGATTAAAAGCCATAATCCAACAATATGCTGCTTACAAGAAACACATTTGAAACAGGGGGATACACATAGGATAAAGGTCAAAGGATGGAGCAGAATATATTGTGCTTCAGCTCATGTAAGAAAGGCAGGAGTAGCAATCCTAATCTCAGACAAAGCAAAAGCAGAAATAGATCTAATCAAAAGGGATAAGGATGGAAACTATATCCTGCTAAAAGGCACCTTAGACAATGAAGCAACATCATTACTAAACATGTATGCTCCAAGTGGTATAGCATCCAGATTCTTCAAGGAGATGTTGAAGGAGCTTAAGGAAGAAATAGACAGCAAAACTATACTAGTGGGGGACCTCAACCTCCCCCTCTCTGAACTCGATAAATCTAACATCAAAATAAAGAAGAAAGAAGTTAAGGAGGTAAATAAAACTCTGGATAAGGTAGATATGATAGATCTTTGGAGAAAATTGAATGGGAATTGAAAGGAATATACCTTTTTCTCAGCAGTACATGGAACATTTACAAAAACTGACCGTGTACTAAGACATAAAAATCTCACAATCCAGTGCAGAAAGGTAGAGATAATCAATGTATCCTTCTCAGATCATAATGCAATAAAAATTACATGTAATAAAAGGCCATGGAAAGAGAAACCAAAAATCAATTGGAAATTAAATAATCTAATCCTAAAGAAGGAATGGGTTAAAGAAGAAATCATAGAAACAATCAACAATTTCATTGAAGAGAATGACAATAATGAGACAACATACCAAATCTTATGGGATACTGCAAAAGCAGTTCTTACGGGAAGTTTTATATCTTTGAATGCCTACATAAATAAAATAGAGAAAGAGGAGATCAATGACTTGGGCTTGCAGTTGAAAAAGCTAGAAAAAGAACAAATTTAATATCCCCAAGGAAATACCAAATTCGAAATACTGAAAACCAAAGGAGAGATTAATAAAATTGAATTAAGAAAACTTTAGAATTAATAAATAAAACCAATAGTTGGTTTTATGAAAAAACTAATAAAATTGATAAACCTTTGGTCAATTTGATTAAAAAAAAGAAAGAAGAAAATCAAATTCCTAATATTAAAAATGAAAGTGGTGAACTCACCTCCAATGAGGAGGAAATTAAAACAATAATTAGAAACCACTTTGCCCAACTTTATGCCCACAAATTCGATAATCTAAAGGAGATGGATGAATATTTTAAAAAATACAAATTGCCCAGATTAACAGAAGAGGAAGTTGAGTACTTTAACAACCCCATCTCAGAAAAAGAAATTGAACAAGCCATCAATGAACTCCCTAGGAAAAAATCTCCAGGGCCAGATGGATTCACAAGTGAATTCTATCAAACATTTAAAGAACAGTTAATTCCAATACTATAGAGACTATTTTTGAAAATTGGGGAAGAAGGAGTCCTCCTAAATTCGTTCTATGATACAAATATGGTTTTGATACCCAAACCAGGAAGAGACAAAACAGAGAAAAAAAAATAGAGACCAATTTCCCTAATGAATATAGATGCAAAAATGTTAAATAAGATTTTAGCAAAACGAATACAGCATCTTATCACGAGATTAATACATTATGATCAGGTAGGATTCATACTAGGAATGCAGGGCTGGTTCAATATTAGGAAAACTATTAGCATTATTCATCACATCAACAACAAAGTTAACAAAAACCACACGATTATCTCAATAGATGCAGAAAAAGCATTTGGCAAAATACAACACCAATTCCTATTAAAAACACTGGAGACCATACGAATTAAGGGAACTTTCCATAAAATAATAAGCGGTATCTATCTAAAACCTTCAGCAAGCATTATATGCAATGGGGATAAGCTAGGTGCATTCCCAATGAGATCAGGGTGAAACAAGGATGTCCATTATCACCTCTGTTATTCAATATGGTACTAGAAATGTTAGCTGTAGCAATTAGACATGATAAAGATATTGAAGGAAGATATTGAAGGAATAAGAACAGCCAAAGAAGAAACTAAGTTTTCACTCTTTGCATATGATATGATGATTTACTTAGAGAATCCCAGAGATTCAAGTAAAAAACTACTTGAAATAATAAACAACATGGCAAAGTTGCAGGTTACAAAATAATCCCACACAAATCCTCTGCATTCCTATATATAAGCAACGAAGTCCAACAGCAAGAGACAGAAAGAGAAATCCCATTTAAAGGTCGGGTAGACAGTATAAAATACTTAGGAGTTTACCTGCCAAAACAAACCCGGGGATTATATGAACACAATTACAAGACACTTTTTGCACAAGTAAAGTCAGATTTAAGTAAGTGGAAAAACATCAGTTGCTCGTGGGTAGGCCATGCTAATATAATACAAATGACAATTTTACCTAAATTAATTTACTTATTTAGTGCCATACCATTTAAACTATCAGATAATTACTTTCTAGAGCTGGATAAAATAATATCAAAATTCATTTGGAAGAACAAAAGGTCCAGAATATCAAAAGGACTAATGAAAAGAAATGCTTGGGAAGGTGGTCTAGTGCTACCAGACCTCAAATTGTACTATAAAGCAGCAATTATCAAAACCACTTGGTATTGGCTAAGAAACAGAGAGGTAGACAAGTGGAATAGACTTGGCACTCAAGACACAGTAGGCAAGGAATATAGCAACCTTCTGTTTGATAAACCCAAGGACCCCAGCTTCTGGGATAAGAACTCACTGTTTGACAAAAATTGCTGGGAAAACTGTATAACAGTGTGGCAGAAATTAGGCATAGACCCATACCTGACACCGTACACAAGGACAAAGTTCAAATGGGTACATGATTTAAGTATAAAGATTGATACCATGAATAAACTGGAGAAGCAAGGAATAGTGTATTTATCAGATCTACGGAGAAGGGAAGAATTCTTTACTAAAGAAGAGATAGAAAGCATTATGAAATGCAAAATGGATAATTTTGATTACATTAAACTGAGAAGTTTTTGCACAACCAAACCCAATGCAACCAAAATTCGGAGGGATGTAGTAAATTGGGAAAGAATTTTACGGCTAAGCTTGGGGATAAAGGCTTCATTTCTAGAATATATAGAGAACTGACTCAAATGTATAATCATGCAAGTCATTCCCCAATTGATAAATGGTCAAAGGATATGAACAGGCAATTTTCAGAAGAAGAAATTAAAGGTATCTATAATCATATGAAAAAATGCTCTAAATCACTTTTGATTAGAGAGATGCAAATCAAAACAACTCTGAGGTACCACATCACACCTATAAGATTGGCAAACATGACAGAACAAGAAAATGATAAATGCTGGAGAGGATGTGGGAGAGTTGGAACACTAATTCATTGTTGGTGGAGCTGTGAGCTCATCCAACCATTCTGGAGAGCAATTTGGAACTATGCCCAAAGGGCTACAAAAATGTGCATACCCTTTGACCCAGCATTATCACTACTAGGACTATATCCCCAAGAGATCATAAAAATGGGAAAGGGTCCCACATGTACAAAAATATTTATAGCAGCACTCTTTGTCATGGGGAAAAACTGGAAATCAAGGGGATGCCCATCAATTGGGGAATGGCTGAATAAACTATGGTATATGAATGTAATGGAGTACTATTTTGCCATAAGAAATGATGAACAAGAAGACTTCAGAGAGGCCTGGAAAGACTTATATGATCTGATCCTGAGTGAAAGGAGCAGAACCAGGAGAACTTTGTGCACAACAACAACCACAGTGTGCGAGAGTTTTTTTTTGGTAGACTTGCAATTTCGTAATAATGCAAGAACTTATTTTAAAAAAAAATCCCAATGGTGGATTTCTAAGGCAAAATGCCTTCCCTACTTAGAGAAAGAAATGTGGAAGTCATTTTCAGAATGTAGCAGATCATGTTTGTGTGTATGCATGTTTTTGTGTATTATGTTTTGATTTGTTATATGATTTCTTCCATTTATTTTAGTTCGACTACATAGCATGACTATAGTGAAAATGTACTCAATAGGAAAGTATATATAGAACCTATACAGAATTGTATGCGGTCGTTGGGGTGGGGAGGGGAGTAGTGGGGGGTAGGTGTGGGGGGGATAAAATTGTAAACCATTAAAAATATGAAAAAATATGAAAAAAAAGAAGAAAAATAAACAAATAAATATTAGCTATTATTATTGAGTTGGGTCAAATCCTGTCTTTGCTGATCTTACTACCTATGTGACCTTGGACAAATCACTTGAGTCAAAATAAGTTTTCTCATTTGCAAAGTGAGAAAGATGGAACAGATATGCTTTGCAGACCTCTTGATCACTAAAAGTTCATTTATCCTATTTTATTTTTTCCACTTTTCCTTTCTTCTTTTCTGCTTTGTCACAATCTTCTGTCTATCTAGAATGTCCTTTGCTCTGTATCACCATCACTTTCATCTTGCAAACAGGGAATACAAACCTCTCATTTTTTTCCTAAAACTTTCTCTTATATAACAGTGCTCAAAATATTCTCTAGAGTATCAGTTTCAATTTGTAAAAGCCAACAGCTATTTACTGAAATTATTACCAAAGGAAGGACTAGAGCACCGTGTCGGTAAATACATAATGTCAGGATAATTTGACTAAGTAAACCCTGTCCAGAAGGGAAATGGAAGTTTCTTCTATTCTTTCTATCCTGTTTCTTAGTCAATTTCTGATCTTCCAGATAAGCCAAGTGAAATAATGTAACTTCCAGAAGAGACCCCATCACAGTTATGCTGTACTAGGACTGGATGAATTCTCCCACTTATGCATTAGGGACTCTTAAGAATATTTTCTTTTGGGCCAGAGCCAAGAGGGGAGAGAAAAGACAGCAATTTCCCTGAACTCCCTCAAATCCCTCCTAGCACCTTTAAATAATGAAATAAAACAATTCCTTGAGCAGCATAGCCAACAAAAAGACAGGGTGAAATAATTTTCCCAACTGAAACAATTTAGAAGGGGCAGGAAAGATCTGTAGCACCTGGGTAAGAGTAGAGCACAGTCCAGAGCTGGCCATACCAGCACAGACCCAGCCCAGAAAACCAAGAAGAGACCTTGGGAGGCACTGAATTAGCAGCAGCAGCTGCTGCTTCTGGAGCTCTCAATCTGCAGGCAGTAAGGGGGTCAAACCATTGAGAGACCTCAGAAGATTCAGAGGTCTCTCTGCTAGTACTGAAGCAGGATTCTGTTGTTTTGCCATACTGGACCAGGATCACAGTCCCAGAGTCTGAAGGAGCACTAGCACACCGCAACTTGTGGCAACAGTGCCCTTGGCACAATTGAGGGGTATAAAGAGTGCTGGTGGTGACTCACAGACCAAAACACAGGCCGGGAGAGCAGTAAACATATTTTTCGTAAGATCATGTCACCTTGGAAGAACTGAAAACTTACAAGTCACTAGAAGTATCTCTAAAAACAGATGCATAAAACCCCTTGAAACCTAGGACAATGAGCACCCCACCATGGAACCCTATTTTAACAAAGAGGTAAAAATCAAGTAATAGGATCAGAAAATAAGCAAGCAACAAAATAAAATTTTGAGCATAGAAAGTTACCCTGATGACAAGGAAGATTAAAAAATACACTCAGAAGAAAAATAACAAAGTAAAAGTTCCCATATCTAAAGCTTCCAAAAATTATACAAATTGGCCTCAGGCCATGGAAGACCCCAAAAAGCATTTTGAAAATTAAATAAAGAAGGTAGAGGAAAAATTGGGAAGAGAAATGAGAGTGATACAAGAAAATTATGAAAAAAGGAGTCAATAACTAGTTAGAGGAGACCTCCCAAAAAAATACTGAAGAAAATAACACCTTATAAAACAGACTAGGCCAAATGCTAAAAGAAGTACAAGAAGCCAATTAGGAGAAGAAGACTTTAAAAAAGCAGAATTGGTCAAAAGGAAAATGAGGCATATAAATTCAATGAAGAAAAAAAAAAAAGATCCTTAAAACGTTGAATTGGCCAAATGGAAAAGGAGGTACAAAAGCTCACTAAAGAAAATAATTCCTTGAAAATTAGAATGGAGCAAATATAAGCTAATGACTTTATGAGAAATTAATTAACAACAAAACAAACCCAAAAGAATGAAAAATAGAAAACAATGTGAAATACTTTACTGGAAAAACAACTTACCGGGAAAATAGATCCAGGTGAGATAATTTAAAAATAATTGGACAGTCTGAAAGCTATGATTTGAAAAAAAGAGCCTAGTCATGATTTTTCAAGAAATTATCCAGGACACCGCCCTGATGTCCTAGAACCAGAGGATGAAAGAGAAATGGAAAAAATGCATTAAGCACTTCCCAAAAGAGATCCCCAAATGCAAACTCCAAGGAGTATTATAACCAAATTTCAGAGTTCCAGGTCAAGGAGAAAATATTACAAGCATCCAGAATGAAACAATTCAAGTATTGTGGAGCCACAATCAGGGTAGTATGAGATCTTCTACATTAAAGATTTAGAGGACCTGGAATATGACATTCCAGAGGACAAAGGAGCTAGGTTTACAACCACCAATCACTATCCAGAAAAACTCAGTATTGTGCTTTAGGGGTGAGGGGGGAGTAAATGGACAATCACTAAGAATGAGGACTTTCAAGCATTCTTGATGAAAAGAGCAGAGCTGATAAGAAAATTTAACTTTTACGTACAAGACTCAAGAGAAATATAAAAAAGTAAAGGGGAAAGGAAAATCATCAAGGTTTTAATAAGATCAAACTGTTTACATTCCTACATGGGAAGATGACTCTTCTAACGCTTAATAAGTTTCTCATTATTAGGGCTGTTAGAAGGAGTAGATAGATATAAATAGAGGGCACAGGTGTAAGTTGAAAATGTATGAATGATATCTAAAAAAAATTAAGGGGTGATAGAGTAATGTACTAGGAGAAACTGAAAGGGAGAGATAGAATAGGGTAAATTATCTCACACAAAGGAGATTTAAAACAAGCAAATACAGTGGAGGGGAAGAGTGAGGAGGTGATGGGGAGTGAGTGAACCTTAATCCCATCAGAATTGGCTCAAAGAGGGAATAATATACACATGCAATTGAGTTTAGAAATCTATCTTACCTTACAGGAAAGAAGGAGAGGGGATAAGAGAAGAGGAGGGAAGATAGAAAGAAGGGCAGATTGGGAAAGTGGGTAGTCAGAAGCAAAACTCTTTTGAGGAGGGACAGGGTGAAAGGAGAGAGAAAACAGAACAAATGGGAGAAATGGGATGGAGGGAAACAGAGTTAGGAATAGTAACTGTGAAAAATATTTCGAAGTCAATTTCTCTGACAAAGGTCACATCTCTCCAACTTGTAGAAAATTAAGTCAAATTTCCAAACATAAAAGCCATTTCATAATTGATAAATGATCAAAAGATATGAACAGTTTTCAGATGAAGTAATGAAAGCTACCTATACTCATTAAAAAGAAATATTCAAACTCATTATTGATTGGAGCAAGGCAAATAAAACAATTCTGTGGTAATACCTCATACCTATTAGATTGGCTAATAGGACTGAAAAGGTAAATGGCAAATGTTGAAGGGGATGTGGGAAATATGAAATTTTAATGCACTACTGGTGGAGTTGTGAATTGATTCAATCATTTTGCAGAGCCATTTGGAACTGTGCCCAAAGTTTTATAAAACTATGCATGTACTTTGACCCAGCAATACCACTACTAATCTTGTATTAAAAAATGGATTAAAAAAAAGGAAAGAGGACCTACATGTAGAAAAACATTTATAGCAGAACTTTTCTTGGGGCAAAGAATTGGAAATTGAGGGGTCATCCATCAATTGGGAAATGGCTGAACAAATTGTGGCATGTGATTATGATGGAATATTATTGTGCTATGAGAAGTGATGAGCAGGTTGATCTCAGAAAAACCTGGAAAGACTTGCATGAGTTGATGCAAAGTGAAATATACCGTGTACAAAGTAATAGGAATATTATGAGAAGATCAGCTATGAATCACTTAACTATTCTCAATAATGCAACGATCCAAGACAACTCTGAAAGACTTACAATGAAAAATATTTTCTATCCCCAAAGAAAGAACTGATGATGTCTCAATACAGATTAAAGCATACTATTGTTTTATATAAACTTTCCTTATTTTTCTTGAAGAGGTTTTTTGTGTATGTTTTCTTTCATAACATGACTATTATGGATATGCTTTGAATAACAACATATGTATAATCTATATCAAATTGCTTGCCTTCTCAATGAGTGGGGGATGCGGAAGGAGGAAGGCAGAGAATTAAGAACTCAATATTTTAAAAAGAAATGATAAAAATTGCTTTTTACATGTAACAGAAAAAAATAAAATACTAAATATTTTTAAATTGTTATTTTCTTTGTATCTAACTACAAAAATATGACAATGCCTAGAGATACCTAACCTGTCTTCTGGGCATAATCACAAGATCTATTATTCCTTCTTGTGTTTAAGAGCAAGTTATTTCTCTGTCTTCTAAAAACATCTAACATTTAAATTCTATCAAAAAGAACAGAAATGAAAATTCAAGTTTTAAAGAGACATTTTAAAAATTAACTTAACCCCTTTTCTATAGATAATCACAGTGGTGACACAAACTAGATGGGTAACCAGAGTAAAAAGGGTTAAAATGGGATGGGAAGAGTATAAATTGATCATTAGAAATCCTCCAAACCACTTATAGATGCAGCACTGTGGAGGAAAATCTAGCTGTATTTGTGGGATAGGGTTGTTTTTGTTCTATAATTAGTTTTTATATTTTACAGATGTAAAAATGTTGACTTTCTTACTATCCCAAAAGAGGTTAATTTGTGCATTTTAACTGTCATCCTAGACCACCATGTAAATGACAATAATAATTCCTTTTTTTTGCTTTTAAAAGTTTGCTATTTGTGAGCAACAACAAATGAGATGTAGCATGGGATACAGGTTAGTGAAATGGTCTTGATGTCCTGAAGATGTAAGGTCAAATCTTGACACAGGAAGCCACTTAACCTCTCAATGGCCCAGGTAGTACTCCAGGACTCTTCAGTTTCTTTCCTTTTTTTTTTTGTATCAAGAAAGATATTAAAAATGGAGTTCAGAGTAGGGAAGGCCTATGTTCCCTCCCCTGAAGTACAGAGTAGCTTCCAGCATGGCCACCAGAAGGACTACGACCAGGTTAGTATGACTCTGGACCCTGACAGAATTCTGAACTTTGTATTTCTCAAGATATCATCCCCTGGCCATGTTCTCCTCTCTGATAGGCCCTTCCTCACACAGCTCCTTGGGCCTTCGAATTAATTTCTGACCTTTAACCTGTCCATGCTAGGTCACAACCTCCATCAAAGTGTGGAAATAGGACTTACTTCCTGTTTTCTCACAAACTCTCTCCTTCTCTTTATGAAAATTTTGTTTCCACACCTAAATCCAAAGAATATCTCCTCATTTTCCTTCCCCTTTGAACTCTTCCCTTCATCTATCTCCCATTTACATGAATACGGGAAGGGAGCAAAGGCAATCAACGCATTGACAAATTACAAGGGGGCAGTCCCCATGTTATAAGTACAGATACAGAAATTCAAAGGAAAAGGCAAATTAATGAACGGTGCATTTAGAAGTTCCATCTCATACAGCAGATCTGGGAAGGAACATCATCTGAAGCAGTTTTCTGGTCTGGATGCTCGTTCAAGCAGTCTTCAGCACATCATCTCAGCATTTTCTTCCCTTTATCTTCTTGTGGAAATCCAGATGTTCACTGTCCTACAAAACTGACTTTAATACAATTTTAGATGATCATTCCTAAGCTTTATACACATCACTCCTACAAAATCAAAATTTGAACTTTGGTCAATTGTCATGTTTAAGAAATTTACAGTAGAACCCTACTTTTACATTTTACATTAATTCACTATTCATTTCCCCCATTAGGAAGATGAGATTTCACTAGAATCTGTAGCAGACTCCAGTATTTACATAAATACAATAAATAATCATTTTTTAATACAGTATGTATCACATCAAAAAACAATTACAACTTTTGGTCATATGATGTTTCTTTTAAAGCATTTACAATACAGACCACAAATCATTTTTCTTTTAACATTAACCAACTGAGACAAAATAATAACTATGTATGTTAACCTCATAGGTCCTCTATCTAACAGTTTCCATGTTATCAATAAGAATTAAAGGACCCTAACTTATTGCTGTTGGTCTAAAATTTTAAGCCTAATAGCTTAATTTTAGAATTAACCGCAAAGGTTCCCCAGCCAACAATCCATTATTTAATAGATCTGGTATTATGCTTACAAAATTTTTGATTATAGGGAAATTGCCACTAAGAGTAGGGACATTTCAGGGAAACAACATCTCCCTACCTTCATGTCAATTCCAGGCAGGAGTAAATTGTCAACTGGCATTCAGCCAGGCTTAAGTGGGCGTCATTGTGTCAGTGGGAAATTGAGTCAGGAGAATCCTACCTCAGTCCACACTGAACAGCCATTCTCTCAATTTTCCCATGAGACCACCTTTTTTGCAGTTCATACCGGCATCTCATAGGCTTGTTGACATCATGGATCAGTGGCTCAAACTACCTGTCTTGGTATCCATACCTGGAGTTAGACTCAGAAGAAGTCAGCTAATAGTCCCATAAAATCTTAAAATAGCAAGCTCCAATAATCAGTTTCAGACATGACTATAACTTCACACTGGCTAAAGAACGTCTTTTGAAGCAAGTCTTAAGTGGCTTTCATTCCTGTCTATACATGTTCTAGTTCCTGATTAAATAACAATCAAAAGTTATTGCTCTAATAGATTTACATCTGTTTCCCAAACTACTTTTTCCCTTTCTAACCCTGCTCAATATAAAAGAATGAGCTACACATATGATAAATTCAAACACTAATTTCAACTTCTGTTCATGAAATAAATTCAAATTAAAACAAACATTTAACTTTTCCATCAATGCCAAATATTACCAGGTTACCTACCTCTAAGAAACTTAGACTGAAATTATTTTCTCCAAACTAAAGATGTCTCTGAATTAGTCTCAGTAGCTTGATTTAATCAATAGTATTTAACCAACCAGGTCTTTCTTACAGGTAAAGACTTTATTCCAAATTGGGACCTTTGTCCATTACCCCAAAAGGCCCTGCAAACCTTTCCTTGAAAACTCTTTGGTTTCCTTCACTTGAACTGGCTCTCCTGAGGTCCACTCTATCACTATGCCCAAATCTCTGTTCTACTTCCCACTCTTAATCCTATCAATCCAAATCTCCAAGTTACTGGTCACTCCCATCAAGACCATTCCTGGAGCCCCCAGACTGCCTACGGTCACCCTGGACTCCTTCCTTAGTCATTCTGTGGTTAAGATACAATTACAGTTAATTTTAAATCAATGATATAACATCACACTTATACTTTGGTTTCTTTTCCTTTATCTAATAATTCCCATAAAATTTACAAACAATGGTTCCCAGCGATTTTATCTTACATCTTAAATTTTTCCTAAAAGCCAATCACTGGAGATCATTTCTGTACATTTTCAAATTCTCACCAAAGCAAATTCTTTATACAATTTCCTCAGCTGTTGGGGTTGTACTTTTTGACTAGCATGAGGACTGCTCCTTTCCACACATATACACACAGTGTACCACCTTTAGGTTTTAGCATTAGAATTATAAACAGCAAACTTACAATTTTCATAAGTGATAACACAATTATTTTAGCTCTGTACATAAACAATACATTTCAATTGATATCATTTCCATTTTCAAATCATATAAAAATTATTGACAAAAGGATGGGCTGTTTTACCAAGTGCATACAAGCAACTGGCTGGCTTCTCTATCTTGACCCATCCTCCTTTGTCCTCTATCCATGACTGTGTCTATGTGCTGAAACTAGATATTTCCAGACTGTAACTGCTGTCCCCTCACTAGAATTAGGATAACTTCTACTAGCTGGTTTTGAAAAGGGACAGAGTTTTCCTTTTCTCCCTGAGTAATTTCCTTATTTTTTTTTTTGAAATTGTACTTGCAAGGAGGAGCCAAGATGGTGGAGTAGAAAGATACACATTCCCTTAGCTCTTACCCCACATCCCATAAAACACCTGTAAAGAAGAAGCCTCAACAAATTCTAGAGCAGCAGAAGCCACAGAACAACCTAGTGGAGGTGATTTCTGTTCCAGAGAGACCTGAAAAACCTACAGGAAAGGTCTGTCATGCACCTGATCCAGAGCAGAGCCCAGTCCTGCCTTGACCATGCAGCAATGAGAGGAGCAGATCTGAGCAGGCTTCAGGGACGAAATCTTCAGCGTTGGCTCAGATCCCTCAACACACAGGCGCCAAAGGTCAGTGAGAGGGTCTTTTCAAATGGCTGAGAGGGGAGCAGGGTGTCCTCATAACTCAGACCCCCTCAGGAGGCAGCAGCAGAGGCAGCAGCAGAGGCAGCAGCAGACAGGGGCTCCCAAAGCAGGCAGTGGCCCTCATCCATTGTTGAAGGTCTCCTCATAAACACCCTGAGGGAACTGAACCAGGTGTGGCAGATCTGCCCCAACTTGAGCAGTAGAACTTAATCTCACGCAGAATAGAAGCCCTGCCCCTGCTGAAAAGCCCTAGGCTTGGGAGCAGTGCATTTGAATCAGGCCCTAAGCACCAGCAGGGCAGAAATGGAGGCAGGATAGTTGTGGAGAAGAAACTCAGAAGTCCAGAAACCAGCTGGGAAAATGCCCAAAAAAGGGGAAAAGAAAGACTAAATAAGGTTACTTTCTTGGGGAACAGGTGTCTCTCCCCCATCCTTTCAGATGAAGAAGAACAAGGCATACTGTCAGAGGAAGTCAAGACCTCTGCCCTCAAAGGGAACTTAAAATGGTCCCAGGCAATAGAAGACCTTAAAAAACAAGTTAGCAGCTTACTAAAGGAGAACCAAAAAAATTCTGAAGAAAATAACAGCTTTAAAAAGAAGCTAACTCAATTAGAAAAGAGGTCCAAAAAGCCAATGAGGAGAAGGAGGTTTTAAAAAGCAGAATTAACCAAATGCACGAGAAGGTTCAAAAGCTCACTGAACAAAATAGTTAGTTGACGGAGAGAATTGAGTTCAGGGAAATGAATGACTATGAGTTAAACCAAGAAGTTAGTAAACAAAACCAAAAATTTGAAAAAATAGAAGATAAGGTGAAACAACTCATTGGAAAAACAGAAATAGATCCTGGCAAATAGATCCAGGAGAAATAATTTAAAAATTATTGGACTACCTGAAAGCCATGATCAGAAAAAGAGCTTAGACATTATCTTCCATGAAATTATGAAGGAAAACAGCCCTGATGTTATAGAAGCAGAGGGCAAAATGGATATTGAAAGAATTCATCGATCACCTCCTGAAAGAAACCTGAACAGAGAAACTCCTAGGAATATTGTGGACAAATTTCAGAGTTCCCAGAGCAAGGGAAAATATTGCAAGCAGCTAGAAAGAAACAATTTGAGTACTGTGGAAACACAATTAGGATAACAAAGAATCTGGTAGCTTCAACATTAAAGGACTGAAGGGCTTGGAATGGGATATTTCAGAAGTCAAAGGAACTGGGATTGAAACCAAGAATCACCTACCCAGCAAATCTGAATATAATACTTCAAGGGAAAAAATGGTCATTCACTGATATAGAAGACTTTCAAGATTTCATGTTGAGGAAAAGACCAGATCTGTATTTAAAAATTTGACTTCCCAAGACAAGAATCAAGAGAAGCATGAAAAGGTAAACAGAAAAGAAAAATCATAAAAGACTCTCTAAAGCTAAACTGTTTACTTTACTACATGGAAAGAAAATATTTTTAACTCTTGAATCTTTTCTCAGTATTTGGATAGTTGGAGAGATTGTACATACACACACAATCACACACACACACATAGATAGATAGAGAGTACAGGGTGTATTATATCAGAAAAGATGATATCCACACACAAAAATAAAATAAAATAAAATAAAATAAAATAATTAAGGGGTGAAGGAGGAAAATTTCAGGAAAAGAAAAGGAGTAATGGATTGAGGCAGGCTATAACTCATAAAAGAGATAAGAAAAATCTTATTCAATGGAGGAGATAAGGGAGAAGGGGAGGGGGAAAAATAAAGCTACTCTCCCCACATGTGGCTGAAAGAGAGAACACCATGCTCACTAAATTTGATATGAAAATTTATATCGTACCACAGGAAAGTAGGAGAGGAGGCAACAAGTGGAGCAATGGGAATGTTAGAAGGGAGGGCAAATGGGAGAAGGGAGCCACTAGAAATAAACACTTTCAGAAGGGACAAGGTCAATTGTAGGTGGGAAAAGTAAGGGGGGATACGGTAAGACAGAGGGCAATATAATTACTATTATACAACACAATTATTATGGAAATATTTTGCAAAAGAATACATATTTTGTCTGTATTGAATTGCTTCCCTTCTCAGTGGGGCTGGGGAGTGGGGGGAAGGAGAGAAGTTGGAATTCAAAGTATTAGAAACAAATGTTGAAAATTTTTATTGCATATAATCGGGAAATAAGGAATACAGGGATAGGGGAATGGAAATTTATCTTGTCCTGCAAGAAAAGAGAGAAGATGGGGATAGGAGGGGGTGGGGTGTGATGCAAGGGAGGGTACATTGAGGGAAGGAGTAATCAGAATGCAAGGTATTAGGAAGCAAGGGGAGGAGATTGATGGAGAGAAAAATTGGACATGCTACAAAGTGAGGTAAAAGCAATTAGTATTAAAACAATAGACAATTAATTACTGAGAATAAATCAATGACATCTTTAGTTTGGAGAAAAAAATTTCAGTCTAAATTTCCTAGAGGAAGGTAACCTTGGGTAAAATTTGGCATTGATGGAAAAATCAAGGTTTTAATGGTAAATTTGATTTTATGATTGCCATTTAATCAGGAAGTAGAACAAGTATAGAAAGGCATGTAAGCCACTTAAGACTTGCCTCAAAAGATGTTCCCTAGCCAATGTGAAATTATAATCATTTTTGAAAACTGGTTATCGGAACTTGCCATTTTTAGATGGTATGGGACTATTAAGTGACTGTTCTTCTGAGTCTTACTCCAGGTATGGGTAGCAAGAAAGGCAATCTGAGCCTCCAATCCATGATGCCAGTAAGCTGATGAGATGCTGGTATGAACTACATAAGGTGATCTCAAGGGAAGGGTGGGAGAGTGGCTGCTCAGCATGGACTGAGGTGGGATTCTCCTGACTCAGTTTCCCCACTGACACCTGGCAGACTTTAAGCCTGACTGAATTCAAGTGGATAATCTAATCCTGCCTGGAATTGACATGAAGTTGGGGTGATATTGTACCCCTGCAATGTCCTTACTATTGGTGGCAATTTCCTATAGTGAAAAGATTTGTAAGCTTAATACCAGATCTATTCAATTATAGGTTATTGGTAGGGGAAAATCCGAGGTTGTCTAAAATTAAGCTACTAGGCATAGGACTTTAGACCAACAACAAGAAGTTAGGGTCCTTTAATTCTTAGTAATACTGTGGAGACAATTAGGTCAAGAGTTTGTGAAGTTAGCAACATAAATATTATTTGTGTCTCAGTTGGTTAATATTTTTTAAAAAATTATTTTGTGGTGCACATTGTAAATGCTTTAAAAAGAAGTTTCACCTGACCAAAAGTTTGAATTGCTTTATCTGTTATTGACTGTGTTAAAAAATAAATAAAAAAAAAGAAAGAAAATTTACTTGCTTTTCAAGTGCAATTCTTGAGCCTTTTAAACAAGTAAGTTATCATATGATCTCTCTTTCCCTTATCCTCACTCTTCTGATAATCCCATTCTGGGTATTGTGAGGTCACCACTATCCAATAGATCAGCTGACAACAGAGGAGAGGAATGGGTTAGCAGGGGAAATACCCAGAGATTTCTGTGGGAATGGGGCCTGAGGCCTGAGCAAAGTTGCCTCAGGGAGAGGGGCTACAGAGGATCACACCTCAGCAAGACATGTTGCTAGGACCCAGAGAAAGCAAGAGGGTCAAAGCCCTGAGGGCCATAAGGAAGCAATCATCAAAAATGTCCAGTTGACCCCCATTGCTCCCTCTGAGGGGCAGTTCTAGCTACAAGCATTTCACAATCTTTCCTGAGAATAGGGTCCTAAGAGAACTCTCAAAGACCGTAATGTAGGAAACTTCTATTTATTTTCCTTCTGGGCATACAGTGTAATTCTAATTGTAAGAGTATTCATTTTTAAAGTCCCCAAAATGGGCCATGCTTCATGGCCCTCTAGGCAATACTGAGGCCAAAGAGTATTGCAAAAGAACACCAGCTTTTTCCTTTAAGTTCTTTAGAAAAACTAAATTTTGTAAAAGACAAACCCAAAGGCATATTTTGGGGGATTGAGTACAGGCATGGAGCTGGAAGTCTCTCCCTCCATAAAAGAAGGTGTGGGAATAAGTCTTGGAAAAAGATGTAAGAGAAAAGAGGTTTCCCTAATTCCCTAGCATTGAGGGAATTCAGAGAGTTGGGCACACACTTCCCAATAGGGTGTCCATCTTTGCCCATGATTTAGATGGTGTGCCTAGGTCCATGATCTCAAATATAGACACTGGACCAAAAACCTGAGTGCAAGGTTCTAGCTTCTTGACCTACTGGGACCTGGGGTCAGGTCTGAAAATCACTTCCAAGATGTTTGGAGAGGGAGAAGGAGAGAAGGAAAAGAGAAGCTTCCATATGTTCCAGCCTTGACTGGAGAGGAATTGTAGTTCTTTGTCTCTTATTTTCCAATCCCTATAAAATCATAAAACCTTTATATAACAAATTAACTTACAAATACAAATTGGGTTGGCCTTCCAAAAAACATATAAAATATTTTACAAAGCATTTCTTAATACAACAAATATTTTCCTCCCTTAAGAAAAGTTTACAATTTATTATGGCACTCTTGAAACTAATTGACAAAAATCACAAGAAAAAAACCTAAAACCAAGGCCTTTTCACATTTGTCCATAAGCTTCCTTTTACAAAAATACTTTTGTAAATTTGTGATTCATAGCAAAAATAATTTTAGTTAAAACTGCCTTCTTAACAGAAGAAATAAACTTTTAACATACTTAATACCTCCTTAGATGCAAGAGGCTTGAAAATCACACCCATATATAAAAATATATGTGTGTGTGTGTGTGTATCTGTATATTTATGTAAGGATTCTAATTTTCCCAGTAGGAATTCTATAACACAGAAACTCTTACACAGAATTCATAACAGCTTATTTTTTTTTACCAGTTCATCATTAATTTAACAGTGCAGTTCCTAACATTTAGATTTACTTAGAAATCTAAAACTGTTTAAGTTTACTTAAAACTTTAAAATAAGCCATTGCCCATTCAGCTGAATGCATTTCCACCTCATCTTGCACAGTAACTCTACTGTTATATAGCAAACATCAGCATTGTCGCTGCTTATATATAACCAAATATAAGTTTCAAATTATCAGATTTCTATCATATCCTTTTTAAAATCCCAATGTACATATAACAAAATCCAAATCTGAAAATTGTGTAACCATTACCACTAGATTAATGTTGCATCTAACATATACCCATCCCTGTGTCAAGCCTTTTAGAATCATATATGCCAAATAGTAATATCTTTTCTTCTGAATCCTGATAGGAAGAGCATTCTCATATGTTGCTTTGTATTCGTTTTTTTTTTTTTTCCTTAAATAAAAGAAAACTTCCCTACAAGGACCATGTGGCTGGCCATTTTCAGCTCTGAACAGCCTACTCCCTTTTACTCTACTTCCTTAAGGAGCTGAGACAACATCCTCTTGCTCCCCTCCCCTCAACGTCCACCAGACTAGGAGCTTAGCCAGTTAACTCTGAGTAACCTCCCCCTTGTGCACTTGATCTGAGCACATGGACAGAGTTAATGTTTCTAAAAGAAATCCCTGAAATTCTAAAGTGAATTCACAATTTTAAACACGTTATCTTTTGGTATCAGATACATTGACCCAATTCAAACCTAAAGTACAGATTTTAGTTCTGAGATCTCATTAAATCAAAACTCAACTTTTGACTCCAGAGTATTTTACTCTGCTAATTTGCATTACAAAAGAAATCTTCTTTTAGATAAGGTATGGAATGCCCTGAACCTTTCCCAGATTCAAAAAAAAGATTTGAATCAGATTAATTAAAGAGCCTCCTTGCCCAGGCAAAAGGCCTAAATAATTTAATACTGACAAAGTGTGACTTCCAAACATGAAGCATGGGAGCTTAATAACTAAGAGTAATAATTATAAATAACAGCAAACAATTTTTAAATGTTTAAATGCAATAACCTTCCATAACTTTGTCTATTGGTTTCCCAATCAACTAAACATTTTCTGAATTGAGAGGGGGAAGGAAGGAGTACAAGTTCCAAGCATATCCCACACATATTCCTCCCCTCTTTTTATATTTCAAAGGAATCAGTCCTCCCTCACTCAAAACAAAGTCAAGTGCAAGTCATGTCATTATTTCACTAAAGGCATGGACTTCTCCGGCAACGAAGGACAAACATACCCACATACACATTTCAAAGGAACCAAGTACTCACCACCTCTTGCAGCTTCTTTGTTCCTTAAAAAGAAATCTTAAGAGGTTAAGAGCCTAACAATTTAATTTAATTTAACAATTTAACTAATAGAAAATTAAATTTAACATTTTTTTTTAAGTTGAATACTCTGCAAAGAGCCAAAATCTTTCTTTTCATGTTCACAACCTGGCCAGGGTTCTAGAATGTAGAAAGAAAAATATTTTTTTAAGCAACTTCTTAAAAGTTTTCAAACTTTCTGTTAACACCATTATCAAGCCAAACAGTAAGTCATTCTCTCTCTCTCTCTCTCTCTCCCTCTCCCTCTCCCTCTCCCTCTCCCTCTCCCTCTCCCTCCTTCCCTCCCTCCCTCCCTCCCTCCCTCCCTCCCTCTCTCTCTCTCTCTCTCTCTCTCTCTCTCTCTCTCTCTCTCTCTCTCTCTCTCTCTCTCTCCCTCTCTCTCTCCCTCTCCCTCTCCCTCTCCCTCTCCCTCTTCCTTTCTCTCTCTCTCTCTCTCTCTCTCTCTCTCTCTCTCTCTCTCTCTCTCTCTCAACCCCCCTCCCCCTCTAGCCCACTCACTCCTCTGAGGCTGCTGTAATCACAGAGGGAAGGAGATGGGGAAATTAAGAGATAGCAGAACTCCAAGAGAAAGTACAGCCACAGCCCTTGCTACTCTGACTGCATTTACAAGTTAACAAAACACTTCACAAACACACAGCCCAACACAGAACAGATAGAGCAATATGGATCCTCTCTTTTTAGGAAATAAACTAATTTTAGATTAGACTGGTCAAAATTCAACTATTCATCTCAATTTACTCCAACTCCAAGCCAATTCTATGGATTAAATTTCTCCCTAATAAGCTCACTCCAGCTTCAGGGCCAACCATCTAGAGGTCCCAACACCAGATGGCTTAGGAAAATGCTGGTCATTAGCTGTTGAGCTTAGTCCCTGGACCCTAGCAACCACCAGAGTTCTTTTGACCTGGGAGCAGATCAAAGCCTCCCTATATCCCCAGGGGTTCTCCTTTCCTCTATGGCTCAAAGTCTCAGGATTCTGTCGAAGTTTTCTCTATTTGCTTACTGCCAATAAAACAAAACTTCCAGACAGGAAAAAGTGGCCAACAAAGAGTTTGCCACTCCAAACTCCCCTTCCTCAGTAAAAGACTGATCCAAAGTTGAAGCTCCAAGGGTTACATGTTCTTCATTCAGTATACTAACTTACATGGTCCACCAGCAAAGTTTTCTCCCTTTCATCCTTCCCTTGAACTCCTACCTGTGATCCCAGATCAAGTGATTGGACTGGAGGAGATGTGGCTTACAGGGACCGTAAAAAAAACTTTCTTACAGGAGTACTTATCACAAAAATTTAATCTCACTTCCTCCATGGCAGCAAGTCGGGTGCCCCTCATTTGGCGGACCCCCACTTTGTGTGCCATGTTTGTTAGAAATGAACTTGGCACATTAAAAAGTTATCAAGAAAAATTTATTAAAAATGGAGTTCAGAGGAAGGAAGATCTATGCTCCTTCCTCTGAAGGAACGGATAGCTTCCAGCATGGCCACTGGAAGGACTGTCAGGGACTCTTAAGTTTCATGGAAGATAGAGATCTGCTTTGGTAGTGGGAGTTCCTTCACTGAGAATTTCCTATACAAATTAATTCATAAGTCCATTTATCCTCAAAGAAAAACTATATAGAGGCCTTCTGTTATTCCCAAATCTTAATTTACTATTTACACAGAATCAACCAACTCCACTTATTTTTGCCATTTATTAGTCAGTACTTCAGAGAATCCATATTCTCACTGAAGCTGGTGGTCCCTCTACCGATAAAAATGGAAATTGGAATATCGCATCTCACCTTTGGGTCAGGTTTTTATAGCTTTTGAAACAGATGGGAGATTAGATAGTATCTAACCCAGCCTCTTTTTCTTTTCTTTTACAATGAGTTTCCTTATCTCAACCAAATTGCAAGTGAAAGAGGCATTCATAGTTCTGATCCCTCTACTTGTTGCACATGAGCTTTGATCTGCCCTATTTCTGAAATAGGCTAGTTTGCCCTTCCTGAGGCAGTTGCTCACTCTCAGGGACTCACCCTGTAGTGAGATACTGTGGACGTCACTTGTCCATTTCAGTTCAGAAATCCTGAACTCAAGCAATTCACTAGCTTCAGCCTCTTCCTTAACAGAAATTAAAAGTTTAAAAAAAATGTTTTCAGAACACAGTCAGACATCCTTCATTATATAAATCAGGCAGAGGAAGTACATTGTCACATCAGCAGCAATTGGTAGAACAAAGACTTGAAACAATGTTTTCTGACTACAAATCCACTCTATACTACACAACTCTTGTGTAATGTTTGAATATGTCCTTAAATAAGTTTTCACAAAGGATGCTTTCAAGGAGCTGAAGACTTTTCTCTAAGCTTTTCTTTTGGTTTTTAAAAATTTTTTTCTGCTTGCCAGCGTAATACAGGGGCTCTCCATCTCTCTGTTTAGTTTCTCTTGCATTAGCTCTTATGGGTCAAAGAAAGTCAAGTCAGTCAATTAACAAGCATTTATTGTTTCTATTTACCAGGAACTACACTGTTAGAGATAGAAAGAAAAACAAAATAATCTGCCCTCCAGAAGCACTCTATACAAGGAAGAAATTCAATTCAGTTCACTTCCTGATTCCAAGGCTGACTTTGTACCCATTTCTACACATTCTCTCATGATGTTTGTCATGTTGCCATTGGCCTCCCTCCCTGCTAGTCTCAAATTAAATTTATATGTAACAATGTTTTGAATCTGAAAGTTTCCACATCATAGCAAATAATTATTTAAGAAATGACCTCATAATACTTCCGATGAAATATACATGGGGAGAGAAGATGGCAAAAAAAGTTTCAGGTTTAGGTATCTATATATGCTAAAGAAGAAAAAATGGTTAAAAATATAGAGGAGTGCTAGAGTATGAAGGGCCACCAATGACATGCTTAGTCATTTACAATGGTCTTGAATGTTGTTCTAAATAATAAATACATACATCACTGGAGGTCTTCTAGAAAAGGCAAGGTGACAAGTAGTAGGTTATTTTGTAGAGTGGATTTTTCAACAGGAATTAATTGGACTGGATGAACTCGAATTTCCCACTTCAAGTTTCTTACTCAGATTCTGTGACTTTGTAATTTTTTTAGAGATAATGCAAATTCACTACAGAGTTTTGAGAAGTATTTATTAGACTTTTGAAATATAAAAATACTAATGACTTCTTATCTTTACCGACATAATCAGAACTATTGTAATACTTCTATAATTTGTGGCCCTGATTCCAGGTTCTCTTCTTTCTCATTTTCAGCATATAATCTTCCTATGGTACAAATAATGTATATTGCTCACAAGCCCCAGAATGCTTACTATTCCCTTGTTGCTTTGAGGATAAAGTACTACAGTCCTGAACCTAACTTTAAAGCTGTCAACAATATGATTTCCCCCTAATTTTCTGCCCTTATCATATACAGCTCAATTTTATACAGTTTATATCCTAGCCTACATTGAACAGACCTTCTACCACCTTACCCTCTTCCTTCAAATGTTTTCAGTCTTTAAATCTACTTCTCAGAATTCTTTTCTTTCATTCCCTCTAAACATTGTACCTCCACTGTGCTTTCCTTGATACACAGCCCAGCCATTAAATCTTGAATTATAATGTATTTATTTATCCATGTATATATGGAATTACCCAATTCTATGCAACAGCAGAAATTATATTTTATGTGCTTACAGACATATTATTTTGACCTCAAATAATATAAGTTCATTAAGGGCAGAATCTGTTTTATTTCATTAATTGGGATGACAGATTCTCAATGCCAACAACAACAGCTCGCACACATTAGAATGATAACAAATGATTATTGATTTCTATTCAATTTAGTGCCATCAGTGAACATTTAATAGAGAAAATATATTTATGTTCTTGACAGATCTTAATGTTGATACCTAATACTTGAGATACCTAACAGAATTTGTTGTTCAGTTACAATGATTTTTCCTCCATTCTAATTTATTTCTAATCATCAGCAACATTAAACCAGATCTAGCTAGAGGGTAAAAAACAAACCAAAAAATTGACATACTTTACTTATTAAAAGTTTTAATTTACTAGAATAAGTTGCGCAGAAATATAAGTTTCTCTGGATTCCCTCCTACACCCAACAGAACTAATATTGGGAGTGAATTCAGAGTTTGTGCCTCTTATAACCAATTGAAAAATGGCCAAGAAATTCCTATTGTTGTTGCTCTTTCAATATCCTCAAGATACTGTGCTCACTGTGATGGAAAATGCAGTTTTAATGTGACAGATTACGATTTAACTGGGTTTCTGCAGCAAGAAAAGAATGAAAGCCATAATGACGAATGTGGCCACAGTTTGGTATAGTTATCTTACCTTCTATAGCAGTCTCTGGAATTTATAGGCTCATTGCTTGGAAAAGAACCAGTAAAAGATTAATATGGGTTGCTGGAAATATGAATATTCCTTCTCCATTTTTTCTCTAATCTGTCAATAGTCAAATTAGTGATCTTTTCACTTTTGCGGTGTTGATCAATCATGGAAGCCATGCTAGACAAGGGTAATTCTTGGTGTTCATTCCCTAAGGATATACGAATTAAAACATTCTTCCACTTGTATAATTGTCTTAAATTAAGCATGAATTATGGAACAACAGTGAGAATTGTCAGTGCTTGAAAAGAACTTGCAATCTCTTTCCTCACCTCCAAAAATTTGTGCCAGGTTAACTCCAAGGGATCATTTTACCCTTATGCATTATAGCTCCATGGTGCTTTTCTGCTAAGGTTTTAAGAGAAAAATTGTTGCATTAAGTTCCCTGAAAGTTTCTAAACTCTGATAAGAATGGGGAAGTGAAAATGATCAGCTTTTTCTCTCATAAACTCTCTGCAATCTTTCTGTACAGAACAAAAACGGACATCTACCTACATGTCACAAAAGCATGATACCCGGGCATCTTTTTTCTTGGTGACCTCACTTAACCCAATTTCCCCTCAAAAAAGGCAGGCCTATTTGTTTTTTCTTTTCCCAGAGTATGGGCTATAACCTCTTACCTACTACTCACCACTTCTTTACAAAATCTTAGAGATCACAATGGTGTTTGTATTGAGGGAGGGTGTGTGTGTGTGACTCCTACTATTCAATATTCAATATCCAACAATACAATGGTAAATCCCAGTGTGTGTGTGTGTGTGTGTGTGTGTGTGTGTGTGTGTGTGTGTAATCCCCAGAATCCCCACAGGAGTTATATTCTAATTTATATTAGATCAGTCCTTCTGACAATATCAACTCATAAACAAAATATTTACTAAATCATAAAACAAAATTAATTATAATCATAGCTCAAAAGAAGGCAAATCAGGAATGATCAACACATTTATTCTAAAAAAGAGCAGAACAGGAACAACCATAACAATAATATCAATATGCCCATAAATTTTGAGCCTTTCATCACTGCATAAAGCATCTGTGGCCAAGACTGAACACAAAATTGTTAAAACCTAGAAAGGAGACAAATGCGTAAGGAAAAATAAGTGCCCAAGGGAAATCAAATCTCTGGATACTAGACTGTCATATACTTGATAACTTCAGGAATAATCTTTAAATGAATTCACTTCTCTACTTTATCTCTTTCTGGTACTCACTCTTCTCCTAGTGATCAAAGTCATTTTTCTGCTCTTAATTCAATGAAGCAATGGTAAGTTCATTAGCTAGAGTCACTGGCATTTTTGATCCATAGGAACCTTTCATAGGGCACTGAGAAAGTGGGGTGATATTATAGTCACAAACATTTACCTTAATCTGGAGAACTTCCAAGGTCCTTGGATCTACAAATAACTTGGGATTCTGCTTTGCCCTATAATCTCCAAGTTTATTCTCACAACTAGTACAGATCACAGCAAAAGATGTAATGCAGCTTATTGCCCCTGTTTTCCTTTCTCCACTCAAACCAGAAGGTCAATAGAGAGCAATACAGGAAGACATCCCTAAGAAGTTTCTCCTCTCTCATACAAAACAGGATTCAGTTCCATTCTAATAAGCTTCTAGCAACTGTTCCAAGCTTTCTCTAGGCAATCAGAAAAGCAGTGTCTTTTCTAATCAGCAAATTCCTACCTGAAGAATCATAGGTCATAGGTAGAAATATTCTGCCTTCTGTCACCAGATTCTTGTCATTCCTCCTGTATGCAGCTTACTCTCCCATGTCTTCAATTTCTCTCTTTCTATAGATTCTTTTCAAAGTGTTTTCTCTAGTTTCTTCTATTTACCTCTCTGTTTTTGTATATCATTCAGTTTTTCAAATTTGAGCCTCCAGTGGGTGAGTCATGATTACATTATCAGTCAGTCAATAAAAATGTATTTCCATTGTTATTGTTTAGGTGTTTTAGACTCTTTTTGACCCCATTTGGGGTTTTATTGGAAAAGACAGTAGAGTGATTTGCCATTTTCTTAAGTGATTTTGCCAGGGTCACACAATTAGGAAGTATCTGAGATCAGATTTGAACTCAGGTCTTCTTGACTCCAGGCACAGCATTCTATCCACTATGCCACCTAGCTGCACACTATGTGCATAACATGCAAGCAACTGTACATGTGTATATGTGTATTTACATAAATACACATGTGTGCATAAGAAAATATAGTAAAAATGAGCTGATGGGAGACATCAGAATAAAGGAGATCATAAAACTCTTTCTGGAAAAGATAAGATTTTATATAGGTCTTGGAGGAGACCAAGGCAGTCAAGAGTTGTAAATTAGAAGGGAAAACATTTCATGGAGGACACCCAATGAAAATGACTGGAACCAAGAGATTGAGTTTCTTGTTCAAAGTTCAGCAAGGAAGGTGGTGTCATTCAATCACAGAGTAAGTGAAGGAGCGTATGTGTTAGAGGGCTGTAAATATGTGAAGGGAAGGGAGACAGGGGTTACAAAAGGCTTTAAATACCAAACAGAAGGCTTTATATTTGATCCTGGAGGTGATAGGGAGACAATGAAATTTATTGAATGGGAGTATGGGTAAGGGGAATGACATCATCAGTAGTATACTTTAGGAAGGTTACTTTGGCAGCTGAGTAGAGGTTCCAGTGGAATAAGGAGAAATATGGCAGGAAAAAAAAAACAAGCGTATTATTCCCACTTTCCTGAAAAATACTGTGACATTGTTACTAGCTCAAACTTCAGTAAGATTTGATGCCATCATATTTGAAACCTGGTTATCGGAACCTGCCATTTTTAGATGGTATGGGACTATTAAGTGACTGTTCTTCTGAATCTAACTCCAGGTATGGGTAGCAAGAAAAGCGATCTGAGCCTCCAATCCATGATGCCAGTAAGCTGATGAGATGCTGGTATGAACTGCATAAGATGATCTCAAGGGAAGGGTGGGAGAGTGGCTGCTCAGCATGGACTGAGGTGGGATTCTCCTGACTCAATTTCCCCACTGACAACTGGCAGACTTTAAGCCTGACTGAATTCAAGTGGATAATCTAATCCTGCCTGGAACTGACATGAAGCTGGGGAGATATTGTATCCCTGCAATGTCCCTACTCTTGGTGGCAATTTCCTATAGTCAAAAGATTTGTAAGCTTAATACCAGATCTTTTCAATTATAAATTATTGGTAGGAGAACATCCGAGGTAGTCTAAAATTAAGGTATTAGGCATAGGACTTTAGACCAACAACAACAAGTTAGGGTCCTTTAATTCTTAGCAATACTGTGGAGACAGGTCAAGAGCTTGTGAAGTTAACAACATAAATATCATTTGTGTCTCAGTTGGTTAATAATTTAAAAAAAAGTTATTTTGTGGTCCATATTGTAAATGCTTTAAAAAGAAGTATCACCTAAAAAAAAAAAAAGATTTGACGCCTATTCTAATGTTATTTTCTTTTCTTTTTCCTAAGCTAAGGGTGTGACAAACTTTAGGCTCATTTTCACAAATGTTAATAGGTCTTAAGTGCAAACATCAAGGATTTAGCGATTGCCTTTTTCCCAAGGACTCAAAAATAACCTGTTATTAATTCACTAAGTACACTAAATCACTAAAAATCAATTTTTAATATCTATTTTTAATCCATTTGGCATAAAATTCCAAAATGTACCTTAGCAGCATAAGTGCTCTGTGATATAAATGATATTCTATTACTACTGATTTTATTTTCATTTTTCAGTTGTTTCATTTTCCTGGGATTCATTCAATTGACATTGAGTTATGGGTTTCGAATTATATCCAACAAAACTCTTCCCCTTAAAATAGAAGAAAAAACTGTAGTTTTCTTATGATCTTCCAATATTCCTTTGTTTTAACCTGTCACTCTTAAAATATATTTAAAATATAGTTAAGCTTATTTGGAATGGATATACATCAATACATGCATACATGTGTTTATGGATATGTATGTATATGCGCATATGAGCACATTTTTAATTCTGTTCTGTGTAACACTGATCTCCTTGAATGTCTTTAAATAAAGGCTAGGCAACAATTTATCTTCTATTAGGAAGTAAAAATAATCTTTTTATCCCTCTGTTACTCTTTCCCCAAAACTTTGCTCTAAATTTGAGTGGGGAGGATAATCCTGGCTCAGTTGTAACAGCTAAGGAAATAACCTATAGCTATATTGAAGTTGAGTTTAGGAAGATAAAAATAAAATTTTTCAGAAAAAAATACAAAGTGTGTTTCTGATTTTGGAGACTTTACTTCAGTTGTTGTTTTCATCTTTTGTTCTCAAAGAGGATCAAGACATCAAGGAGGTAATGCTATGTCATTCAAATAAATTGGATTTAAGTAAGGGAGGGCTGTGCAAAATCAACAGCCTCAATTTCTCCTCCAGAGCCATCTGGAAGACCCTTAGAATTTCTGGCCAAAAGAGAAATAATTGTTTATTTACATTTACTCTGAGCCAATCAGGGCCCAAACAATGACCAAGTGGGGCTTTGGCCTGGGACTTATTGTTGACCAATCAATGAGAGTCGGAGTGAATTGCATGGTTCTCAAGCAGAAAATGCATTCTGTAAAACCCAAGATTTCAGGTTTCAGTGATCAAAATTTATAATACTTTGGTAAGAGCATCTGCTGATAAGGGTGTGATACCTCATGTGGACAGAGAGAAGGAGAGAAAAAGAAAGAAAAGAAGGAAGAAAGGAAGGAAGGAAGGAAGGAAGGAAGGAAGGAAGGAAGGAAGGAAGGAGGAAGGAAGGAAGAAGGAAGGAAAGAAGAAGGAAGGAAGGAAGGAAGGAAGGAAGGAAGGAAGGAAGGAAGGGAATTGTGTTTCCCAGTTGGCCAGTTCTAGTTGGGTATCCAATGGGGCATCTCCTACTACTACTTGCAGAGGTTGCTATTTATCCTTCATTCTCAAAGAAAACCATGATATCAGGAATATGATGCCATTTGGGTCCAGTGGCAAGATATAGATTAGGATGACTGGTAATTTTCCTGGATGCACATCAGTAAGATTTAGGGAGAAGAAAAATTGAAAATGTCTATAATCCTGAATGCTAAAGAAAGGGTACAATGAGAAGGAAGCTAAAGTCTATCATGAACGAAGGCTGCAATTCAACTGCAATAAATATTACTTTAAAATAAAAGAAGATGTAAGAAAAAGAAGAGTCTAGACTTTTGATTGGGTTTGATGAGGAGATAATAACTGGAAATTGAGGTCAGGGAGACCTACTCACTTTCTAGTTTTATTTTATTTTCTTTTCCAAAGAAATTGAGCTTGAGCCTGGGAAAAATAAAACAAAAGAAATCATTGACAGGAAACTGAAATTTCATATAAAAAGGGTATTGATGAGTTTGAGTTACCTGGGTCGTATCAACTATCTAATAGCATACAGAAAGATTGTTATATTATTGAAGAAGTGATTTTGGTAATGCTTGAGAAATGGTGGATGATAAGAGATGTGCTACTGGACTGAAGAAATGCAAATGTCCTGTTTTTCAAAAACGGAAAGAAAATTACTTTCAACTATAGAGCACTGAGCTTAAGGTCAATTAGAGACAGGGGGTATTTGGAGGAAGAAAGTTTGGAATCTGGAATGAATTAATAACAAGCTATTTTTTGAGCATTTGGGAAAAAGGCAATCACTAAGAGTAAGCATGGATTCATTAAAAAAAGAAAAGTAAGAGTAACCTAATTTTGTTTCCTTGCTTTGCAGGTTAGCTGGACTTATAGATCAGAGAAATTATACAGAGTCAAGTGAACTAGATTTCTGCCAGGCCTAGAGGCCTGTGTGGGCTACCCGAGCCTTCTTACCTCACCTCCGAGGTCTTCGGTTGGCCAAAACCGGATGCTCATATGAGAGAAAGGACGTTCCAGAGTCCAACAAGGGTTGAGCTTTATTTCAGGGTCTAGTTACAAGTGCAGGGGGGTCTTCCTTAGGAGGAAGAGGGGGAGATTTCCTAAGGAGGCTAGGATCTTAAGGGATTGGAAGTAGAAGTACAAGCGGGGAGAGAGGGGGAGGGGAGAGAGGAAAGAAGAGAAGCGGAGCCTACTGTCCTCTTGGCTCCTCACGTGCTAAGAGAGCTTTCAGGCTTCCTCAATCCTACTTAACCTTCAGCCATATAGTTTGCATCTGAATACCGTGCTGTTAGATAACAATAGTGTGCCCAGATCCGGGATGACCTCGAGGGCAGGGAGACTCCACCCATCACGTATCTCCCAGGGAGAGACGGAAATACCCGAGCTAGCCGAGCTAGCTCAGTCTGACCTTCTCGAATCCCCACTGTTCATGGAGGGCCTCGTAAGACTCTAAGATTTAGAAGTCCCACTTTTACCCGCCCGAGACCGTCCACACAGATTTGAACTTCCAATCCCAACAGATTTCAACAAAGAATTTTAAAAATTTACTCTAAACCTTTTCAAACAAGGGGAAATATATATGTGTATGTATACATACACACATAGATAGATAGATAAATAGATAGATAGATAGATAGATAGATAGATAGATAGATAGATAGATACATAGATACATAGATACATAGACACATAGATAGATACATAGATACATAGATAGATACATAGATACATAGATAGATACATAGATAGATACATAGAATAGATAAATAGGTTAATGACTAGATTCAAAAATTGGGGGTTGACTAATTGAAAAAGCAGATTGTCTCACAGGTGTCTTTGCTTATTCATTATTTTCAATATTATATCAGTGACTGGAATGAAGATATGGAAGCTATTGCTTATCAAAAGTTTATATGACAAAAATTGGGACAGGTGTCTAGTATTTTGAATGATAGAATTGGAAGCCTAAAAAGTTTGTATTAAAGCAAGGGAGCAATTTTGATAAAATACATTTTGATAGGGAAAAATGAAAAGATATAAACTTGTATTAAAAACAAAACAATTATCACAAATACAGGTTGCAAGAACATACCCAGAAATAATAACTGATATAAAGTATTTTAACTTTTGATAAACAATTTGTATGCATTAACTGCATTTATTCTGACAACAAAGCTATGAGAGTATATAAAATATACATATTATTCTCCTCATTTTACTGATGTGGGAAACTGAGAGAGATTAAGTGGCTTGTTCAGAGTTACACAACTATTAAGTGTCCAAAGCAGGATTCTTTCTGACTTCAGTATTTCATCCACTATGCTACCTAAATGCCTCACACTCGAATTACTATGAAAAAATTTCTGGATGTTTCGATGTGCTGAAAACTCTGTACTTGTCAAAAATGAGATGTGTTAAGTGACCCTGGAGAAGAAGATGGTTGAGACACCTCCCCTCCCATCTTTGTTAGACCACTTTCAGAATATTTTGTACTGTCTTAAACCACAGACATTTTTAAAGGACATTGACAAATGAAAGTATATCTAAAGATGGAGACTGACATCAGTCAGTCAAATCATGTCAAATGATTATCTGCAGGAAATTAAGGTGCTTACCCTTAAACAAGATGTCATCTGGAGAATGTGATTTTTGTAGTTCAGAGTTAGTATATGTTAGACATGAGGCTTGAATTCAGGATTCCATAGCTCTAATTCCAATTTTATATTCTTTAAAAAAATTCAACCTTTCATGATAGTTGTCATTGATTATTTGAAGGCTGTCATGTCAAAAAAAATGAGGATTATCATGTTTAGCCTATGGTACAGAACCAGTATCAGTAGGTAAATATAGCAAAGAGGTGGATTTCAACTCAACATTTGGAACACATTCTGTCATGAATTAGAAAAATAGGAATAAGTTGCCTGACAAGGGATAGGAAAAAGGTCATTACTAAAGAATTCAAGCAAAGGATGTTTGACCATATTTTTGAGTGGAAGGGATGGTCGAGGTGGAATTTACAGTTTGGGTTTTGTTTATACTGGACTACCTTGCACTTCTGTTCCAAAATTAAGATAATATGATTCTATGAGTCTCTGTGGCACCTTTCTCTTCTGAAATAATTTCGTGTTATTATTTTTTTCTGTTATTATTTGTCAGTATTCTCTATTCCTTTTTCTAGCGGCTGGGAGAAGAAAAAATTAATATAGATGTGATAAAGTAATAATTTTAATGTTATAATTACCCCAAATAAGCCCAATTTAACTGTATTTGTGGCACAATCTCTAGTTTAACAGTTTTCTCATTCTTGGACTCCCCAAAAAACAGATATTTCTTGCAGGTGGGAAATTTGATTAATTTCTAATGCTTGGCTGATGACTAGAATAGCTCAGACTTGATCTATTGGGAAGAGATTTGAACTTTAAAAGTTTATGGTCTTTACAGAAATAAATTCTTCTTAACCTATATAATTTGAGTGTCCACATGAATGCAATCATCTGTGAACAGAGAACCATATAGTAATAAAAAGGAAAATTTGGCTGACAACATGTAATAGTTGAGCAATGATTTGTTCCTTCAGATTCACCTGTAATGAAGCATTTAGATGCTGACGTGGTCAATTCAAAACTCCTTATCTCCTCTCCTCTTCAGTCTTCATAGAATACATCTCAAAATTCACCCCATGAGTGTTCTGACTGGTCAACAACATTTTAAGCTTATCTTATTCCTTTTATAATCAAGTTATTGATGGATATATTTGATTGAAAACAATTAGCAGATTTTTAAAATTAGTGGGGATAGAATTTATTTGTGGACTATGTGTTTGAATTCTAGATTCATGACATGGAAGTATATAAAACAAATAATTTCCTCAAATTGGCAAATAGTATTATCTGTTAATTAGGTAAAGCTTATAAGCAACATTAAATTTAGTATTAACTTCAAGTTTGACATCTAACTTTGATCCCTTACCTAGTAACTTCAGTATATGCTCATAGTTTTCATGCATAGTTTCCTCCTCTATTTCCCCTCCAAAATCTAGCTAGCATGAATTGGATTTAGAAAAGCTGGTATATTTTTAATAAATTTGTGCATTTTTCTAAGCTCTCTTTCCTTTTGAGTTGTATATGCCAAACTTAGACAATTATCTGTATTGTCAAAATGTATGTTTTAGGTGGAATGAGTGTTATGTTAAGGAAGATATGGGTTTGATTTTTGCCTCATATGCTTAATCACTCTGTGATTCTGGGCAAATCATTTCACTTAACTGTGAATCAGTTATATTTAACTTCTATGATCCTTTTTGGAGAAAAATCTATGATCTTACAAAATACTGTGTGATAAGGAGTTGGTTGTCTATTTCATCCAAGACCACCAAATCTATGAACTTTTCTGAAATTTATTGGAAAGTAAAAAGAATCAGAGTATAGAATGAAGTTTCTTTTGAAATAAGCAACTCTAATGTGACAATTCTGCATAATAAAAGACTGGGAACAATTGTTTGGCCTACACTGTAAGTATGTTGTTTTCACAAGTATGTATACTAAAATAAATTGGTGTGCTTTCATGTGTTAATGGGCATTCTTCATGAGTTGCTGGAGTCAAAATATGCCTTCATTTGAAAATTACCCTATTGTAAAAGAGCCCCTCCCCCCGCCCCAAGTTTAATTAGGATGACCCTTTACGGTCGATATCTTTCAGTAAATGTACATTGAAACTATAGCTGCATCTGCTGGAACTTGTGTCTCACTGGAATAGCCTTTCAAAGACACCAAAAAGACAAAAGAGTTTGACTTCTTTGGAGGCTGGGAGAAACACAATTATAAAATTCAATTTTGACCCAAAATAGGTGAGGAATGATCCCCACTTTAATAGAAGTTTGTCTTAGAAAACTAATACTTAGGGTAGGGGAAGCTGCTTTGACCTAAGCTGAACTCTGGGGTTCTAAGTTTCTTTTACTGAAAGTTGCTCTAACTTCTAATAAGTTTTTTTCCCAAGTACATATCAGGATACTGACAGGTACTGGAAGAGTATCTGCCTTGTTCATTGTCAGGCGAAAGAGTTTTAAATACAGAAGAAGTCACATTAAGGCACTGAAAAGTTGACATGAAATCTACTGTTCATATTCCATTCTCTGGAATAACTGACAATTTGGGAAAGTTTCTGAAAATATTCATTTTTAAGTCATTTTGGAACAACCAAGTATGGAAAGAGCTTGTCTCAGCTAGTCATTAAAGCTATACAGTGAACTGTAAGTACCTAGGGTAAAATATAAAGTTTATCTCTTGGTTTATGGCTTGTGTCTTATCCTCAACTAATTGGTAATTTTGTGCCATGCCTTTCTTAAGTTGGTACTGTGATTTTAACATTGTGATGAGTCTGCTTACACTTTTCTGACTCCAAATATTTGAGGAATACTGGGAGGGGTGGGGAGGAAATCAACATAAATGCCTAATATCTAGGATGATATAAACATTTAGCAAATATCCAGATGATGTATTGATTTACAGACCAAGAGACAATATAGTATGTTGGAATGAGTATTGTGCCTGGAGTCAGGAAACTTGTTGGGTATCATGGCTCTGACATTCACTAATTATACGACCTTGGACAAGTTATCAAACCTCAAAAAAACCTGAAGTTAATTTTTAAAATAATAATAATAATACTTGTCCTGTGTTGTTAATGGAGGAAGGGGATCATTTAATAAACTTAGAAGGAAATTATTACTTTAGTACTTAATTAGATATTGGCACTTGATGATAAATAACATGACAGGACAAAGAAAATAGTCCATTATAGACCCATTTTCATCTTAGTAGAACCAGCTATATTTTGTGCTTCTCTGACATGATGACTTCCCTAACTAAAACACAGTCATTTAGTACCATGCATGATGATGGAACAAAATAGAATACATAGATTAAAAAAAAAACGAAACGAAAACTTAGGTACTACTGAGTTCCACTTCTTCATTTTATCATGGAGAAACTAAGTCCCAGAGTGGTGAAATGACTTTTCAAAGGTCAAAGGTAGTAAATGCCTGAGGAAAGGCAGACTCCCTGGCTCCAAATCCTGTACTTCCAAATGGACCTTCTGGAAGATCTATTATTTTATGTTTTCAAATTCCCTAATTCACACAAGGACACATCTGAGGTGAATCAAATTTGATTTATTGTTAGTAGGGTGATCATTGAGTGAGGAAGCAGATTTCTATGTCACATAAAAGTGATGTTGAATCTATATTGAATCTATATTACTCATTATTACTATAGTACTATATTACTCATTATTAGTTGAATAAATATAATTATTTGCTGTAATTAAATTTATGAAGTAGATAGTGAGATTGAGATATATTCTAATTTTTCTCAAAATTGTGAATTTAGAGCTTTTCTCTCCCAGTGGCATACTTTATCCCAGGTGTAATACTATACCCTTATACCTTATTGTGGTGAAGAGATGACTCTAATCTTTCAAAGTTTATTCCAGGAGAATTCAAACTCTGAGAGATTATCCTATGCTAGAAAAGTTTTGAATATGGTCCCAAAAAGAAGAAGCTGAAGAAATTATGTTCAGGATTAATACCATTTGATTGCCTACAAGGTAATTAATCTTTGGCTCATAGTAACCCTCAAAAACAAAGAAACTTATGGAACAGCACTCTCTTTCACATAGCAGTCCCTATTTCCACAATGACTGTGGGGTAGTTATGTCCTTGGGATACACTATTACAAACTTTCCTCCAAGGAAGCATCAACTCATTGCTAGAGATTGTAAGGATGTAGCTATTCAACCAGTCCCTTATCACCCTGATTGAAGTCAGACAGCATCTTCCAAGAAATCATCAAGGAGAACTTCCTTAAGGTCTTAGAATCAGGGGGAAAAATAATCATTGAAAGACTCCAGCAATCCCCTCCTGAAATAGATCTCAAATTGAAAACACCAATGAATATTGTAGTCAAATTTGAAAACTATCATGTCACAGAGAAAATATTGCAAGCAGCCAGAAAGAAACAATTTAAATATCATGGATCCACAGTCAAGATTACACAGGACCTTGCAGTTTCTATACTAAAAGATTAAAGGGCTTGAAATATGATGTTCTGTAAAGCAAAGGAGAGTGGATTACAACTAAGGATCTGCTGCCCTGCAAAATTGAACATAATCTTTAATCTTTCCAGGGAGAAGATGGACATTCAAGGAAATGAGAGAATTCTAAACCTTCTTAATGAAAAGACCAAAGCTCAACAGCAAATATGATCATCAAATACATGACTCAAGAGAGTCATAAAAAAGTAAACAGGAAAGGAAAAATAAAACATGTTATTCAATGAGGGCAAACTGTTTACATCCCTACAACTGAAGGTGATAGAAGTAGCATGATACTTGCAACTCTTGAGAATTGTACCTTTATGATGACATTTAAAAGGGTTAGGGTTATGGGTGTAGATAGAGGGCATGGGTATAAGGTGACTTTGATATGATGATAAAAATTCTAATTAAGTGATGGAAATGCATTGTACTGGGAGAAGGAAAAAGAGGCAGAAAAGAGCAAATTACATCACATGAAGAGTCACAAAGACCTATTACAGTAGAGGGAAAGAAGGGAGGAAGATGAGCATTGTTTGAATCTTACTCTCATCAGATTTATCTCAGAGGGCAAATAATATAAACAGTTCAATATAGAAATCTAACTTAACTTGTAGGAAAGAGGAGGGGAAAGAGGAAATAAAATGCAGAGGGTGGATAGAAGGGAGGAAAGAAAAAGTAAGGGAAAGGGGGAAGAAAGGAGATGGGACTGATAGAAGGGAGGGCAAATTAAGTGAGGCAGTGAGGGAAAGCAAAACTCTAGTGAGGAGGGAAAGGGAGAAAGGAGAGAGAAAATCATAAAGAGGGAGAAAATAGGATGGAAATTGAGACACAAATAGTAATCCTAACTGTGAATGTGAATAGGATGAACTTTACCAAGAATGGAAGCAGATAGCAGAATTGATTAAAAAATGTGCTTACAATCTCTTGTTTACAAGAAATACAAGTGAAACAGAAGGATTGTTGTTGTGTTTGACCTTTGTTTTTTGAAAAAGACATCAGAGAAATAATAACATGACTTTCACTTGACTTTGTTATTAGTGAGAGAGGGCTGTGCAAGGTCACCAGCCTCACTTTCTCCTCCTGAACCATCTGGATCCAGTGACCAGATATTCAACAGAATGACTGCGGATGGCCCAGGATGCAGTTGGAGACCTTGGCCTCTTTGGGTTAAGGTCTATTCAGGTAGTCACTTAGAATGAGGTAATGCCCATTCATTGAATAGGCCTCTTTAAGAAGTAGTCAGGAAATGACCCCTTTAAAAAGCAAAAGAAAAATAACTAAATCAAGCTGGGAGGGAAAGAACAACAGTTACTATTGGTAATCACTCTTAAGCCAAGAGGATCTAGAAAAAAACAATTCTTAAGTGGAGCTTAGGCAGGGAACTATTGTCATCCAGTAGGAGCTATATGCTTTCTAAATGTACTTCTCATTGCTATGGTGATTAGCTAGAACAAAGTATACATGTAAGAAAGATCCTACATGTAAGCCTGTTTGCAAACAACACTGAAATTATTTCATTAATCCTCAGAATACTCCAAAATCCCCTTAATAAAATGCACAATCATTTAAAAGTTCTGTCTGAACAATCTGAACAGGAAAAAGCAAGTGTATTGCTAGACATGGAGGTTTATGACTATAATCCCTTCAATGTGTTGGACAGTGTGAGTTTAGAACTGCAGTGGGGATAAAGATAATACATTGTTATGGGATGGAGCCAAGATGACAGAGTAAAAGCAGAAAATAAATACCCTGAGCTCTTCCACAAAGCCCTCTAAATACCTATAAAAATTACTCTAAACAAATTCTAGAGCTACAGAACCCACAAAATGACAGAGTGAAACAAATCCCTAGCCCAAAACAATCTGGAAAAATTGACAGGAAGCGTCTTTCACACAGGCATGGAGCAGAATGCAATCCTGCATGAGCTACACCTGCACAGATGAGCAGAAGCAGGCCTGAGGGTAATGAATCATTGAAGTTAGTCTACTGGGGCTGGGGGCAGCTCATTTAGTCCTCCTTCAAAAAAAGACTTATTAAAATTGAACTGTTTACATTCCTACATGGAAAGATGATATTTGTAACTCATGAGAACTTTTTCAGTATTAGCATAGTTGGAGGAAATTAGATAGATGAGTAGATAGATAGATACATACATATATGCATACATATATAGATAAATGGCACAGGGTGAGTAGAATATGAAGGGATGGTATCTAAAAAGTAAAATTAAGGGATGAGAGAGGAATATATTGGGAAAAGGAGAAAGGGAGAAATAGAATGGAGTAAATTATTTCACATAAAAAAGGCAAGAAAAAGATTTTACAATGGAGGAGAAGAGGGGGGAGGTGAGAAGGAATGAGTGAACCTTACTCTCCTTGGATTTGTCTTAAGGAGGGAATAACATACAAACTCCACTAGGTATCTTACCCTACAGGAAAGTAAGGAGGAAGGTGATAAGTGTGAGACATGATAGAAGGGCAGATTGGGGAAGGGGGTAGTCAGAAGCAAACTCTTTCATAAAGGGACAGGGTCAAAAGAGAAAATAGAATAATTGGAGGGCAAGACAGGATAGAGGAAAATATAGTTAGCCTTTCACAAAATAACTGTTATGGAGGTGTTTTGCACCACTACACGTGTATAACTGATAATGAATTGCTTGCCTTCTCAATAGAAGTGGATGAGGAGGAAATAAGGGAGAAAATTTGGAACTCAAAGTTTTATAAAGAAATATTTAAAATTGTTTTTACATGCAACTGGGAAATGAGATGTGCAGGCAATGGGGTATTTATCTTTCCCTTCAAGAAAGTAAAGGGGAAGAGGATAAGAGGGGGGTATGATAAAAGGGAGGGCAGATTGGGAGAAGGAGTAATTAGAATGCTTGCCATCTTGGAGTTGGGGGGAAGAGAAAGATGGAACTCAAAATCTTATGGAAAGAATGTTAAGAACTAAAAATAAATAAATTTAAATCTTTAAAAAAGATAATATAAAGTGTTCACCCTTGGGAGCGATGGGCCACCAAGCTGCCAAAGGAAGAATGGACTGACCCAGGTGAGGAAGGAAGGAAAAATGAATGAAAGGAAGGAGAAAGCAGGGGTATGAACAGTCTATATATGCAATTGGATGATCAATGGTAAATATTTCTTGGATACGCGCTGAAGACTGGCAATGAGCTAAGCATCTAAACTGAATAGGGCAAAGAGAGTGAATACTGAACTGTATTTGGGAAACTATGCAATGCTGCTTACTAATAAAATAATTTTTTTTTCAAAAAACTCATACTTTTCTGGTTATGGTTATAAATTTGAGAACAATACAACTTTAAAACAATGAAAATCATGGGCCCCCAAAGGGTAATGAAAAGACACAGAGTAATTGTAAATAAGTGCCGCATAATAAGAACAATAACATCCGATAGAAGTGGGATAAAAAAATATATGATTTGTAAAGAAATAAGTTTGATCATATAGCAAGAGGAAAGGATAACAGATGGAAAACCTGAATGAATTTTGTACTGGAAACCATAGAATGCTAGAAAACCAGGAAAAAAGTCTTTAGCATGTTGAGAGGAACCCCTGTGGATGATTTATGGGTAGATGTGGATAAAAGTCACAATGGATGAGGTGTAGATATTAAAGCTAAAATCTATACTGTTGGCAAAAGTACCCATAGAAATCACAGATTCATTGAAGTATCTGAAGTACTTGATAAAATGAATAAACTTTTTAAAAAGAGGTGAATGAGCTCACTAAAAATTAATGTTTGAATGCAATCAAGCAGATAATTCTTTTGTGAGATTATCTAGTCAACGATTTAAAAAGAGAAGGGTTGACATCCTTGCTTGGTACTAGCTTAAAATTGTATTGTTCTTTACCTTCTTTTTGTATCTCCACTGCTTGCCACAGAATCTGGCACGTAGTAGGCACTTAATAAATGTTTATTTATTGACTGACTGCCCCCAAGAATATCTTCAAAAGCTTTAGTTAAGATGATATCATTTTAGTGATATCATGAATCTGTAGGTGTTATTTACAAAAGCATCTTTAATAGTTGAAATTTCCCCTATAGTAAGAATGTTCCCTACTCCTGTAAGGGTGACTCTTCAAGAATCCCTCCAAAGGACTTTTTTAAGTCTGTTGGAGCCTCCTTCCTCTCTTCTGTAAGCTCTTCTTAATGGAAAAGTAATCTGGAATATTTAAAAGGGTTTTTCTCAGAATATAACACAAATGCTGCTATTTGATTCAACACTCATTGTTTGTATTGCTAAAAGTAAAGGTAAAAGACTGTAGTAGAATATATTATGCTACAGGTGAAGCAAAAAAGCAGAGGTAGCAATCCAGATCCCAAACAAAGAAAAAGCAATAACAAATCTAATTAAAAGAGAAAAGGAAGGAAACTACATCCTGCATACCATACATACCTACATACCATAGACAATGAAGTAATTTCATTGTGAAGCATGCAAGCATGAAGTGATACACATCCAGATTCTTAGAGGAGAAGTTAAGGAAGTTACAGAAAGAAAAATGCAACAAAATTATACTAGTGGAGGACCTTAACCTCCCACTCTCTGACTTTGAAGAATCTAACCACAAAATAAACAAGAAAAAAGTTAAGAAGAGGAATAGAATTTTTGAAAAGTTAGATATGGTAGACCTCTGGAGAAAACTGCGTAGGGATGGAAAGGAATATATATTTTTCTCAGTGGCGCAAAATTTGATCACATGTATTTGGATATTAAAAACTTCACAATTCAATTAAGAAAGGTAGAAATATTAAATGCATTCCTTTCAGATCATGATGCAATAGAAATTATGTGTAATAAAGAGTCCCAGAAAGATAGACTAAAATTAATTGGAAATTAAATAATCTACTCCTAAAGAATGAGTGGGTCAAATAAGAAATCATACAAGCAATCAATAACTTCATCCAAGAAAAGGACAATAATGAGAGAACATACCAAAACTTATGGAATGCAGGGAAAGTGGTCCTTACAGAAAGTTTTATATAAAAGTTTACATGAATAAAATAGAGAAAGAGGAAATCAATAAATTGAGCATACTGGCAAAAAAGCTAGAAAAAGGACAAATTAAAAATCCACTATTAAATACCAAAGTAGAAATTTTGAAAAGCACAGGAGAGATTAAAAATTGAAATTAGGAAAACTATTAAAAAAATAAAATAAATCTTCTAATGAAAAGTCACAATAAAATATGTAAACTTTTGATTACTTTTATTTAAAAAACAAAGAAGAAAACCAAATTCCTGGTATCAAAAATGAAATGGTGAATTCACCACCAGTAAAGAGAAAATCAAAACAATAACTAGGAACTATTTTGCCAAACTTTATGCCAATAAATTCAACAATTTTAGTTAAATGAATGAATACAGGCAAAAATATAAATTGCCTAGATTAACAGGAAGTGAAATAAAATGCTTAAATAACCCCATTTCAAAAAAGAGAAATTGAAAAAACCATCAGTGAACTTCCTAAGAAAAAATCACCAGGGTCAGATGAATTTACAAGTGAATTCTATCAAATATTTAAAAAATAATTAATTCTAATACCCTATCAAGTATTTGGGAATACAGATGAAGGAGTCTTGCCAACTTTTTACAATATAAATATGGTACTGACAACTAAACCAGAAAGAGCCAAAACGTAGAAAAGAAATCACAAACCAATTTCCTTAATGGATTTAGATGTAACAATTTTAAATAAGATATTAGCAAAAGGATTAAAGTAACTTATATTGAGGATAATACACTATGACCAAGTAGGAATTATCCCAAGAATGCAGGTCTGTTTCAATTTGAGGAAAACTATCAGCATAATTGATCATATAAACAAGAAAACTAACAAAAATCATATGATTATCTCAGGAGATGCAGAAAAAGCTTTTGAGAAAATATAACACCCACTTCCATTAAAAACGCTGGATATCATAGGTATAAATCGAGTCTTCCTCAAAATAATAAGTAACTTCTACCTAAAAGCGTCAGCAAGCATTATATGTAATGTGGATAAGCTAGAAGCAATTCAGTAAGATGAGGGGTGCAATAAGGATGCCCATTATCACCACTGTTGTTCAATATTGTGCTGGAAATGCTAATTCTAGAAAGAAGAGAAGAAAAAATTAAAGAAATTAGCATAGGCAAAGAAGAAATAAAGCTATCATTCTTGACAGAGATTATGGTGGTATACTTAAAGAATCTGAGAGAATCAACTAAAAATATTTGAAACAATAAACGACTTTAGCAAAGTTTCAGGATATAAAATAAACTCACATAAATTATCAGCATTTCTATATATTACTAACAAAACTCAACAGCAAGAGATAGAGAAATTCCATTTAAAATTACTATAGGAGTGTGTGTGTGTGTGTGTGTGTGTGTGTGTAGGTATATATATACGTATATATACACATACATATATATTATAGACGTATATAATTACAAAATATTTGGGAGCCTACCTGCCAAAACAAACCCAGGAACTATATGAACATAATAACAAAACTCTTTTCACACAAATAAAGACAGATTTAAAGAATTAGAAAATATCAGTTGCTTCTGAGTGGGTTGAGCTAATATAATAAAAATGACAATTCCTGCTAAATTAATTTACTTATTCAATTTCATTTCAACCAAGCTACTAAAAAAAATACTTGATAGAGCTTAAAAAAATAACAAAATTCATCTGAAAGAACAAAAGGTCAAGAATATCGAGTGAAGTAATGAAAAGAAATGCAAGGGAAAGTGGCTTGGATATACCAGATTGCATATTGTTCTATAAAGCAGTGATCATCAAAACTACTTGGTACTGGCCAAGAAATAGAACGGTGGATCAGCAGATTAGATTAGGTATACAAAACACAGTAGTCAATGACTACAGTAACCTACTGTTCGATAAACCCAAAGACTCCAGCTTCTGGGATAAGAATTCACTATTTAACAAAAACTACTGGGAAAACTGGGGGATGGGGGGAACTATGACAGAAACAAGTCACAAACTAGCATCTTACACTCTATGCCAAGATATAGTCAAAATGAGTACATGAATTAGATATAAAGTCTGATACTACAAGCAAATTAGGAAAGCAAAGAATAGTTTACCTGTCAGATCAACAGAGAAGGGAAGAATTTATGACCAAACAAGATGTAAAGGACATTTTGAAATGCAAAATGGTTGATTTTTATTACTTTTTATTATTATTTTATTTTATTGTTATTTTATTATTTTATTTTATATTTTATTATTATTTTATTATTTTTATTAAAGCCAAGATTAAATGGGAAGCAGAACACAGGGAAAGAATTTGTATAGCCAGTGTCTCTCATAAAGGCCTCATTTCTAATATATGCATATATAGATATAGATACAGATATATATATATAGATAGATAGATATAGATATATAATATGAGTCAAATTTATAAGAATACAAGTAATCGCCCATCTGAAAGATGGTCCAAGGATATGAACAGGCTATTTTCAGAGGAAGAAAGGAAGCTTTTTGTAGTCATATGAAAAATGCTCCAAATCACTATTGATTAAAGATATGCAAATCAAAAAAACTGAGGTACCACATCACACTTGTCAGATTGGCTAACATAATAAAACAGGAAAAGTATAAATGCTAGAGAAGATATGGGAAAATTGGAACACAAATACATTGTTGGTGAAGTTGTAAACTTATACAACCATTCTGGAGGGCAATTTAGAATGATGCCCAAAGGGCTATAAAATTGTGCATGCTTTCTAGCAATACCACTTCTAGGTCTGTATCCCAAAGAGAGAATAAAAATGGGAAAAGGACCCACATGTACAAAAATACTTACTGCAGATTTTTTTATCGTGGCAAAGAATTGGAAAGTGAGTGGATGTCCACCAATTGGGGAATGGTTGAGTATGGGGTATTTGAATATAATGGAATACTACAGTGTTATAAGAAATGATGAGTAGGTGAACTTCAGAAAAACCTGGAAAGATACATATGAAGTGATACTGAATGAAGTGAACAGAACCAGAACATTATACATAGCAAGAGCCCACATTTTGCAAGGACTAACTTCCATAGACTTGACTTCTCAGCAATACAAAGGTCTAACACAACTGCAAAAGACTTGTGATGGAACATGCTATCCACATGTACAGAAAGAATTGTGGAGTCTGAATGAATATGGAAGCATACCATTTGCTCTTTTTTCTTTTTTTGTTTCATTTTGTTTCTTCTTTCTCCTTGTTTCTACTATTTGTTCTAGTACTTCTTTATAAAATGACTCGTGAAAATGTGTTGAATATGAATGGTTATGTAGTGCTTATATGAGACTGCAAGCTGTCTTGAGAAGAGGGAAGAGAAGGGAGTAGGAGAAAATTCACAACTCAAAAGCTTACAGAAGTCAATGTTGAAAATCAAAAATTAATTAATTATTTATTTTTTGGAAAAGCAAGGGCTTCTATTTTAGAGAGATGAAAGGAGAGCTTTCTTTGCATCCCTGGTACTCAGCATAATGTCTACCACATAGTAAGAGCTTAATAAATGCTTGTTGACTTTATTTGCCATTATATTCATATTGTGCTACAAGGCCCACATAGAACTAATTCTGCAACATCTTGATGAAACACATGATGCAAGTCCCTATCCACACATATATTGTGAGTAACCATTAATGCTGATAAATGGAAAATAGATATCAGTGAAGAAAATGATATTAATTAAATTTCTCAAACAATCTGAATCGTAGGGAAATTTCTCACTACATTGAGAAAGGTAGAAGAATCCTAAGATAACTGTACCTTAATCTTTTTTTTTCCTTTGCAGGGTGGAGAGATAAAGTGTTAAAGGGAAATATATAAGGTCATTGAAAACCACTTGAAGAAAATGACAAAAGTTATGAATAGTATTATCCTATAATATAGTAAAAAGCAGTGTAAAGGAAATCAAATTCTTATAAAGCTGAGAAAGAAACTTGATCAATAAACTAGATCAGCCCATGGACAGATTTGCTAATATTTTTATATGTTTATGTTTATATGTTTATACATTTTATATATGTTTATATATTATAATATGTGTATATATATATATATATATATATATATATATATATATATGTATAATGATTTCTCCATCAGTGACATTGGAAGTACTATATTTGGATCCTACTGTTCCAGTCCCAGACATGTCACATAAGGAAGTAAGAATGGCACTAAGGAAAATAAAGATGAGAGGAACAGCTGGAACAAGTTGAGTACATGTGTAAACACATCCAAATATATGTGCCTATGCTGAAAGTAATTAAATTTTAAGAGTACTAAAGGGTTGATTCACAACATAAATTACAGAAGAGAACACAAGGAATAATCAGAAGAGATCAATGATGATAAAATTCTGATAAAAAAGTTATAACTTCCAGTCGCTAAGTTTATAAATGAAGAAGTAAAACTGGCATTTAATAGCACAAAACTGAGTAGAGGAGCTAAGGCTAAACCAGTTTGCTGCTATGAAATCAATATCAGAAGCAAGACAATTTGGAAAGTATGAAGAGTCAATATTTGTATTATCTTAAACAAAAGGAGATACTAAAATGATGGAGGAAAATAAAGGACATTACTATTAAGCATAAAAAGGCAGTCAATAAGAAATTATCAGCTTCATACCTAGATATATTCTCTCTCATCTCTAATATTTTATGACGGTCTTGAAAATATGAGTCAGACTTTTGCAGATAATTTTTCACAGAGGACCATATCTTCAGAGCTCCAACAGTTATGTAGGTATGCCTCTCTATCAAGATACTATGCATGGTATAATGGAATACTTGGAACACTTACTAGTTGTGTGATCTTAGGAAAGTCATTTAACACTGTTTGAGTCAGGTTCTTATTTGTAAAATGAGGTGTAGAGTAAAATGGTAAGCCATTCCATTGGAGTTATAAAAAATCAGACATGACTGAATAACAACAAGCAAAGTTTTCCTACTTAGTACAATTAATAAGTTGAATCAGTTTTACACTCCAATACCAATTTTCCAAATAGCTTTGCAATCAACAATAATGTTGTCATTTAAAAAATAACCTGATTTCGTTTAAAAGAGCTACGTATATACCATATAATACCAAGATAACCAAAGATACTGAAGCTTCTTATGCCTAAGAAAGGAATATGCTGTTTTTAATAAAGATACCAACTAATACAATTAAAAAGTCAATTGGAGGATGCCATTTTAAAAGTTGCTGGACACATCTTCAAAAGGATGAATGTAAATGTGGGGAAGGAATGACTTTTAAAGGAAGGCAAATATCATTTCCATTTTAGTTTTCTTTCTCTTTTCACTTATTTGACAACAGAACCAATTTTAAACCATGAAACAAATTAAAAGCTCCTAACTCCTCCTCCCCAAACTGGGATCTTCCTTCTTCCTTCTTCCCTTTAAGACACCTAAACACTCCCACCAATTTCTGTGCATTTGACTGACCTTGAGCCCCAGTGATTCAGATTCTTCTCTAGACGTTTGGATAGAACTACTCCTCTCAGTATGCTTGGGAAGCTGACCTCAAAAGTCGTATTGCTGGGGTAAAATCAGTGGATGGTTTTATTGTTGTTGTTTTCAACCTTCATTTTTGAAGGAGACCATGATGTCAGAGAAGTGAGTGAGGGAGGGCTGTGCAAGGTCACCACCCTCACTTTCTCCACTTGAGCTATCTGGATCCAACAACCAGATATACATGAGGATGACAGGAGATGGCCCAGGATGCAATGGGAGACCTTGGTCTTTTTAGGCTAGGCCTTTTCAGGTACTCAGAGGGAGGTAATGCCCATTGAGTGAATAGGAGATGGTGTTAACATTCTGAATGATAACTTGATCAATATTTAGTGGCTAAGAAAGATGAGTTCTAATTGACAGGACTCCTGTAGCATCAAGGAGAAGGAGAAACAGTATCTGGAGCAAAACCAGATCTTGGTTGAAGAGTTCCTAAAAGCGTCAGGGTCTAACAGGTTTCAGGATCTGAGCCACCACCTTACTCTTTCATTACCATGATCTATTTTTCTATCAACAACTTTGTATGGAAATTCATGACCATGAAAGAAATCTAGTTTTGGCCTAAGCATTATTTTCCCCACTTTGGAGCACATTATTAAAAGATGTTGGAAGACCTTTCTTCTACAGTGCTTATCTGACAACCAGGATTCAGGTGTCCAAATCCCCACAGTCTGGGGTCATGAAAGAATACTCAAATGGAGAATAGACTAGAAATAAATGCATCTGGAATTTGGTATTACAACTTGTTTCCACTAAACCCTAAGTAAAATTATCAAGTCCTATTCCATGTTTCAATTTTTATTATGTTGTAGAAGATGGTGAAGAATTCTGCACTGCATGTGCTCAGTAGGAAATCCTTGCTTGATATTGTCTCTAACTAGTTGATGCTGATGTAATCTGTTTTACCCCTGAATTTCAAAGTGTAGAGTCTCCAGAATACTTTCTTCCCATCTCTCCACATTGCTCCTAATATTAATTTCCAAATGAATGTAGAATAATGGAGTCAGTGTAAACCGGCTGTTGTCAGTTGTAATTACAATTAGGATTTTTATTGTGGTTGTTAGATCTTCTCTCCTATAACTTATAGCTTTGCTGACCTTTTAAAAAATGGGTACCAAAACTTTTAACCCTTAGAGAGAGGGCAGTGGGAGAGAATTTGGATGGGACCTTTTATCCAGCAGCAAAGACTGCGATGTAGTGGCAACAATTTGCTTGCTTACTATTTAAAACATATATCCCATAGATTGCCAAACTCTAATGTACTGGATCTGGATAGTGGAATAAAGAAGTAAAAAAACAAATAATTCTTTTTAGTAGAACTGTACTAGTTGTAAAGTATCTGACAATACTGTGTCATTGACAAGTGATCATCGATAACTGCACAGAGAAAACTGTACTAGGCATTATAAGAGAATTTTTAAAAACCTAGTCAACATAGATAATATATAATTCATGGCTATTTATTTCATCACACAAATGATGAAAATTATTGAGGAAAATTCTGATTTTGTTCCTAATTTCAGAATCTTTACTACACCTTGATCTCTACTTTAACACTTCAATTATGTGATTTCATTTATATAAATATTCCTTTCACTGATTCTGATTGTAGCATCCCTTTTTCTCATAGTCTCTGATTTTTATTATCAATCCCACACAACCCAGAAATAAGCAAATGATCAGGAAAACATTATAACAGTGAATAATGAGATGGCTTTAAAATCAGAATGATTTCTAGTTAAATATTGCCTCTCAAACTTATTATCTGTATGACCATGGACAAGTCCCTTAAAGTCTAATGTCCAAAGTATATATTTAGGATGATAAGTAATAGACAAATTTCTCATCTGCATCGGTGGAGGTCTGAACATGCTCCATGTGTGTGTATGCCTGTACTCTGCATATATTATCATAGCTCAGTGGAAAGAATAGTGGATTTTGAATCAGAAAACATGGTTTCAAATATAGCCCTTGATACGTATTAGCTGTGTGAACTTGGGAAAAGTCACTTAAACTTCTTGGGCCTTAGTTTGCTCCTCTGTAAAATTGTTGCATGTGTAAATATGTGCCTATTAACCTGGAGGTATATATTTATACACATTCATCCACCTTTATATCTATATATATATAAATATTTACTTGCATGACTATGTATATTATGATATATATATATATGAACAAAGATGTGTGAAGGGATATATATGTGTATATAGAAATGAAAATGTAAGGAAATGGGAATGTATGCATGTGTAAGTGTATAAGTATACATATGTATAATTGTGATGCACATGTGTGTATATTTACTGCGCATATCTCCCTGTGTGCACAGATATATACTTTGTGTAGGTGTACATATGCACTGTATGCATGTATATGTAAGCATGTATATAACAATGTGATGTGTATGGTGATTAGAGAAGTGACCTCAGAGCTAGGAAGACACTTCCAGACTTCTTAAATTTGATCAAAAGCATGAGCATCCTTTCAGTCTCTCAGATTCCTAGCTGTGAGTACTATCGTTGACTCCTCACTCTCTGTTACTCTACCTATCCAAAGATTTGCCCAATCTTGTCATTTCTATTTTCCCATCTCTACTTTTCTTTATTCAAGAAGCTGCTGTCCTCTAAAGACTAAATTTTTGTAACAGTCTCCTAATTGATCTCTCTGCCTCATTTCTTTCATCACTCTAATTCCTCTTGTATACTGGTATAAGTGTAGTTCTCCTCAAGCACCGACATGAACATGAGATTCCCTTTATTAAACCACATCCAGTAACTTCCTCTTTCTTCTAGGATAATATGTGTATCCCTCTATTTAGTTTTTTTTAAACCTTTCACAACTGGCATAACCTATCATTCTAGACTCATTGGACATTATTCTCAATTGGCTTTGTCTTTGTTCTTCCCTCATGAAATTTCATATCTTATCACATGCATTTATACATTCATAAAGTCTAGCACAAAATTCTTCTGTACTTCTGTTTAACAGAATTGTTTCCTTTAAGATGCAACTCTGCATGATATCTCCCTTGGTCCTACCTGCTGCAAGTGTTTTCCCTTTCCTAACTACCTTGTATTTAACTACTTTGTACATATTTTATATATTTAATTTATACTTATGCTTCCTATAGATTTATATTTACTTGTTGTCTCACTCAGAATATAAGCTTGTTGCAAAGAGAGACTTTTTCTTTCTTTGTGCTTGCTTCTCTAGCACATAACCAAGTGCCTTGCACAAAATAAACATTTAATAAATACCTATTAATTGATTAATTGAAGAGCCATAGAAATAAGCTGTTAATATTGTCAATAGCAGCTAGCATTAGGGTAGTATTTTTATTTCTTCTCAATTCCATTCCATTAGCCAATATTCCCTCTAATTTATTTTTGTAAATATTCGCCAAGGGCCTCCTCCAGACTGGTGTCTATGCTTTCACACTTGAGTTGTACAGACACTCCCAAAGACAAGCTTTGGAATTTGAAACAAATCACTTACCATCATAGGGCCTGGAGGACAGAATGGAGCAAGTCTAAGATCTCTTCCAACTCTCAAACTTCCACAGTTTAAGATCTCTATGTAGTTGAGTTGTCTCAAGTATTCTTTGGTAGTTTCTTCTATAATGCTATTATAATTCACCGGAAAGTTTAACAGTACAGATAAACTATTTGAGGATGTTCTTATCAGACATTTGAACAAATTGATTTGCTAATTTTCTTTGTATAGGTGTAATCTAGATTTAAATTCGTATATTTGAGGTTTAGCTACCCTAACTGGAAATTTTACTGTCACCAGACCTTCCTTCACTTCTTTAATCAATATGCACTTGTCATTCACCTATTCTGCGTAGAATGCTGTGTCAGTATTTGTGGGAGATTGAAAAGAAAGATAAATGAAATGTGGCCTTCATCTTCAATATATCTAAGCCTAGTTGGTAGAGATAAAACAAACACAGTTAAACTTGATAAAATTAGAATATAAGCTATCTAGTCAAATAAGGAAAAACCCCTTATGGGATTAGAGGGAATTACAGAAGGATCTATAGAGAAGACAGCTATTCACTTTATTCTTGAAGGAAGAAACTAGGTGGCTCAGCGGATAGAATGCTGGGCCTGGGGTAAGGAAAAACTGAATTTGTCTGGCCTTAGACACATAACAGTTGTGTGATCCTGGGGAATTTAATTAATCTCTATTTGTCTTAAAATATTGAAGAAGTAAATGGCAAGTCATTTTAATATCTTTGCCTAGTAAGTATTACTGTGCTATGGTCCACAGGGACATGACTAAACAACAAAAACTTTCCTTGAAAGACATGACAGATTCAGTAAGCAGAGAAGGATAAAGGAGATGATATTCCAATTATTGCACTATAAGCAATAGTACTAAAAATAGGAAAATACAAAAACGTAGGTAGATGACAAGCATTCTGTAAGCATGTAGGTGGGAGGCACTTTGGTAAGTACTCTGGATGCAAACAAAAAGTAACACTGTCCCTGCCCTCAGGGAATTTATAATCTAATAAGGAAAGACAAGCCAAAAAAGGAACTGGAAAGCAGTGAAAGTTTAGGAGGTGAAGGTATCCAGTAGAGGGGCACTGTGTGAAAGTCTAGCAAGACAGAAGCACAGCCAGGTGGGGACAGAATGTTATCCAGTGTGGGAACTTCCCCCAAATAAAGAACTCAGCAAGAATTCACCAATGGGAAAAGAGAAACTATATAAAGGATGCCCTAGGGTAAAAAGACTGAAGAAAGGATGGATGGAACAAGGTAAGGAAGCCCAAGGCTCTGAGAGAGTCTCAAAGGTGAGACTGTGGCTGTGAGTGATGTGACAGTCCTAAAAGTCAGCTGCACAGCTGGAATTTTAGGTTTGGAGAATGCAAAAATCAGCTAGTTTTGTAGAACAAAATATGCAATAGAGAGAATGCTGCCTGTTCATGTTTGTGTCTCGTTTAAAAAAAATGTTTGTGTTATATGCCTTGATCTTTTTCCTTGTGGATGCAGCATGTGCTAATGGGTGAAATGCCATGACTGACATTATACATGGGAGATGGGAAAAACTCCCTCCCCTCTGTCCTCTGTGATCACCATCTATGATCCTTGTAAAGGGATGACCCTTAACAGGGCTGTTCCCTAACTTCCGTGTTTCAAACTTGAACTTTTCTCTGCTCTGGTCAGCTTTTGTTTACTTTTAAGGTTGCCTGAAATGTAGCTAATCTTTCCCCTGCCAGTGGCAAAGCTGCTCTTCTAGTTCAGAAAATGTTTTCATGCTTCATAAAGGGATGCACAGTGCAGACTTGTCTTTGAACTTTGTTGCCTTGGTGGTTGTTCAGTATTTCCATTGTGTCTGACTCTGTGACCTCATTTTTGGGGTTTTCTTGGCAAAGGTACTGGAGTGATTTGCCATTTCATTTTCCATTCATTTTATAGATGAGGAAACAGGGTTAAGTGACTTGTCTAGGGTTACCCAGCTAGAAGGTATCTGAGATCATATTTGAACTCAGGAAGGATCCACTGTGCCACCTAGCTGCCTCATTTTGTAATATGTACCTTGTTAGCATATTGATAAAATTAATCTGCTCTTTAGTTATCTACCCTTTACATTCTGTGATCCCATGAATTAACTTGGGTGGAATTTCCTCTTTTTAAAAAAATTACATTTTGTTTCACCTACATAGAAAGATCCTTGACATGAGGTTCAATATTAAAAAACATTAAAAATTTATATATATATATATAATTTTAAAAATTGCATCACCAGGATCAACCACAGTGTCTGATGCACAGATAACAATTAATAAATGCTTGCTAAGTTGAATCTTAATTTAAAGCATTCTAGATGATAACTATGAATATCATCTGACATTTATGAATACTAAAGATCATTAAATGTTAATAACATTTGAAGATGCTGAGTGGCTGGAGAAAATATTCAAATATTTTGTTTATATGTGAAACCTTTAATGTGAAAATTTTAAATTTGTCTGGATAAAAGTCAATCAGGATTCCAAATTCATGAATTGTTTTATATCTGAACAGCTTTCCAATTTTTTAAGGGGCAAAAGGTTAAAGAAAAAACCACCAAAACTGATTATCATCAAAATTAATATTTCACTCCAAATATTGGTGAATTGATGAAAAATATATATTCAAAAATCTTAGAGATGGAAAGATACATGATAGGCAGATAGGGAGATACAGAGTATTTATTAAGTGCCTATTACGTATCAGGCATTGTCCTTAACACTGCAGGTAAAAACAAAAGCCAGACAATTCTTTCCCTAAGACCCAACATCTGAATGAGGGAAGTCAGCATACAAAGGGGTTCTAGAGAGTGGCGGGGGTGAAAGATAGGTGGAAAATGGTGTAGAAGGGTGGTCCCTGGGAAGATGAGATAAAAATTCATCCATGAAATGCCAGCCTCCCAGGGACAGGATCCAAGACTGCAGTGGAAGTGAGATAGGATTGGTGGCTGCAGTGAACACAATATAGCATGGAAGTGATTTTAGAATCATCTTATTCAAATAATACAACAGCAGTAATCCCCTTTACAAACAGGAATCAGAGAAAACAATATAAATTTCTACATTTAATGTTCTCAAAATCACAGTGAACTAGACACTCAATGTATAATAATTATTTCTGTTGGAGAAGAAAAAATAGAAGTTCAGAGACTTCCCCAAAGTCATATGTTTATTAAATGGCAGTATCAAGGCTCAAGCCCAGATCTTCTGGTACCAAACCCACTGGCTTTCTATTAATCCATGGTACTTGTCTCCCAAAACCCTAACACGTTATCTTCTGGGAAACAATTCAGGCTCTTATTCTAAGGTTATTCATTATGGAATCCACTCTGGAAGGTCTTTAATTTTTAGAAGGTGGTTTTTGTTTTTGTTTTTCCCCTCTTTCACAATAAACATTTGCCTACTATGTAGCAGGCATTGTGCTAAGTACTTAACAAAGATTATCTGATTTGATCCTCACAACAACCCTGCAACACAAGTGCTGTTATCATTCCCATTTCATAGTTGAAGAAACTGAGACAAACAGAGGTTAAAGGATTTGCCCAGGGTCACACATTTAGGAAGTGTCTGAGGTTGGATTTAAATGCTTCCTAACTCCAGGTTCAATATTCTATCCTTAGCCTCTTCTAAATAGAAAAATGGAAATTTTTCAGGAAAATCAGTTTCAATACAAGGTTTGGTTAATAGACAATGGTAATACAATTTACACAGTTTCATTGATTGTTGAGATTTAAGTATTTTATGAATATTTCATATTCAATAGATATGTTTTAAAAATTTGCTCAAAGCTTAAAGAGCTAAATTAATTATTGCCAATATTCTCAACAAGGAAAGTGTGATATTTTTGGTCTCTTAAATGAGTTTAGTAATTTATTTGGAACTGTTGTCCTTTTTATATTTTCCTATGCTCCTGATCTCTACTGATTCTTTAGTACATTTATTCCCAGAAAGGAAAATATTCTATTGATTATTACCAATGATTAACAGTATTGTATTTAACTTTTGAGAAGGTAATGGCAAGAGATTATATTTCTGCTTCACATTCATTCAAGAAATTACAGAATCAGTAGTTAAATCTAGTTATTGCTAATTGTGAGCAGGGAAGAAGGATGGAAATAGTGAAATACAATAAAAATCAAGTTTAAAATTTTAGCTTTTAAATATCCATAAGGAAGTACTCTGTGGAAAAGACCTATGAGTTCTTGCTGTTATAGATTACTGTAAATGTTCTCATGTGAAGATATAAATGTTCCAAATTTCATGATGTATTCATTTAATGCAAGTCATATCATTGACCATGCGATTATTTTGAAATTCAGCAAATTCTCATTTTTAGTGACAAAAGTAATTCAAATATCTTTATTAGCTTCCTACTATACATTTTTGGAAGGTATGGAGATAGAAAAGGAATTCAGACATATGAATTCATCAAAGGGGAGAACTTCACTGCTGATCAGCAATTACTTTTCAATACACAGTTTTAAATCATTACCTGGGTCATAAATAAATTAAGAAACTTCAAGGTGATTCACACAACTAATTTGAGTCAGAAGCAGAACCTGAATGCAGGTGTTTCATTCTGAGACCTACTTTCTAGCCAATAAGCCATGCTGACTGTGTGTGCATTTTCATAAAATTCAAATATCTGCTTTAGTTTGAATCACATACTATATTTAGAAAAAGAAAATGAAATAGTGGGTGCTGGTTTTATTGCAACATTTAAAAATAGTTTGCCATTTACCTTAAAAAAACTGAGAAAAAATTTCCTCTCTTTTTATGCTATTAGATCAGAATTTATTTATATCTCACAGTATTCAACAAAACTATTGAGTTCAATCATTCATATATTCTAAAAATTATCTAAGCTCTGGTGGAAATTACTTGATACATTTCTGGCAAACTTCCTAAATATAAATCACAAATTTGTTTCTTAACTAAGGCAAGGTGGCAGTTTTTAAAAGTTATAAATCAATTTGGTCAGTTTCTTCTGAGACCCACAGTATTGCAAATTAATGAACCTGTCTTTGCTTTACATATCAAAAGTAAAATTTCTACTAGCCTTGAATAGAATGTCAAATAGTGGTAGGAATTTTGCTCTTTTATAAGTAATACCATTATGAAATTCATTAAATGAGTTTCAAAGTAATTAGGTGATATACATACATTGCTCTATCCCATCTAGATAAAAGAAAAATAAAATGCAATCAAACAAGTTAGTTGGAGTTACTTAGCTTCCCCCCACTCTCACAGTCAAAGTAATGTGCTGATTTGGCAGAATTTAACAAAAAAAAAAGAAAGAAGAAAACGCATGTGTGTGTGTTTGTATTTGTGCATATAGGCAGAACATTAACGAAGTTAAATTTAAATAACCTTTTGTAAAGAATATCGTCTAATGCCAATCATTCTTTAATTTGCCTTAACCTCAGAACATATTCTGAAGGTAACAGAGCATTCACTTTACTACCCAAGGCCAGAATTGATATTCTGAAGGTTTAGATAGCAAGGTAGGGCAATGGGGCATACCCTTGAGCAGACCTGCACAAATTGATTATATGTAGAAGTCAAAATTAAAATAGGATAAACTTTTTTGGGCCCCATAAAGGTTAGACTAGAGACAGAATGACCATGGTTGGTTGCTGCGGGTCACATGGTAAATAGGAGAGTGTAGTGGCAACCCTACATTTTTCTTGGGCTAATCCTTGGGCTGGCTGTATGATATACAGGTCTTCCCTTGAATTTTACCAAGAATAAATAGTCTTTAGAAAATCAATCCTTCTAATCCACCAGGTATTGGAGACACTTCAGTAAATGTGAAAATTCAGATTTCAAATTCTGAATAGCAATTTGGAGTGGGAACATAGGGCAGCAGTATAGCTTTTTTATTTATTGATATGATCTGAAACAGGGAGAAAAGTTATTAACTGATCATTTGTACAAAGAAAATAGTTCTTAAAATAGTATAAGACCCTTTTCAAGGGTCTTTTCGTTGGATTTTGGTAGAAAACAACATCTAAATACCAGCCAGCAGTTTTGTGATAGAATGAGAACTGAATCTGGAGTCAACTGGTATCAATCTAATATCTGCTTATACTACTCCTGTGGTTTCAAATATTTGAGTTAACCACCCTATTTCAGTTCCTTTAATTACAAAATGAGGACTGTGAACCTAGTGGTATCTTAAGTTTCTTCCAGTCCTAAATCTATGATCTTTTGTCATGTTCTACTTTCTTCATTTTTTCACCCAATGGGGCCTGATTAGAAGACACCAAATACCACATGATTGTCCTCTATGGAATTCAATAGACTGAATAAAAGAAGATATAATAATGATAAAAGGAGTTATTTTTTTTTAGTGTTGCATGTTTGCAATATCCTTTCACATACACATAAATTGCATGAGATGTATACTAAGATTACTATTCAGCTCCTTTTACAGTTGGAGAAACTAACTCAGAGAAGTTGCTTTCTGATGTTCTCTCAGGACTCAATCAGATGTCTTCTGACTGCAACATTTGTTTTCTTCCATGTAAATTAAGTTGTCCTGGATTAGTCTCTATAAATGCTAAAAAATTATATTACCTAGGTAAAAGTGTGGCAAATTATATGTGTGAAAAATGAGTTTTCTAAGTAATCATTATCTTGGAGACGTAGAGCTCCACCCCATTCCTGTTTCTTTCAAAGTTCAGTTTCTTCTTCTGAAAGACATTGATATCCAATATTAGGTGTCTTCCTGCTCATTGTGTTGCCTAGATAGGTCTGGGAAAATGTTGATTCCTCCCTATTGTCATGACAGGTGACAAGGAAATTGAAGTGTGATCTTAGTCACTATCCCAAGGCCCTTATTTTAATATAGCCCACTTCCCAGTGTGTTAACCAATTAGAGCTGACTGGCACCCTTTGGGAATACCTGTGTATGTGTTCATCCTTTGTTACTGAAGAAGACCATCCCATCAGAGAAATAATGGCATGATTTGCACTTGACTTTGTTTTGAGTGAGGGAGGGCTGTGCAGGTCACCAGCCTCACTTCTCCTCCAGAGCCATCTGAATCCAGTGACCAGATATTCATCACTATGACTGGAGATGACCCAGGATGAGGCAATTGGGGTTAAGTGACTTTCCCAAGGTCACACAGCTAGTGAACGTCAATTGTCTGAGGTGAGATTTGAACTCATATCCTCCTGACTCCTGCACTGATGCTCTATCCACTGCACCACCTAGCTGCCACCTGGCAATACCTAATCTTTCAAGGATACATAAACCTCTGCCCCTAACCCCCACATCAAGTCAGTTCTTCACTGGCTCTCTAAAGGGGGTCCAGTTCTGGATGGCAACTCCCATGCAATTCATGCATGTTGCCAGCTTGAGAAAAATTAAAAACATGAATATAACCTAATTTTATTTGTCTTTTCTTAGAACAAACTCTGGAAGTTAACATATGTGAAATCCATAGTATCTAAAAGGGTCATCCTTTTATTGTGCTTATCAGTAAAGATGTGATCTAAGTAAGCCTTCATTCTATTTCATTTATGTGTCTTTATGTGGTGGCATAAAAATGAATTCATCTTAATTTGGCAGGTCTTGATGAGGGTCTGACAATGTTAGGACATGAAGTCTGGTCCTTGAGATTTGCTTACCTGTTCAGAAAGTTACATGCAAAGATGGAATTTTCCTCAGAATAAGATAGCCTTCTGTTCAATAATGAGTGGGAAAAAAGCATATGGATCATCTATCTTAGTGTAGATCTGGACACATAGGAGGAATTGATTGATTAATCTTGGTGAATTATGCATGACTACTGTTAGAAACACACTTGACACTGAAAAGAATAAAGGAAAATTTATTAAAATAGAGGTCAAAGGAATTGAACACCTTGGCTAGGGTGAACTCCACCTGTCTTCAAAACAGAAGAGAGAAAGAGAGATCCAGAGGAGAGGGTATTTTTATGAAGTTAGTGCAGGACAGATACTCATTCAGAGGATGGAGTGGTCCCTTCTCTTTTAGGTCACAATCTTTTGACACAACCACTGTACATCATTAACAAGTGCAGGGGGAGTTTTAGGTGGCCCCTTACAATGACTTCAAGTTCTCCTTTCTGATAGGCTTTCCCTCAAACAGCTTATCAAGCCTGCACAAAAGATTCTGACCTTTAATGTAACTGCTCTAGGTCACAACTCTGATCACTTAAGGCTGTGAAAACAGGAATTCTTCCTTGTTTCCCACAAACTCCTCCCATTTTTTTCTTTATTAAAATTTCTGTTTCCACACCTAAATACAATTAATACCTCCTCACTTTCTTTCCCCTGTGAATTCTTCCCTTCATCTATCTCTCCTTCATATGAATATGGAAAGGGAGCAAAGTTGATTGACACATCGACAAATTACAAGGGGGCAGTCCCCTTGTTATAAGTACAGATACAGAGATTCAAAAGAAAGAGGTAAATCAATGAATTGCCCATTTAGAGGTTCCATCTCATACAGCAGTCTGGGGAGGAATATTCATCTAACGCAATTTCTTGGCCTGGATGCTCCTTTAAACCATCTTCAGCACAGCATCTCAGCATTTTCTTCCCCTTATCTTCTTGTAGAAATCCAGATGTCCACTTTCTTACCAAACTGACCTTGATACAATTTTAGATTACCATCCCTAAGCCTTATACCCTTATCATTCTTACAAAATCAAAATTGGAATTTGGCCAATCATCATGTTTAAGAAATTCATATTAGAACCCAGCTTGTACATTTTACCTTAATTTGCTATTCATTTTCTCATCAGGAGGATGAGATTTCACTAAGGAAGTAATAACAAGCACCAGTACATATACAAAAACAAAAATAATCATTTTTAATGCAGTACATGTCAAAATTTCAACTTCTGGTTATGTGATGCTTCTTTTAGTCATTTAAATGATGGACCACAAACCATCCTTCTTTTAACATTAAACAAATGAGACAAAAATATTAACTATGTATGTTAATCTTACAAACCCTCAATCTAATTGCTCCCATGCTATTACTAACAATTAAGGGACCCTAAAATATTGTTGTTGGTCTAAAATCCTAAGCTGAATTTTTTGACTTAACCTCAGATGTTCCCCTATCAACAGTCTGTTATTTAATTGATCTGGTGCCATGCTTACAAAACTTTTGATTATAGGAAAATGCCATTAAGATTAGGGATATTTCAGGGAAACATCTCCCTAACTTCATATCAGTTCCAGGCAGGAGTAAATTGTCAACTGGAGTTTTAGCCAGACTTAAAGTTGGTCAGGTGTCAGTGGGGAAACTGAGTCAGGAGAATCCTACCTCAGCTCAGCAGAACTGACATTCTTCCAACCTGCCCATGAGATTATCTTTTTGTAGTTCATACCAGCATCTCACAGGTTCAACTGGCATCATTGATCAGGGAGCTGAGATGGATAGGGCTTGAAAGTCATACCCATATACATACATACATGTGTGTATATGTACATATATATGTGCATATATATACACATGTATGTGTATATATTTTTTTCAAGGATTCTCATTTACTCAAGAACTCTACAACACCGGAACTCTTACTCAGAATTCATAGCCAATTCATATAACAGTGCAATTCCTAATGTAACAACCTTTAGATAAATTACTGTTCTACATTATTACATATTTAAAACTTAAAGCAAACCATTATCCATTCAGGTGAAGTCATTTCCACATCAACTTCCACAGAAATTCATCTCTTTACCACCATGTGGGTACACACTATCACCTGATGAAGATTTAATGCAGCTTTTGTTTTAATTAGAAAAATTTGCTATAAAAGAAAAAGATGGACAATGTCATATATCTTAACAGAAGGAAAGAACTTCCTTAGCTCTGTTATATTCCAGGAATAACTCAATATCTAACAGCCAAGCAAGTAGTTAGTAGGTGCTGAAGCAGGGATTAGGAATAATCAGATGGGGAGTGTTCCTTTTTCAGAAAGGATAAAGTGAAATTATTGGGAAATAGAGTTAGGAAGATCCTACCTAGGCCATATCCAAGGTCTTCAAAACTCTCCCCAAATAACCACTTAGAAAATTTATTCCTGTAATCAGTTTAAAACAATGGTAAATTGTAGTCCCATAAAGTTTTAAATAGCAAATAAATATTGGCTTGGTATCCTTTCAGATGTGGTCATCTCAGATTTGATTGAGGTATTAATTATCAAATCAAGTTACACAATCTTTCTGTCTTTTTAAAATATTTTCTCACACCTACACAACTTACTAAAACATGTGAACATGACACAAAGGTTCCCAAACCCGCTTATCTGCCTTCCTTAGTTTCAATCATATATTTATTTATCTTTCCAAATTTCTCTATCCCACATTATCCACACTATCTAGCTTTCCTTTCCATTTCAACGATAAGGCAAGATACCTCATAAGGTATTACTTTGTATTAACATAACTATTTGTACTGGAATCTGATTCAAGTTTAAAAAAGCAAAGAAGTTGAAGACTAACCTTACAGACTGACGGATTTATGTCCTTGTTTCACAAGCTTGTTTCTTCTTCCCTAATTATACTCACTCTGGAACTATGAGATATTTGAGGAATTAAATCTTTTTAGCCAAGATTTCAAATGGAAAAATCTACCCTTATATAGCAAACATTGTCATTATCACTGCTTATTTATGACGACATATAAGTTTCAAATTATCAAATTTCTATCACATCCTTTTAAAACTCCAATCTATATATAACAAAATCCAAATTTAAAAATTGTGACAATTACATGCGATTAATGTTGCAGCTAAAATATGTCCATCCTTGTGTGAAGTAATTTACAGTCATAAATATCAAATGACAATATCTTCTTCTGCTTAATCCTTATAGAAAGAATACTCTCAGATGCTGCACTTTATTACGTCAGGACATGTTTTGACTTCAACATATCAAATCTGGATTTATAATCACTAATGACACACTTTTTAACTCTTTTTTTTTCTTAAGTGAAATACTTTTGCTACTTAAAGAGAAAACTTTGTTCATCAGAAAAAGAGTTTTATTAAGCATTCCAGTTTCCCATTCCATCCCTTTTAGGAATTTCAGGCTATATACTAGGAAAAACATATAAAGTTCTAAAACGAGTTTGAAATCACACCTGTTCTCCTCAGGTTACCTTAAAATATGCCAATATTCTAAGACAAGACTTTTGATCCAGGAATAGACATAAAGAATTTAATTTAAAGTTGATAGGGTGTTGCCAGTCTCCCCAGGCAGAAGCTTCCATAGTATCAAAAGATTAAATAATTGACTGCCTTTACTCACCTTCCTGTCTTCATCTTTGAGAATCTGGAGAGAATTAATGCTCATTACTTTTAAGGCTATAATATAAAAGCCCTGAGTGAAGTGTCTTAAAAGACAGAAAAATCCTTATTTTTTTGTTTTGCAATTTTAATTTCCTTTACAGAAAAGCCTATCCTTTTCTGTGAAGCCAGAAAGGGCCTGCCCCTCCCTATCTTCCCAATTCCAACAAAAAAATTTTTTTGAATCAAATTAACTAAAGAAACCTACCTAGCCCAGACAAAAGGTCTAAGTAATTTTAATCAAAGCTGAAAAGGTGTGGCTTCCAAGCATGTGGGTTGGAAATTTAATAAGTAATAGAAATCAATCTTTATTCCAGTATCCATTTTAATTTTTTTTAATTCAACAGCCTTCAATAATTTTGTCTATTGGTTTCCCAATCAGGCTAAATACTTACAGAAGTGTGATGGAGGGGGGGAGGTGTAACTTCCCCTTCTACACAAGGTCTGAGCACAGATATTATGTAGTCCCATTCACACTGTCCTTTCTTCTACATTTCAAGTAAATCAGACACTCACCAATCTCTTTGTTTTAAGCTTCTTTTTTCCTTAAAAAAAGAAACCTTAGCAGTAAAAGCCTCTCTCTCTCTCTCTCTCTCTCTCTCTCTCTCTCTGTCTATATATATATATATATATATATATATATATATATATATATATATATATATATATATGTATATATATATATATATATAAATATAAATTATTTTGGGTTATATTATTTTATTATTTTCATATTATTTATATTATTATACATTATAATATTATCATAATATATTATGAAGATGATTATTAAATATTCAGAGGGGGAAGACCTTCTTTTCTTTTTATTTTTGTTTGACTTAGGAAAATGCCAATTGGTGTTGAGAATAAAGTCTCTGAGCCCCAGCAACCATCATAGTCCTTTTCTTTTCTCAATAACTGGCAGGCCCAATCCTCATCTGATCCAAATAATATATAATTATAATATAATAGATAGTAAATATATTCTATTATATTGTATTGTACTGTGTTGCATTGCATTGCACTGCACGGCACTACATTATATTATATTATATTATGTCATATAACATATCACATCACATCACTTTATATGACATTGAATTACATTACATTGCATTACAATACATTACCTTAATTTACATTACATTGTATTGCATTACACTACATTATATTATATTATACTGTTTCATGTTGTGTTTTGTCACTTTGTGTAGAATTCTATTATGTTATGTTATGCTATGCTACGTTGTGTTATGTTATATTGTATTATATATTAGATTGCATTATTCATGTCACATCACATCGCATCACATCATTATATTATGTTACATTGTGTTATATTTTACTAAATTTTATCATAATATATTATTTATAATATAGTATATTATATTATTTATATTATATTATACCATACCATACCATACTGTAATATACCATACTATACCATACCATATCACACCACTCTACATCACATCTCTTCACATCCCAGTATAGTATAATATAGTATAGCATGGTGTGGTATAATATAGTTTAGTATAATATAGTATAATATAATACAATATAGTATACTAAAGTATACTATATATATTTGAATTTGAATATTCTGCAAAGAGCTTTTTATAATACATTTTCATCAATTTCCAGCGGTGCACTTGCTTGCCTTTTTCCTTCTCAGTCCCTGATTCCTCTGGACTTCTTGGGTTCTGATTCTCTATCACTTCTAAAAGGTTACTGGCCTCAGATGAAAGAATCTTAATCACCTCCTGAAATCACAAGGTGGGAGCTCTCTCCCAATACTCTCCAACCACAGACCCTGGAAATCTCCCACCACAAAACATGAAACATTTCACAATCACACCCACAGAGAACACATTTAAGAAAGCATTATAGAGTGCACATCAGTTTTGAGTTCAAATTCAGACTGGTCAAAAACTCAAAGTTGAAATTTACTCTGATTGCTAAAAATTCTGGGATGAGGGTGTGTGTGGAAAGATCCTTCTTCTTCTTTTTTTTTTTTTTTGGTTGACTTAAGAAAATGTTGGCTGCTGTTGAGACTAAAGTCCCTGGGCCCCAGCAACCATTATAGCCCTTTTCTTCTTTCAATAACGGGAAGACTCAATCTGCATTTGATCCAAATTTTGGCCAAAATACTGAAAGTGTCAGGATGGGTCCTTTGGTCCACTCCTGACCTCCCAATATCCCCAGGTAGCTCTCTTCTCCCTCTTACTCAAATTCCCAGGAATGTTTCAGATTTCACTTGTTAGCTTAGGGCCAACCAGGAAACTCCTGGACAGGAATATAACCAACAAAGAGATTGCAGTGCTGAACTTCACTCCATCAGTCACCAACCCAGTGAAAGTTCCCAGGCTGACCTTCTCTTTGCCCAATACATCAGCTCACCTGATCAGCCAGTAAGTTTCCTCCCCCAATTATTCTGAACTTCCTGCCCATGGTCCACGTCAAGAGTTCAGGTGGAGTAGATTCAATCTACAGAGACCATTGAACTCAAAGAGTACACACACTTCCCATGGTATTTTACCTAACCCCATCCGTCGTCACCCACATTGGGTGACAAATTGTTAGAAACACACTTGAGACTGAAAAGCATCAAGGAAAATTTATTAAAGTAGAGTTCAGAGAAACTGAATGCCTTGGCCAAGGTGAATTCTACCTTTCTTCATGGAGTGACAGTGAGAGAGAGAGAGAGAGAGAGAGAGAGAGAGAGAGAGAGAGAGAGAGAGAGAGAGAGATGGAAGGGAAGGCATTTTTATAAAATTAGTGCAGGACAGATCTTCCCACCAGAGGATGGATTGGTCCCTTCTCTTTCAGGTCACAGTCTTTTGACGTGCCCACTGTATGTCATTAGCAAGTGCAGTTGGATTTTTAGGTGATGCCTTACAATAACTTCATGTTCTCCTTTGTGATAGGTTCTCCCACAGACAGCTCATCAAGCTTTCACACAAGTTTCGGACATTTAATCTGACTGTGCTAGGTCACAACTCTGATCACTTAAGGCTGTGGAAGCAGAACTCCTTTCCTTGTTTTCCACAACTACCAATATTGTCATGCATTGATGAGTGAAGACAGGTCTATGAGGTAAGTTAAGCCTAGACTCAAACATGCCATGACTCTGACAGTACTGAAGAAGCTTTAAGTTCTGGTAGGCATAGCTATGACACATGAATAACAGCGTTATTGGGAGGAAAGTATAGCACAAATGTTCAAACATTATATAAATATAATATTACTGCAAGGGGGTTTGTTTTACTTTTTTGTTTGTTTTTGGTCCAAATGTACAGGTTTATCAGTGTAGGAAGTTCTTAGTTGCAAAATTATATCCACTCATAAAGATCCTCAATAGTTGTGCAATTTGTAGTGGTAGTAATAGCAATGGTACACATTTATACAGCCCTTTAAGGACTGGAAAACCCTCTTCAATACTATCTTATCTGAATTTCACAATTCGCTTATGAGGTTGGTACTATCATTATCCCTATTTTATAGATGAGGAAGCAGTGAAGGTAAGGAAATAACCCAGTGTTTCACAGTTAAATATTTGAGGCAGGATTTGAATAGGTCTCCTTGATTTCAACTCTGTGACCTAGCTGTCTAGTTTTAGAGAGTTGCTGAGAGTTGAAGTTATCGGCCTAGGATTACACAGCCAACAAGTATGATAGTTTCTCGTTATTCTGAGGAGAGTGAAGAAACCTTCATTCTAGACCTGATGGTAGGTATCTGCACTGAGCCTATGAAGACAGGTGTCCCCTACCAATCTGAGCATCTGGACAAGTATAATCATATTATCAGAATTGAGGAAGAACTGTGCAGCAAGACTAAATTTGCTGGAAGGAACTTCAGAAACTCTCCTACCAAGTAAACTCAGTGGTCAGAAGAGCCAGAAAGCTAGTAGGTACTAGTCACCTGAGTAGGTCTGCTCTGGTTCTAAAATTGAGCAGCTCCACTTTATTACTACTACTACTACTACTACTACTACTACTACTACTACTACTACTACTACTACTACTACTACTACTTCTACTACTGTAACTACCACTATCATTACTACTACTACTATTACTTTATCAGTAGCCTCTGCTGCTTAACTCCTCACTCATCTTCACCTCTCAGTGATGTTCTCATTGCTTTGTTGAAATTCTCATCAGAGATTATATCTGATTACTTGACACTCTGGCTTTGTGATCTTGTGACTGGGATAAAATGACCTGTTCTCACTCCCACCCTCATGTGTTGGTGTGCATACTTGTGGGGTGGTCCCTGAGGAATCCACAGGTGAGACTCTTAATGATATTTATAATAAAAGTATTTAGTAACTCACCTTCCCTCCCTCCCAAAGGGGAAAAAAAAAAACTTAGCTTATTGCTCCCATTCCCAGAGTTTCTTTCTGCATCCATGGAGACAAAGATTTCAACGTCATCCCAATACTAATGCTCTTTTTGTATTACAATAGACAACATTTCATTTTCTGGGGGAACCCTTTTTCTTTGTCTTCCTAAGAGTCCAGCTAATTTTCCAATGTTACCTTAAGGGACCTGACTTGCAATGTTCTTCAGTCATTTTCCAGACTTCAAAGCCAGTGCTGCTTCTTTTCAGTCCCTAGTCAGTGATTTTGCCTGTATATGGGACTCACAACTATGCCATTCAAATATATCACACTTGGACAGGGTTACTGGCTGCTAGTGTTCTCCTCCCTAAATGGGAGGAGAATGCCAAAAGTAAAACAACCCCACCCCTCAAGAGCTTACAGTCTAATGTCAGAGACAAAGATGTATGTGCATATACATATACATATACATATACATATATATGTGTGTGTGTGCATGTGTGTGTGTATACAAGTAGCAAAGAAGACTTGTCCAGTGGGATCCCAGTAATCAGAATGGCATACTGCACTCTTCCAGATACCAGTACGTTTGAGCCCGTTTCAAGTAGTACATGATGATATATAATGGAGGGGAATTGTTCTAATTCAAAGTGATGGAGTCCTAATAGAGATACCCTCAGCCCCAACAGTCTAACTTCATTACAAATTCACTGTACCTATCTCCCCTGGCTCCTGCCAATGTCCTAAAGTCTTCCTATATGCTTCACTGCTCCCTAGTACAGGTTTGTCCCTGAAATTCATAGTTCTCACAGAAACAGCAGGCATGGAAACCCAGCCACTGTCTCTACTCAGCCATGACCCCCAGACCCATTCCCACAGAAGCAGATGTGTTCTTGCAGTCAATCACAATCACATCATCCATATAACCCAAGACAGGACCACAATACCTAACTATCTATCTTGATCAGACAGGACCGCAATAAGTAGCCAACTGGAGGGCAGCATAGCCGGAATGTTTAACTACCAAACCATAGATAGGACCCCTCTTCCATTACCTAATCCCTTAATAAACTCCTCCTGCTCTTTTAATATTAATCATATTTCTTTATTCAATGTAAATTTCTGTTATATAATTGCATCTTTACCTTATAAAAATCCATCTTGTTTTTTCTGAAGTTACTGCTTCCTCTTGGAACTTAGCCTGCTTCATGAGAGGGATCAGTCTCAATAAATGTCTATACTTGTATTAGAGATGGTCTGACTCTGAATTTTTTGAGACAGTTCTACCACAACATATGAAATCCCAACAGTTTTTGATGTTCTGCCTCTACACCTCAACAGTTTTTGGTGTCTCTGGATTTAAGCTTCAATGAAAGCATGCCTGGATATTGCCTGTCTGTTTAACATGCAGTGAAGAAAAATCTTTTAAGTAGTTGTTGAGTCATAACCAAGAATGCTTTTACAAAAACCCAGAATTGAGATTCCAGTTGTCAAAAGAGAATTGTTATAAGCCTCTCTCTGGGTGGAGAATGGACCAATTTGTTATATGACTGGCATATAACTTAGGCAGAGCTCCCTATCTAAGGCCATTTGGCTGATGATATACCATTTTTTCTTTGACTCTTTGTGTATGTATTTTCCAGATCTTGAAGAACAAAGGATGAGGATGGGGAGGAGCCAAGATGGCGGAATACAAAGATACACATATGCTCCAAACCCACAGCGCATAAAATACCTATAAAGAAGACCTCCCAACAAATTTGGGAGCAGCAGAAGCCACACAACATCTGAGCAGAGGAGATTTCTGTTCCAGAGAGACCTGAAAAACTGAGCTGAAAGGTCCCTCACACACTGGACCTGGAGCAGAGCATTCCCAAGGGGAACAGATCCGAGCAGGCTTCAGGGACAGAATTTCCAGCGGCTGCACAGGTCCCTCCCCCCACAGGTGCCAAAGTTCAGTGAGAGGGGTTCACGGAGAGGGAAGTGGGGTGCCCCCATAACTCAGGCCCCCTCGGGAGGCAGCAGCGGAGGCGGGAGCAGACCAGGGCTCCCCAAGCAGGCAGGAGCCTGGATCCATTGTTGAAGGTCTGTGCATAAAACCCCTGAGGGAACTGAGCCTCATGAGACAGCCCTGCCCCCACCCGAGCAGCTGAAATTAATCTCACACTGAATAGCAGCCCTGCCCCTGCCGAAGCCCCGAGGCAGGGGAGCAGCATTTGAGTCTCAGACCCCAGGGCTGGCTGGGTGGAGGCTGGGTAGATCTGGAGGAGAGATGGGTCTGGAGAGGACACTCAGAAGTCAAGTAACTTACTGGGAAATGCCCAGAAAAGGGAAAAAAAAATAAGACCATAGAAAGCTACTTTCTTGGTGAACATATATCTCCTCCCTTCCTTTCAGGTGAGGAAGAACAATGCTTACCACCAGGGAAAGACATAGAAATCAAGCCTTCTGTATCCCAAACAGGCAAAATAAATTTTCAATGGGCTCAGGCCATGGAACAGCTCAAAAAGGATTTTGAAAATCAAGTTAGAGAGGTGGAGGAAAAACTGGGAAGAGAAATGAGAGAGATGCAAGAAAAGCATGAAACGCAGGGCAATATCTTGCTAAAGGAGACCCAAAAACACGCTGAAGAAAATAACACCTTGAAAAATAGGCTAACTCAATTGGCAAAAGAGGTTCAAAAAGCCAATGTGGAGAAGAATGCTTTAAAAAGCAGCATTAGCCAAATGGAAAAGGAGGTTCAAAAGCTCATTGAAGAAAATAGTTCTTTCAAAGGATGAGGATATAATGGACCAATCTGTGACCTGCTAAGTTTTGAAAGTTCAACATAGCCACTAGACTTGAAAGCAAAGAAACTGGAAGAAAACACCTCTGAGGAGCTAAATAATTGTATTCAGCTGTACTTTGGATGAACCTAGAAGGCCAAATGCCATGTGCTAACAAGCAAGGGAGTTACTTAGGCTGAAGCATGCAAAGCAGAAACAGGAAGTTAATTCAGTCGTGGCAAGAATTTTCAGATGTATATTTTAAGTATGATCCAATTGTCCCCAAGAATCAGGATGTAAAGGAGTTTGCCTTTAGTCAAGGGGACTTTTTTGCTATTGTTTTAGTAAATATACCTTTTTAAAAGTTAATTGATATTAATTGGTTAGTCCATACTGAGAAATTAATGCATTAAAAACACCAGAGAGATAACTAAAACTGGTAAATAATATTGAGTCAGTAATCACTGGTTAATTGATATTGAGAAGAACATATTGACAAAGTACAGAACCAAGCTGAGCCTTTTCTCCTTACCTCAGAAGAATTTGGGTCTCATTTTTCTATGGGACCTGAAAATTCCTACCTTGAACTTTCCTTGAATTTCTATACAACCAAGGCAATATTCACAACACTGGTGAGGTCTATGAATATGCCAGCACAGTTCTCTATTGCAAAGTATAACAGACTCTCCATATACAGGGCAGAAGAAAAGCATTTATTGAGATACCAGAAAGTCAACTCGCAAAACCAGAAAACCAAATTAAACATAGTAGTCAAGAAGTCAATACACATTAGCACTGCAGGGGACGGAGACATTTCCAAGTCTCCCCTTCTGCTGGGACCTTCCCACAAACAAACACTCATGAACCTAGCTGTGCCTCCTTGTCTATATCCTTCCCAGTTCTCACTAGCCTGACCAACTTCCTACCAGCTCTGCTCTATTCTTCCTGTTTCATCTGTTCAGCAAGTTCCTCCCACCACATGTAACTTAGGCTTTCATGTGATTTAAGCAGGTCATATGGGCCTATTTATGAATATGAAAGATATTCCCATTTAAATTGCCATTGTAATTTCCCCACCAGATCTGGTGTTTTCCTGCTATTGTTTTAGTAAATATTCCTTTGTAAAAGTTAATTGATATTAATTGGTCAATCCATACTGAGAAATGGATACATTAAAAATACTAGAGAGATAACTAGAACTGGCAAATAATATTGGGGCAGTAATCACTGGTTAATGGATATTGAGAAGAACGTACTAACAAGAGACAGGTCCAAGCTGAGACCTTTGCCCCTTATACAATAAGAATTTGTATCGCCTCCATCTACCTGCCCTGAAAAACCCCACCTTGAACTCTACTTGAATTTCCCCACTAAATCTGTTGTTCACCTGAGATTATAAATCTTTCATTGCTGTTATGGTCAATTCTCTATTACCTATTAGCCCTCCAAAGCTTGTTATCTATAGATTGCCTTTGTCTACTTCCCACCCTCAATCCTATCTAGGTTTTTGGACACCAACCTCTACTTATCCCAAGCTACTGGCCTCTCCCATCAAGACCCTCCATAAACTCCTCCTCTAGCCACTCCATACTACCTGACTAACCCTAGATCACTCTCACAGTCTTTCTATATATAAGATACATGTTGGCCTCCATGAAAGTGCTCAAAATCACTCTGACCCACTTACCAATACAAGTACAGATTCTTAGCTCCAGTGCTCAGATTCGTTATGAGGCTAGCCAATGCTGATATTCCTTAAGGGTCTGGTCAATATGGATTTTTAATAAAATTTGCTTTTCTTTAGCTGAAAGAAGACTTAGGTCAAATTCATTTGGGCAAGACCTACATATCACTATTTCAGGGTTCCAGAACCCCTAAATCCCAGCTATTGAGGTTTGGGATGGTTGAGGTCCCAAAATACTGACACCTTGGGTCCTGCCCAAATGAATTTGATTGAAATCTTCTTTCAGCCAAAGAATAATAAAGTCTATTTAAGATCCACCATTTTGGGTTGATTCTTAAGAAGCTTCATCATTTGTGATCCTTGGGTCAAATAGAATCTGAACTGAATTGAATCTGACCACCTTCATGGAGATAAGAAGTATCTTATATACAGAAATATTGTGGGAGGGATCTAGGGTTGCCCAAGTTGTCTGGGGTGATGGGAGGGGGGTTTTAGAGAGGGCCTTGAGAAGGAGTCTAAGGATGATCTTGATGGGACTTGGGTTACTACAGGTCAGAACCAAGAGAGTGAGATTTTGATGGGATCAAGGATGGGAAGTAGGTGGGGGCAATCAGGAGGTAACCTACAATAGAGGGTTTAGCAAGGTTAAGGGTAATGAAAGGTTTATGGCCTCAGGCAAATGCCAGATCAAATGGGAAGGAGAGTTCAAGGAGATTCCCCAAAGCCTGTAGCCATTACCAACAGTACTAGAATAAAGACTCTATCCTTTGCTCCCAGTACCCCTTAGGACTATCCTCAGCCGTCTGAGATATCTTTTAATACCATAATAATTCGGACTTTTCTTGTAGGAAGAGAGTACCAACATTTTATGCAAATTTTACAAATTGTGCCCTTAGTCCCTCCGCCACAATGTAGAAAAGATAACTGTATATTCAGAACTAATAAAATATATGTAAAAATGGAATACACTAACAAATGTGGTCACATGACCTTTTCATCCCTCTTCCCAGGTTAACAGAACCACTCTGCAGTAGGGCACTAAATCCATTGTTTTTAATCCTATTGCCTAGCTGCAAAAGCTTTTAGCATTCACTTTTAGACACCATCCAGTCCTCCATTCTCTTAATAGTTTCTACCTGAAAGCTCACCCTTTGGACAAACATAACTCTCCAAAGATCTGCCCCTGACTCCCAAAGTCCTCTGGAAAGATATTCTGACCAATAAATTCTACACTGACCTGTCAATTTTCCTTCATAGGTGGAACTCTCTCCTTCACTCTAATGCACCTGCCCCACACTTCCTCTTGTGCTCACAAAAGTACTACAACCAATGTGCACTGTCTTGTGCAAATGATGAGGTTGATTTCTTAGTGGAAAACTGCAAGTCTTACCCACTCCAGTTAAACATAGAAGGCCCAGACTTCTTTACTGAATTAATCTATCAAAGGAGGAATCTACTGTTTTCATCACTGGAGTAACAAACTAGTTACTAGCTAGGAAGATAGAAATTGATAGTTTAGCAGCATTCTAGCATTGAAACCAGCAAGCTTCTTCCTTGTGTGTAAAACAATACATGTTTTTTTGACCTCTCCAAATTGACATTAAAAAAAAAAAAAGATTCATAACTTTAGAACCCAATAAAGAGGCCTCATTGGATAATTTTTTTTTCATGTTTTATACAGGAATTTGCCCCAACAATCTTTCTTCTCCGTCCTGTCTCTGTCTCCTTTTATAAGCATTTAATAGAACATTTCCTTGCATTTTTAACTTGTTCAGAAAATAAATCTAGGAATTTCTTGATAATGTGTTTAAAATGATGAATTGGCTACAAAAATAGACCAGCTTATCTGAATTCAAAAAATTTGTGATTCCCAAATAAGAAGCAAGTTTTTATTATTACAAAGACATATCTTGTAAGAACATATGGCCAATAATTTTAACATTGAAAATACAGGAATGTTTTAATTGTTATATGGCCTTAAAATTTCATTGGCAACTCAAACTTTGTTCCCTCATTTAAAAATTACATAATTTCTAAGTACAAAGGTTTTGTTTTTTTTTTAATACATTTTGGTTTTCTGATAAAAGGTTTCAAACTATATTCATGTTTTAAATTATAGCCATAATCGTTGTAGAAACAGTTTTCTGGATTCATAAAGTCAAATTAAGCTAATGAAAATCAAGAAAACATAAGACATTTAAGAGATTTTTTTAGGGGAAAAAAGTAGGTTAATGTACACATATACTAATAATACTCTCAATGTATACATGTACTGATAATGTAAATCAATATCTTAAAAGTCAAGTGGACTAGAACTAAAAATTACTCAAGAAGGCAATTATAACCCTTAGGGTTAATTGTTGAATTCTTAGCATCAAGGTGAAAGAAATGAAGAAGACAAGAGACATCTGAATAATCAACATTTTTTTAATTGACAAGAAATTTGAAAGAATAGGTTATAACTCAATCAAAATCTGTTTTTATATTGTCACAATTGATCTCTGAATCAGAGACTTAAAGAGAACTATGTATTTAGGTTAAGTTAGAGATAGTAATTTTTATTTCATGTCATTTCAGGCACAGGTTTTTACACAAATTCATCTTTTATTCTATACTTTATAAATCTCCTGAAAAGAGTATACATTAAAATTAATTTTCATTTTAGCCTCATACATCTTGTGATACAACTGACTCTTAGTGAGGTCATTTTCCTCTATTTGAAAATATTTCATATATATGTATATATGTATGTGTGTATGTGTATAAATATATATATATTATATAATGCATGTACTTATAAAGATATAAATAAACTTTTGGGATTAGAAAAATAATTCATATTTTCACATTTAGCTAAAAATTAATATCTATATAGTATAATTTGTATTTATAAAAAAAAACCCTTTTCATTTCAAATTTAAAATTAGGTAATCATCAGGAGGATATGAGAAGAAAGTATAGGGATAATCCATCAAAAAAATCTTAAATCACATGTTCATGTAGAACTTACTATTATTATTATTATAGATTCTTTGAGGCACTGTTAGAGGATATGGTCATTTTCCAATTAAAATATTAGTGTTATTTTGTAAATCTCTGAGATCAGCCTTTCCATGATGCACTGAAAAATCTCTTATCTGCAATGTCAAATAAGTTTGAAATTTACCCTTTTTGGAGAAGAGCTTCAGCTGTTCAATCATTTTATCTCAAGGGCCTTGATCACAATAAGTGTGTTTTCATTTGAATTAATGAAGTTTTTTGTCCCACAACTTCTTGAGACTTCTGCATGGCAATTCCTCAGGGGGCTATCCTGCTTTCATTGGCCTAAGCCCTCCTGGCTCTTGAAGACCACTCAAGTTCTCCATATGAGGTCACTGCTGGAAATAATTCAGAGGTTTCTGTTCTGGGAATAAATTGGTGATTCTTTTGAGTTTAAATTGTCACTGATCATAACTGAAGCAAGTAACGGTGAACCTCTATGTGCTTTGTTAAATCCAGAGCACTCATAAGTTCTTTCCAGTCTGTGGAGCACATATTTTTATTGGGAGAAGTCTCTTGCCCTTGTCTCATCAACACACGGGAGAAGCAAACTGCTAAATTCTAGCAGGCCATCTTGTTTATTTCTTGATGGGAGCCTATAGATTGGAGACATCCAAAAGCATCTTCCAAGTTGCTTTTTCAACATCTGACAAAGAAACTTGAAGTTGCACTACATTCCTGAAGTCCTCTTTTTTATACTAACAACCATCTCCATCATCTTCAAAGGCCTTTTGACCATGGCCTCTAATGGTGCCTCAAAGAATCTTCTTGATATCAAAAAATGAAAATTCCGTTAAGTAAACCTTAAGGACCTCAGATATTACATTTATGTCTACATACCAGTGTTCATATAGAACAAATATTACATTTATATCTACATACCAATTTTCACATAGAACAAGAAAATCCTTCTCAAATGTCTTTTAAAACTCACTCTTGCTTGACAATAAACCACATAATTAATGAAGGCCTGTTCCTGACAGCCTCTTTTTTCAATATCTGTAAATATACTTATGCACCAATTAGTGGCACCATCAAGCCTATATATTTTCCTTCTCTACTTTTTGAAGTTCTGAAAACTTTTTTTCTCTTTACTTCTGATTTTTATAGATTAAATTTTATCTAGGAAAGACAAATTTAATGAGCCCCTCCCCCATCTTCTTTTTCACATAGTCAGAACTTGGAAGAGATGGTTCACCAGCACTTAATACAGCTGACCTCCTTGTAGCCATTAGGATTCCAGAATTTGTAATTGATTTTAACTCCACCAGCAAATCATCCAAACTGCTATTTATCCAGCTGTCCAAACTCTAGTACATATGGAAACTTCTTGATTAATTTCAGTTGGAAAATGTCTATGTTCATTATCTTTGAGGACTTTGACCTACACAGCACATGTTCAGTCAACCGCTTCAGAACTGCAGGAGGGATCCTTTCAGATTTCTCTGCTGACTAGCCTTTGTAGGTGGCTATCAAAAGTACAGAAATAAGTAGTTTGGATTCCATTTGTATGAGATCATTTTTCTGATTGACCAACTACTATTTTGTTGATATAGCAAAAATTCAAAGTGGTCTTTTAAAAGATCTGCTCAAATGACTGTGGAAGTATCAGAGACTTCTAGTCATTGCCCTAACCATATGGATTTCTACAAGTAATTTTAGAAGGCTTAGCAAGCCCAGTACAATTTTATGTCTGTCTTCCCTTTGGAAATGGGCCACAGGAGAATGATTTCCATAACTTGTTTCTATTTGGAGTGAAAGGGATGTAGCAGAAAACATGCCATTTTCTATTCATTGTGGAGATCATCACTGATAAGAATATTTGTGCCCCAGGCTCAGTGGCTTACCACTTATCAAAAGTCTATTCTTTATTTCCCCATATCCTCCATTTTTTCCAAGATTTACTGTTTCTAATTGAGCCACCACCAACCTTCAGCATCCCAGGTTTGTAACCTCAATATGATTCCTGACTCCTTATTCTCCACAAATGCAGTAGCTATCAAATTTAGCCAATTAATTACTCAAAGGAATAAATTACTTCTTTGATCATTAGGTAAAAGCAGGTGATGCCGCTTAATCTAGAAGATGAAAACTGGCTATCCAGTTTGACTCATCCAGCATGAGCCAAACACAGAAGCAAATAAGCTAAGCTAACTGAGGAGGATTCAAGGGACATTGTGATAAGGGCAAAGTATTAAAAAAAAATTGTTGCAAGCATATGAGGAAGTATTGATCCTTGGTTTGGAAAACTACAGAGGAGTTCCATCTTGGATTATGTTTGAAGGAAGAGGATGCGAGACATACATGAAAAGGAAGTACAAGGCACTCATGGCTGTTATTCTAGATGAATATACAGATTCTGGGGGGCAGGGAGAAGCTAGAAGTTCCATCTTGACCAGAACAAAGAGTTCATGAAATGAAATAATCTAGGACAAGCAAGTTCCAATAGAGCTAGACTGTGGTTGTGTGTGATTGTGTGGTTTTTCCTTTGTTCTTGAAGAGGACCATGATATTAGGGAAATGATGACTTGACGTGCAACTGAATTTGAAGTGAGGAAGGGCTCCTTCAGAGACATCTGAGTACAGTGACCAGATATCAATCAGGATGACAAATGGCCCAGGATGCAGTGAGCTAGATTAGAGAGGACCTTAAATAGTAAGTAAGCATTCTCTATCTGCTAGTATAGATATAGGAGCATCTCACAGGGTTTGTGAGCCTTTGAATGACATTGGTTTTGAATGTTCTCTACCTTCTTATGTCTACTGTATTTAACATGATACTGAATCCAATTATAATTACTAAGATCAAGAAAAATCATCACCATGGCCTCAAAAAATCCAATTTTCACCATTCTCTCCCCAAACATTCAAATGTTTGCTATGTTACTGACAATCTGTTGAATGAAAAACAATTGTGTGTGTGTGTGTGTGTGTGTGCATGTTTTGCTGGGGGGGGTAGGAGGAAAGTTACTGAAGTTGCATTTTTGAATGAAAAAATGTGTATAAGATGCTTGAAGGTAGGAACTGTTTTGCTTTTTGGGTTTATATCTCCAATATTTAACAAAGAACTTGGGGCATCTAGAAGTTTAAAATACACTTACTGGTTGATGGGTAGATTGAAAGTATAATGTCAGTGAATAAAAATAAGATAAATGGAAATAATTCTAACTCCCCTCCCCCTCCATTACTATGTGACCGGTCTGGCAATGAGGAATCTCTGATGGATGGACCCATAGAAACTGGGGAACTTTGCCAACCCCTATTTTGCGGTCAAATGTGATTAGATGCAATTCTGTTCTGTGGGAATACACTACTAATGAGAGCATTCGGGTTCCTTACTCATACTCTTCAGCTCATAAAGTCCTATTCCCAAGGCCCCTGGAGAAAATTGCCTAAGATTAGCTTAAGGCTTATGCCTATGAAAATGAGATTACATAAGTTTAAGTGATTGGCCAAGGTCCACCTCTACATCCATGCTCCCTGAATATTAGGAAATCTCAGATACCAAAAAGACCAAGGCAGCTCTGCTCTACACTTGTAATCATATGAGCCAGCTTACAGTTACTGGAGTAGAGGACCATATACTTTCATTTCTCTCTGGAGTCACACAATGCCACCTGGAAAGTAGCAACCAAGGTTATGCCACCTGGAAAATGCCTTCTGTAATACCTGCCTCAGTACCTTATGTGATGTTGTTGAGGTGTGAGGGGTGCTGGGGACCTCAAAATACTGACATGCTGGGTCCTGCTCGAATGAATTCAACACAAGCCTTCTTAAAGATAAAGGAAAACAAAGTTTATTAAAGATTCCTCACCTTGGGTTAACTCTTAAGGAGTCTAACCTTTTGTAATGCTTGTAATCACAAGTCAGTTAGATAGAATCTCAGCTAGACAGAGTCTGAGCTGGATTGAATCTGAGCACCTTCATGGAGGCAAGATGGCACTTAAATACAGAAATGACTGTAGAAGGGATGTACAGGTGGTATAGTGGTCTGGGAGAAAGGTCAGGTGGAGGATCTTAATGGGACTGGGATAACCAGTGATATAATGGAGGGAGTGGAGGGAACAGTGGGAAGCAGACAATGCAGAGCTTGAGTGGGATGTGACCAACAATGGAAGGCCAGGCTAGGCCAACGGCAATGGATTTGAGCATGAAATGTATTTGAGTATGAAAGGCCAGGTTAAGTGGGGAGATTCAGGGAGAAACTGCAAATTTGATCATGAAAGTCCAGGTGGGGAGATTCAAGAGGAGTTCAGGGAGGTTCCAGAGTCTGAACTATAGGGATAATATTGTTATATCAAGCCATCCAGCCCTTTCTTTAATAGTCTTCTTGGAGTCTCTACCAGGAACTATCTGAGAATACTTTTTTGAGACAGATGACCCAAGCTACACTGTAAAAGTATCTGCAAATCAGTGGGTGTTTGTGGGATTGGGTATGTGATAGAATTAAACATTAAAGCTGCAGGCAGATTTGAAGGGAAATTGTTGTGAAACATTTAAAAGCAAAAAAATTAGTTATGATTTTTTATAGTATTAATTCTTATAGATTGTGCCTGAAGTCAAGAATGACTAAATAATTGAAAGGAAGAAAAAAATGCATAGTTGGATGACTAAGGAAAAACATTTATTAAGTGCTTAGTATGTGACAAACTCTATGCTAAGGTCCAAGGATTAAAAAAAAAAAAACTCCTTCGCTCAAGGAGTTTATATTATTGTCTTGGAAAGTTGCAGAGATAGAGGGAAGGCAAATGGAGCTATAAGCAAAGGATACATCCTTTCAAGTAATAATGGAAGCATTGTTCCAGAGCTAGACAGTGGGAATATCTACACTTAATAATGCTCCCATACTTAGCAGCACAATTATGAAGACAAAAGATCTCTTTTTGCCTAGAACCAAATACTCCTATAAAATGAAAATTATAATCACTTAGACTAAGAAAAATAAAGCACAGTGTGTGGGGCTGTTTAAATTTAGGCTGTGTGACTAGGAATTCTTATGTTGGATGTGGAAAAAGTTTTTTGTTTTGTTTTGTTTTGTTTTGTTTTCTCTTTTCCTCACAGATTCCTGACTTTTATGGGTTTGAAGTGAATGGTTAATAAGGTACAGCAAGAACCAATGCATGAAAATTACAGTGAGGGATTTTTTAAATAATTACTAATTTTATTTTTAGCATGAAATAAAACAAGCATTTCCATAATAGTAGAATTTTTAAAAAGATGATTACACATAAAACTGAAAATCAATTGTTATTATTTATTTTAAATATATAATAAAGGTATCATGTAACTTTATTCTTTTTTTCCTTTTTTCTTCCCTTCACCCCTCACCCCCACCATAAATGGTTGCCATTAAATATAAGTCTGTGTGTGTGTGTGTGTGTGTGTGTGTATCATTCTGTACATATGTCTATTCATTCTTTCTTTGGATGCAGATAGCATCCTTCAGGGATTTTAACGAAAAATATTAGTGATGAGAGATGTGAAAAAGTGAAATGGGCTACCTTGGAACATCTTCAAACTGAAGCTAGATGATCACTTCCCAATACATAATTAAAAGAATTCCTGCTCATCTTTGGGTTTGCCTAGATAACGTTTGTCTAAGGTTCCTCCAACTCTGAGATTTCTTTATTCTATAGGGGAAGGCAAATTTTACTTTCTGTCTCATTAGTTTATCGGTCAGTAAAACTCCAGAGTCACCTGATCTAGTAGATAGAACTGGCCTCAGAATTAGAAACAGCTTTTTTCCAGTCCTTTCGCCCTCTGACTTTCACTCTGTGGCAATGTCATACCTCGTAGTTTCTGAAGTAGTCCTTCTCACTTATTCTACATTTAATAATTAATTATAGAAACTAGGATTGAATAATTCTTTTAACAAGAAAAATGGCTTTCTTGGAAATTATTTGTCATAGAGTTGACCCTAAAATGTGAAATTCAGATGTTAAAAGATGATATAATTTTTAAGGAGCAGACAGGCAAAAACTTTTGCAAGAATCAAATGATCTGCACTGATATCTTCACTCTGCTACTTAAAATCTATTTGACCTTACCAAATCAATTAATCTCTTTGGGCCTTAGTTTCCTCTTCTATAAAACAAAGGGGATTGACTACCTGACTTTTCCAATGCCTTCCATCTTTAAATCTAATGATCCATAAAATCAACCAATCACCCTTTATGAAATTCCTATTGTAAGATGAAAATGAAGCAATATCTGCATCATAACTCACTGAGTTGCGGTTTGTTTTGTGTGCATATGTGTGTGTATGTGTTTGAGTGTGAAGCAGAAGTCAAAGATTTCTGATATGATTTTCCTGAAGATCTTCCAGGGGTCTTGGCAAGCATAGCATTGTCTCAAAGCAATGGACTTCCTTCACCCAGTATTTGTGCAAGTAATTTACAATGTTTCATGTCTTTGCTACCCATCATCTGACATGGTCTTTGAAAGTAATAGCTAACAAAACATTTGAGAAGTCACCTGGGAGGCTAAGACTGTGGAAGTCTCTGCATAAACTAAAACACCATTTCTAATTGTATGTGTTAACAATGACATCTTAAATTTTAGGATAATTGGAACTTTAATCCTCCTAGGCTTTCTGTAGTTGCAAATTCAGTCAGATGTCTTCAACATTGACAAATAACCCTGATGCTGGCAAGAAATTGATGATTTTGAAGTACAGCTTCTTTGAAGTTTATTTTAAAAATAAAATAGAACCCATTGATTGTTTAGCAAGTTAGTAATGCACAGTAAATAAAATTTGTTGGTTAAAATGAAAGAAAATAAATGAACTCTTTGCAATATTTTGCTTCTTTGGCTGAAGTTTCTGCATTTCATCAATGTCTGATACAATGTCTCTCCAGACTCTTTCTTGGGAAAAATATTCCATATATTCTGGCTACTCCTAATCACTTTTTGTTTTCAAATGTGAACTAAAATTAAGATAAGTCCTTAGCTAAGACTATGACTTTAATCAAGAGACTCACTTTGTCTTTAGAACTAAAAGCACAACTAGAAAGACTATTTGTACCAATGTCTAGACGTGAATAAATCATAATTTCCTATGTATAGTGACCTCCTGGTATGAGAAATCCCTCTACCAATGCAGATTACAATTAGTCTAAAACTTATAGACTCATATGCTTGTAGGTTTACAACTAGAAGGTCCATAGAGGTTATCTAATCATTACATAGAGCTAGAAGGAAGCTCAGAAGCCTTTTCAGGGAAGCAAACTGAGATTTAAATTAGAGTGATTTAGTAGAGGACTTTTCTGATTGTACTAGCTATTAATACTGCTCTCCATTCTCCAGAATTTGTGTACATACTGATCCATTTCCCTCCCCTTTATAGTAGTTGTTTAATAAATATTTGTTGATTGGTTAAAATAATAAATAACTCCTAAGGAGTTACCTTAGGTACACAGAAATTAAATTAATTTTCCAGAGTCTGAAAATAAACAAGTATCAGTGATGGGATCTGAACTAAGAATTTCTGTTACATATGTCTTCTTCATCTGCAATAAAATAAAGTAAAATTAAATTTCTCTCTTGTCTTTTGTTTATTTCAAAAGGGTAAATATTTTCATCATATAAAGCCCAATCTACCTACTTTTTCATTCTAGGACATTTTTTAAATAATAAGAAAATGTCAGTGATCACAAGGACAGCATTTAAACATTTTCTAAAAAGATGCCTTAAGCATAAAACATATCTCTGATTAATAATGAAAAGATGTCATGTCTCTGAAATTATCTGATGACCTTCAAGTACTCTAGTACTTCAATAAGAAAAGAATTGAGATAAAGTTATCCATCTTGGGCTCTTATAAATAACTTCTTAATATTTGAAAGAGACTTTGCAGTCATCCTTACTAAATATTCTGCAAGAAAATGATACTTACATTTTATAGATCAGAAAAAGTGAGTGGAAAGGCAGCAGGATGGTGATTCGAAGAGCCCTTGACCTGTGTTTTGAGTACCTGAGATATGGCCTCTGCTTTGCCAATAAGTATGTCTTTGGAGATGGAACTGAGGGGTATGAAGCCTCTATTTTTATTTCTGTGAAAATAGGTGTTTGAACTAAGTGATCGCCAAGGTTTTATCCAATTCCATTTCACTCCACACCTGCCCCAAGAGAGTTTGGTGGTCCTTTGGTGAATAATATGGTGACAATTTAGATGTGCATGAAAATCTGACTCATGATTGATTGAGAGACTCTCCTATTTATCTCCTTCTTTACTAGTGCTACATCTACAATTCTATGATTCTACTATTATAGAATCAGAATAGTAGAGACCTGTCCTTGAACTGAGAAAGTCTTAGTTTTGAAGAATCCCTTCCTTTCTTTCTCTATGCCACCCATCACAAAATATTTCACTTCTTTATAATGCAGGCAATGCTTTAATGCTATAAATTTCAGAGTGTAGTGATTTACACTGGTAGAAGTATCCTCACTGGGAGTATAAGCCAATGAAATCACAAGTCCCTTCCATGTCCTTCATCCCTCTCTCCACAGCCCCCCAATCACTATCTCATCATAGGGCTGATATGATTACAAATTGTAATAAATTTTCTCAGTTTTAACAATTACTTTTCCCTCTATTTGCATGTATTTTTATTCCCCACACATCTTCACTGGTATTTTAGATTAATGGGGGTTTATTATTTTAGATGTCTTTTCTCTAGATATATAATCAATGTTCTCCCTCCATCCCCAAAATATGGAAAATATAACCAAGGGGAGAGATGACAAGACTGAAAAACTAAATTCAGTTATGTTTTCACTGAATTAACTGTCCAACAAAGTATGCATCCAACCTAGAGAAAAGAAAATCATACCAGTATATTTTGTTGCAAACATATTTCACTCTCCTTGTGTTATTGTTGTTGCTGTTGTGTTTGTCCTTCATTTTCAAAGACAACCATGACATAAAGATGATGACATGAAATGCAGTTGACTTTGATTTGAGTGAGGGAGGGCTGTGCAAGATCAGTTACTCAAGGGATGGCCCGTTTAATCAAAAAAAAAATCAAACTGGGAGGGGAAGACTCTCAAGGGTCCTGGATAAAAGAGAAACAATTGCTAGTTAGTAATTAGTATTTAGTAATCTTCCCCTCCCCGTTTGATTTTATTTTTTTTATTAATGGGGCCATCCCTTGAGTAACTTAAATAAGCCTATTTATTGAATGAGTGTATCTCACTCAAAGAGAGAATGTGATAAGACCTTAGCCTGAAAGGGCCAGGGTCTCATATTGCATCCTGGGCCATCTCCAGTCCTCCTAATGAGTATCAGGTCACTGTACCCAAATGACTCAGAGAAGAAAGTGAGGTTGTTGACCTTACACGGTCCTCCTTCACTCAAATCAAAGTCAACTGTAAGTCATGTCATCATCTGGATGTCATGGTACTCTTTGAGAACAAAGGATAAACACAATCTGTGAATGAGTAGCAGCTCCTCTCCTCCTCTTTCTCCTCCTACTCCTTCTCCTTCTCCTCCTCCTGCTGTTCTTCCTCCCCCTCCTCCTCTGGTGTTCCACTCAGGGGAAATTATACTCCATGCCCAAAAGCTGCCTTTTTTTCCTTGGGGTTTACTGGCTACATTTATTGCTCAGATATCAAGCCTTAAACCCAATTCACTCTGAAGTTCATAGACTGGAAAAAAAGTCTCCACCCACCTAGCAGAGAGTGAATGTAATCACTCTCATTAGTTTAATGTTAAAAGGATGCATGGTATAGTGAATAGAGTGCTGGCCTTGAAGACAGTAAGATCTAAGTACAAGTCTTACCACTGAGACCTACTTGCTGCATGAACTTCATTTTACATCATACTCTAAATCAACCACAGCAGTTGTTCTGATATGCTAGGGATATTTTTGGAGTTTTTTTGATGAGACTTGGTTACCCATGGAGCATGTGCTCTGTCCATCCTTTGCTCTCATATAGAGATCAATGGTTTTTTTTATTCACTTAGCCTCAATTTCCTCATCTATACAATGGAAATAATAAGAGCTCTGTATGGTTGTTGCAAGATTTAAATATATAGAGTATAACACCCTAAGTCAAAATCTTGATTTCAGTTATTATTGTTAGCTAATCAATTTTGCAAATAAATAAATTGAGGTCTGGGAGGTAAACTGACTTCTTTAAAAATAACAAAATTAGTAAGTAACAGAGTTGAGACTGAAACTCAAATTTTCTAAATTCTAAAGTCAGCTTACTTTCCATTGTATCATATGCTTTCACAAGAGAAATAATAATAATGACAGATGGAAGATGAGGGCTCAGGTGAAAGAAGAGGATGGTATTAGCATAGAATAATGACATTGTCTTTCCATGATGATGGAATGCCTGAGAAATAGTGGAACGCAAACCCAATGGTTAGCATGAAACAATTAGTAAAAGTAAGGAAGTAAGCAGTATTTCCTCAATTGTATGAGTATATATATATATATATATATATATATATATATATATATATATATATATATATATATATATATATATATATATATATATATATATATATAAAACTGATTTGATGTATTACCTCATAAAATTAATGGAACAGCAATCTTAGAAAGAATATATGTTTCACTGACTTTTCCATTATCTATTCATTCACAAGAAAGAGAAAATGAGTCACTTCATAGGGTATGTAAAGAGGTAATTGATCTCATTTGGCAGATAACTTCTATCTGTTTGTACCACTTAGTCATCTTTTGGTGAAAGGAATCACTTGAGGGCAAAATACCTAATGGCTTGGTCTGTTACCAGGCTGGTAACAGGAACTTACAGCAATTTCCAGCCAAAGCAAAAGATTTTTGCTGCTGTTGTAATGTTTTATACACACACACACACGTACACATATGTATATATGTGCATATATGTATACTTGTGCATATATGTATACATGTGTATATATACATGTGCATATATGTATACATGTGCATATATGAATATATGTTTTATTTTCTTTGAGGCTCAACAATACAAAGTGTTTTTTCTCAATTCTCTAAACTTATACTGTACAAGTTAAAACACATCCTGATTTCTCACAAGGTTTTCTAGATTTTGCTAAGTCTTTTTCTCCCACAATCTTCATCTCTTCATTAATTACTCAACTTACATAAGAAAAAAAGCTGTTTTCAAAAGAGAATCCACATTCAAAGAGAAGCAAAATAAAGAGTTCCTTAAAATAGTGCAAACATTTCCATTTAATTCAATTTTAAAAAATAAAGACATTAAGTAACTACTTTATCTATGGACCTGTGGTAGGGGCTACAAATATAGTAAAGACCTCTTGGACACAAGGAAGAAATAGATAAAGAGTTTAAAAAACAGATTTATCTTAATAATATCCCTACTTCAAAGGGCGGGAACAATGAGGAAAATTTTTATTCTGGACCAGTTTTTCATCAAGGAGGAATAAGTTGTTGGAGTGAAAATAGTGGAAATCATGTGTATGAATAAAGGGAGTGAGGATGAGGAATGACACGAAAAGAGATGAAAGATGGCCTTGTCTAGTATGCACCCTAATTTTGGTAAGAATGTATTTCAAATGATTTACAAACAGGATAGGTAAAGTCCTGTGTACTATAATTCTGTAAGGAATATCCTTTCAGGAGACACTGAAATTTTAAGTGATGAAGTTTGAAGACAAAAAGGAAAGAATTCCAATGAAGAGGAAAAAGGAAGTTTGTCCGGAAAGGACATGGATGCACAGAGGATTTTCTGATGAATTCAAACTTGCAAAATGTACAAAAAACAAAGCAAGAATAGGTATGATTTCTTTACTCATCATCCCTGACACCCCTGATTTCTCTGACTTCTTGACTTTTTCTTCCCTTGCAACCTAATTGGACCTTCCTTCCCTGACCCAGATTCTCGCCAAAGGTCATAAATGTTTCCAATTATCTATAATCAATGCCTCTCAAACAATCCTCATCTGAACCCCTAAGTGAGTCACCCTACCCTGAAGACATACTGACCAGATACATTTCCAGATGGAGAAGGGGTGGGTAATCAGTGCAGGTCCAAAGATGCAAGTGTCACTGTTCTCTTATTGTATGTTCTTTATGTTTGAACAAAATAAACATCTTTTGTGCAATGACTCATAAGTGTTTCATTTCATCTCAACATTGATCCTGAACTTGAAATAGGTGTTAGAGATATGAAAGTAATGAAGAATGAATGGTGGGGGGGGGGGGGGTGGAGAGTGGCGTGATACATAATAGTGTGAGTAGCTCTAGTACTCAGAACAAGTGGAGGCTATTGAGGGATGAAAAAGTCTTCTTTATTTTAGATTTGTTTAATCTTAATTGAAGAAAAAAGAAGGGATTGTATGGGATTAAAAAAGATATAGAACTATTGCTTAAGGAAGATGGTAATGGACAACAGAGAGAAAATGAAACTATTCAACTCTCCTTTTGCTTCTGTTTTCAATTCTATTGTAATGATTTTGAAGTCTGGATGGAAATCACCTTGTTGAAAAAGATCCAGTAAGGTAACATTTTGCTCTACTGAAACAACAAGCAGTAAGCACATTAGGATCTTATATTTACTGCAACTCTCAGTGAAATGAAAATTCATATGGAAATGGTTCCTTGGCAAATTTCTCTTGTGAATTTTTGCTCCATGTAAAAGTGGTGAGAGTTGGGTACACTTCTAAAATTAGAGATTTCTAAACATTGGGAGGTAGTTTATTCTCACAAGTCTTCAAGTAAAAATTGCATGACCACTATAAAAGATTGTGTCTGTCTGTATGTTTGTGTGTTTGTGTGTATGCTACAGATACAATTAAATTAAATTCAAGCAACACATATTGAGTACATACTTTGTGCTAAACACTTTGTTAGGAACAAGGAATTCAAAAGCAAGAAGGAAATAGATCATGTCCATGGAAAGCTTACATTCTACCATTCATTTTCAGTCATGTCTAACTCTTCATGACTGCATTTGTTTTCTTGGCAAAGACAGTAGAGTGGTTTTGTCATTTCCTTCTCAAGCTCATTTTACAGATTAGAAAGTAGAAGAAACAGGACTAAATGATTTGCCCAGGATCAGTTAGCGAGTAAGTGTCTGAGGAGGGATTCGAACTCACAAAGATGATTCTTTTGGACTCTAAGTCTGCCACAATGTTGTCTATACCACCAGGGAAGATTAGGCTAGATGTCACTCACTGTCCGTTCTAATTCTGAGATTCTGTGAAATGTCTGAAATGTCTGAAAATTACATGAATATTGCTTTCAAGAAACTTAATGTGAAGTAAATAAATATGTGAGAGAATGTGAATTTAAGAAAAATACAATGGGAATTTTGAGAAAGAGGAGATTCCTTTTAACCTAAGGAACCTGGGAAGTCTTTATAAAGGATAAAAGACCTATGAAGAGAGAGAGAGAGAGAGATAAAGGCAGGGACATGATTATTAACAATTAATAATCAGATATATCTAACAATCACAGTATCTAACAATCAGGCAAAACATACTTTTAAAATGTAATCTTTATTACTAGCATTTTCTTCTTCACTATCTTAAGTCAAAACAGTAAAAAACACACATGCCCAAGAAATCAAGTCCTGAGTTGTAGCATTTACCAATTTCTGAGTTGCAAAGCTCACACTTCAAATTTAACAACTGGTGTTCAAGTTAAAACTGCCACCAGCATACTTTTAGGTAAAAGCCAGGACTCAGGTCCTGGTAATGGGTGTAATCATCTTAAAACTCCACTTTTAGCCATAAGAGAGAAAGAGCTGTTTATAGACTTAATTTAAACTATTCTCTTAAAATTAATATTAACTTACTATTCATTTATGCTTGGGAATAACTAATGTTAAAGCATCTGATAGAATAAAGGAGGAACTAACCCAGTAAACGAAGCTTCATCAAAGAGTAACTAATAATCTTCTAAAATATGTTACTACCTTGTCTGGAGATTTGCTGAAGTGGATACGATACCAAGCCTTTCTTATCATAACTCACTGGATGTTTTATTGGGATGAATGATAGCCCAATATCACATGCTTTCCCGGTTGGGTACCATACTCCTTTGCAATGATGTGTAGGGTCAGTATCAAACCTGATGATGGCTATATAATTTTGTAAGAGGTTTTCATGTTTTTTTTTTTTTAATTTTTAAATATTTCTATTAGGAAGAAGTTGGAAAGCCCTACTATAAGGGCATGTCTAATTGCGATGATTTTGTCCTCATGGGTTGGCTCCTGGACTTGAATCAGAAGTCTCCAATCCTGGGCACCTGCCCACAAGAAAGTGGCTAGATTGAACAATGATGATAATTATGATTTATCTAGCTCTTTAAAGTATGCAACCATATTAAGTAAAATTTCGCACTTGAACATCACAAAAACTCTATGAGTTGACCATTTCATATATTTTACAAAGGATAAATTAGGGCTTAGGAAGACTAGCCGAATTGCTGATAGTCACATGGATAGTACACGCTAGAGGTGATATTTAAAGCAATATCTTATTATCTGCAATCAGATGTCTGGGCCTTGTTCTGCACTGCCATCCAGCTTCCTCAAGTGCACTCTGTAAGATTTCTTCCAGCTCTGTGCTATTGGCTTTCTGTCCTCTGATTAAACAAGCTGGTTTGAATTCATGAGATTATTTACTTTTCACATTTGACTCCATTTTCTTTATTTTAGAAACATGAAGACTTTCACTTATGTCCTACTTTAATCAGCACAAAATTCCCTTCTTGGAGTTCACCCTACTCCATACTTGTCATTGATGTGAAAGGAAATTACAATGTGGGATGGTTCATTTTGGAAACTACATCTAACCTTCATAGCTAATTTAGATGCTGGTTGAACTCAGTTTGAGAGGAACAAATTGGATGAAAATTTAAAATTGATATGACCAACTAGGTGAGGAAAATAAGAAACAATGTATAAAGAAATTTGCAAAACTTTTTAATAATAATAATGGCTAATATTTATACAGCTCTTACTAGGCTAAGCACTAGGCTGGCATTTCACAATTATTTTCTCCTTAGATCCTCATAATAACTCAGGAATGTAAATGCTAGTATTATCCCTATTTTACAGATGAGAAAACTGAGGGTAAGTGACTCACCCAGGGTAAGTGTCTTGACCTAGTCAACTTGTGACACCAAATTTGAATACAGGTCTTCCTGGGTCCTGGTAGACTACTCTGTCCACTGTACCATCTACCTTTACCTCTCAGCTATTTGACAGAGGGCAAGAGTATATTGACATAAGATTTCCATGTCCCCAAGGTTAACAACGTTAATTATATCGTTTTGTTTTCCTTTTTCTTGCCAATGTCTTTTAGCTTGAAGTCAAAGATTTATAGTTTTTCAGTTTGGATATTTGAAAAAAGAGAGAGCAAATAGTTGGACAGACACTTAGAATTATTCTCACTTTTCTCCTCTGATAACTAGACCCAAGAGGGAATCCAGGAACTAAAGCCAGGCAATTCAACGAATACCAGAAGTGTGATTTGGGAGCTTTTTAAGCAACCACAGCCCCTATGGCATTATTAGGTCCCAGGATTTTGGCAATGATTTTCACTCCTCTGAAAGTGGTGACATGTTCCAATGAAGAAAATCTGTAGCAAAACAAAATAGGATTAATCCCCTGAGAAACTTCAAATGGTTATGTCAGTTTTTATCCATCTGTTCATAACATAGTGTATGCTGGGTATACACAATTGATGATTTTTAGTAACTGAGAGTTAAAAAAAAATGAGATTATCCCAACTGAAAATATGCTGAAGACAAGCAATGCTGTTCCTTCCACCTTTCCTGGCAATGACATTGGGGAGTGCCTCTAAATGCTGCTCTCCCCATGAGACTTGTGCACAGGAAATAAAGCCAATTTGTATGAGCAGTAATGATTGAAAGCTATTATCGTTTTACCATACAAGAGAATCCTGTTCAGTTTTAAGTTTTGATAACTTCAAACTGTATTAAGATTTTATGGAATTACCAGTATTTTACACAATATTTTTTCTATGAATATTATCTAGATAAATAAATTGAAAAATACGTGCAATTGTAAAATCCTGTGTTAACAATTGAAATGACAAGTTGTAAGGATTTATTTTTAAGAGAGATGATTGATTCTATGTTGGTTAAATTAGAGAGCTCTAAAATGCAAAGATAGTATCTTTACCATAAAGTAGTTCATAGTTTGATTGAAAAAACAACCTGTGTATGTAAAAATCCTGAAAACAAAACCTCCAGAGTGATATAGCAGGCAGTACTTAGCTGAGGGCTACAAAATAGGATACTGACTTGGAAGTAAAAGTGGGGAGGAAAGAGGAGGAATCAAGTGTAAAGTATACCGAATGGAGGAAGCAGTGTACTTGAAGCTGATTACTGCTCCTTCTATGAACTTTCCACATATCTTTTCACCAAATGACCATACTTTCTGTGCCTTATTTTCTTTAACTGTAAAAATAATGTACTTGACACTGACCTCTGAATTATACCTATTCCTTTTACACTCCCTCTATCTCCTTTTTTCTCTTTATAATCATGGAGTTCTGATCCTTCCCAAGAAAACACAATTTTTGTTTGGCCACTCTCTTCATTACTGGATGGACCTTTTCTTATGCCCAGTAAAGTTGGGGGCCATAAGGAATAGGCATGTACTTTGCTCCTTGATGCAACTCCTGGGCCTTTCTCCTCCGTCAATCAGCTTCTTCTCCTCCTTAAAGGTTCACCCCCTTCTATCCAGATTCTGGGATTAATTCTTCAAAAGCTGCAAGGTCATTCTCTCTACTATATAAGCAGTTTAACTTCTGACTTACAGTCTGCCTCTCCATTCTTTCCCTCAATATATGAAATGATGAGAAATGATATGTCTGAGCTCAGCCCTCTTTAACTAGAGGTTTAAAGTTCATGGTCCCACTCTCAAATTCTCAAAGAAGTAGAAGGCAGATAAGGTGCAGTACCAAGGTTGATGAGATTTTTCAGGATGAGGAAATTATCTCAATGATGAACTTTTAGGTCATGGTGGAGAAATCAGTCAGAGAAGTACCAAGGTATGTAGCCAAGTGAGAAATAAGCTTAACCCAAAAAGTGGTACATTATACATGTTTAGTAAATGTTTATTAATTATTGGTTATTAATACTGAAAAGCAGTGGACAGAGTGCTGTAGGTAGGAAGACCTGAATTCAAACACAGCTTCAGAAATTTATAATCTGCGTGTCCCTGGGAAATTCACTTAATTTATTCCTGCTTCAGTTTCTTCATATATATATATATATATATATATATATATATATATATATATATATATATATATATATATATATATATATACATATATATATATATATAGTGTGTGTGTGTGTGTATATATATATATATATGTATATATATATATATATTCCAGTTATTATTACTGTTATTCCCATTAAGTATCCAATCATTTGCTAGGTAATGTCAATGAAAATGCTATAGCAAATATTAAACGTCATCTTCTCTTTTTTTCCTTAGATGACCATAGATGAGGTCCATAGAATTCTTCACCACTGTTCCTGAAGCAGTCTTCTAAATGGTCTCCTTACTTTCAATCATTTCAATGGCAAAGTCATCTTCCAACTAACTGCGAAACATATTTTCCTGAAATATGGGTCTGATTGTTACTCCCTTGCTTGAAAAGCATCAGTATAGCTTGACTGCTTATAGGACAAATACAAACTTTTATTTTTGCCATTTGAATCTCTGCCTAAACTATCTCCAATCTATCTTGCTAGTCTCCTTCTACATGACTCCCTATATTCTATATTACACTAATCTGATCAACATGTTCCCCATATAGGACATTCCACCTCCAGCCTTGCACAGATCATTTTGCATGTCTGGAATGCTTCCCTCCTCACAAACAAATGAAAACATACAAACACAAAACCTTTTTTACTTAATTTACATTATGTTGTATTTGCATATCTGTGTTGTTTTTGTTTCTTCCTCTGCCTCTTGAAAGCAAGAGCTGTTGTCATAGCCCATAGGCACTTAAATGCTTCGTCTGAGCTGAGTTAAATCTACCATTTTCTAGCACAAATTCACTTGAGACAGCTAGGTGGTACAGTGGATGGAGCACCAGAGCAGGAGTCAGGAGGACCTGAGTTCAAATCTCACTTCAGACACTTGACACTCACTAGCTTGTGTGACCTTGGGCAAGTCACTTAACCCCAATTACCTCATCCTGGGTCATCTCCAGTCATCCTGATGAATATCTGGTCACCTTATTCAGATGACTCTGGAGGAGAAGTGAGGCTGGTGACCTGCACATCCCTCCCTTATTCAAAACAAAGTCAAGTGCAAGTCATATCATTATTTCTCTGAAGGCATGGTCTTCTTCGGCAATGAAGGACAAACACACAAATTCACTTAATTTATGAGTTGCATTTCATTCATCTGCAAGATGGAATTATTAGCACATTCATTCATAAGGCTATTTAGAGAATCAAAGAATATATTCTATGTACACTGTTCTATAAATTACTACTATTCTACAAAAAGAAAACATTAAATGAGAATTCTAAAAAGGGAAGTGGTCTTACACTTTGTGGACAATTCTTTCTAATCCTCTCAAAGAAGAATGAGCCACACTTTAGTGAGGGAATTAGTAATTCTATTCAATTTACAAACCAATTAAAGGCCTACTTATAAGTCCTTGCATATAAGATGCTGTGTTAGGCACTGGAGAACCAGTAAGCAAAATGAAATAGCTCACTCTTTCATGCAGCTTACAATTTAGTGGCAGGGAAAAGGGAACATACAATTTGTACATAGATACATAAATAACAAAATATATACAACAATGATAATAACCAGAACTTATTATACCACTTTGACATTTTCAAAGGGCTTTACATATTTCATTTCCTTTGATCTTTAGGTATTATTATTTTCCATATTTTACAGATGAGGAAACTGAGGCTGAGAAACATTAAATGATTTGCTGTGGCTCACAAAACTGGCAAGTGGTTCAAGAAAGCTTTCAACTTGGGTATTCCTGATTCTGAGTGTAGCACACTATCCACTGTACTACTTAGCAGCCTAAAAGACAAGATAATTTTAAGAGGGAGGGAATGCAAAGGATCTCATGTAGGAACTGGCAACAGTTTTGCTTTGAAGGAAGGCAGGGATTCTCTGTGGCAGAGATCAAGAGGGAATGCATTCCAAATCCAGATCACCTGGTGGAAAGCAACAGAGGAGGAAGGTGGAATACCCTGTATAGAAAATGAGATTTTAACAAATCTACTTCCAGAGTTTTCTGTCCTCAGAGGAACTGTCTCAAGGAAAAAGGATGAAAAATGCCAATACTATCCTGTCTTAAATACACCAAGGTAGGGACATTGATGTATTTTCCTAAGCACCTATATTTATATAATGCAAAATAACATCTTTAGGCAAAGATGGCGGAGAAGAAAGATGCACATACACATAGCTCCAAACCCACAACCCATAGAACATCTGTATAAAGTAACTCACGGCGAATTCTGGAGCAGTGAGGCCACAGAACAGTGGAGCGAAGGAGATTTCTGTTGCAGAGGGACCTGCAAACCTCTCGCAAAAGGTCCGTCACGCTGCGGACGCGAGCCCAGCCCAGCCCTGCCGCGGTCCTGGCACCGAGAGGAACAGATTCGAGCAGTCTTCAGGGATGGGATCTCCAGCAGCCACGCAGGTCCCTCCACCCACAGGTGACAGAGGTCGGTGAGAGGGTCTCTTTGGTGGGTCGAGAGGGGAATGGGGTGCCCCCATAACTCAGGCCCCCTCAGGAGGGAGAAGCTGAGGCAGCGGCAGACCAGGGCTCCCCAAGCAGGCAGGAGCCTGGATCCATTGTTGAAGGTCTGTGCATAAACCCCCTGAGGGAACTGAGCCTCATGCAACAGCTCTGCCCCCACCCGAGCAGCTGAAATTAATCTCACACTGAATAGCAGCCCTGCCCCTGCCGAAGCCCCGAGGCAGGGGAGTAGCATTTGAATCTCAGACCCCAAGCTCTGGCTGGGAGGATCAGGAGGTGAAGTGGGTGTGAGGAGAATATTCAGAGGTCAAGTCACTGGCTGGGAAAATGCCCAGAAAAGGGAAAAGAAATAAGGCTATAGAAGGTTACTTTCTTGGTGAACAGGCATTTCCTCCCTTCCTTTCTGATGAGGAAGAGGAATGCTTACATCAGGAAAAGACACAGAAGTCAAGGCTTCTGTGTCCCAGCACACCCAATGGGCTCAGGCCATGGAAGAGCTCAAAAAGAATTTTGAAAATCAAATTAGGGAGGTGGAGGAAAAGCTGGGAAGAGAAATGAGAGACATGAAGTCAAAGCATGAACAGCTGGTCAGCACCCTGCTAAAGGAGACCCAAAAAAATGCTGAAGAAAATAACACCTTGAAAAACAGACTAACTCAATTGGCAAAAGAGGTTCAAAAAGCCAATGAGGAGAAGAATGCTTTCAAAAGCAGAATTAGCCAAATGGAAAAGGAGATTCAAAAGCTCACTGAAGAAAATAGTTCTTTCAAAATTAGAATGGAACAGATGGAGGCCAATGACTTTATGAGAAACCAAGAAATCACAAAACAAAACCAAAAGAATGAAAAAATGGAAGATAATGTGAAATATCTCATTGGAAAAACAACTGACCTGGAAAATAGATCCAGGAGAGAAAATTTAAAAATTATGGGCCTACCTGAAAGCCATGATGAAAAAAAGAGTCTAGACATCATCTTTCATGAAATTATCAAGGAAAACTGCCCTGAGATTCTAGAACCAGAGAGCAAAATAAATATTCAAGGAATCCACAGAACACTGCCTGAAAGAGGTCCAAAAAGAGAAAGTCCTAGGAACATTGTGGCCAAATTCCAGAGTTCCCAGGTCAAGGAGAAAATATTGCAAGCAGCTAGAAAGAAACAATTCAAGTATTGTGGAAATACAATCAGGATAGCACAAGATCTAGCAGCTTCTACATTAAGGGATGGAAGGGCTTACGATATGATATTCCAGAAGTCAAAGGAACTAGGACTAAAACCAAGAATCACCTACCCAGCAAAACTGAGTACAATACTTCAGGGGAAAAATTGGTCTTTCAATGAAATAGAGGATTTTCAAGCATTCTTGATGAAAAGACCAGAGCTGAAAAGAAAATTTGACTTTCAAATACAAGAATGAAGAGAAGCATGAAAAGGTGAACAGCAAAGAGAAGTCATAAGGGACTTACTAAAGTTGAACTGTTTACAATCCTACATGGAAAGACAATATTTGTAACTCTTGAAACTTTTCAGTATCTGGGTACTGTGTGGGATTACACACACACACATGCACACACGCACACACACATAGAGACAGAGTGCACAGAGTGAATTGAAGAGGATGGGATCATACCTTTAAAAAAATGAAATCAAGCAGTGAGAGAGAAATATACTGGGAGGAGAAAGGGAGAAATGGAATGGGGCAAATTATCTCTCATAAAAGAGGCAAGCAAAAGACTTATTAGTGGAAGGATAAAGAGGGGAGGTGAGAGAAAAACATGAAGTTTACTCTCATCACATTCCACTAAAGGAAAGAATAAAATGCACACTCATTTTGGTATGAAAACCTATCTTACAATACAGGAAAGTGGGGGATAAGGGGATAAGCAGGGTGGGGGGGATGATGGAAGGGAGGACATGGGGAGGAGGGAGCAATTTGAGGTCAACACTCATGGGGAGGGACAGGATGAAAAGAGAGAATAGAAGTAATGGGGGACAGGATAGGATGGAGGGAAATATAGTTAGTCTTATACAACACAACTATTATGGAAGTCATTTGCAAAACTACACAGATTTGGCCTATATTGAATTGCTTGCCTTCCAAAGGAAAGGGGTGGGGAGGGAGGGAGGTAAAGAAGTTGGAACTCAAAGTGTCAGGATCAACTGTCGAATAATGTTCTTGCCACTAGGAAATAAGAAATACAGGTAAAGGGGTATAGAAAGTTATCTGGCCCTACAGGACAAAAGAGAAGATGGAGACAAGGGCAGAGAGGGATGATAGAAGAGAGAGCAGATTGGTCATAGGGGCAATTAGAATGCTTGGTGTTTGGGGGGGGGAGGGGATAAAAGGGGAGAAAATTTGTTACCCAAAATTTTGTTAAAATGAATGTTAAAAGTTAAATAAATAAATTTTAAAAAAATAACATCTTTCATTACTATAACTGCAACAAAAAAGAATAAAATTTAACACGATAAGAACTACTTTAGCATCTATTATAATTCTGAAATGAGCGAAGTGCACTGAAAAGAACAGCTGTCCTCATTAGCAAAACACATCTGCTGAAGGTCAGGCAATGGATATTATAAGAGTAGATAGGAAAAAAATAATAATCATGATTTTTTTTCCAAATTTACACTTATTTATGTTAAGAATGACACTTGCTTTCTTGTGACTTACCTTCTGAATTATCAGAGATGTCAGAAAATGCAACCTTCCTTATGTAAATAAAGCAGAAATGCATACTGAGCTTTGCAGTTGAACTCAGTTTCAGGTAGCTGGATGGACGACTTCCTTTGCCATACAGTAAGAGACTTTGGACTGTGTACAATTCAAAGTGATGGAATAATCCTACCTTTCAGACTTGAGTCAGGCATTACTTTTGATTTGGGGATCGGAAGTCTTCAATCAAAACCCCAAAATGTTTTCTTCTGCTTTGAGAGAATAAGAAACTTATCTAAGGTAGAACATATCAGTGGAGACACCCCCTGGATTTCCTAGCACTTAATGGTAAAGATCTGAAAAAAGCTTTTTATAGTCAGGGAAAGAAAATCTACTCTGTCACACTAAAGAGAGTATCTTACCAACTTCTTCCTCCTTCCGACATAGCGTGAGCTTCAAAGGCTGTCCTCAGCAATATCCAGAACAGTGGGGGACATTACTATATCTCTACTTATTCCTTTATTTAGTTCTTTCCAAAACTGCTACAATTACAGCACAGAAATTAAAGGGGTACTAAAGAGAAAAAAAAGATGTAAAAAAAAAGATGGTAAGTAAAATTTCTTTTAGTTTTTCTTCTCTTTTTGAATTCTATAAATCAAGAGTGAGGACTAAATCTTGACCTACTGTGAAACTAAGTTGTGATCAAAGTAAATGTAAATGTATCCTAAGCATACTAGTTTTCCTACATCAAGCTTTTCTTATCCTTCAGACAGGGATTCCTCCCGGCCCCACTTATTTGTGAAGTAAAAGCAGGAGAAAACAGAACAAGGAGAAAAGAATAAAGAGAGAAAGGACAGAAGAAAATGGGACCATTTCTCATTGTCATCTGTCCCTTTTACTTAGCTTCTATATCCAACACATTTATCAAGGTAATTTTCTTGTTATAATAGCTAGTAGTTATATAGCACTTTGAGATTTAGAAAACACTTTACAAATATAATTTCATCAGATCTTCACAACAAATCTGGGAGGTATATATTCTTCTTATTAGCCAAATTTTGCTGATGAGGATACCGAGGCAGACAAAGGTTAAATGGCTTACTCAGGGTTACACAGCTACTAAATGTCTGAAGTCACATTTGAACTCAGGTCTTCCTGATCCAATACTGTCAACTGTACCACCTAGCTATGATATATGCTTCTCCACTAAAGTCCTACCTCATTAGAGGGCCTCATTAAAGTGCAGTGATTGATAATAGGAGATTTCTGATTCAACGTTATGAGGTTACAGAGAGATGCATTTTTATGTAGGACTTTCAATGCTCATGTTCATTGACACCTTTGAGAAAAGTAGAATATGATCTTGTTGAGAGTAGGAGTTGTTTCATTCTTTGAATTTCTACCCCCAGTACTTAGAACGATGCCTTATCCATCGAAGTAATTTGACAAATGTTGATTGATCAGTTGAAAGATTGATTGATATCTATTCAGGTATAGTGATTAATGCTTCTTAAAAGGTGCATTGTTGTCAGAAATGATCAAGTATGAAATGCTTTTCCTGAATTTTTATGAATTGGAGTCACACCTTGGTGCTGTGTTTATAACAGAGTCTTTAGGTGAAAAGTTAAAATGTTTATTTTTTTTATTAATTTATAAAACAGTAAAAGTTGAATCCAAATACCTTAGAGTTGGATTTGGTTGGATTGAAAAAATTAATAAATATTCCTTAGCATAGCCTTCAGAGATTATTCAACAATTCTCTCCACTGCCAGCAATGGCACTCATTTTGAAAGATGCCAGCAGCGATGGGAAGTGATGAAGTAGCAAGAGTTCTGGAAATATCAGTGTCAATCCCCAGCCAAGAAGAAGAAGTAGCAGTTGCATATGTTCTCAATCATGGCCACCAAGGCAGTAGAACTATGGGCTTAGGATAGGGTCAAAATGGGACAAGTAATTATGATTTAGAGGCAAGTCCCTAAATATTGAACCTGATCTGAGAAAATCAACCATGGAGATAATGATCTTTGATTCCCAAAGTACAACTCCTTCTCTGTTGTTATAGGCCCAGCCTAGCCTAACTGGAGAGACAGCACCAAAACACTGGAAATTACTCACTGAATTTTAAGAGGCAATACAGCCTATGATAGGAAGTAGGGATCTACAATGCTGGAGGAACTAATCAGAACAATAAAAACCATTATTCAGTTAATATGTTGAAATCAGTTCAACATGGTACACAGAACCTTATAGCTTTTTAATATTTTTCTAATTTTGAACAAATTTAAATGCTAGTGTTAGGTCATAGAATCCTGAGAACCTATCTTGTCTAATTCCTTCATTTCACAAATGAAGAATCTCATAGCCAGAGAGATTAATTAACTTGATCAAAATCTCACATGACTATCATTTGCAGAGCTAGTATCTGAACTGAGGTTCTCTCATTCCAAATCCAGTTATCTTTTCCTCATCCAATGCTTTCTCCTATTTATACTATGTGATCATAAGCTGAATGATCCCAGTATTCTAATGTGTTTTTGAGTGATCATCCTTGATGTTTCTACAATTCCAGAATAATAATTGGGCTCATTTTTGGTCCAAACATAGCATTATGCTTTGAATTTTCATAATGGAAGGTAATAAAAATAAATTATGCAATGAAAATAGACATTCTTTCAACTACTTACACCACTTTAGAAAGAGAAGCTTCTTGTGTCTTAAGATATTTTCAGATATTTTCCTGTAAACATCTTACACCTTGATTTGGCTTCAGTGCCTTTATAGTCAGACATGATATAAGGTAGGCAGGAGGAACAATTGCTTACAAATTGTTCCTTTTGCTGTCCATTTGGAACAGTATACTACTTCCCAAATGTCCTTCTTCTAACATTTTTTTATCTTCATAGTTCTTTGTTGACATCTTTGTTAACATTCAGTGCTAGCATTGAATATATTGTCAAGAAGGGCTTAGAGGATCAAGAATGCACCATTAACCAGCTAGAATCTTCAGAGATATTCTCTTTAATTTCTGAGATCATAAGCTTATATCTCTACTGTATATCTACTGATAACTTGAGTAGTTATCAAAACACAAATTCCACCAACTCTACCCTTTACCCTCTCATTTGTAATTTTCTTACAGATCTTGAACAGGAAAAGGTGAAGTATTTAAGATACATATCTTTAATGGTAATTTTATTTATTTAACAGTAACAATGATAACATTTATATAGCCTTTTTAGGTTTACAAAACAATTTCCAAGTATTATCTCACTTTGTCTTCACAATAGGTCCAAGAGATAGGTTTTTTTATCTTGATTTTATAGGTGACAAAGTGAAGCAAACAGACTTGCCCAGCATGCAAAACAATCTCTGCCCTAAAGAATTTTACATTCTAAAGCAGGAAAACACACACAAAGGGATTGAGAAGGTATGACATCAGAGGAAATGGCTAGGGACAAGGATGTTGTGGAAGCTTAGAAGTCTTCAAATTACCCAAAGATAGCCTATGCAGGCTGCTTACAGTAGTAGAGACCAAATTTTCAGTGGGTTAGAAGTAGAGAGAATTCATATATTACAGTAGAGGTGGAATAGCATGTAGGAAATCGCTGACAAACACTGAACATATCTGAGAGTAGGTCAAGCCCTCTCCTACCACATGTGAATAATGGAATTATTAGAATATACAGTAGCATAGTTCTTCTTTTCAAATGCTACCAATATAGGAACTAATCAATTCTAAGACAGAGATACAGGTCATGAAGGAGAAAATTAATTTCTTTGTATTCCAAACTTCACATGCTATAGAAGAGGTATACCTGTTGAGCTTGCCCAGAACAGGGAACATCCTTAGAAGAACAAGACAACAATGGAAAAATGCCATTGCTACCCTAAGGCCTATGACAGAGAGAGGAGAAGACAATTGGCAATCTCTCAGCTCTCAACCCTCATTTTTTTTTTATCCCAGGTTGTATTTCTAGGAATATCTTTTGGTGAGAACTTGACAATCAATGGCCCACTAACCTTTATTATTTTTATTGGCTATATTTATTGTTTTAGTCACTGACCTCAAAGGTCATAGTTAAGCAAATAGTTGAATTGGATTACCAAGTGTGACAAAATTAAAAGCATTAGCCACTTGTACAAGTTCAGCTATTCCAAACACCTCTCATCTACAAGTGCCCCTTTCAGGTTAAAGCCTCTTATCAATCTCTTCAGTCTTAAGATCTGATCTTTGAGAGTGAGACACCAGAGGCTTAACTGTTTCCCATGTACTACCCATGCCCCCCTCTCGGGCAAAGGCAGTGTGAATAGCAGTCACTCGGACCCTTAGTATGAGCAGGTGACCAGCTTGTGAAGGATGGCCATAGTTGTTTTGACAGTGAGGAAATAGTGTCTGGGAACTGGCCTTTTCCATTTGTTTTATTATTACTTCTCGCTTCCAAGGGACTTAAGAGGTATATTATGAACTATGCAGCTGCTCTGCTCCTGCAATTGTCATTCTAATATAAGGGCTCAGTTGCTTTAGCTATATGGTAGTGTCATCCTCAAGTTAGGAAAAGAAAACATCCAATTCATTCCAAGGTTTGGGTAAAAGTATCCCTGGAGCATATCATGGCCATAACTGACGAGGGGAAGGATGAAGAAGAAGAATATGAAAACCTCATCTTCCCATAATTACTGTCACTATGTTGCTGAATTTTTCATAATTTCTATGTCCACTGTTCCTCACATTTTACATAAAACTCTGTCATTTTGTCCTTTGCCCTAGTAATACTCTTGTTTTTATTATAATTATTCACAAAACATTTTAGCTCCTAAAAAAGACTGTATTCTCCTTGCATGTAGAACCTCTGTTATAACTATTTTTATATCTCCCCATCTCCTAGTCCAGTGCGTTGCTCATACATATTAAAGTCACATCTTCCCAATAAAGGTAGGATGGCAGGAATGGGGATGATGTATGCTAGTAATCACTGGGGATGAAGAATAAAACCTAAGGGGCTAAGAAAGAAGTGGCAAGATGCATGCAGGATCAAAGATTCAGTCTGGGTAAGGATCAGTTTTAGATCAGGAGAAATTTACAGGAAGTGTCACAAATTCACTGCCCCTCTGGCTCAGTCTGCACTCTTAGAACTCTGTCCACTTAATCACAGTGTTATTTCTGCTATACCCTTGCCTTCTTCAAAGTTCTAGTCCTTCCCATTAGGTATATGCATAAGGCCCTTCTTTTTGCTCCCACAAAGCAGAGGAGCTATGAAAATTAAGGAATGAATAGATGGACGAAAAATTCTTAACCATTTACTATGTTCCATGAACTAGTAATCCAAGTAGAAAAGTAATGCAATTCCTGTTCTCAAGGAACTCATATTCAAATGGGGAGAGACAATATATTAAGAAGATTTCAACTTCAAGGCAAATGGAAATGCCTAAGAGTTTGGAGGTTGTAGAGGCAGAGATAAAGGTAAAATCTGTAGACCTTTCTGTTGTTGTTCAGTTGTTTTCAGTCATGACTGACTCTTCATGACTCCATTTGGGGTTTTATTGACAGAGTTACTGGAGTGGTTTGCGATTTCCTTCTTCAGTTTGTTTTACAGATGAGGAAACTTAGGCAAACAGAGGTAAGTGAGTTGTCCAGGGTTGCACAGTTAGTAAGTGTCTGAGAATAGATTTGAACACAGAAAGAGGAGTCTTCCTAACTTCAGACCCAGTGCTCTATCTACTGTGATAATGTAGTCCTTATGAAAAGACACTGGGCACCTGATAATGCTTGCTACTCATTTAAAATGACCATTAATAAATGATGAGAATTTGATTCTTCATCAGGGTCCAAAAACATGTCTCTTCCCTTTACCTCTTTGAATATCTGTCTGATACAAAAATGAACTTTAGTTCGAATTTTCTATTCCTCTCAACTGCTTGTAATAGTATGCCATCATAGAGGAACATCCATTTCATCATGGTGATATTATTTTCTATTCCCCTGGACTTTCACACGTGCTGTTGTTTAATTATGTACTTTATTATTTGCAAGAGTTGGATAATAGAATGAGAAGCCTTAAAAAGGGCTTGGCAAACCCTTACATCAGAGGTGCTAATTCGCCCCCAAACACTCCAATACTACCCCAAACATATGAAGACATCCCCTAGTGAGGGGAATGGTAGATGAGGATAATTTGTTCCAAAGGACATGAAAGTGGCTGAAGTAGATGCTATGGAGCTTGATCAAACATTAAAGGTCATTGCCAGTCATCTTTGCTTTTGTCTTGCTAATGGACTTCAATGATTGTAAGAGAGAGTGAGGCTGACAACTTTGTACAACTCTGCCTCACTTGAACACAATTCATACTCGAGTCAAGATATCACCCATTATACCCTAATTCTGTGATGTCCTCTTCAAAAATGAAGGATGAAGAACAACTCTATTTTGGATTTGAATTCCTCTTCTTCACCTCTTTTACATTTTATTTTTACTACTGATTCATGCACAAGAGAACTTCTGGGATTTTTGCAAAGCGGCTATATAAAACAGACCTTCCAAACAAATAAAAAAAAAAAAAGGAAGGAAGGAAAGAAAAAGAAGTACATAGAAAGGATCATGTTGCCAATGTGAATCAGAATATGAAATAATTATGTGGGGGATGAAGGGTGTGTGTGTGTGTTGCTGGGGTGGGGCAGCAAGGGTGAAGAGAACAAGGTTTAAACTGAAGCTGCTTTGAACCTGAAGAGTGAGCTATACAACTAAAAAAGGCTTTTCTACAATACCTGTGAGTTTACAGGAGATGCTTCATTCAACAAATCTAATCTATTTCACATGAGCAGAGTGAAGTAAGTATATACTCGTTTAAGGAAAAACAAATTATTCACAACTTTGCCACAGTTTGAACCATTATAAAAGAAACACATACTTTCCACTTGAATTTAATTGTTTGATGAAAGTATCACCCTATGAACTGCTTTGAATGTAATTTTGTATGGTATTTTATTTTATGTTGTTTCTTCTACAGGTGGTAAAATAGTACAACATTCTCCCAAAGAAATGACTCAACCTTTTCATCTTCCTTAATTGTGGTAAAAGAGCACCAACTCTTTATTAAAATTACATTTTGAAGAAATTCAACTATTCAGTAAACATTTATTGCATCCCTAACACAAAATGTGGCATATATTGTGGTAGGAACCATCCACACAGAACATTTAAAGATGACATAATTCAGTGTCATCATTACCAGGGTAGTTTAAAAGAAAGATTGGGGCTGAACAGCATATAATGGGGTGATTCTAAAAATAATGGATAGGAAAAGGTAATAAGGAGCAATTGTTTCATAAAATGGGGCATGAAAGGAAGAACTGTTACAGAGAAAGCGGGTGAGGGTAAAGAGGTAGTAACCTTACTATCATCAGATGCAGGCTGAAGTAAATCTGGAGGGGTATCTACGTTGTATGAACTTGTAGAGAAGTAAGAGAACTGGGACTGAAGGAGGGACTTCTAGAAGAATGTGTAGATTAAGATTTAGTAGGATTGGGGGAGAGGATAAGAGAGGGATTTTGGAGGGGTTGGTATAATAAGGAACAAGGGAATATGGGAGAAGACAAAATAACAGGGATGAAGTAAAAAGAGAGACTGAGAAGGATGATAGTAAATAAAAATAAGGTGGAGGGAAATTCAAAAATAGTAATTCTATTTTTCAATGTGAATGGAATGAAATCACCCTTTAAATGGAAACAAATGGCAGAATGGATTAAAAATCAGAATACAAAAAAGGGAGTGTCAAAGTAGAATATTAATATTTTCTTATGATTCAAAAAAGCAGGGGTAGCAATTATGATCTCAAACAATGTTATGACAAATTGATTTAATTAAAAGAGATAAACAAAGTAACTACATTTTGATAAAAGATATCATAGACAATGAAGCAATACCAATACTGTACCTATATACACTAAATATTAGAGCATCTAAATTTTTAAAAGTCAAATTAATTACAGTTTGGGACAGATAAAAGTACTATGATAGTGGAGGATTTTTAAACTAGATAAATCTAATTTAAAAAATAAATAAATAAGAAAGAAGCCAAAGAAATGAGTAGAGTTTTAGGTAAGATAGGTACGATAGATATCTGGAGAGAATTGAATGGAAATAGAAAGGAATACATATTTTTCTCAGTGGCTCATGTTATCTTTACAAAGATTGACTATATTCATACCTTATAATTTACATATAAAAGCAGAAAAGAAGAAATATTTGAAGTATCCTTTTCAGAGTGTAATAAAATAAAAATTAAATTTAATAAGGGATCATGGAAATATACATTAAGAACTATTTGGAGATTAAACAACTGAATTTTAAATAATGTGTAGATTAAAGAACAAATCACAGAAACAATCAATAATTTCATTAAAGAGAATGACAATAATGAGACAACATATAAAAACCTATGTGGTACAGCAAAAACAGTGATCAGAGGAAAATATATCTCTTTAAATGCTTAAATCGATAAAATAGGGAGCAGAACAAAACAATTTTAAAAACTAGAGAAAATCAGTTAAAAAACTCCAATTAAACACTAAAATGAAAATCCTAAAAATTAAAGGTGAGATTAATGAAACTGAGGGTAAAAAAACCTCATTGAATTAATAAATGGAACCATTGGCTAATTTGATTTTAAGAAGAGCAAAAAAACCAAATCGCTAGTATTAAAAATGAAAATGATAAATATACCAATAACAAAGATAAAATTAAAGCAATTATAAGTAGCTATTTCACCTGATTATACGCCAATAAATCTAACAATGTAAGTGAAATGGAAGATTTACAAAGATGTAAATTGCCTAGATAAACAGAAGAAGAAATATAATATCTAACCAGACTTTATTTAGAAAAATATATTGAACAGGCAATAATTGGGCTACCTATGGTGGAATAAAAAGTACCAGAACCAGAGAGATTTACAAGTGAATTCTATAAAACACTGAAAGATAAATTAATTCCAATAGTAAATAAGTTATATGGTATAATAAGTAAAGAAGAGATCCTACCATATACCTTTTATGAAACAAATACAATACTGATACCTAAACCGGTAAGAGTAAAAACAAAGAAAGAAAAAATATACAGAGAAATTTCCTTAATGAATATGGATACAGAAAATTCTAAATAAAAATCTAGCTAAGAGATTACAACAATATGTAGCAAAGATTGCACATTATATGTAAGTGGGATTTATACTGGGAATGTGGGGAAGATTTAATAAAAGAAAAATTACTAACATAATTTATTACATCAGTAATAGAAGTTTAAAAGATCACATGATTTTGGCAATAGATTCAGAAAAAAAGCCTTTGATAAAGTTTTTATAAAGCTATATTTGAGAAAAACACTGGAAATTGTAGGATATGAATGGATTTTTCTTTAGTTGATAAAAACTATTTATCTAAAATCATCAGCAATCATTATTTGTAATGAAGACAAGGTAGAAGCCTTCCAATAAGGTCAGGTGTGAAACAAGGATGACCACTATTATCAATATTATATAATATGATATTGGAAATTCTATCAATAATAATAAGAGAAGAAAAAGAAATAGGAAAAATCTGAGTGGGGCATAAGCTAACAAAATTGTCTTTTACAGAAAATATGATGATATACTTGGAAAATCTCAGACAACTAAAAAGTTATTTGAAACAATTTTAGCAAGGCATTAGGAAATAAAGTGAATCCACATAAATCATTAGCATTCCTATTATATAAGGCAAGAAGAGATAAGGCTTATCGCATTTAAAAAAACTCTCATTCTAGACATTATTAAATACCTAGGAATACACCTGTCAAAACAAACTCAGGAACTTCCTGAGTTTCCAAAAAAAATAAATAACTTGTACAAATAAAATCAGGCTTAAATAATTGGGGAAATATTGAATGATCATGAGTAAGCAGGACCAATATAATAAAAATGATAATTTTACCTAAATCAATTTATATATTCAATGCCATACAGATTAAATTACCAAAAATAAAATTATTTTACTGAATTAGGAAAAATAACAAAATTAATTTGGAATAACAAAAAGTCAAGAATATAAAAGGAAATAATGAAAAATAAGTGTAAGGGAAAGAGGCTTAACAGTACCAGAACTATATTATAAGACAATAATTATCAAAACTATTTGGTACTAAGAACTAGAAAAGTTTATACTTTTTATTATGAATTAATTTAGATCTTCCATTTGCCTCTATAACATGATAGGTTGGTTTGGTTTTTCTTGTATAGATGCCATGATTTCCAAAACCTTAGAATTCAAGTTCCTTGAGAACAAGGCTTATGTCTTCTTTTCCCTGATAACATAGTATATGAAAGGAGTACATTGAACAGAGTAAACATACAATTTACAGCTGCAAATTAATATAATAACCTTGTATTTGAGTAATGTAAAGACTTAAGATCTGGGGATAAGAATTCATGGTTTGCTTAAAAAAATGTTGGGGAGAAAGTAGAAAGTAGTATGGCAGAAATTGGGTACAGGCCAATATCTTTCACCATTTACCAAAATAAGGTCAAAATGGATATATTACCTAAATATAAAAAGAGATAATACAAGAAAATTTGAAGAACATGGAATATATTACTTTGCAGCATTAGGGTATGTGAATAATTTATGAATAACTGATAGAATGAGGTAGAAAAAAGTTAGATATAAAATAGATAATTTTGATTACATTAAATTAAAAAAAGACTTGTAAAAATAAAACAAATACAGCCAAGATCAGAAGAAAAACAGAAAATTCATGGGGGTGGGAGGAATTTATACACAGTTTCCCAGATAGTAGTATCATTTTTCAAATACATAAAGAATTTTGTCGAATTAACAAGAATACAAGTCATTTCCTAAGTGACAAACAGTCAGAGGATAATAATAGATAGTTTTTCAGTAAAGAAATAAAAACAATTTATAGTCATATAAAAAGTGCTCTAAATCATTATTGATTAGAAAAAATTAAATTAAAACAACTTTTAGATATCATTTTACCCCTATCAGATTGGCTAAAATGAGTCAAAGGGAAAGCAATAAATGTTGGAAGAAATGCAAAAAAATTAGGAAACTAATTCATTATTGCTGGAATTGTGAACTGATCCAACCGTTTTGGAGAACAATATGGAATTGTGCCCAAAGAGTTAGTAAACTTCCTATGCTCTTTGACTTAACAATACTACAACTAGGTCTACTTCCAAAGATGATTAGGATAAAAAAGGGAAGAACCCATATGTTTTAAAGTATTTATAACAGCTCTCACTGGTTGCAAAGAACTGGAAATTGTGAGGATGCCTGTCAAATGGGGAATGACTAAACAAGTGGTGGTATATGATTGGGATGGAATACTACTGGGATACAAGAAATGGTGATCTCAATGACCTTAGAAAAACATGGGTAGACTTGAACAAAATAATAAAGAGCAAAATGAGCACAACCAAGAAACACTGTATACAGTAACTACAAAGGATCTATGAGAGAAAATTCTAACTGTATCCAGAGAAAGAACTGTTAAATAGAGGTATAGAATGATTTTGTGTATGTGTGTATGTATGTGTATTTTTATCTAGTGGTATTAATATCCAAGCTAGGGGGAATAAAATAAAAATAAATTTATATGATAACTTTATTGTATATTTAAAAAGAATAGCAAATTGTACATAATTGATTTGCTATATCCTGTGCAATCACCATTTTTATTACACTGTGTTATGAGGGGATAAAATGACTGCTTTCCTTGCTTTCAAGGAACTTGAATTCTAAGAGTTTCAAAGGCATTCCATCTATACAAGAAAAACTAAACCAACCTAAAGTATTATACAGGCAAAGAGATTTAGCATACTAATTCATAATAAAAATCATCCAGTAGCCACAGACAACTGCAAATCATTTCAAAAACAGTTTTTTTCTTTCAAAACATATTAGCATTATAATAATAAACATTTACATGAAATGAAATTAAAGAAAATATGACATAATTGATAGAGCACAGGACTCAGATTCAAAAATCCAGGGTTTGAATCTGGCTTGTGTTTTACTGCATAAAAAAAAAAATACAGAATATCAGTTGACTTCTCTATGTTTCAGACAATGATCAGGACTCATTTACTAAGTGGGAGGATTGCTTATCTGTTTCAGTGGAGGCAGATGCCGTATCAGAAATTTCTCACTCAATGAGAACATCATGTATCCTCATGCTTGCAGTAAATAGTATTTGGGATGCAAATAGAAAGTAAACCTAATGCCACTAACAAATTCTGGCTTTTATTAGTCAGATATACTTTCTATGCCTCAAGTCATCATTTGTTTCTTCTTCTAGATAGTTATGTTTGGAGTGCTTTCTTTCTGCAGATGGTATTAGGCTTTTGTATGGCAGTATCTATTAAAAATGTTCTTACATTTTCATCAATGTTATATCTTGTGATTGTGGATAACCATTTTTAAAAATCTATAATGATGCTGTAATTCTTTCAGTGATAAGGACATTATGGAATCTGGGTAGAACTCATACTATGCAGATTTGCCATCTATTAGTTCATGAGATGTAGCAAACTTCTGATGAATAATTCTGGCCACCTAATCATGTTTTCTAGCCTAAATTGTTGTAACTTATAGTGATATGCTCTATATTCTACAATATTTTCTAAAAAAATCTCTAGCAACCGATAGAAGTTGTGGGCTCCTTTATTGTTATTCTTTTTGTAGCATTTACATCTTTTTATTTCACTATCTGAAACAAATCTATATGACTTAGTTGATTTGTTGATGTTTGATTCTTTGTCAGCTACTTGAATTCATGTGATGGTCAGCCATGTTTACACTTGTGAATTGTAATCATGGTATTGGCTTAATAGAAGACAATGCAATATTGGCTATATTGGGTAAATTTGGGGACATACACCTATGATTAGCCTTTACTATTACTTTATGAAGAAACATGATCCAGAAGTATTTCTGTAAGCAGTTAATCACTTAACCAAGTAATCTTAGTAACCAAGAATATCTATCAATCTTTTTTTTTTTTTGCTTATTGCCCAAAGGAGTATTAAATTTTGGATAACCAATTTGGAATAATAGTCTTTGTGTTGTTTTATTAACATTGAGTGGATTTTGTTGTGATGCTTTCTGAATTGACTGACATCAGAGGCAGAGCCAAGATGGTGGAGTAGAAGGACAGACTTGCAGAAGCTCTACCCCATAGTCCAAAACATACCTGTAAAAAATGACTATAAGCAAATTCTAGAGCAGCAGAAGTCCCAAAAGGAAGGACTGAAACAGATTTCCAACCCAAGACAACCTGGAAGGCAAAGAGGAAATGTCTATTGCACCAGGCTCAGAACACATCCCAGCCTGGGCCATGCTGCAGGGACACAACTGCAGCAGGCTTCAGGATGCAGACTCATGAGTAGCTACTGCAGTTCCCAGATTTCTCAAGCCACAAATACCAAAGACAGCTTCAGATGTCAGTAAGAAAGCTCTTTCACCTGAGTGAGAAGTGGGTGAGGTCAGCCACAACCACTGCCCCAGGGGTGCAGCAAACATTGAGGCAGCAATATCACCTTTGGAGCCTTCAGCCTAAAGATCCTGGGGTAATCTAGCAGCTTCTTTGGGTCTCAATCCTAAGTGTGGTCCTGAGGCAAAGAGGAATGCTAGCATGGCAGTGGAGAGGGACTCCTAACTCCCAGTTCCAAGGTGAAAAAGCATGCTTATGGTTGCTCACAAGGCAGAGGACAGGCTGTGAGAAGAGGAAACTCCTTTCCCTTGATTGTGCCACCTTGGAAGAACTGAGAATTTATAGGTTCCCTAGAGATGTCTCAAAGAACAGCTGCACAAAACTTCTGAAACCTAGAGTAGTATACCTTCCACTTGACAAAGGACTCAAAAGTCAAGTAACTGACTGGGAAAATGTTCAAAAACAGGAAAAAAATAAGACTAGAGAAGGATAATTTCTTGGTGAAAAGGTATTTTCTTCCATCCTTTCGAGTGAGGAAGAACAAAGCACATCAGAGGAAGATATCAAAGTCAAGGCTTCTACATCCAAAACCTTCAAAAAAAATATGAAATGGTCTCAGGCCTTGTAAGAACTCAAAAAGGACTTTGAAAATCAAGTAAGAGAGGTGAAGGAAAAATTGGGAAGAGAAATAAGAGCAATGCAAGAAAATCATGAAGAGTGAGTCAACAGCTTACTTAAGGAAGCCAAAAAAATGCTGAAGAAAATAACACCTTTAAAAATAGACTAACCCAAATGGCAAAAAGGGTCCTAAGAGTCAATGAGGAGAAGAATGCTTTAAAAAGCAGAATTGGCTAAATGGCAAAGGAGGTTCAAAAGTTTACTGAAGAAAATAGTTCTTTAAAAATTAGAATGGAGCAGATGGAAGCTAATGACTTTATGAGAAACCCAGAAATTACAAAACAAAACCAAAAGAATGAAAAAATAGAAGATAATATGAAGTATCTCATTGGAAAAACAACTGACCTGGAAAATAGGTCCTGGAAAGATAATTTAAAAATTATTGATCTACCTGAAAATCATGATCAGAAAAAGAGCCTAGACATCATCTTTCATGAAATTATCAAGGAAAACTGCCTTGATATTCAAGAACCAGGGATAAAATAGAAATGGAAAGAATCCACAATCACCTACTGAAAGTGATCCCAAAAGGAAAACTTCTAGGAATATTGTAGTCAAATTCCTGAATTCCCAAGTCAACTAGAAAATATTATAAGCAGCCAGAAAGAAAATCTTCAAGTATTGTGGAAATACAATCAGGATAACACAAAATTTATCCACTTCTACACTAAGAGACCAAAGGATTTGGAATATAGTATTCCAGAGGTGAACGGAGATCAGATTAAAACCAAGAATCACCTACCCAGCAAAATTCAGTATAATACTTCAGGGGAAAAAATGGAATTTCAATGAAACATAGGACTTCCAAGTATTCTTATTGAAAAGACCAGAGCTGAATAGAAAATTTGACTTGCAAATACAAGAATCAAGAGAAATGTGAAGAGATAAACAGGAAAGAGGAGTCTTAAGGTACCCATTAAAGTTGAAGTGTTTACATTCCTACATGAAAAGATGTGATTTGTAACTCATGAGATCTTTTTCAGTTTTAGGGTAGGCAGAGGGAATAAATACATAAATATATGTGTATATATGTATATGTATATGATGTGTGTATATATATACATAAATATGTGTAGGTATGTGTATGTACATGTTTATGTGTATATATATATACATACAAGCTATATATGTTATATGTTATATACTATATACATATATATCATATATGTGTATATATATATATATATAATGTACATACATAGACAGAGGGCATAGGCTGAGCTGAATATGAAGGGAGAATACATAAAAGAATCAAAATTTACCCTTGAGTGGAATGTACTAAGAGTAAGAGAAAGGGAGAGGTAGAATGTAAAAAATCATCTCACATAAAAGAGGGAAGAAAGAGATTTTACAATGGAGGGGAAGAGGGGGAGATGAGAAGAAATAAGTGAACCTTTCTCTCATGGGATTTGGTTTAAGGAGGGAAGAACACACACTCAATTGCATATGGAAATTTATTTTACCTGCAGGTAGGCAAAGAGGAAGGGGATAGGAGAGAGAAAATAATACAAAGGACAGCAAATTGGAGAAAGGGATAATCAGAAGCAAATAGTATTGTGAGAGGACAGGTCAAGGGAGAGACTGAAATAAATGGAGGACAGGATAGGATAGGGGGAAATGTGGTTAGTCTTTTACAACATAACTATTATGGAAGTGCTTTGCATTGTTACACATGTTTAACCTATATTGAATTGCTTATTTTCTCAATGAGGGTGAATTAAGAGGGAGAGTGAGAATATGGAACTCAAAGCTTTAAAAATTGTTTTAGCATGCAACTGGAAATTAAGCTATACAATCAATGGAGTATAGAAATCTATTTTGCCCTACAGAAATATAGAGGGGAAGGAGGATGGAAGAAATGTGGGTAGTATAAGGGAGGACAGACTGGAGTATGAGGTGGATGGGGTGCATGTTATCCTGGGGTGGGTGCTATGGAGAGATGGAGAAAAAATTTTGAATTCAAATTCTTGTGGAAATAAATGTTGACAACTGGAAATTAATAAATTATATAAAATTTTAAAAAAAATTCACTATTATTTAAAACATTTGGCAATGAATTTGAGATACATAAGAGTAGCAAAATTAGCCAGAGATAGGCTGCTTTTCAGCTGCCCCAGTACTCACTTCAGAAAAAAAAAAAAAAACAACCCTATATTTAAAGAGGGTGGCCAGGTGAGCCATTCTTCATTGTTCACCACGTGGTGTCCCAGACTTCTCCATCATGACTCCCTTGCTCTGGTTTCTTCTCATGGGTTGTCTATCCACATTATAAGTTCCTGGAGGGCAAAGATTGTCTTTTTGCTTCTATTTGTATCACCTTGAAAGGAAAAGAAGCAGGCGTTTTGAACTCGGTCACATTTCAAACACCAAAGTCATCACTGCTCTCCAGTCATCCTTGACTTTTGTCTTGCCACTGGACTTTGATGACTCTGGAAGAGAGAGTGGAGTGAAGCTGATGTGAAACTGTGCCTCACTTAAATCCAAATCACTTGCCAGTCATGATATCATGATTATGTGATGTCAATGGTCTTTGAAAACAAAGGACAAACAACAACTGTATGAATCCCTATTGCTTAGCACAGTTCCTAGCACACAGAACGCAATTAATTGATGTAGTTCAGTTTACTCACTGACAACTGAGTCAAAGAAAAATCAGTCTAAACAAAGATTCAAAATGTGATTTGAAAACAAAAATATGAATTTTAGTCATGAATAATATTAGAATGTAAAATTAAGGGAATGTAAAATAAAGACAAAAGGAATTCTGTGGTTTTTCAAGGTTTGCTTTCTGTACATCAATGAGTAAAACTAAAATTATTTTAAAAGAAAAAAAAAACCTTGACATCACAAAGATATGAAGGTATTCTTTCTCTTTGAACTTTAACTTCAGTATGCCAATAAGTATCTTGACATGTTCACCCATGACTTTATCCTCTATAACTTGATGAAAAGGAAAGGTAGAATATAGAAAATCATCTCACATAAAAGACGGAAGAAAGTGCTTTTACAATGGAGGGGAAGAGGGAGGAGATAAGAGGAAATAAGTGAACCTTACTCTCATGGGATTTGGTTCATGGAGGGAAAAACACACACTGAATTGTATATGGAAATCTATTTTACACTGCAGGTAAGTAGAGGGGAAGGGGATAGGACAAGGAAGATAATAGAAGGAACAGCAAATTGGGGAAATGGATAACCAGAAGTATCTTGTCTGGAGAAAAACAAACTACTTGTGTCACATTTGCAGATTTCTTCTAATTTACCTCTACATTTAAGAGTAATAGTAAAAATTATATTTATTCTTACTAATACATTTTATTATACTATTACTACTCCTAGGAAGCAAACATCTCTTGTAATCAAACAAAGGACATGTTAATAAAGTGATAAAGCAAAAAAAATTCTGCTTCTCTTAGGACAAAATTTCTGTTGATATAATATGAATTTAGTTTTTTCTCTGCTTGAGGCATCACACTAGGTGCTGTGCCATTTATAAAAACATATTATAGTCATTGCCCTAGAGTCACTTAGAGTCACAATCAACTTCAGGGCTATGCTAAAGCATATTTATTTAAGTTGTTTCTCTACTGGAGGTTTCTTTTGTATCAAAGAAAAGAATTCTCTCTGTGACAAAGAGAAATTGAAAACTAGATGTGTGTCTTGCTTTTTTTCTTTTCCTTTTTTCCCTCCTGGTGGTGAAGCAAAACTGTGACTAATTTTTAAATAGCCATTCTTTGATTAAACTTCTCAGCTGTAATGAATGTGAGTAATATAACATTTGCTATCCTCTGGATAGATTACTGAGAATGCACTTGAGGAAGTGAAGAATGAACCTACCAGGAGCTCATGAACCTGGGTTCAAGTTCCACCTATGTTATGTACTGACTCTGTGATGCTGGGCAAGCCACTTTACCTCTAAGGACTCCAGGGAACCCTATAAGATTATAAGTTGCCAAACACTTCAGATTCTCAACCTGCTCTCTCTCCCTCCACCAAAATAAAATAAATGGAAAGAGAGATGGAAAGAGACACATAAGGAGAGATGAAGACAGAGACAGAAGATGTGCAATCAGTGATTACCAGAGAGTGAGCAGTTTTGCAGAAGCAGACACATTTCTCCTGTCATTCTTCATGTCTACCCCTCTATTCTCCTTTGGCTACTTCAGTACAACAAATAATATTGAAACCCATTTAAGAAGCTTTTGAACTGTAGCTCTTGTTCATTTTTAAGAGAATCTTGCAAACATACATTTAGAGCTAGAATCAGCTCTAAAAGCTACCTAGTCCGATTATCTAAATTTACAGATAATGAAACAGAACCAATGAGATTAAATCACTTTCTCAAAGTCACAAAATTAACAAGTAGCAGAATTCAGATTCAAACAATTCAACACAATATAGTACAATACAGTAAACAAATGGCAGGGGACAAAAAAGAGGCAAAAGACAGTCCCTCTTCCCTCAATAGTTTGCAATCTAATTGGGAGACAATCCACAAGCTAATATATGCAGATGCAAGGTCATCAGACTCCCCCAATTATTATTTCAGAAAAAGAGACCACAGGAGCAGGTGGAGAGAGGGTACTACCACTCTCTAAAAACTGGAGAATGGATAACTTGTGCCCTCATATATGTAAAAATGAAAATTGAATGAAAAGGAACGTAAGGAGAAAAAAAAATAAAACATAAAAGGCTGTACCCAACTCTTTCATAAGCATTATTTTGGCTATTTGAAAATGAAAAAAAATAATTATTCATGGATATTTTTCTAAAAAATATATTGAAAGTTTAGATTTTCTAGAACAAAATTCTTCACTAGCTTCCTATTATCACTAGAATAAAATTGAAAGTCCATGGTATGTCATGTAAAGCTATCTGCAAAGTAGTTCTCATAAAAACTTATTTCATCCAAACTTATTTCATACCACTTCTCTTCACACAAAGTATTAACCTAGTTGGATCACCTGCTTTCCCCCAGACTAACATCTTTCTTTAGCCTTTTTCTGTCCACATAGGTGGTGTGTATTTCCTCCTGCATTCTGACTCTCAGAATCCTTATTTGCCTTCATACTACTATAACATCTATTACTTCTTAGGCTCTTGTCCTTGAGGCAGATTTCTAAAAATGGAGCTCATTTGTAGTAAATCTGCTTTTGGTTGTAAAGATATGAAATGACCTATGCTTATTCCCCTATTTGAAAATGAAAATTCTCTAACAATGGACTGGAGAGTTAAGATGCCAGTCCTACCCTAGAAAAATGAACTTACTCCAGCGTGCCTCTCAGAAGTCTCCCCTACCCTCATGTTTCCGACAAAAGGATATCAGGCAATCTATATAAGAACAGGTGTTTCAGAGCAATAATACTAAATCTGGCAAAGAAGAGCTTCACAATTGGCAGGGGGTAACGTTCTTCAGCAGAATTAGCACACTTATTTAGAAAAAGTAAGAGGCAGGGGAGGAAAATTCCAATTGTTCATATTGTGGTTTCTCTTATCATTTTACACACTACCTCCAAAAAAGGTCACTTTATGACCATTCTCATGTTATGCACCTCCTCCAACTTCATTCATCTGGTCTTCCTATCACAGTTTTCATTAGGTTAGTACACAAACCTTGTTAATTTGGTAGGGTCCTGATTACATTATAAGTTCCTGATCTTTTTTAATGTTCTATTTTGGAACTCAGAGTGACATCCATGCCACTTCCCTGAATTTGAGTCAGAAACTAATCACATACTCTCTCCTATGGTGTGGTTGTAGATACCAACATAGTGGGAAGAGGAAAATGTAGAATACTGCTTTTCTGGGCAGTTTTCCTGTACAGGTTGGTGGACAAGAAAATAGTCTAAACACTAAAAGACCTAAAGTTAACTACATGTTACACATCTTTCCTGACAACCAGAGTCCTACCTAACTTAATATCCCATATCCTCTCTCCTTGCTACAATAGCTATTCATCCATTTAAGTCCTGTCCCATTCATTGTGACCCCATTTTGGGTTTTCTTGGCAAAGACACTATAATATTATATCTTTTCCTTCTCCAGCTCATTTCACTGATGAGGAAATTGACAAAAACAAGGGTAAGTGACTTGCTGAAGGTCACAAAGCTAGTGTCTGAGGTCTGTTTGAATTCAGGAAGATGTCTCCCTGTCTTCAAGTCCAGCACTCTGTGCATTATTGTGCCACCAAGCTGCTCCCCTTGTTATAATAGCTTCCAAAGTTTGTGGATTAAAGTGAAATATGTCAGTCACTCACAACAGTATCACCCACCCTTTGTTAAGGAACTAGGCTGACCACAGTAACAAAATGGCTATGCATGAGTGAATGCCTGATAAGTATGGGCTAAGAAGTGTCCTATATACTCCCTTTCGCCTAAGCAGATTATACAGGCTAGGGACTAATGTTGTCATTTTCTTTGTGTCTTTTTAATACATGCCTACAATGCATGTATATGGAGGATGTACATCTAATTTATGTGTGAAGGTGTGTATATAATATCTAAGGATGTATATGCATGTAATGTTTGAAATTCACTCCTTAACTGCTTTCAGTGACCCTTTCCTACTTTAACAGTTCAAGCACCATCCTATACATGGATCTTTTCCTGATACCCTCAACTGCTGGAACCTTCCCTCCTCTGAATTATTTTGTCTATATTTGTATTTACTCAGCTACTCAGTCAACACGCATTTATTATTTACTATGTGCCACACACTGTGCTAAGTATTTAGGATACAAAAATAAAAAAGGCAAAAACCAGCCCCTTCTTTCAAGGAATGTACATTCTAATGGTAAAGACACTATACAAATATCTGTCTAGGTATATAAAAGACAGAGACACACATATGTATGTGCATATGTGTATATGTACATATATATTTATACATGGAGAGAGAGAAAATATGATTGCAATATAAAAGGGAAAGTCTGAGATTTTATATATCAACTTCATATTTATGCCAAAGATAGACACACATACATGCACACACATTCATTTCTACTTATCTCCTCCTCCCTTTAGAATGTAACCTCCTTGAAAGGAGTCATCAGTGTGCCTAATACTGTGCCTGGCACATAGTAAGTACATAAATATTGATTGATTAATTGACTGATATTTATTTATAATATGTACTACATATTACATGTTTTCATATTTTCAGAAGTCATAATACATCTTATTGTATTGAATTGTATTGAAATTGAAATGAATTGTACCTAAAGAATTCCAATAAAAGCTCTCAATAAGTAGAAGATTTATACCTCTTACAAAGATTAAAATGTTGAAAACTTCTTGGTTGACAAATGAAAAGGACATAGGGAAAATTTTTCATAAACAAAACCAGCTATCAGCAATATTTTTGATCTGGGGAAGACTGAATATACTATTTGCACATTTTATACTGATCAAAGAACCCTTTTATATAGAAGACATCTCAAAGCTATTCTAGCCTATCTGGACAAATAGGTTTTATAGACTATATACATCTACCTAGTACTAGCAATTGAATAAACAGAAAAGAGGAAAGAAACCAAATGTTCATCATTTATCAAAAGGAATTAAAATGCGCAATCCCATAGGTCTCATACTTTTAGTTCTAAGCTATAAATACACATACAAGTTGGTCACAATGGATTTAAATATGTAACTTGTCATCCAGAGCTCAAAGATCTGAGTTTATACAGAAAAAGTACAGGAAGGAGGGGGGAGTAAGGGAAGATCTTTCCCTAAATAACTACTTTTTGTGTGTGTTTCAATGTCGTATTCCTCCAGTGGGATCCTCACAGCTTTATGTCCAGGTTTCTGCATTAAAGATAAAGGGACCCTCAGGATCCCATTCAAGCTATGAGGAAAACAATATTTGAAATATAGGACAGGTTTTGTTTCATCTGACAGATCATGTAAAACATAAAGGATCCACTGAGGAACCTACAATCAGTCAAGATACCTCTCCTTTCCTTTAAAATGAAACCTCTCCCAGAGATCGTCAGTCCTCAGAACTTACAGCATTTCTCAAAGTCTTAGACTTCATTGAAATGGATAAAAATCTGTGTGTGAGTGAGAAAAAACAAGAGTTGCTAGATAATTAGCTAATTTTTAACTCAAAGAATGTATGGAAGGGGATCTCTCCTAGAATCCTCTGTAGCTCTATCTATCCCTTCCTGCTGCTTGGCTCTGAATCTTGCTGGAAACTCATCTTTAACTGGGAAGGCACTGTTCAGACAAGTTTTCTTACTTTTTCAAGATTTTTCATCGAAGATCTACTCTAATTAGTGCTGAAATTGTCAAAATTTAGAATTACGAGATCATAGATTTAGAACTAGACAGAACCTTAGAGGATAAAACCTTTGGAATCCTTACAGGGTTCCAACACCTTCATTTTACATATATAAATTGAATGTAGAAATGTTAAGTGACTTTGCTAGGGTTCCACAGTTGGTAAATACCTTAACAGATTCAATTAGATAAAACAATTCATAAAATAAAGGTTAAAAGGAGGAAAGTACCAGGTAAGAGAAGGGTGATGAAAGTAAAGTCAAAACCAAGCAGAGTAGCCAGTGGAAAATGAGATTCAAACTAGTCTTATGATGTCATAAGGGAAGTGAGATGATACTAGACTTCCAAAATTGCTCTACAGAATGGTTGAATCAGTTTCCAATTCCATCAATTGTACATTAATGTCTCATTTTTCCACATCCCTTCTACCATTTGTCATTTTCCTTTTCTGTCCTATTAGCCAATCTAATAGATATGAGGTAGTCCCACAGAATTGTTTTAATTTACAATAGTCAATTTGCAGTAGTGAATATTGCAATAATTTGCAATAGTGAATTTTCAAGAAACTCAGTAGTGAGTTAGAATATATTTTAATAGGGCTATTGATAGTTTTTGAGTACTTCATCTGAAAATCAATCATATCTTTTGATCGTTTATCAACTGGGGAATGACTTATTTTTATAAATATGGCTCAGTTTTCTATGTTTCAGAAACGAGGACTTTATCAGAGAAACTTGCTTCAATTTTTTTCACAATTACTTTTGAAAACTGTATCGCCCTTCATCCTATTCTCCCCCCCTCCATTTATTCTATTCTCTCTCTTCTTTCATCCTGTCACATCTCAAAAGTGTTTTGCTTATGACTACCACCCATGCAATCTGTCCTCTCTTCTACCACCCCCTCCTTCTCTTATCCCCTTCCCTCCTACATTTCAGTAAGATAACATGGATTTCTACACCAAAATGTGTGTCTATGTTATTCCTTCTTTGAACCAGTTTTGAGGAGAGTAAAGTTCACTCACTTCCTCTAACCTGCACTCTCTTGTCTTCCAGTATAAAAGCTTTTTTCTTGCCTATTTTATGTGAGATATTTTACCCCAATCTACCTCTCCCTTTCTCTTTCTCCCAGTACACTCCTCTCTCACCCCTTAATTGTATTTGTTTTAGACATCACCCATTCATACTCAATTCACGCTTGAGCCTTCTGTTTATGTATGCTCCTGCTGACAACCCTAACAATGAGAAAGGTCTTATGAGTTACAAATGTCATCTTCCCATGTAAGCTTAACCTTATTAAGTCCTTTATTATTTCCCTTTCCTCTTTGCCTTTTTATGTTTCTTTTGAGTCTTGTTTGTCAACATTTCTATTCAGCTCTGGTCTTTTCTTTAAGAATGCTTGAAATTCCTCTATCTCATCGAATACCCATTCTTTTGTCCTGAGGATTATACTCAGTTTTGCCAGGTAGGAGAGTCTTGATTTTAGTTCTACCGCCTTTGCACTCTAGAATATCATTTTACAAGCCCTCTGATCCTTTAATATAGAAGCTCCTAAATGTTGTATCATCCGAACTGTGTCTCCACAACACTTGAATTGTTTCTTTCTTGCACTATTTCTTCCTTGACCTGGGAACTCCAGAATTCATCTATAATATTCCTGGCAGTTTTCATTTTGGCATATCTTTTTTTTTTTTTTACATTTGCTATCTCTTTTATTATGAAAACAATTTTAACACGTTTTTAAAACTTTGATCTCTAACTATTCCCCCTTCCTCCCTCCCCAGACATCCCCACTGAAGAGGCTAGCAATTCAATATAGGTTATACATGTGTAGTTACGCAAAATATTTCCATAACAGTCATATTGTGAAAGACTGGCAATATTTCCCTCCATCCTACCTCTGCCTCCCATTTATACTATTCTGTTTTGACCCTGTCCCAATTCCTCCATCCTCCCATTTGCCTTCCATTCTATAATCCCCCTCACACCATGCTTATCCCCTCCTACCCTTCCCCCATCTTCTTCCCTTGGGCTGAGGCCCTATCACTCTACTCCTTCACACAGGTCCCACAGATTTTTCCACTAACCTTCCAATTTGTCCTGAGCCTTTTGAGGTCATGAAGTCTGGAAACCACAATAGTTGCAAAAGATCCAGTTCCCCAGGCTTGCTCAGGTCACCTCTGTGCCTCAGTAGCCTGCACTGCACTGTGCAGGAGGATAGATACTTTCCCGCAACCTTCCAGGCTGTCTTGGACTGGAGCCTTGCTTCATTCCATCATTCTGTGGGTTCTGCAGCTCCAGAATTTGTTTAGAGTCATTTTTTACAGGTAATTGGGAGGGTTTGGGGAGAGAGCTCTAAAAAGTCCATGCTGGTACTCAGCCATCTTGACTCTGCTCCCTATTTTAGGATCTCTTTCAGGAAGTGGTTGGTAGAGTATTTCAATTTCTATTTTACTCTCTGATTCTAGAATATCGGGGCAATTTTCCATGACAATTTCTTGAAAAAATTTCATATCTATGCTCTCAATTATTATTATTATTGTTATTGTTATCATCTCTCTCGCATCTATTTTACAAGTCAGTTGTTTTTCCAGTGGTATATTTCACATCATCTTTTTTTTCATTCTTTCGTGTTTTATTGTTTCTTGATTTCTCATGAAGTCATTAGCTTCTATTTCCTCCATTCTAATTCTTAAGGAATTATGATCTTCAGGGAGATTTTGAACTTCCTTTTTCCATTTGACCAATTGTGTTTTTTAAGATATTGTCTTATTCACTGGCTTTCTGGACCTCTTTTTCCATCAGGCTTACTCTATTTTTTAAGGTGTTATTTTTTTTCAGCATTTTTTTTCTCTTTTACTTAGTTCTTGACTCATTTGTCATGATTTCTTGCATCACTCTCATTTCTATTCCCAATTTTTCCTCTATGTCTCTTATTTAATCATCAAAATCCTTTTTGTAAGGTCAATGAGATATTCACAACACCTACAGTGGCTACGAATATGCCAGCACAGTTCTGAATCACAAAATATACTAGACTCTCCACATGGAAGACAGAGCCAAAACATTTATTTAAATACTAGGAAGCCAAATCTGAACACCAGAAAGCCAATTCCATCATAGTAACAAAGGAACAAAAAAAGTAACATAGTAACAAAGAAATCCATCCTAGCAATCAAGAAGTCTATACCCATGATCAGGCCTTGCCACAATCAAACACCCTCAAGCAAACTGTCCTTCTCTCACCCCCAGCCAGCTGCCTGCTTCCTCTCTCTATCCCAGATCTGTCTAGTCTAACCAACTCCTCTCAGTTCTGCTCCTGCTCCACCGCTTCCTGTTCTACCCATTCAGTAAGCTCTTCTTACCACTGTGACTTAAGCTTCCATGTGAAATAAGCAGCTCACATGGGCCTAATAATGGATGAGAAATATCTTCAAATTAAGAAAAAATACATTAATAATACACTCCTTGAGCTCTTCTGTAGCCTCAGACAAATTAACATATTTCTTGAATATAGGAGCTTTGGCTTTGTTGCCTTCTTCTGAGTGTGTGTTTTGATCTTTCTTGTCATCATAGTAACATTCTATTGTCAGAATTTTTTTCCCATTGTTTTATCACTTCCCCAAGCTACTATTTGACTTCTTACTTTTTGTTAAATTAAGGCTCTGCTTCCAGGGTGGAGGGTCCACTATCCTAAGCTTTAAGGATTTTGTGCAGCTATTTTCAGAGATACCTGTAAGTTTTCAATTCTTCCAAGTTGGTATGATCTAAGAAGAGGTGTTTATTTCTCTACTCTGTGCTCTGGTCTGTGAACTATCACAAATACTCTTTTCTGCCTTGGAACTATGAAGAGAGTCTCCCCTCTACTGTGGCTATGATCTCTGCTATGCTAGTGCTCCTCATACCCCTAGGATGTCACCCAGGCTTGCAACCTAGATCCAAGCATGGGCAAAGCAACAGAGTCCTACCTTAGTGCTAGCAAAGAGACCCCTGTCTCTAGATCTCCTTCTAACCAATTGTTTGACCCCCTTACCATCTGTGGGATGAAAGTCCTGGAAACAGCTGCTTCCACTGCTAGTGCTAATTTAAAGGCTCCCAAGGCTCAGGGTTGTGCTGGCATAGCATATGCTGGACTGTGCTCTACTCTCAGCCAGGTGTGACAGAACATTCCTGCTAACCATTTAAAGTGTCTTTGGCATCTGTGGGCTGGTAAGTCTAGAAACTGCCACTTTTACTGGTGATTCACTCACCCTGAGGCCTGCTTTGGGTTTACTGTGGCCTGGTCTGTGCTGGCAAGGCCTTTGTTGAACTGTGTTTCTCTCTCATCATGGTGCAACAGATTTTTCCTGCTGAGTTATCAAGTTGACTTGTGATGGAACTTTGTTTCCTTCCACCTTTGTGTGGGTTCTGCTGCTCTAGAATTTGTTTAGAGTCATTTTTAAAGCTATTTAGAGTGGTTTGGGGGAGAGCTCAATTGAGTCTTTGACTTTATTGTGTAATCTTGATTCCACCTATGGCTAGATTTTTAAATCTCTCTTGACCTCAGCTTCTTCAGGTATAAAATGAAGAAGTTGTACTGGATAAGTTAGTGAGCAATCGTTTATTAAGTACCTACTATATGCCACATGCTGTCCCAAACAATGCGGATACCAAAAGAAACAAAGGCAGTCCCTGTCCTCCTGGAGCTCACGTTGTAATGGGGAGGGCAAGAGAGAGAGACAAGCAAACAAATAAGTACACTCAAGTTATATTCAAGATAATTAGGAGATGATTAAAAAGAGAGAAAACACTAGAAATAAGAGAGTGTGGAAAAGGCCTTCAGTAGAAGCGGGGATTTTAGTTGGAATTTAGAAACAACCAGAGAAGTCATTCTGTAGAGTTGAGGAGGGAAAGCATTGTTTGCATGGAGGGCAGTCAGAGGAATACCAATACCAATACCAATAGCTGTAGTGTCTTGTTCAACAAACATCAGGAAGGCCAGTGTAACTAGATCTAAGAGTACATGGCAGGGAGTGAGATGTGAGAAGACTGGATAGGTAGGTGTGGGGAAGGTTATAAAGGGCTTTTAATACCAAATAGTTGATTTTGTATTTGATCTTGGAGGCAATAGGGAGCCATTGGAGTTTGCTGAGTAGATGGACATTAAGGCCTCTTCTACCTCTAAATCTTTAATCCTATGAACACTTTTCCATAGCCTCTCCCTTGCTGCTGTTGATAGGATAAAGTTTATCTGAGTAGAATGGATTCATGAACAAGATAATTTAATGTGAAAAGGTACTAAAAACCATGTGGTTCAAGAAAGGCTCATTGCAACAGATGGCACTTCAGGCGACCTTTGAATGAAGCTATATATTCTAAGAGGTACAATGAGAAAGACTTGCATTAGGGACACTAGCGACAACCTTTGCAAATTAATGGAAGCATAAAGTAGAATGTTAAGTATAGGGAAGAGCTAGTAGACTGGTTCGGTGGTAATATTTAAGCTTATACTTAAAAATGTGAGAAAACACATACACATACACACAGAGAATATTTGTAAGACTTATAACATCACAAAACTATAAACCACACCTAAAACTAATATTATGAAATTGATAACCTCACCCACACTTCTTCCCACTCCAAGACAATGAAGTTTCAATTATGTGAACATGTAAATTTGTATGATTTATCATTGCAAAGCTCTCTAAAAGATTCAGCCTTTTTACAATACTATGCTCTCAGAGCTGTTTGTTTTGATTAGTGGGTTGCAAATCTGGTGAGGAAAGCAAAGGAATGGAAAGAAGCACGGAAAAATATAATAGAACATAGGGAAGTGATTTTATTTTATCCATTAATAAAAGATTACGGGAAATGAGAGGAGAAGCACAAAACTTGTCCCAGAATCTGTAATTTCCTAGGGATACATCATGTCTATTATTTCCATAAGTGAATAACAATAGAGATGAAGACAATACTATGGATGGTGACCATTATCTATCATTGCCTGTCCTTGAAGATAGGTATAGGACAGCATAGTGAAAAGGGTGGTGGACCTCTAGTTACGTAGACTTAGGTGCAAATTCTGTTCCATATGCTCACCTATGTGGTTCTAGGAAGTCATTTAATTTCTGTCTGCTTCAGTATTTTTTCCTCTGCAAAATGAGAAAAGTAGTGCCTTCGTCACACCATTGTTGTGAGGGTCAATATATATATATATATATAAATTATATAAAATACTTGAGAAACATTTATAAATGTAAGGAATTATTATTCTTTTCATTATAGTTGACAAGACATGCAAAATTATGGATTGCTTTAAAGATGAAAGTTATTTCAAACTCATAAGTAGTTATGTTTCTGATTAGAATATTTCTTTTCTTACTTCCTTTCTATAGAAAATATAAGGTGTTATGTAATTATGAGTGATAATGGTTAGTTCTATATCATTGACTCACATTTTATTCACCTCATCTCTTCTGGTCATTCTTTATGTTGCTAGTAGCTGTTCTAGGTGCTAGGCACGTGATTGGTTCATGCAATATACTTGATTATTGCTAACTCTTTCACAAAGATGTTTCATTATTTACTAAAAATAAAATGCATAACAAGGAACATTGCGACTTTCCACTGTTGATATTTCACGTTTTGGAGGTGGCAGAGGTAAAAAAGAATCCCTTCATTTACCTAAAAGAGGTGGGAAAATGATTCATAGGTTCAATGGATTCGATGGATTTAAATTATGATATTATTAATTTCTACGTTCTAACTGAAACAGTAACATTATTTCTTATGGGAACTAAGAATCAATATATTTTTATTTTAATCTTAGCAAAGAAAGTTGAATCTTATGAGATTCAATTTCTTAATGTCTAACCTGACAACAGTCAGAATGATCTACCTTGTCCAAGAATTGTGATGAATAATAAATAACTCTCAAGCAGTTTCCACTTATAAAGGACTTAGAGAAGCATAGCTCTTCAGCAGGTATTATCAGTGGTGAGTTCAATGGGGAGAGAAGTTTCAGTAGTAGATTCCTTTTTTCATCTTTTATCTATCTCCATTCACTCAAAGTCTCCTCTCCACGTTAAAAAATGAAAAATAAACTCACCTCCTTTAAGAAATAGAGGCAGTAAAGAAGCACATTGATGGTTCACCTGTGTGTATGGTAGCATCCTTGATAAAGCTGAGCTTTCCTCTAGGAGGACTTAAGAAGTGATTACCTTGTACTGTCATGAAAGTGGCTTTATCCAAAATAACAGTAGGAAATGATAGATCCATTATATCACTAGAACATTTCTCCAAAGAATCTAGAGGCACTCTAAGGTTTTATAGAAAACTCTTCACTGAAAAAAAATGCGGAAAGAAAGAAAAAAAGTTGAGAAAGGACTGGAATACATAATTCATAGGCTAGAAGTTGAAGTCTGTGTTGAAGGGTGAATAAAAATATATCTTACTAAAAATTATGTGTGTATATGTTTATATGTACACACAGATATATAGGCATATACTTATTTGTATATCATATTTAATATCTGTATATTCATTATGCATGCATACATGTATATATTCATAAGTACATGCATACATTATATATTACATACCTCAAAAATTTGACATTGAAAATGTCTGGGAGGCAGAGCCAAGATAATGCAGTAAAGACAAGGACCCACCTGGACTCTCCCCCATACCACTCCAAATACATTTAAAATATAACTCTAAAGAAATTAGAAAAGAATATCAGAACATGAAAAAACAAGGAGTGAAACGAATTCCCTGCCCAAGACAACTTGGAAGGTTGGCAGGAAAGGTCTGTTCCACCATTGTGAGAGAGAAACATAATCCATTGCAGCCTAGGCCCCTACAAATCCAGAGCAGACCTCAGGGTGACTGAATCATGGGCAACAGTGGTGGTGTCCAGACTTCTCAGCCCACAGACACCAAAGACAACTTAGAAGGACAGGAAAAAGGGCCTATCCCACCTGGGTGAGAGTGGAATGCATTCAAACACAGATTGCACCAGTATAGCTCCATCCACAGCAAACTAGGAGAAGGCCATGGGAGTGACTGAATCAGTAGCAGCTGTGGCAGCTACTATGAGAGCTCTAAACCTACAGAGCATATGGCTATGAACAACTGGTGAGAAGGAGATTACAGGGGTCTCTTTGCTAGCATTGAGGAAGGATTCTCTTGATTTGTCCACATTTGGATCAAGATTGCAATCTTAGGTGCCAGTCCCAGGGTGAGGAGGCGTACTAGCATAGCAGAACTCACAGTCATAGTGGAGGTGTGACCCACCACACGGTTTCAGGACAGAAAAGAGTGCTTGTGGTAGCTCACAGACCAAAGCACAAGCCAGGAGAGTACTAAGCACCTCTGCTTAGATCATACTAACTTGAAAACATGCAGGTCCCTAGAATTGTCTTTGAAAAGAGATGCACAAAATCCTGAAAACTTGAGGCAGTGTGTCCTTCACACTGGAAGCAGAGCCCTACTTTTAACAAAGATTTAAAAGCCAAATAGTAGGATGAGAAAATAAGCAAATAGCAGAAAAAAAATTCTGCCCATAGAAAGTTACTATGGTTACAATGAATATCAAAACAGGCATTCAGAAGACAAAAGTGTCAAAATTTCTACATCCAAAGCCGACAGGAAAAGCATGAATTAGTCTCAGGTCAGGAAAGAGCTCAAAAAGTATATTGAAAATCAAGTAAGGAAGGTAGAGGAAAAAATGAGAAGATAAATGAGAATGATACAAGAAAATCATAAAAGAAATTCAACAGCTTGGTAAAAGAAAAAAATACTGAAGAAAACAACATCTTAAAAAAGAATAGAATAGTGGGGTAGAGTCAAGATGGCAGAGTTAGGGCAGAACTCACCTGATCTCTGACACAAAATCTTCCAAATACTTTTTTTATATTTGTTAAGATTTTATGACATAAAACTTTGATTTTTAAAATTGTAAGCACTCAACAAATAAAATTAAATAAATTACGGATTATATTCTCAAATAAAGCATGAAGTTTAAGCTGCTTACATTTTAACTAGAACAGTGATAAAGATATGATAGAAATTTTTGAAACCAGTTATTTTGTTCCTATTTCTAAAGTTATACATAGTATTTTTCAAAATTATTATTTTTTTAAAATTTGATTTAATTTTACTTTTTTATTATTTATTTTTAACACAGTTTGTAACAGATAAAGCAATTCAAACTTTTGGTCAGGTGATACTTCTTTTTAAAGCATTTACAATGTGCACCACAAAAGAATTTTTTTTTAAACATTGACCAACTGAGACACAAATAATATTTATGTTGCTAACTTCACAAGCTCTTGACATAATTGTCTCCACAGTATTACTAAGAATTAAAGGACCCTAACTTATTGTTGTTGGTCTAAAAGTCCTATGCCTAATAGCTTAATTTTAGACAACCTCGAATGTTCTCCTACCAATAATCTATAATTGAATAGATCTGATATTAAGCTTATAAACCTTTTGACTATAGGAAATTGCCACCAATAGTAAGGACATTGCAGGGGTACAATATCACCCCAACTTCCTGTCAGTTCCAGGCAGGATTAGATTATCCACTTACATTCAGTCAGGCTTAAAGTCTGCCAGGTGTCAGTGGGGAAACTGAATCAGGAGAATCTTACTTCAGCCCATGCTGAACAGCTACTCTCCCACCCTTCCCTTGAGATCACCTTATGCAGTTCATACCAGCATCTCATCAGCTTACAGGCATCATGGATTGGAAGCTCAGATAGCCTTTCTTCCTACCCATACCTGGAGTTAGACTCAGAAGAACAGTAACTTAATAGTCTCATATCATCTAAAAATGGCAAGTTCTAATAACCAGGTTTCAAATATGATTATAGTTTCACTTTGGCTAAGGAACATCTTTTAAGGCAGGTCTTAAGTGGCAATCATAAAATCAAATTTACCATTAAAACCTTGACTTTTCCATCAATGCCAAATCTTCCCTGAGGTTACCTTCCTCTAGGAAATTCAGACTGAAATTCTTTTCTCCAAACTAAAGATGTCATTGATTTATTCTCAATAATTAATTCAGTCTATTGTTTTAATACTAATTACTTTTACCTCACTTTGTAACATGTCCAGTTTTCCTCCCCATCACTTCCTTCCCCCCGCTTCCTAATACCTTGCATTCTGATTACTCCTTCCCTCAATTTACCCTCCCCTCCATCACACCCCACCCCTCTCCTATTCCCATCTTCTCTCTTTTCTTGCAGGGCAGGATAAATTTCCATACCCCTATCCCTGTAGTCCTTATTTCCCAATTATATGCAATAAAAATGCTCAACATTCGTTTCAAATACTTTGAATTCCAACTTCTCTTCCTCCCCCCCTCCCTCTCCAGCTCCACTGAGAAGGGAAGCAATTCAATACAGAATAAATGTGTTGTTTTGCAAAAGACTTCCATAATAATCATGTTGTGTAATACTAATTATATTGCCCTCTGACCTACCTTATTCCCCCTTATTTTCCCCCCTACAATTGACCTTGTCCCTTCTTGAAAGTGTTTATTTCTAGTGACTCCCTTCTGCCATTTTCCCTCCCTTCTAACATTCCCATTGCTCCACTTTTAACCTCCTCTCCTACTTTTCTGTGGTGTGATATAAATTTTCATATCAAATTTAGTGAGCATGTTATTCCCTCCTTCAGTCACACGTGGAGAGAGTAGCTTTACTTTCCCCCTCTCCCCTTCTCCCTTATCTCCTCCATTGAATAAGATTTTTCTTATCTCTTTTATAAGTTATAGCCTGTCCCATTCCTTTACTTCTTTTTTCTCCCTGGAATTTTTCTCCTTCACCCCTTAGTTTTTATTTTATCTTATTTTATTTTATTTTGTGTGTGGATATCATCTCTTCTGATATAAAACAGCCTGTACTTTCTATCTATCTGTGTGTGTGTGTGTGTGTGTGTGTGTGTGTGTACAATCTCTCCAACTACCCAAATACTGAGAAAAGATTCAAGACTTAAAAATATTTTCTTTCCATATAGTAATGTAAACAGTTCAGTCTTAGAGAGTCTTTTATCATTTTTCTTTTCTGTTTACCTTTTCATGCTTCTCTTGATTCTTGTCTTGGGAAGTCAAATTTTTAAATACAGATCTGGGCTTTTCCTCAACATGAATTCTTGAAAGTCTTCTATATCACTGAATGACCATTTTTTTCCCTTGAAGTATTATATTCAGACTTGCTGGGTAGGTGATTCTTGGTTTCAATCCCAGTTCCTTTGACTTCTGAAATATCCCACTCCAAGCGCTTCAATCTCTTAATGTTGAAGCTGCCAGATCCTGTGTTATCCTGATTTTATTTCCACAGTACTCAAATTGTTTTTTTCTAGCTGCTTGAAGTATTTTCTCCTTGATCTGGGAACTCTGAAATTTGGCCACAGTATTCCTAGAAGATTTTCTGTTTGGGTCTTTTTCAAGAGGTGGTCGGTGAATTCTTTCAATATTTATTTTGTCCTCTGATTCTAGAATATCAGGGCAGTTTTCCTTGATATTTTCATGGAAGATTATTTCTAAGCTCTTGTTTTTGATCATGGCTTTCAGGTAGTCCTGTAATTTTCACATTATTTCTCCTGGATCTATTTTCCAGATCAGCTATTTTTCCAGTGAGTTGTTTCACATTATCTTCTATTTTTTCACATTTTTGGTTTTGTTTACTAACTGCTTGGTTTAACTCAAAGTCATTCATTTCCCTGAACCCAATTCTCTCTTTCAACAAATTATTTTGTTCAGTGAGCTTTTGAAACTTCTCCTGTATTTGGCTGCTTCTGCTTTTTAAAACCTCCTTCTCCTCATTGGCTTTTTGGATCTCTTTTCCGAATTGACTTAGCCTCTGTTTAAAGCTGTTATTTTCCTCAGCATTTTTTTGGTTCTCCTTTAGTAAGCTACTAACTTGTTTTTTAAGGTCTTCTATTGCCTGAGTCCAGTTTAAGTTCCCTCTGGAGGCAGAGGCCTTGACTTCCTCTCACAGTATGCCTTGTTTTTCCTCATCTGAAAGGATGGGGTGGGGGGGACACCTGTTCCCCAAGAAAGTAACCTTCTGTGGTATTATTTTTTTTTCCCTTTTTTGGGCATTTTCCCAACCAGTTACTTGACTTCTGAGTTTCCTCTCCACAACCTCCTGACCTCAAGCTCCACCAAATCAGCACTTACAAGGGTACTATTCAGTGTGAGATTAAGTTCAGCTGCTCAGGTTGGGCAGGGCCACCACAAGGGGCTCAGTTCCCTCAGAGGGTTTACGAGGAGACCTTCAACAATGGATGTGGGCTACGGCCTGCTTTGGGAGCCCCTGTCTGCTGCTGCCTCTACTGCTGCCTCCTGAGGGTTCCTGAGTTATGGGGACACCCCGCTCCTGTCTCGGCCAGCCAAGAAGACCCTCTCACTGACCTTTGGCACCTGTGGGTTGAGGTACCTGTGCTGCTGTTGGAGATTCTGTCCCTGAAGCCTGCTCGGATCTGCTCCTCTCAGGGCTGGTTGGCCAAGGCAGGGCTGGGCTTTGCTCTGGGTCAGGTGTACACCGGACCTTTCCTGTTGGTTTTTCAGGTCTCTCTGGAACAGAAATCTCCTCCACTCCATTGTTCTGTGGCTTCTGCTGCTCTAGAATTTGTTGAGAGTTCTTTTTTACAGGTATTTTATGGGCTGTGGGGTAAGAGCTAAGTGTATGTGCTTCTTTCTACTCCACCATCTTGGCTTCTCCCCAAATACTTTTAAAACTGACTCTAAACAAATTCTACAGCAAGATAACTGACTAAAAGAGTAAAACAAATTTTCAGTTCAAAAAACCTGGAAGGTTGATTGGAAACAGCACAACCTGGTGAATCCCCCACCAGGGCAGGCTGGGTCACAGCATTTCTGGAGAATGCCATGAGAGTGACTCAGTTAGCAGTGGTATTGGCTCCTTCCGGAACTCTAAGCCCACAGATGTTAAGGGGGTCAAAAATCTTGTCAGAAGGAGTTTACAGGTACTTATTTGCTAACACTGAGGCAGGACTCTGTTGCTTTGCCCATACTTGGATCCAGATGGCAACCACCAAAACCAGGACCCCAGGCATGCCTCTGCACACCAGAGAAATTGGAAAGACATTAGTGCAGAAGGAGTTACCAACTGATGAGCTTCCCTATGCTCCAACTCAGCAGAGGAGACCTGCTGTGATGAGACCACCCTTCCCCCACACTTAATGCACCTTACTCCAGAGTAACTCTAGGGAAGCCCAAAATGACTTCACTTGGCCTCTGCTTTCCAACACCAGTCAGCTCAGCACCAGGTAAGCTGCAGCTAGCCAAAAGAACCAGAAGCCACAACACACAAAGTCTCAAGTTTTAGACACAAGAACTGTGGGACAGAACCCCTGTACCACAGACACAGAGATCTACTTTAAAAGCCAGGAAAGGGGTGATTATCATGAGTAAGAAGCAAAGTAGAAAAGAAAAGACCATAAAATCTTTCTATGGGGACAAGGACCAAAACTTGAATACCAAAGAGGTTATCATTGAGACTGTACCGCCATTTGAAACTTCAGAAGGGAATATGAACTCATCTGAGGTACAAAGGGCATTCTTGGAAGAGCTTAGGAAGGATTTTAAAAACCAAATTAGACAAATAGAAGAAAAACTGATCAATGATTGCAAAACTATGAAAAAAGAAATCACGGAAAAAATTAAAAAGTAAAATTGGACAAATGGAAAAGGAAGTACAAAACTTAACTGAAGAAAATAACTCCTTAAAAGGAGCAACTGAACAGAGTGAAAAGGAGATGCAAATGTTAACTGAAAAAAACAATCTGATAAAAAGTAGAATTAGGCAAGTAGAAAGTAATGACTCTATGAGATATCAAGAATCAGTGAAACAGAACCTAAAGAATGAAAAAATAGAAGAAAATGTAAAATATCTAATTGGAAAAATAACTGATTGGGAAAATAGATCCAAGAGAGAAGATCTAAGGATTATTGGTCTACAAGAAAGCCATGATAAAAAAAGAGCCTGGACAATACCTTCAAGAAATCATCAAGGAAAATTGCCCAGAAGTCCTAGATTCAAAGGGCAAAATAATCATCGAAAGACTCCACCATTCACCTCCTGTAAGGGATCCTAAACTAAAAACACCAAGAAATATTGTTACCAGAACTATCAACTGAAGGAGAAAATACTGCAGACAGTCAGAAAGAAACAATTCAAATATCGAGGAGCAACAGTCAGGATCACACAGGACCTTGCAGCTTCTACATTAAAAGACTGGATTGGAATACAATATTTTGCAAGGCAAAGGAGCTGGGACTCCAATCAAGGATCAAATATCCAGGAAAGTTAAGCATAATATTTCAGGCAAGGAGAAAGACATTCAATGAAACAAGGGATTGCCAGACATTCCTGATGAAAAGACCAGAGCTCAATAGAAAAGTTGATCTTCAAACACAGGTCTCAAGAGAGGCATAAAAAGGTAGGGGGGAATAAATCTCTTTGCTCAATAGGGGCAAACTGGTTACATTCCTATAAGGGAAGATGATACTTTTTAATCCTGAGAATTGTGTATTTATTATGATACATAAAAGGGATATACATAGAGAGATGGAGTGATATAAAGTAAATGATATCATGATAAAAATGTAATTTAAGAGTACAAAGGGATTGTAATGGGAGAAGTGAAAAGGAGGAGTCAGAAAAAGATAAATTGCATCACAGGAAGAGGCACAAATATATATTACAGTAGAGGGAAAGAGGGGAGGGAGATGTGCATTGCTTGAAAGTTACTCTCATCTGATTGGGTTCAAGAAGGGAACAACCAACTCCATTAAGTGTAGAAATATAACTAGTTCTACAGGTAGTAGGAGGAGAACAGGGAAAGAAAAGGGAGGGGAGACTAAAAGGGAGGGAAGAGGTAGTAAGGGAAAAGGGTATTAAAAGGGAGGAGGGCTGAAAGAATGAGGGAAGGCTGAGGGAGGCAGTGACCAAAAATTAAAACTCTATTGTGGAGGGGAAGGGAGAAGGGAGAACTAAAAGATTAAACTGGGGGAAAGAGGATGGAGGGAAAGATAAAGATCGTATTCACAACTGTGAATGTGAATGGGATGAACTCTCCCATAAAATGGGGAAGGATAGCAGAATGGATTAAAAATCATAATCCAATAATATGTTGTTTACAAGAAACATATCTGAAATGGGGGCATACACACAGGGTAAAAGTAAAAGGTTGGAGCAGAATATTTTCTGCTTCATCTGATGTAAAAAAGGCAGGAGTAGCAATCCTAATCTCAGACAAAGCAAAAGCAGAAATAGATCTAATCAAAAAAGATAAGGAAGGAAACTATACCCTGCTAAAAGGCATCAGAGACAATGAAGAAATTTCACAACTAATCATATATGTTCCAAGTGGTATAGCATCCAAATTCTTAGAAGAGAATTTAAGGGAGTAAAAGGGAGAAAGGGACAACAAAATTATACTAATGGGGGACCTCAACCATTCCCTCTCTGAATGTGATAATTCTAACCTCAAAATAAACAAAAAAAAGTTAAGGAGGTGAATAAAACTCTGGATAAGCTAGATATCACAGACCTCTGGAGAAAACTGAATGGGAATAGAAAGGAATATACCTATTTCTCAGTGGTACATAACACATATAAGAAATTGACCATGTACCAGGCCATAAAAACCTCATAGCCCAGTGCAGCAAGGCAGAGATAGTCAATGCATCTTTCTCAGATCATAATGCAATAAAATTACGTATAATTAAAGGCCATGGAAATATAAACCAAAAATTAACTGGAAAGTAAACAATCTAATCCTAAAGAATGAGTGGGTTAAACAAATTATAGCAATCATCAACAACTTCATTCAAGAGAATGACAGCAATGAGACAACCAAACAAATCTTATGGGATACTGCAAAAGCAGTTCCTAGGGGAATTTTTATATTTTTGAATGCCTACATGAACAAAATAGAGAAAGAGGAGATCAATGAATTGGTCACGCAGCTGAAAAAGTTAGAAAAAGAACAGATTGAAAATCCCCAAGTAAATTCCAGATTAGAAACGCTGAAAACAAAATGAGAGATTAATAAAGTTGAAATAAAAAAATTATTGAATTAATAAATAAAATTAAGTCTGGTTTTATGAAAACAGCAATAAAATTGATTAATCTTTGGTCAACTTGATTTAAAAAAAAGAAGAAAACCAAATTACCCATATAAAAAATGAAAAGGCTGAACTCACCTCCAATGAGGAGGAAATTAAAAGAATAATTAGAAATTACTTTGCTCAACTGTATGCCCATAAATTCGACAATCTAAATGAGATACTACTTTATATTATATTATTTTAAAAACATAAATTGCCCAGATAAACGGAAGAGGAAGTTGAATACTTAAATAACCTTATTTCACAAAAAAAAAAAAAAAAAAATTGAATAAGCCATCAGTGAACTCCCAAGGAAAAAATTTCCAGGGCCAGATGGATTTACAAGTGAATTGCATCAAACATTTAAACAACAGTTAATTCCAATACTATATGAAATATTTGGAAAAATTGGGGAAGAAGCAGTCCTCCCAAATATTTTTTATGGTACAAATAAGGTTGTGATATATAAACCAGAAAGAGGCAAAACAGAGAAAGAAAATTATAGAACAATTTCTCTAGTGAATATAGATGCAAGAATTTTAAATAAGATATTAGCAAAAAGAATACAGCAACATAGCACAAGAATAATAAATTATGATCAGGTAGGATTTATAGCAGGAATGCAGGCCTGGCTCAATATTAGGAAAACTAGTAGCATTATTGATCATATCAACAACAAAACTAATAGAAACCATATGATTATTTTAATGGATGCAGAAAAAGCTTTTGACAAAGTACTGGAAAGCATAGGAATAAATGGACCTTTCCACAAAATAATAAGCAGTATCTGCCTAAAACCATCAGCAAGCATTATATGCAATTGAGACAAGCTACATGCATTTCCAGTAAGATCAGGGGTGGAACAAGATGTCCATTATCATCACTGTTATTCAGTATGATATTAGAAATGCTAGCTGTAGCGATGAGAGGAAACAGAAGTTTAAGGAATTAGAATTGGCAAAGAAGAAACTAAGTTATCACTCTTTGCAGATGATATGAGTGTATATTTAGAGAATGCCAGAGAATCAAGTAAAAACTACTTGAAATAGTAAACAATTTTGACAAAGTTGCAGGTTATAAAATAATCCCAGAAAAATCATCTGTATTTCTATATATTACTTAGAAAACCCAACAGCAAGAGATAGAAAGATGAATCCCATTTAAAGTTATGGTAGACAATATAAAACATCTGGGAGTCTACCTGCCAAAACAAACCCAGGGACTATATGAATTCAATTACAAAACAATTTTCACACAAATAAAGTCAGATCTAAGTAACTGTAAAAACATCAATAGTTCCCAGGCAGACTGAGCTAATATAATAAAAATAACAATTCTGCCTAAGTTAATTTACTCATTCAGTGCCATACCAATGAAATTACCAGATAATTATTTTCTAGACTTAGCAAAAATAATATCAAAATTTATCTGGAAGAACAGAAGGTCCAGAATATCAAGGGAATAATGAAAAGAAATGCTAGGGAGGGTGGCCTAGCCCTACCAGATATTAAATTGTATTACAAAGCAGCAATCATCAAAACCACTTGCTAAGAAACAGAGCAATAGACCAGTGGAGTAGATTGAATACTCAAGATCCAGTAGTCAATGAACTTAACAATCTACTGTTTGATAAACCCAAGGACCCCAGTTTCTGGGATAAGAACTCACTGTTTGACACAGTTGCTGGGAAAACTGGATAACAATATGGCAGAAACTGATTAGAGACCAATGCCTGACACTGTACACAGGAATAAAATTCAAATGGATATTTGATCTATGTACGAAGATTGATACTACAAAAAAAATTAGGGCAGCAAGGAATAATGTTTGTCAGATTTATGGAAAATGGAGAAATTTATGACCAAACAAGAAATAGAAAAGATTATGAAGTACAAAATGGATAATTTTGATTACATTAAATTGAAAAGTTTTTTTCACAAACAAACTCAATGCAACCAAGATTAGGAGGCAATCAGAAAACTGGTAAAGAATTTTTGCAATTAGTGTCTGTGATAAAGGCCTCATTTCTAAAATATATAGGGATCTGAGTCAAACGTACAAGAATACAATTCATTCCCCCAACTGGTAAATGGTCAAAGGATGTGAACAGACAGTTTTTAGAGGAAAAAATTAAGGCTATCTGTAATCATATGAAAAAAATGCTCTAAATTACTATTGATTAGAGATATGCAAATCAAAACAACTCTGAGGTACCACATCACACATATCAGATTGGTTAATATGACAAAATAATAAGATGATGAATGTTGGAGAAGATGTGAGAGAGTTGAAACACTAATTCATTATTGGTGGAGATGTGAACTGATCCATCCACTCTGGAGAGCAACTATGCCCAAAGAGCTACAAAAACGTGCATACCTTTTGACCCAAAAATATTGCTTCTGGGACTGTCTCCCAAAGAGATCATAGAAGTGGGAAAGGGTCCCACATGTACAAAAATATTTATAGCAGCACTCTTTGTGGGGGCCAAAAACTGGAAATCAAGGTGATGCCCATCAATTGGGGAATGACTGAACAAGTTGTGCTATACGAATGTAATGGAATGCTATTGTGCTATGAGAAACAATGAACAGGAAGACTTTGGAGAGACCTGAAAAGACTTATATGAACTTATGCTGAGTGAAAGAAGCAGAACCAGGAGAACTTTCTACACAGCAACAACCACAGTGTTGGAGGAATTTTTCTGATAGACTTAGTACTTCATTGCAATGAAAGGACTTAAAAAATTTCCAATAAACTCCTGAGACAAAATACCTTCCACATTCAGAGAATGAACTGTGGAACTGCATTGCAGATAGAAGCAGATTATTTTCTTTTCTATTATGTTTTGTTTTGTTTTGTTGTTTCTCCCATTCATTTTAATTCTTCTATGCAACATGCATTTAATAGGAATGTACATGTAGAACCTATATAAGAATGTATGCTGTCTCAGGGAAGGAATGGGGAAGAAGGGGATCATGAGGGGGAGGGAGGGGAAAAAATCTAAGAATTTTGGAGGTGATTGTCAAACACTGAAAACAAATATAATAATTTAATTTAAAAATTGAAATATGACTATATTTTCCCTTCTTTTTTGAAGCATTGCATGGTAAGTATTAGAAAATGAATATTATTTTGATTTCTCTTGTGTATTTATTATTACAGAAACATATTAGCGCATGCAGATAATGTAAAAGTAATGGATATAAATATGTTTTCAGGATAGCTTGGGGGAAAAAGGAAGACTGAAGATAGGAAGACTTGGTTGAAGGCCATTGCTAGTAAAACATTTTCAAGTAACTGAAAATGAGTGTACCAGTACAGTTACTGTAGAAATAAAAGACGGGATAAATACAAAAGAGTTCTTAAGGTGAAAACAACAGGATTGCTAACGTTAGTGATTATAAGATGGAAAAGAGAAGAGTTAGTGAAAGTTACCCTCAAGATTATAATAGGAGACATGGTGAGTACTGGGGGGGGGAGGGGCAGGGGATATATTTCAAAAAAGAGGAATAAGTATAAGTTGAAGGATAAGTTTGATTCTGTACAGATAGATTTTGAAGTGTCAAAGGGACAATAAAATGTAGGTGGAATATATCGGGTATTCTGTAGGACTAGAACCTTTGACATGATAGCTTACTGAGTGAGCCCTTTCCAAGGTAGCACACTCATTTTGATGTTCACCTTATTCACCCAGCTCTTGCCTGTGATTCCAAGAATATGTTGCATGCACGGTAACCACAGTCTTGTAAACAATCTTGGCAGCTCTGCTAAACAAGGTTGAGGGTAACTGACAGGCCATAAATCTGTCAGTAAGTTAAGAGAATGCCTGTCCCAAGTATGTGAAGACTTCCCTTGGATGAATGGGCAGATAGGAATAATTTGTTCCAACAGCAACTGTGTAGTACTTGGAGCTTGGTCAGACATCAAAGACACAAAGGTCATCTTCTGCATTCTGAGTAATCACCTTGACAATCATGATCTTGACTTTTATCTTGCCAGTGGACTTCAATGATTCTGGAAGAGTTTGTACAATAAGCCTCACTCATATCCAACTCATGTTCAAGTCTTGGCATTACCCTATGATGCCTCTGATCCTCTTTGGAAAAATGAACAAACAAGCAATAAGATATAGATGATTTCCCCCACCTAGGAATTTGGAACAGAGACTTGTTTTGCATCTCATTTTATCTTTTACAAGTTCACAAGCATGCATTAAATACTAGTATATTCATTGTAGTTAGGCCTTAGAGTATCTGAGGTCGAGTATATAAAATATACTAAAGACACAACTTTCATTGAGATTAGATTGATGTAAATTCAAATCCTTATGATATCATTAGAATCAGAAAGACTTGTGTTTTCCATCAGTGCATTTGCTCTTCACTCCAAGTAGTAGTACATAGTCAATCAGAAGGGATCTTGGAGTTCATCTCTAAAATTTCATACCTAAGCAAGAATTCCTTCTGAAATATCTCAAATAATAGCTAGCCATCTTTAGCTTGAAGATATCCAATGATAATCTAAAATCTTAAATGTAATTAAAAACTGCTTCTGTGAAACTTTAACTCATTTCTTTGTCCTCTGGGATCAATCAGAATAATTTTAATTGTCATGTTTTGTTTTGTTTGTGTGTTTTCCCATATGACAGCCTTTCAGATTCTGGAAGCAAGCTTATAATCATTTTCTACTCCTGCTTCCTCCTTTGTCTTTTTCTCTTCAGGTCATTTTCTTCTTTGAATTTATCTTACTGTAACACATTATTGAGACTCCTCACCATTCCAATAGTCATCCTCTGGATCAGAGGTGTCAAACATGTGGCCTATAGGCAATGTGTAGTACACAACACTACCAAGGTCATCCTGAACCAGATTAAAATCTAATTGGAAAAAAAAATTAAAAATAAATTAAAAACCAAAAAAATATCACATTTTAGCATTGTCAATATGTGACCCACAGGAATACTTACATATAAATTGGTTTCTATTTGAGTTTCATCCCACTGCTCTGTATCCAATCTAGCTAAGGCATATCCTTTGAAAATGTTGTATCTGTAATTGAATACAATATTCTCCATGTGAGATGATTAGGAAATAGTACAATGGTACTAAAGATTGCCTCATTATACATACTAAGAATAAGATTGTAGATTTCGTTCATTTTGGAGAGGGGGGGATAGCCTACTGTTGATTCATATTGTGGTTTCAGCTAAAATCTCAGGTGTCTTTATATTATTCCTATTTATTAGATTTGGCTCATTTTTCTCACTTGTTAACATAGCATTTTTTTAAACTCTATCATCACACTTTAATTACTGCACCTAGTTTTGTTTCATCTACATCTTTGACATATACACCATCTATATATTCCCTTATCAAATTCATGTACTAAAAATGTGTGGAAGTCTAGACATTCAACCTCATCCAAATCCATCCAGTATTATTACCATGCAGCTGATATCTCTCCATCTTGTCTCAAATGATAGCACAGGAGACTTTGATAAATGTTTTGCTGAAATATAGGTATGTTACATTGAAAGCATTTCCCATATCAGTCTAGTAACCCTGTCAGAAAAAGGAAAATGAGGTTAGTCTGGCATGACCTATTCTTCATTAAAACATGCTGACTTTTTATGATCACTGATTCCCTTGATTTTTTTTTTCTTTTTGCTCATAAATCATTTTATTTCAATCTTTAATTAAGTTACTTCACGTTGAATTATGATTGAAACCAATTTAATATACTCATTAGTTAATTTCCCTGTAGCTAATCCTGCCAGAGGTTTTTATGTTTGTTTTATGCCTTTATTTTAGCATCACAGTTATTTCCAAATATATCCTTCCCCACTTTTTTACTTATTAAGACTTTCATGATTTCTTAAAATAGAAAAAAAATGGTTGATTAGACCTAACTATCATATAGATCACATCTGATGATGTATAGTAATGCAAATTTTCTCATTTTTCCTCATTTGTTCTCCTGCAATAGTATTCCTTTAAATTCATGCGCTAGAATGTGTTTAATCAATCAGAAATTGATAAACAAATACATAGCTTCCAATTCTTTGAGAATATGAAAAATACTGCTAAGGATCTTTTTTGTAGAGATAGATAAGTATAGACAGATGTCTAAGACTATATGTCTGTTATATATGTTTCTCGTATATATGCTCATATATGTATTTAATGTTTTAAGTGTATATATATGTATACTGTAAAAACATATAATAAATATATACTAAATGTATGCTAAACATATAAAATATTATATGTATTTAGTAAATTTCCATATTATAATCCTTCAAATAACAGAAAACAACTATCATTCCTATTATCTGCTTCTTCTATTCCCCCCATAGTTTTCATCTCTTCAGGGTAAACATCCTTGGTTCTTTCAATTGATCCTCATATTTCTCATTTCAGTTGATCCTCATTTTCAAGTCCCTCAAGTTTTTGTACTAGCCACACACACACACACACACACACACACACACACACAGAAACACACACACATCTATTACCTTTTCTCTTCTCCTATATGGTTTTACTTGGTGATCTTATGATCTCCCAAGAAGTAAATTATCCTTTCTATGCTGATAATTAGCCAATCTACTGATCCAGCCCTCACCTCATAACCTTTCCCTTTATCACTTATAGTCTTCATTTTCAACATTTTATTTTTTGGTCTAGATATGATTCATAAACAATCAGCATATCTCTTTGTTCAGTGAATAATATACCCATCATTTGTTTCAGACATAGTTATGCTGACTGCTGTACCACTGCTATACCAGAGCATGATCCAAATACATTCTGAGTGTCCCACAAGCCAATAGAAGTGTTACAGGAGAAAAATCCTAGTAGTCAGGAGCACTGAAGAGTTTTAATGTGCTTTTTATAATCAGTGATGGGTCAGACCATCCTGAGTATTCTGAGTAAAACAGCTAAGTGAGACAACTAAGAGTGGCAAAACTGTCAATAAAATACTCTAAATTCCTATTCGTTAAAGAAATGCACATTAAAATAACTCTGAGGTACCACTCTATGTCCATCAGATTGGCTCATATGACAAAAAAGAACAATGATTGAAGTTTGAAGGAATGTGGGAAAATTGGGACACTGATGCATTGTTGGTGGAGTTGTGAACAGATTCAACCATTCTAGAGAACAATTTGGAACCATGCCTAAAGGACTACAAAATTGTGCATACCCTTCTATTCAGCAATACCTTTTCTGGGGTGAATACTATTTGTACAAAAATAATTATAGCAGCTCTTTTTGTGTCAACTGAGTTGGAAATCAAAGAGAAGCCCATTAATCGGGGAATAGCTAAACAAGCTGTGGAGTAGATTGTAATGGAATATGATTTTACTATAAGAAGAGAGAAGCAAGATAGTTTCAGACAAACCTGGAAAGACTTACATGAATTGGTGCAAAGTGAAGTGAACAGAACCAGCAGAACGAACACAGTAACAATATGTTTCAACAAAGAATTGTGAATGGCTCAGATATTCTCAGCAATGATCCAAGAGAATTCCAAAGGACTAGTGATGAAGTATGCTATCCACCTCCAGAAGAAGAACTGATTTTGTTTGAATACAGGCTAAAGTATACTATTTTCACTTTTTTTCTTGCATTCTTTTAATTTTATTCAAGTCTTCTTGTACAAAATGATAACTATGGAAATGTTTTACATGATTGCACATGTATAATCTATAACTCATTGCTTACCATCTCAGGAAGTGGGGAGGGGAAGGAGGGATAGAATTTGGAAATCAAAACTTTTTTTAAAAAGTTTAAAATTTCCTTAATATGATTAACATGTAATTGGGGTGAAATAAAATATATTAATCTTTAAAAGATAGGAAAACTAATCTAATTTTCAGCTTCTATCATGGTCTGAAGGGCCTTTCTATATTTTGGAAAACCATACTTCTCTGACTTGTTTGCTGTATCCATACATTATCATTGGACCTTATGTCTGGAGCAGGAAGGGGCCTTGGAGGCCATCTAGTCTAACCATAGAATTTTAAAGAGGAGGAAACTGATTACCACAGAAGTTAAATGACTTGATTTTGGATACTGATTTAGTATTAAAGGTGGTATCTGAGGTCCTTGTGCTTCTTAGTTAATGTTCTTTCCAGGTAACCAAGCTGCCTTTGGGACTTCCCATCCAAAAAAATAGTCACCACCTTATTTTAGAAGCACATGGATTTACAGTTCTTAAAGTAGGAATAGACTTATACAGAACTCACAGGAAACACAATGAACTCTGATCAAAGCCTCAAGAAAATAAAAATGATTACCAACAACTGTTCTCTATCCAACTTCAGTCCTGTCTCTAATGGTACTTGACCAATCCAGAGGTTTTTCACCCATTTTATTCCTTCTCTCCAATATTTCTTGGACTGTAAGTGTAGCATTGCTGTGTCTACAGGTTTTGCTCACTATTTTCAGTAGATGAAATCTGTTGCCTTCTTTGAAAAGTTCAGCCCTATATCCTTTTTCTCCTGTATCTTTTCAGACCCTAAGTTCTGTTTTAATGTCATTACATGGACAATTATCCCACAGACCCACTTGGGACCCCGTAAACGGGAAAGAAACACACACACATACACATTTCTTGTCATGAAAGTACTCATGTTATTAACTGGTTCAACATCAAAAAGTGATATGATTTTTGTGAATGGAAATGACACAAAAGAAATAGCAATCTGCTTTGTTGCTTATGAACATACTCAAAGAACCATGGAATTTTTTTTTTCTTTTTGTTACCAACCCTTATTTATGTGATATTTTCTCTACCATTAGAATATAAACTCCTTGAGATTAGTGATTTTCTTGCTTTTTTTTTTCAATTTGTAACCCCAGGGTTTAATGTAGTGTTTTTCATGTAGTAACCACATAATAAATACCTTTTGATTCATTCAAATCTTCTATCTTTAGTGTGTTCCACTTCATCTCCTTCCTCAACCCTTCCTGCCTTCCACCACTTGAATGCTCTTCCACAATTATCATTTTAATTACTTCTCTGTTGTTAAACCAACAAGGGATTAGAACAGAGGACCAAATTCCTTTTCTTGTATTCAAGCAGAAACCACTTTCATCAAATCACAGAATCTCTTAGTTGGAAAGGACCTAAGTGCTCATCTCATACAACTTGCCACTAAGTAAGAATAGTCTTTGCAATATCGGTGACAAATGTTCCTCCAGCCTATACCCAATGACCTCTCATAAGAAGGAATCTGCTAGGAATAAAGGCTGCCTATTTCATTTAGGAATGGCATGACACTAATTAAACACACACCTATGTACATACATACATAGTACCTATATCTTGCATTATATATGTACATGTATCTATACACATATGTGTCTCTATGCATCACATATACATGCATATATGTGTGTATGTGTGTGTATATACATATATACACATATACATATATACATATATATATATATATATATATACACAATTTTTATATATGTACGAAGCCTATATTTAGATCTTTCTAGTTTCCACCACTAGTTCTAGGTTTGCCCTCTGGGGACAATGACAATGACAACTAATAACATTTCTCTTTCATGGGACAGCCCTTCACATATTTGATGACAATTGTCATGTCTTCTCTATTCCAGGTACACCATATCTTTAGTTCCTTTAAATTATAATCAAATGGCATCATATAGAAGTCCATCACTATCCTAGTTGCCACTCCTCCGCAGTGAATCAATGAGATTCCCAAAATGTGGCATCTGTAATTACTCCAGATATGATGTATCATGATTTTTTTTCTTTTAAGTATAAAATTGTATCAGTTGCTTCACCGCTGCTTACTTACTAAATTTGTCCAAACTCTTGTTAGAAAAACAATAATAAATACCATATAACCTGTCCTGTCTAGCCTCTACTTGTGAAGTTCATCTTTTAAATACTCATATATTAGGCCTTATATTTATGCCTATCAAATGCAATTATTATATTTGGCTCAGTATCCTAGTCCATTCTGATTTATTTTGGGGGGCAGGCAATTTTGTTATCTACCTTCACAACTTCTCCTTTGTGTCATCTGCAAATGTGTTTCCTTCATCTGCCATCAATAAATGAAATTAAAATGTAGCTCAAGACCATACTTCAGCCATACTTCCCTGGAGACCTCCTTTCAAGCTGACATCAAGCCATTAATGTCTAAACTTTGATTACAGTTATTTGAGCAATATTATAGTGTCTTTTTAAAAGCTAAACTTTATGCAATTTTAATAGTTTAGTCTAGAAAATTATATTTATCATCATCATCATCATGTTATCTAGACTGATCTTATTCCCCATAACTCCCCATCATGGACTGTGAAATTAAAGCAGACTGATAATGTAGTCTGTTATATTTACTCTACTTCTTCTAATTCTCTTGCTTTTATTAGTTATTTTCTACGATATTTATAAACAAACAAGAATGGTAAAAATGATGTTTTTGCCAGAAGAATTCTATCCCCGCAGAATTCTTGACTACATTGTGTGGGAAATACACACATACATACACACACACACACACACACACACACACACACACGTATTCTCAATACTTATATTTGAAAACCAGTCAGTAGAAATAATTTACTTTTCTTTATACTTCAGATGTCTCTGTGTTTAAAACAGTAATCATTTGGACACATTTAATAATAAATAATGCTTAAAATTCTAACCAAATGAGTCAAAAACCATAACTTCAAATTACTACATTCCTGTTTTTATTTCATTACAGAGAATGCTGGACATAAATTCGAATGAATTTAACAAGACAAAGAAATAGTTTTCTATTTTTCCATTATTTGGAAGACCTCCTTTAAGTCAAAATGATTAGGTGAATTTTTATTTTCTACAGTATCCACAACCACTTACCAGTGTTATATAATCCCTTTAGACTTATATCATGCTTGATATCCAGACTATATTCTCCCAATGCCTGTTTGTGGTTTATATGGAAAAGAATGGGCCATCCAGAATTTTTTCACATTACCATAATATAATTTAATTTAAATTAATCTAACCCAATTTCATTAGCAGGATACCTTTAGATTTTACTGATCTGAATTTTACACACATACACACATTGTATATGTAGGTATGTATATGTGTGTGCTTATAATATATTTATATAATATCACCAATATAGTATATAAATATATAGTAATATTATTTGTAAGACTCCATTAAAAAACTGTACTCCATCCCATAATCCCACTTCCACTTATATATTAAAGCAGAAGATTTAGGTGGAATAAATAAGATTCCTTTCCACTTCAGATCCTATGATTTCCCCGAACAACTTTGGATAATTCAGGAATTTATATCTGAACTTGATGATGTTAATAGTCTGATCCTCTGTCTAGGATTGTAACAATACATACCCCAAAAGCAGTCTAAGTTAGTTGCGCTTCAAAAGTTAATGAAACCATCCTGAAGAATTCATTGGTCTGGGGGACTAACAAATCTTTCATATAATTCTCCTGTTCATCTACATACACAGTATGCATAGTGGAGGAGAAGTTGGCTGACTCCTTTGGCTTGTTGCATACCTCTGACAAGTATCCCTCTTGAAAGTCATGACATCACCTTCCTGAGCCATTCTCTTTAAGAATGAAGGACAAATAAAAATCACAACCGCTATACGACCATGTTCAATACAGAAGCAGGAAAACTTTACCAAACTGAATCAATTTTATGTGCTTTCTGAATACTCTTTCCATGGATTGGTAAAGTAAATCTTTATGTTTTTCACTACTAAATGACCTTCCAGTATGCCATATCATTCCAATTCTATACACAAATCACTATACTAGTCTGAGTCCGACCTTGCCTTAAAGACAATTATGTTCTAATATACCAATAAACTAGGTTTGTTCACTTACATGATATCAAGCACATTTTCTGCCTAAAATTTGATATTAAGTTTATATTTTGGTTTCAGTTTTCATTACGAAAAAAATGGTACAAAGAATATTTAATACATAATTTTTTTTTGTTCTTGCTGCTGACAATAATCTTCTCAGGACATAGTCTGATTAGTCAGAACGATGGATCAAAATATATAAATAATTTAATACATTTTCTTTCACAATCAAAATTTGTTTTTCAGAAGAGGTGAACTAAATCATAGCACTACTACCAAAGGATTAGAGCATCTTCCATCAGCCCCTTTAATGATGAATTCTCTAGCATTTAACCTCTTTGTTAGCCTGGTAGGCATGAGGAGATAAATTCATTTTAATTTGAATCTCTCTAAATTGAAATAATTATGTTTTCTTCAGATGTTCATTTATAGACTGTGTTTTAGTCTTTTTTCCCCTCTCTTTTTTTGTATTTAAATTTATTTATTTAAGTTTTCAACATTCATTTCCGCAAAATTTTGGGTTCCAAATTTTCTCCTCATTTCTCCCCTCCCCCCACCCCAAAACACTGAGCATTCTAATTACCTCCATCACCAATCTGTCCTCCCTTCTAACATCCCTCCTTTCCCTTCTCCCCATCTTCTCCTTTGTACTGTAGGGCAAGATAAATTTCTATATCCCATTACCTGGATTTCTTATTTCTTAGTAGCAAGAACAGTACTCGACAGTTATTCCTAAAACTTTGAGTTCCAATTTCTCTTCATCCCTCCCGCCCCACCCATTCCCTTTGGGAAGGCAAGCAATTCAATATAGGCCATATCTGTGTAGTTTTGCAAATGACTTCCATAATAGTCATGTTGTGTAAGACTAACTATATTTCCCTCCATCCTATCATGCCCCCCATTTCTACTGTTCTCTCTTTTCAACTTATCCCTCCCTAAGAGTGTTGACTTCTAATTACTCCCTCCTCCCACCGCCCTCCCTTCCATTATCCCCCCACCCTGCTTATTCCCTTCTCCCACACTTTCCTGTATTGTAAAATAGGTTTTCATACCAAAATTACTGTGTATTTTATGCCTTCCCTTAGTTGAATGTGATAAGAGTAAGCTTCATGTTTTTTCTCTCACCTCCCTCCTTTTTCCCTCCACTGAAAAGTCTTTTACTTGCCTCTTTTATGAGATATAATTTGCCCCATTCCATTTCTCCCTTTTTCCTCCCAATATATTTCTCTCTCACCACTTAATTTCATTATTTTAGGATATGATCCCATCCTATTCAATTCACCCTGTGCTCTTTGTCTCTCTCTCTCTCTCTCTATGTATGTGTGTGTGTGTGTGTGTGTGTGTGTGTGTGTAATCCCACCAACTACCCAGATACTGAAAAAAAAAGTTTCAAGAGTTGCAAATATTGTCTTTCCCCGTAGGAATGTAAATAGTTCAAATTTAGTAAGTCCCTTATAACTTCTCTTTGCTGTTTACCTTTTCATGCCTCCCTTGATTCTTGGGTATGAAAGTCAAATTTTCTTTTCAGCTCTGGTCTTTTCATCAAGAATGCTTGAAAGCCCTGTATTTCATTGAAAGACCATTTTTTTCCCCTGAAGTATTTTACTCAGTTTTGCTGGGTAGGTGATTCTTGGTTTTAGCCCTAGTTCCTTTGACTTCTGGAATATCATATTCCATGCCCTTTGATCCCTTAATGTAGAAGCTGCTAGACCTTGTGTTATCCTGATTGTATTTCCACAATACTTGAATTGTTTCTTTCCAGCTGCTTGCAATATTTTCTCCTTGACCAGGGAACTCTGGGATTTGGCCACAATATTCCTAGGAGTTTCTTTTTTTTGGTCTCTTTCAGGAGGTGATTGGTGGATTCTTTCAATATTTATTTTGCCCCCTGGTTCTAAAATATCAGGGAAGTTTTCCTTGATAATTTCATAAAGGATGATGTGTAGGCTCTTTTTTTGATCATGGCTTTCAGGTAGTCCCATAATTTTTAAATTGTCTCTCCTGGATCTATTTTCCAGGTCAGTTGTTTTTCCAATGAGATATTTCACATTTTCTTCCATTTTTTCATTCTTTTGGTTTTGTTTTGTGATTTCTAGGTTTCACATAAAGTCATTATCCTCCATCTGTTCGATTTAAATTTTGAAAGAACTATTTTCTTCAGTGAGCTTTTGAATCTCCTTTTCCATTTGGCTAATTCTACTTTTTAAAGCATTCTTCTCCTCATTGGCTTTTTGGACCTCTTTTGCCAATTGAGTTAGCCTATTTTTCAAGGTGTTATTTTCTTCAGCATTTTTTGGGGTCTCCTTTAGCAAGGTGTTTACCCACTTTTCATGCTTTTTTTGCATCTCTCTCATTTCTCTTCCCAGTTTTTACTCCACCTCTCTTACTTGATTTTCAAAATCTTTTTTTGTGCTCTTCTGTGGCCTGAGCCCATTGAATATTTATTTTGGATGTTTGGGATACAGAAGGCTTGACTTTTATGTCTTTAACTGGTGGCAAGCATAGTTCTTCCTCATCAGAAAGGATTGGAGAAGATATCTATTCACCAAGAAAGTAACCTTCTATAGCCTTATTTTTCCCTCTTTTTGGGGGCAATTTCCCAACTAGTTACTTGACTTTTGGGTCCTTTGTCAAGAGTAGGGTATACTCTCGTAATCTGTAATATCTCAATTCCTCCAAAGTGGCACAATCCAGCATGTACACTGATCTGGAAGCAGAAAGAGATTTTTGTGACCACAATCTTAGCAGTTACCTCTCCACAAGTCAACACTGGGGGCTGATTTTCAGATATGCTGAATGGGCAGGGCTGCCATTCAATGTAAGACAAAGACCAGCTCCCCCAGGGCCTCCACACCAAGTCCAGGCAAGAATAAGCTCCTCAGTACCCCCAGGATTTTTCCCCTCCACAGTGGAAGCAGCTGATGTGCCTGCCAATGTGGCCTCTGCAGTGGTGGCCTAAGGCCAGAGCTGTGGAAAGGCTCTTCTACCTTCCTGGCCAACTGAAAAAACCCTGTCATTGACCTTTGGAGCCTGTGGGTTGAGGGATCTGAGAACCTACTGCTGCCTTGACCAGTGATTCCACAACTGGAGATTCTGCCCCCAAGGGCTGTTCGCTGAGCTGTGTACCATGGCCAAGGCTGAACTGGGCTCCTCTCCACGTCCCATGCAACAGATGTTTCCTGTGGGCCTTTCAGTCAACCTGGGCTGGAAATCTCCACTCTGTTGTTCTCCACTTCTGCTGCTCCAAAATTTGTTGAGAGTCCCTCTCTACAGGTATTTTATAGACTGTGTGGGGAGACCCTGCATATGTGTGTCTTTCTACTCCACCATCTTGGCTCTGCCCCCTGTGTTCTACTCTTTTAAAAAAACAAATCTAATCTATCTCTTCATATGTTATGGCCACAAGGAAAGGTTATTTTTTTTATTTGTTTTGTTGTTGTAGTTGTTGTTGTTGTTGTTGTTGTTGTTGTTTGGTTGGTTTTGGGGGATTGTTTTTCTTTTCCTGATTAATTAAAACTGAACATTGTTTATAGGTTTATAGTGAGAAGAGGATAATTAAGTTGATTGTAGATGGTAGTAGCAGTTAGTAGAAGTTAGCATTTATATTAAGGTTTACAAAACACTTTACAAATATTATTGTATTTGGTCCTCACAACAACCCTAAGCATTAAGTACTATTACATCCCTATTTTGTAGATGAGGAAATTAAGGCAGACAGAGTCACACAGCTAGGAAATAGCTGAAGCTGGAATCAAAATCATGTCTTCCTGTTTCCTGTTCTAGTATTCTAGCATTGTGCCACCTTATTGCCAAGTAGGAAAAATTAATCTTACAGTTTCCCAGAGAATTGGAAAATGATAGGATTGAGTCTACAAATAGATGGAAATAAAAAGGAAAAGTCATGTAATTCCATGAAGCTGGATCAACAGACATAAAGGAGAAAACCATAAAGCATCTTTAGAGGTTTAGAAGAAGGAACAACCTTCCCAGAGACCCTCCAAAAATATAGAATCACTTAAATTGAGAGTTGAAAGGAACACAGCCGTCCTAAGATTTACTTGTTTATTCATTTTTAAAAAGAGAGGATTAAACCAGATGATTTTTAAGCTACTTTCATAGTTTAAATTTATCATACCACAAAAGGAATCCCTCTACCCCTCAATCATATCATCTTACAACCTCTACCTAAAGACTCTCAGAAAGGAAGAATCTACCACTTCTCAAGGTAATCCATTCCACTTTATAGGAGTTCTAATTATTAAGGTATTTTTAAAAGAAGTTCAGATTTGCCTTTTATCAGATACCCTTCATTGTTCTTCTTCCCTTAGAAAAAGAAATGAAGGAGGAGGAAGCCTACCAGAACTGTGAAGATATAGAGTTAATAATGCTGTCCGTTGCCGATACATAGACATATGTTTTTCAAGAGTTTTGTTGAGGAGGGCATGTGTTTCTCTTGTAGTTTGTTGAGAAGCTTTCTACAGGATCTGAGAATAGTTGGCAAGCAAGCTAAGAATGGTCACCAAGAATCCATTCCAAGATTTACCAGTTTTGAAAAGTAGATATATAGACAAATATATAGATAGAAGATTATATATATATGTGTGTATAACAAAAAGATTAAATTAATGGAAGGATGGACAGAATGGGGGAAAACATTTATTAAGCATTATATGCCAGTCACTGTCCTAAACACAGGGTAGGGAAATACAAAAGTGAAACAATTCTTGCCATCCGGAACTTATATTTTAATAGAAGGAGGTAACATATATGTAGGGGGTAGCATTCAGGAAAAGTTTTCTTCTCAAGTGATAGTGAGAGACATCAAAGATAGATAATTGGTATATTCATTCTAAAAGTAGTGATTAAATTGATTTGATTAAAGTTACCAGGTCCATGGAAAGTAGGAGGAGGCAAGAGAATGCTGGTAGTATACATACCATGTCAAAGTGAAGGCTGGCTGGGGTAGAAAAGCATGATGCTGGGATCATGGTAGGAGTTTAAAGATAAGTGACAACTCCATTTGGGCATGGTTTCTGATGGTGGTGTTTGTATTTTTGAGCAGCAGCTACAGTATCTGGGGAGAAGATAGCTAAGGTGAAGAAGCTTGCTTTTGAAGTGGAAATTCAAAGATGAAAGGCTGAGTCCCTGACTTCACAAAATCTGTTACATAAAGCACAGCAAGTGACTTTTCAAGCTGTCTACATGACCATCACCACCTGCTGTGACCAAACAAGTCTCTTAACTAAGACAAAATGCAGCAGGAGGAAAGTAGGAGTTTCAGGAGTCATATTGTAAGGGAAATCTGTTAGGACATCAAGGCATTGGTGCCCACAAACATTTGTATGAGTTTCACTCTTGTCAGAGTATTTGGGGTCAAGTTGTTATAGGCTCAGCATAGGTGACACATTTGTCTCCCTTTCCTTTCATCTGCTTTAATTGCTTTGGTTTCCTTGCTCCGAAAGAACTTAATTACTTTCTTCACTTTACCAACCCTATTTGAAATTACTTTCCAGTTTTGTCGCTGAGGGAGATGTAGAGCATCTGTTACCACATCATCACCTTTTCTTATGAAATAACAGCTGTAGTTGTTGTCACTGAGACTTCTCATTCCATTTTCAGCAGAAATGGTGGATCTCTCTTTTCAGTGAGGTAATCTGTTGAACTAAAGAGTAGAAAAAAATTATACATGGTGTGTGTGTAAAATATATTAAAATTTTGATAACCAATAAACTTCTACACTATCAGTATATCATCTATGTTCATTTAGCAGTTCTTCTAGCATTCCAGAAAGAGATGTGGTTTTCACAGCACTAGTATTGACCCATCCCTAGGTTAATTTGCACAATCTTATTCTTGTTATGTTGTGCTATCTCTGACTCTAGCTGTCAGTACAGATGCAGCCCATACTCTCCTCTTCTAAAACTTTCATCTCAGTTTTAAGTGACATTAACCTTATTCTCCTTAGCATTTTATGATCTGGAAGATTTCCTGGATCCATTTCTTAAGTATCTTATATGTCATCAAAAATAGCTGATATAGGTTTAGGTCATCAAATCCAATTGCTTCAAGAAAATGCCTTTGAAAAGACAGCTTCATCAAATTGTCCTCCCAAAATTGTCAACCACCTGTTAAGTATATAGACTGGAAGAAAGCCTCTGGCTTTATTACTTTATCAGTGAAGTACTTAGATATTAGAATAACAAAAAGCAGCATATTTGAATTAAGTTCTCAATTTATTTTATGGCAAATTTCCTATTGTATCAAGAGGGAGCATAGTCTAATTATTAGGTAAAGTGTTCAGTTATGATTTCACTAGCCTTGGTACTTTTCCCATCTTTGAAAATATACTATGATCTTAGACTAATTGCCACCTTTCTCTGCCTCAGTTTTGCCACTATCAGAGGAAATCTTTTTACTGTGTTGCACAGATATTTTGTGAAGGTGAATGAATAAAAATGAAAATACATACTCTGTTTATGGAAAACATAAATATCATCATTGCAGATTTATTTCTTTCTATCTTTACTCCTACCTTTTCTACCATTATTCCTATCTGAAGCACATGAATAATCTTACATGTGTTAAGCCTCCATGTTTAGATTGGAATTCACAGCTTGCTTCTTATGCATGTACAATGTCTGGATCTTAAGTTAGCTATCTCAGCTTCTAAATTTTGTATGGGCCAAAGTGCTCTCCAAACTATAGCTCATAATCTCCCACTGAGGTATTCCCTTACACTCATCTGTCATATGACACACGCGGAAAGACAATGTGGTACAGTGGAAATAGTGATGGATTTGGAGCCAGAGAACTTTGGTTCAAATTAATTTCCTGTTGTTATCTATACCCTTTGAAGAGTCACAGTACCTCTTGATATCAGTTTCCTCATCTGTATGAAAAATAAATCTTCATCCTCCTTCCTTTCCTTCCTTCCTTCCTTCCTTCAGTTCTTCTTTTCTTCCTGTATTTTTATCTGTCTGTCTCTGTCTCTGTGTGTTTCTCTATTTCTGTATCACTGTCTCTCTCCCTTTGTCTTGACTCAATCACTCTAGCCTATAGCCCCATTGGTAGGTTGGAGTTTCCTCAGAGTGGTGGAGGTTTCCATAATTAACTCCTCTGAATTCTAGGGGCAACCCTGAAAGGTGTTTCTTCTCCTACCACTATAAATTATATAGGTTATGAATCCCTAATTGTGCTTTCCATTCAACAAATAGATCAATTAATTCAATTATTTTCTAATCAAAACAATTACTAAACAGAAGGCAAAACAAGAATAATTACAGTCTAACATTCTACCCATAAACCTGGACCACACTCTCCCACCAATGGACACACTGGTCCATGGGGAAGAGCAAAAATAGACTTATAGTATCATGGGAGTGGACCTCATGTGTATGGGCCACAGACATGAAATGAGGGCTACTCACAGGTCTTGAACTATGGATCTCAACTTCCTATGATTTTTCTTTCTCCCTCAAAAATAGGTCACACAAAAGTTCATCGAAGGATACAGCTCTTGTGTTGGTAATGCAACTACACTTCAAAGTGGGACTGCTTCTTGGATGGATTGTTTCACCATTTGGATGAGCTACTTGACAGACTTTTGTGACTAAACCAGGTCAGCTCTCTACTGGGCTGAGTGGCTCCACTTCCAGGATGTTTCAAGCCATTGCTGGTGGGTGCAAGTCCTCTGCTGCCTGATTCATTCTTTTGCTGGGTCAGGCAATTCCTTCATGTTGCTGAGAGAGTATTTTGCTTTCTCATAAAGGGCAGAGATCTTGAGCTTACAATTTGCTGAGCTTTCTAACTTCTGCTCCTCTGTCTAGTTTTGAGGGTTTTCTATTTCTCAAGCATCAAGTGGAAGGGAGAGAGAGAGAGAGTTGGGGGGGAAAGAGGTAAATCCTCTCTTTTGCCAGTCAGCATTCTCAGTCATTAGATGACAGCAAAAGATAAAATGACAGGTGAAGCCTTTCTCCCAGCTCTGAACTCTGTTCTTATATGCCCTTCCTGGTCAGCTCATAGTGATTAACCATATCCACATTCTTGCTGACAATAATTAGGAAATGTACATTTTGGCATTAATCTAAAAACAGTTCTGGGGTTTAGGGTTCCCCAGCTTTCAGCTCCAAAGTGCTTCCAGCTGTGTACAAATTATCTTGGGACCCACATCAATTATTGTCTCTGCGATATGTTTTCTGAGATTTTTCCACTCAATACAACATTTTCACATTTATTCTTATCCTTTTCAATTGATAGAATTATAAAAATATGTCAGGGGCATCCCATTATATATAAAATAAGAAATAACTTCTCAGTCCCTTAAAGTTCTAAATATATAGATAGATAAAACTATGTAGCAAAATGGAATAACAGAATATCCCATTCCCTACTCCTTAAACTTTGACCGTGTCCTTGTACAAGCACATGTGTTCTTGTTGACCTGATTCACTAAGAAGAGAAGACAGGGACAGGGATAATGTATGGAACAACAAGTAAAGAAAACAACGCTATGAGGTAGTACATGTGGAGAAACATTTGAACAGGAAACACGTGTGACAAGGATACATGAATAAAAACTCAATTTACACCCTCAAAAGTTCTCCCCAATGGACCTTTACATTAAATGATCATGAAGCTTTCTTCAGCCTTAATCAGTTAAACTTCTTGGTCAAAGACTCAGTTGGGCTACATTAAAAGATAACGAAAGCTCCACCATCTCCCTTGAAACTCCTCTTAGGACACTTCCATTTGACTCTTCTTTTCACTCTTTTGTTAACTGTTTTCTCTGTCTCTTCTCAGTCTAATAATCATCTGACTTATGGTCAGAAATGTCTTTTAGTTCTTAAGTTCGAAGTTCACTAAGAAGATTCCCTCATAAACTCAATTCTTCAAATGGAAAATGTACTGTGTTATACTATAGCAAATAAATTATTTTAAATCTATCCTCATTCTCTATTTTGTGTTTATAATAAAGGATGTCTGACTTCATCAAGATTCATCATTATAGGAGTAGAGGCACTGATGATGGTGGCATGATATTTTCCTGAAAGTGGCAATCACATTGTCATGAGCCTCTCCTTCACTCCATGTGGTAGGCATACCAGTTTGCTGACTAGATTAGTTTTGATTGCAAAACCTACACTAGCTTCTCTCCTTCACTGCAGCCACTCTAGAAAAATATGTATCCATACCTGACTTCAGTAAGTTGGCTTTCATTTGCCAGCCTTGTTTCACTCAGGGTTGCTATTTGGAATGTGACATCTGTTGAGTGCTCTTGCAAGAAGAGAAGTTCGTCTTTCAGGTCTACTGAATTTTGTGTTTTCTATTAGTGTGCACCTGTTCCATGTGCCAATGGTAAGTGGAATCATCTCTGCAGGTGCTTTTGTACATTTTGTATATTTTTTTGTGTTTTGTCCACAGAGTGAGATTCCCTGCCTGCCACGGTAATCACGCCAGGATTGGGCAGGCAGACAATTTTCTCACACCAGGAGGTGAACAGTGCAATCCTTAAAAGGCTTCTCAGATACCCAGGGAGTTGCTGGATCCCACTGATGCTTTCAGTAAAAAAAGACCCTATGGCCTGGGCCACCTGTGTGCAAGGTTGTTTTATGGCTCCCAGTGTATCCGCACCTACTGCTTCATCACTTACTTGTTGCCACAGGATTTTGAGGTATAATGGTAAAATAATATGGGCGATATCTTTTGATTCTTGCATAAATTGAATTTAAGTGAGGCAGAGTTGCACAAAATCATCAGCCTCACTCTCTCCTCCAGAGTCATCATAGTCCAGTGGCAGCACAGTATCTAGATGATTGGTGATGGCTCAGGATACAGTGAATGAACTCGGTGTCTTTGGTGTCTAACCAAGCTCTAAGTGCTCCACATCACTTGCTTCAGCGGCCTTTAAGACCATTGGAACAAATTGTTCTCATTTGCCCATTCCACCAGGAATGCTTGGGGTAGACACCCCTCTAATTCACCAGTGGGTTTGGGACCCCTTGGTTACCCTCAACCTGGTCTGGCCAGTCTGCCAAAATGGTTTACTGGGTTGTGGCTGCTGCACATGCTGCACCTTCTTGGAGTCATAGGTGAGAGTTGAGTGGAAGAGGTGGATACCCAAAGTGGAAAGAGTCCTGAAAAGGATTCAGTAGCCATCACACCAAAGGTATTGGTCCTCCCTGAACACACCCTACACCCCAGATGTACTGTGTAGATTTACTGGGTAGAGAAGGCTGAAAGACTGTTGATCTTATTCTCTTTTCTCTCAGAAATGCACCATAGCCTGGTTTTCTCAGGCCTCCCTAAACACATATAGAGAAGCAAATCTAGGTGGTATATGGACTAAGGGTGACATCAAGCATGACAAGGCAACAATGTTCCTTTTATGCTATTTTATACTTTTTTCACCAATCTCCTGGAACTGTCAGATCTAACCAGAAATGGTGAGCATATTCCCTGGCTTCTGAGGAAATAGGTTGGGTACTGGGTACAAAAGCACTTAGAATCAGTATGCCAGGATCAAAGCCTTGGCTTCAAGAAACTCACTTCATATCTTTAGGAATCTTACTTTATTCATATATAAACTACTGATAATGAAATTTTTGCTTCCTACTTCACAAGGTTGTTGTGAGGAGTTCATATATGAAAACATGCTTTCTAATACTTAAAGTCATATTGAAATGAAAGCTATTGCTCTTCCCTGAAGCAAATGCACATTATTCTGGAGTAGACAAATAGATGTAAGGCAAGTAGGTGAACAGTGAAGAACAACAATCCCAGTGCTTTGTTTCAATTCTTGACTCTGTCATTTTCCATTTGTGCAACCTTGAGCAAGATCCTAATGTTTTGTCATCAGATGATTGCTTAGGAAGGACTTTATTATGTTTTGGTCATAGCAGCTAATGGAGACTGTCTATGAAAGTGTATAGGGGTATGATCTATGTTTATGGATAGAAGAACCACATTCATGAAATCATGGATCTCTTAAATGTAGATGTCAATAGTCCTTGATTTTCCTTATATAGGAAGTGATTTTATAAGGTTGATGAGAAGATGAAATGAAATGATGTCTAATGAAGTATTTGGAACTGTTTGAAATTTGCAACTTTGCGGGCATTAGAATGGGGTACTGGGGAAGAATGCAGAAAATTTTGTCCAAGTTTGTCTCCATGAAAAAGCATATTATCACAATCATTTGGGATATTTAATTTTAATATTTTAAATAAATTTACATGTTTATATAATTACCAAACAGCTATAAATAGGAAACATTAGAGTAAATTTTGTCACTGAGTCCTGTAAGACTATAATCAAAGTAACATGTAATAAAATTAAATTTCATCCTACCAGTAAAACAATATCTATTAATATGCAAAAGTCATTGGATTTGGTCCTTCATTTGTGGTTAACTGTGTATAATGAATTTTAAATCATACCTTCTATATTGTACCTATAAATGTTCTATGTTGTCAACCATAAAAAGTGGTCATTTTACAGTCTGAAACAGTATTGTCCCAATTTTAAAAGCTGAACATAATTTTCATGGTAGACATTTCTAAAGATAGTATTTTATAAGTTTTGGAGATAAATTTAATTTAATGTGCAACGTTACCACATGATAATTGATTCACATGAAGTATATTCCAAAATATTCCTTTATCAGTCATCATTTTCTAAATAATAATGCAGGCTAGATATAGATACGTCTTCAGACAAAATAATCTGCATATTTTCAGAACAGATATAAATTAGTACTGGGGAAGATGAGCTTTAGCTTACTCTGAATTCTTTGCATGAGTCTGGATGCCTGATGATAGAGCACTAATGTGACCAAGAGGCAGAATTTATGAAAGGGAGACAGCTTGACAAGGTAAGGGAGGTGGAGTGCCTGTCTGGCTTTGTTCCACTTGGTTTTACCTAATGTGAGTATCGTTTCCAAACAGACAAGCCAAATGAATAAAAAATGTCTATTGTTCCAAGTATGACATGCAATTGAATTGGTAGTCCATTGAATGAGTCCATCATTATAGGTAACTTAGACAGGTTGTAGTCATATGAGCTGGGCTTGGTTTGAAAAACAAGAATAAATGAGCTAGATTTCATTGGGGAAACTGTATATCTGCTCCATGATTTTAAATTACAGCCTAACATACAAATACATCTTTGCCACATATTTTATTCTGCCAATGCCATGTGGGTACATATTTTGGGATGCTACAGTGTCCTAAGAATCAAAGAGTGACAAAAAGAGGAACTGAGAGAATTATGGTAGGTATAAGTAAGCTGTATCTGATCACCTACAATGACTAATGTGCAAGGAATGCCATTAATATTCTCATTCCACAAATGTATAATCTGAAGAAAAGATGAATCCACCATGTAACAAGGCTAACAGACAACTACTGGATAGACTAAGTACTACCCTTATACCAATAAAACCTTTAATTTTCTAGGTGAAGGTGTCAGTCCCATTGGATAGATTTTGCATGGAAGATTGATGGGAGGACATGGACAAAAAATTTAAAGTGTGTGAAGATTTGATCAGTTTACGATCTATACCTTTGGCATAACCACGACTGACATCTTGAATCTCTTCAGGTACCAATACAGGTTTGTAAATATGAAATATGGTGATTGGAACCTTATGAATTTTCTAATTGACATTTTCCCAACACACTGAGTTGTGTTTCCAATAATGGATTGTTATTTTTTTTCTTGTCACTATAAGTGTGTGGCAGTTCTACTTTCACACCAATCCCCGTTAATGATAACTGCTAACTTGACTATTAGAATTCTTTTGGTATTTATTCTTAGGCTCCATTGATGACTCTCTTTTTCTGTCTGGGAGATAAACTTCAGAACATACTTTTTTCAAGTCATATATAAAATAATTAGCTGTCAGTCCAATTGTGGATAAATATAAACTGAAACCTCTGCAGGTTGATAAGTTGCAGCTATATTGGGACCCTCTTCTTTTTCCTTCTGTGAAAGTCACAGTAGAAGAAATTTAACATTAGGGAATTACAATCAGATGCCTATTCTATAGCAAAAGCTATGTTAGGGGTCATCTTGGTACAAGATAAAATGCCACTTTTTATGATCCAAAATTAGGGCCATAGTCTGTCAGGGTTTGGATGTACATATGGCTCAGACTTCTAAGGAAATCAATTTGCCTGCAAAGACAATGCCATCTGTATTCTCTTCCACAGGGCTCTGGGCTGATTTGCAAATTTCTCAGTCTTGTACACACAATCCTTAAGTGTACAAATATACATATTATAAACAATGGAAATACAAAAAGTTTAAGGTTGTATTTTTATAGTCTAGAATTTAAAATACCCTAATATGTATTATCTCATTAGATTTTCCTTACACACTTTTAAAGAAAAGTCTTCTTCTGCAGACCAATTAAAAAACAACATCCATATCCTTTCTTTATGTTCTTTTATTCCCCCTCTATTTTATGTTTATGAGATTTTCCTTTTTTCATTTGTTTATGCAGCTGCTGAATTCTAAAGAGGATACCATGTCTAATCCAATCTGTTCAATTCCCAGGTTATTGTTCTGTGTATTTAAGCTCTAACTTGTTAAGATGAATGAAGTACCTCTGACTCCTAGTGGTTAGTTGAGGGACTATCTGTGTTTAGATGAGTGATTTGTACTTTGTAGGACCAACTGAGGTCAATTAATAATAGGGTTGTAAAATGACTTTACCTCAGGGGATGCCTTGTAAGTGCTTGCTACTGCGTTTAAGACTACAAGGTGTCTCTTTAGGAGATATTTGTCTAATTCAGCTCTGGAGAGTACAAATCTTTCAAATGAGGAGTTCTCAATAAGAAGCAATGAATATAGAGATAATAAAAGATATTCTCAATCAGGGAGAATTACTTAGATAACTCCATGATGGCTTTGAAGACTATTTCAATCTAAGCAGATTGGACTAAAATAACTAAAAAGTAACAAGAGATAAAATATTAAGTAAATTAAAAGGCAAGATTAAAAAAATAACGTTTTATTATACAATAATTTTATCTTTCTACTTATTTTCACATACTTAGAAATCACATGCATGCATATGCTTTTCTTAAATACTTGGTCATCATACAATGTTAGCTGCCCTAGCTTCATTTTCTGTTCATAAAATCTGCAACTGGCCAAGACAAATTCTTTAAATAGAACTAAGGTAGATTTGGCCAGATGATTCAAAATTTTACTTTTTCATATTACACAGATGTAATATGAAATGAATAAAATAAAATCCAAAGGCTTTTAATAGTCCCTGAGCTATACTGAGTACAATTCCTGGCACTTAAGTGCTAAATAAAGTGTTTGTTGATTGATTGAACTCTCTAAGACTCAATGGCATTCCCTTTTGGGCTAAGGGAGCTGAACACATGTTCATTCAACAAAAATTTATATTGTTTACATAACAGTCACTGTGCTAGGCACTGAGGACACAGAAAAGTGTTCACTTTTCACAAGACAAATATTAAAGAAAACAACGTGTATATATTGAAGTTAATGAGAGATGAAGCTGGTCAATGAAGGTCCAGTTATTAAAACATTTTCATATTTGCCCTTCCTAGTAGGTTACAGGAACATGCATAGACATCATTTCCTTGGTTCCAATTCAAAATGTACAGGCTTGACGAGTCTGTTTCTGGCTGTGAGTACATGCTGTATGGAAGAGCTAGGAAGAGCCTTCTAGTTGTCTGAAGAGCCAGAAGGACTGATGATTCATTGGGATTAAGATAAAAGCGAATGCGGTAAAGGAATAATGTGTCCCTTTGGCATCCCTTTTTGATCCTTTCCTTCCTGATGGAAAGTGACACTAGGATGTGCTGGAGCTAACTCATATTGGCTAAGGAGAACTTATTGTTAAAGTTTTAGTATAAGCATTGACACCCCAGAAATTGGCAAATGCTTTAAATCAAGGTTTGATTTGTTGATTGTCTAGATTAAAAAGAATGGTGGAAAAATATTAATAATGCAGATTAAAACTTTAAAAAGTGTCACATAAATTTTACCCCCTACAGAATCAGTTGTTAAACATTTATTAGCATAACCCTGGAAATAAGGCAGGAATAATATAAACTGTTGGGTGGGAGATAGGGCAAGTGAGTACATGTCACTGCTGTTTATTTTGTGTTTACTTTTATTTTATTGATATTCAAAGGCGGAGTGATAAGCCCAGATAACATCATAGCCATCATAGTCCCTGCCAATAATCAGGCTTTTTAGCAAAACTTGCTAGTGTGGTGGCTAATGACAGAGGAGGTGACAGCAAACAGAGATGAAAATCTAATTAATGGAGAGCAATATCAGCATGAGGCATCATGATACCACATGTGGAAGAAAATATCTTCTATTGACTCTAGGAAGGAACTAACACACTGGACCCAATAGAGATCTAGTTACAATTAAGTAGGACACCATAAAGGGAGAAAATTTCTTCTGTTGAGGATGAAAGAAGATATGACTTAGGAAACAAAGGTTTGATCTTCTGAGCATATTTATTTATTAAGCAATGCATATCAATTGCCTAACAAAGAGGGACCAGGCCCCTTTCTTAGCTAAGGGCTAGACTCAAATACAGAGGGAGATAGACTTTTGTAGATTAAAAGTAATTAATCAAATAAGACAATTAATTGAAAGGAAACAATACAACATCAGGTAATCTGATTTCTAACTGGATGAAACATTAGGCACTTTTCAAGTTGGGAGGGCAAGAGCAAACAAGGAGCAAATTCCCTAAATTCTGAAAAAAAAAAAAAGGTGTCCCACACCCCACTCCAAGTGACTATAAATAATCAGGACCAAATAGCATAAAATCTATGAAATTTTAAGTAGAACATAAAGCACTTTATAAATTATGAGCTACTATTATCATTTCTCCACTAAAATTTTGCTCTGATGACATTTTGGAATAGAGATATCCCAGATTCTTTTGAGGCATGGAAGAAACTTGCTAGCTCTGGAATGTCTCAGCACCAACCCAGAAAGGCTTACAAGGCCTAAGTACATGACTGATATGAAGACCACTCTAGCTAAGGCCTCATCACAAAACAATTCTTTAGTCACAACAACTTTTGAAAACCATCTACTAAGTTATAGAGCAATTTCAATCTGCATGGGGATAGGAATTCCTTGTGGATGCCTTATATCTTTATTTATTCAAGGATTATCATATTCCAATACCCCAATGTTTGTGATCTTATCAAAATGAATATTCCCCCCAACAATTCAGAAAGCAACTCTTTCTTACCTGGACAAGCTGACTTCTAAGACATTCCTCCCCTTACATTTTACATAAAAAGTACACCCTATATCCTGTGAGTCTTCCTCATTTTCTCTTGAATTCATGTTACTACTAATAGAATAATTGGGCTCCATATTGGTTGGCTCTTCCACTGGTACATGAGAAGTCCATCATCATTTCTAGTCACACCTTCCTGTGGTGACATTCTTTATACCACATTTCTGTGTAATTCCTTATGCATAATGTGTGGCAGTTTGTTCATGCCCACCATGTGCTTCTTCATTGACTTTGGATGATCCTCAAATTTAATTAGAATGACAACCCTGGTGTTAGTGGTGGCAATTTGATACAATGAAGTATGAATTATAGGACCAAGGTTCAACTACTAACTACTTATAATACTTAGGGGAAACCATTTAATTATTCTAGGCTCCAATTATCTATAAAAATAAAGGGGTTTCACTAGCTAGTCTCTGGGATGTCATCTAGTTATAAATTTTTAATTTATGTAATATTCAATTACTACTATGTGTGAACTTCTGTGTTGGACACAGCACCTACAAATACAAAAATGAAACCGTTTCTGTGCTCAACAAGCTTATGTTATATGGGGGGAGAAAACATGAAAAAAAAAATTCAGTCTAGCCACCCAAAATATCATCTGCAGCAATAACATCCTTTATATTTCTCTTCCCCTCTTTCCTCCTTATCATCATTAATCATACCTTTGGGACATTATCCCTTTTGCCACACTCTTTAGAAATAGTGAGACTTTCCCACCATTTATAATTTATAGAAAAGCATTTTTTTTTTACTTTGCATTATACAATAATAGTAAAATGTGACCTTCATTTACATTCATAGTCAGCTGCTGGAGGCAGTCACCTCCTTTATCCAAGACTTCTAATTACAAATAGTATTAAGATATGGAGAGAATTACATTGCATACTGATGTAGCCTATCCATGCATAGTTGTTTTACTACTGTCTTTAATGGCTCAGGATGGCATTCATTATTTTTTTATAGTTGAACTTCTTCACAGAAGTAAAAAAAAAAATATTAAAAAAAAGTCCTATCCATATTGCTATGTAAAGGAAGTTACTCTCATAATAGTTTCTGCCCTCAGAGCATAGCTCAGTAATCCAGCCTACTCTGATTCCACAATCCCTCCTTCCACCAGAAAATCAAAGATTTTTCATGATGGATTCAAATGCATATTGTTTTGATTTTCTTTTCACCAGTGGTTTTCGCCAAGTTCCAATACATACCTGCTAAAAGCAAACTTATAAAGTGGGTAGCTGCATTCTTTTTCTCAGGAGTGGCACAGAATATAAAGCACTGGGCTTGAAATCAAGAAGAGGAGTCCAAATCTGATATCAAATATCTACCAGCTGGGTGATCTTGGGAAAGTCACTTAACTTCTGTCTATCTCAGTTTCCTCATCTCTTAGGAGTCTTGTAAGGATTAAATGAAATAATAATTGTAAAGCAGTGACTAGAAAATCATAGGCAGTATAACAAATGTTAGCAATTATTGTTATTTCTGTATATTATTATTAATATTGCTATAATCTCATTTTATTATTAGTAATATTATTAATAATCTCATAATGTGAAAGTGATTATAACAAAGAAAAATCTATAGAAAAGTCAGAAAGTGCATTGTGACAGTGCATTTATACCCGTGGTTTTGTACTAACTGCTTAAATCTCCCAATCCTAGGCCAGACACAATAGTATAAAGTTAAGCAACCTAAAAGTACCCACAAAGAACAGTCCAATTTTGATATAGTTACAAATAATGTTACATTAGTCAAACTGATGAGAAGTAACAATAAGAATGAAATTATATGCGTTTTTAAAGGTAACTTCCCAAAGTATTTGTAATTGGTTTTAGAAAATCTTCCATGATTTTGCCAGTATATGTCAAGTGCTAAGTATGTTTTGATTAGGCCATTATGAAAATTACTTGAACGCTTGAAAAAATCCTAAATTTTCTTGGGAATGGTAAGTAACAATTGCTTGCTTGCTGGATGATCTTTCACAATAAGTGTGGTCACAATTCCAAGATGTGAACCTTCTTGTAATTAAACAGATTACTCCTTAGTCAGTTGATCTACAGTCACATACATAAAGACATTAATAAAGACATCCTTCGGGCATAGCCTTCAAGGTTCTAGGGTCACCTCCATACCGCAGTTAGACATTGGGCAAGAGATACCATGAAAGACAATTTAAATTAATTTTCCTAAATCAGTTGATGTTGGATGGAAACTGTCTAAAGAAAGGAAGATTGAAACTAGGATTTTTATGGAGACAGTTCATAAGCACATAGACTAGTCAAAAGGGTTAGTAACTCTAATTTTGTACAAAAAGATAACTTTATGTTAAAATTTTATCTTTATGGTAAAAGCCACATTCAAGTATTACTTACGGATTTTTAATTCAACTGTTAAAAGTATGACTATTTTTTACTATGCTCCCAGTATTAATTTACTTCACTTGAGATGAAGAAATATATCCAAGAATCTTTTGTGAGAAATGGGACTTGTAAATCAAGAAAAGTCACATATTTGGAAGCTCTGTCAATTGTAAGAAAGAAACATTTGGTAAGGTGGGAAAAGCCCTGCAGCCAAAAGATCTGGTGGTACTTGCCACCTCCAATACTTGCTATCTGAGTGATCAATGAAAAGTCATTCAATTATAACTGAGTCCCTGCTTCCACAGCTCTAAAATGAGGTAAATAATAACACATATTTATTCAGCTTTTTGGAAAGCACAATATGCTTTATAAAGAAAAGTTATTATTTTAGAGGAGTAGATTCAAATCATTATTGTAAATAATAATACCATTAACAAAAGTTATTTATCCTGGATCTAAATGACATTTTTCATAGCCTAAAAACATAACACTAGCAATCTAATGATAACTTTGTATATAAATATGGGGAGGGAGGGAGAGAGACACAGAGAGAGAGAAAGAGACAGAGACAGAGAGAGAGAAAGAGAGACAGAGACAGAGAGAGAGGCAGAGAGACAGAGAGACAGAGAGAGAGATTGTAATTCACTTTCAATTCATTAAACATTTATATATGCTAGATACTCTGCTCTGGGCTGAGGATGTAAATAAGAAAAATAGAGACAGCTTCTCCCTTCAAGGAGCTTACAATCTAAAGAGGGAAGATACTATAAAAAAGGAAGCTGAAAAGTGGTAGTGGGTAACTAGGGTGCTGGAGTAGACATCAAGCACTGGCTGCTGATGGAAAATAGAGTGTTACCTGGAAAATTCTGAGTCCTGATAAAGGGAGACTTCTGGAGGAATTTATTACTCTACACTCCAGCCATGCAATTAGATGGAAGAACCAACTAGGGATCTGTGGTGTTGAACATCAAAAGTTGAATTAACTCATGTGATGAATAAAAATAAAAATAAAAATAAAGATAGAGGGAAAATGTATAAACACATAATTATAGAATATATGTATAGATTCATACACATTTTTATGTATATATACATATACTTACATGTTTATATTTGTATGTATTTATATTAGTATGCATATATATGTCTTTTATATCTATATATGTACATATACATGTGGAAAGTGAGAGAGATTAGATAGAAAGATAGATAAACGGAAGTGGGATTTAATATTTTAATTTAATAATTTTAATATTTTTCTCTCTCAACCCCCCCAAAACAACTGCATATTTCAGTTAAAATTGACTTAATTGTATGAACAAGATTTTCGTCTCTCTATTTTATATTCCATCTATAAACATATATCCTTTGCCTCTGAATATTCATCAATACTCTCTGTCCCTCTCTTCTCCCATTTCAGTTATTTTTGGGGGGGCTATAAACTTTCTGTTAAGTAAAAATAAAGTTCAAATTGCTATATTTATACAAATTGAAGTAATATACTTAAGCCCCACAGTGTTTTACTACCACTTTCCTCCATTCCTTTTCTTGTTCTGAAGATAGCTATTTGGACACAATTTGTTATAAAGAAATTGTTTAGCCTCACAATTATTTAATGGTGAAGGCTGTGTATCCTTAAAACTTGTACTTGACATAGACGTCTCAGAGCAGATGTTTATGAGAATGCCTGCATAGGATAGATACTTAACGATATTGAGTGATTCAGTGCCTTGATTCAGCAAGCTGCTGTCAGAAAGCTGAAAGGCAACATGGACTCTTGGTTTATTGCTGTTTTCAGCAATAACATTTGCATTTTAATCTACAGGGAGGTTCCTGTCTTTCTGCCCAATAGTATCAGCATCGATTCTAAGACCACGAACCACAAAGTACTATAGAACTGGCAGATATTTGCATTTAGTTCACCAGGTTCTATTATCAACAAAGGACAAGTTAGTGGAGGTGAGTCTAAAGTGAATAAAAATAATATTTTCAGAAGTTGTCATTTCATCATTAAAATCACCTATTTAAGAAAATAAGTTGTTGCTGAGGTTTCTGTAACATCCAGAGTTTGTACTATTCAAGAGTTAGAATGATCATGGCTGCTTTGCATTCACTTTGGTGGGAGGTGAGTATATGCTTATCCAAATACAGTTGATCTTCAACTTAGGCGATCTATATATAGTGTTAAATTTAAAGTTTACAATTCACAAAATAGTATACTTAGATCCTTGTAGCAGATCACTTCCATTCACAAATGGCTTTATACTGTTTTGAGTCTTGGTAAACTATAAAGCCTCCTGAGTGTAATTCACAGCTATATGAGAAAGCATGAACTAATTATCTCCAACTAAAAAGCTAAAATTCAATATTTCAGTTATTTAAAAAAGTTTTTGTTGTTATGAATACTGCTTCCACTGATACAGATCTCAATTCCTCTAAAACTTAACTCTAAAAGTTGTTTTGTCCAAATCATTCATGCCAGCTGGGGACGATTCTTTCCAAACGTAGGCTGTGACATTCAGATAACAAACAGTCCTTCACCAAGTAGGATGTCTTTCCAAATTAGGAGAATATACCAGCATTTGCCCATGACTGGTATAGCCTTCTAGAATCCAGGGAAACCTCCATAACACAATGAGACATCAGGGAAGGACTGTATTAGAGGATGGAAAAATAACATTGATGAAAAACACTATTGCTTATGACTACAACTAGGTCAGCCACCAAATTTGTTTAACATTAAGTCTACTGTGGATACACATTATAAATTGAGAATATACTGGGACCAAAATTAAGTAGAAGGAGGAGTTCATGCTAGTTAGTATGTGGGGAACCATGCAGTGCCTTCAAATGAATGCCAACTGATCACTCACAATATTCTCTCTTTGGAAATAGCCTAGTAGATGGTACAGAGAGAGCACAAGACCTGGAGTCGAGAAAACCTGCATTCAAATCTGGTCTCAGATGTTTTCTTCAGATACTCTCTTTGGGACACTCTCTTTGGCAAGTCACTTAACCTCTGTTTGCCTCAGTTGACTCAACTCTAAAATGGAAATAAAGTCCACCTACTTCCCAGGGTTATTATGAGGGTAAAATGGGATAATATTTTTAAAGCATTTAGCACAATGTTTGGCACAGATAAGGTGTTATATAAATACTTATTCCCTTTCTATTCTCCACCCTTCCCCACCCCCCGCAATGTGATATGGCCTTCACTCACAGATATTCAGAATCATACTGCACTCCGAAGCTCAGAAAACACTGGGCCCCTGCCTAAAGGCTCTCTTCTGGAACTTCCTGGCTTCAGAGTGTTTATCAGTAGTAACTGTTGCTGTTTCCCTCCCAGGCTCATGTCTTTCTTTTTCTTGGCCTCATTAAAGGGGCCATGCCCTGCCTCCTTCTCAAACAGGCTTATTCAATGAATGGGCGTGACTTTACCCTAAGTGAGTACCTGTATAGACCTTGCCCTAAAGGGGCCAAGTCTCCCAGTTCATCCTGGGTCATCTCCAGTCATCCTGATGAATATCTGGTCACTGGATTCATATGGCTCTGGAGAAGTGAGGCTGATGACCTGCACAGCCCTCCCTTACTCAAAACAAAGTCAAGTACAAGTCATATCATCGTTTCTCCAATGACGTGGTCTTCTTCATCCATGAAGAATACAAGAATAAATGCAGGAGTTTTGAAACCACAAATTAATCAAAATACAATGGAAGGACATATGTGAGTATTTAACTAGGCTTCATCTTCTCAATGATTAAAGGAAAGAATGTACCTAAAAGATATTATCAAAATCATCTTTAGCCTTAAAGCAATGTCATAATGCATAACAGGGCTAAAGTACTGGTAACACCAACAGAAAAGAAGCAGTAAAGGAAGTGCTACAGTGTAGAACTTATATAATCCTTCTATGGAGCCTATTGGGAAAACATGAACAGAAATTAGAGAGAACAAAAGTGTTGATATTCAGTGTTCGATAGTAGACATATAATGATGAAATCATGATTCCATGAAGCAGAGTAAAATGAAGAGCTGTATACAGAGGAGCATAGCCCAATTTTGTGCAAATAGTTTCCATTGTTGAACATAAGCCCAGCAATGAATGAATAAAAAAAAGTTTACAAGATATATATACATACACATATAAACACAGTGCTTAGCACTGGGATGTATAATACAAAAGAGATCGATCTTTAATGCTTCCACTTACTATTAAAATTTTTACAAAAAATAGAGGACAGTAAAAACATTCTTAATCAGTTTCTAAAAAAAAAAAAAAAAACAAAAGTTCCTAAAGATCTCAAAATATTGCTTCTGAAAAGTCCCCAACAAAAATTTTCTCAAACTAGGTCCTTGTGATTATCATAATATTGAAAGTACTTATTATTTTCATCTGTGGTAGCTTTTCTAATGTAAGGCAGTGCAAGATAAGAGCTTTATAACTTTGTATCATGACAAAATGATTAGCAACATTGCATAGGTAACAGAGACTTAACTATGGTGCCAAGAAGTTGTTGTGATTGAGCTGTGTCCAACTGTTTGTGACTCCCTTTGGTGTTTTCTTTGTGAAGATAATAGAGTGGTTTGCCATTTCCTTCTTTAGCTTATTTTATAGATGAAGAATTAAAATAAAAATGGTCAAGTGACTTGCCCAAGGTCACACAACTGGTACTAGTGAGCAGGATTTAAACTCAGGAAGATGTCTTCTGATTCCAAGCGTACTCACTTATCAACTGCACCACCTAGCTGCCTTTTCAAGAAAATCCAAGAAGACCTGGACTCAGTTCCTGAATCTAATACCTACTTGCTATATAATCTTGTGAAAATAAAGTTATTTCTGAGCCTCCTAGGCCAATAGTGTCAAATTCAAATAGAAACAGATACTTTCCAGTTGCATATGGATTTAAAAATAACAAAAACAAAAAACAATGTTCTCTATGTTGTTTATATTTTAATTTATTATGTTAAATATTCCTCAATTACATTTTAATCTGGTGCAGACTAATTGCCAGCATTTGTGGAACTTGACAGCTCTGCCTGAGGCAAATTTTCAAAGATTGTTAGACACAGCAAAGAGAGACAGTACTTTACATCAGATTAACAGACTTGGAAACAACAGTATGTGACCTTGCTGGGCCAAAAGTGAGGAGAAAGAGCTAAAGATACAAATCTGCAAAGGTAGCTAGCTGCTCCCCTAGCATTCTCTCCATTCTCTCTTATCTCCTAGATGAGGGAGCTGCAGACTCTCTCTTCTCTTTATATTCTTCTCCCTTCTCTGATATATTTCTATCTCTTTCTGTGCGTCTCTCTGCTTCTATTTCTCTCTCTTTAGTTTCCCTCCTTTCCCTATTTTTGGTCTGGTTGTGTACCTGGGCATCTAACTAGCTCAATTCATGCTGTGACTGGATTTAAACCAGTCTTTCAGACCACACTAAATACCAGTAGTTAGAGTAGTTCTCAGAGCCATGATGAAAGATAAAATCTTCTGTCGTTTAGAACTTTATGACAGTTAATGCCATGTTCTGGCTACCAGCCTAAGGGGTAGCAGAATGTGTCCTGGACATAATATTAGATTATCTGGGCATGAGTTCCTTTTTGAAAACAATTTGCTACTGTCTTGCTGTGGCTAAATTATCTAATCTCTGTCAGCTTCTGACATTTCATCTTTAAAATGGAGATAGTACAATACCTTTCCCTAGAGTTGTTGAAATAAAGATGTTTGGTAAACTTTCAAGTGCTATGTTATAATAAGATGGTAGGTTTAAAGTTAGAGGGGATCTTAGAGGTCACCAAATCCCAATTCCATTTTACAGATGAGGAAACCGAGGTGAAAGCAGAAGGTGAAATGAGTAGCCCAATATGATTTAGCTAATAAGTGTCTGAGAAGCAATTTCAGTCCTGGTCTTTCTGTCTCCAAGTTCAACATTCTTTCCAACTAGACTGGACAGTCCCTTAGTGATGTGATGTATTGTTTGTAAGGTGTTTTGTATCTTTTTGATAATATATGCATCATTGCATAGGAGTGCTTATATTGAAAAAGTCTTTACTTTTTATCAATAATTACAATCTATTTATTTGTGTGAAGTTTGTAATATATGACTTCTATTTTCTTTAGACTTACTATCAGGCCATAACACTATACCAACATTGCACAGTGGTCCATAATATTTTACATATACTATCATAATGTCCTGGGTAGTTGTTTTAAGTGCTTTTGATAGTGTGCATGATCTATAGAGTTAAAAGAGTTTTCCAAACACTTGGCAAAGTATGCTAACATTAGCTTCCAGATACTTGAATTCAAGTTGAGCTGTGGAAAATAGTTAATTTCATTGGACTAGAATAACACCAGGCAGTACTAATGGACTGTCTTCTCCCTAATTCACCTTCAGTAGGTGTTAAATTCACATAATGAAGTACCTCCCTTTTTGGAAATATTGTATTTTCCAATTGTATTCTAAAGATACTTTGTAATAAAGCAAGATTAGATTGTTGGTTGTATCCTCTTCTTGCCTGCTAACACCACCCTTAAAGGAAGTGAAACTGGAGCCCTGAGATAAAAACATTAAAAAAAAATGCATGTACCTCACTGACTCAGTAAAAATATTCAGTTGCCTGGCTGTCATCCAGCTCCAGATCTCTCTGCTTGTCATGGTACATTCACTCTAACCCCTAATATATCGTCATCATCACCATAATCATTAATATACACAGCACTTTAAAGTCTGAAAATCATTTTATACACATTGCTTCTTATGATCTTTACAGCATTTTTTGTGGGGTTAGAGCTACAGAGATCATTTTTCGTCTTATAAAAGTGAGCAAATAAATGCTGAGAGAGAGAAAAGACTTCCCTATGGTCAAATAGTTAATATATGCTAAATATAGGATTTGAACCTAGGCATCTCCTTACTCCACTTCGTAACTGTTACCACTCTACCAAGCTACTACTAGCCCGTATCTGGATCAAATCAATGTGTAAATAGTCCAGACTACCTGTGATCACTGCTGATTATTGATTCCAGTTTCTTCCTCTGAGTACCCAGTTTAGAATCCTGATTTACTCCTTTGACTATACATTGTTGCCAGCTACATCTACTCACAGGATTATGTTCATCCTTCGTTGGCCAAGAAGGCCATCCCATCAGAGAAATGATGACATGACTTGCACTTGACTTTGTTTTGAGTGAGGGAGGGTTGCACAGGTCACCAGCCTCACTTCTCCTCCAGAATCATTTGAAAGACTGGAGATGACCCAGGATGCACTGGGAGACCTTTGGCCCTTTAGGTCAAAGTCTTTGCAGGTACTCATTTAGGTTGAGGTAACACCCATTCATTGAATAGGGCTGTTTAAGAAGTAGCCAGGGCATGGACCCTTTAATGAGGCCAAGAAAAAGAAAGACATCAGGCTGGGAGGGAGCTTCAGAGATACTCAGCTCCTCCTCTCCTAAATGCCTCCCTTTCCCCTTCCTTCTCCTCTCCAAAGGAAGGTAAACCCAGTTGACTTGGTTTTTACTGGCTAGTCTCCTCTCCTCCCCTCCCTTCCCCTTTCCTCCTTTTCCCTCCCTTCCCCTCCTTTCCCAAAACCTTAAACCTACTGTACTCTGAATTTGAGATACCAATGGGCCCTTGCCTAAAGGCTCTTCTGGACCCTACTAGCTTTACAATGATTATCAATAGGAACTGTTTTTGTTTCCCTCCCAACCTGATGAAATGAGCTAACATTTTAGAGCAACATTGCCATGTTAGGAAGAGATGTTTAATGGGGGAAGAACACTCAAGTTAAGCAAACACAATTTAGCTAGGATTATTTTAATCCACATTTTAAAAACAGAAACTCATATAATGCTTATAGATTCTGTGCTTGGTTATGACGCAAAATTCTTGATCTTTTCCAGGATAAAAAACATTCCTATAGTAGGCTGAATAGACAGCACTCAGTAATCTAAGGAATTATTTTTTGAGTAATATTGTATATCATTCTTTTTCTTAGTACTGTTTCATCTTCATTCCACCTCTAATAGCTGATTTATTTGCATGGCATCAAAACTGTATTTCTAATGATTTCCAAAACTCTATCCCTAATTCATGTTTCTTGCCCAAATTCTATTTGTATGTTGCTCAATGCTCACTAACCTCAAAAGTCCTTCTTTTCTTTTCCTTATTATATAATGGAAATAAAAATGGAAATATCTGACCAGAAAATTCCAGCCTTTCCACTTCTATTAGCTCTCTTCCCCTTTTCCCTCTCAGTCCCTCTCTTCAACTTAGGTGCTCTGCCCAAAAGAAGGTATGTTTTGTTGGCTGAAAGCTACCTCATTAACTTGGGGTTTACTGGGTAGATTTCTTTGTCAAAGACCAAGCCTTAAACCCAATTGACTCTGCAACTCATAGATTGGACAACAGTAGTTCCCTGCCCTCCTACCACAGAGCAAATAGAAATAGTAACCGTTTCTCTTTTGGGCCAGCAACCACGATAGACTTCCCCTCTTAGGATTTATTTTAATACAATAATTAAAGGGGCCATCCCTTGACTCACTTCTTAAAGAGGCTTATTCACTTGAATGGGCATCATTTCACTCACCTGAAAAGATCTTAGTCTAAAAGGGCCAGAGTCTCCCATTTCATCCAGTCATCCTAATGAATATCAAGTCACTGGATCCAGATGGCTCTAGAACAGAAAGTGAGATGGTGACCTTTCATAGCCCTCCCTCACTCAAATCCAAATCGACTGCAAATGATGTCATCATCCCATGATGTCATGGTCCTTTCATGAATGAAGGATAAACACAATTAGCTAGATGAGACAATTTAGAATCAATTATGATCATTCTCATCCAATATAGCTAATTATTAACAGGTTCAATCAATTTTCCCTTTGCATTGTTCTGGGTATTCCTTCATTCATCTTCACTCATATGACCACAATCGCATTCACTGACTTATTCTTAAATTATTGAAAGACTACTTGAACAAAGTCCTCAGGTGCTGTTTTTTGTCAGCAGTTCACATTGCACATTTATTACAGGTTAACCATTTTTAAAATAGCATTCTCAGATAAACACCCTTAAGGCTTTGTATTTTCTAATGCTTATATAACTGAGTTAAAATGTTTTCCATCAATGAATGAATGAAAAATAAGTTATTAAACATTTGAAATATGCCAATCTCTGTCATAAAGAATAAGTTTACAAATAGAAAAGGAAAGTCCTTGCCCTAAGGTATTTCCATTTTAATAAGAGTATAAATGATAAATATTTGGTAGGGAAAGCCCAAAAGCAATATTTTATTTGAAAAGTTTCCGGAATAGTAAGTGTAGTCACAGGGAAATTAGTACCCTTAGTACTCAGGACAAATGGAAGAGTTGATTTGATTATGGTTCCAAAGCTAGAAAGTGGAGGGGAGGAGAGGAGGGATCATCAAACATAGCAATGTAGCAACTGGTAAATAAATGGTTGGACTAAAGTGAAGCAAGCTGTGACCTGTGGCCTTGATGTAATGTGCAACTAAGGCAATCAATAATCAGTACAGTTGGGTTCTGTGATGGGAGAAGAATGCATTAAAGGCCTAATTCCCTAGGAATTGGTTTCTCGTCTAGCAGACATGGTAGCTGATGAAGAAATGAAGAGAAAAGGCTTTTAGTTATTCAAAGACAGAAATAATATGGCTTAAGTCTTCTTTTCAATATATTAAATAATCTGTTGCAAAAACTTTCTGCCAAGAAACAGTTCAGCAGTGTAATAAAGCCTATGGATACCTTTTAAATACACAAAAGAAAATGGTTATGATTATAAAGGCAATGAATTGAAATACAATTTGAATTTGTCGTTTAATCATTTTGAGTCCCTTCTGATTGTGACCTCTTATGAGGGATTTCTTGGCAAAGATAATGGAAAGGTTTCCTATTTCTTTCTTTAGCTCATTTTATAGATGGATGAAACCGAGGCAAAAGGTGTTACTTGATTTGCCCAGGGTCACGCAGTCAGTAAATTTCTGAACCCAAATCTTATTTTTTTTTAAATTTTAAAAATTAATTTATTTGTTTTCAGTTTTCTTTTCTTTTTGCTTTGCTAAAGAATTTTTTTTATTTTTTAAATTTTGAATATTTATTAAGTTTTAGTTTTCAACATTCATTTCCACAAAATTTTGAGTTCCAAATTTTCTCCCCATCTACCCCCTCCTCCACCCCAAAACACCTTGCATTCTGATAACCCCTTTCTCCAATCTACCCTCTCTTCTATGATACCCCTCCCTTCTCTTATCCCCATCTTCTCTCTATTTTTTTGTAGGGCAAGATAGATTTCTATTCCCCCATTACCAGTATTTCTTATTTCCCAGTTGTACGCAAAAATATTTCTCAACATTCCTTCCTAATATTTTGAACTCCAACTTCTCTCTCTTCTTCCCTCCCTACCCATTCCCACTGAGAAGGCAATACAGGCTATATATGTGTAGCTTTGCAAAAGACAGCCTAATAGTCATGCTGTGTAAGATTAACTATGTTTCTGTCTATCCTATCCCGCTCCCCATTTATTCTATTCTCTTTTTACCTTGTCCCTCTTCATAAGTGCTTACTTCTAATTATTCCCTTCTCCTGTTTGCCCTCCCTTCTATCATCCCCCTCACCCCACTTGTCCCCTTCTCGCCTACTTTCTGTAGTGTAAGATAGATATTCATACCAAATTGAGGGAATATCTTCCTTAAGTCAAATGTGAAGAGGGTAAGCTTCACTTTTTCCCTCTCATCTCCTCCCTTTTCTCCTCCATTGAACAAGCTTATTTTACCTTCTTTTACGAGAGATAATTTGCCCCATTCCATTTCTCCCTTTCTCCTCCTAATATATTCCCCTCTCATCCCTTAATTTTATTTTTTAGATATCATCCCTTTTTAATCAACTCACCCTGTGCTCTCTGTACATATATATATGTATATATGTATATGTATATATATATACATATATATACATGCACACATATACATATGTGTGCATGTGTATATGTGCATAACCCCTCCAACTACCCAAATACTGAGAAAAGTCTCAAGAGTTACAAATATCATCATTCTATGTAGGAAGGTAAACAGTTCAGCTTCAGAAAATCCTTTATAATTTCTCTTTCCTGCTTACCTTTTCATGCTTCTCTTGATTCTTGTGTTTGAAAGTCAAATTTCTTTTTCAGGTCTGATCTGTTCATCAAGAATGCTTGAAACTCCTCTATACCATTGAATGACCATTTTTCCTCCTGACGTATTATACTCAGTTTTGCTGAGTAGGGGATTCTTGATTTTAATCCTTTTTCTATTGACTTCTGGAATATCATATTTCAAGCTCTTCAATTCCTTCACGTAGAAGCTGTCAGATCCTGTATTATCCTGATTGTATTTCCACAATACCCGAATTATTTCTTTGTAGCTGCTTGCAATATTTTCTCCTTGCCCTAGGAACTCTGGAATTTGGCTACAATTTTCCTAGGAGTTTCTCTTTTTGGATCTCTTTCAGGAGGTGTTCAGTGGATTCTTTCAATATTTGTTTTACCTTCTGGTTCTAGAATATCAGGGTAGTTTTCCTTGATAATTTCATGGAAGATGATGTCTAGGCTCTTTTTTTGGTCATGGTTTTCAGGTAATCCCATAATTTTTATATTGTCTCTCCTGGATCTATATTCCAAGTCAGTTTTTTTTTTCCAAGGAGATATTTCATATGATTCTCTATTTTTTTATTCTTTTGGTTTTGTTTCATAATTTCTTGGTTTCTCATAAAGTCATTTGCTTCCATCTGCTTCATTCTAATTTTTAAAGAACTGTTTTCTTCAGTGAGCTTTTGAACCTCCTTTTGCATTTGGCTAATTCTGTTCTTTTAAGCGACCTTCCCCTCATTGACTTTTTGGGCCTCTTTTGCCATTTAAGTTAGTCTAATTTTTAAGGTATTAATTTCTTCAACTTTTTTGGGTGTCTCCTTTACCAAAATGTTGAATTGCTTTTCATGGTTTTCTTTCATCACTCTCATTTCTCTTCCCAATTTTTCCTCCACCTCTCTTACTTGATTTTCAAAATCCTTTTTGAGTTCTTCCATTGCCTGAGACCATTGCATATTTATTTTTGAGGTTTTTCATGCAGAAACCTTGACTTTTAGGTCTTCCTCTGAAGACTGAAATTGTTCTTCCTCATTCAAAAGGGTGGAAGAAAATAACTAATCACCAAGAAAGTAACCTTCTATTGTCTTATTCTTTTTTCCCCTTTGGGGGCATTTTCTCAGACAGTTACTTAACTTTTGAGTTCTTTGTCACAGTAGAGCTCAGGGCTGAGATTCATATCAGCGGCTCAAATTCCCCAAGGGCTTTAGGTGGATATCTCCCAGTGCTGCCATTGAGGGCTGAGATTGAGATCAGCTGCTCAGTTCCCCCAGGGGTTTTAGGCAAAGGGCTCCAGAAATGGAAACTGCCACTATAGTGGCTGCTTCCAGGGGTCCAGACCACGCTCCCCTCTTCTGGGTGAAGGAGCATTCCCACTGAACTTTGATGCTGTTTGTGGGTTGAGCAGTCTGGGAACTGATGCTGCCAGTGGCTCCCTGAAATCTTTTCAGGGTCCTGTCCCTGCCATGTCAGCTGTGCTCTGTGTTTCCTGGGCTGTGCTACATCCAGTTTTCAACAATGACTTCCAAAAGTCTTAAATTTTCTCCACCTTTCTCTGCTCTCCTTCCCAAGGCAGCAAGCTATCTTATATGGTCTGTACCCATATACTGTTACTGAACACATTTTCACATTACTTATGTTACATAGAAGAATTAAAATGAATGAGACAAACCATGGAAACAAAACAAAACAAAAGACAAGGCAAGTGAAAATAGTCTTCATTCTGCATTCCAATTCCATAGTTCTTTCTCTGGTAGATTGCATGTTGCCTCAAGAGAGTCTTGGGAATGTTTTAGGATTTGCATTGCTGTGAAGGGGTAAGTCTATCAGAAACAGTCCTCATACACTGTGGTTATTACTGTGCAAATATTTTCCTGATCCTGCTCATTTTACTTAGCATCAGTTCATATAAATCTTTCCAGGCTTTTCTGAAGTCCTCCTGTTCATCATTTCTTAATAACACAAGAGTATTTCATTACATTTATATACGGCAATGTGTTCAATCTTTCCCCAGTTGATGGGCATTCCCTCAGTTTCCAGTTCTTGGACATGACGAAAAGAGCTGCTATCAATATTTTTGTGTACGTGGGGTCCTTTCCCATTTTTATGATCTCTTGGGGATATAGTGTTAGAAGCAATATTCCTGGGTCAAAGGGTCTGTATATTTTTATAGCCCTTTGAGCATAGTTCTAAATTGCTCTCCAGAATGATTGGATCAGGTCACAGCTCCACTAACAATGAATCCGTGTTCCAACTCTCCCACATCTTCTCCAACATTTATGATTTTCCTGTTTTGTCATGTTAGCCAATCTGATTGGTGTGATGTGGTATCTCAGAGTTATCTGGATTTGCATCTCTCTAATCAACAGTGATTTAGAGCATATTTTCATATGACTACAGATTGCTTTAATTTATTTCTCTGAAAACTGCCCGTTTGTATACTTTGACCATTTATCAATTGGGGAATGACTTGTACATTTGACTCATATCTTTATATATTTTAGAAATGAGGCCTTTATCACAGATACTAGCTGCAAAAAATTTTTTTCTCAATTTTCTACTTCCTTCCTAATCTTAGTTGCATTGAGTTTGTTTGTGCAAAAACTTTTCAATTGAATGTTATCTAAGTTATCCATTTTGCACTTCATAATGTTCTCTATTTCTTGTTTGGTAATAAATATTCCCATTCTCCACAAATCTGACAAATACACTATCCCTTAATTCCCTGATTTGTTTATACTATCAGCCTTTATGCCTAGATAACTTACCCATCTAGGCTTTATTCTTCTGTACATTGCTCTAAGCACAGTTTCCACCACACTATTATCCAGCTTTCCCAGTAATTTTTGTCAAACAGTGAGTTCTTATTCCAGAATCTGAGGTCCTTAAGTTTATCAAACAGGAGATTGCTACATTCATTTACTACTGTGTCTTCAGTACCTAATCTATTTCACTCGTCTATGCCTCTGTTTCTTAGCCAGTACTAACTGGTTTGGATAATTGCTGTTTTATGCTACAATTTGAGATCTGGTAGGGCTAGGCCATTTTCCCTAGCATTTCTTTTCATTAGCTGCCTTGATATTCTGGACCTTTTGTTCTTCCAGATGAATTTTGATATTATTTTTTCTAGCTCTAGAAAATAATTATCTGACAGTTTTATTGGTAGGGCACTGAATAAGTAAATTAATTTAGGTAAAATTGTCATTTTTATTACATTGTCTCAGCCTTCCCAGGAGCAACTGATGTTTTTCCACTTACTTAGATCTGAATTTATTTGTGCAAAAAGTGTTTTGTAATTTTGTTCATATAGTCCCTGGGTTTGTTTAGGCAAGCAGACTCCCAAATATTTTATAGGGTCTACCTTAGCTTTAATTGAAATTTCTCTTTCTATTTTTTGCTGTTGGATTTTGTTAGTAATACATAGAAATGCAGAGGTTTGTTTGGGTTTATTTTATAACCTTCAACTTTCTCAAACTTGTTTATTATTTAAAGTAGTTTTTTTACTAAATTCTCTGGGATTCTGTAAGTGTGTCATCATATCATCATCAAGGAGTGATAACTTAGATAACTTCCTTTTTCTTCTCTTATGGTTATAGCTAACATTTCTATTACCGTATTTCATAATAGTGGTGATAATGGGCATCCTTTTTTCACCCCTGATCTTATTGGAAATGCATCTAGTTTATCCCTATTGCAAATAATGCTTGCTCAAGGTTTTATGTAGATACTTCTTAATATTTTATGGAAAGCTCCATTTATTCCTTTGCTCTCCAGTGTTTTCAATAGGAATGAGTGTTGTATTTTGTCAAAAGTTTTTCCTGTATCTATTGAGATAATCATGTGGTTTCTGTTAGTTTCATTGTTGATATGATCAATAATGCTGATAGTTTTCCTAATATTGAACTAGTCTTGAATTCCTGGTATAAATCCTACTTGATCATAATGTATTATTCCCATGATAAGTTCCTGTATTCTTTTTGCTAAAAACTTATTTAAAACTTTTGCATCTATATCCATTAGAGAAATTGTTCTATAATTTTCTTTCTCTCTTTTGGCTCTTCCTGTTTTAGGTATGAGAACCATATTTTGCATTATACAAAGGATCTGGGAGGACTCTCTTTTCCCCAATTTTCCCAAATAGTCTATATAATATTGTAATTAACTCTTCTTTAAATGTTTGATAGAATTCACTTGTAAATCCATCTGGCCTTGGAGATTTTTTCCTAGGGAGTTCATTGATAGCCTCTACAATTTCTTTCTCTTCTAGGGCATTATTTAGATATTCATATTCCTCTTTTGTTAATCTGGGCAATTTATATATCTTTTTCATATTCATCCAACTCACTTCAATGGCCAAATTTATGGGCATGCAGTTGGGCAAAGTAATTTCTAATCATTGTTTAAATTTCCTCCTGGTTCAAAGTGAGTTTACCCTTTTTATTTTTGATATTGGTACTTTGGTTTTCTGCTATATTTTCTTAGATCAAATGGACCAAAGGTTTATCAATTTCATTTTTTTCACAAAACCAACTCAGTTTTATTTATTATTTCAATAGTTTTCTTAATTTCCATTTTAATAATCTCTCCTTTGGATTTCAGTGTTACTAATTTAGTATTTACTTGGGGATTTTCAATTTGTTCTTTTTCTAGCTTTTTCAGCTGCATGCCCACTTCATTGATCATCTTTGTCTCTATTTTATACATGTTAACATTCAGTGCTACATAACTTCCCCCAAGAACTGCTTTTGAAGCATCCTGTAGGTTTTGATAGATTGTCTCATTGTCATTCTCTTGCACTGAGGTTTTGATTGTTCCTATGATTTGTTATTTAACCCACTCATTCTTTAGAATTAGGTTATTTAGTTTACAATTACTTTTTGCTCTGTCTTTTCATGGCTTTTTATTACATATTATTTTTATTGCCCTATGATCTAAGAATGATGCATTAACTATCTCTGCAGCTATGGACTACATTGTGATGTTTTTATGCTCTAGTACATGGTCAATTTTTGGATACTTGCCATGTATTGCTGAGACAAAGATGTATTCCTTTCTATCCCCATTCAATTTTCTCCAGAGATCCAATTTATCTACCTTATACAGAGTTCTGTTCACCTCCTTTACTTCTTTCTTATTTATTTTGAGGTTTGCTTTATCAGACTCAGAGAGGGGAAGGTTGAGGTCCCACACTAGTATAGTTTTGCTGTCTATTTAGTCTTAACTTGTCCCCTAAAGATTTGGATACTATACCACTTGGGGCATATATGTTTAGTAATGATATCGCTGCATTGTCTATGATGTCTTTTAGCAGGATATAGTTTTCTTCCTTATGTCTTTTAGTTAAATCCATTTCTGCTTTTGCTTTGTCTGAGATTAAGATTGTTACCCCTGCTTTTTTTTACATCAACTGAAGTATAATATATTCTTCTCCAACCTTTTACCTTTACTCTGTGTGTATCCCCCTGTTTCAAATGTGTTTCTTGTAAACAACATATTGTTGGATTATGGTTTTTAATCAATTCTACTATTTCCCTCCATTTTATGGGAGAGTTCATCCCTTTCACAATCACAGTTATGATTACTATCTGTGTCTTACTCTCCATACTATTTCCCCCCATTTTTGTTTTTATTTCTCCCTTCTCACTTCCCCTCCACAATAGTTTTGCTTTTTATCACTGTCTCCCTCAGTCTTCCCTCCCTTCTGTCTCCCCACTTCCTTTTTATTTCTCTTTTCCCTTACTACTTTTTCCCTCTCTTTTAACCCCCCCTTTTCTTTTCCCTTTCCTCTCCTACTGCTTATAGAACGCTTTAGATTTCTATACTTAACTGAGTATACTATTCCCTCCTTAAACCAAATCAGATAAGAGTAAATCTTAAACAACACTCATCTTCCCCTCTTCCCTGTTTCTCTCTACTATATGTTTTTTGCCTCTTAGAGAGAGGTAATTTACCATTTTCTGCCTCCATTTTTCTCTTCTACTGTTACAATCCCTTCTCACCATTAAATCACTTTTTTATTATCGTGATTATACCCATAATTATACCTAGTTCCTCTGTCTATGTATATGCCTTTTAAGTGGCATAATAAATATTCAGTTATCAAGATTAACAAGTATCATTCTCCCTTACAGGAATGTCAACAGTTTGCTCATATTGAATAACAAGTTATTTTTCCCCTATTTACCTTTTTGTGACTCTCTTGAGTCTTGTATTTGAATGTCAATTTTTCTATTTAACTCTGTGCTTTTCCTCAAGAAGGTCTGGAAATCCCATATTTCATTGAATGTACATCTCCTTGACTGAAAGATTAGGCTCAATTTTGCTGGGTAATTTATCCTTGGTGGTAGTTCAACCTCCTTTACCTTATAGAATATCATATTCCCATCCCTCCAACTTTTAATGTAGAAGATCCAAGGTCCTGTGTGATCCTGACTGTGGTTCCTCAATATTTTAATTGTTTCTTTCTGACTGTTTGCATTATTTTCTCCTTAACTTCATAGTTCTGGAATTTAACAAAAATATTCCTTGGCATTTTCATTTAGGGACCTCTTTCAGGAAGTGATTGGTGGATTCTTTCAGTGACAATTTTGCCCTCTAGATGCAACACTTCGTAGCAGTTTTCTTTGATGATTTCTTGGAAGATATTGTCCAGGCTCTTTTTTTATCATTGCTTTCTGGTAGACCAATAATTCATAAATTTTCTGTCCTGGGTCTATTTTTCATGTGGGTTGTTTTCCCAAAGAGATATTTTACATTTTCTTCTATTTTTTTCATTCTTTAGATACAGTTTGACTGATTCCTGATGTCTTATAGAGTCATTAGCTTCAACCTGGCCAATTCTAATTTTTAATAAAACTTTTTTTTTCAGTTAAAGTTTGAATCTCCTTTTTTATTTGTCTAATTTTTCCAGTTAGGTTTTGTATCTCTTTATCCATTTGTTCAATTTTCCTTTTCAATTCTTCAGTGAATTATTTTTTCATATTTTTAAAATCATCAGTTGTTTCTCCCCAACTTTCTAATTTGGCTTTTAAAATCCTTCCTGAAGTCTTCCAAGAATTCTTTTCAGGCTTGTGATCAGTTCATATTCCCTTCTGAGCTTTCAGATGTGAGTACAATCTCAATGCTGACCTCTACTTTATTCATATTTCGGTCTTTGTCTCCACAATAAGATTCTATGATCTCTGCTTTTCTGATTTGCTTCTTGCTCATGATTATTGCCTTTTCCCTGACTTTTAAATAGGATCTTGGCTTCTGTGACACAAGGGCCTCTGTTCCGTAATTCTTGTGCTGAAAACTGGAGGCTTTGTGTGTTATGGCCTCTGGTTCTTTCAGCTAGAAACTAGAATGTTGCTGCTGTGGCTGAGTTGGTTGGTGTGTACCAAGGCAGAGGCCAGGTGAAGCCTGTCTGAGTTTCCTGAGGGTTACACCGAAGCTCACTTAGTGAGGTGTGGAGAAGGAGTGGTCTGGCCACAGGAGGTCTCCTCCTCCCCTGAGTTAGAGCACCAGCAGTCTCAGTGGCTGGTGAACTCTCTCCTGTTCTAGTGTCTGCCCAATTCCCCTGGCTGTGCTAAGGCATGCCTAGGGTCCTGATGTTGGTGCTTACAGGTCCCACTCCCCTGGGACTCCGGATCTCTTCCTGGTTTGCTGAGGCAGAGCTGTCTGGGACAGCTCTGGTCCTGCTCTGGTCTCCTTCAACCACAGCAAAAAGGACTCCCCATGATGATCTCCTTAGCCTCTGGAGCTTAGAGACTTTGTTTGATTCCACTATTTCAGAATTTTCCTTGGACAGTACTCTCTGGGTTTTTCAAGGTCAACAAGGGGAGGGAAAGAGCACTTACAGTTTTCTCTGCCAACTTGGCTCCAGAAGTTCAAGTAGGTGACTTTCAAACCTTTAATCTGTGAACTGATAGTCTCAGGAGTGACTGCTGCTCTTACCAAGGGTCCTCCTCTTCTCCCTCACTCAGTTCTTCTGGACTCTTGTCCTGTGCTCATATGTTTGAGAATCTGCAATGCTTTTTCTGATTCACTCTGCCCTGGCTGTTTCTGCTCTGAAGTCAGATTTTAACTCAGGTGTTCCTGACTCTGTATATTTAAACAATCAAGAAAACAAATTAAATAGTGCCAGATTAAGGTTTTCTGAGCAATAGACTAAATTTTTCCTACTGTATATCATGTAAGATAGTTTCCAGATATGGTATAATCCTGATCAGTTTTCTCTAGATCCATTCTAGTTGGTTCATTTGAATAAGAACTATTGCCAAAACTTGATCCAATCAATGCTGTGAATAATAAAATTGTCTATTATTCTCTCAGTGCATTGTATAATTCTCACTATACTTTTATTGAGATTCTATTCCAATGAGTCATCATTACATGGATCTCACTCATTTCTTAGAACACCACAGGTTCTAGAAGAAAATAATAAATTTTAAAGTCTTCTAGGATAGGTCTGGTGATCAGTTGATTTTTGTCATCTGAGAGCTAGTCTGGCTGAACTCAGAGATGTTCAGAAGCAGAATTTGACCCTGAAATTCTATTTTCTGAATATAAAATCTCAAAAAAATCACCTACTAAATCACATATTTTACTTAGAAAATTTAGGTCATCTTGGGATAGAGGCATGCTCAAGGATATGAGGGCCTATGCCATTTTGGATATATTTCCCTGTAAGCTAAAAATGATTGAATATTAAATTGATGTTAAATTGAATGAAATTGTAGCAAAGTAGTGTCTAAAGTTCAGAGTACAGTAAGTTGATATTTTTTCAACATATATAACTATACTTCTGTGTTACTTTAGTGAAGACATTTTAACTCCTTGGACATTATTTGCCTGGGAATGCAGCATGATGTTATGTAAAGAGTAATACCTCTGAACTCAGAGAACCTGGGCTCAAAACCTAACACTAACTTTATCACTGGGAGGAATGACATGGTACTGTGAACAGAGCACCAGACTTGGAGTCAGGAAGACATGAGTTCAAATCTAGTCTCAGACACGTACTACCTGTGTGATCCTGGGCAAGTCTCTTAACCCGGTTTCCCTTAGTTTCCTTTTCTTTAAAATGAAATAGAGAAGGAAATAGCAAACTGCTTCAATATCTTTGCCAAGAAAACCCCAGGTGGGCTCACAAAGAGTCAGATAGAACTGAAACAACAATTATAACAACAAAAAGCATAGTCTAAGACAAGAGTCATAGCGTCCTTGGACCAAATGTTGGGAGAGGTAAGACTAGATGTCTTCTGAGGTACCTTCTTCCTCTAGATGTATGAATCTCTTAACTTGCAGTGTGCTGATATTCCCATGTCTTTCTCATTTTATTGATTTTAAGATCCTTTGGAGGGGAAAAAATAGCAAAGAAAACAGAGATGACATATCAAAAAGCCACAATGCCTAGAATGCTGAATGTGAATGTTGTCTCACACATTTACCAGACTGGATAACAGAAAAGGCACAGATGCATTTTTAGTATACTCTCTATGTCCTTAATCCAGAACAATACTCTGGCACCTCTGTGAGATACTTAAGTTTCAAACTCAATTTATTTTATGTAAATGGGAATAATAATGATAACTAATAGGATCAAATACTCTTTCTAAGGATCAAATGAGATATTTTAGGAAAAGTACATTGAAAAACTGAAAGTACTGTATGTATTAACCATTGTTATTATTGTGATTAACCAGGGAAAACTGCTGAATGTAAGTTCCTGCAGTATATGAAAAAAAGAAGCCTTGAGAAGGACAAACAAGGAAGCAAGAAATCACTTGCCATTCTTATAGACTGGCATGGAATAATTTGATTTTGTGTTGGTTTACTGATATCTGATGTAGAAAGGAATAAAACTGTATTTATTTAGTGCCTACTGTGTGCTAGGCACCATGCTAAGCACTTTACAGATATTATCTAATTTTATTCTCACAACAACCCTGAGAAATAAGTGCTACTATTATAGTGCCCATTTTCTAGTTGTCAGAAGTACCATGCACATGGTCACATAGCAAATAAATATCTTGGACTGGATTTGAACTCAGGTCTTCCTGACTCCTGGTCCAATATCAAATTCACTGTATCAGTTCAAAAGTATTGAACTTTAAACTGCATCATAGAAAAATAGCAAGCTTGAAAATACCTAATTAAGGAATGAAATTTTTTTTTAAAAGGCTTAGTCAGAGAAGGTTCTTTCTAAGATTAATTTTTGTTAAGATAAACACCAATAGCTATAAAGTATGAAATTCTAGTCATGGCTCTTTTATTCATATCAAGATTTGAGTTGGAATCATTCCTCAGGTACTTATTAACTGTGACCCTGGGCGAGTAATTTAATTTCTCTGCCTTAGTTTTCTGTATGAGCTCTCTGTCCTCTTATAGATATGAATCTATGATATCTAATTAATAATCCTTTATCCTTTATCCTCATACAAATGAACTGAATCTTAACAAGCTTCCAAAACTTCACTTTGTGAATTATTCTTTTCATTTGCTATGCAGTAATGGTAAAAACACTTGCCTCTTTAATAAATTCTGGAATTCTTGTTCAGATATGTAAATGATGCTGATCTAACCAGGAATTGCTGGAATAATTATTCAGTGAAAAATATATTATACTAGCTGAACAATCCTGAAGAAAAAAATAATAATTTGCTTAAGAGATGAAGGAAATTGTGTGTTTAATAAAGACTTCTAGCCATATAGACATTTGCAGCATTTTCTTCACTATTGCTGTAGTTACTATGCACTGTCCTTCGCTTCCAGGGCCAGATTAACAACATTTGCCACTCAGACATTTAAAGTACCCTGAGGAGTTGGAAATATGTCTTCTTTACTGCCATGAGTTTGAGCCACCATCCCCCGCTGTTCCCCTGCCCCCCATGGCGTTATCTCTACCAAAGATGAGCTTCAGTTCAATCTAATTACTTGAGTTCAATTAGTCTTCACAAAAGGACATTTACTTCAAGGATATAGCTAGAAATTAAAACAACAACAACAACAACAAGAACTTACAACCTCCCCCCCCCCCCATACCTTGGGAAGTTGTTCTTATCTCAGTTCCTGTACAATACTAGTCCCATAAATTCCATGTCCATATGCTGCATGAATGCCAGGTGAGTCTTTGTCTCAACTACACTGAAAGTCACTTCTGAGCATCACTCTTCACTCTTCTCCTCTTTCACTATGTCTTAGCTACCAAGTGCAGATTTTTAAATGCTAGGACACTGAGTACCTGCCTGACCTTTCGAAATTCTTACAAATGAAAATTCTAGTCCCCTCACTTAAAATGGGATAGAGCAAATCCAGAAATGAAGTGCCAAGATCTATTTCACAGGATAAACTTCCTCTGAGGTAAGAAGTCCCAAACCCTCTCCCCTTACAGCACTGGGACAGTATGAGCAAAGAAGTGAATGAAATCCCCACAAAACACACCTCAATAGAAGGAAACAAAGAGAGGCAAAGGAACAACTGGAGAGAGAAATGAGAGTGATGCAAGAAAATCATGAAAAAAGAGTCAAGAGCTTGGTAAAGAAGGCACAAAAAATACTGAAGAAAATAATGCCTTAAAAAAAAACAGAATAGAAAAAATGAAAAAAGAGGCACAAAAATCCAATGAAGAGAAAAACACATTGAAAAGTAGAATTAGCCAAATGGGAAAAAATATATTAAAAAATTTACAGAAGAGAACTCCTTAAAAAGTATAATTGGAAAAGAAAGCACAAAAGCACAATGAAGAAAATAATTCCTTAAAAGTTAAAATTGGACATCAGGAAACAATCAAACAAAATCAAAACAATAATAAAAGAAGATAACGCAAAATATGTCACTGAAAAAGTAATTGACCTAGAAAATAGATTCAGGAAAGATGATTTAAGAATTAATGGACCATTTGAAAGTCATGACTGAAAAAAAGGATCTAGACATCATCTGTCAAGAAATTATCAAGAAAAACTTTACTGATATTCCAGAACCAGAGAGTAAAATAGAAATTAAAAGAATCCACTAATCACCTCTTGAAAGAGATCCCAAAATGAAAACTCCCAGGAATAAGCAAACTCTAGACCTGCTAAATTACAGAGAAAATACTGCAACCAGTCAAAAAGAAAGAATTCAAATATTGTGGAGCCACAGTCAAGATAACACAAGATTTGGCAGCTTCTCCACTAAAGGATCAGAGGCCTTACAGAAGGCAAAGAACGAGTATTACAACCAAAAATCACTTATGCAGCAAAACTGGATATAATTCTTCAGGGAGAATATTGGACATTCATTGAAATAGATGACTTTCAAACATTCCTGATGAAAATACCAAAGCTGAATTGAAAATTTGATTTTTAAACACAAGATGCAAAGAAGCATAAAAAGGTAAACAGAAAATAGAAACCATAAGGCCTTTGATAAGGTTAAACTCTTTATATTATTACATGAGAATATAATATTTATAATCTCTAAAACCTTTCTCATTTTAAGGGCATTTAAAAAGAGTATACATAGACAGAAAGTAGATTTGTGAATTGATTGTGATGATATGATTATCTAAAAAAAGTAAAATTAAGGGATTAGAAAGAACACTACACTAGGAAAAGGCGGAAGGGAGAATTAAAATGGGATGTCTTCTCTGAAATAAAAGAGACATGAAAGATTTTAGAGTGGGGGAAAATGGGGGAAGAGGAAAGAGGAGCACATGAAACTTATTCTCATTGAAATTGGCTCAGAGGGAATAATATACACTCAGTTGGGTGTAGAAATCTATCTTAACACACCAGAAAGTTAGGAAGGGAATGGGATTATAGAAGGGGGAAGGAGCTAATAGAAGTGATGGCAGTTCAAGGGAGGGAAAAGTCAGAAGCAAAATACTTTTGATAACAGACAGGGTAAAAAGGAAGAAAGAGTAGGATAAATAGGGAAAATACGGTGCAGAGAAATATGTAGATGGTAATCCTTACTGTCAAAAACTTAAAGAGTTGCTCTGATAAAGATTTCACTTCTCAAACATATGGAAAACTGAGTTAATTTTATAGAAATGAGTCATTCCTCAATTGATAAATGGTCAAAGGATACGAACAGGCAGTTTTCAGACAAAGTAATCAAAACTCTCTTATAGACATAGGATAAAATGGTCTAAATCACTATTGATGTGACAAATGCAAATTAAACTAACTGTGAGCCTTACACCTGTCAGATTGGCTAATGTGGGAACATTAATACATTAATGTACTATTGATAAAGTTGTATACTGATTCTGCCATTTTGGAGAGCAATGTGGAACTATGCATAAAACCACAAATAAAACCATACATACTATAAAACTATACCTACCCTTTGACTAAGTAATAGTTCTAATAGGTCTCTATCTCAAAGAGATAAAACAAAAAGGAAAAGGACCTAAGTATACAAAAATATTTGCAGCAGCTCTTTTAGTGATGGCAAAGAAATGAAAACTGAGGGGATGTCCCTCAAATGGAGAATGTTTGGACGAGTTGTTTTATATGATTGTGATGGAATTCTATTGTACTTTAAGAAATGATGGGCAGGATACTCTCAGAAAACTCTAGAAAGACTTGAATGAACTGATGCCAAGTGAAATGAGGAGAGCCAGGAGAATATTGTGCATGGTAAATGCAATATTTTATGATTATCTACTATGAATAACTTAGCTATTCTCAGCAATGCAATGATCCAACAGAATTCTGTACTACTTCTGATGAAAGGTGCCGTATATCTCCAGATAATGAAATGGTAGAGACTGAAAGAAGTTCAAAGATAATTTTTCTTCACTTTTTTCTTTTCCTTTTTTTATCTATGTTTTCTTTCAAAGAATGTCATACATGGAAGTGTGTTTTGCATGACTACACATGTGTAACATGTCAAATGGCTTGGCTTCTCAATGTAGTGGAAGAAGAGAAGAAGAGAATTTGGAACTGAGTATTTGAAAGAAGTGTTAAAATTGTTTTTACCTGCCTCTTGGAAAAAAAATATTAAATAAAATTTTTTAAATTAATTTATTTAACTTTTAACATTCATTTTCACAAAATTTTGGGTTCCAAATTTTCTCCCCATTTGTCCCCTCCCCCACCCCAAAAAACCAAGCATTCTAATTGCCCTTATCACCAATATGCCCTCTTTTCTATCATCCCTCCCTTCCCTTGCCCCCATCTTCTCTTTTATCCTGTAGGGCCAGATAATTTTCTATATCCCATTACCTGTATTACTTATTTCCTAGTAGCAAGGACAGTACTCAACAGTTGTTCCTAAAACTTTGAGTTCCAACTTCTCTTCATCCCTCTCTCCCCATCCATTCCCTTTGAGAAGGGAAGCAATTCAATATAGGCCATATCTGTGAAGTTTTGCAAATGACTTCCATAAAAGTCATGTTGTGTAAGACTAACTATTTCCCTCCATCCTATCCTGCCCCCCATTGCTTCTATTCTCTCTTTTGATCCAATCCCTCCCCAAGAGTGTTGACTTCTAATTGCTCCTTCCTCCCACTGCCCTCCCTTCCATCATCCCCCTCACCCTGCTTATCCCTTCCTCCCCCACTTTCCAGTATTATAAGATAGGTTTTCATACCAAAATGAGTGTGCATTTTATTCCTTCCTTTAGTTGAATATGACGACAGTAAATTTCATGTTTTTCTCTCACCTCCCCTCTTTTTCCCTCCAGTAAAAAGTCTTTTGCTTGTCTCTTTTATGACAGAAAATTTGCCCCATTCCATTTCTCCCTTTCTCCTCCCAATATATTTCTCCCTCACCACTTAATTTCATTTTTTTAAGATATGATCCCATCCTATTCAATTCACTCTGTGCTCTGTGTGTGTGTGTGTGTGTGTGTGTGTGTGTATGTAATCCCACCAACTACCCAGATACTGAAAAGTTTCAAGAGTTACAAATATTGTCTTTCCGCATAGGAATGTAAACAGTTCAACTTTAATAAGTCCCTTATGTCTTCTCTTTGCTGTTTACCTTTTCATGTTTCTCTTCATTCTTGTGTTTGAAAGTCAAATTTTCTTTTCAACTCTTGTCTTTTTATCAAGAATGCTTGAAAGTCCTCTATTTCATTGAAAGACCATTTTTTCCTCTAAAGTATTATATCCAGTTTTTCTGGGTAGGTGATTCTTGGTTTTAGTCCTACTTCCTTTGACTTCTGGAATATCCTATTACAAGCCCTTTGATCCCTTAATGTGGAAGCTGTTAGATCTTGTCGTATCCTGACTGTATTTCCACAATACTTGAGTTGTTTCTTTCCAGCTGCTTGCAACATTTTCTCCTTGACCAGGGAACTTCGGAATTTGGCCACAATGTTCCTAGGAGTTTCTCTTTTTCAATCTCTTTCAGGTGGTGGTCAGTAGATTCCTTGAACACTTATTTTGCCCTCTGGTTCTAGAACATTAGGGCAGTTTTCCTTGATAATTTCATGAAAGATGATGTCTAGGTTCTTTTTTTGATCATGGCTTTCAGGTAGTCCCATAATTTTTAAATTATCTCTCCTGGATCTATTTTCCATGTCAATTGTTTTTCCAATGAGATATTTCACATTATCTTCCATTTTTTCATTCTTTGGTTTTGTTTTGTGATTTCTTCATTTCTCCTAAAGTCTTTAGCCTTCATCTGTTCCATTCTAATTTTGAAAGAACTATTTTCTTCAGTAAGCTTTTGAACCTCCTTTTCCATTTGTCTATTCTGCTTTTAAAGCATTCTTCCCCTCATTGGCTTTTTGAACCTCTTTTGCCAATTGAGTTAACCTATTTTTCAAGGTGTTATTTTTTTCAGAATTTTTTTGGGTCTCTTTTAGCAAGGTGTTGACCTGCTTTTCATACTTTTCCTGCATATCTCTCATTTCTCTTCCCAGTTTTTCCTCCTCCTCTCTAACTTGATTTTCAAAATCTTTTTTTGCGCTCTTCCATGGCCTGAGCCAATCGAATATTTATTGTGGATATTTGGGATACAGAAGTCTTGACTTTTATGTCTTTCCCTGATGGTAAGCCTTGTTCTTCCTCATCAGAAAGGATGGAAGGAGATATCTGTTCACCAAGAAAGTAACCTTCTATGGTCTTATTTCCTCCCACCCTTTTCTGGGCATTTTCCCAGCCAGTTACTTGACTTCTGAGTTTCCTCTTCACACCCACCTGGCCTCCAGTTCTGCCCAGCCAGCACTTGGGGTCTGAGATTCATATGCTGCTTCCCTGCCTTAGGGCTTTGGCAGGCAGGGCTGATATTCAGTGTAAGATTAAGTTCAGGTGCTCAAGTGGGGGCAGGCCTGCCACACGGGGCTCACTTCTCTCGGGGGGTTTATGTGGAGACCTTCAGTAATGGATCTGAGCTCCTGCCTGCTTTGGGAGCCTCTGTCTGCTGCTGTCTCCACTGCTGCCTCACGAGGGGGCCTGAGGTAAGGAGACCCCCCCACTCCCCACTGGGCTAGCTGAAAAGCCCCTCTCACTGACCTTTGGCTCCTGTGAGTGGAGGGACCTGCGCGGCTGCTGGAGATTCTGTCCCTGAAGCCTGCTCGGATCTGCTCCTCTCAGTGCAATGTGGCCAAGGCTGGGCTGGGCTCTGCTCCAGTTCCAGCTCACAATGGACCTTTAGTGTCAGTTTTTCAGGTCTCTCTGGAACAGAAATCTCCTCCACTCCGTTGTTCTGTGTCTTCTGCTGCTCCAGAATTTGTTGGGAGTTCTTCTTTACAGGTATTTTACGGGCTGTGGGTTAGGAGCTAACATATGTATATCTTTCTACCCTGCCATCTTGACTCCTCCCCCGTAAATAAGATTTTTAAAAATACATTGACAGAAAGACAGAAACATAGAATACACACACACACACACACACACACACACACACACACACACACACCAACCAACACAGAAAGATCTGTGGGCCAGGTGTTGGGAGATGTTGCCATGTTCAACCTAAGGAGATAGGCTCCTGGTTATAACCAAAGAGGGATAGCTGCGTTTCATTCTCGTTGATGGTCTTTATTTCCTCTCTGGACTCTAACCACCAACTGGGAACAGATAAATCTTAATAAGGGAACATCTCAGCATGCAAATAAATCAAGTTGACAGTCAAAACTTTGCCAAACTTATTCTTCTTGTGAAACAAAATAATATTTTAAAAAATTGATGGGAATTTAGAAGTGAGTTTACTTTACTGTACCCCATCTTCTTCTCTTTCTATTTTATCTTTTGTTACATGAGATATTCTTTTCTGCAGAGAAGAGTTCTATTTTTAGCAATGAAGGTGCTGCAGCAAAATATATTGATGAAAAGTTTTCACAAATAGTCTTTGGGATATATTTTGTTAGAAATTGGCATAATTTTTGCCCTTATTTGTGTGTGAGGTGTTTATCTGTGATTTTGCTTCTATAAGAAAAATAATCTACAAAATAGTAGAATTGGTCATAGAACACATTTTATCTTATTTTAATTTTTCCCAAACTGATTTTATTGGTAGAGCTAATTCTATATTTGGGAACCCAGATAAATAATTCTTCTTTAATTGGCAGCCTGAGTCAGTTGCCTTTGATTTCTAAGTTAACTGATTTGTTCATGGTTACAGTTATGGATTAGAAGCAGGATAATTCTGAGCTTACACCAGACTTCATTCTACTCTCCCTATTATTTGAAATATTTTCCATCCAAAGCAAAAGGCCAGAGGTGCATTTTGAACATACCATCAAAGCCCTCAACCCAGAATAGTCTTCTCATGTTTTTGAGTGGCATAAAGATTGCTTTTTCACTTGATTTCCAGTGTCACACAGTAAATAATTTTGAAACACTGAGGCTGGAACTCTTTATGCTGCCACTTTTTACAAGAATTTTAGTAAGTGTAAACAACCACATATACACAAGGATCTTGATATGAGTTAGTCTGTCAAGAAGAATTTATTTTTAGTCAGGCACAAATACAAAGCACAAGGGATAGAAGAAAATGCATAAACAATCTCTGTTCTAAAGGATCTTGCATTCTAATGGGAAAGACAACATATACATGATATGGTGAATATAAGAAATATGTAAAGTAAATGTAACATAATATGAGAGGGGAAGGCACTAGCAACCAGGGAGACCAGGAATAGTTTCATGAAGAAGGGATATTTGAATTGAATCTTGAAGGAAGCCAGGGAAAACAAGAGGTATAAATGAGGAGAGAAAGTATTTTTTTTTTTATTTTTTAATGTTTAACAATCACTGCCATACAATTGAGATTTTATCCCCCCCATACCTACCCCCCACTACCCCCCTCCCTCCCCACGACTGCATACAATTCTGTATAGATTCTACATATACTTTCCTATTGAGTATATTTTCACTATAGTCATGCTATGTAGTCAGACTACAATAAATGAAAGAAATCGTATAACAAATCAGAACACGATACACAAACACATACACATACACAAACATGATCTGCTACATTTTGTGAGTGACTTCCATATTTCTTTCTCTGAGTGTGGAAGACATTTTGCCTTGAGAACCACTTTTGGGATTTTTTTTTATAAGAAGTTTTTGCGTTATTACAAAACTCCAAGTCTACCAGAAAAAACTCTCGCACACTGTGGTCGTTGCTGTGCATAAAGTTCTCCTGGTTCTGCTCCTTTCACTCAGCATCAGGTCATATAAGTCCTTCCAGGCCTCTCTGAAGTCTTCTTGTTCATCACTTCTTATGGCACAATAGTACTCCATTACATTCATATACCATAATTTATTCACCCATTCCCCAATTGATGGACATCCCCTTGACTTCCAGTTTTTGGCAACTACATAGAGTGCTGCTATAAATATTTTTGTACATGTGGGACCCTTTCCCATTTTTATGATCTCTTGGGGATATAGTCCTAGTAGCGATATTGCTGGGTCAAAGGGTATGCGCATTTTTGTAGCCCTTTGGCATAGTTCCAAATTGCTCTCCAGAATGGTTGGATGAGCTCACAGTTCCACCAACAATGAATTAGTGTTCCAACTCTCCCACATCCTCTCCAGCATTTATCATTTTCTTGTTCTGTCATGTTTGCCAATCTTATAGGTGTGATGTGGTACCTCAGAGTTGTTTTGATTTGCATCTCTCTAATCAAAAGTGATTTAGAGCATTTTTTCATATGATTATAGATATCTTTAATTTCTTCCTCTGAAAATTGCCTGTTCATATCCTTTGACCATTTATCAATTGGGGAATGACTTGTATGATTATACATTTAAGTCAGTTCTCTATATATTCTAGAAATGAGGCCTTTATCCCCGAGCTTAGCTGTAAAAATTTTTTCCCAATTTACTACATCCCTCCGGATTTTGGTTGCATTGGGTTTGGTTGTGCAAAAACTTCTCAGTTTAATGTAATCAAAGTTATCCATTTTGCATTTCGTAATGCTTTCTGTCTCTCCTTTAGTAAAGAATTCTTCCCTTCTCCATAGATCTGATAAATACACTATTCCTTGCTTCTCCAGTTTATTCATGGTATCAATCTTTATACCTAAATCATGTACCCATTTGGACTTTATTCTTGTGTACGGTGTCAGGTATGGGTCTATGCCTAATGTCCGCCACACTGTTATCCAGTTTTCCCAGCAATTTTTGTCAAACAATGAGTTCTTATCCCAGAAGCTGGGGTCCTTGGGTTTATCAAACAGAAGGTTGCTATATTCCTTGCCTACTGCTTCTTGAGTGCCAAGTCTAATCCACTTGTCTACCTCTCTGTTTCTTAGCCAATACCAAGTGGTTTTGATAATTGCTGCTTTATAGTACAATTTGATGTCTGGTAGCGCTAGGCCACCTTCCCAAGCATTTCTTTTCATTAGTCCCTTTGATATTCTGGACCTTTTGTTTTTCCAAATGAATTTTGATATTATTTTATCCAGCTCTAGAAAGTAACTGTCTGATAGTTTAATTGGTATGGCACTAAATAAGTATATTAATTTGGGTAGAATTGTCATTTTTATTATATTAGCATGGCCTACCCATGAGCATCTAATGTTTTTCCACTTACTTAAATCTGACTTTATTTGTGCAAAAAGTGTCTTGTAATTGTGTTCATATAATCCCTAGGTTTGTTTTGCCAGGTAGACTCTTAAGTATTTTATACTGTCTACCCTAGCTTTAAATGGGATTTCTCTTTCTATCTCTTGCTGTTGGACTTTGTTGCTAATATATAGAAACGCAGAAGATTTGTGTGGGTTTATTTTGTAACCTGCAACTTTGCCAAAGTTGTTTATTAATTCAAGTAATTTTTTACTTGAATCTCTGGGATTCTCTAGGTAAATCATCATATCATCTGAAAAGAGTGATAACTTAGTTTCTTCGTTGGCTATTCTTATTCCTTGAATATCTTTATCTTGTCTAATTGCTACAGCTAACATTTCTAGTACCATATTGAATAATAGTGGTGATAATGGACAACCTTGTTTCACCCCTGATTTTATTGGGAATGCATCTAGCTTATCCCCATTGCATATAATGCTTGCTGAAGGTTTTAGATAGATACTGCTTATTATTTTATGGAAAGTTCCCTTTATTCTTACGTTCTCCAGTGTTTTTAGTAGGAATGGGTGTTGTGTTTTTTCAAAAGCTTTTTCTGCATCTATTGAGATAATCATGTGGTTTTTGTTAGCTTTGTTGTTGATGTGATCAATAATGCTAATAGTTTTCCTAATATTGAACCAGCCCTGTAGTCCTGGTATGAATCCTAGCTGATCATAATGTATTAATCTCGTGATAAGATGCTATATTCGTTTTGCTAAAATCTTATTTAAAATTTTTGCATCTATATTCATTAGGGAAATTGGTCTATAATTTTCTTTCTCTGTTTTGTCTCTTCCTGGTTTGGGTATCAAAACCATATTTGTATCATAGAAAGAATTTGGGAGGACTCCTTCTTCTCCAATTTTCAAGAATAGTGTATGTAGTATTGGAATTAACTGTTCTTTAAATGTTTGATAGAATTCACTTGTGAATCCATCTGACCCTGGAGATTTTCTCCTAGGGAGTTCATTGATGGCTTTTTCAATTTCTTTTTCTGAGATGGGGTTGTTTAAGTATTCAACTTCCTCTTCTGTTAATCTGGGCAATTTGTATTTTTTAAAATATTCATCCATCTCGTTTAGATTATCAAATTTGTGGGCATGAAGCTGGGCAAAGTAGTTTCTTATTATTGTTTGAATTTCCTCCTCATTGGACGTGAGTTCACCTCTTTCATTTTTAATATTAGTAATTTGATTTTCTTCTTTCTTTTTTTTAATCAGATTGACCAAATATTTATCAATTTTATTAGTTTTTTCATAAAACCAACTATTGGTTTTATTTACTAATTCAATAGTTTTCTTAATTTCAATTTTATTAATCTCTCCTTTGGTTTTCAGTATTTCGAATTTGGTATTTACTTGGGGATTTTCAATTTGTTCTTTTTCTAGCTTTTTCAACTGCAAGCCTAAGTCATTGATCTCCTCTTTCTCTATTTTATTTATGTAAGCATTCAAAGATATAAAACTTCTCCTAATAACTGCTTTTACATTATCCCATAAGTTTTGGTATGTTGTCTCACTATTATCATTCTCTTGAATGAAATTGTTGATTGTTTCTATGATTTCTTCTTTAACCCAACCCTTCTTTAGAATTAGATTATTTAGTTTCCAATTGATTTTTGGTTTCTCTTTCCATGGCCTTTTATTACATGTAATTTTTAATGCATTATGATCTGAAAAGGATGCATTGATTATCTCTACCCTTCTGCACTGGATTGTGAGATTTTTATGTCCTAGTACATGGTCAATTTTTGTAAATGTTCCATGTACCGCTGAGAAAAAGGTGTATTCCTTTCTATTCCCATTTAATTTTCTCCAAAGATCTATCATATCTACCTTATCCAGAGTTTTATTTACCTCCTTAACCTCTTTCTTGTTTATTTTGAGGTTGGATTTATCTAGTTCAGAGAGAGGGAGGTTGAGGTCCCCCACTAGTATAGTTTTGGCATCAATTTCTTCCTTCAACTTCCCCAACCTCTCCTCTAAGAATTTGGATGCTATACCACTTGGAGCATACATGTTTAGTAATGATATTGCTTCATTGTCTATGGTGCCTTTTAGCAGGATATAGTTTCCATCCTTATCGCTTTTGATTGGATCTATTTCTGCTTTCGCTTTGTCTGAGATTAGGATTGCTACTCCTGGCTTTCTTACATGAGCTGAAGCACAATATATTCTACTCCATCCTTTGACCTTTATCCTATGTGTATCCCCCCGTTTCAAATGTGTTTCTTGTAAGCAGCATATTGTTGGATTATGGCTTTTAATCCATTCTGCCATCCATCTCCATTTTATGGGAGAGTTCATTCCATTCACATTCACAGTTATGATTACAATATGTGTATTTCCTTCCATCCTCTTTCCCACCATTTGTGCTTTTGGCTCTCCCGTCTCCCTTCCTCTCCTCAATAGTATTCACTTTTCTCCCTCTCCTCCTGCAGCCTTCCCCTCCTTCTTTTAGCCCCCCTCCCTTTTACTCCCCTTTACTCTTATTGCTTCTTTCCTCCCTTTTAGCCACCCTCCCCTTTCTTCCCCCTTCCCCTCTTACTACCTATAGAGCTAGGTAGGATTATCTACTTAAGATTATTGTTCCCTCCTTTGAACAAATCAGATAAGAGTACCTCTCAAACAATGCTCATCTCCCTCCCCTCCTTCCCTCTCCTATAGTTTTGTACTTCTTCCTGTGATATAATTTGCCATTTTCTGCTTCCCCCTTTTCACACCTACTATTACAATCCCTTCTCATACTTAAATCATATTTTTGACATGACATCATTTACTTTATGCCTGTTCCCTCTACATATATCCCTTTTATCATAATAGCTGCATAGTTCTCAAGATTAACAGGTATCATCTTCCCTTATAGGGAGGTAAACAGTTTGCCCTAATTGAGTAGCAAGTTTTTGTTTTTGTTTTTTCCCCTCTGTTTACCTTTTTTTGATTCTCTGGAGACCTGCATTTGAAGATCAAATTGTCTATTGAGTTCGGGTGTTTTGGTCAGGAAGCTCTGGAAATCCCTTATTTCGTTGAATGACTTTCTCCTTGCCTGAAATGTTATGCTGAACTTTGCTGGGTAAGTTGATCCTTGGTTGAAGTCCCAACTCCTTTGCCTTACGGAATATTGGGTTCCAATTCTTTCGATCTTTTAATGTAGAAGCTGCAAGGTCCTGTGTGATCCTGACTGTGTGTCCTTGATATGTTAATTTTTTCTTTCTGGCTGCTTGTAGTATTTTCTCCTTCACTTGATAGCTCTGGAATTTGGCAACGATATTTCTTGGGGTTTTGAGTTTGGGATCCCTTTCAGGAGGGGAACAGTGGATTCTTTTGATGACTACTTTGCCCTCTGAGTCTAGTACTTCTGGGCAGTTTTCCTTGATGATTTCCTGGAAGATATTGTCCAGACTCTTTTCTTCATCATGGGTTTCTGGCAGGCCAATAATTCTTAGATTTTCTCTCCTGGATCTGTTCTCCAGGTCAGTTGTTTTTCCAACTAAATATTTTACATTTTCTTCTATCTTTTCATTCTTTAGATTTTGTTTGACTGATTCTTGTTGCCTCATTGAGTCATTAGTTTCTACTTGCCCAATTCTAATCTTGATCGTATTGTTTTCTTCAGTTAGCTTTTGCATCTCCTTTTCCATCTGACCAATTTTTCCCTTTAAGGAGCTTTTTTCTCCATTTAATTTTTGTACTTCTTTTTCCATTTGACCAATTTTCCCAGTTAGGTTTTGGGTTTCCTTTTCCATCTGATCAATTTTCCCAATTAGGTTTTGGGTTTCCTTTTCTGTTTGATTAACTCTTCCTTTTAGGGAATTATTTTCTACAGTTAATTTTTGAACTTCCTTTTCCATTTGTTCAATTTTCCTTTTCAGAGTGATGTTCTCATTAGTGAATTCTTTTTTTATAATTTTAAAATCATTGGCCAGTTTTTCTTTTATTTCCTTCTTCATATGTTCCAGGTAGTCTAGTTGTGCTTGCGAGAAATTCATAGTCCCTTCTGAGGTTTCAGATGGAAGTACAGTCTCAGCTCTGACCTCTTTGGTGTTTGTGTTTTGGTCCTTATCCCCATAGAAAGATTTTATGTTTTATTTTCACTTTTCATCTGCTTTTTCCGATTCATGATGTTGGCTGAGTGTTGTAGCTTCTGGTTCTTTCAGTCAGAAGGTACAGATCTTTAAGTTGAGCTGATGTTTGTCTAGGCTAAAAGCAGGCTTTTGTTTTTTGTTTCCCAGATCAACCCTGGGGTTAGCTTGTTAGGTGTGTGGGAGGGGTTGTCTGGTCTCAGGAGATTTCCTCAGGTGACCTGAGGCAAAGGCAAGGTCAGAGGATGGTGATCCCAGCTTCCCTATTGTCTTCCCTTTTCCCCTGGAGGGCTGGGGCCTGCCTAGAAGCTAATGCGTGTTCCCACCCCTCCTGGGGCTCGTCTCCTGGCGCTGAGGCTTGCCTGGGTCTCAGTGTGAATTTTCTCTGCCCTGGGTCATCTGTCCTTCCAGATTGCCTCTACCACAGTAGGAAGAATCCCCCTTTGCTATTTTTCTAGCCTCTGGTGTTATGAGACTATTTGCCCCTTTCTGCTGTTCCTGCTGATCCAGGATTTATCTGGGGAAGTATTTTATGATTCTTTCAGAGTCATCAGGGGGGAGGAGAGGGCATTTACTGATCACTCCACCATCCTGACTCCCGGAAGTTCAAGTGGGTGACTTACCGAAGTTTAGTCTTCAGGCTGAAGGTGTCAGGAGGTGCTGCGCTGATATCTGGCACTTAGCGGCTCTCACCGGCTCGCTTTGGCTTGTCTCCTGCTCCGCTGGTTTGGCTCGCCACTCTCGGGCTTCTCAGGTCCCTTCCTCCCTGCTGCGCTGACCGCGCTGTGCTGTGCGCTGGGGGCTTACCCCAGCAGAACAGATCCTTCCCGTGGACCTTCCAGTCCAACCTGGGCTCCGAATCTGTCAAAGTCTGTCACCCACTGGACTCTACACCTCCAAAGTCTGGTCAGATTCTCCTTTCAGAAATATCCAGAGGAGTTTGTCCAGGAGCTTAGGTGAGTCGTTGCTTTCACTCCACCATCTTCGAGAAAGTATTTCAAGCTTAAGAAAAAAGATATAGAGAGGATTCTGGGAAGAAGGTGGAATAGGTAGAAAATTCCAAGCACTAAAGATTTTCCACCACAAAAGTTAAATTAATACCTTAGAGCAAACAAAGTATGAGTAGAGATAAAGAAGAATAGGGGCACAATCCAGGTCTTCCCAGGACAATTTGAGAAGACCAGAAGAAAAATCCCAGGACAAAGTTTGGTCCCCGCAAAGAGTAAAAACTTCTAGGCTAGGGTCCATTTTAAAAACAGGCCACAAGCCCTGGTGTTAGTTGGTTTGAGAGGCTTCCTCAGCCTTAGCCACAATAATTTTCACTCCCTGGGATAGGGAAGAAAGTTGGGCATTTGAACCCAGGAAGACTGAAAGAAGTTCTGCATAAGGAATGCCAGACCCAGGTGTACTGCCAAGAGTAGCAGGGGCAAGAAGGATCCAGCACAAACCGGGTGAGTTCAAAAGTAGTAGGACTAAATGCCCCTGGCTATGGGCACTTAGATGAGGTTAGAGATTTGGCTTTGGTTCCAGGCAGCAGGGGAGAACTGAAGATCTGGAGCAAGAGGCACCATTTTCCATATCCTAGAGTTAGAGGTGATTTCAAAAATGAAGTTATTACCACAAAAAAAAATGCACATGCAAAGAAAAAAGATTCCAACCATACAAAGCTGTTATGGGAATAGGGAATCATCTTCAGAGGATGATATTGTAGCAAAGAGCAACATCATAATGTCACTTGCCCAAAAGAATTCTAGAAGATCTTTTAAAAAGAGTTTAAAAATGAAATGAAAGATATGGAGAAAAAACTAAAGAAAAATAAGAATTATCCAACAAAAAGTAAACCAACAAAACCAAGAAGGTTATGAAAAGAAAGTCAACCAATTAGAAAAGGAAATCCAGAATTTTAAGGGGAAAACCTGACACCCTGAAAATTAGATTTGGATACAGTTAAGCCAGCAAAATTATGAGATCAAGAAATAATTAACCAAAATATGAATTAAGAAAAATAGAAGAGAAAATGAAACATCTTATAAGGAAAGCAACACATTTGGAGAAGAGATCAAGAAGAGAAAATACAAAAATATAATATAAAATATTATAATAATATAATAAATATAACATAAAAATAATAACTAACTGAAAGTTATGACAAAAAAGAATCTTGATAAAATAAAACAAGAAATAATTAAAGAAAATTGTCCTGAAGCATTAGAACAGAGGGAGGGTAGTGGAAATAGAAAAACGTCCATCAATCACTTCTTAAAAGACATCCTATGAGAAAAACTCAGGAATATCATAGTCAAATTCAGCAATACCCAGATAAAGGATAAAAATTAAAAGCATCAAGATGAAAATAATTTATGTATCATGGTGCCACAATTAGAATCATACAAGACCTGGCAGCAGAGTCATTAAAGAACCACAGGTCTTGGAACATAATATATCAAAAAGCAAAGGAATTGGGGCTTCAGCAAAAATATATCATACCATGAAGGTGCAGCTAGGTGGTACAGTGGATAGAACACCAGTGCAAGAGTCAAGAGGACCAGAGTTCAAATCTCACCTCAGACACTTTACACTCCCTAACTGTGTGACCTTAACCCCAACTGCCTCATTCTAGGTCATCTCCAGTCATCCTGATGAATATCTGGTCATTAGATTCAAATGCTTCTGGAGGAGAAGTGAGGCTGATAACCTGAGCAGCCTTCCCTGACTCAAAAACAAAGTCAAGTGCAAGTCTTGTCATCATTTCTCTGATGGCATGGTCTTCTTCGGCAACAAAGGTTGAACTCACATCATACTACGAAAGGTTAAGTGTTATCCTGAATAAAAAAAAAAAAGTGGACATTTGATAAACTCTAAGACTTCCAAGATTTTGTTTAAAAATATCCTGAACTTAATAGAAGATTTGATATATGAGAACAAGAGAAATATAAGATCCATACCAAAGACTGATTATAAGAGATTCATAAGGACAGATTGTTTACTTTTTAATATGTGTACATACATGCATATATATATATGTATATAATGTAAAATGTGTGTCTAAGACTTCTATTAATATTTGGTTGACTCATAAATAAGATTGAGGAAAACCTGAGTAAGATATGAATTTAAAAAGTAGAACCATTTAGGAACAGCTAAAAAGAGTATATCTACAAATGAGCTGCAAGAGGAAGAACTGATACAGAGGAATGAGATGAGGGAGGAAGGCTGGTAGTTCTTGTTGCCTAATTGCATCAGGAATGGATTTAAGAGAGAAAAGTACATATATATTTAGAAGAATATAAAAGTCTTCTAAATTCAGAAGAGATAAAATGGTAGGGGCATAGGGAGAGGGAAGAGGACAAGGGAAGGATCTTTAGAGGGGAGGGGGAGGGAATAGATAAAAGGGTGAGAGAGAAAGGCGTTTAGATTTATGGAAAAGAGAGGATAGGGGAGGATACTTGAAGGGGGGCAGTCAATTAATAGGAGGTCAAGGTAGTAGGTAAGTTAAGTAGAGGAGACAAGAGGAATATAAAACAAGAGATATACATAAACATAAAAAACAAAGATTAGGAGTAGAATATGTTTGGGAAAGTATATGTCTATATTTGTATATAATATCTATAGGTATAGAGAAATATATCTAAACTTTATTTTACTCTTCTGAGTGGGGTGAGGGGAGAGGAAAAACAACAAAGTAAAAACATGCACAGCAGAGAACAAGAGAACTCATAATGAAGCAAAGCAAAAATGGACAATTTTCAAAACAAGCATTATTTATCATACATGCTTTCTTGAAATGAAAATTTATTGGGAGCAGAGCCAAGATGGTGGAATAGAAGGATGCATCTCTAGAAGCTCTCCCCCCAAAGCTTATAAAATACCTGTAACAAATTACTCTTAACAAATTATAGAGTAGCAGAAGCCAAAACACAACAGCATGAAAGAGATTTCCAGCCCAACAGAGCTTGGCCAACAGGAAAGGTATATCACACCCAATGCAGAGCAGAGCACAGCCCAGCCTTGGCTGTGCTGTGGCAGGGACAGGACTGGAGCGGGCTTTAAGTTGCCACCAGCAGCAGCTGCAATTCCCAGATTCCTCAACCCACAAAAACCAAAGGCAGCTTTGAAGATCAGGGAGAAAGCTCTGTTACCCAGGTGAGACTGGAATGCAGCAGCAGCCTAGCCTCAGCCCCTGGCTGCAGAGGCTTCCATTGTTGGAGCCCTGACCTAAAGACCTTGGGGAAATTGAGCTGTTGCTCAGGATCTCAGTCCTGAGTGGTGGCCCTGGGGTGAGGAAGAGCACTGGATGTTGTGGTGGACCAGGTAGAGGCTCTGGAGAGGGAATTCTACTGGAAGATCCTGGGCAGAAAAAAGTGCTTGTTGTTGCTCCCAGAGCAGAATACAGGTCAGAAGAGGAGTAAACTACTCTCCCTTGATTGTGCCACCTTGAAGGAACTGAGAACTTACATGTCTCCAGAGTATACCCTCCTCTTGATGAAGAACTCAAAAGTTAAGTAACTGGCTGGGAAAATGCCCAGAAAAGGGGAAAAGAATAATACAAGAGAAAGGTACTTTCTTGATGTGAAGGTATTTTCTTCCATTCTTTCAGATGAGGAAGAACAAAGCATAACATCAAAGGAAGACCTAAAAGTCAAGGCTTCTGCACCCAGAGTCTCCAAAATAAATATCCAATGATCTCAGGCCATTGAAAAGCTCAAAAAATTTTTTGAAAATCAAGAGAGGTGGAGCAAAATTGGGAAGAGAAATGAGAACAATGAAAGAAAATCATGAAAAGTGAGTCAAAAGCTTGCTAGAGGAGACTCAAAAAATCCTGAAGAATATAACACCTTTAAAAGTAGACTAACTCAAATGGCAAAAGAGATCCAAAAAGTCAATGAGGAGAAGAATGCTTTAAAAAGCAGAATTAGCCAAATGGAAAAAGAGGTTCAAAAGCTCTTGGAAGAAAATTGCTATTTAAAAATTACAATGGAGCAGATTTTAGGAGAAATGAAGAAATGACAAAACAACACCAAAAGAATGAAAAAAAAGAAGGCAATATGAAATATCTCATTGGAAAAAAACAACTTGAAATGGACAGACTGAAACAAGCACAGGCAAGAGTCAAATGAGAATTTGGGAGTGTCTTTATTAGCAGGCGACTGTCCACAAAGGAAGCAGCACTGAACAAAGGTGTGTGTGCCTTTTAAGCATCTTAGCACCTCCCAGCACAGCCTTGCGGTTCCAATAGCACACATTTTTCACAGAACAGTTTTGACAGGGTTTCCTAGGCACTGCTAGGCAAGGGGACACAACAGAGAGGGGGACCCAGGCAGCTGCTAGGCAAAAGGGTACAACAGAAAGTGTAACCACTAACAGTAAGTGGCTACTAGGCCCAACCCTGCCTAGAAACTCAACAGACATTTCTCAACCCAGGGGCTCTGGGGGGGAGGGGAAATAATGTCCACTTTACAACTGACCCAGAAAATCCAGGGGAGACAATTTAAAAATTATGACACTACCTGAAAGCCATGATCAAAAAAAAGAGCCTAGACATCATCTTTTATGAAATTATCAAGGAAAACTGCCCTGATATTCTGGAACCAGAGGGTTAAATAAATATTGAAAGAATTCACCAATCACCTCCTGAAAGTGATCCAAAAAGAAAAACTCCTAGGAATATTGTAATCAAATTCCAGAGTTCCCAGGTCAAGGAGAAAATATTGCAGGCAGTCAGAAATAATTTGAGCATTGTGGAAATATAACCAAGACAACACAGGATCTGGCAGCTTCCACATTAAGGGATGGAAGGACTTGGAATATGATATTCCAAAAGTCAAAGGAACTAGGATTAAAACCAATAATCATCTACCCAGCAAAACTGAGTATAATACTTCAGGGGAAAAATTGGTCTTTCAATGAAATCAAGGACTTTCAAGCATTCTTGATGAAAAGACCAGAGCTGAAAAGAAAATTTGACTTCCAAACACGAGGATCAAGAGAAGTATGAAAAGGTGAACAGGAAATAGAAATCATAAAGGACTTTCTAAAGTTGAACTGTTTACATTCCTACATGGAAAGATCATATTTGTAACTCTTGAGACGTTTCTCAATATTTGGGGAGTTGAAGGGATTATACATGCATACATACATACATACATACATATAGATATATTTATACACACACACATATATATATATAAATACATATAGATATATAGACAGAGAGCACAGAGTGAGTTGAACAGGAAGGCATGATATGCAAAAAAATAAAATTAAGGGTTGAGAAAGGAATATAAAGGGAGGAGAAGGGAGAAATGGAATGGGTCAAATTATCTCTTATAAATAAGACAAGAAAAAGCCTTTTCAGTAGAGGGGGAGAAGGGGAGTTAAGAAGGAAAAAGGGAAGCTTACTCTCATCACATTTAGGTTAAGGAGGAAATAACATGCACGCTAGTTTGGTATGAAAATCTATATTACACTATGGCAATATAGGGCAGAAGGGGACAAGTGGAATGTGAGGGCGATGATAGAAGGGAAGGCAAATGAGAGGAGGGGGTTAATTAGAAGTAAACACTTTTGGGGAGGGAAAAGATCAGAAGAGAGAACAGAATAAATGGGAAGCAGGATAGGATGAAGGGAAATACAGTCAGTCTTTCACAGCATGACTATTATGGGAGTCTTTAGCAAAACTAAACATATATGGCTTGTATGGAATTCCTTGCCTTCTCAGTGGGGATGGGTAGGGAGGCAGGAAGGGAGAGAAGTTGGAACGCAAAGTTTTAGGAATTGAGAATTGTTTTTGCCTGTAACTGGGAAATAAGAAATACGGGTAATGGGGTATACAAATCTATTTGCCCTACAAGAAAAGAGAGAAAATGGAGATAAGGGAAGGGAGGGGTATAATGGAAGGGAGGGTAGACTGGAACAAGGGGTAATCAGAATGGATGGTGTTTTGAATTGGCGAAGGGAAGAGATTGGAAAAAAATTTGAAACTCAAAATCTTGTGGAAATGAATGTTGAAAACAAAGTAAATAAATAAGTTGGATAAAAAGAAATGAAAATTTATTGTTATACAGTTTGAATCTTCTCTTATGTTCTGTTATGCACATGACATGCTTTTTTTTCTTTTTAACTTTCTATATAATTTCCAATATTTAAGTTATTTAAGTTATGATACATTTTTTTCTATTCTGTATATGGGTTGTAGTATTGAGTGTGAAATAATTTTTTTAAAATAATTTAACAAAATAAACAAGATGTAAAAGTTTAAGGAAGCTCAAGTAGGAGACTGAAGCAGCTAGGCGGTAAAGTAGATAGAATGCTGGACCTAAAGTTAGAAACACCTGAGATCAAATCTGGCCTCAGATCCTTAGTAGCTGTGTGATCCTGAGCAAATCATTTAACCCTGTTTGTCTCAATTTCTTCATCTGTAGAATAAGTTGGAGAAGTAAATGAAACGTCATTTCAGTAATTTTGCCAAGAAAACCCCAAATGAAGTCACAAAGCAACACCAAAACAACAATAAGTATACAAGTGAATACTGTGTTTGGAGGGGAATAAAATGTAAGAAAACTGGAAAAGAAGGAAAGAGAAGGTGATAAACAGTTTTAAATGCCATACTGAGGACTTTAGATTTGATCCAGAAATTAATAGGGAGTCACTGTGGCTTACTGAAGATAGGATAACATGGTAAAACATACACTTCAGTATCACCCTGCCAATTGAGGGAGGATCAATTAAAGTGGGGAGAGTATTCAAAGGAGGTATATCTGGTAGTTGGCGTAGTTGGATGAAAGGAGGGCCTGAAGTATATGTGTGAAATGGTTCATATATGAAGAATTTACATGGGAAATTACATATAAGGGTGTCAGAATTAGAAATCAATATCAAGGTTATGTAGCTATTCGACAAGGAAGAACTTAAGCACTTATTATGTTGCACACATTGTCCTAAACAATGAAGAAACAAATACAAGCAAAAATTAAAGTTCTCATTCTCAATAATTTTAGCTCCTTGTGGGTAGAGACAACACACAAAAGGGAGCAGAAAAGAGAGGGTGAAGGGAAGATACCTAGAGGGAAGATCTCAAGATGTTGAAGGCAGAAAAAGTGGCTAAGGGAAATAAAGGCTAGTCTGGGACCCTCTCCAAAATGGAGGCTCCAGGAGGACTACACCAATGAGAAAGGAGCTGTTCTTCAGAGACAGGTTCTAACTGAGAAGGGTGCTGGACTGTTTGGATGCACCAAAGCATTGTGGCCTAGGCTCTGAGGGGAATTCCAAGTGGAAGCAGCATGGTTTGGAAATCTGGGAGCTAAGAGTAGAACTAGAAGAATTCAACAAGACTTTATATGGTAAGGAGACCAAATACAAATGATGATTAGGTTATGTTAGTTTGTCATTCATAATCCCATTGTTAGTCTCACTGAATTTGTGGATTTTAAATGGTCTCATTAATATTACTTTCCATTATTTTTATTTCACATTCCCTATATTCATTAAATTACTTCCTTTCCCCTTACTCTTCCCAACTGCTTCCTTACAAATACTTCCACTGTTGGAGACTGTTAAATTTATTATTACACAATATCTCTTCCCTAACATCCACAATGGGCTTGCTCTATAACTGACACACTCAAAGGTTGACTTTTAAAGAGTAAGCAGTTACTTGGTTGTTCAGGCACTGTGAATCCCACTGACATCCTTCCAGGCTTTGAAACTGCCTGAATTGATCCCTGTGACATCATCCATCCTCACATGTATCTTCCTAGGAAGATATTTTGCTAAGGTTTAGGAACAACTACCACATAATACAACTTTTCACTCAACAACCTCCTGGGATAAGGTAAGACTGCTGTTAGGTTAATTCTATCTGGCAGTCATGCTCTGCCACATGCTTGTCTTTTTGCAACAAGCACCTAGGAAAAGAGATTTAATGAAGGTTACTAAATATGTAATTAGCCACAGTTTTGTGCTATTTTCTTTGGTAGGCTTTAGGTAGTAACACTCAATAGTTTTCATGCCTTCAGCAGGGTAACCAGAAAATAACATGTAGACATTAAATTTCCATGACATTTCAATGTTGCTAAACCTCTAGTTTTGTGTAAGAAAGACACATTTATTTGACTCTTAACAAACTGAGTTTATTTCTGGGTATCTAATCCACCTGTGGTACAAAATCATTCCTTTATAATTAACTATTTCTTCTCTTTATCCTTAATGCATAATTATCAAAAGTATTGCTTTTCCATATTATTTCTTTGTTCTTATAACAAAAACATAGTTTATTCAATTACATAACATGATATATACTATTACATATTAAAGCATATATGTATATATACACATATGTGCATAAATATTCATTTCTTTTTTAATAATATTTTATTTTCTCCCTACTTAGAGAAACAATTTTATTTTAAGATTTGACTTCCAAATACCACCCCTCCACCCTCCCTGAGATGGTAAGCAATCTGATACATTTTATACATGTGGAATCATATAAAGCATTTCCATATTAATCATTTTTGTGGAAGAAACCCAAGTTATACTTTTCTATATTGTTATAACTCTTCATGTTTCTTGAGAATTAGGTGTGATAGAAGACCAAAGGAGTCAATCTAGAGGAAAATATTTCCATAACCAATGGTTAACATTAATTTACTTATTCAAGTCTTTTCATCTTTTTTTCTTATTTTTTTTACAAATCCTTTGGTATAATCATGTAAGTTCCTGCTTGCTTCTGTCCTCTAATGATTATATAGTCAGTGCATGTGACTGGAATGTATTAACTTAGGTCTCCCTGATATTATAGAGTCAAAGTTGGCAAATAACTGCTGGCGCTTGAAATTCTGTCAACTTGGATAGAGTTCTAGGCTTGAGCTTAGAAAGGGTTGGGTTCAGATTCCATCTCTGATAATAAATAGCAGTGATATTATGCAAATCACTTGACTGTTTCTCAGGCAACTATCTAGGACTTATTTCTAAAGTTATACATGAGGAGGAAAGAGTTGCCTGACCTTAAACAAAAGATAAAATAAAGCTATAGAAGTGTTCAGGTTAGAAATCTTATAGTATGGGTCAGAACAGCAATGGTGATTGGTGACCTCCTGCTCAGAGGTGTGGATATAGGTACTTGTCAAAGTGATAACAGTGATAAAGAAGTGTATTAGTTTTTCCCACACTGGGGCATGGATCTAACACAAAACCAAACTACCCAAGACTTGCCAAAATGGTTAACTACTACTCAATTTCAGTGATTCATGCGGGCAATGATATTGTCAGGAAGAATTCAGTGTTGCTCAAAGTAAGAAAGCCTCAAGCAAAGGACTAAGGTTGTATAGACTTCAACTATGTCTATTTAAGGCAATGGAAGAAGAAAGAGATTGATTTGAGAAGTTAACAACTGGCTAAGAAGATGCTGTCTGAAAATGGAGTTTAAATTTCTGGACCACAACTTAAAATAAAGGGATGGCAGATATTTGTTCAGGGATGGAACACCTAACAAAGTTTGGTGAGAATATATTCACCTCATGTCTCACAATTCTAATCAAAAGATTTTTAAGAAAAAGTATGTGGGACAAAGAAAACTGCCTATGTAAATCCAGAATGATTCACATCATAGAGAGTAATCTAATGAAGAAAGAAAGACATCAGCTTTAATACCTACAAGTTCACAGGACATAAAATGCATGAGAGAAGACAGAGTTAAATGCATGGTTTTAAATGTTTCTAAACAAATATCCAAAGTCCAGGCAATGAGCAAGAGGGAGAGTGGGGCCCTTGTTTAAGAAAAGAGACATGACTTCAGGGAACTCTGATAATTAGGGGGATGGAATTTGTAAGGAAAACATGTCTCTGATGTGTACACATAATTCAAAAGAAACAGGTTAGCTAAAGGGATGGATGAGTAAAATAGCACTGTATAGTAATTTATTCATAAGATAAAATCCAGGAAACAGGAGAGTATTTGCATAAAGATAAATGGAGGGAGAAATAAGTAATTTAATCTTTGAACCATTAAAATTTTTTTAAAGTAAATAAAAATAAAATATAAACAAATAAAAATTACCTCTTTTGTGAATTCCTCATCTATAACTCTTTCTGTTCATGAGGTCTCTAGTACAATCTGATGAAAAGGAAAGCTAGGGACAATAGAAATAGTTTGGTTCTTTTTAGAGCATTAAAGTTTATGTTAGGAGCAAAAATGAAAATCAAAGAGTGAATAGGGTGGTTGCTTATGGTCAATAGGAAAATAGCAAATAAAAGAAAAACAGCAGAGATGATCAATTTTTATTCAGCTTCTGTTTTCTCTTTCAAGGAGAATGACCTTTACACTGCAAATGATAGAATCAAAAAATGTTTAACAAGGAGAACAGTATAAGAATAGAGTAAGAGAATAAATAATTGCCCTTTGTGAATGCAAATGATTAAAATTGGCTGGATTCCTTGAGTAGTTTAGAGGGTGGATAGAATAGCTGGAATCCAAGAGGACTTAACAGGTCAATGCCAAATTGAACTGATTGATTAGAGAGATGTAAATCAAAACAACTCTGAAGTACTACATGGCAGCTGTCAGATTGGCTAATATAACAAAACAGGAAAATGATAGATGTTGGAGAAGATGTGGAAGAGTTGGAAAACTAATTCATTTTTGGTGGATCTGTGAGCTGATCCAATCATTCTGGAAAGCAATTTGAAACTATGGCCAAAGGGCTATAAAAATGAGTATACTATTTGACCCAGGATTATCGCTTCTAGGGGTATATCCCAAAAGATCATACAAATGGGAAAGGGTCCCACATGTAAAACATATTTATAGTAGCCCTCTTTGTGATCTCCAAAACCTGGAAATCAAGAGGATTACCATCAATTGAGGAATGACTGAACAAGTTGTACCATATGAATGTATGCTACTGTGCTATAACAAATGAAGAACAGGAGGACTTCAGAAAAACCTCAAAAAACTTATATGAACTGATGCTGAGTGAAGTGAGCAGACCCAGGAAACCATCATGCGCAGTAACAACCACAGTATGGGAGGACTGGTTTTGATAGACTTAGCCCTTCACAGCAATGCAAGGACCTAAAATATTTCCAAAGGACTCATGATGCAAAATGCCATCCACATCCAGAGAAAGAGCTGTGGAGTCAGAACACAGAGTGAAGCAGTCTATTTTCTCTTTTGTTATGTTTTGCTTTCTTTTGCTCATAGTTTCTCCCATTCATTTTAATTCTTCTGTGCAGCATGACATGTAAAAATTTGTTCAATAGAAATGCATGTGTAGAACCCATATAAAACTTGGGGGAAAATAAATAAATATTTTTTCACTTAAATTTATTTTTTCAGTTTTCAACATTCATTTCCACAAAATTTGGGTTCCAGATTTTCTCCCTATTTCTTCCCTCACCCCACCCCAAAGCTCCGAGCATTCTAATTACCCATATCACCAATCTGTCCTCCCTTCTAACATCCCTCCCTTCCCTTCTCCCCATCTTCTCTTTTGTCCTGTAGGGCCAGATAACTTTCTATACCCCATTACCTGTATTTCTTATTTCCTAGTTGCAAGAACAATACTCAAAAGTTGTTCCTAAATCTGTGAGTTCCAACTTCTCTTCATCCCTCCCTCCCCACCCATTGCATTTGGGAAGGCAAGTAATTCAAAATAAGCCATATCTGTGAAGTTTTGCAAATGACTTCCATAATAGTCATGTTGTGTAAGACTAACTATATTTCCCTCCATCCTATCATTGCTTCTATTCTCTCTTTTGATCCTGTCCCTCCCCAAGAGTGTTAACTTCTAATTGCTCCCTCCTCCCACTGCCCTCCCTTCCATCATCCCCCTCACCCTGCTTATCCCTTTCTCCCCCACTTTCCTGTATTGTAAGATAGGTTATCATTACCAAAATGAGTGTGCATTTTATTCCTTCCTTTAGTCAAATGTAATGAGAGTAATCTTCATGTTTTTTCTCTCACCTCTCCCCTTTTTCCCTCCACTGAAAAGTCTTTTACTTGCCTCTTTTATGAGAGATAATTTGTCCCATTCCATTTCTCCCTTTCCCCTCCCAATATATTTCTCTCTCACCACTTAATTTCATTTTTAAGACATGATCCCATCCTATTCAATTCACTCTGTGCTCTCTGTCTCTCTGTCTCTGTCTCTCTCTCTGTCTCTTCCTCTCTCTCTCTCTCTCTCTCTCTCTCTCTCTCTCTCTCTCTCTCTCTCTCTCTCTCTCTCTCTGTGTGTGTGTGTGTGTATGTGTGTTTGTGTGTGTGTATAATCCCACCAACTACCCAGATACTGAAAAAAGTTTCAAGAGTTACAAATATTGTCTTTCCATGTAGAAATGTAAATAATTCAGCTTTAGCAAGTTCCTTATGATTTCTCTTTGCTGTTTACCTTTTCATGCTTCTTTTAATTCTTGTGTTTGAATGTCAAATTTTCTTTTCAGCTCTGGTCTTTTCATCAAGAATGCTTGAAAGTCCTCTATTTCATTGAAAGATCATTTTTTCCCCTGAAATATTATACTCAGTTTTTCTAGGTAGGTGATTCTTGGTTTTAGTCCTATTTCCTTTGACTTCTGGAATATCATATTCCACGCCCTTCATTCCCTTAATGTAGAAGGTATTAGATTTTGTGTTATCCTGATTGTATTCCCACGATACTTGAATTGCTTTTTTCTAGCAGCTTACTATATTTTCTCCTTGACCTGGGATCTCTGGAATTTGGCCAAAATGTTCCTAGGAGTTACTCTTTTGGGATCTCTTTCAGGAAGGGATTGGTGGATTCTTTCAATATTTATTTTTCCCCCTGGTTCTAGAATTCCAGGGCAGTTATCCTTGATAATTTCATGAAGGATGATGTCTAGGCTCTTTCTTTGATCATGGCTTTCAGGTAGTCCCATAACTTTTAAACTCTCTCTCATGGATCTATTTTCCAGGTCAGTTCTTCCAATGAGATATTTCACCTTATCTTCCATTTTTTCATTCTTTTGGTTTTGTTTTGTGATTTCTTGGTTTCTCATAAAGTCATTAGCCTCCATCTGTTCCATTCTAATTTGAAAGAACTATTTTCTTCAGTGAGCTTTTGAATCTCCTTTTCCATTTGGCTTATTCTGCTTTTTAAAGCATTCTTCTCCTCATTGGCTTTTTGAACCTCTTTTTCCAATTGAGTTAGCCTATTTTTAAAGCTGTTATTTTCTTCAGCATTTTTTGGGTCTCTTTTAGTAAGGTGTTGACCTGATTTTCATGCTTTTCTTTCATCTCTCTCATTTCTCTTCCCAGTTTTTCCTCTACCTCTCTTCCTTGATTTTCAAAATCCTTTTTGAGCTCTTCCATGACCTGAGCCCATTGAATATTTATTTTGGATGTTTGGGATACAGAAGCCTTGACTTTTATGTCTTTTCCTGATGGTAGGCATTGTTCCTCCTCATCTGAAAGGATGGAAGAAGATATCTGTTCACCAATAAAGTAACCTTCTATAGTCTTATTTTTCTCCCTTTTTTGGGCATTTTCATAACCAGTTCCTTGACTTTTGTGTCCTTTGTCAAGAGCAGGGTATACTCTGGGAATCTGCAAAATCTCAGTTCCTCCCAAGTGGCGCAATCAAGTGTGTGCACTGGTCTGGGAGTTGGAAGAGATTTTTGTGCCCAGAATCTTAGCAGTTTCCTCTCCACAGCCACCTGGCCTCCAGTTCTGCCAGCTCCCTCAGGACCTCTATGCAGAGCTGAAGTAATATTTAGCTCCTCAGTTCCTCCATGCATTTTTACGATCCAACAATGCATGTGGGCTGCTGTATGGAATGCAGGAACTGCTACTGCCTGCCTGAAGTGGCCTCTGTGGCTGGCCACTGCCAGAGACCAGAGCTAAGGGAAAGCCCTTCTCCCTTCTCGGCCAGCTGAAAAAAATCCCGTCACTGACCTTTGGCCCCTGGTTTGAGGTGTCTGGGAACCACTGCTACTGGGACTGGGGATTCCACAACTGGAGTTTCTGCCCTCAAGTGCTGTTCACAAGACACACCATGCAGCCAAGACTGGGCTGGGCTCCGCTCCATGTCCCATGCAACAGATGTGTCCCGTGGGTCTTTCAGGTCACCCTGAGCTGGAAATCTCTTCCATTCTGTTGTTCTCCACTTCTGCTGCTCCAAAATTTGTTGAGAGTCCCTATCCACAAGTATTTTATGGGCTTATGGGGAGAGCCTGTGTTTGTGTGTCTTTCTACTCCACCATCTTGGCTCTGCCTCCTAAATATATATTTTTTTAACAAAAGGAAATATGATATGAGAACTGCATTTAGTCACACAGATTATAAACTATTGATAATTTAAGTACATTCTTAGAAGGTGCCTGAGTCACAGAGATTGATAAGGTCTGGCCCATGTTCACACAGCAATTAAGTATTTCAGGGTAAATGTGAACCTCGTTCATGCTGATTCTGAACCCAGGAACCAACATGCTACCAAGAGGCATGATGCCTCTGTGTAGTTGCAGACTAGATTCTGGGTCAAATACAGTTGTTTCTCTGTAGAAAATCTCTAAAGAAGTTTGTTGTAGAGATTTCAGTTGAAATTTCATTGTTTGAGCCTTTGCTAATGAGACTCACAGGAAAACAAAAGTTTTGTTTTCTTTGTTTTTTCTCTAATAGAACTTCTTCATCTTTGATCGCTGTTTATAGGAAACAACTCCCTGCTCCTCACGTTTATCAGTTACCTGCCCTGCCTGAAGTGGGAACTTCTATACCCCCCTTTTCCTCAGTTTGACTTCATACTCACATTTCAACTTATCATACAAACACTACTTAGGTATATTTGCTTGTTTTGTTTTTTTTTGTTGTTGTTGTTGTTTTTGTCTTTTGCTGTAATTAAGAAGAGTTTTGTTTTGATGATCACCACTTTGGCACTGCAAATTGATAATTCTATCTTATCCAGCAAAGCATGGTAAAGTGGAAAAAAACAGCACAGGAGTAAGTGGGAATGCTTAGGTAACTAGGACTTTGTTCTAGTTCCAAGGATGGCATTAATTTTCTGTGTGACTTTCAGTAAGTTGGATCATCTCCCCATTCTTCAATTTCAAAATCTGCAGAATAAGGGTTTTAGAGTATGCCATTTCACAGATTTCATCCTGTTCTAAAATTCTGGGATTTATTTTAATATACTCCCAGTCTCTTCTCACTTAAAACTTTGAGAATTTCTTCAGATGTTTCTCCTATGTATAGCATGTCCCCTAGTTCTCTCTCCATTCTGGTCATTTTTTTCCAGTTTGTTTATGCTATTTCTAAAATATGATGTGTATCACTGTAATAGTAACTTTAATGGGAAGATCTTTCCTATTCATTAATAGGTCCATGTAACCTACACTGGTCACATGGGAGCCTGAGTCATATGACTCTGTGGAGGGAGGAGTTTGCTGAAGGGGAGGAACAGGAAAATGCAGAGCTAGATCATAGCTGAGGGGAAATTAGTAACAGAGCAGTGAGAGGTAGAAAGGATGCAGGCAATCAGATAGCTGGCTAGCATGAGTGAAAGAACTTCTTTGTGATTTTGTTTAAGAGAGACTACTTGTGATTTGTTTAAGGGAGCTGGTTTGTGGGAAGCCTAGCAGAGGGAGACTTGGGGATGGTTTTGTCCTCTGCATTGTTATTGCGCATAGATTTTTGTTACTATGATGGATTTGGCTTTCTGGTGTCTGAATAAGTGTTTTGTTTCTGTCTTCCATGTGGAAAGTCTGTGGTATTTCTCAATAAAGAAATGGCCTCTGTAGGCACGGATAATATAACATTGGTGCTAAAATAAATGAACATATGAAACATAGAACTACCCCCACACACACAAATGCACACAACCTATTATGTAACCACATCCTCCATCCTACACATGCAATATTAATTTTTGCATATCTATACTATAAACTGTAGAACCCAAAATTTATTACAATTAAATGCTACATTATTTAATTTACCCTGTTGTTCTATTGGAGGATATTACATGAGAGTTGTTGAGGGAAGGGAGGTTATTAATAATCTTTATATTTTTCATCCCTATCTTAGCTTCATGTTTTCTTTCAATTTGATCATAATGTTGCCTATGGTCCAAATAGTTGATAAGATTAAATTAATAATAAAAAACATGCCCTAAGGCCAGATGCCTGAAAGATTTTACTAAAGACCTTCCTCCAAGTTGACTTTACTTATTAATGACTAGGAGGCAGTAAAATTGCTCCCTGGATAATGTGCTGAAGTTAGGAAGGTCTGAATTCAAATACAGCCTCAGATACTTTCAGATACTTAGTAGCTGTGTAATCCTGGGCAAGTCACTTAACCTCTCTTTGTCTTAATTCGTTGCAGAGGGAAATGGCAAGCCACTCCACTATCTTTGAAAAGAAAACCCCATGGACAGAATGCTGTAGTTATTCTGACTCTAGTCATTTAACCAAATGCAGATCCCTAAAATTATGCAATGTTTGGTCTACATCTCTGTCCACATGTACAACATGAGAGAGTTTGTCAAATATTTTGCTAAAATTAAAGTATGCATTATTTCCCTACTCTACTGACATATTTTTGCCAAAAACAAATGTCAATTAGGTAATTCTGATATAAGTATCATATGATAAAAGTGGAATGAAAATGACATGAAGTATATCATACAGATTTTCTGTGTTAACATCAACCTTTTGTAAGTCTTTACAAACCATTCTCTTTGTGTATTAATGTATTCTATGTTTTTGCTAGGAGTCAAGGTCAAGTTTACTGGTCTGCAGATTGCAGACTTCACTCTCTTCCTTAAAGGAGATGTCCAAATTTTTGAAATCCCTTGTTGCTATATGGCTATGAAGGCATTAAATATATTAAAGGCATTATTTTAACATATCTGACATATATTAAAATTAAATTAATTTAATTACTAAATTTAAATTTAATTATTAATTAAATTAAAAATTAAATTAAATTTAATTATTAAATTAATTTAATAATTGAAATCCGGCATGGTCTGTAAGTATTCTAAGTAGCTTGGTATTAGACCAATATTTTTCTTAAGTCTAATTTTCAGTGTGGCACTGAACCAAATTAACGAAGTCATATGCAGTCATTTGCCCATGACTTGAAGCGTATCTTTATCAGGGCAATACAGATCTTAATCTTAAATAGCTGCCTCAGTAACTTGTGATGGTGTCATTAGTCTGTTCAGATTGGAGAGATTCCCAGATTGTCTAAAATATTCTGTACTGAGAGTCTTTGGTCATATTTCTGAATTTGTAGTTCATTAAAACCCTTAGCTCATTCTTTTAGACAAACAGATAATCACACAAAGGACGTACTGAAATTCATTTTTTTAAAGTCTTGAGTTCTCATTATTTTCTGGAAATATAACAAAATATTACCTTAGTTGTTATAGAATTATTATTTTTTTACTAGGAAATCTGCCTTTGTTTTGGGTAAACATCAAGAACAGCTAATATAAATGAAGAATATTTCAGTCAAGAAGTAATAAATGTATTTATTAAACATCATGAAGTTACTAAGAATATACTTTAATGGAGAGAAGAACTTTCCTTATGCTGTGTGCACAAATTCAAATTTTATGGAGCAGATTTTCTTATACTTAACTGCTATTCGTAGATAATAAGCCTCTGTTTATAGCAATACTATAAGAATCATGGTGAGGAGGAGGAGAATACATATGCATGAAGTATGACATAACTCAAGTTTACAGGAAATTCAGTGAGAGATCAACTGCAAATATATTTCCTTACTTGTTTTTCTTATTTTGGTCATGTCACCTTATAGATTGAAACTTTTCAGAATGATTTCAGAGTGGGAAGAGCTCTTCATAGATTGTGAACACTATTGAGTAGGAATAGAAAACATAAACCTTTTCGTCACATAGGCTTATTCACATGAAGAAGAGAAGCTAATCATTTCTTAATGAAGTAATGAAAAAACTATTCAAGAAAATAATTTAAGGGAAAAAATAATCTTCACAGAATAATATTTGGGATTCAAAATTAGATGCTGCATGGGCAAAAGTTTTAGAATGTAGGTAATAAATTTTCATCACTACTCTCATCCCTAATTTTAGTCTCTCCCATCTATTGGCAGAGTAGAAGGAAACAATGTGGCTGAGCTGTTGTTCATAACTCCTCCAACGAGATCTATAACATGTGTTGAAACTAATATTGAATGAGAAATAGAAACAAACAAACAACAAATATTGAGTCCTTTGACTAAGGTTACACAGGTAGAGAGACAGAAAGGACTACAAGCACTGGGGACAACTCAGGCAATAGCACTGGCAGGGAGAACTGAAGAGGCTCTATATCAGCACAAAAGCTAGTTCTAGATTCATAATAGGGCACTGCAATGGGAACATTTGCCAAATTACAGTGTTGTTACTAAATATCCTATCCTGGGTCACAAGTCTAAGGTAGAAGTGCATATGGCAGTGTGGTGGTTGTGCATTACATTTCCCAGTTGGGGAGGCCCTGGGTGGTGTATTTAAAAAGCAGAAAATTCAGAAACCAGTTGCAAAATTGGTGTGGCTTAGACCCCAAATGAGAGCAAAGGCTCACTTCCAGTATCTAGCCTAGCCTGAAGAGAAGTAACCAAGGAAGGAATCTTAGCACAAAGAAGATCCTACAATTCTGCCACACTGAACTAACAGAACTTTCCAGTTGGCTAATAGTGACAAAGTCCAGAAGAAGTACAGTCTTGGAAATACTCAAACCCATGTCAAGAGCTTGCAAACCTCAGTCCAAGAGGGCAGAAATCAGATTTTTCCCTGAATCAGACCCCTTTGGTAACACTGAAAGAGAATCTATAGTAACACAACTCTCAATATACCAAGGAAAAAGCAACAGGATGAATTCAGACCTTTCTTCCAAAAGTACAGTAGAATATCATGTGCTTTATTGAGAAATTTTCTCATAGTTTTAGTTAAATACCCTTAACATCAAATCCAAAGAAAAGAATGGTCTGAAAGATGGGGGATAAAAAGAACCACCCCATAATAACATATTAATGATGGAAAAGCTGCTCAATACACAAGTAGAGGAAAAAAAAGAGAATGACTCCAAAATATCTAGGAGGAGTGCCTCAGAGAAAAACATAACTTGGACAAAAATTTAACTAGAATTCCTGTAAGAGATGAAGCACGAATTCTGTTTGATGTTTTTAAGTGTTAAAATGGTTTTAAAAGTGGAATGAGAGTGTTTGAGGCAAAATAAATTGGAAAAATGAATTATGGAAGAAAGAATTGGAAAGTGAATTAACATCTGGGCATGAGAAGTACACAACCTTGTCACAGCAAGACACTCCCTGAAAGTTCAAATGGACAGAAGTAGAAGTGAATAATTCCATAAGGCAAAAAAAAAATGTTAAAATCAATCTTAAAAACTGAAAAAATAAAATGCAAAATAGCTCATATAAAAAACAAATGACATGGCAAGCTGATCAAGGGAAAAAAATAAGTGGACCCTGAACACCATGACCAAAAAATGAGCCTTCATGCACTAGTTCAATAAATCTTAAAAGAAAACTGCCTAGATCTTTTAAAACCAATCACAATGCACAGAGAAAATAGAAAGAATTCACTGAATGCCTTCTGAAAGAAAATCCACAATAAAGTAGTCAGTAACAGTAGACAAAAACCAAAAATTCCAGGTCAAAGAAAAATAGTCCAAGCAGACATAAAACAAAGAATTCAAGGATCAAGGGAGCACAGTGAAGATCACAGATTATTTGGTCATCACCACTATATGGTAGGAGATAAATCAAAATATTATATTCTGGAAGACAAAGGTTGCAGCTGAGAATAATTTATCCAGAAAAACTGAATATAATATGATGGAGAAAAATAGACCTTTAATGGAATAAAAAACTTCCAAGTATTCCTGATGAAAACACCAGAACTATAGCAAAACTTTTAATTTCAAACATGGGAGTGAAGAGAAGCACAGAATGAAAAACGTGAATGAACTTTTTGCATGAAAATATGTAGAGATGACACGTGTCCCCTGCGAAGCCCGTCATCATCAAGGTTCAGACACAGAATTACAAGACCTGGAAAAGATTCTGCTGTGTTCTGATGATGTGAAGAGCAGAATGGAAAGAAAGGAGGAGAACAATTCACTTGGGAGTTGGGGGGGGGGGCGGCGCAGAATGGAAAGGAAGGCTAGAAAAATTATCTTATATAATGAGGGTATACAAGTAGAATTTAGAACATTGAGGACTATAGGGGGAAAGACTGACACCCTCATCTGAACTAAAAGGAAAGAGGAAAGGAAGGAAGAGGTAAGGAGGGGGAGGGGAAAGAGAAAGGGGAGAGAAAGAGAGAGACAGAGAGAGAGAGACAGAGACAGAGTGACAGAGAGACAGAGAGAGAGAAAAGTATGCTTCAGTCTGTATTCAGACTCTGTGGTTCTTTCTGTGGATGTGGGTAGCATTTTCCATCAGGAGCCTTTTGGAGATGTCTTAGAATCTTGCATTACTGAGAAGAGATAAGTCTGTCAAAGTTAGTCATCACACAATGTGGCTGTAATTGTGTGCAATGTTCTCCTGATTCTGTTCACCTCCTTCCAAATCATTTCATATAACTCTTTCCAGGTTTTTCTGAAATCTGCCTGGTCATAATGTTTTATAGCACAATAACATGCCATTACATTCATATACTACAACTTGTTCAGCCACTCACCAACTGATGGGCATCCCCTCAATTTCCAATTCTTGGCCACCACAAAAAGAGTTGCTATAAATGTTTGGGTACATGTAGGTCCTTTTATCATCTGTGTGATATCTTTAGGATACAGCCCTAGAAGTAGTATTGCTATGAATTTTATTATTTTTTCTAGCTCTACAAAATACTTTTTTGGTAGTTTGATTGATTCAACCCTTGAAGCCATATAGTGCTATTAGGGGAAAAAATAAACAAAACAACCCTCCCACCTCTCCCTTTACCCCCCCACCAACAAAAAAAATAGCTTTGCCTTTATGAAGCTTTATCAGTAAAGTCATGTCTCTGATTTTTAATATACCAGAAGAAAACATGTATTTCTGCTTTCACTGACTGTGTGGATCACAACAGAATGTGTTAAGTACCTAAAGAGATGGGAATACTAGACCATTTTACCTGTCTCTTAAGGAACCTGTATGTGGGCCAAGAAGCAATAGTTAGAACTGAACATGAAGTAACTGATTGGTTTAAGATTGTACAACGAGGCTGTATATTATCACCTCATTTAATTTATATGTGGAGTACGTCATGCAAAATGCCAGGTTGGATGAATCAAAAATTGGAATGAAAGTTTCCAGAAGAAATCTTAATCGCAGATATACAGATCTTACCACTTTGCTGGCAAAAGTGAAGAGGAATTAAGATTCCTGCTGAGGGTGACAGAGGAGAGTGTAAAAGCAGTCCTGAAGCTTAACACAAAACAAATAAACAACTATGATCTCTGGAACTGTTATAATCACTTCCTGGCAAAGAGGGAGAAGAAATGAAAGCAGTGTCAGATTTTATATTCGTAGGCTCAAAGATTACTACAGGCAGCAACTGGAGCCATGAAATTAAAAGACTTTGGAAGGAAAGCTATGGCCAACACTCTGAAACATGCAATGGGCATATGTCACCAGACTCTGCCCTGGTTTCTCTCTAAATATTATTTCAGTTGATGATCTCATTAACTCTCATGGATTCAATTATCATCTTGATATAGATGATTCTTAGATCTGTTTATCCAGCCCTGATCTCTAACCTCATATCTCTATTACATCTTGACCAAAATATCCCATAGATGCCTTAAGCTTAATGTGTCCAAAAATAGACTCATTATCTATCTTTACCTTAACAGCTTCCCTTCTTCCTAACTTCTACACCACTATGAAGCAACCACCCAGTTGCTTGAGCTTGAAAACTGTGTCATCCTCAAATCCTCTCTCTCTCTTACCACTCTCATATACAAATGTAATATTGTGCAATGTGTGCAATTATGTTGCAAAGTCCTGTCAATTCTATGTTCCCTTTCTAAATATCTCTTGTATAGTTTCCATTCTCTTTTGACACTGCCACTAGCCTACTGCAGAAACTCATGCTTAGGTAGTACAATGGCTCTTTCATTATTCTCTCAGTCTCATATTTTTCCCTATTCCATCTTCCACTGAGCTATCAGAGTAAATGCCCTGAAGGACAGCTCTGACTGAGTGAATGGAAAGCCAACAAGCTTGGGCCTGCACTTTAGAAAAATCGTTCTGGTGACAGAATGGAGGACAGATTGAAGTGGTGAAGTGGTAGGCAGACCACCACCAGCAGTAGAGTTATTTCAATAGTGGGCCTTATGTCATAGATATAATTTACGAGTTAATAATAAGATTAGCAACATTTACATTTCAGTCTAGGCAGGCTCAAAAAGCAAGGCACAAACTAACCAAGATGATACATCAAAAGCCAGATGAATAGGAAAGAAACTTGAAATTTTTCTCATACAAAGGGGCAAATGAGTACACTTTCTCCACCTGCTTACTGGATATTTCAAACGGGAAACCCCACAGGCATTTTAAACTTAATATGTCCAAAACTGAACTCATTGTTTCCCCTTTCTGTTATATTTCTTTCCCCTCCCAAACTTCCCTACTTATGTTGATGGCACCAACACCCTATTAATCATGAAATTTTGCAATTTGGGTTTAATCTTGACTCTTTACTCAACCTCATCCACCACGTCCAAATTTTACCAAATGTTTGTGTTAAAACTTTCACAAGCTCTCTGACGTGCATCCCTTCTTCAGTACCCTGATTCAGTCCCTCATCACTTTCTCATTGAAACAACATCCTAATTGGTCTGTGTACCTCCTTTTTCTCTCCTCTAATCTATCTGCCACACAGTTATCAAAGTATCACCTTCCTCAATAGAATGCAAGGTCCTTGAAGGTAGGACAGTATCCAGCATATCCCAGGCATTTAAGAAGTGTTGTTTTTTTATTTTTTTTTTGGTTGGCTGATATTCACTGGAAGCATCTCTTGTAGCTCTATCTGGATCTCTCACATCATTGAGCCATATAAAGTAGGTGAGACTGTTCAGCTAGATTTATTAATGATCGAGGATATTTCTTTCTTCATTCAAGATCACTTTGTTTCACTATCTGTGGCTAAGTTCACACCATTAGTTAGGTTTAGATTTCTCTTGGTAAAGGTTGGGGAGACAAGGATGTTCAAGTTCCTTTTCAGCTTAGTGAGTTAGCTTGTCCCATGTTCTTCCTCCAAAATGATTTTCTTTTTGAGTCCCATATCTTTTGAGCATAAAGGCACTGGCATCATGGTTACAGTGAAGCACTTCTAGCCCAAATCTTGATGCTATTATTTATAGCACACAACTTGGGCTATATGAAACACTCAATTAATCTTTTCTGAGTTTCAATGAATGATTGAATGATTCTATTTTATGAGAAGTGAAGATAGTTTTAAATTATTAAAGTCCTATAGATTACAAATACCCAGAGGTAAAGAACCAATTAATACAACAAATGTTTTTAGTCTCACAAAGAACTGAGGACTGGAGTGTGCCCTCATTACAGAAAATCCTACAGACAATTCTTTCCTGTCTTCTCCAAGAGCGACTTTGATTCCTACCAGCAGGAAAGGCAGGGATTTGGGCCCAGAAGCTAACCACTCTGTTCTCCTCAGAGAATACACACTATGCTATAGTCTGTAGTTTTTAGGTTCAAGATGAGCTATTTCTGATTCATCTACCACCAAATGTGAGTTCCACCATCAACACTCACAGCAAATAAACTCATTTATCCAAAATGACAATGTAACAAATCAGAGATGAAAAACAGATAAGAACATAAACCAGACAATATACTCAGTGAGTTTTCCCATTGGGTGTAAAATATCTCAATTAACTGAAGAGAATGTTTGCCTGATATCACCAAGGGGAAATTCCTCAAAGTCTCCAATGTGGTAAACTAAGGTGGGGGAGAAGTAGTGATATGATCAATGTGCCAATTATTCTACATGTTAGCTTGTCCCCAGTCTTTCTCCTCAAGGTATTGAAGAGTCTTGAACTACATCTTCTCTTTCAAAACTGGAGGCCAGAAGATGATGATCTCTCCTCTTCCAAGCTCTTACCATTCACACAAGCATAATACAGTGAACAATTAATCTCTACTAGTAAGGAGAGATCCATGTCAATGAACTTTGAGGTGACAGTTATATTGTAAATTGCATGAAGATAGACTATGCTTGTCATAAATTTTGTATCTGCCCTAGCACTTAGGACATTGTTCTGCATACAAAAGGTGCTTAATAAATATTCATTGTGTAGTTAGGAGGGAAGAAAACTCAGATGTTATTTAGTCCAATCATACCTGAAAAGAAGATTCTTCTAAACTTTCCATGTTCATCAGCCATCTTTTATTCCAAATCTCCAGAAATACATTGATGAATGAAGACAATGCTGGCCTTGCAATCCTCTTTAAGTGAAAGTTTCAGTTTCCTCCTCTGTAAAATGGGAATAATAATAGCACTGATCTTCCAGAGTTGTTGGGAGGATAAAATGTAGTAATATTTGTAAAGTGCTTTGCAAACTATAAAAGTTATATGAATATAAACATTATTATTGTTGTTATTGTTATCTCTACTTTTTTGAGTAGTACTTTGCATTTGCATTGGGACCAAACTTAAATTTCATTTGGATTCTTCTCATTTTTAAAATCTTTTGTGATCCTGTATATGGGTTCCTCTGTATATATTTATGTCTATGTTGTGTCCTCTCTTCGACTGCAAGTTCCTTGAGGGCAGGGATTCTCTTTTGCTTCTTTTTGTACACTTACCATCACTTACCACAGTGTCTGGCACATAGTAGACACTTAATAAATGTTAAATGAATGATCTGTATTTCTATTTAATTTATCCCTAGTTGTCCAGTGTGGTGATTTGATTATCTATAGAATTCTTCTCATATCATATATTATTATATATTATATTATATTCTTTTAGGCTGTAGTAAACAGAAGAATTGACTTAGAAAAAGGAAGACAGGGGTGCAGATTATACCTTACCAAATGTTGACCCTGGGCAAGTTACTTGACAGAAATTAACTGTAATTTCCCAATCTATAAAACGGGGTGGAAAACAGTGCTTAAGAATCAAGTAGGGTAATGTGTGTATTTTGTAAACCTTATATTATTACAAATAAATGTTTGGTATAACAGCAACAAGGAAGAGAAAGATAAAAGATGGAGGAAATAAAATAAAGAATTCACTACCAATCTGAGACCTGTGATAGCAGACAGAATCAGATAGTCTGCAGTAACTTGATCTTAGTCATCAATGCTTTTCTCTCTCATATCTGTATTTTGGTCCAGCTCTCTGATTTTATTGCTACAGCAAACATCAGTGAGTACAATTCTCCTGCTAATGTAGATCAAGTATTATTCTACTAATCATCTTAGAAAATTACCTAAAAAATTTGTCCATAATATCACATAGCCAGCATATGCCAAACATGAGGTTTGAACAGAGGTCTTGTCACTTCAAGACTAGCTCTTTATACAATGTGTCCCACTGCCTCTCATGCATATTTATATTCATACACACACACACACACACACACACACACACACACACACACACACATACATATACATTGTGAAAAATATTTTTTCTTAGTAATCAGTATCTTGGAGACTCAGAGCTTTCCCCCATCCCTAGACCCCTTCTGTAAAGTTCTTCAGAAGGACATTACTAATAATGAGATTTCATTAAGTTTTATTCTGGTCAAACCCCCAACCCAACCCTGAATTGATTTAATCAAAGTTATGGAAGCTCCACTGTGTTCTGCTCAGGTTTGAGTGGAGAGAGATTCTTCTGCCTAGATAGCCCAAGGCTGAGAAAAGTCTGCTATGGTTGGAGGGCGGTCTCATAAACAAGTATTTCCTATGGGGTGAGATCAGACCCTATTGTAAAGTTATATAAAGTGAGGACCCCAATACCTAAATAGAGGCAATTCTGGACTAGGGAGGTAGAGTTCCAGACTGTAACTCTCATATAATGCATGTGTGTCACTAGCCTAAGAGAGATTAAAAACCTGGACACAACCTACATTCATTCGTCTTAGAGCAAACTCTGCAGAGATTGACATGTAATGGTGCCACATGATTCAGAATAACACCGAAATCTGAGACTGGACTTTCTTCCCCCAACAATGAGGGAATCAAGTGCCCACAGGACTTTCTTCTCCTGAAGTCCCAGTCCTGACAGGTAGGTGAATCTTGTCCCAAAACCTCTGCTCCTATCTCTCAGACTCCCTGCATTTGATTGCAGTCTGCTTTTCTCTCCAAGCCTGTTCTGGGGTGTGGAGGAATCAAGACAGGTCTCCTCTGAAAGGAGGAGACCTTATATATATATATATATATATATATATATATATATATATATATATATATATATATATATATATATATATATATATATATATATATATATATATATATATATATAATTTGGCTATGGCTCAGTCAGAGTAAATTCGCATGTGATAATCTGCATTGTAATATAGTGGAACTAAATTTAGTGGAACTAAAATAACTCTGGATTTTGACCAGTCTAAAAAATTAAAAATAAAATTCTAATTCTAAATCAATTTATTTTAAAAACAAACTAAGCCTAAAAAGCCAACAAGAAAATTAGATTCGCATCCACTCAGTCTTGTTATTTTGTCTGTCTGTATCTCTTTGTAAGATAACTGTTATATTTGTACTGAAAGATTTAGAATGCAGTCAGAAAAACTTCTAAGTTCTGTAAATAGAGAGAACACTGGAAAAGAATTCCCACATTAGGCTTTAAGCAGGAGATAAAGACTTTTTTTACGGGGGAGGGGTCCCAACACTGGCCAAGATGGGGTTACAAGAATAAAATTAGATAATAAATAATGGAATGGAAAAAGCAAAATAATACTCTCCCAGGAGTTATGTATGTCCCATCTTCTTTTAAATGGTGTTCTATTATTAATTCCTTCAGTGGAATCTCATCCTCCTAATGAGGGAATGAACTAATGTAAGGTATAAAAATGGAGTCCTAATTTTTCTATTTTTTTTTAATTTGAGTTTCACAAATATATCAACATAACAATTGTCCAAGGTTCCAAATTTTAATTTTATAATAATAGAGATATGTGTTAAGTTGACTTTCATTATTTGACATGGTAATTTAAAATCCTGTTAAGATCAATTTTGTAGGAAATTTTAACAAGTAAGAACATCTCTATGTCTTAAAGAAGACAGTCTGCTGCAGACTACTTAAACCACATTCTGAGTGGAAAACTTGATCAGATGATGTCCTGAAAACCAGACAGCTGTATAACATGAGATTTCTGAGCCTTAAATGGACAATTTTATTCATTGTTTACCTTTTCCTTTTGAGTCTTTTTATCTGTAAGGTCTACTTACTAAAAATGGGACTGTTTCCTTAATTTTGTCAATGAGTCAATCAATTTCTCCTCTTTTCCCTTTCCCCCCTCCCATATCATTACTCATCATAAATCTCAAAGCACTTCATAAAATTGTTAACTGTATCACTTAGTGATTCATTGAGAAAGCTAGACCTCAAATTAAAATTAGATGGGGGAATGTGAAAAATGATTTTTCTTATCTTAAAGGCTCAGAGCTTCCCCCCATACAGACCTTTTCTCTAAAGTCCTTCAGAAGGACATTTCTGATAATGCAGTTGTATCTTATTGATTCTTATCCTGGTCAAATCTCAACCCAAGCCTGAATTAATTTAATCAAAGGTATGGAAGCTCCATTGTGTTGTGCTCAGGCATGGCTGAGACAGATTCTTCTGCTTAGATAATCTAAGTCTGGGAGTGGTCTGCTATGTTGGGGGGGGTGGTCTGATAAGAAAAGGCAGGGGGTAAAACAATAATGAGATGGTATAAACTCCTGTTGAAAAGATACATTAACTGGGCACTCCAAACATCACATAGAGGCAATTCTGAATTGGCTTTCTTGGGGGAGGGAGCGGGACTGTAACTCCCATGCAATGCATCCACGTGTGTCTAACGAGAGAAATTAAAAATGTGGACAATCTAATCCTGTTTGTCTTTTCTTAGGGCAAACTCTGAGGAGGCTGACATCGTATATGTTATATAACCCATATGGTTGATTGTTGTCCTTCGTCTTCAAAGAGGACCAAAATGACATTACCATGATAAAGTGAAATTTCAGTGTGTCCATCTGTGGCTGATCAGACCAATATGAGCTTGGAATGCTCTACCACAGGTTGGGCAGATAGTCCGTGTGAATATTTGGGGTCAATATCCCAGATTTGTGCATCCTGCATTTACTTTGTGCTGTCTCAATTTTGCTTTGCTCAAAGAGCATAGCACCCCTTCTGATGTGGACATGCCATGCTGAGCAGTTTTGTGCCAGTGTCTCCCATGTTGCACATCCAAATCTGAAGTTCTTGAAAGAGACCTCAAGAGTGTCCTCGTATCGTTTCTTCTGACCACCATGTGATCACCTGCATCATGTGAGTTCTCCATTAAACACTCTTTTTGGCAAGCATATATTTTGCATTTGAACAACAAAGCAAGCCCATCAGAGTTGTGCCTCTCTGAAGCACAGTTCGAATATTTGAGCAAGGACTTCAGTGTCTGGTACCTTATCCTGCCAGATGATCCTCAGAATATTCCTAAAACAGTTCAGATGGAAGCGATTCAGTTTCCTAGCATGGTGCTGGTAGACTGTCCATATTTCACAAGCATATAATAGTGAGGTCAGCACAACGACTCTGAAGACGTTCAGTTTGGTAGTCTAATACCTCTTCTCTCCCAAACTTTTCTTACACTTATGCATATGCATACATATACACAAACACACACACACACACACACACACACACACATATATATATAGTATTGGCAAGTGTAGGTGTTTGTGTATGTGTGTGTGTGTGTGTACATATTGTCTCTCCAGTGTGAACAATATAGGATACATTCAAAACAATATCTTTCAATGAAAGAGCAGTGCATTGAGACAATTTTGCCTGTTTCAAGGGGAAAAAATTATGGTAATTTGAAGGTTAGTTCTAAATAAATTACTTTGACATAATTTGAACACCTTAATTGTCAACCTTTTTTTTAAATTAGATTCAGTAATGAAATGTAACTGTAATCAGTGGAAATCAATTTTTACTTTTAAAATGTTATCTTAATTGCTTGTCACCACATGTTCTCAGTGGTGGAAGGAAAATAAAATAATATTTATTTGTGAATTATTCAGCAATAAAAGTATCTTTCATAATAAGATCAGAATACTAGTTATGTGTGTTGGTGATTGGGAGAATGCTACGTTAAGTTCTTGTTTATACCTAGCTAAGCATTTAGCTTAGGGGAATCTGTTTATGTTATAAGAATTTAGCTAAGAAACAATTTCTGTTGGTGATGTTTTTAGAGTTTAAATGGTATGTTTGACCCTGGTAACAGAATATATGTCTGTTTTTTTACCACCAGCCTAGCTAAATTCAGAGAATCTTGTTATTAGTACGATGACTATAGGATGATTTTTTGGAGGAGGGTGTACCAGTTGCTGATGAAAACCATCTACTAAATTATAAAGTAACTCTTTTCATTTATTCTAATTAACAGTAATACCTGGAGGCAGTAAGCAGGTTCCACTTTGATTCCTAGGGAAAGCTACCCTGAATTCAAGTTAATGTATTCAAATGATCTCTAATGTACTTTTCCGAGTTAGTCAATGGATCAACTTAGTTCAAAGAAAAGGCAATTAATGAAACTGCAGTATAAGGCAGCAGATCTGCTCTCCCCTAATTTTGACAGTTGTAAGGTGGCATACTTTCCAAGAGCATACTGAGACACCAAAGATAGAAGGGCCCTTGCCAGTTTGGTTATTTCGGGTTTAGGTTTAATGGAGTTAAATGGGGGAGTTTACTCATAAGAGACTATTGTCCTGAATGACAAACAGGACAAAGGAACATGGTGTGTCAACCCCAGACCAGGCCAGATATTACATAGAAAAAAAGAACAAAAAACAAGGCATGGTGCCAGGAAAGGCCCAGGTTTCTGGGGAAATATTCCCATAAGATAGTTTGAGCTTCTTTTGTTGCTTACACTTGCTCAAAGTAGTTTAGATTCTTCTGTGGAGTCATAGTTTGCAACCTCAGCAAGGCTATCACTATACATGTAATAAGAAAAGTAGTAAGAAAACATATCCCCAAGAAATAATACACTGCATATGAAGATATTATTCTTCCAGTAAATTGATAGGGGCTCTCTGGAGTCATCTTCTCTACCATCACCCAAGTCTCTCAAGACCCCAAACCTTTGGTTTTCCATACAAATGAAGCAGAGGCAAACTTCAAAGGAACAAACAAATCTTTAGATGGGAAGGAAGGTCAACATCTTCTTTCAGTGTTACCCTATTCTCTTCCTTGTGTTTCTGACCCAAATAAAATTTTCCTAGTCTTAAAACTCTCCCTTCTCCCTTCAGTCTTATTCATGTCTTTTGTTTTGATATAATAATCACTTCTTATTTTTGTCACAGTTTCATTGATGATATTTTATCTTTACATTACTTACATTTATGGAGAACTCTTTTGTCGTGAGATAAAATAATTACATAAAACTAATACAGTGATCTCAGTCTGAAAGTGCATGTAAAATTGCACACTTCTGTCATCTTCACCACTCTATATTTTAAGTGAACAGAATTTATTTTGTCTCCCTCCCACCCTTACCTTATTTGAAAATAAAAAGGAAAAAGAAATAATCTTGTATATGCATTATCAGTCATAACAGATATGTATAGTCAAGTGAAAAAATTTCCACCAACAGCTGTATAGAAAAATACATTTATCTCATTTCACACTCTAAATCCATCAATTCTCTGTAATAGATGGCATATTTTATCATCAATCCTCCAAAATCATGAATGACTATTTTATTTATTACAGTTTTTAAAACTCTGAGTGATTTGCTTTTCCAATGTTGTTGTCATCACATAAATCATTCTCCTGGTTCTGCTTACTTTTACTTTGCATCAGTTCATATAAGTCTTCCCATGTCATTTCCTAAAATGCTTTCTCCCCTTTTGAACCCTTCTTATGACAGATAAAAAGGATGAATCAGAAAGACAATATCACTATGTCAGAAGGTATATGCATCGTTCCCCAATCCATTTTCCCCTAACTCATTGCTGAGGATTTGATTTGCCATCTGCAGACATGGGTTAGGACTGACCATAACAATTAATAATTCAGCCTTTGAGTGTTATTTTTATTTGCATTGTTATGGTCATTGTCTTTGCAGTTATAGAGATTCTACTTACTCACTCAGCATTGGCTAATGCAGATATTTCCTTGCTTTGTTAAATTGCTTACATCCATTGCTTTTTATTATTAAATAATACTAAGTTATATTCATACACTGCATTTTGTTTAGATATTCTTCTGCTGTTTGGCTCCCATTTTATTTTTATTTTATCTATCATAAAAAGTACTGTAATGAATATTTTGTTATCTCAGTAGTCTTTCTTTGACCCTTTTGAAATACGTGCCTAGCAATAGGGTCAAAGGAACACATTAGAACCTTAAAAAAAACCAAAACAAAAAAAACAAAACTATAATTCCAAATTGGTTTCCCAGATAGTTTGGACTGATTCACATCTTCAACAATAATTTAATAGTATGCTTGTTATTTCACAGCCTTCTTACAATGAACATTTTGTGGGTAATGAGAGACATAGCTAATAAGTCCAAGCCCTTAAAAATATATATGCATCTATTTTCCTATCTTGTTCCAGTCCCAACAATGATGTGGAAAGTAGCAGCAAGCTGGTTTCCAGCCATTAGTGATTGAGAGGTTGCTAAAAATGTAGTAATAAAGTCTTCTAACTGATTTCAAAGCTCAAAGAATTGACGACTTAGGTTGATGATCAGTAAATTCTGATTTCACAGATAGTTCTTCTTCCTGCTGTCAACTAGAGAAAGGATCTGTCTGATTTGATAGAATGTAGTAGGTAAGCAAGAGAGGTTGTCCTCTCTCCCACTCAACTAACATGTGTCAAGGATAATACATAGCTCTATTTCATTCACATTTATTTTTTTTTACTGATCTTTATTGAATGGGTATTGGGTAGGGAGGGAGTCCAGCTGACCAGGACATCCGTCAAAGCCATCAGAGGTCCCCCTGGTGAATGGAGCTAGAGTGATAGTTGCACTAGGCAATGACAAAAAAAGTATGTATAGATGGATATGTAAAGGCAGTGGTGGCTATAGGAATCATTTTCCCTAGTAATTGAATGCTGACTATGAACTCTGGAAAGCTATTGATCCAAGGATCACAGCAGAAGGTTATACCTAAGAAGAAATTCATTAGGACAACCCAGAGGGAGATCCCAGAGCTAAGAGTCTTGAAGTACCCCCTTGGTTTCACATGATCTCTGCACATAAAACCAACTATCATTGTGTTTTGACCTCATTCTTCTCAAGAAAATTTTGCATCCAAGACAAGAGTGAGCCCCAGTATGAGAGAGACTGTTTTTTAATTACTGTTCTTGATATTAATACCTTAGTAAATATCCTTACTCTTTTCCAAAAGTTTAACTGTTTGATAATGGAAAGTAGGGTGGATAAGAGCTCTTGAGCAATCAGTACTAGAAACCTAGGTGCACATAAACCTAAGGGAAGAAATCAACTCTTCAGTAGCCAAGCTTGCCTATAATTGGGAGTTGAGAGAGTGAGCCAGAGGTGACTATCTAGTGTTTTAACACCTCTGTCAATTTGATACATGTGAGGTAATGACATAGAGATATTTTAATTTGAATATCCCTTATGAGAAGTGATTTGCTTTATTTTATTTTTTTTTAAATTTGTGGAATATACGAAGCATTTTCATAACATAGTACAATAAAAATGATGATGATTATACATGAAATTGCAAAACTACTATGCACAACCTGCTATTCCTCTCAAATATATAACAAAATTACCATGTAAATTTCTTTTTTCCCTCTTTTTCTTCCCTCCTTCTCATCCTAAAGATGGCAACTATTAGACACAAATAGTTATATATGTGTATGTGAGTGTATGTATATACACATAATTATTTTATCCATACTTCTATTTATCAGTTCTTTCTCTGGATGCAGATAGTGCCTTTTTTCATATGTCCTTTATAGTTAATTTGGATATTTATAACAAAAAAATACTTGTTTGCTCAAAGGCATTCTCAAGCAAAATTGCTGTTTCACTCTTCATAATTCCATGCAAATCTTCCTCTGCTTTTCTAAAATCATTGAGTTCATCATTTCTTATAGCACAGTAATATTTCATCATAATCATATACAACAATATGTTCAGTAATTCCCCAATTGATGGGCAAGGGATAGAGTAAATTAAGGTGTAAAATGGATAATTTCAATTACATTAAATTAAAAAGTTTTTGTATGAATAAAACAAATTATAAGTGATTTTGGAATTTTTTAGGCAGTGGTTGATGGATTTACAAGTTATTTAATATGTGTTTATTAATATTTTCAATATACATATTTTTAAATTAAAAATATCCCTACTCATATCCATTTTATTCACTTATTAACCCTTGATCTTTTGATCAATGACTTAAATATTTGTGCACATCCCTTACGTATATATGTATATACACATATAGATAGATAGATAGATAGATATAGGTATCATGTTTTTATCACAAATATTTAAGACAAATTTCTCTCCACTTCCCCTGACACAGAATGAAATGATTTTTGTTAAATACCTTTTTGAAAGTTTCAAATTTTATCTAATGGAACTACTAAGATGTAGTTTAACAGTCACTTAATTTTGCAACCTTGGAGATGTGATTTATAAATTCTGATGTTACAGCCTTATAGCAGAAACATATGACCTTCTAACTGTTCTCCTATGTATACTTTAAAAAAAAAAAAAGATTATTCTGACCTCTGTTGTGAAATTTTCTTTTATTGATGTAAAACAACATGGTACTCAAAATTCTTCTTTTTCCTAAGATTCATCAGAGTAATCATACACAAAATGTTCTCTGAAGATGTCCTAATTACTCTCTGCTGCTAGGCAAAATTATTAACTTTTTCTTTTCAGTAAATTGAACATACAGTTATTTCTTCAGCTAAGGAATCCATCCAGAGATATTTAACAGTGAATTAACTCAGAAACTACTTGCTATGTATAACATTTCATTATTTATTAGGCTATATATGGCACAATTTGAGTATGGTATATATGGATATGTTCGACTTTGAGTCTAATTTCAGTATTAGTTAGCAATCCTTTCTTAGCTTCTACCATCCCAGAAATAAATATCTTAAGCATAATTGCAGTACATTTTAATGTGTATTAAAGTAGGATACTTTGAATGAAAGAGTCATTTTCTGCCTGTGTCACAAAGCTTAAGTCTTCTTAATAATATTGAGGTAGTTTGTAAGCACCAGCTCAAACACAGTGGAAAACACAAACACACACACACACACACACACACAAACACAAAGTAAAGTCAGTGTGGCAACAATAGCACAATAATGCTATTTGCAAATAACATTTCTTTGTAGAGATGGACATGTAGTCTTGCCAGATGGTAGTGGGGTTATGTGGTTTAATGTGATTATTCTTAAAATACTACATTCTAAATTAATATCCATGAGGCTCAGCTCCAATAATAGTATTCTCTTGATTAAAAGGGTTGATGGTTTCCCACTAATTATTGCATAAAATATAAACCCCTCAGCATGACCTCTAGAGATATCCACACTCCAGCTCCCACCTATCATTCTGCACTTATGTAATATTACTCACATTCAAACCAATATGGCTTATTAACCATTCCCTGAACTGGATATTCTATCCTCCACTTCCATATTTCCCCATAGTTTTTCAGTACAAGTAGTTTCCATCTTCCTCATCATCATCCTTTTTTACTTCTATCTGTCTTAGAATTCCTAGCTTCTTCCAAGACACAGGGACAACCCATTTCATCCCCAAACCAGTTATCATTGCCCCCACTCCTTGTGTTATATAGTGCTTATTGCCATATCACCCAAGTGTATCACCCAAGGAGAATAAGCATCTTGATACCAGGGACTGATTTTTGACTTTTTTTATCCCCATTACCTTGCTTATTACGTTTGGACATTGTACATAGTCAATGAATGTTTGATACTTATTCAATTTAATCCAGTGGAATTAAATTCATTTTCTTGGCAAGTAAAACAACACAAGCTACTACCATCTAGTAATTCTGTCCATTCTCAATAATTACAGTCTCCACTACAAGTTCTTTTAACATCCTGCTCCTACCCTGAATTCAAGGAAATAAAGTTATTTTTTTCTTGGATGAAATATCAATTGACCAATCAATACATATTTGTTGCTTATTTATCACAAGCGTACTTTTTTTAAAATCTAATAAACTACCTGATTATTAATTTCCTCCTCAAACTTTTAAGAATCTATCTGCTTAATAATCCTCACTAATATGAAACAGTAGTGGCAGATTATCTTTAGGTGGTAGAAATAACCAAACAGTTCACTTCTCTCCTTAGCTCCTGCCAGAAAATGAGATTTCAAGAAAATAATAATAATCCAAAGAAAGAATAAAGGAAGTAACTTCTTATTAGTAGGTTTGGGTTCCCTTAATTGAAACCATTGAAAATGATGAGATAAATAAAATTATAACGATGGTGATGATGACGGTGATGACGTTGACAACAATAATGATGAGAATCGATTCAAAGTCCAGTCCATCAGCCACAATTTGAGATGAAATTGGCATTAGCAAAGAAGGAAACTGGTAGTAATTGTGACTTTCAAAAGGTTCTCTGGATTCCTTTATACCATTAGTGTACTTCTCATCTGACTGAAATTAAGAAATGCTGACAAACTGCTTGGGGAGAGGGGATACTATATATTAAGTTAATACAATGGCTATCATGATGCAATTGCTCATTAAAAAATCAAATAAACTGGTAAGGTGAAATTGAGTTTCAGGCTCCCCTTACTCAGAACTCCTGATGATTAGTTTGACACAGAGGACAGTGGAACATGGGATGCTCATTTTTATTCTAGTACCAAGAAAAGTAGATAATCTGGGATAAAGAAGAAACATCAATACTCTCTCTGATGGAAATGCTTCAGTGCAAATTGCACTGACCAAAACAACATTGGGAAGCTAAAAGGTCCTGGGAAATATATTGAAGATGAAACACTTTCATTATATGGTAATATTATGTCATTGAGAAATGGAAAGACATCTTGCAAGCTATAGGCAAGGGCTGGATACAGCTTTTGTATGGTATTCTCAATTACAAATTACACCATAACATTGCAGATCAATTCAGGGCAATCATAGGCAATGATTTCATTTCTAATCTCTGAAATAAGAGTAAAAATAGTGAAAGCGCTTGAATTTCCATCATCTTGTCTATTAATAGTGCTGCTATCTTGGAGGTAACAGAAGATGAGTGTCTGCCCTTCTCTAATTGACAAACGATCAAAGCATATAAACAGGCAGTTTTCAGAAGAAGAAATCAAAGCAATATAAAAACACTTGAAATTACTATTGATCAGAGAAAGACAAATTAAAACTGCTTATATGTTCTATCTCACAGCTGTCAGAAATGATAAATGCTGGTGGAGATGAGGGGAAAATAGGTGCACTAATAAGTTGTTGATGGAGTAGTGAACTGGTCCAAACATTCTGCAGAACAATTTGGAACTTGGCCAAAAAAGCTATAAAGCTGTACCTCTTCATCCAGCAAAACCAGTATATCCTAAAGAACTAAAAGAAACACAAAAAATTGCTTATTTGTATAAAAATATTCCTGGAAATTCGTTTTTAGGGGCAAATAATTGGACAATTCATCAACTGTGAAAAAGTTGTGATGTATGATTTTGATGGAGTACTACTGTGCTATGTGAAATGATAAAAGGAGTAGTTTCAGAAAAAAAAAAAAACATAACAAGTTTATATGAACTATATGTACTGATGTAAAGTGAAGTGAGAACTCCATGATCATTTTGCACTGTAACAGAAATGTTGTGATGATGATTCAACTGGAAAAGATTTGGTTACTCAGATCAATGTAATGATCCAACACAAATCACCAGTCCTTATGACAAAAAAAAATGCCACCCACCCCCAGAGAGAAGGCTGATAAACTGAGTCTAAATTTAAATATAATTTTTTCAATTTCAATATTTTTCTTGTTTTTTAAAAAATATGGCTAATAAGAAAATAAGTTCATTTTTCTTCCTCGGGAGTCAGAACGGGAGACGAAGCCGCGGTGCTTGGCGTAGGGGCCTTTGGGATCCTCCTCTTCTTCCTCCTGCGCTACCCCTCTCACCACCGAAATTACTGCTGTACATGCAGGCAACATAAACTTGAAATGGAACACTAGAAGTCTGGAGATAAGAACTCTGAGAGTTGAAAGACTTTTGGAACCTCTTGTTACTCAAATTACAACATTGTTAACCACCAGTAACAAGGGACCCTCTAACAAGAAAAGAGGTCACTCTAAGAAAGTCCACGTATTGGCTGCATCAGTTGAACAAGCAGCTGAGAATTTCTTGAAGAAGGGAGACAAAATTGCCAAGGAGAGTCAGTTTCTGAAGGAGGAACTTGTGGCTGCTGTAGATGTTTGCAAACAAGGTGATTTGATAAAGAGTGCCTCTGGAGAATTTGTAGATGACCCGTGTTCTTCAGTGAAGCAAGGCAACATGGTGTGAGCTGCCCGCTCCTTGCTGGTTGCTTATTTTGGCGGATGTGGCAATTGCTTACAAATTACTTGTTCAGCTGAAAGTTGTGGAAAATGGTATCTTACAAATTAGGAATGCAGATACAGAGCAAGATGTAGGCATAAAATATAAAGCTCTAAAACCTGAAGTGGATAAGTTGAACTTTATGGCAGCCAAAAGGCAACAGGAATTGAAAAACCATCGGGATCAAATGGCTGCAGCCAGAGGAATGCTACAGGAAAACATTCCAATATTGTATACAGCTGCTCAGGCTTGCCTTCAGCACCCTGATGTAGCTGTTTATAAAGGTAATAGGGACTAGATATACAAACAGTTGCAACAAGCTGTTGCTGGATGCTCCAAAGCAGCCCAAAACACAGTTTCTGATAATGTCTCCCAACAACAGGCTGGAGGAGGAGGAGAACCGGCCTATGCACTCAATAACTTTGATAAGTAATCATTGACCCTCTGAGCTTCAGTGAAAAGTGTTTCAGACCTTCTCTTGAGGAGCACCTGGAGAGTATTATCAGTGGAGCAGCCCTAATGACATATTCATCTTGTACTCCTAATGATCGACTGGAACGTGCTGTTGCAGAGTGCAATGTAGTTCGATAAGCCTTACAGGATCTACTTTCTGAATATATGGGGAATGCTGGACGCAAAGAAAGAAGTGATGCCCTTAATTCTATAATAGAAAAAATGACAAAAAAGACCAGGGATTTATGAAGGCTGCTAGGCAAAGCTGTCATGGACCGCGTTTCAGATTCATTCTTGGAAACGAGCGTGCCACTTTTGGTATTGATCAAGGCCGCAAAGAATGGAAATAAAAAGTAAGTTAGAATATGCAAATTTTCCGTGAACATGTTAACAAACTAATTGAGGTGGCTAACCTAGCCTGTTCTATTTCAAATAATGAAGAAGGTGTGAAGCTGGTTCGAATGTCAGTAAGCCAAGTGGAAGCCCTCTGTCCTCAGGTTATTAATGCTGCATTGACTTTAGCTGCGAAACCACAAAATAAACTGGCCCAGGAGAATATGGATCTTTTTAAAGAACAGTGGAAAAAACAAGTCTGGGTTCTCACAGATGCTGTTGATGACACAACTTCCATTGATGATTTCCTGGCTGTTTCAGAGAATCACATTTTGGAAGATGTAAACAAATGTGTGATTACTCTTCAAGAAAAGATATTAATGTTCTAGACCACACTGCTGGTGCCACTCAGTTGGGCAGGTAGAGTCATTTATGTTGTCACTTCAGAGATGGATAAGTATAAACTTGGAGTCTATACTGGAAAGTTTCTTGAGGCCACCAGACTTCTTTTTAATACAATTATGCCACGTTTTACTGAGCAAGTGGAAGCTGCTGTGGAAGCTCTCAGTTCTGATCCTGCCCAACCAATGGATGAAAATGAATTTATTGATGCCTCATGATTGGTCTATGATGGCATTTGGGACATCAGAAAAGCTATGTTGATGATAAGGACTCCTGAAGAGTTAGATGATTCTGACTTTGAGACTGAAAACTTTGATGTTAGAAGTAGAGAGGGCGGAGCCAAGATGGCGGAGTGAAAGCAAAGACTCACCTAAGCTCCTGGAAAAACTCCTCTGGATATCTCTGGGGGGAGAGTCTGACCAGACTTTGGAGGTGTAGAATCCAGTGGGAGACGGACTTTGACGGATTCGGAGCCCAGGCTGGACTGGAGGGTCCACGGGAGGGATCTGTTCCGCGGGGGTAAGAGGCCAGCGCACAGCGCAGCGCGGTCAGCGCGGCAGGGTGGAGGGGACCCGAGGGGCCCGAGAGTGGCGGGTGAGACCAGCAGAGCAGGAGATAAGCCAGGCCGAGCCAACAATATCAGCGCAACAGCCCTTGAAATCTTCAGCCTAAAGACGGGACTTCAGTGGGTCACTACTTGAAAATCCAGGAGCTGGGATGCCGGAGTGATCAGTAAGTGCTCTCCCCTCCCCTCTGATGACCGTGACAGAACAATAAAATTCTTCCCCAGATTAATCCTGGATCAGTGGGAACAGCAGAAGGGGGCGGGTGGTCTCATAACACCAGAGGCTGGAAAAGTGGCAAAGGGGGATTCTTCCTACGGTGGCGGAGGCTATCTGGAGGGACAGACGACCCAGGGCAGAGAAAATTCGCACTGAGACCCAGGCAAGCCTCAGCCCGGGAGACAAGCCCCAGGAGGGGTGGGAACACGCATTAGCCTCTAGGCGTGCCCCAGCCCTCCAGGGGAAAAGGGAAGACAATAGGGAAGCTGGGATCACCATCCCCTGACCTTGCCTTTGCCTCGGGTCAGCTGAGGAGATATCCTGAGACCAGACCACCCCTCCCACACACCTATCAAGCTAACCCCAGGGTTGATCTGGGAAACAACAACAACAACAAAAAAAAAAAAAAAAAAAAAAAGCCTGCTTTTAGCCTAGACAAACATCAACTCAACTTAAAAGATCTGTATCTTCTGAGTGAAAGAACCAAAAGCTACAACACTCAGCCAACATCATGAATCGGAAAAAGCAGATGAAAAGTGAAAAAACCATAGAATCTTTCTATGGGGATAGGGACCAAAACACAAACACCAAAGAGGTCAGAGCTGAGACTGTACTTCCATCTGAAACCTCAGATGGGACTATGAATTTCTCGCAAGCACAACTAGATTACCTGGAACGTCTGAAGAAGGATATAAAAGAAAAACTGGCCAATAATTTTAAAACTATAAAAAAAGAATTCTCTGATGAGAACATCACTCTGAAAAAGAAAATTGAAGAAATGGAAAAGGAAGTTCAAAAATTAACTGGAGAGAATAATTCCCTAAAAGGAAGAGTTAATCAAACGGAAAAGGAAACTCAAAACCTAATAGGGAAAATTGATCAGATGGAAAAGGAAACCCAAAACCTAACTGGGAAAATTGGTCGAATGGAAAAAGAAGTACAAAAATTAAATGGAGAAAATAGCTCCTTAAAGGGAAAAATTGGTCAGATGGAAAAGGAGATACAAAAGCTAACTGAAGAAAACAATACGATCAAGATTAGAATTGGGCAAGTTGAAACTAATGACTCAATGAGGCAACAAGAATCAGTCAAACAAAATCTAAAGAATGAAAAGATAGAAGAAAATGTAAAATATTTAATTGGAAAAACAACTGACCTGGAAAATAGATCCAGGAGAGAAAATCTAAGAATTATTGGCCTGCCAGAAACCCATGATGAAGAAAAGAGTCTGGACAATATCTTCCAGGAAATCATCAAGGAAAACTGCCCAGAAGTACTGGGCTCAGAGGGCAAAATAGTCATCGAAAGAATCCACCGTTCCCCACCCGAAAGGGATCCCAAACTCAAAAACCCAAAGAAATGTAGTTGCCAAATTCCAGAGCTATCAAGTGAAAGAGAAAATAGTACAAGCAGCCAGAAAGAAACAATTTAAATATCAAGGTCACACAGTCAGGATCACACAGGACCTTGCAGCTTCTACATTAAAAGACCAAAAGAATTGGAACCTAATATTCCGTAAGGCAAAGGAGTTGGGACTCCAACCAAGGATCAAATACCCAGCAAAGTTCAGCGTAACATTTCAGGCAAGGAGAAAGTCATTCACCGAAATAAGGGATTTCCAGAGCTTCCTGACCAAAACACCAGAACTCAATAGACAATTTGATCTTCAAATGCAGGTCTCCAGAGAATCATAAAAAGGTAAACAGAGGGGAAAAAACAAAAACAAAAACTTGCAACTCAATTAGGGCAATCTGTTTACCTCCCTATAAGGGAAGATGATACCTGTTAATCTTGGAAACTGTGCAGCTATTATGATAAAAGGGATATATGTAGAGGGAACGGGCATAAAGTAAATGATGTCATGTCAAAAATATGATTTAAGTATGAGAAGGGAATGTAATAGGAGGTGTGGAAAGGGGGAAGCAGAAAATGGCAAATTATATCACAGGAAGAAGTACAAAACTATAGTAGAGGGAAGGAGGGGAGGGAGATGAGCATTGTTTGAGAGGTACTCTCATCTGATTTGTTCAAAGGAGGGAACAATAATCTTAAGTAGATAATCCTAACTAGCTCTATAGGTAGTAGGAGGGGAAGGGGGAAGAAAGGGGAGGGTGGCTAAAAGGGAAGAAAGAAGCAATAAGAGTAAAGGGGACTAAAAGGGAGGGGGGGTAAAGAAGGAGGGGAAGGCTGCAGGAGGAGGGGGAGAAAAGTGAATACTATTGAGGAGGGGAAGGGAGACGGGAGAGTTAAAAGCACAAATGGTGGGAAAGAGGTTGGAGGGAAATACACAGATTGTAATCATAACTGTGAATGTGAATGGAATGAACTCTCCCATAAAACGGAGATGGATAGCAGAATGCATTAAAAGCCATAATCCAACAATATGCTGCTTACAAGAAACACATTTGAAACGGGGGGATACACATAGAATAAAGGTCAAAGGATGGAGCAAAATATATTGTGCTTCAGCTCATGTAAGAAAGGCCGGAGTAGCAATCCTAATCTCAGACAAAGCGAAAGCAGAAATAGATCCAATCAAAAGGGATAAGGATGGAAACTATATCCTGCTAAAAGGCACCATAGACAATGAAGCAATATCATTACTAAACATGTATGCTCCAAGTGGTATAGCATCCAGATTCTTAGAGGAGAGTTTGAGGGAGTTGAAGGAAGAAATTGATAGCAAAACTATACTAGTGGGGGACCTCAACCTCCCCCTCTCTGAACTAGATAAATCCAACCTCAAAATAAACAAGAAAGAGGTTAAGGAGGTAAATAAAACTCTGGATAAGGTAGATATGATAGATCTTTGGAGAAAATTAAATGGGAATAGAAAGGAATATACTTTTTTCTCAGCGGTACATGGAACATTTACAAAAATTGACCATGTACTAGGACATGAAAATCTCACAATCCACTGCAGAAAGGTAGAGATAATCAATGCATCCTTTTCAGATCATAATGCATTAAAAATTACATGTAATAAAAGGCCATGGAAAGAGAAACCAAAAATCAATTGGAAACTAAATAATCTAATTCTAAAGAAGGGTTGGGTTAAAGAAGAAATCATAGAAACAATCAACAACTTCATTCAAGAGAATGACAATAGTGAGACAACATACCAAAACTTATGGGACACTGCAAAAGCAGTTATTAGGGGAAGTTTTATATCTCTGAATGCTTACATAAATAAAATAGAGAAAGAGGAGATCAATGACTTAGGCTTGCAGTTGAAAAAGCTAGAAAAAGAACAAATTGAAAATCCCCAAGTAAATACCAAATTCGAAATCCTGAAAACCAAAGGAGAGATAATAAAATTGAAATAAAGAAAACTATTGAATTAATAAATAAAACCAATAGTTGGTTTTATGAAAAAACTAATAAAATTGATAAACATTTGGTTAATCTGATCAAAAAAAAGAAAGAAGAAAACCAAATTACTAACATTAAAAATGAAAGGGGTGAACTCACCTCCAATGAGGAGGAAATTAAAACAATAATTAGAAACTACTTTGCCCAACTTTATGCCCACAAATTCGACAATCTAAACGAGATGGATGAATATTTTAAAAAATACAAATTGCCCAGATTAACAGAAGAGGAAGTTGAATACTTAAACAACTCCATCTCAGAAAAAGAAATTGAACAAGCCATCAATGAACTCCCTAGGAAAAAATCTCCAGGGCCACATGGATTCACAAGTGAATTCTATCAAACATTTAAAGAACAGTTAATTCCAATACTACATACACTATTCTTGAAAATTGGGGAAGAAGGAGTCCTCCCAAATTCTTTCTATGATACAAATATGGTTTTGATACCCAAACCAGGAAGAGACAAAACAGAGAAAGAAAATTATAGACCAATTTCCCTAATGAATATAGATGCAAAAATTTTAAATAAGATTCTAGCAAAATGAATACAGCATCTTATCACGATCTTAATACATTATGATCAGGTAGGATTCATACCAGGACTACAGGGCTGGTTCAATATTAGGAAAACTATTAGCATTATCGATCACATCAACAACAAAGCTAACAAAAACCACATGATTATCTCAATAGATGCAGAAAAAGCTTTTGACAAAATACAACATCCATTCCTACTAAAAACATTGGAGAATGTAGGAATAAAGGGAACTTTCCATAAAACAATAAGCAGTATCTATCTAAAACCTTCAGCAAGCATTATATGCAATGGGGATAAGCTAGATGCATTCCCAATAAGATCAGGGGTGAAATAAGGTTGTCCATTATCACCACTATTATTCAATATGGTACTAGAAAAGTTAGCTGTAGCAATTAGACAAGATAAAGATATTCAAGGAATTAGAATAGCCAAAGAAGAAACTAAGTTATCACTCTTTGCAGATGATATGATGATTTACCTAGAGAATCCCAGAGATTCAAGTAAAAAATTACTAGAATTAATCAACAACTTTGGCAAAGTTGCAGGGTACAAAATAAACCCACACAAATCTTCTGCATTCCTATATATTAGCAACAAAGTCCAACAGCAAGAGATAGAAAGAGAAATCCCATTTAAAGTTAGGGTAGACAGTATAAAATACTTAGGAGTCTACCTGCCAAAACAAACCCAGGGACTATATGAACACAATTACAAGACACTTTTTGCACAAATAAAGTCAGATTTAAGTAAGTGGAAAAACATAAGTTGCTCATGGGTAGGCCGTGCTAATAAAATAAAAATGACAGTTCTACCCAAATTAATATACTTATTTAGTGCCATACCAATTAAACTATCAGACAATTACTTTCTAGAGCTGGATAAAATAATATCAAAATTCATTTGGAAAAACAAAAGGTCCAGAATATCAAAGGGACTAATGAAAAGAAATGCTTGGGAAGGTGGCCTAGCGCTACCAGACCTCAAACTGTACTATAAAGCAGCAATTATCAAAACCACTTGGTATTGGCTAAGAAACAGAGAGGTAGACAAGTGGAATAGACTTGGCACTCAAGAAGCAGTAGGCAAGGAATATAGCAACCTTCTGTTTGATAAACCCAAGGACCCCAGCTTCTGGGATAAGAACTCATTGTTTGACAAAAATTGCTGGGAAAACTGGATAACAGTGTGGCGGAAATTAGGCATAGACCCATACCTGACACCGTACACAAGAATAAAGTCCAAATGGGTACATGATTTAGGTATAAAGATTGATACCATGAATAAACTGGAGAAGCAAGGAATAGTGTATTTATCAGATCTATGGAGAAGGGAAGAATTCTTTACTAAAGGAGAGATAGAATGCATTATGAAATGCAAAATGGATAACTTTGAGTACATTAAACTGAGAAGTTTTTGCACAACCAAACCCAATGCAACCAAAATCCGGAGGGATGTAGTAAATTGGGAAAAAATTTTTACAGCTAAGCTTGGGGATAAAGGCCTCATTTCTAGAATATATAGAGAACTGACCCAAATGTATAATCATACAAGTCATTCCCCAATTGATAAATGGTCAAAGGATATGAACAGGCAATTTTCGGAGGAAGAGGTTAAGGCTATCTATAATCATATGAAAAAATGCTCTAAATCACTATTGGTTAGAGAGATGCAAATCAAAACAACTCTGAGGTACCACATCACACCTATAAGATTGGCAAACATGACAGAACAAGAAAATGATAAATGCTGGAGAGGATGTGGGAGAGTTGGAACACTAATTCATTGTTGGTGGAGCTGTGAGCGCATCCAACCATTCTGGAGAGCAATTTGGAACTATGCCCAAAGGGCTACAAAAATGTGCATACCCTTTGACCCAGCAATATCGCTACTAGGACTATATCCCCAAGAGATCATAAAAATGGGAAAGGGTCCCACATGTACAAAAATATTTATAGCAGCACTCTATGTAGTTGCCAAAAACTGGAAGTCAAGGGGATGTCCATCAATTGGGGAATGGCTGAATAAATTATGGTATATGAATGTAATGGAGTACTATTGTGCCATAACAAATGATGAACAAGAAGACTTCAGAGAGGCCTGGAAGGACTTATATGACCTGATGCTGAGTGAAAGGAGCAGAACCAGGAGAACTTTATGCACAGCAACAACCACAGTGTACGAGAGTTTTTTCTGGTAGAGTTAGATTTTTGTAATAACACAAGAACTTCTGAAAAAAAAAAAAATCCCAATGGTGGACCTCAAGGCAAAATGCCTTCCACACTCAGAGAGAGAAATATGGAAGTCACTCACATAATGTAGCAGATCATGTTTGTGTATGTGTATCTGTTTGTGTATCATGTTCTGATTTGTTATACGGATTCTTTCATTTATCTTAGTCTGACTACATAGCATGACTATAGTGAAAATATACTCAATAGGAAAGTATATGTAGAATCTATACAGAAATGTATGCAGTCGTGGGGAGGGAGGGAGGTAGTGGGGGTTGGGTGGGGAGGGATAAAATCGCAATTGTATGGCAGTGATTGTTAAACATTAAAAAAATAAAAAAATAAAAAAAATAAAAAAAAAAAAAAGAAGTAGAACAAGTATCCAGACTGAAGATGAACAGCTTATTGCTGGTCAAAGTTCAGGAGCTACCACAGCTCAACTTTCCCAAGAACAGAAAGCTAAAATTGATGAGCAGGTGGTCAGTTTTCTGGAAGAAAAGAGCAAACTGGATGCTGATGTATTCAAATGCGATGATAGTGGCAATGAGATCATCATCCTGGCCAAGAAGATGTGCATGATCATGATGGAGATGATGGATTTCACCAGAGGCAAACGACCACTTAAAAACACATCAGTTGTAATTAGTACAGCTAAGAAAATTACTGAGACAGGATCAACGATGGATAAGTTGGGAAGTACCATTGTGGACCGTTGTCCAGACTCAGCCCGCAAACAGGACATCCTTGCATACCTACAGCTCATTGCTCTCTGCTGCCATCAGCTCAACATTTACAGTAAAGTCAAAGCAGAGGTTCAGAACCTGGATGGGAAACTTGTCATCTCACGGGTGGACAGTGCAATGTCCATGATTCAGGCAGCCAAGAATCTGATGAATACTGTGATACAGACTGTGAAGGCTTCTTACGTGACCTCCACCAAGTACCAGAAGTCCCAGGGAATGGCTTTTCTCAACCTTCCTACTGTGTCCTGGAAGATGAAGTCCCCAGAAAAGAAGCCTTTGGTGAAGAGAGAGAAGCAGGATGAAACCCAGCCTAAAATCAAGCAGACGTCTCAGAAGGAAGCATGTGAATCCTGTGGGGGCTCTCGGTGAGTTCAAGGCCATGAACAGTATCCAGAGTGGTCTCGGCTGCTCATACTTTCTGCCACTGTCTTCTCCAAACTAACTTTCCTTCAAATAGCTTCTGTGAATTATAGACATTTCCTGTTCATTCAAATTTATTTACTTAATTATAATGTTGATATTTGATGCTATGGGAATGTAGCTATTTTTTAAACCTGAACGTGTGATACCAGTATGAGAACAAGCTTGTATTTCAATGGAAAATGCTTTTAGATTCCAGAAACATTATTTCTAGTTGCACTTTTTAAAAAAAATATGAGCTTGAAGAAAAACAAACGATAATCAAAGAGATTGCTAACACTGTAATATCATGATGTGTCTGTCTCCATGATTGAAGGTTTGCATTGTGATTGAGAGGTTTGCATCATCAGTAAACAAAAAGGTGGGAACTGTTACTTTTAGTAAGTAACAGGAGGGAAATTGGTAATAAAATAAGCCACATTATACAACTTTCTAACTCAAAGCTTTTGTATTTGGAAGAGAGCACATGGGTACATTTTGCTGTGCAGAAGGCTGTCTTCAAAGAAAAATTTGGGGCAGATAGATAGGTTGTTATTGAATTAAAAAGTGACCATGAGCACCAGGCCTACCTACTCGGACAGTTGTGGAGCCAAGTGTTTACCAAGGTTGGCAATAGCCTTTGTGTCAGGAATTTCATGTATGTGTGCAAAATGACAATCTATAACAAATTCAGTAAAACATAATGCATCATGAATAAAACTGAAAACTCTTTAAGACATGATGAGAATTTTAATTCTTGGTTACAAATTACTAATGTACTTTGCTGCAGGACATAAATAAAATTGCTCTTTCCAAAAAAAATAAAAAGAAAAGAAAAGAAGTTTTGCATGACTTTACAAGTATAATTTCACAAGTATTCTTATTGCTTTCTCAATGGTCATGGGAGAGAGGCAGAGAATTTGAAATTCAAAATTAAGGAAAAAGAAACAAATGTTTAAAATAAATATTTTTAAGTGATCTGGATCTGGTGACACAACTTTAGTCACTTGAAGGTAAAAATCAGAGTAACTCAATTGAATATAACACTTTGATACTATATATTTTTATTATCTCATTGGTTTGGCTATTTCCTCTACAAGTATCCTGATTCTATGCCCTTTCATCTTGCATGATTCTTGTTTTGTGTCCCTCCCCTCCCCCTACCAAGGAGCCTGTCTCTATAATTCAGGGTGTGTGTTACCTTAGGGAAAGAATGCATCTTCATTTCAATATGATTTATTTTCTTTGTAATCCCATTTGTTTCAAATTTTATGCAGTTATCAAAACAAACAAACAAAAATATAGCCCAGGAATAAGTGTAAAGGTTTCACCAGACTGCCAAAGTAATCTGTGATAAAAATAAAAAGTTAAAGACCCCAAGTCTTGACATTTTGATATTTTATTGGCGTCACTGTTGCTATGCTCAAACTGTCCCTCCATTTTTTCTTATTTTCATTATATTAGCCAACATTTTTTTCTGATTATACTGTAGTATTTTTTGCTACTAATATAGACATCACTGTTAATATTATACTTCCCATATTTACATCAGCATGTTAATTGAGCTTTGGATCACCCACAACATTTATTATTATTTAGAGACTGTACTGTTTCATTAGTTGCAAACATAAGTATTAACCAAGAGAATATGAATATTTGAATTAAAAAGATGGGCTTATGATAAAAATTCTCTTATGGCCTTTAAAAAGGTAGGACAATTATTCAATTGCATTTGAATCTGCTTACCTCTAATTCATTTCTATGTCCAGATAAAGATCCATCTTTATTGTCTGTCCAAGATATTTGTAGGAATAGATGAATTTACTGAATGCTTCTTTAAATATTTATGAGCTGATCTCTTTTGATTATCTTTAGATATCATTAAACAAACACCACAATATGACACAATCATTCAATTTCATCAGTAAGAATCTTAATCATTGGAAGAGTAGCACTATAGATATTTGGGAAATAGAGTTATTTAACAAAATATTAATAACTTACAAATCTAACAAATGTTTTTGAATCTTCAAATAAAGTAATAAATAACATTTCTAGAATTTAGCTGAGTGTCCTTACTGATGTCAAGGTGTTAAGAATATTATGTATAAAAGTTTATTTCTTAATACATGAGACTATTTTTGAAGACTATTTTATATTAATTTTAATGAAGATTTAATTTTTAATTTTCTATAAAACACATCAAAGAAATCATGATGTACTAGATAGAGCATTAGACTCAAAATCAGGAAGATGAGTTTAAAAACTGCTGTCTCTGATACTTACCAGTTTTATTATCTTGGACAACTAAGTTATGTGTATGAGACAATCAATTCCCTAAGGCATTTATTGAGGGATGAAATGTGCATCAGTCAAAGAAGTTCCCACAAAGTCTAAATTTAAAATCATATGTATGTGTGTATGTGTATGTACATGTGCACACATATGTGTATGCATGTGTGTACATATGTGTATTCATGGTGTATATATAAGTATCGTTTTATTTTATGTGTGCATGTATGTGTATACATACATATGCACGTGTATATATGTTGGTATGTATGTGTCTATGTATAGTATGCACAGGACATTGGATATTCATTGGTTCCAACAATGTATATATATATATGTATATATATATACATATGTATATATATATATATATACATATATATATATATATATATATATATATATATCAAGTAATTTACCAAAATATAAATTTTCACGTGCTCAAGTGCCATCTATCCTGCTTTCCCCTAATGCTATTGTCTTTTTTAATCTAGGAAATTGCTTCGGTTTAGCATCGTATACATTTTTGTTCTTATCTGTATATATATTGCCTTCATTTCTCACACAAAACAAAGCAAAAATAATGTTAGTTTCTCGAGGACAAGAAAGGTAACTTTTTTTTTAATCTTTGAATTATCAATGCCTATTACAGAGACAAATACATACTGCTGTCAACTGCTTAACGTGTCCATTAAATGAACGAACTACTTATTACTATTTATATTAATGTGAATGCATTAGTGCAACATGAAAATAAAAATTAGACTAAACTTTTTTTGTTGTTGGAGGAGAAAACAGATATATAATTTAATTTATGTGGGTAGCTCACTGATGAGAATACTACACTTACCCATACTGATCATTAACTTATAACTGAGTTTGTTTGTTTTTTTTAAATTAATGAAGCCACCCTTGAAATGGTTCTTACTCTTTAAAAATGTTGGCAGGATTGTGAAAAAAATTGGGACACTAATTCACTTTTGGTGGAACTGTGAATTGATCCAACTATTTTGGAGAGTAACTTGCAATTATGCTCAAAGAATTAGAAAACTGCCTATACCCTTCGACCCAACAACAGCATGACTAGGTCTATTTCCCAAGATGATTAGGGGGAAAAGGGACAGAATCTATATGTTCTGAAATATTTATAGCAGCTCTCTTTGTGGTGACAAAGAATGTGGTGGCATTTAATTGTGAGGATACTCATCAATTAGGGAATGGCTAGACAAGTTGTGATATATGATTGTGATGGAATACTACTATGCCATAAGAAATGATGAGCTTGATGACCTTAGAAAAGCACGAATAAACTTGCACAAAATAATGTAGAGTGAAATAAGCAGATCCAAGTGAATGTTATATACCATGGCAATATCATTTTAAGAACAATTTTGAGGGACTAAGTAAATTCTGAGTATTAAAAATACCCAAATTAAGTACAAAGGACATAAGAAAGAAGATGCTCTCTGCATCTAGGGAAACAATTGATAAATATAATTTCACATAAAATTGTTTTAAATACACACCTATACATATATTTGCATATATATGCATATTTGTTTAGGGCAGGAAAGGAAAGCAAAAGCAAAGGAAAAATATTGCATGATAACTTTATGATATATTTAACAGGACTAGCAAGTTGTATGTAATAGATTTGAAGTTTCGTGTACACTCATCTTTTTTTTTTTCTGTTCTGTGTTATGGAAATGTTACTTTAATTTTTTTATGTTCAGAATAAGATAAATATATTTTTAAAAGAACCAAAGAAAATTTCAACAAAAAAATGTTTTCTTACCCCTTCACTTTGTCCAAAAAATATAAGAAAACTCAAAAAATGCAGTTAAAAAAACAATTAATGCCCATATTCTTCATGTTCAAAAATTAATTTTTCTTTCTGCATTTTCAATCCACCAGTTTTTTCAAGGAGGTAACAGAGACCATCAGTGCTCTGAATTTTTGGTTGGTCATTATATTGATCAGGAAACTAAAATTTTCCAAGTTCATTGTGTATAGTCGCAGAGACCTATCTAAAACTGAGAGGTTAATTGACACCCACTTTCATATAGCTAGCATATTTCAGAGGCAGGGATTAAATTCAGCTTTTCCTGATTCCAAGCCAGGCATTCTCTTCACTGCATCACATTATCCCTCTATCAGTCAATATATGTATCTATCTACATGGACATAAATGCACACACATACACACATACACACACACACACATATATATATACACATATACTGTAGGACTATATATATATACTATGTAGTATAGGTCCATATATATCTATATAGATATATAGATATACATATATGTGTATATATATATATATATGCATACTGTAGCACTAAGCAATGTTATATTTATCATTCTTTCTACCTAATCCAAGATTATGGTTCTTTCTACCCAGGCTACACACTATAAATTAAAAGTCTGGTATATCACAAACAACTGAAATAGTCAGGCCTGTGCTTTACAATGACTTCGCATAAACCCTAAATTTCTCTTCTCTTAAAAAGTTGTTTTATGTTTCCTCAGGCCACTGTCTCTTAGTTTATATAGTACCCATGGCAACCATGAAACTTTCATTTCTACTATAAATATTTAAATCCCAATCAAACCTGTTCACATTTCACAGAGTAAACAAAAAGAACAGATGTGATAACCATGTAGCAACTCAGGAAAAATTTGAAAGTTCTTTATAGCATTTTTTTATTTTGATGACAGTAATGATTCTGGGTAACTCTGAATGATTTTTACTAGAATGTGATATATGAAATGATCTATCCAGCCATGGAAATAAACATACGCGCGCACACACACACACACACACACACACACACACACTGCGTTGAAACTATGACTTTTAATAGAAATTTCCATCAAATTTCTTTACAGGAAATTAAAACATTAAAAAATAACCTTTCCAAAAATTGAGCAATATTCTTGTAGTTTGCATATCAATATGCCCTCACCCTTATGTCTATTATAAATACATTAGAGTTTATCCAAATCTATTCCAAATTTACTAAAGAGAATCGTTTGCCAGTATTACTGAGAGTAAAATATTTGATTCATTAAATGTTATAGGAAACTGAAAGTATGCCTAACCATACTTTCAGGGGACAAATATATGAAAAGACATAGTTTATTCTGACAGTTTGGGAACATTATGAATTCAAATATAATTATTGACTCAATTCACTTTTTATTTTAGACACATATGGGAACCCAGTAAAATCTAGATGGAATATCTCACTGATTTAAAGTATGGTAGTAATGATGTGGTCTACTGTGATTACTGTTGGTATGGTGGTTAAGCTGTGGTTTCAGTTCTAGTAGGAATCAATCAACTTTGCATGGAAAAGTCTATTCCATGACCAGACAAAAGCATATAGGTAGTTTAGTAGATAGACTGCTGGACTTGGGACCAAGAAAACCTAACTTCATTCTACAGACCCTCCTTCTGAAAAATCTGTGTATTCCTAAGAAATTTTCTTCAGTTATCTTTTCAGATATAGATCAACCCTTCTAGTTTACATACATATATATATATATGTATACACATATACATGCATACATATATATATCTGTATATAATCATAGTGCATTAATTATGTATACCACACACACATATATGCCTATATATGTATTTTATATATACTTTATTTTATATACACAGGTATACACATATGTGTATATGTACACACATATACATACATGTATGCATGTGAGCTCATAGTTTCTTTTATCTTCTCAGTAGTTTTTTTTGTTGTTTTAATAAAAAATACCATCTTTAATATTTTCAGTTCTTTGTTAATTCTCCCATTTTAACATATATTGCAAATCAGCATACAAGAGCTTTTTACATAGTTTAAATTACAACATGAATTTATCTTGTGTTTTGTCAGATCCAGAAGGTCTCCCGGCTTCTTTGAGGTTGCACTATCATCTTCAAATACTAGGTCAGATATGAAAGTGATCAAGTCTAAATACAGTATTTCCATTGTTGTTGCTGATGAAAACAGATTGCTATAGCAAAGTCAGATCTCTTCCATTTTACCTTTATTTGTTGCAACTCTTCTTGTTTCATCAGAAAATGCTCTTATGGTCATTTTCCATTTGATAAACGGTTGAAGGATATGAACAGGAACTGGCTATAGTCATATGAAAAAAATATCTAAATCACTATTGATTAGAGAAATGAAAATGAAAACAATCCTGAGGTACTCCCTCACATCTATCAGATTGACTAATATGAAAGAAAAGGAAAATGATGGTTATTGGAGAAGATGTAGGAAAAGTGGAACACTAATGCAATATTGGTGTACTTGTGAACTGATTTAACCATTCTGGAGAGCAATTTGGAACTGTGTTGAAAGAGTTATAAAATTGTTCATACCTTTTGATCTAGCAACACCTTTACTAATTCTGTATCCTAAAGAGGTCATAAAAAAGAAAAAAGGATGCCTATGTACAAAAACATTTATGGCAGCTCTTTTTTGTGGTGACAGAGAATTGGAAATTGATGGGATGCAAATCATTTGCAGAATGACTGAAAAAGTTGTGGTATATGAATGTAATGAATACGTTTGTGCTATGATTCTTGTCCTTCATTCTTGAAGGGGATCAAAATGATTTCACTAAGCTAGAGTCAAGTTTCAGTGGGTCTTACTGTGGTTGATACACTTAGAATGTTTTACCACAGGTCAGGCCCAAATAGTGCATGTGAACATTTGGGGTGGATTCTCTAAGTTTGTGGATCTTGCATTTCTCTTGAATTCTGCTTTGTTCATAGAGCATGGTACTTTCTCTCATGTGGGCATGCCATGTTGAGTGGTCCTGTGCCAGTGTCTCCCATGTCATGCCAAAGTTCTTAAGAGAGACCTTGTATAGCTTCTTCTGAGAACCATGAGAATGCTTGCCTTTTGTTAGTTTTCCATAAAATAGTCTTTTTGGCAAGTGTACATTTTGCATTTGAACAACATGGCTAGCCCATCAGAGTTATGCTGTCTGAAGCAGAGTTTAAATGCTTGGCAGTTAAGTTTGAGAAAGGAACTCAGTGTCTGGTATCTTATCCTGCTAGTGATCTTCAGAATCTTCCTAAGACAATTTAGATAGAAGAAATTCAATTTCCTGGCATGGCACTGGCATACTGTCCAGGTTTCACAGGCATAATATTATAAGGTCAGCACAATACCTTCACTTTGGCATTCATTTTTCTCTTCTCTCTCATTTTTTTTGGAGACTCTCAAACACTGAGATAGCTCTGGTAATGAATGTGTCAACCTCATTATCAATATGTACTCCCCTGGAAAGCACTACCTGGGTAAGTGAACTTATTCACAGAATTCAGGACTTCTCCATTTGTTGTTACCAATGGTTCCACCAAAATGGTGTGGTGTTGGCTGATGGGTCACTTGTGTTTCCTTGATATTAATTGTTAGGGCAAAATTAGCACAAGAAGAAGAGAATGAGTCCATACTTTGTCATCTCAGCTTCACTGGCTGCATTGAGTGCACAATCATCTGCAAACAGAAAATCATGCATCAACACACTCTCCACTCTAGTCTTGGCTTGTAGACTTTCCAGGTTGAAAAATTTATCATCAGTGCATTAGCTAAGCTTGGTGCCACATTCATCCTCACTGAAAGCATTTGACAGCATGGCAGACAACATCATGCAAAAATATGAGACCAAGTATATAGTCTTGTATCACTCCATTAATGACTGGGAAATCATGAGAGCATTGTCCATTTTCCACAACCCAGGCAACCATGTCATCATGAAATTAGCGTACAATTCTGATGAACTTTTCTGGGCAACCAAATTTTGACATTACTTTCTATAAGAACTCAGAACTTACAGTATCAAAGGCCTTGGATAGATCTACAAATGTTGTGTAAAGACCTCTGTTCTGCTCCTGGCTTTTTTCCAACAGTTTCTATAAGAAATAATGAGCAGGCAGATTTCAGATAAAAAACAACTAGGAAGACTTGCATGAACTGATGCTGAATGAAGTGAGTGGAACGAGGAGAACATTGTAACAGCAATATGGTGTATCAACTTTGATAGAGTAGGTTCTTCTCAGCAACACAGAGATTTAAGACAATTTCAAAAGACTCATAATGGAAAATACTATTCACTTTCTGAGAAAAAAGTATGAAGTCTGAATGCATAACAAAGCATTCTATTTTCACCTTTGTTTTTTGCTTTTGTTTGTTTTTTCTTTCTCTTGGTTTTCTTTTTTGTTCTGATTCTTCTTTCACAACATGACCAATGTGGAAAAATGTTTAATGTGATTTTACATGTATAACTTATCTCAGATTGCTTGCCATCTTGGGAAGGGGGGAGGGGAAGGATGGAGGGAGAAAAAAGTTTGGAACTCAAAATCTTATACAAGTGAACACTGAAAACTTTCTTTACATGTAATGAGAAAAAAAATACAATTTAAAAATGTTCTCGTGATGATCTGGATCAGTTAGAGTTCACGTTAAATTTTCTATTATCTAATTACCTGCTTTTCTCATAGCTTATTAGTATTTTGTGAAGCAATATTTCATAAAATCTGGTATCCCCTTCAATGATATCATACAAATGAGTTTATATCAAAACATGGTTGTTATATTTCTCCCCTTGGCAAAGATAGCAAATATTTTCTGACTAAAGCAATTTCTGGACAATGTACCCATCCAAATAAAGGAAACTATTTGTTTTTCTTGTTTATTTCTTGATCTGAATAATTGTTTATTGATTTATTGGTGCCAGATCATACTTTCTGACTTCTTTCTTTGTTGTTCCTTTCTTGTTCAATTTAGTTTAGAAGAATTACGTAAAATTATTGATAGGATTTATCTACATAGAAATTGACTTCATGGTAGTCTTTTTTGCTCCTTGAGAGCTTTTAGAGTAATATCATGAAATACTTCTTATTAACTTTCTACACAATGAAATCAACTTGGTTACCTCTATACAGAGAGTCTCTGAATACTCTTTCCTTATAGCTGAATTTAACCTTTGCCTTTTGTTTTCACTTTTTTTCAAGAATATCAATATACTAGTGAAGTAAGCAGAAGCACTATTTGTGAAGAACAACAATATAAAGACAATCAATTTTTAAAGCTCAGTAACACTGATCAACAAAACAGTCAATAATAATTTCAAAGGATTCATGATGAAACATGCTACCTACTTGTAGAAGAGAACTGATGAATTCAGAATACAAGCTGAAGCCATATTTTCATCTCTTTCTCTTCTTTTAATGGATATGCACAATATGGATATTTGTTTGGTATGACTATACATACTTATAATGAGTTTATTTTCTTGCCCTTTCAATGATAGAAAATAGTAAAGGAAAATAGAATTTATAATTGAAAATAAAAAAATGTACTTTTTGAAAATTGGATATCAGCATAGATTTCATTTATTTTTTTTTTCAGTAGCAATTCAGCTTGGTCACTGTACAAAGATAAAACATTGTGTCCCAATAATTCAATTGTTATATTGTAGACAGTCTAAAATTGTGACATTTAGCATCTTTGTTCCCATTTTCACACACCTAGTCACTACTGTGGAAGGTGAAGGAGGTTGAATGGGATTTAAGTTTAGTTTCTGTCTTTATCTGTTTTATGAACCACTATGGTCAAAAGATCCATTACTCCTGATAACCAGCCTCTGCAGCTTAGTAGGACTTGACAAAATTTATGCTTTCAAAGCATAGTCCAGGAAAACACCCATATCATGATTCAATTCAGCAAATTGAGTGTTTATCATGTACATGCTAAATTCTAGGGATGTAAAGACATATATAAAATCGTCCCTACTCATAGAAACTATATTTAAATGGAATAAAAGGACTAGAGTAGATTTTTGTCTAAGCATTTTTATTCTGTAAGTTAAAGATACTGTGTTGTGGTGGTTATAAAAGCTTTATGAATTGACCAAAGTATTATCCTTTCATTTCTCATTTTAATTCTCTTTTGCAGTGCTAAAGAATAGAGAGAATTCAGGAATTATCCCTTATGCCTAAATCAATTCAATGTGAGTTATATAATACATTCACTTTCTTCTCTTTCCTTAAGTACTCTGTTTGTACTTCTAATCTTTTATGTGTAGCATAAATATCACAGAATCATAAATAAATAGATACTGATTTAGAAGAGACCTTAGTAGATACTTCATCCACTACCATCCTTTACTCTGGTAATCATTCAGATAGAACTCCTGATTCTATTAGAATAGATCTAATGATATCTAGAGATCCTTTCTGTCCTGCTTTTTATTACAGTTAGCCGTTAAATAGAATGTCATTTCTAATCACTTCTTCTTTTAAGAACATGTTTAGGTGCCACTCCTCCTTAAACCAGTCTGTGATAACATTTTAAAATGTAAGGAATCCTTCTGGAATTTATACTTTTCTTCCTGAATGTAAGTGTAATGTTTCTCTGAATCCAGAAAGTGTGTTTGTCCTTCATTGCTGAAGAAGACCATGCCATCAGAGAAATCGTGACATGACTTGCGCTTGACTTTTGTTTTTTAGTGAGGGAGGTCTGTGCAGGACACCAGCCTCACTTCTCCTCCAGAGCCATCTGAATTCAATGACCTGATATTCATCAGGATGACTGGAGATGACCCAGGATGAGGCAATTGGAGTTAAGTGACTTGCCCAAGGTCACACAGCTAGTGAGTGTCAAGCATCTGAGGTGAGGTTTGAACTCAGATCCTCCTGTCTCCTGCACTGGTCCTCTATCCACTGCACCACCTAGCTGCCCTTTAATGCAGAAAGTACTTTTCCCAGTAAATACCTGACTCAGTTGCCAAATGGAGAAATATCTGTCATAAGCAACACGAGATTTCTAAAATTTCTAAAAAATGGTTTCTAAAATTGCACAAAGAATAGTGGTGGACAGTCATGAGCAATAGTAAACCATAAAGTAGAGAAAAGCACTACAATACAAAAACAGCTTAAAAATGTTTTACAAGATAATCATATATGCAAAATCATCCCAAGAGCACTCAAGGATGGAAATGGAAGGAGAATAATAAATTGTAAAAAGGGAAAAAAAGGAAAAAATATATTGTATATATGTATATGTATATGTGTGTGTATATACTCACTACCTTTGAAGAACTAGAAATGATATCTCATGGAGAAATATTGAAAGGCTAACAATTGGTTTAAACAATTGCAACAAACACCCAATGAGTACTTCTGAAGAACAAAAGTAATGGATATTGACGGGGTACTTGGGTACATGTGCTTGGTCCCCAATTCTAAAATTACATTTTGTTTCAAAAATCACATTTCTCCCTAGCTTCAGAACACTATCCCAGGAAGTTTCTCCCCAGCCCAAGGACACAGCCTGCCTCAGCAACAACCGTTATCTTCCTTTCTGATACAACAGCCAGCTGCACCTATAGAATTAATTAGTCTGAACTAGTTGCATAATGGTTCAATGGGCTGTGCACTGGGTCATAACGACATTTACTACTCATTGATCATAATGACATTTACTACTCAATCACTGACTTAGACATACGTATACTCCCTTATATTTATTTTGTCTAACAAGACATTGACAAAGGCAGTCTGGGTATTTCTCAGTCAGTCCTGATCATTAGTTGACTTAGGAACATTTCAGGCTTAAAACCATACATCCAAGTAGCCCTTCCCCCACCTTGGGCTATGAATTTTGAATATTCCCAATAAATTTTGGGTAAAATACCTGTGCAGTAGATATTAAAAATACGTGCTCCTTTAAGAACTAACTGCTCCCTAATCCCACCCTGAATCACCTAGTTAGCATATTTGGTATGTATTTCACTTTAGAATATCCTATATAAATTTTACCTGTCCCCCTCTAAGGTTGCAGTCTCCCTAAGAACTTTTGCCTGCTGAAAAGCATAATAAATCTTTACCTTGACTTCAACAATGCTTGATTTCGTGAATTCTTCTCCACATGGCCCATGCATGGAATTCTAGTTGTGGAGTCTCCCCTCTCCTTTTCAGCCCTCATCAGATATCATTAAGAACTTGTATTGCAGGAGTAGGAGACTGGGTAATTGCCCAGAGAGATGAAGGGATGATAGGTAGATAGTCAGCATTATCCACTTTTAACTCCCTATGTTGGAAGAAAACAAGAAAAACCCTTTAAGACATGGAGTGTTTGATTGTGAAATTGTGGTAGAAAGTAGAAAATAGCATAACTGAATTATGTGTAACCTGAATTGTTGGAGAGAACTCATGTAACGGGAGTTAAAAATCTTCCCTGTCCATTAATAGGCCTCAAGTAGGGCTATTGAGGGAATTTTGACTAAAGGAGGCTTGTTTCCTATGAAGGCCCACATCTTTTGCTGATTGCTAATGAGGCACTGGGTCATGAGGGGTCCTGCCCTCTGACTCTGAAAAGAGTATATGTACTCTGAGGGGAGTTTTGCTTTGGGGCTTAATTTTGGAAGAAGATTTCTATGCCAGATGATACTCTGGGAAGCCACTAAGCAGCCCCCCAGCTTTGAAAAACCAGATGTTGGTACTTCCCTCTCTGGTAGACTTACATCTGGTACATGTATGTAAGTAATCGTTGGACAGTTGGAAGCCTGTGTTTTGGTCCCTGTACGTTGGATGTAATTTAAGTAACTGTTGACTTCTCAAAAATTGCCTTTCCTTTTATAAATGCAGATCTAAGAACCTATGATAGCAGGTCCCCCTCATGTATGTTGGGGTGCTTACTGTTAAACTTGTTAATCCATGAAATCATAGATCCATTTGATTATTTCAGAAATTCTCTAAAGTCTGTGTGCAGATTCTTCTTAATCAAAGCTCAATGCACTTTACTGCTTTATTTAAAAAGAGGCAGCTAAGTTTGCATTCTAATGGCTCTGCAAGCTGCCACTTTAAATCATATCAATCACAGTATCTTTACTCTATGTGTGATTTCATTTTAATCTTTACCAGAAATGATGAAGAAACCAAGTAAATTGTTGTATTGTTATTTATTTTTCCAAAGAGAAAGGATATGAAATATCTTTAACACAAATAGACCTAATGATGAATAGTAGAAACTTTTAAGACTTCTATAGTGACCTCAAAAAAATCAACAAATAAAGCTATTCATTTTATGTCAGCAGGAAAAGATGAGCACCAATTCATTACAGATAGAAAATTGTCTGCTTTCCATTGAAGAGTCAAATGTAAATTCAAAGTCAAGCCCATTTCTGTTTCCTTCTTGATATTTTTTTACACACATATATGATTAAGTATATTAAGTTATATACTTTCAGTCTCAATATTATGAATGAACAATTAAAGGGGAAGTTTATATCTAATGAGCACAAATCAGCATGTTCCAACGTCTTCCTCATTCTTAGAAGCAACACTTAAGCAAAGAGCTTGAAATTTTCCTGTGCAATTTGGGTATCCCTTTTTCATGCTCCGAAAGAATTTTCTGTAACTACTTAATAGAATTGTGTAACCGGTGGGTCTGAAATATTTGAGTTCTAGAAGCCTTTTGTTGTTAATTCCCAAAATCAAATTAATACTAATAATGAAGACCTCTTATTCATTTTTATTTATATTTCTGAGAAGCTGAAGATATTCTGCTGTCGTAGTTACTTGATATGATTTCTTTTCAAAGTCTGGTGTATATCTTTCTATTGAGATGCACAGACATGGTACTGATTGATCTTTTAAATTCAGCCTGTTTGCTTGGACTAAGAATATTTTCTAAGTCGTGCTCAAGTGGACACTTTGGTTAGAGCAATATATGTACAGATATAGATATAGATATATATCCATATCTATATATAGTTACAAATAGATAGATATAGATATATTTCTCTCACAATTGCAGCTACTCCATTTGGTTCAGATATTGAAATTTTCACAGAATGCCATTTTAAATCTAATAAAGTCTTGCAATTTTAACACACAAACTAAGATTTAATATCATAAGTTAACAAAAACATAATGTAAAATGTAAATTATATTGTCTACTAATTTCTCATTTAAAAATGCACTCTACCTAGGTGGCTCATTAGAAATACAGTGAACAGAAAGAGAAAGCTGCAACTTTCATATATTCATGGCAGCTGTATGAACAGTGGACATTTTTTTGGGTACTACTTATCAGCTGAAGGGAGCTCTTAACAGAGAATATTGTACAAAGATATTTTATATCATTCTGATGGACTGCCTCTGTTAGGTCTCTGAATGACTAAATTAGAGTTGACTTGATTTGAAAGCAAATGGGACACAAAACATGATCAAACTGTAGCTATAGTCATATACTGAGTGATATCTCAAGCCTTCCTTCATTTTTTCTGACATAAGGATGTGACTGGAGAAATGGTTTCATTTGATTGGTCAAAATATTTGAAATTTTAAACAGTTAGTGAAGTATTTTGTTTTGACTTACTCCACCCATCAACACCTCCAACAATGTCCATTTTATTGTATTACCCCTTAAAGATGTTTATTGATGTTTAACATGATGTTTAGGTCTGCCTTGAATATAATACCATCATTGAATTCCTGTGTTTTATTAGATATTTTTATGTGACTTTGGCTCTAAATACTGTCTATGGGATTGGTTAGACTCATTATACTGGTCACATAGGTAGTATGATACACCTCAGAGTTCTAGATTTTCATCAAATCACGAATATCTCAGAGAATCAGCCTTAAAAATGGAATTATCCCAATGTACTTCCTAATTGTAGTCATTAGCTGCATAGAGTAACATGGCATTGAGAATATAATTGTGGTATCATCTCCTTGATCTCTTTAACTGTTGGACAATACATAACCTTGATCTCTTTAACCGTTGGACAAATATGCTGAAACTAGTCTTAACTTCAAACTTGTAAATGCTATATTTTTCTCCTTGGAGAAAAAGGAGGATAAATGTATATTGCAAAGACCACTTGCTGGAAGTCGAGTCCAGAGTGTGAGTTATTAGCTTTGGGGAAAGACCTCATTTGGAAAATGTGGATGTCAGAACAGATGACCTCTAAGTTCCTGACACATAGTAGTTGTTTAACAAATGTTGGCTGATTGATTGCAAGTACTCTCCTAGGTCTGACATCCTTTCCAACCCCACCTGTCCAACCTTGGAGATTGTAGGAGTTCATGTGAATATTCATAAAGAGCCATATCTAGAATAGTGTCATCTTCAGTGATGTCAAACATTCTAGTTGAATGTGACCTGTAGCATTCCCAGTGCTGACTGGATCAGCATAAAATTTAATTGGCAATACTCAACGAAACAAATTAAAATGTAACAGAGCATAAATAATGTTAATATATGATTTTCTAAATAAATATATGCAGGCAATAATTCTCATATAGGTAGTGTTCACTTTTTTTTTGAGTTTGAAACTAATGGATTCTAAATTAACTTCTCCATTTCAACTAAATCGTCCCACCACATTCCCTGTCTCTCAGGGTTTTCTAAGTTTTCTATATCTCATATATTCAGCAGGTGTTCAGGACAAGGAAAGAATAGAGGATTAAATATAGTGCCTAGACTATGCATTGTAGTTCAGGGTTTGGCATCAAAAATTCAGGTTATGGCCTAGGGCTAGGCTAAGGTTGGGGAAATCTGTGGCCTTGAGGCCACATGCAGCCTTCTAGGTCTTTGAGTGCAGTATTTTGACTGAGTCCAAGTTTTACATAACAAAGCCTCTTATTAAGGGGATTTGTTCAGTGAAGTTAGGATTCAGTCAAAGGGCTCCACTTGAGGACCTAGAGGGCCACATGTGACCTTGTAGTCGTAGCTTCCCTACCCCTGACATAAGCTCTCCCAAATACTAGTTGTGAGACTGAAAAATTCACACAAGCTCTCTGAGCCTCACTTTTTAGATTCCTAAAAGGAGACGACCAATAGCTACCATATTTCCCTTACCTAGATATTTCTAGAAAGAGTTTGGTGATATTAAATTACTATATCAATGTGTTAATATGTGGATGATTTTAATGGAAACATCAGCAAGCATAACTCACCCATTGAAAACCAATTGGACTGATTATAAAGGTTATGAAAGAGGAGAGCAAACAGCAAATTCACCAATCACTAGAGTTAGGGGAATATCCAATGCAAGCAAAGAATGTGAAGTACTATCCAAAAAAGGAAATGAAGAGGAAAAAAAAGGAGCTTCATCATAAAACTCCGTGAGTTAATATGACACTTCATTGAGAGCTCTGCAGAAAATTTATAGAGTTTGTCTTTCAATGATAAATAATTATTCAATGCTTTATTTTCCTCAGTGCCTAACATGGATGTTTTGGTATCACATATTCATCACCTGAAACTTTTAATATACAAAAAACTTTAATATCAGGCAGTTATGGGAAAGAATGGGGCCAGACCTGTGAATTCACTGATATGGGAAACAGTTTCCCAAAGAGGAGCTTCTCTCTACATTCTCCAGATCAGTAGCTTTTTCTGCAATTTTCATGCTTAGCAAGTTCCCTGGAGCACTAAGAAGTTTTGATCATAGTATCACCAATTTATGACCAGGAGGGACCTTCAAAGACATTGGGTATGAATCTCTCATTTTAACTATAAGTAAACTGCGGCTACAAGTGAGTCACTTCCCCAAGGTCACACAGCCAGTAGGTGTCAAAAATAGATTGTCACTGTGGTTGTTGCTTGTCTTTTGTTCTTGAAGAGAACCACAACATCAGGTGGGTGATGCCATGATTTGCAGGTGAATTGGACCAGAGTGAGGGAGGGCTGTGCAAAGTCATGAGCTTTACTCTCTCTTCCCAAGTCATGTGAGTCTAGTGACTCAGAACAGGACAACTACAGATAGCACCAGATGCAAAGAACAATAATCTTGAAATGTGATGGGATGTGAATCTAGATCTTTCTGTCTCTGAGGCCAGTTTTCAATGAATTCTGAGAGGCTGCCTATGAAATCTACTGCTCTTTAAAATTTGTAGTGTTTCATATGCACATCTTATTCAGTTCTTTCAACTGCCACCTAAAGCAACATCTTCTGCAAGAAACCTTTCCCAACTCTTCTTAATTCTAGTGACTTCCCTCTGTCAGCTATTCACAATTCATTCTTACTTGTTTGGTAGAGTTTGGGAGAGAAGAGGTTTAAGACTGACTATGAAACTGAAGGTCTACAGAGCTGTTGTGCTGACCTCACTGTTACATGCTTGTGAAACATGGACAGTTTACCAGCGTGATGCCAAGAAACTGAATCGCTTTCATTTGAACTGTCTTAGGAAGATTCTGAGGATCACCTGGCAGGATAAGGTATCAGACACTGAAGTCCTTCCTTGAGCTGAACTGCCAAGTATTGAAACTCAGAGAGCACAACTCTGATGGGCTGGTCACGTAGTTTGAATGCAAAGTGTATGCTTGCCAAAAAGACTATTTTATTGAGAACTTGCATGGGGCAGGCAATCACGTGATGGCCAGAAGAAACAATACAAGGACACCCTCAAGGTCTCTCTCAAGAACTTTGGATGTGACTGTGCAACATGGGAGACATTGGCACAGGAGGGCTCAGCATGGCGTGCTTATTCAGAAAAGGTGCAGTGCTCTTTGAACAAAGCAGAATTGAGGCAGCACAAAGTAAATGCAGGATGTGCAAATTTGTAGTATCCATCCCAAATATTCACAGGGACTATCTGTGCCTAACCTGTGGTAGAGCATTCTGAGCTCATGTTGGTCTGATCAACCGCAGTTGGACGCACTGAAATTTTACTTTATCATGGTGATGTCATTTTGGTCCTCTTTGAAGACGGACAACAACCAACCTACCAACCAACATATTTGTTTGCTGTCTCCCTCAAGGGGTACATGCTAGGTATTTAATAAATATTTATTGATTGATGGAGGGAGATACTACACTTATTATTATCTTCACTTTTTTTCATTTTATTTTATAAGTGACTTGTCCATGATCCCATAGGTGGAGAGTGATTAAACTTGGATTTAAAATTAGTTCTTCTTTAAGTCCTACACTTGAACTACTTTGCCCCAGTGCTTCTCTTCTTCTAATAAAAGAATTGTCCCATTCTTCTCCTTTACATACCAGGTTGATCTACCTGAAATTATTCCTAAATCCCAAGCTACAGTTGGCAAATTTTGGAAGTTGTGTTTCAATGAAAGGTTAGACTAGTTATCTCAATGCATCTTGCACAGACAAATCTCCAAATATCAGAAGTTATTTTGCCATTTGTAATTTCATTTATTTGTCTCTTTCTCTGTGCTACTCACATTTCAGTTATTATTGCTCAAGAACACATGTTTAAAGGATGAGGGGAAAAGCGTTGGACCAACCTAAATCAATCAATCTTACCAATTGTTAGCAGTTCTAGGGGAAAGCAAAGTGACAGAAAGAAGTTGGAACTACTGGTGAAAATGAAGTTTTTGGGGGGTTTTTTGTCTGTATTCCATTTCTATCTAACCATACTTCATGTATTCCATTCCCCTTTAACACAGCAATTTGAAAACTGATTGTACTTATGCTGAAATATGCAGAGATTCTTGATTTCATCACTGTGGGTAGTCTCTCCATAGATTCAGATCTTAATGCCTGTACACTTTTTTATCCTGTATTTGATTCAATTCAATTCATTTTCAGCCAATTTAACTCATCAAGCATTTTTTGAACTCCTACCATATGCTGAGCACTGTTTTAAAGATACAAGGAAAAAATGAAACAATCTTCACCGTTAGGAAGCTTACATTTTACAGATATGATTTTTGTTGTCTTTTTCCAATAAATCTACTTCTTTTGACTTCCAAACCAGTGCTCTTCCAGCAAAGTTGTTGAAATTTGGTCTTCTGAAATGTGGTCTTGCCACACTTTGCACAATTGTCTCTTTCTGAGAATCATTCATTGATCTCATGATCCAAGATAACCAATTTATACAGGGGAAGGCAATGCAATAGCCTTCTGAAGGACAAACAGGGGTTGGGTACAGTAACAGGACCTGAATTCATTCCCAGTTCTGCTATTTACTAATCATTTCACCTTAGTGATTTAAACTCTGGTGTTCTGTTCCTCACCTATAGGATAAGTGAATGCTATATGTGCTTGATTAAAGAAGATTTGAGATTCTTTACTTTCCTTTTAGAAAAGCAGATCTAAGAACCTGTGCCAGCTGGTCATCCTGGATGTCTGAGAGTGCTTGATGTTAGAAATGTAAATAGGAAATATAGGGCAGAAATAAAATTTAAACCCAAGTCTCCTGACTCAAAATTCAGTTTTTATGCACTATTTCACCCTATCTCCCCAAATTAGAGGTTCTTAAGCTAAGATTAAGGAAGAGATTGTGAAGGGATTTTAGAGGATCTGTAACTATAAATTAGAAAAGAGGGAAAAACAGATTTATTTTCATTTATCTCCAGCTGAGATTTAGTCAGTCTTCCATTTATTTTTTTAGTTGACATTAATCTGAGAAGGCATCTGTAGGCTTCACCAGATTTCGAAAGGGGTCTATGACACCAAAAAAAGTGAAGAAAGCCTGATCTAAAGGATCTCAAAAGGATTATATTACACATAGCTTACTAATGAGTGTTTCTCTACCATATCAATTGATTTGCCACTCTTTTAAGGCAGAAAGAAATTTTTAAAGCAGAAAGATTCCTGCTTCCAGACAAAAATCACAATATTTCATAAAGCTGATTTTCAAGTAGCATCAAGTAACCTGACCAATGCACATGATATAACTAAAACTCCAAAATAGTGATAGCTTCATTTCCTATATTTTTTTTTAATTCATGAAAGAGAAGATGGTAGAGTAGAAAGATACACATGTGCTAGCTCCTAACCCAGAGCCCATAAAATATCTATAAATAAGAACATCCAACAAATTCTGGAGCAGCAGAAGCCACAGAACAACAGAGTAAGGGAGATTTCTGTTCCAGAGAGACCTGAAAAACTGACACAAAAGGTCCCTCGCGAACCAGACCCAGAGCAGAGTCCAGCCCAGATTTGGCTGCGTGGCACTGAAAGGAGGAGATTTGAGCAGGCTTCAGGGACAGAATCTCCAGCAGCCGCACAGGTCCCTCCACCCACAGGAGACAAAGGTCAGTGAGAGGGTCTCTTTGGTTGGCAGAGAGGAGAGCAGGGTATAGAAAGTTATCTGGCCCTACAGGAGAAAAGAGAAGATGGGGACAAGGGAAGGGAGGGATGATAGAAGAGAGGGCAGATTGGTGATAGGGGCAATCAGAATGCTCGGTGTTTTGGGGTGGGAGGAGGGGACAGATGGGGAGAAAATTTGGAACCCAAAATTTTGTGAAAATGAATGTTAAAAGTTAAATAAATTTAAAAAAAATAAATAAAATTCATGAAAGAAAAGAAAAACTTAAAATACCCAATTCAGGCATTTGTAATAGAAAATTGTTGATAACTCTCCATCAGAAGAATTGAGGTTATAATATAAAACTGGAAAAGGCCGTTGTCTTGGTTTGTCATTATGCCATCAGATACTAGAAACTACCAACAGTCAATAAAAGTAGACCAGGGAATAATTGAATTAGTAGGGCTCAGAGAAAATGGGATTCAATAGGATTGACAGCTTAAAGGGGAATACTTTCATCTTGAGTCAGTTGCAAAGATACCATTTCTGACATAGAAGCAGCTCAAATGTCATTATTCTGTAGTTGCATTTTAGTTTGTAGTTGCAGAATTTTTATTTCATATTCTTGCTATAAGGCAGCTTTGTCAGATTTATTTTGCTGTTGTTTCAGAGGGGTGCACCAATTAGAATATTAATGGATTAATGGTTTTTCTTAGGTTTCAAGAAGGATCCATGTACAAAAGGAATGCATTTGGGTGCACATATATATATATCTATATATCTATATCTATATCTATCTATCTATCTATATATATATATGTATGTATGTATGTATATGTATGTATGTATGTATATATATATATATATATATATATATATATATGTATATATATATATGTGCTGATTTTTTGGTCAGTGGTGCATAAAAAATGAATTCCTAAAGAACAATGTAGAAATGCACAACTATACCATCTCCTTAATAGGTACCTCTTCTCCATAGCAACTGTGTATGGATTCAGTGATAAAAATGCCAGCAAAATTTGCAGGCCGCTGAGCTTTTCTTTCATTGTTCAGGGTAGTCCTCATAAATACTTTTTTGGTCATTGTTAGTATGCAGATGTATCAAGAATATAATGTACCAATTATTCATGTTTCTTTGGAAATGGTAGTCACCAAAGGTCTTTAAGGAAAACAAACCAATTCAAGAGGACAGAAAGCCTCTAAAGCACTATTATTCTAGAAACAGAATTTCCAGCTATTTGTCTTGGTTAATTTAGATATAGATGTGACTGAGGCAATATGAGAGCATAATGACTCTTTTTGGTTACATAGTATTGTCTAACAAAATTGGTATTTGTAACTGATGTGGCAAAACCGAGTTCTTCTCTATTATTCATGAAAATGTGTTTTATTAGAAGAAAAGCTTTGATTAAACTTATTAGCAATAATCATTGTATTGTCATGTATAGCATCCTAGATTATAGGATCATGGACTTAAAACTGGAAGGTCAAGTTCACCCCTGCCATATTTTAAAAATGAGAAAATTGAGGCCAGGGAGGGAGGAGGGGTGTTAAACAACCTGCCCTAATAATGATGTCTGAAAAGTTGGTAATGTAAGGTGTACATGCCCTTTTACCCAGCGTACATCACCACAAGGTCTTTACCCCAAAGGAAAAAAAAAAGAATAAAAGAATTCACATGTACAAATAACTGGGAACTAAAGGGTGCCTATCAATAAAGAAGTAGCTGAGTAAATGACTGCGTATGAGTATGAGAGAATGCTCATACTAAGGCAGGATAAAAAGCACAGTTTCAGAGAAAACTGGGAAGACATGAACTGAAAAATTGTGAAATGAGAACGATGTTTGCAATAAAAACAACATTGTGAAAAATAAACAATTTTGGCAGTAATCAATCAGCATTCCAGAGAACAGATGATGAAGATTACTACTCAACTTCTAACTATCTTTTTCCTGAAATACGGTAGGTGTTTAATAAATGATCATTGTCTGACTAACAGAGAAGTAATGGAATAAAGATGCCAAATGAGAGTTCTAAAAAATATATAGTCAAGGTAGAAATTTGTTTGCTTGAAATAGAGAAAATATTTTTAATTGAAAAATATAATTAAATTAAATTAATAAAAAAATTCTTGCCAAGGAACATATTGCTAATAAGAGTTCAAGATAGGTCTTCTTGATTGTTAGTCTATCTAGTATATTTCTCAAATAATTGTACAAGTATATCCTAATCCTTATGATGTGACATAAAGGGATGCCACAAGAATATTTCCTGCTGTTGATTCCCCATATCATCTTTAGGAATATATGGAAATTTTATTTATTCATTAATGCTTTGAAGACTCCCAAGGTCATTTACCAAGAGCCAGGTTATTGGGTCAATGAATGTGTCACATGGCCCACTAAACCAGAGAATCAAAGAGGTATCTATGAATCTTTAAACGTTCTTTTTTTAACCTCTATACTGAAGATGCCCACAATCAAAGGAACTTGAAATGTACTGAAAAATTTAGTGGTCAATGCATTAGTAAATCTGCTTTAAAAAAAAAAAAAAAACAAAAGCAAAGGATAAATGGCCTGGGTCGTTTTAAGGAAGAAATACTATTTCTGATATGAGTCCAATTTAATGGTGTTTTTGTTTGCTCATTTGTTTTTCATATGATGACAGAGAGAAGACCTATAATTTCATAAGATGACCTCCCTATATTGCAGCTTCCTCTACTCATCAACCTGCTTTAGCAGCTATTTTCTGGAAAGTTCTCACAGGCAAACAGATGTTAAGGAACTTTTCTAAGGTCACATAGCTTGTAAATGTCAGAGGTGAATTTAAGTAAGACTTCTTGAGTTCAAATCCAGCACCTTCTCTATGGAGAGACAGTATAGTGTAGTTTGGGGAGTCCTAGACCTGGAATCAGGAAACACTAGAATCACTTCTTGACATCTCATCTACTAGCTATGACTCCTATGTTTTTGTGTTTATGCCTCTAGTACTTTGTATTTAACACTTTAATAGATAGGCATCTAGGGGATGTAGTGGATAGAGGGCCGGGCCTGAAGTCAGAAAAACTCATTTTTGAGTTCAAATCTGGCCTCAGGCACTTACTAGCTGTGTGACTCTGAGCAAGTCATTTATACCTGTTTACCTCAGCTTCTTATGCGTAAAATGAACAAGAGAAGGAAATGGCAAACCGCTTAGAAATCTCTGCCAAGAAAACCCAAAAAGGGATTACAAACAGTCAGACACAGCTGAACAATAAAAAATGATTGCTGTGGTTATGCTGATGGCACTATTACTGGTTGTCCTTGGGGAAGTCATTTGGTCATTCTGAATCTCTGATAACTTTCTATGGCTTAATTTCATTGTTTTGTATTGTTATTGTTTTATCACCACCACCACCACCACTGCTGCTGCCACTGTCACTGCCTCGGCGGCTGCTACTACTACTACTATTACTACTACTACTACTACTACTACTACTACTACTACTACTACTACTACTACTACTACTACTTTCTACTATTGCTACTACTACCACTTATTGTTTTTGACATTATGTATCTTTTTGTCTGAAAAAACAAGCAGAGCTGAGGAAAGAAATGTTTTTTTCATGTAATGACATCCATCAATGTTACAAAATCCATGAATCAGACTGTAATTGTGGAAGTTAACATGCTTTTGGAGTTTCCTCTTTAATGGCAAAGAATAGTTTAGAGTAAAATTGGCATTAGTTCACCTAAAGGGACCAGGGAAATTCTACAGCCTTTTAATGATTAGTTTGTTTGTTTGTTTGTTTGTTTCCAAACATGATGTCATGATCTAAATGCACTCCTATAGAATAATTGTGGCAGTGTAGTAGATAGAAAGTCAATATCAGAATCAAGAAGACTTGGGTTTAAGACCTGAATCTGACAAATACTAGATATGTAACCATGGGCAAGTCACGCAAACTTTCAGGGCCCCATGTAGCTTTCTTAGGAATGTCAGATGAAGAAAATTCCCCAATCTATATGGGAAAAGGGAGTTTGAAAACCGAAGAACTCCTTTAGTCAAAAAGATTACAGATCTTAACTCCTTAATCCTAATCTCCTCAAACAAACAACAGGCAAATTAAGATTGTTGATGGTAGAAAATGGTTTTGACTTTCTTATACATCTTGTACACCTGGCACAAAGTAAGTGTTTATTAAATGTTTTCTGATAGGCTAACTCGACACCGATTTGAAATTTACCTTGTGCTAGAAAGACTGACACTTCTGAATGTATTGGATACTTATGTACTTGTGAAGATAAAAGATGCTGAACATCCCTTGGAACACGAAAGCATATCACATCTTCAAATATGGTGTTCATAGCACCCCATGGGTAAAATTCTCCTTTGCTAGATATACCCTGAGTGGATATAGATACAACAGTCTCTAAATAAAATAAATATTGAAGTGCAAAATCCTAAAAACTCAGAAAATACCCAAGTTAAAATTTCTGGATCCATGCTAACTTGGTCACAAATTCTGAATCTTATATAATCTATTTGATAAGGAATTGTGTCTATAAAGTACGGATATCACAGCAAACAGCACAGAGGCTGTGGAATCTTCATGAAAAATGTCCTATTCTAGAACACTGATTTTTTTTTTTTGATAAAGAAATATCTTTTAATGTGATTTTTGGAAACTTGAACATTCATAGGATTCAGAGCAGGGGAAAGGGAACAGGAGGTCAAATAATCTAGAAGCATTTACTAAATGCTTAATCAGTTTCTGGCACTGGAGCAAGGAGTCAGTTTTACAAAGAATGAGGAAACCCTATTCACCATGAATAAACACTTTAAAACTAAGTTTTTCCTCTTATAAAGTAGTGATCCCCCCCCTCCCCATTCTAAATTGTATGAAGAATCCATAGAGGAGATAATTGTAATTACGTATTTTTTTAAATTTATGCACTTACTTAATCAATTTATCTATCAATCAATTTCTTATTTATTTATTTGTTTGTTTTATTCTGTGCCCTGTTTCTCACATAAGAATATGATTTTCATTCACTGTATAAATGGTTACATTGTATGGTAAATGAAAGAAAATAGTGATTTTGTGTGGAAAAGATCATTTCTCACCAGCCAAGGTGCTCTGCTGAAATGCACTACAAATGAGGAAACTCAAGTAAATAGCATTAAGTAATTTATCCAGAATCATACAGCTAGGGAGTGCCTGAGACCAGATTTGAACTCAGGCCAATGAGTCTTCCGGACTCCAGGCCTAGCATTCTATCCACTGTGCCACCTGGCTACCCAGAGGTCATTTGGAGTTTTCTTGTCAAAAATACTGGAGTGGTTTGCAAATTTCCTTCTCCAGTTCATTGTATAGATGAGGAAACTGAGACAAACAGGGTTAAGTTACCTGACCAGGGTCACACAGGTACTAAATGTCTAAAGTTGTATTTGAACTCAGGGTCTTGCTGATTCCAGGCCTGGGGCTTTATTCACTGGGCCACCTAACTTCCCTAGTAGAAGCCAAGTGCAAGAAAAGAGCCCTTCCATGAAGTGGATAGATAGCCATGCCTGGATTAAGGAAGATGTAACTTCCTGAGTTGAAATCTAGCCTCAGACACTTACCAGCTGTGTTGTGACTCTGGGTAAATCACTCAGCTCCGTTTGCCTCAGTTTTCTCTTCTGTAAAATGAGCTGGAGAAGGAAAAGGCAAACTATTACAGTATTACTGTCAAGAAAACCTCAAACTGGGTCAGGAAAAATTGGACATGAGTGAAATAACTGAAATACAAGAGACGTAATCCCTGTCTTCTCTTCTTAATCTTCAAGTAGTGTGATCTCAGGGAGCGCTCTTTACCCTCCTTATCACTTTCTTTTAGATATTTTCTAATTCATTAATTAGCATTGTTCCTAAAATGTTGTTAACTGTCTTTTTAGGAGAAGAAGAAAGCGCACACTGCTTTTACAACATATAAGAACATATCTGGATCCTTCTTTTGATTTTGAATCATTTGTTTACCTAAACAACCAAATCAAGTTATTGAAATAAAGATTTTTTTTTTGTTTTAATTTTTAGCTTTCAGTGCTTTTCTGCTGTCATTTAGCTGACCTCTAAAGTCCCTTCAGGCTCTAAATGTGTATTGATCCTATACACCCACGACAGTCTCAGCCAACTTTTACGATAGATAAAAGTCGCAGTCTCCCAGGTTATAGGATTAAATCCTGAGTGAATGGAACCTGCTTCCTTGATACAAGCTATTCAAAACCATCAGAACTTTCAGTGTAAATATTAATTTTAATGTCAAGATACTTCATTAGTATTGAACTTAACATATTTCAGTATGGGATATAGACATATATAAATTCTGACTCTTTAATAAAGCAAAGGTTTATTCATTTATATTCTATACATATTTTAAGCCAAGTTTAATATATTCTCAAGTCATTATGTTTCCTAAAAGACTTTATAACCTTGTTGAATGTTTACAAATTTGCTCAAAATTGAATTAATTATATTTACAGTCATAGTTTTCTAACTTATAGTTTAAGTTAGGAGATATTGCTTGTCCAGATGCCTTCCTTAGCAAATTTATGTAGCATTTCACATTTACAAATAACTTTTTTTCATAGTAATCCTGTGAGATAGACACTATATATATATATATGTATATATATATATATACACGTATATATATGTATATATGTATATATATATACATATATATATGTATATGTATATATACATATATATATCTTTTACCCATTTTACAGACAAGAAAATTGGGGCACAAAGAAGTTCCATCACTTGTTCGTGGTCATATAAGGAGCAGATATAGGAATCAGTACTTAACACTGTCTATTGTCCTTTATACTACGTGATGGGGCTTTTTCAATATTATACCTTCTGTTGGTTTTTTTTTCTTTTGACCCAGATGTGTGACTTCAATAGTGTATAGAACTCCTGGTGTGGAAACTCCATCCCCCTCCTCCATAATTTAGAATCTTTGGGTTGCCTGGGAGCAAACTGAAGTTAAGAGATTTGGAAATGGTCATAGAACCAGATTGTGACAGAGGCAGGATTTGTACCCAGATTTTCTGGAATCCAAAGCTTAAATCCAGCTTCAGAAGCTTGCTAGCTATACAACCTTGGGTAAATAACTTAAATCCCGAGTGCCCCCAATCAGCTCTCAAATATTAACAAACCTTTAATGTCTCTATATTGCCTCTAGGAAGAGGAAGAAACTCACGAGCCTGGAAAATTTCCGCAATCTGGTTGCAGCCTATGTTTCTTGTCTTATTTCCTATCTTTTACACAAAGTATATCATAGAAACTGGATGACTTACTTTCCCAAATTTGGCATTCTATCTCCTATTATTCCACTGCATTCAGCATTCTACTATGTTAAACTACCTTTTTTGGAGATTGATTTTGGTTTTGTTTCTGTTGTTTTTGATTCTATGATCTAAACTTCAGATTGATGTGTGGAAAGTAGGGAAAAACAAGAAGAATCAATTTCCATCATTCCTGCACATGAGCACAAAATTGTGGAAGAAGGACTGTCATGGGACAGGTTTGGGTAGAGTTTAGACAACAAAACTTCCAGTTCAGTATGTCAGGAGTGAAATCTGGCAGCCACAAAAGTCTGCGTTAGGAGAGGCATAGCTTCCAGTAATAAGTTGCTGAAGGGCCTCTGACCTCTGCTCACTTCTGAGTATGGTCAGAACATCTCTGAAATACTGAATGTAGTCTATTAGATTAAGAAATATATGGATAAGCTGGAAAAAAACTCTGAAGAAGATTAGTAGGGTATATAAAGGCCTTCATGCCATCCCTTATGAGTATTTATTGAAGTAATTATGGATATTAAGCCTAAAGAAGGGAAGACACATGGCGTAAATAACTGTCATCAAATATTTGAAAAGCTCACTGTCAAAGAGATTAGACTTAGTGCCTTGATGTGGCAGACGGGGAAGGCAAATTTAGGGATGGGCAGACTAATAATAAAAACTAGGAAAATCCCCTTTCCTAACAACTGAGCTGTACAAAAAAAAAAAAAAAACCCAAAGGAATGAATTTCCTCAAAAGATGATGGGCTCCCTGTCATTGGAAAATTTCCAACAGAGACTAAATAGCTATTTTCAAGTATATTATAGAAAAGATTTCTTTGGTTTTTGGTTGAACTAGATAGTATCTGAGAACTCTTCCAATTTGTAATTTGTGGATTCTGAGATTCTTTATTTCTACTGTTCCTTGGAATCCTAGGTGCACTTTTCTAGAACAGTCAATAAAAATGACAAAGTGATTTCATTACTCACTTAGGACCTTTGGCTATTTTCTTTTTTTTTTACTTTCCAGACCCTCTTTCACCTCAATATCCAATTTTTATCTCAGCATATGTTCCAGTTTTTGATCCTTGAATACTTTACCAAGTCTATATCTTTTAATTCCCACATTTTCTGTCTTCCATGGTACCCCCATGGTGTTTGCAAGACTCACAGTCAAAGCTAGTCATTTTTGCACCTAACATAATTTGGGCACAAAGATAAGATCTGATGCCCCAGGGAAGGCCTCAAAGATAGGGCAGGCCAATCCTAAATAATTCAATTGGTTTGAGGGTACAATTCATTATATTTCTATTTTACATGTATATGTATGTGTACATATACATATATGTATGTATCTGTATATATGTACATATACAAAACTATATTATAGTATATGTGTACTTCATAGATATGTCATATATGCACTATGTGTATATATACATATGCATATATACATATACACATATATGCATGCATTGTATATGTATGTGTATGTATATATCTGTGCATATGTGTGTATATGAGTATGTGTATATGTATGTATATATGTATATGAGAGAAATGGTTTATCAAGGCTTCATCTAAGGTCATTAATATTCAGATGGTATATTTTCTCCTTGTGATGGTTCAAAAGAAGATATACCAGCACTTTGCAGTCTTCTGCCCGTTTACAACATTCAGTGGATCCTATATTCTCCCATGGCCTCAGGCCTCTGATCTTATGTAACCAGGCACAACTCTGCTCCCTTTCCCAAGTTCACCTTCAGGAGTCCATTTCATTGACTCCCTCCCCTTCTCTTAGAGGACCATCACTCTTCCAAATACCATGGGGCACAATTAGGTCTCTCTAGGGGTAGGGTATTAGCATCCCCGGTGCAATTAAACCACTGCCTCAGCACTTTACATATAAGCATTTTACATATGCTACCTCATTTAACCCAATATCTCCCCCAGGTAACTCTGACTACAGTTGTTGTCATCTCGATACTCCTTCAAACCTAGATGAAAAAAATTTTATTTATGATTTGAATAAATTATTATTGTTAATTACATGTTAAACTCAGTTGTTTTATACCTCTAAAGGACTCCAAGTTTAATCATACTTCTAAACTTCAGGGCCCTTGCAGCGAAGTCTCAGTCATTTTTAAGTCTTAGTCATTTCATGTTATAGTTCCAGAAATACTTTTCATCACCTTCTCTATGCTACATTTTCAGTGCCATATGGAGGTTGCATAGCAAATAACTAGAAAGGCCACCTATTCCACAGGAATGATTCTTATCAAAAAAATAGAAACAATTCAAGTTTTTAAAAGAAACTCAAGGATATGCGATGGGAAGGTTTTATCCCCTCTGTGCCACAGAAAATTCATTCTTAGCATACTTCTCCAAAGTGAAAGTAAGAATATAACTGGATGTTTCTTAAGTATGTTAATTATATTGTATGATCAATATGATGGATGAGAACAAAAGACAACAATCTGGATTAGTTCAACATCAAATTCGCTTACAGGGCAACAAAATTAACTTCTAGACAATGCTTTCATTGAAATAATTCCATATTTACTGTATATAGTTGGACAAAGATTACTTGGTACTCAAGTTCTGAACTAATTATGAAATGCATCCACAAATGTCATTTATATGGGTAGTTAAATATATAAAAGCTTTCCAAATGACTTGAATTTTTTAATATATTACTCTACTAATTATCCCCTTCCTACTCAGATGAAGACAAAGGCCAACTTGGGATAATATGGTACAGTAAATAAATCACAGAACTTGGAATCAGGAAGACCTGAGTTTGAATTTTGTAATGAATATGAATGTATGAATATTTTGTAATGAATATCTGTGTGACACTGTACAATTGAACTAACATCTCTGTGTCTTAGATTCCTCATCTGTAAAATGAAAATGATAATAATAGTACCTACCTTAGAGGATTAATTTGAAGAACAAATGAGTTAAAGTATATTAAATGCTTACAAATCTCAAAGTCCTTGTAATTTGCTATTGTGATTATTAAAAGTGTCTCAAAGAGATTAAGCTAAATAATGGGAATGAAAAGTGAATTCAGAATTCATGTTGTTAGAATAAATGTTGTTAGAGATAACAACATTTACTTAGACTGGTAATCTATTGAATCATGTTCACGAGTTTGCATGTGTATAAGTACACACATATTGCTATAGATGTACAATGAGCTAGACACAAAATTAACTAGGATAGTTAAATTAGGTTGTATCTCATTTGGAAAATTATAATGCACTTTCAAAAATTACCTCTTGCCACAGCAATCCATCTTTTTAAAACAAATAATCTTTTCTTGATGCCTATGGGTCATCGAACATCATTGTTTCTGGAGAATTTTTTAAAGCAAAAATAGAATTTAAAAGAACCCTGTGCCAATCAGATGATGTGTGGTGGTCCCTCATTTTCCTGGAGTAATACTCCAAACAGCAAAACATTGAAAGAATAAGAAAGTTTCCAGTATTTTTGGTAAACGTCTTATGGAGGATTCATGAAAGGACACAGACAAGTATTACACAGGATTAATGGGAGTAGATGCTGGTGATGATGACTGGCAGCTTGTCCTCTTTATCCTCAATAATAAAATAACATAGCTGCCAAAGTATCAAAATAAATGTAGTGTATTGAGCAATCTCAGAATCTCACTATAAAAGATGCTGTCTCCTAAACCTACCCAATATTAACACATATTTTCAGGAAACAAACTTTTATTTAATCTAACAGCCCTTTACTGAATTCACAGATTTGTTGGGCTTTATCTGTTCTTATTGTTTTGCTTTCATCTTCAACTGTTTTCTGTTCATGTCTGATGTATAAGTACCAAATGGAGCATTTCTGACTGGGATTCTTATGTCTTTGGAAATTGAAACATAGTAGAGACATTTCATTATGTACTTTATCATGTCTCCTCACTGTATCAGATCTGAGATCAAAATGATTTACAGTCCTCTACTGCCATGACTGCTTTGCATCTATATTGGACCTTTCATAAGATCATGGATCTACAGTAGAGTAGAAAGACCACTCACTCTGGAGTTAAAGGCCCTGGATTAAAATCCCACTTCTAATATTTTTACATATGTATCTAAGGTAAGCCATTTAACTTTCTTGGGCCTCTGATCTTATCTCTCAAATTAAGAAGGAGGACTAAGTAGCCTCTAAGATCCCTTTAAGCTTTAAATCAGATCCTACAGCCTACTTACACCCTCTCTTATGCCAGAGAAGTATCTTGAGTGACTAAATTTATGAAGATTCCAATGTGAAAATTGCATGTACTCTTGTTAGAACTAGATATTTGGTACTATGAACTTACTTTCCATGGTCTCTCAGATGTCCACAATTCTTAGTTCCCACTGGACTTTATTTCCTTTTTTTCTAGAATGAACCAAAGAGCCATTGAAGGGTGGAACATTCTTCACATGGCCTTTTTTACTCTTTATTCTAAAATATATTGGATTATACAGAGGTGACCATAAAATTTATTTGAATAAGTAAAAATAAAAAAGGAAAATATTTTAGGGATAGGAAAAGAGTTTAGGAGGTGGCAACAAGAGAGTTAGACAAATGAAACGGAGAATCATTTGCCTGCTGAGAGAGAAGTGGCCTAATGATATCTCTAAGATGTATTCAACACACAGGGTATGAAGAAAAAGTGGGATGCCATCTGGTCAGCTTTTTTACCAAAGAAGTAGCTTTTTCATCCAAGGTTTGATGACTGTTTAATAAAGACAAAAAGGGGGTCACAACACTGAATTCTAAAATTCCTGAACCAACTGATTTGCCTCCCTTCATAATCTTGAGAGAAGCACTTAACCTTTCAATGTTGCCCAATAAAGTACGTATAACAATTCCCATTTCAAAGGGATGCGGGGAAGTTTAATTAATTGTAAAGTACTCTTAAAAATCCAATTATTATTATTATTATTCATTTTATGGTCTCCTTTTGCCCTCTTTCTCCAGATCCATAATTATACAGAATAAGAGTTTTTGTCACAACTTCCCACTCAGCATATCATCTCTGTACAACTACCTTCTTTTCATGCTACCAAAAACACAAATGAGATTATCTTAAGTATAATTAGCTGACTAGTAGATCTTTAATTGAGAAGCAGCATTAGAGGAAGGAAATTTATTTTTAAAAATAGCTTGAATGTCATCACCCAAGCTGCTTGTCATGTAATAGAAACTCTGCGGGGAATTATCAGCACAAATCCCATAATTTTATCACTATTATTTCCTTTCAGATGGGACAAGATCTGCCATTTGAATATGAAATGATGTGATTTCTTTACATCATTAAATATTAGTCAGTTGAGTCTTCTCTCTCCAACTATGATTTACTCTAAAGATTGTTTTTCCCTCAAGCCTTTAGGGAGAAAGTTGGGCAACATATAAAAGAATTTTTTTTTAAACGAGACACTTTCATAGTCTTACTTTTGGTTAAGTCTGTTCACAAGGTATACTTTTCACATCAGCAGGTAAAAGATATCTTTAGTTGAATGCTTATATATCACACTGCAATCTTTTTAAAAGACAGAAATAAGTCCTTCTCAAAAAAACCCATAAAACTATACAAAGAAGTTGTTAAAAATTGGTTTAGGTTGCTACCATAAGGCAGCCTATGAGCTATTTCACCTCTGGAAAGATAATCAGTTCTTAGATCATTATACCTTAGTATTTTGAACACTTAGATTCTAATATTTAGACACACATTTTCAGTGTGTTATGTGCAGAATTATTAAGAAGATGCAGTGTAATCCACCTGCATTTGTACATTGGCGTTGAAACTTCTCAGTATGTATCTCAGAAACACTTTTCCTTTTATATTTAGGAACTCCTATCAACTGCTCCACTCTTTCCTTTTTTACACTTATTCTTCTCAAGTACCTCAGGCCAGGCTTGCTCCTTAACTTACAGCCAATGACCTTGCTTTGCACTCTACTGGTATAAAGACAATCTGACATGAACCCTTCCCCCTCATTATAAATATCCCTATCTTCCAGCCAATCTTCCTGTCACAGAGAAAGAAATTTTATTACTCCTCTCTAAAGATTCAACTTTTCACCTGGTCTATTGATTTTGCTACACTCTTATATCTTCTGTCACCTTACTTTATCAGTGCAGGCCCTCGTTTTTAATTTTTTAAATTAATTTGTTTGTTTTAGTTTTCAACATACATTTCCACAAGATTTTGAGTTCCAAGTTTTTTCCCCATCTCTCCCCTCCACCCACAACATGATGACATGCATCCTGATTACCCATTCCCCTTGTCTGCACTACCTTCTATCATCCTTCCATGCCCCACCCCCTCACTTTCTTCTCCAGAAAGATAGATTTCTCTAGTCCATTGTCTATATATCTTATTTCCCAGTTGCATGTAAAAACAATTTTTTAACATGGTTTTAAAACTTTTAGTTTGAAATTCTCTCCCTTCTTTCCTGGCCACCCACCCTTATTGAGAAGGCAACAAATTCAATATAGGTTACACATGTGTAGTTATGCAAAAAACTTGCAAAATATTCGTGTTGTGAAAGACTAACTATATTACACTCCACCCTATTCCCCCCACCAATTTATTCTATTCTCTCCTTTGACCCTGTCCTTATTCAAAAGTGTTTGCTTCCAACTACTCTCTCTCCCAATCTGCCCTTCCTTCTGTCATCTCCCTCGCTTATGCCCTTCCCCCTTCTTTCCTGCTGTATAAGGTAGCCGTGTGTGTGTGTGTGTGTGTGTGTGTGTTATTTCCTCCTTAAGCTAATTCCTATGAGAGTAAGGTTCATTCATTCCCTCTCCCCTCTTCCTCTCCATTGTAAAAACTTTTTCTTGCCTCTTTTATGTGAGATAATTTACCTCTTTTTATCTCTCCCCTTCTCCTTCTTGTATTCCTCTCTCACTTCTTAATTTTATTTTTTAGATATCATCCCTTCATATTCAATTTACCCTGTGCCCTCTCTCTCTCTCTCTCTTTATATATATATATATATGTGTGTGTGTGTGTGTGTATGTGTATACATGTACATGTATGTGTGTACATGTATGTTTGTGTGTATATATACTTTAATAAGTCCCTTATGATTTTTCTTTCCTTTTTACCTTTTCACCTGTCTCTTCCTATTTAGCTCTAGTCTTTTCATCAAGAAGGCTTGAAATCCCACATTTCATTTAATATCAATTTTTTCCCCTGAAGGATTCTTGGTTTTAATCCTAGCTCCTTTGATCTCTGTAATATCATATTCCAAGACCTCTTATCCCTTAATGTAGAAGCTGCTAACTCTTATGTTATCCTGATTGTATTTACACAATACTTGAATTGTTTCTTCATGATTGCTTGCAATATTTTCTCCTTGACCTGGGAACTCTAGAATTTGCCTACAACATTCCTAGGGCTTTTGCTTTGGACATCTCTTTCCAGAGGTGATTGGCAAATTCCTTCCATTTCTATGTTATCCTCTGGTTGTATAATATCAGGGCAGTTTCCCTTGATACTTTCTTGAACGATGATGTCTAGGCTCTTTTTTAATCATGGATTTCATGTAGTCCAATAATTTTTAACTGATCTCTCCTGGGTGTATTTTCCAGGTTAGTTGTACTTTCAGTGAGATATTTCACATTGTCTTCTATTTTTTGTTAATAATTAATTTTTTTTTCAGTTTTCAACAATCACTTCCATAAGTTTTAAATTTTTCTCCCTCTCCTTCCCCCTTTCTTTCCATAACAACATACAATCTTATATGGGTTATATATATATATATATATATACACACATATATTCTTATTAAACACATTTTCACATTAGTGATGTTGCATAGAAGAAATAAAATGAATGGGAGAAACATGAGAAAAAGTAAACCAAAACAAAATATCACATTCAGAGTTCTGAGTCTATAGTTTGTTCTCTGGATGTGGATGGTAATTTACATCAAGAGTCCTTTGGGAATGTTTTAGGTCCTTGAATTGCTTTGGAGGGCTAAATCTATTATAAATAGTCTTCACACATTGTGGCTGTTACTATATATAATATTCTCTTGTTTCTGCTCATATCACTGAGAAACAGTTTATTTAAGTCTTTCTAGGTTTTTCTGAAGTCCACCTGTTCATCATTTCTTATAGCATAATAGTATTCCATTATATTCATATACCACAACTTGTTCAGGAATTCCCCAACTGATGGTCATCCCCTCAATTTCCAGTTCTTGGCTACTACAAAAAGAGCTGCTATAAATATTTTTGTTCATTTGGATCCTTTTCCAATTTTGATGATCTCTTTGGGATACAGGTCAAAGAGAGATATTGCTGGGTCAAAGGGTATACACATTTTTGTATCCCTTTGGTATAGCTTCAAATTGCTCTCCAGGTTAGTTGGATCAGGTCACAGCTCCACCAACAATGAATTAGTTTTCCAACTCTCCCACCTCTTCTCCAACATTTATGATTTTCGTTTTTTGTCATGTTAGCAAATCTGATAGCTGTGAGGTGGTACCTCAGACTTGTTTTGATTTGCATCTCTCTAATCAATAGTGATTTAGAACATTTTTCATCTGACAATAGATAGTTTTAATTTCTTCCTCTGAAAACTGCCTGCTCATATCCTTTGACTATTTATCAATTAGGGAATGACTTGTATTTTTGTAAATTTGACTCAGTTCTCTATATATTTTAGAAATGAGTCCTTTATCACAGACACTAGTCAGAAAAAAATATTTCCCAGTTTTCTGTTTCCCTCCTAATCTCAGGTTCATTGGCTTTGTTTCTACAAAAACTTTGCAATTTAATCTAATCAAAATTATCCATTTTGTATTTCATAATGTTCCCTATCTCTTGTCTGGTTATAAATTTCTACATTCTCCATAAGTCTGACAAATAACTATTCTTTTTTTTCCCATAATTTGTTTATAGTATTAGTCTTTATACTCAAACCATGTACCTAATTGAAATTTATTCTTGTAGACAGTGTCAGGCATTGGTCTGTGCCCAGGTTCTGACACTGTTATCTAGTTTTCCCAGCAGTTTTTGTCAAACAGTGAGTTCTTATCCCAGAAGCTGGGGTCCTTAGGTTTATCAAACAGTAGGCTGCCATAATCATCGACTATTGTGTCTTGTGAAATTAGCTTATTCCACTGATCTACCCATCTATTTCTTAGCCAGTATCAAGTGGTTTTGATGATTGTTGTTTTACAATACAATTTTATACCTGAAATGAGTAGGCCACCTTTCCTAACATTTCTTTTCATTTATCCCCTTGATATTCTGTACCTTTTGTTCTTCCAGATAAATTTTGGTGTTATTTTTTCTAGCTCTACAAAATAATGTTTTGGTAGTTTGATTGGTATGACAATGAATAAGTAAGTTAATTTTGGTAGAATTTTCATTTTATTAAATTATATATTACATTATATTATATCATATCTTGTTATTATATTATATTTAGCCTATACACAAGCAACTTATTTAGATCTAACTTTATTTGTGTGAAAAGTGTTTTGTAATTGTGTTCATATAGTCCCTGTGTTTGTTTTGGCAGTCAGACTCCCAAATATTTTGTAGTTTATATCATAAGTTTAAATGGAATCACTCTTTCTATCTCTTGCTGTTGGGTTTTGATCGTAATATATAGAAATGTCAATATCTATGTGTTCATTTTGTAATCTGTAGCTTTACCAAGGTTGTTAATTATTTCAAGTTGCTTTTTTCTTGATTCTCTAGGAATCTCTAAGTATATCATCTTATCATCTGCAAAGAGTGATGACTTAGTTTCTCCTTTGCCTTTTCGAATTCCTTCAAATTCTTTTTCTTTTCTTATTGCTAAAGTTAACATTTCTAGTACTATATTGAATAACAGGGATGATAATGGACATCCTTCTTTCACTCCTGATCTTATTGGAAATGCATCTAGCTTCTCCCCGCTACATATTAATGCTTCCTGATGGTGTTAGCTAGATAGTGCTTATTATTTTAATGAAGGCTCCATTAATGGCTATGCTCTCCAATATTTTCAGTAGGAATGGGTGCTGTATTTTGTCAAAAGTTTTTTCTGCATTTCTTGAGATAATCATATGATTTGTTTGTTTTGTTGATATAATCAATAATGCTGATAGTTTTCCTGATATTGAACCAGCCCTGCATTCCTGGTATAAATTCTACCTGGTCGAAGTAAATTGTTCTCTTGAAAATTGCTGTAATCTTCTTGCTAATATCTTATTTAAAAATTTTACATCTATATTCATTAGAGAAATTCGTCTATAATTTTCTTTCTCTGTTTTGTCTCTTCTCAGTTTAATTATGAGCACCATATTTGTATCATAAAAGAAAATGTGGTAGGCTTCCTTCTTTGGCGATTTTCCCAAATAGTCTATATAGCAGTGGAATTCATTGTTCTTTAAATGTTTGATAGAATTCACTTGTAAATCCATCTGGCCCTGGAGATTTTTTTCTAGGGAATTCATTAATGACTTCTTCAATTTCTCTTTCTGAGACAGGGTTATTTAAGTATTTTACTTCCCCTTCTGTTAATCTTGGCAGTTCATATATTTTGTAAATATTCATCCATTTCACTAAGATTGTCAAATTCAATAAAATTGTCAGTTGGGCAAAGTAATTTTTAATTACTGTTTTAATTTCCTCTTCATTGCAGGTGAGGAAAACTCCCAGTAATATCATAACCAAATTCCAGAGTTCCTAAGATAAGGAGAAAATATTGCAATAGCCACAGAGAAACAATTCAAGAATTGTGGAACTACAATCAGGAAAACACAAGATTTAGCAGCTTCTACATTAGAGTATTGGAGGGTGTCAAATATTATTCCACAGGGCAAAGGAGCTAGTTAGAATCACTTACCCCGCAACACTGAGAATAATCCGTCAGGGGAAAAATACAGACGTTCAATGAGATAGGGAACTTTAAGCATCCTTGATGAAAAGACCAGAGCTGAAAAGAATATTTGACTCTCAAATACAAGACTCCAGAGAAGTATAAAAAGGGAAACAGGAAAGGAAAATCATAAGGAACTTAATAAGGTTGAACTGTTTAAATTCTTACATGAGAAAATATTTGCAACTAATAAGACCTTTCTCTTTATTAAGGTAATTAGGTGTATATATAGACAAAGTGCAGAGGTGTAGGTTGATGATGAAGGGATGATATGTAAAAAATAAAATTAAGGACTGAGAGAGAGAAATGTATTTGGAGAAAGAGAAAGGCAGAGGTAGAATTAGGTAAATTATCTCTCTTTTTTAAAACTTACATGATAATTTTATTAAATGTTTAAAAGGAACAATGAATTGTACATAATAGATTTACAGTTTCATGTGCAATCATCTGTTTTATCCTTCGATGTTACAAAAATGCTCATCTTATTTCATAAATTACAAATAAAATAGTTTTTAAATGCAAAGAGGAAAATAACAAACCTTCCAGACTGAAGGAATTAACTGTATAATGGAAAAAATCATGACTTTAGAAGTAAAATTACTCAACAGAGTTCCTCTGAGTCCTGTCTCTACCACTTATTAGCTGTTATTATTAGTTAGCTGTCATATACATATATATATATATATATACACACACATATATCTATGTATATGTATGTATATATATACATATATAAAAATAATTATTTACTATTTCAAATATTTTTGTCCCTAATGCACATACATACAATAGCAATGATCAGCATACAATATAATACAAAAATAAAATAAAATTACCTGGACTTTGCCTTAGAGAGAAGTCATGGCTGGTGTGAGGGAGACAAGAGGGAAGAGGAGAAAGGGTTGTTGCTTGGAAGGAGAATCTACTTCTATGAGAATATCAGGGATTTTGACATTAGGTTGTTCTCTCTTATGTCACTTTCACTAAAAGTAAGACCAGCATTACTGTCTTCGCTTATTTTTTATTTTTTAGAATCACTTCCATGTTTTCACTTACTGATTTTTTTCTTTTTTTAAATGTTTATTTATTTTTACTTTTCAACATTCATTTCCACGAAATTTTGAGTTCCAAATTTTCTCCCCATCTCTCCCCTCTCCTCACCCCTCAATGCCTTGCATTTTGGTTATCCTTTCCCTCAATATATCCTCCCTTCTATCACACACCTCCCTTCTCTTACTCCATCTTCTCTCTTTTCTTGTAGGGCAAAATAGATTTCTTTACCCCAGTACCTGTATTTCTTATTTCCCAGTTGTATGCAAAAACAATTCTCAACATTCGTTCCTAATACTTTGAATTCCAGCTTCTCTCCTTTCCTCCCTCCCTCCCCATCCCCACTGAGAAGGCAAGCAATTCAGTATAGGCTGCATATGTATAATTTTTCAAAAGACTTTCATAATACTCATGTTGTATAAGACTAACTATATTTGCTTCCACCCTACCCTGCCTCCCATTTCTTCTATTCTCTCTTTTGACTTTGTCCCTCCCCAAAAGTGTTTACTTCTAATTAATCACTTCTCCCATTTGCCCTCCCTTCTATCATCCTCCCTTCTATCATCCTCCACACATCCTTGTCCCCTTCTCCCCTACTTTCCTGTGGTGTAAGATAAATTTTCATACCAAATTGAGTGAGCATGTTATTCCCTCCTTAAGCCAAATGTGAAGAGAGTAAGTTTCACTTTTCCCCTCTCATCTCCTCCCTTTGCTCCTCCATTGAAAATGCTTTTTCTTGCCTTTGTTATAAGTGATAATTTGCCCCATTCCATTTCTCCCTTTCTTCTCCCAATATATTCCTCTCTCACCCCTTAATTTTATTCATTTTAGTTATCATCCCTTCTTATTCAACTCACCCTGTGCTCTGTGTGTGTGTGAGTGTGTGTGTATGAAATCCCTCCAACTACCCAAATGCTGAGATAAGTCACAAGAATTACAAATGTTATCTTTCCATATTGGAATGTAAATAGTTGAACTTTAGAAAGTCCTTTATGATTTTTCTTTCCTGTTTACCTTTTCATGCTTCCCTTGATTCTCATTTAAAAGTCAGATTTTCTATTCAGTTCTGGTCTTTTCATCAAGAATACTTGAAACTCCTCTATATCATTCAATGACCATTTTTTCCCCTGAAGTACTATTCTCAGTTTTGATGGGCCATCTCCACCAACTGTCAACCAACTGCAACACAGAACAGTCAAGCAGGTCTTGTGAAGCAGAAAGCATGCTGAAGTAGAGAGAGCAGGCAAGATGTGCCTGGAAACTCAAACTACTGCCACCAGCACCACTTTGGCCACCATCTCCTTACACACTTTGATGAGGACAGCCCAGAATCCCAAACCAAAGAGCCTTAGAAGTAATAGTGCTCTAGCCAGAGAGTATTCTGGGAAAAAAAAACAAAAAGCAAAATAAACCCTGCCTATTACTCCTATAGAATTTTCAGCCATAGCTAATAAAGAACCAGAAAAGAAAGTTCTTATCACCAGAATTCTTGATACTATCCAATAATTTATCAGGAATTGATATTATTTGATCATTGGGAATGACATTAAAAAGAAGCATTAACATCTTCTTTGCTGCTACAACTAAGGACCATGAGACATTTCAAAATGGAATTTACTGCTTCAGCCTTCCATGTGTGTTGTTTCTACCCTTAGAATATGAGCTCCTTGAAAGAAGGTACTATAATTTTTTCTCCATGGCACTTAGAATAATGTTTTACACATTGTAAGTACTTAATAAAAGTACATAGTTCACTATAATTACCTCCTATGATTAAAAGTTATATATATCTAAAGGTCTATCTATATGCCTTTTGATCTCTTTCTCACAGTCCTCATCACATAAAATCAATTTAATTTTCCTATAGCTGAAATTACGATTATAGTTTTACTCTGGGAAAACTTAGAACAGTTCTCTTTCCTACAAAATGCTAGCTAGTCTCCAGACATCAAGGGTCTTTTTTTTTTAAATTCTCTGGCCCCAACCAACCTTTCCATTCTTATCTTCTCTATAAACACCCTATATTCTAGAGAAACAGTACCTCTCCCCTTTTTCCCTTTTCCTCAAACAAGTGCTGTGATCATTTAATTTTATTCCCCTAAAATTCCCTGTCCTACCTTCTCCAAACTCTGCCTAAAATAGGCATCATCAAACACTTTTGGGGTGGAACAAAGTCTAAAGAAAAATAGAATAAATGGGGGGGCAGAATAAGATGGAGGAAAATATAGTTAGTCTTTCACAACATGACTAACATGGAATCTTTAGTAAAACATCACATATGTGGCCTATATTGAATTGCTTGCCTTCTCAGTGGGAATGGGTGGGGAGGGAGGAACGGAGAGAAGTTGGAACTCAGAATTTTAGGAATGAATGTTGAGAACTGTTTTTGCATGCAGCTGGGAAATAAGAAATCCAGGTAATGAGATATAGAAATCTACCTTGCCCCACAAGAAAAGAGGAAAGATGGGGATAAGGGAAGGGAGGGGTGTGATAGAAGGGAGGGCAGATTGAGTGAAGGGATAATCAGAATGCATGGTGTTTTGAGGTGGGGGAGGGGAGAGATGTGGAGAAAATTTGGAACTCAAAATCTTATGGAAACAAATTTTGAAAACTAAAAATAAATAAATTATAAATAGTAATAATAGCTTGCATTTCTACAATGGTCAATGTTTGCAAAATCTTTAACATCCTCTATGCTATGTATTACAGGTATTATTATTCCCATTCCACACAAAGGGAAGTGCATCTAGGTGGTAGAGTGGATAGAGTGTTAGACCTGGGTTCAAGAAGATTTATCCTCCTGAGTTGAAATTTGTCCTCAGACACTTAACTGTGTCACTCTGGGAAAATTATTTCACCTTGTTTTCCTTGGTTTCCTCATCTTTAAAATCAGCTAGAAAAGGAAATGGAGAGCCACTCCAGCATCTCTGCCAACAAAATCCCACATGGAGCCATGAAGAGTCAGGCATAATCGTACAACAACTAAACACAAGGGCAAACTGATGCTCAGAGAAGTTAGTTTCTTAGAGTCATACAGGTAACAAATATTAGAGGCTGGACTCATTCAAATCCAGAGCAATTCACTGAATTTTCCTGTCCTTGTTTTCTTTAGTTTATTGTTTAAAAGTTTGCAAATTGGCTAGAACAGAAGAGGGGAACCTGTAGCCTTCTGGGTCCTTAGATGTGGCATTCTGACTGAGTCAAATTATTTTATTAGGAGGATTTGTTATGTGAAGTTTGGATTCAGTCAAAGGACCTAGAGGACCACATGTGACCTTAAGGCCACAACTTCTGTACGCAAAGCTAGAATGTTTACTATAGTGCATTATATGAAGCAAAATATTTTTTTGACTATCATATTCATCTTTCCAGCAGTTGGGCCACAGGTACCCTTGAAACTAGAAATTAACAGTTGAAAGAAGGGAAAACAGATACGAGTCAAAAAGAAAATGGAGTAGTAGTAGTATAACAGCAAACAAAGTAGGATCTTTCCCTGCTTTCCAGGATTGAGTGTCAGTCAACCAAGTGCCTTGATTAAGCCTTGCCTTTAAATGGAGTAGTCAAGAGTCTTTGATTAGAAACACGCATGCACACACAAACACACACATGCACACATATATCAACATCTATATAGATATATACTATGGAAAAAATAGAGCAGTCAGAATCAGAGCTGAGAGAAAAGAGAAAGAGGAGACTATGAGCAGGTTAGGGGAACTTGCTTGTGGAGAGGCCTAACAGAAAGCATGTTTGTGATGTTGGCACTTTGTCTGTTCATCTGCATTAATTTCTCAGAGAGCCCTGTCTGTTGATCTATGTTGATTTCTCAGACAGAATTCCTATCTGTTGATCTTTATGTGTGAATTAAGATGACTCTGGAAACGTGTATAAATATTGTTATAGCTCTGTTAAGTTTTGTTTCCATAGAAACAGAAACTGCAAGCAGGAATCTCTGGAGCCTACTGTCAGGAAAAAGTAGGAAGCATTTGGAGTTCAACAGTTCCTGTGACATGGGCCAAGGGGCAGGAGCAGAGAGTTTCCTGTGTGTGAACCCAGGCAAGAACTGGGAGCAGTTGGTCCACAGAGGAGGAGCCATGGGATTTGGAAGTCAGACTTGAGTCAAGATGAGAGAAGACTTTACTTGGACACTGTGCACTGATTAAGAAGATTGTTCTTACAGTGACCTTGGGGTGGATGGTGTGGTATTTTCTGCTACCCCTTAAGGATGCATCATGTTAAGGAAAACCCTAACCTGGGACCCCATGACTTTGGGAATGCAATGATATATTCTATGTGCCATATGACATACAGAGTGTTATGAGACATATATATGTATTAGATGATATATATAGCTAAAGGATGTTGCTATGAATGTTAGGCTTTACTTTACTGAACAATGTTTAGTTTATTGCTGAATAAACAGAGTTCCCTATACTTTGCTATTAAACCCTGAGTGATTGGCTTTAAAGCAGGAAGATACCAACATGAAATTGTCAGAAAAGGGGAATGGAGGAAATAAACACACACACACACAGACACACAGACACACACACACAAACATCCAGAAATCCCTTGGAGTCCTCTATGTTGTATTGCTTGGTGATTATATCTGCCAATATTGATTCAATTATAGTTTATACATGTGCTTCTACTATCTATTTATCCATCTCTTAACTTTCTCTAGGCATTTAAGTATCTCAATGGATAAAGCATTTGAGTTCAAATCAAGCCTCAGGCAAGTATGTACTGCCCCCCTCTCAGTGCTTTCCCCCTGAAATTACTTCCTATTTATGATGTATATGCCTTGTTTGAACATCTCTGTGTGTTCATACATATATCTTTTAATTTTCCCTATCACTTTAACTGCTTATATTTTTTCATAAGTTCCCTTACTAGTTGCACACATTTTCAGAAAGACTTCTATCATTTTATATAATTAATCAAAGTTTTTTTTATTATTTGCCATTTCTCATCAATTTAAAAAGCATTCTACATAACATTTTTTTCTTTTAATTTTATTCTCCTTATACAAAAATTATTCAGATACAACTTCACCTGTATATTTATGAAGTCTTTTACAGAATTCATTGACATTGTATTTGATGATCAGTTTACTAGGTTAGAGATTAAATGGTTGGGAAAATATTCTATTTCTAAAAGCAAATAATTGAGAATACAATCAATTTAACTACATATACAATAGGCATTGGGTTATATGTCCTCCTAAGGAAATTTTTTCTGTCTAAGGTCTCAATGTGCCCAGCAAATGTAGGGAAGCTTTATGGCCTATTCCCTAACCATACCAGTTAGTTCAGACATTAATATGTGCTGATACAAGAAAAATTAAGAAAATTTGTTAGACTGACTGGATTTGAACAGTTTTCGAGACAAAAGACTAGTGATATTTGTCCTCGGTATCCCTTTTTAAGCTCTGATAGGAGGGACCAGGTGCTCTTGACTTGAAGCCAATTGCTTTTAAAGCTAGTTATACTGATAAGCATGCTGATTTCAATGTATTATAATAAGATATATCTAAAAACTCAGTATTCATTTACCAGTATATTCTTTCCTAAAATATGCAGCTCCTTCCAGTTCTAATTCTCTATGATTGTATATGTTTGCCTTCAGCTATACACTGCATATTTTCAAAAGAGAAGGAAGTCCTAACTTTCTAGCAATTTCATTTTGGCATGTTAACAACAAGAAAATCAGTTCTTAAAGTTTCTTTTATTCCCCCAGAGTTGGAACTTCCTTTTTTCTGATTTTATCACAGTAACTTTGATGAAAAACAAAGCTATTTTTGAGCATATCCATGGTCTCCATTAACATTTATGAACATCAGACTGAGAACCCCATGCTTTCTCAATATATTTAAGAACACTGCCTTCAGGCAGTATTTGAATCAACTTAAGAAACTTTGAGACTAAAAACTGTCAGAGTTTTAAGAACAAGTCTACCCAATAAGGGAAGATGGGGTCTTAAGAAAACAAAAAGTGAACTCAATTTGTCTCCCTGTTTCCTCTTTCACCCCCATTAGTGGAATATGGTACACTGATATGTCTTATATCTCTATGTTCAGGATAAATATGTTGGAAATTTTTCTTTGCTTTTTGGCAGGTGACTCTATAATGGAATTGGAGTGGGAGCTCACTGTAGCTATGATGATTTTGTATTTTAACTTCCTCCATCCTGATAGTACAGAAAATTTGACAAATTCATTCAGCATTGAGGCTAAAGGGAGCAAAAGTGGAAGTTTGAAGTTGGAAGGAAAGTATTTGGTCATTAACCAGAAATGATTCCTGTGTAAAATATTTTGGGAAACACTTTCTACTGAATATTCATCTAGAACAAATTTAAATAGTACTGGGTTGGGGTAGAATTCCTATGTGGATGAAGAAACAGGCGACCTTTTCATCTCTCTTTTAAATGAATGAGTATATAGATGGTGTCAAAAATGGGATTTAATTACCATACTATATCTTAAAATAGCAGAAGAATAGTCTCCTAATACCCAGGGCTTCTCCCCCAAGACTCCCTTCTGGGACTAACTTTAACCAGCTGAATTAAGAGAGACATCCATCCTCTGTCTCCAATCAGGAAAAACAGGGCTATACCACTTTACTCAGCTGAAATCTACACAGACCTTGATCTTACCAACATTGATCTAGCCTAGATTATTTTTACAAAACATACAAGTTTATCTTCAACTATTTGATTCCCCTCAGTATTCTAGAAAATGAGTTAATGAAGCACTGTACTATGAACTAGGGATAGAAATAGGAAAAAAAAAAACAATCTCTATTCTCCAGACATTTTTGTTCAGTCATTCAATCATGTCCAACTCTTCATGACTCCACAGACCACAGTACAACATCCCCTTCTTTCCTCTACTGTCTCTTGCAATCTTTCCAACTTCATATTCATTGTTTCCATGATACTATCAAGTCATGTCATCTTCTGCAAACCCCTTTTCCTTTTGCTTTCAATCTTTCCTACTCTCAGGGCTTTTCCAATTTTCCAGTAATCAGAGGATAGATGCTGATCAAGATGGTAATAGTTCAACTTGAACAGAAGATGTTGCCTCCACTCTCTCCTTCAGTATGTCTTGCTACTTCACTAGGTAGTATAATTCTAGTATGATCAACTTTAACATGGTATGGTCAGACTGGTGCTTCCCATAACCCACTGAGGTTTATAGCCATAGGATTACATCAGAGACATTTCCCACACTGCACAAAATAATACCGTTGTGAAATTCCATCTGTTGTATGTAATTAATAATAATTATTTATATTGTGCTTACTATCTACCAGGCACTGGAGTAAGTGCTTTACAAATATTTTCTCATTTGATCCTTATAACAACCCTTTAAGGTAGTTGTTTTCTCTTAAAAATGAGGAAACTGAGGCAGACAGAGTGTAAATATCTTGCTTAAGGTAACAGAGCCAGTAAGTCTCAGAACTAGGATATGAACTCAGATCTTCTTGATTCTAGGCCGAGCACCTGGTACCCCTTTCTAATAACTGCATTTAGCTGGAAACAGAGAATAACTGTCAAAGATTAGACAGTATATAATTGTTTCTAGACTTGATAATCTGATCAAGATGACTTTAAATAGACCTAGGAGAGACAATATAAAAATTATTGGACTGCTTGAAAATCATGATTAAGAAAGGAGCCTAGACATCACCTTTCAAGAAATTATCAAGGAAAACTACCCTAATATTATGGAACTAGAGGATAAAATTGAAATTGAAAAAAAATCCACTGATTATCTCCTGAAAGAGATACCGAAGGAAAACTCCTAGGATATTGTAGCCAAATTCCAAATTTCCCAGGTCAAGGAGAAAACATTTCAAGCACTCAGAAAGAAACAATTTGACTATTATGAAAACACAATCAGGACAACAAATGATCTAGAAGTTTCTACAAAGAGGGATTGAAGAGCTTGGAATATGATATTCCAGAAGTCAAAAGAGATAAGTTTAAAACAAAGAATCACCCACCCAGCAAAACTAAGTATCATTTTTCAGAGGAAAAAAATGGACATTCAGTGAAATAGAGGACTTTCAAGCATTCTTGATAAAAAGACCAGAGCTGGATAGAAAATTTGATTTTTAAATACAAGACTCAAGAGAAGCATGAAGAGGTAAACCAGAAAGAGAAATCATAAGGGACTTGCTAAAGTTGAACTGCTTATATTACTACATGAAATATAATATTTGTAACTCATGAAACTTTTCTCAGTATTAGAGTAGTTGGAGTGCAGGCACAGGTGGAGTTGAATATGAAGGGATGATTTTTAAATATTAAAGTTAAGGGGTGAGAGAGAAGAATTCATTGGAAGAAGGAGAAATGTGGAGGAAAGAAAGAGGCAATAAAATGTTTTTAAAGTGGAGAGGAAGAGTGGGAAGGTGAGAGGGAATGAGTGAACCTTACTCTCATTGGATTTGAGGAAAGGAGGAAATAAAATACACAATCATTTGGCTAGGAAAATCTATCTTTCACTACAGGAAAGGAGGGGGGAAGGGGATAAGAGAGTGATGAACAATAGAAGGGAGGGCATATTGGAGGAAGGGATAATCAGAATCAAACATTTTTGAGGAATAGACTCAAAGGAAAGAACAGAATAAATGGGGCTCTGGGATAAGATAGAGGGAAATATAGTTAGTCTTTTGTAACATGACTATTAGGGAAATGTTTTGCATAACTGCGCATGTATAACCTATATAGAATTGCTTGACTTCTTAATGAAGGTTAATGGGGAGGGAAGAAGGGACAGAATGTGGGACACAAAGTTTTATAAATGAATGATTAAACTGTTTTTACATGGAACTGGAAAATAAGATATCCAATGAGGTATAGAGATCTATCTACAGAAAAATAGAAAGGAAGGGGATAAAAGGTGGGGGAGTGATAGAAGGAAGGGCAGACTAGGGGAAGGGGTAATTAGAATGTATGCCCTTTTGGGGTGGGATCATGGAGAGATGGAGAGAAAATTTTGAACTCAAAATCTTGTGGAAGTGAATGTTGGAAAGCAAAATTAATTAATTAGCGAGAATACAAAAAGATGGGACGGAAAATAATATTCATATTTCCCTGAACCACATCAACCGTTTAACAAAATAGTGATCGTGTACTAGGGCACAGAGATATAGCAAATAAATATAAAAAGGTAGAAATACTTAATATGTACTTTATAGACCATAATTCAATAAAAATAGAAATTGGTTCAAGGATCCAGAAAAAAAAATACCAGCCAAAATGGAGAGTTATTAATGAAATTTTAAATGATGAACAGGTTGAATAAAATATTGTAAATAATGATAATAATGTAAAATAAAATTATGATGATGAATCTACCTACCAAAATTTTTGGGATTCAACAAAAGCAGTCCAAGTGGAGAAAAAAATCATGCCATTAAAATCATACATTCAAAAAATAGAAAAATTATTAATAAACTGAAAGAGCATTTAAAAATTGAAAATCAACAATTCCACATGCCTAAGATAAGCACAAAGGGGAGATATTAGAAAATAGAGGGGGGATAGATAAATTGGAACAAAACCCAACAGAAATAATAATTAAAACTAAAAGTTTGTTGTTTGAAAAGAATAATAAAATCAATAATCTCTTATCTAATCTAATTAAAAAGGAGAGTGAAGAGAATAAAATCAATAAAATAATAAATGAGCAAGGTGAAACCACAGTAAAGTCAGAAAAAACAAAAAGATAATCAGATCACGTTATGCACAATTATATGTTAATAAAACTGAGAACACAAAAGAAATAGAGGAATACCTTCTAAAATATAAAATACCCAATCTTACATAAGACCAAATAGAGGTTTAGATAACCAAATCACAAAAGAGGAAACAGAAGTCCGGTAAACAGACTTCTCATCCTGGTGGATTTATAGGAAAAAATCTGTACAATTTTAAAGAAAAGTTAGTGACCATCCTTCACATATTATTCTCAAGAACTGAGAAAGAAACACCCTACCAGCATCCATTTATGAAACAAATACAGACGCAATACCTAAACCATGGAAAGATACAACCTAAACTGTTAGCCAATATAATTAATGAACATTGACTCAAAAATCCTATCAAATACACCATGCATTATGATCAAGTAGGATTCCTAACAGGGTTGCAAGAATAATTTAACATTACAAAAAAAATAGATATAGGCATATTGAAAATAAAAATATATCAGAAACCACACAGTCATCTCAGCACATAGAGAAAAAGTCTGACAAAATATAACGTTCTGTTGTGCTAAAATATAACCAAGTGTAACCATAGAGGATTTAATATTAAAAACAAAAAACTGATCCAAAACCAGAAGCAAACACCATATGCTGTAGTGATACAGTGGAACTCCTTCTAAGAAATATAAAAGTGAAACAAGGAAACCCACTGATTCCCTCACTATTGGAAATTATTTTGGAAATGTTAACAATACTGAGAAGACAAAAGATAGAATTGAAGGAACAATAATAAGTAAAGAGATGATAGAACTGTCTATTTGCTAATGATATTGGAAACAAAGTTAAGACACCCATAAATCAGGGAATGGCTAAACAAAATGTGATCTATGAATGTAGTGGAAAATTACTGTGCTATAAGAAATGATGTATGTGATAAATATAGAGAATAAGGAAAAGATCTATATGAAGTGATGAAGAATGAAGTAAATAGTGGCAAGAAAATTATTTACATATTAACTACCACAATATAAATGGGAAGAACAACTACAAATCAAAAAAAAATCAAAAATGAGTATGACAAAATTACAAATGACATGCAGGAAGCATATGAAGAGATGAGAAGACACCCTGTCTACCCTTTAGTGGAAGTAGAAGGTACACAGGTGTGACATATTGGACATGTTTTCAAACTTTTTCAAAGTATTGATCAGTTTTACTCACTTTTTTCCCCTTCACACACACACACACACATACACACACGTGCACATACACATGCGAGCACACATACACACACGTAGTCTTATGGTATATCTCTGGGAGGGGGAGAAAGAAAGAAACATAGAACAGTATGGTGATGTAAGAAACAGAAAATAAAAATACAAACTTAATTTTTTAAAAGAAAACTAACTTGAGAGGGAAATGAAGAAAGAAGAGGCAAAGAACTGGAAAATTAGATAAAAAGGGAAGGAAGAAAAAGAAGCAAAGAAATTAAATAAAATTCCAAAATTATGAAAGGGATAAAAGAGTGAGAGAAAAATGCTTGAAGGTGAGGGGAAGAGAGCCATTACGAAGAGGATTGCCTCAATCAGATTAAGTTAAAATAACTGAGGGAGCAAAATACTGACTTTACAAAAGAAGATGGTAAAAACTCCAGAAAAAAATCCGAAATTTTCAGAATATAATTTTTCAGAATTTCTAATAAAGAAAAATTAGAGGTTAGAAGTGATTGGAAGAAACATATAAGCCTGAATTGCCCAAATTTGTGCGTATGTATATATATGTATATACATACGCACAAATTTGGGCAATGATATTAATGATATTGGAAACAAAGTTAAGACACCCATAAATTAGGGAAGGGCTAAACAATATGTGATCTATGAATGCAATGGAACACACATATTCATTAATATGGGTTAAATTATTCCATAAAACAAAAATGAGTGAAAGATTGAAAACAAAAATCCACCATCTGTTTCTTACAAGAAATCCATTTAAAAAAGGCATTTGTAGAATAAAAATGAGGTAAGGGAGTAAAAAATCCTTTGCATCAGTCAAATTGTAAAAAAAGCAAGAGTAGAAATTATGCTGTCAAACAAAGCAAAAATCCAAAAATTTAAATCAAAAAAAATTTCACAACATAAAAAGACCATAAAAAGGAACTATAAACAGCAATCCAATATCAATTATAAACTTACTTATTCAAAATGTGCTAGCATCTAAATACATAAAGTAAAAGTTATTTGAAATACATGAAGGTATATGATGTAATAATGACTAAATATGACTAATAATGACTCTCTCATGTTTGGTCAAATCTAACATAAAAATATAAAAAGAGAGAAATGTAGAATTGAATAAAATTTTGGAGATATTAGAGCTAAATAACCTATGGCTGCTTTTAAACAAAACTACTGAACATTACACATATTACTAAACATCTCATGGATTTTTACAAAATTCAATATCACAGGGATATTGAAAGCAATTTTAAATAGACAGAAATAGCAAACATACTCTTTACAGATTATAATGCAATATAATATAATTAGTTCAAAGAGCAACCACACACAAAAAAATTATGTAGGACCAGTTCAAGATAGTAATGAAATCCTTTTAAAAATGAGATCAAAGACAAATCCTGAAATAAATAATATTTTTGTGAAAGGGGGAAAATGAAGTTAAAGCAAGATAATTTATATAATGTTGCTAAAGCAGTCCACAGGGATTTAAAAAAAAAAATGTACGTATGTATGTGTGAGAGTGTGTAGTTAAGTGTGTGTGTGTGTGTATTTCTACCACCATACATAAACAATATTGAAAACGTTAATGAATTAAATAGACATAAAACAGTACTAAAATAAGGAGAAAAGAGATAAAAATTAGAGAAGATATGGTAATATGCAACCTCTTCTGAATAAAACTAAAAATCTTTTTATTGATTTGACTAACAAAATTGATATAATGTTCAATATCTTTGCCAAGAAAAGCCAAAATAGGGTTACAAAGAACAAGACATGACTGAAAATAGCTGAACAATTAAAGCAACAAAATCATGAAAAAAGAATGAAAATATCTACATGAACTGATACAAACTGAGGTCAGCAGTCAAGAAAATGACATACACAATGACTACTATATGGAAAGAACTATCACAATAAATAATAAATTTGAGTATTTCAAAATTACACTGAAAAAGTATTATTCCAAAGAGGAGATATGAAAAGACACCCTCTTTCCCCCTCCTCCTCTTGCAGAGATGGAAGTTCTATGAATATAGAACATTGTACATATTTCCAACATTTTTCACAAAATGGCAGAAATATTGATTTTTCCTTTTTTGTCTTTAACAATATTATTTATTATATGGAATGATTCTGTGGGAGGGGTAGAAGATTAAAACTGGGGAAGTATGGTGATAGAAAATAAATCATTAATGAATTGCCAAAATATGTAAAATACCAAGTTAAAAACCTCAAATTAGAAATCTTTCATGGATTATCTTGAAGAAGCATGGTACAGTGGAAAGACTACTAGATTTTTTAAAATTAATTTATTTCTTTTCAGTTTTCACAATCACTTCCATAAGTTTTGAATTTTCTCCCCCTGCCTCTCCCCTTCCTCCCTGAGACAGTATGCAATCTTATATGGGTTCTACATATACATTCTTATTAAACAGATTTTCATATTAGTCATGTTGCAAAGAAGAAAACAAATGGGAGAAACCATGAGAAAAACCAAAACAAAACAAAATATAACACAACAGAAAGTAATCTGTTTCATTCTGCATTCTGATTCCACAGTTCTTTCTCTGGATGTGGATGGCATTACATTGCTGTGGAGGACTAAGTCTATTAGAAACAAAGATCACTAGATTTTATTTCAGAGTTCTGAAGTTTGAATTTAGTTCCATTTTTTTTTCACCAAATGTCTAAACTTAGAAAAATTACTTCACCACACTGGGCCTCAGTTTCTCATCTTTAAAATGTTAGTGAAAGACTGGAAAACTGCTAAGCTCTTTTCCGACTCTGAGATTCTGTAGGATCTTTATTCTCCAAAGTGCAATTTGATTCATAACAAGCTGAAAGACATCACATACACATTCATATGTGCAAATTTTGTATTAGCTCCTCTAGGGTTCAGCAATACAAAATGTCAAAATCATTACTTATTGAGATTTGGAGATTAAGCACAGAATTCCTTATCAAAGGCTTTCTAGGAGAGCCACATTTACATTTGTAAGATAATACTCTGCCTAGAAGCGGTGCTCACTGTGACTTGTGTCTGTAGCAATATACAAAACACACATACATTGTGGATGTGGGGAAATTTCTACATATATGATTAATGAGAACAGAAAGCAATAAAAAGTACATTTGATATTCTTTAGCTCTGATCTTTCCCAAGTCTACCGTTCTGAGTATTGAATGCCAAGGCATCTATCTATCTTTGAAAAGAGTTACAAATTCTGTCCCTTCCTGTGAGATGTTCCTGAAGAAAAGTTTGCCACCTATGCTACTGTATGCTTATGTTAATATGCTATTATCCTGTTGTGGAGGATAGAATGGAAAAAAAATGATAGGAATCTTTCTGCTTACTTTCTACTAATCAAAACATTAACTAGTCCATGGCATGTTCAAATATGATCACAAATAAAGTGGAAAATCAGGGAGAGGCAAAGACACAGTTACATTCTTAAACAATAGAAAGACAGTTTCAAGTGAAAAGGCATGAAACTGGGCTCGTTGAGTTTCTTATTCAGTTCCAATTAATCCATTAATTGAACAATAAAGCTTTAATGCCATAGTCCTTGGTGCTGTCAAATGGTTCAACATCAGAGATTGATATAATTTTATTGGTGGAAATGAGATGACCCTTCATTACCCTGACACCCTGGGGCTCTTTCCAACTGAGAATAACCATTTGTGTTGTCTCTGATAGTAGAATGTGAGTTCCTTAAAAGCAGGACCTGTCTTACTATCTTATATTTATATCATTAGTATGTTCTATATATAGTAAGCATTAATAAGTGGTTCCATTTATAATGTTGTTCTGATTGAATTTAAATAGTGATTATGTATATAAAGCATTTTTTCTTTTGCCAAAAGAAAAATGATGACTAGCATTTAAAAAATTTATTAAGATTTGAAAAATACCTTATATAAGATTTATAATATTATATGTATTATTATTATTACCATATATATGTCTATGCATATGTACAATGTATTTACTATATATATATGTATATATATAAATATATATATATACATATATACATATATATATATATATATATATATATATATATATATATATATATATATAACCAAATAACATTTACAATAGCTATGAAATATGCAGAACATCTAGAAGAAGGGCTGAAAAGGACTGAATATTATCCAGGGTAAATGGAGGGTAATTGGAGACCAACTCAGGTGGCAGAGAGGATAGAGTGCTGGGCCTCAGATATTTACACTAAAACTCGGCACAAGAGCTTTGTGCGCCCCAGTTTCCCCATCTATAAAATGGGGATAATAATGATACCTACCTCACATATATATGTGTGTATATGTGTGTGTATGTATATGTGTATATATGTGCACATATTTGTGTATGCGTATGGTGTTGTCCTTTGTTCTCAAAGAGGACCAAAATGACATCATCCTGATAAAGTCAGGTTTCAGTGTATCCTACTGTGGCTGGTCAGACTAATGTGAGCTCAGAATGCTCTACCACAGGTTGGCCACAGATAGTCCTGTGGATATTTGGGATGGATACTCCAAATTTTCACATACTACATTTCCTTTGTTCAGTTTCAATTGTGTTTTGCTTATAGAGCACAGCACCCTTTCTGATGTGGGCATGCCATGCTGAGCAGTCCTGTGCCAATGTCTCTCATGTCGCACAATCAAATCCAAAGTTCTTGAGAGAAACCTTGAGAGTGTCCTTATAATGCTTCTTTTGACCACCATGTGATCACCTGCTCCATGCTAGTTCTCCATAAAATAGTCTTTTAGGTAAGCATATATTTTGCATTCGAATAACATGGCCAACCCATCTGACATGCTCTCTGAAGAACAGTTTGAATGGTTGGCAATTTAGTTCAAACAAGGACCTCAGTGTGTGATATCCTGTACAGCCAAGTGATCTTCAGAATCTTCCTAAGACAGTTCAAATGGAAGCGATTCAGTTTACTGGCATGGATCTGGTAGACTGTCCATGTTTCACAGGCATACAACAATGAGGTCAGCACAATGACTCTGTAGACCTTAAGTTTAGGAGTCAGTCTAATACCTCTTCTCTCTCATACTTTTCTTAGGATCCTCCAAATCACTGAGCTAGCTCTGGCAATGCATGCATCAACCTCGTGGTCAATGTGTACATTCCTGGAAAGTGCACTTTCAGTGTAAGTGAACTTATCCACAGCATTCAAAACTTCTCCATTTGTTATAATCAATGGTTCCACATATGGATGTTGTAGTGGTGGTTGATGGAGCACCTATGTTTTCTTGGTGTTATTTATTAGGCCAAAATTAGCATAGGCAGCAGAAAACTGATCCATACTTTCTTGCATCTCAGCTTCAGAGGCTGCACTGAGTGCACAATCATCTACAAACAGAAGATAATGCACCAGCACTCCCTCTACTTTGGTCTTGGCTTTTTCAAATGGAAGAACTTACCATCAGTAAGGTAGTTGACCTTGATGCTGCATTCATCCTCATTGAAAGCATTGAAAACATGGCTGACAATATCATGTTAAAAAGCACGGGAGCAAGCATACAGGCCTGTTTTACTCCATTGGTGAATAGGAAGTCCCGAGAGCATTGTCTATTATCCATAACCCAGGCAAGGATACCATCATGAAATTGATGTGCAATACTGATGGACTTCTCCAGGTAAACAAATTTTGACATAATTTTTCCTAAGTCCTCATGACTAACAGTGTCAAAGGCCTTGGTCCAATCTACAAATGTTGTATACAGACCTATGCTTTGCTCCTGGCATATCTCCTGGAGTTGTAGGGCAGCAAGCTCTGTACCAACCATTCCTTGGCCCTTCCTAAAGCCACAATGGCTTGATAGATGACCATCTTCCAGGTGAAGGATCAGTCTATTAAGAAAGACTCTAGCAAGAATCTTGCCTGCATTGACTGAGAGAAACTTCCCTGTGATTGTCACAGAACAATCTATTTCCTTTACTTTTACAGAGATGGACAATGGAGGCATCCTTAAATTCCTGGGGGATAGCCTCCATATAGCCATATAACCTGGAAAATTTCAGGCAGCTTTTGTATGAACAATGGTCCCCCTACCTTGTAAATCTCAGCTGGAATAGAATCAGCACCAGGTGGTTTGCCACATGAGAGGAGCCTAATGTCACCAAAAACCTCTTCTTCAGTTGAAAGTTCAGTTAAGGAGAGATTGACTTCAATCTGAGGTAAACAGTCATTGGCCTCAGAATTGATTGATGAAGGTCTGTTGAGACCACTGTGAAAATGTTCAGTCCATCTCTCTGGGATCGTGTCCTTATCACTAATCAATGTGGCTCCATCAGCACTGAGTAGTTGTGATGCACCATAGATTTCTAGTCCATAAATAGCTTTCAGGGAATCATAAAAGTGCTTTGGATTGCTGCTATCAGCATAAAACTGAATTTCATCTGCCTTCTTACTGAGCCTGAAATGCAGCATATCTCTAATTTTTGGTTGTATTTTACTTTTGATGGAATTAAATGCTGCCTTCTTAGAGGTGGATGAACTATCCTGCTGGTAAATCCTGTAGTTCTCATTTTCTCATTTAACAGTTTCTGAATTTCCCCATCATTTTCATCAAACCAGTCCTGGTGTTTGTAAGTGTTCTGACCCAGATGAGCAAATGAAGTGCTATACATCAAATCTCTGAAAGCTGCCCACTCCTTTTCTGCTCCACTGTGCCCAACTTGTGTTGGCTGAACTTTCCTTCCAAGTTAACCTCAAACTGTTCATGCTCAGAGAAGAACTCTAATTTGTTGACATTATTTCTTCTGGTAGTCATTTTGCCTTTGTGGTGGCACTTTTGACGAATGAGAACATTTAGCTTGGAAAGAATGTCTCTGATCAATCCAGCACTCTGTACCACACATTGCTCTTGTCACTCACATCTTGTCTCTTTCTTCTTAGATGCCTATGTTTATTGCAAGGAAGGGTCCATGGAATGTTATTCCATTTAGATAAATGGAAAACATCAAGTTTTCAGTAGTGAGTGACCATTATTTTTGCTGTTTCCAACTCCATTTTCCCTCATATTCACTGGCAAGTCTAGTAGTCTGAACCTATTCTAGCATCAAAGACCCCAGAATCATAACTTTGTTATCTTTTGGGACGTTGATAACAATGGTCTCTACATCTTCATAAAATTTTTCTTTGACCTCATCAGGGTTAATTATGGTGGCAAAATAGGCATTGATGGTGGTGGCATGATGTTTTCCTGCAAGTGGAGATCACATTGTCATGAGTCTGCCATTCACTACTTTTGGCAGACATAACAGCTGTCTGACTAGATTTGTTTTGATTGCAAAATCTATACCAGGTTCATGGTGCTCCCCTCCACTGCAGCCACTCCAGAAAAACATGTGTATCCAGCTTCGACTTCAGTAAGCTGGCCTTCATTTTCCAGCCTTGTTTCACTCAGGGCTGCTGTTTGAATGTGATGCCTGTTGAGTTTTCTTGCAACAAGAGCAGTTCGTCTTTCAGGGCTACTGGATTTTGGGTTGTCTATAAGTGTGTGCATATTCCATGTACCAATGGTGAGTGGAATCATCTTTACAGACGTTTTTGCACATTTTGTACATTTTTTTGCATTTTGACTGCACAATGGGATTCCCTGCCTGCCATGGTACTCAGGCCCGGGTTGGGTAAGCAGATAATTTTTAGGGCAACTTTTCTAATCTCCTTCCTCACACGAGGAGGTGAGCAGTGTGGTCTTTAAAAAGCTGTTCAGACACCAAGGGGGCTGCTGAATCCCACTGCTGCTTCCAGTGAGAAACGGCCCTATGACCTGGGCTGCCTGTGTGCAAGCTTGCGACTACAGCTCCTTGTGTATTTGCAGCTACTGCTTCATCACTTCCCTGTTGCCACAGGACTTTGAGGTGTAATAGTGAAATGGTATGGGTGATGTCTTTTGATTCATGTGCAAATTAGATTTAAGCAAGGTAGAGTTGCACAAAGTCCTCAGCCTCAGTCTCTTCTCCAGAAACATCATAGTCCATTGGCAGGACAGAATCAAGATGACTGGTGATGGCTCAGGATACAGTGGATGACCTTAGCGTCTTCAGTGTCTAACCAAGCTCTAAGTGTTCCATATTGCCTGCTTCAGTGCCTTCATAGCCATTGGAACAAACTATTCTCATCCACCCATTCCACAAGGAGAAGTCTCCACATTCTTGGGGTAAACACCCTAGGTAACTCAGAAATTGGTTTGAGACCCCTTGGTTACCCTCAACCTGGTTTGGCCCATCTGCCTAAATAGTTTACTAGGTTTTGGCTCCTACACATGCTGCAGCTTCTTGGAGCCACAGGTGAGAGTTGGGTGAAAAAGGTGGACACCAAAGGTGAAAGGCAGCCCTGACAAGGACTCAGCAGCCATTACACCAAAGGTACTGGTCTTCTCTAAATTTGCCTTACACCTCGCATGTATATATGTATATATATATATATATATATATATATATATATATATAAAAATTTATTTATTATTTTTATTATTTCTCTTATCTTTTAGACTGAATTATTTTGCTTACATAATGATATAGAACAACTAATATGACAATTAATAAATTAGTAAATTCTTTTTGTTTTATTAAACTTGAATCAATTTTCTTCTCTGTAAAATGTGTTGAACTAATTGGAATCCAATGTTTCTTCCAGGCCTAGATCAATGATCCTCTGGTATTATAGACAAATATTAGCATCTTTTAGAGTATTAAAACAGGAATCAAAAACAGCTGCTCTAGATTCTTTACATCAATGATGACTTTCTCATGCAATTTAGAAAAAAAACAACTAAAATATGTAAGAGATGTGTTATAAGAAAAACATTAACTAAAAGATTAAAAAAATAAATCTCTTAGGCAGGGGTGGAGAACTTGCAGCCTTCAGGCCACAGGTAGTCTTGAGACCATAGATTCCACACCCTTGTTAGTGGTTCACTTTATATAAACATAAAATAAATAGTTTTTTAAGCCACTCTATCAAGGAAACAAATACAGATTTTGTTATTTTCAAAATAGCGACAGAGGGTTGTAGAAGTTTTAAAGAATGTGCCCAGAATTTAAAGAAATTGTTGTCTAAACTTCATTGATGTTCTACTCTAATCACCGAAGGTGAAACAGAAGTGGCCCAGGGTTATCAAAAGCTTTTCCACTGGGATCCAAACTCCAGCTGATTCTGCCAAGTGAGTAATGCATTGAGTTAGTCCCACTGACTGGTCTGTTTTTTTATCCATGGTTCACCCTAGGTTAGTTCAGAGGATCTTCACTAGACTGACAAGGTCATAATAAACAGCTCTGACCATGACTACTGTTGTAGATGGGCAGACAAGTTCTAGAATAACAGTAATTTGAACCTAAAATATCACACAGTGAGGAAGGAGTAGAGGAGTTTTCTCCCTTATGTACTTACCCACGCCTCTCTTCCACAGTAAACTAAACTTACTTGTTTACTTGGATTACTTGTTGTTGTTGTGTTTGTCCTTCATTCTTGAAGAGGACCATGACATCAAGGAGATGATGACATGACTTGCAGTTGACTTTGATTTGAGTGAGGAAAGGCTGTGCAAGGTCACCAGCCTCACTTTCTCCTCAAGAGTCATTCTGGTCCAGCGGGCAGATATCCATCAGGATGACTGGAGATGGCCCAAGATGGAATGGGAAACCCTGGATCTTAAGGTTTTTTGCAGGTTCTCACTTTGAGTGAAGTGATTCATTAAGTGACTGAATCATTCTTTAAGAAGTGAGTCAAGAGGGGAATGGACCCATAATAACAGAGTGAAAGCAGGGAAATGCACTCATTCATGAACTCCTTCAGATACCTTAAAAAGTGAATCTGAACGAGTTGTAGAGTGGCAGAATCTACTAGGAGACAGAGTAGGGTAGGTTTCCAGCCAAGAACAACCCAGAAGGTCAATGGAAAAAATATGTTACACAGAACTGGGGGAGTACAGAGCACTTGGGCTCCACCAGGGCAGATTTGGCTATAGCAGAGCGGGAAGGTCCTGGGTGGACTGAATCAGAAGCAACAGTGTGGATTTTCAAACCTCTCAGAGCAGGATGTGAGTCCAGCAGAACTGAAAGAGGGAAGTACAGGTCCTGAAACAATGTCAGCAGCTACTCCTAGGGCCATCAACCCACAGACTAAATGTTTGAAAGTCACCTATTTGAACTTCCAGTAACCGAGATGGTGGAATAAACTCTAAGTTATCTCACCTTCCCCTTGTTCACCTTGTAAATCTCAGAGAAATATTCCCCAGGAAAAGTCCTGGAATAGTGGAGCCAGCAAAGTGGAACAGTAGTCTTTCAGCTTGTGAGGCTAGGGAGAACTATGGGAAGAGTACCTCTTGCTGTGGCTAATAGGAACCAAGGCAGGGCTGGAGACATCACAGCAAGCCTTCACACAGCAAAGTAGGAGGAGATCCTGAGCTCCAGAGGGGTGGAGCCAGTGCACATGAACACCAGGAACCCAGACCTGCCTTAGCACAGCCAGGGCATTTTGGGAGACCAGAGCACAGATGGGGTTCACCAGCTGCTGAGCCTGCCTATGCTCTATCACAGGCCTAGAGAAGGAAGAGATGTCTTATGGCCACACCAACCCTCCCCCACACTTCACTCCAGGAGCTTCAGTGTAACCCCTGAGAAACTCAGAAAGACTTCACCTGGCTTTGACCTTGGCACATATCAGGCAGCTCAGCACCAGGTAAGTTGCAGCATTATTAGCTACTAGCTGAAAGAATCAGAGGCTACAATACATAAAACCAGAAACCAGGCCCCCAATACCCATGGTACAGAAACATGGTACAGAGTCCCCTGTGCCCCAAAAGCAGATAACCACTTTAAAAGCAAGGAAAAAGCAATCACTATGAACAAGAAGAAAATCAGAAAAACAAAGACCATATAATTTTACTGCGTGGGAAGGGAAGATCAAATTATGAATTCAGAAGAGGACAGCACTGAAAATGTGCCTACATTGGAAACCTCAAAAGGGAATATGAACTGGTCTCAGTCCCTAGAAGCATTCTTGGAAGAGCTCAAGAAAGATATTAAAAGCCAAATTAGAGAGGCAGAAAAAAAGTGACAAGTGATTTTAAAAATAAAATTGACCATATGAAAAATGAATTCACTGAAGAGAACAGCTCCTTAAAAAGTAAAATTCACCAAATGGATAAGGGGGTACAAAACCTAATGGGAAAAATTGAACAAATGGTAAAGGAGGCATAAAAAGCTAATTGAAGAAAACTATCTGTTAAAAATTAGAATTGGGTAAGCAGAAGCTCACGGCTCTATGAGACATGAAGAATCAAACAAAATCTAAAGAATGAAAAAAATTAGAAGGAAAAGTAAAATAACTCATTGGAAAAACAACTGACCTGGAAAATAGTTCCAGGAGAGAAAATCTAAGAATTATTGGTCTTTCCAAAAGCCACAATGAAGAAAAGAGTCGAGACAATATCTTCCAAGAAATCTTCAAGGAAAATTGCCCTGAGGTTCTAGTTACAAGGAGGAAAATAGAAATCAAAAGAATTCACTGATCACCTCCTGAAAGAGAGCCTGAATGGAAAACACCAAGGAATATTGTTGCCAAATTCCAGAACTATCAGGTCAAAGAGAAAACAATTCAGGCAGCCAGAAAGAAATAATTCAAGTATCAAAGAACTACAGTCAAGATCACACAGGACCTTGCACCTTCTACCTTAAAATATCAGAGGTATTGGAATATAATATTCCATAAGGCAAAGGAGTTTGGAGTACAACCCAGCAAAATTGAACATAATCTTTCAGGCAAGCAGATGGACATTTAATTGAATAGAAGAATTCCATAGCTTCCTGATGAAAATGACAGAGTTCAATAGAAAATTTCATCTTAAAATGCAAGACGCAGGAGAGACATAAAAAGGTAAACAGGGAAAAAAAGAAAAAAAAAACTTGTTATTGAATATGGACAAATGGTTTACATATCTGTATGGGAGGATGATACTTGTTAATCTTGAGAACTGTATATTTATTGTGATATTTAGAAGGAATATACATAGAGGGAGTGGGTATAAATTAACTTATATGATGATAAAAACCATAATTAAAGGGTATGAAGGGATTTTAACGGGAGAAGCGGGAAGAAGGAGACAGAGAAAGGGAAATTACACCACAGGAAGAGGCAAAAAAAAATTATAGTACAGAGAAAGAAGGGAGGGAGATAAGCATTGTTTGAGCTTTACTGGCATTGATTTGGTTCAAAGAGGGAACAAAACACTCAGTTAAGCATAGAAGTCTTGTTTGCCTTGCATTCAGTAGGAGGGGTAAAGGGAAAGAAAAGGGAAAGTGTGGTTAGAAGGGAGGGAAGAAGTAGTAAGAGGAAAGGGAAATAAAAGGGAGTGGGGACTAATAGAAGGTGAGAAGAGTGAGGAAGGCCATGACAAAAAACAAAACTCTTTTGAGGAGGGGAAGGGAGAAAGGAGAAATAAAAGCAAAAATGGGAGAGGGGAATAGTATGAAGAGAAAGACAGAGTTAGTCATCACAAATATGAATGTGAATTTGATGAACTCTCCCATAAAACTGAGATGGATAGGAAAATGAATTAGGAAACATAATTCTACTATATATTGTTTACAAGAAACACATTTGAAACAGGGGGATACCCACAGAGTAAAGGTAAAAGGTTGGAGGAGAATATATTCTGCATTGACTGATGTAAAAAAGCAGGGGTAGTGATCCTAACCTCAGACAAAGCAAAAGCAAAAATAGATGAGGAAGGAAGCTATATCCTGCTTAAAGGCACCATCAAAAATGAAATAATATCATTACTAAACATATAGGCACCAAGAGGTATAGCATCTAAATTCTTAGAGGAGAAGCTAAGGGAGTTATAGGAAGAAATAGACAGGGAAACTATAGCAGTGGTTGACCTTGACTTACCCATCTCTGAGTTTGATAAATCTAACCTCAAAATAAACAAGAAAGAAGTTAAGGAGGTGAATAGAATTCTGGATAGGGTATATATGATAGACCTCCGGAGAAAACTGAATGGTGATAGAAAGGAATATTCCTTTTCCTAAGCTGTAAATGGCACATACACAAAAATTGATAATATACTAGGACATAAAACCCTCACAGTCCAGTGTAGAAAGGCAGAAATAGTCAACATGTCCTTTTCAGATCATGATGCAGTAATAATTATATGTAATAAAGGACCATGGAAATATAAATCAAAATTAATTGAAGGCTAAATAATATAATCCTAAAGAATGACTGGGTCAAACAACAAATCATAGAAACAATCTACTTCATTGAAGAGAATGACAATAATGAGACAACCTACCAAAACTTATGGGATGCGATGAAAGCAGTTCTCATGGAAGTTTTGTGTCTTTGGATGCTACACGAATAAAATAGAGAAAGAAGAGATCAATGAATTGGGGACACAACTGAAAAATAAACAGAAAAAGAAGCAATTGAAAATCCCTAATTAAATACCAAGTTAGAAATACAGAAAAGTAATGGAGAGATTTATAAAACTGAAACTAAGAAAACTATCTAATAAATAAAACTAAGAGCTAGTTTTATAAAAAAAACAATAAAATTGATAAACCTTTGTTCAATTTGATTTAAAAAAAAGAAATAAGAAAACCAAATTACTACTGTCAGTAATGAAAAGGGTGAACTTACCTCCAATGAAGAGAAAATTAAAACGATAATTAGAAATCACTTCATCCAACTGTTTGCCCATAAAGTTGGCAATCTTTGGGAAATGCATGAATAATTACAAAAATATAAATTGCCCAGATTAGCAGAAGCAGAAGGAAAATACATAAACAAACCCATCTCAGAAAAAGAAAGTGAAAAAGTCATCAATGAAATCCCTAGAAAAAAATCATCAGGGCCAGATGGATTTACAAGCAAATTCTATCTAACATTTAAAGAACAGTTAATTCTAACACTATACAGACTATTTAGGAATACTGGGGAAAAATGAGCCCTATGAAATTATTTTTATGATACAAGTATGGATATGATACCTAAAATGGGAAGGGCCAAAACAGCAAGAAAATTAGAGACCAATTTTCCATAATGAATATACATTCATACATTTTCAATAAAATATTAGCAAAAAGATTGCAGCACCTTATCAAGAGAATAATATACTATAATCAGGTAAGATTTATACCAGGAATACAGGGTTGATTTAATATTAGGAAAGCTATCATCATTATTGATCATATCAACAACAAAACTAACAGAAACCACATGGTTATCTCGATAGATGCAGAAAAATCTTTTGACAAAATACACCACCCATTCCTGTTGAAAACTTTAGGAAATTTAGGAATAAATACATCCTTCCTTAAAATAATGAGTAGTATCTATCTAAAGCAAGCATTGTATGCAATGAGAATAAACTAGATGCATTTCCAGTAAGATTAGGGGTGAAACAAGGATGTCCATTATCACCACTGTTATTCCATACACCACTAGAAATCTTAGCTTTAGCAATAAGTGAAGAAAATAATTGAAGGACTTAGATTAGTCAAGGAAAAAACTAAGTTATCACGCTTTGCAGATGATACGATGATATACTTAGAGAATCCTAGAGAATAAAGTAAGAAAACTACTTGAAATAATAAACACTTTGGTAAAGTTGCAGGTTACAAAATAAACCCACATAAATCATCTGCATTTCTATACATATTACCAACAGCAAGAGATAGAAAGAGAAATTCTCTTTAAAGTTATGGTAGACACGATGAAATATTTGGGAGTATACCTGCCAAAACCAACCCAGGGACTATATAAACACAATGACAAAACACTTTCTAAGTAATTGAAAAAACATCAGTTGTTTGTAGGTAGACCTAGGTAATATAATAAAAATGACAATTCTACCTAAATTAACTTATTTATTCAGTGTCATACCAATGACACTGCCAAAAATTATTTTCTAGAGCTAGAAAAAAATAATATCAAATTTCATCTGGATGACCAAAAGGTCCACAATCATCAAGGGAATTAATGAAAAGAAATGTTAGGGAAGTTGGCCTAGCCCTACCAGATCTCAAATTGTATTAAAAAGCAGAAATCATTGAAATCACTTGGTACTGTCTAAGAAATACAGGAGCAGATCAGTGGAATAGGTTAGGTAAACAAGAAACAGTAGTCAATGATTATAGCAGTCTTCTGTTTGACAAACCCAAGGACCCCAGTTTTTGGGAGGAGAACTCATTGTTGGACAAAAACTACTGGTAAAACTGGATAATAGTCTTGCAGAAACTGGGCATAGACCAATGCCTGACACTATATACCAGAGTAAAGTCCAGACTGGTATATGATCTGCATATAAAGGCTGATATCCCAAACCATTTAGGGGAGCAAGGAGTAGATTATTTGCCAGATTTCTGGAGAATGGAGAAATTTATGACAAAACAGATAAGGAACATTATAAAATGCAAAATGGATAATTTTGATTACATTAAATTGAAAAGTTTTTGCACAAACAAAGCCAATTAAGCCAAGATTAGGAGGAAAGAAGAACACTGGGAAAGAATTTTTACAACTAGTGCCTGTGATAAATGCCTCATTTCTAAAATATACAGGGAACAGATTCAAATTTACAAGAACGCAAGCTATTCCCCAGTTGATAAATAGTCAAAGTATATGAACAGGCAGTTTTCAGAGAAAGAAACTGAAGCTATATATAGTCATATGAAAAAAATGCTGTAAATCACTATTGATTAGATAGATGCAAATCAAAACAACTCTGAGGTAGCATATCACACCTTTCTGATTGGCTAGCATGAACGAACAGGAAGACGATAAATGTTGAAGAGTTGGAACCCTAATTCATTGTTGGTGGAGCAATGAGCTGATCCAACCTTTCTGGGGTATGATTTGGAAGTATGCCCAGAGGGCGACAAAATATATGCATACTCTTTGACCCAGGAATATTGCTTGTAGGGCACCCCATGTCCAAAACATTTCATAGCAATTCTTTTTGAGGTGGCCAAGGACTGGAAATTGAGGGGATGCCCATCAGTTGGGGAATCTTTCAACAAGTTGTGGTATATGAATGTAATAGTATTAGTATTATTGTGCCATAAAAAATGATGAACAGGAGGACTTCAGAAAAACCTGCAAAGACTTATATGAACCAGTGCTGGGTGAAATGAACACAACCAGGAGAACATTGTAATCAGTAACAGTCACAGTGTCTGACAACTGCTTCTGATAGATTTAACCCTTCCCAGCAATGCAAGGACTGAAAACATTTCCAAAGGACTTTTGATGCAAAATGCTATCCACATCCAACCAAAGAACTATAGAGTCTGAAGGCAGAATGAAGCAGACTATTTTGACTTTTGTTACGCTATATTTTGTTTTGTTCTCATGGTTTCTCCTATTTGTTTTAATTTTTCTGTACAATATGACTAATGTGAATATGTGTTTGATAAGAATGTATGTGCAGAACCCATATAAGATTATATATTGTCTTGGGAGGGAGGTGGAATGGAGGGGAAGACAATTTAAAGCTTATGGATGTGATTGTTGAAAACTGAAAACAAAAAATTGCTTTACCAAAAAAGTCAGTCAAATCAAAATAATCCCCTTTAATCAAAATAAAAATCAGAGTTGGAGGGGAAAACCCTCAGGGTTCCTGGCCAAAAGAGAAATAGTTACTATTTACTATTTACATTCACTCCCTCAAGAGTGCCCCAAAACTGTCCCTTAAGTGCCATTTCGGCGGGGGCCTATTTTTGTCCAATCTATGAGCTCCAGTGTGAATTCGGTTTAAGGTTTGCTCTTTGAGAAAAAAATCTAGCCAGTAAACCCCAAGTTAACTAGGCAGCAGAAGCACATAGCAGTGAGAGACACTGTATTCTGTATTCTGTCTTCTCTTTCCTTTTCTGAGCACAGCTCAGTAACTGGTAATCCCAAGAAACAGACAAATTGTGTCTTTGGAGATCCTAAATCTGAGTCAGGAACTGCTCAGGAGGGAGAATAATGCCTCAATAGCTTACTTATTAAAGCTAAGGAGGACCACCAAGTAGATAATCGTGTAACTGAGAGATCAAATCTGTGCCATCACTGAGCAAAAGATCCACTTCCCTTCTGATAATTACTATGATTTTCTGAGAAAGTACAGTGGCAAGGTCAATGTGGAATATCTGCTCATCAGTCCCACAGAGGGTCTTTCATTTCCTAGGAGAGTATAATAGTATGCTACGTTGAGGGTTTTATGAGAAAACATATGGTATAATGGAAGAAACCTGGCTTCAGAAGAATGAATAGGTATGTTAAAATCTTTTCTGTGATATGAAAGAGAATAATCATTTATATAGGACCTATTGTTCTTTTGAAAATTTCCCATTTGATTCTCACAACAACCTTGTGAGGTAGGTGCTATTATTATCTTCAATTTATAGTTAAGGAAATTGAGGCAACCAGAGGTTAAGTAACTTGCCCAGTGTCACTCAGCTGGTATCTGAGGTTAGATTTGAACTAATGTCTTCCTGACTCTGGGTCTAGTATTTTATCCATTGCATAGCCAGCTATCTCTGACACATACTGTTTGCTTTGCCCTGGCTAGGTCAATTAACTTTTCACTGCCCCAGGGCCCTCTCTAAAACTATAAGCTACAGAGAAGGTGCTGATTTACATCCCTTCCTTTTCAAGAACTCCCTAAATTAATGAAATAGCAGGTCCAGGAACAAAAAGAAAAAAAAATCTTTATGTGTTTCTGTACATCCTTTGCTTCTCAGGTATTTGTTGTTGTTGTTGTTGGAGGAGGAAATAAAAAGCTTCCTTAATGTCTGGTAAAGAAAAAAGAAAGAAACTAGATGTGGTACAGAGTTAAGTATAATGAAAAAATCAGACCTTTTTCTGACAACTGGTAATGAAAATTTTCATGTGCAAATTCATGTGCTTACTTTTTTATGTCAGTATTAAAAGATCTTTGATTTCAATTTCATCAGTGTGACTATTCTCATTGCTAATGTAAATCATGAGCCCTTTACAATTTAGCAGATAATATTTGGGAGTTTCTATGGCTGAAAAGCTCATTACTTCACAGCAAAGTGATTTGCCTTTTCAAATTTAACTATTTAAATCATTAGTTAACATAAATGTAAGCTGTTACTGGGATTATACTTGCAGCTTGGTAAGACCTAGAATTTGTACTTAAATGTCAAAATCTTCCAGTATCTTGGGTCACCTCAATAACAAAATGCAACATGGGAGACTGATTTAGTGGAGGCTTATTTTATGGGAAATGATTAATTATATAATCAGATCAATAATGAAATAATAAACATATAATTAAATTATAATTATGGAAGCTAATACTTGAAGATTAACTTGATAATTAAGATAAATTATGTGTAAGTAAAATGTATGCCACCAGATTGCAACTAAAATATGTCTCTGCCTGGTATTTCATATATGGGTTAAATAATTAATAAATATCAGACTCATCTGATTTTCATTATAAGTTACTATACTTCACATAATGTATTGAATCACAACTAACATAAATATGGATATGAGGTATTTTCTTTTTTGTATGAACAGTTAAGTTGCTGAAATGGTCAGAAAACAAATATTTGTGCAAATAAAAATTATAAAAATTTCCTTCTGTAGAAACCCTGTATCTCAGATAAAAAATATTGAGCAATACATAGTGTTTTGAGGACCAATTAAAGGACCATTCCCTCTTAGATGAATGTACTCAGAAGGCATATTTGAAGACAAAGCAATGACTACGAGGTATTAAGGCTTTGCAATCCATTTGCATGTGACTTTTTTTTTAATAATTTACAAGTAGCAAAAACATAAATAGTATAACTGGCTTACTACAGGAACATTATATAATCACTATTAGGCTTACATATCAGAGAAAAAAATTCTTTAATATTACTTCATAAGGTAGAGATTTTTTTCACTGCCAACAGGGAACTGTGATTTGAGGCTTTCTTAAAAACCTTGCCTTAAACCCAATTCACTCTGGATCTCATAGATTAGACAGTCTCACTGATAGGTCTCTGCCTAAGTACAACTTAATGGTTACTTTCTGGGCCCTCTTGGCACAGAGTGAATGTAAATAATAATTGTTTCTCTTACAGCCAGAAACTCTTCCAGTGTGATTTTTTTAATTAAAGGGACCATCCCTTAACTTATTTCTTAAAGAAGTAATGGGGATTGCCTCCCTTAAAGTGAGACTTGGGGAAGACTTTAGCTTAAAAAGATCATGGGCTCCCACTGCATCTTGAATCACCTCCAGTTGTTCTGATCTATATGTGGCCACTTGAACCAGATGGCTCTGGAGGAGAAAGTAAGGCTGGTGACTTTTCACAGTCCTCCCTAACTCAAATCCAATTCATTTGCAAGTCATGTCTCCTGATGTCATGGTTCTCTTTGAGAATGAAGGACAAACCACACAATGACTTCAGGCCTCAGAAGCTTTTAAGAAACCAGAAGAAGCTTTTGGCAGCAACTATAGGAGAGAAAGATAGAAGGAGCAGAAGGAAAAACAGAGCTCTGGAAGAGTCACAGTAACTTAGTATAGAAGATGACAGGAGGTTTCTAGTTGACAGTGCTGACTTTTAAGCTATTGTGCTGGGAACTTGCTGATTAATAGAGAAGCTCAGATTAGCCTGAAACAGTTGCTGGAAGCTCATTGGAAGCAAGCTAAATTCTGCTTCTTGTTAAAGAACTATTGAGGATTACCACTCTCTGTGGACTGTGGAAGGGGTAACCTACCCCTGCTTTGCCTTCTAAATCTCTCTCTAGAATGACAGGGAGAATACCAACGAAGCAATAAGCAATCAATAAACAGTTATTAAACACCTACATTGTACCAGGCACTGTGCTAAATGCTGAGAATACAAAAAAAAAAAAAAGGCAAATGATAGTTTTTGCCCTCAAGGAATTTACAGATTAACGAGAAAAATGACAAACAACTACATACACACACACACATACACATACACATATACATATCAAGGAGGTCAGTAATCAGAGAGGAGGAGAGAAAGAATTACAGACACGGTACATGTACTTCTAATGAGAATGTCCAGAGCCAAGAGATAGAATGTCTTATTCGCTAACCAATCAGGAGGCCATTGTCACTGGACTGAGAAGTACTTGTCAAGAGAAAGTGTAAGAAGATAGAAAGGTAGGAGAGGGCTAGGTTATGAAGGGCTAAGAATGTGAAAGAGAATTTTGTATTTTATGCTGGAGGTGATAGGAGCCTCTGCAGTTTACTGAGTAGGAGAACGACATGGTCAGACCTGTGATTTATTGGTGGAATCACTTTAGTGGCTTAATGAGAATGGATTGGAGTAGGAAGAAAGTTGAGGCAAGCAGACTCACTAGTAGGGTATTTTGCAGGTTTAAGGTGATGAGAGAAGGAGAGATGTTGGAAAAATGAAATCAACAGACCTTGGCAACAGTTTGGATAGGGAGGGTGAGTGAGGATTCCAAAATGACTACTAGGTTGTGAGCCTGAGAGACAGGCAGGATGGTGCTTCCCTCTACAGTAATAGGGAGGAGGGAAGGGTTTTAAGAGAAAGATAATGAGTTACATTTTGGACTTATTGAGCTTAAGATTTCTACTGGACATCCATTCGGTGATGTATGAAAGACAACTGAAGATGTGTGATTGAAGTCAGCAGAGAAATTGGGGCAAGACACGTAGATTTGAGAATCATCAACATAAAAATGATGTCAGACCACAGGAGCTGATGAGATCACCAAGTAAAATAGTATGTAAGGGGAAGAGAGAAGCAGGCCCAGGATGGAACCCTGAGGATCATCTGGGTTCAGAGGGCATGATCTGGAAGAGAATTCAGCAGAGGAGACAGAGAAGGAGCAGTCAGATACATAGGAGGAGACCAAGAGGGCAGCATCTCAAACATCTAGAGAAAAGTATCAAGACTGTAGAAAGAGAGAGTATCAAGGAGGAGGGAGTGGTCAACAATGTCAAAAGCTGCAGAATGGTGGAGGAAAAGGAAGATTGAGAAAAGAATGAGATTAAATTGGATTTGGCAACTAAAAGTTCATTAGTAACTTTTGAAAGAGTAGTTTCAATAAGCCAGATTTTGAGGGGTAAAGAATGAGAAGACAGAAAGAGGTCTATTGCAGATGGCCTCTGGGAGAAGTCTTGGTTACAAGCAGAAACAGATATAAGAGGAAGCAAGTCAAACTTTGCAACTGTTTTGTTATGAACTATGCTTTGCCTTTAGAAGGGGCTTTAGCAGAGCTGTACAATGCTGATTGCCATGTTATTTGTAGATCTGAGCTGCTTTACAATCCTCTAGCTTGAGGGAACTCCTTGTCATTACAGTAGCATAACACTTTCTCATCACACTGTTAAACATGGCTATGATCTAAAAAGGCTTCTCACTGTTTCTGTGGCTTAAGAAAAGAAAAAGAGTGACTTTGTCTGTCAGGAGGATGGTAAGAACAAGAAAGGAGTTAGCTAGCTTCAGGGAATCACCTTCATTTGATAGAGATAGTTACTGTTGGTCAAAAGGACAAAAAGACGTAAAATGCAAGTTTGAGAGTTGTCCTTCACACCTAGGTTTCTCTACTTATGGGATTCTCTTGTTATTATTCAGTCTTGTCCAACTCTTCATGATCCCATTTGGAGTTTTCTTGGTAAATATATTAAGGTGGTTTGACAGTTCCTTCCTCAGTTCATTTTACATATGAGGAAACTGAGGCAAAGTTAAGTGACTTGCCCAGGGTCACCCAGCTAGTAAACATCTCAAGCCAGCTTTGATCTCAGGAATATGCATCTTTCTGACCCCAGGTCCAACACTCTATCTACTGTACTACCTAGCTGCCTAATTACCTTCTAGGGCTCTTCAAGTGCATACTTCGCAGGTACTATGTGCTTTGGTGGGGAAATATGACCTAGGTTTTTGTGTTAACTGTAATAGTATGATTATTTTTCTGCTTGTCTTATGTTGTATAAATATTAGGCTTTTCAATTATTTGCCTTATATTGACTAAGTAGTATGAGTATTTCTGTTTTTGCATTTTTTTGAGTAAATACAAAAATTATTATTACTTTTGTCTTATTGTTTAGTAAATGTTTTATGTGTAATTTAATACTATCATTGGGAATGATTTCATGTTAAAAAAGGATACCAGTGGGGGCTCAGCTGCTACAAAAACAAAGAGTATGAGTGTATCTTCCCCCAGCTCAGCTATACACAAATATATACATACACCATAGCTACTCTTAGGACCCTGAAATAGAATAGTGAATTATAGCCATAGTACATGCTAGGCTATGTGAATTCCAGACCTGCCAACATGAGCAAACGCTTAATGAGGGAGGCAGATAAAAAAGAAAGGAATGTAGGTGCTACATATATAACAGAGATGTTAGTCCTTTGAAATAATTTCCCTGAAATAATCTTGTCAGCTTAGTCAAATGCAGCTGTGGATACTGAACAATAATAAAAAAATATAGTGTGTCTACCAATTAACGTAATACAAGAGATACAAACATTATTGATGTTTCAAGGAGCCACATTAAAAAACTGAGATTTTCCATTTACCATTTTAAGAATCTTTAAAAATAATTCTTAGTCAATTCCCTTTGTGGCAATTCATTATGCTTCCTATGAACTCTGTTTCCTGATTAGTTAGGTCTAGTTTATTATCTGACTGTTGAGACCTTAATATTACTTCAACAAAGAAAACTGCCTATCTGTTAATTATTTAAACGGACCTTTGTGATCACAGAGTGTATGGATTTTGTAACTAAGACACAGAAGAATAGATAGGCTAAAAATCAGATGTAGCAAAAAAAACAAAACAATAAGCCATCCAGGGAGTATTTCCCCAAATAGATCTTTTGAACCTGAGTTAGTACTCATTTCTACCTGAGAACATGTGTATTAGAGGAAGAAATTTTACCTAATCATTAATAACTGTAGAGAGATGTGGGGAAATCAATGTTGATAATAAAACTTGCATAACTTCCCTGGAAAAATAACAACAGTTACTATAACCAGAGCTTCAGAAAGGAAAAATATTGGCTGCCATATGGTCCTTGGTTGTGGTGACCCCATAATTCTATAGCTGTTCAATAACAAATTATTAATGCAGAAAACAAAACACATCAGTGGTTAATTTCTCCATTCAGTCCTGGAATACTTATACTTATATATCATTTTAAGGTTAATAATAATAACTCACAATTTTGTTTTCAAAACATTTTCTCATAATAGCCTAATGACTATTGATGAAAGTAATAATAGAACCATTTTGTAAAAAAGGAAACAGATCCATAAGTTAAGTGATTTATCTAGGATCACATAACCATCTACTGATGTTCTAGATAACACCAACTCTCATCGAAGGATATTCTAAACATGCTCACTCACTGCTTCATGAAATTCTTAGCTGGCTTCAAGGTTTAGATTGCAAGATCTTCTGCACCATGTGCTTTCAAATTCTCCAAATTGTGAGTGTTCTTTCCTTTGCACAAATGAAAATTTCATTCATATTTACTATAACTTCCACCAATAAAATTTAAATTCCTTGATAAAGGAGATTGATTTAGATAAATAGGTATTAAAAACTATTACATGTTTTCTATGTGTCATGCATTGTACTAAGACATGAGGATACAATTACAAGGCACAAGGCAGTCCTTACTCCCAAGAAACATAATATAATAGAAAAGATAAAATAAAAATTTAAGCTAGAAGAAGGAAGACAGCAAAATTATGAAAGGCAGGGAGGAGTGGACACAATCACTAGTGAGAAAGTGAGCTCTCTGGAGAGTGAGATTAGACAAGACTTAAAGGAGCATGGGTAGGGCCACTCTAAAAGCCAATACCTCAGGTCCAATCAGTGTGGCAGGCCAAAGGGCAGAGATATCTCCAGGATGAGATGATAATCGGTGAGGAAATGGGGAAATCTAGAGAGTTACTCATGCTAGAAGTGTTTTTGTCTTTGAGTCTCCAGGACCCAGTACAATGCTCAACACATAGTAAGTGATTGATAAATGCTGATGAAGTTAAAATCAGTGTTAGTTTCAGGATTAGAAAAGATCACTCCTCATTTCAAGTCAAGTGCCTTTTCAACTATAACACATTACTTTACATTCATTTCAAATTTTTCCTTTTGGTTTCCTTCAAAAGTTTTTTTTTTGGTTTGTTTTCTCATGTAATAACAGACTAAGAAAGACAGTACTGAGTTATAGACTAGGATCAGCCTTGGAGTCTAGAAGATGGTAAATTTAAGTTAAACTTCCAGCAAACACTGACAATGTGATCCTGAATAATCCACTTATTCCATCATGTGAAACAGTTGTCAATTTGCATTGATGGAGAGAATTTCCTTGCCAAGAATTTCCCTTACATTAGTGAAATCAAACCTCTAGTCTTATGCTTGTATTTAAAAAAATCATAATTTCATAAGTACAAGATGGCAGAGGTGTGACTTTTCTGAAAACACAAACAAAAATATTTGAAGGTTCAGTGACCTATAGGCTCGATGTGAATATTATTGTATGACAAACAAAAAGCCAGTGTATCTTTAGAATGTATTAAGAGGGGGGTGGAGCCAAGAAGGCTGAGTAGAAAGACACACATATGCTAGCTTCGAACCCACATCCCACAAAATATCTGTAAAAAAGAACTCCCAACAAATTCTGGAGCAGCAGAAGCCACAGAACAATGGAGCAGATGAGATTTCTGTTCCAGAGAGCCCTGAAAACAGACACCAAAGGTCCCTCGCACTGCGCACCCAGAGCTGAGCCCAGCCCTGCCTTGGCCGCATGGCACTGTGAGGAGCAGATCCAAGCAGGCTTCAGGGACAGAATTTCCAGCAGCTGCGCAGGTCCCTCCACCCATGGACCACAAAGGTTGGTGAGAGGGTCTTCTCGGTTTGCTGAGAGGTGAGTGGGGTGCCCCCATAACTCAGGCCCCCTTGGGAGGCAGCAGCAGAGGCATGAGCAGACCAGGGCTCCCCAAGCAGGCAGGAGCCCAGATCCATTGTTGAAGGTCTCTGCATAAACCCTCTGAGGGAACTGAGCCCAGTGAGGCGTCTCTGCCACCTCCTGAGCACCTGAATTTAATCTCACACTGAATAGCATCCCAAAGCCCTGAGGCTGGGAAGCAGCATTTGAATCTCAGACCCCAAGCCCTGGCTGGGCAGATCTGGAGGCAAAGTGGGTGTGAAGAGAATATTCAGAAGTCAAGTCACTGGCTGGGAAAATGCTCAGAAAAGGGAAAAAAATAAGACGATAGGAGGTTACTTTCTTGGTGAACAGGTATTTCCTCCCTTCCTTTCTGATGAGGAAGAATAATGCTTGCCATCAGGGAAAGACACAGAAGTCAAGGCTTCTGTATCCCAGCCCACTCAATGGGCTCAGGCCATGGAAGAGCTCGAAAAGGATTTTGAAAATCAAGTTAGAGAGGTGGAGGTAAAGCTGGGAAGAGAAATGAGAGACATACAGTCAAAGCATGAACAGCAGGTCAGCACCCTGCTAAAGGAGACCCAAAAAAATGTTGAAGAAAATAACACCTTGAAAAATAGGCTAACTCAATTAGCAAAAGAGGTTCAAAAAGCCAATGAGGAGAAGAATGCTTTCACAAGCAGAATTAGCCAAATGGAAAAGGAGATTCAAAAGCTCACTGAAGAAAATAGTTCTTTCAAAATTAGAATGGAACAGACGGAGGCCAATGACTTTATGAGAAACCAACAAATCACAAAACAAAACCAAAAGAATGAAAAAATGGAAGATAATGTGAAATATTTCATTGGAAAAACAAATGACCTGGAAAATAGATCTAGGAGAGACAATTTAAAAATTATGGGACTACCTGAAAGCCATGATCAAAAAAAGAGCCTAGACATCATCTTTCATGAAATTATCAAGGAAAACTGCCCTGTGATTCTAGAACCAGAGGGCAAAATAAGGATACAAAGAATCCACAAATCACTGCCTGAAAGAAATCCCAAAAGAGAAACTCCTAGGAACACTGTGGCCAAATTCCAGAGTTCCCAGGTCATGGAGAAAATATTGCAAGCAGCTAGAAAGAAACAATTCAAGTATTGTGGAAATACAATCAGGATAACACAAGATCTAGCAGCTTCTACATTAAGGGATCAAAGGGTGTAGAATAGGATATTCCAGAAGTCAAAGGAACTAGAACTAAAACCAAGAATCACCTGCCCAGCAAAGTATAATACTTCAGGGGAAAAATTGGTCTTTCAATGAAATAGAGGACTTTCAAGCATTCTTAATGAAAAGGCCAGAGCTGAAAAGAAAATTTGACTTTCAAACACAAGAATGAAGAGAAGCATGCAAAGGTAAACAGCAAAGAGAAGTCATAAGGGATTTACTAAAGTTGAACTGTTTACATTCCTACATGGAAAGACAATATTTGTAACTCTTGACCAATTCAGTATCTGGGTACTGGGTGGGATTATACACACGCACAGGCACACGCACGCGCACACACACACATAGAGACAGAGTGCACAGAGTGAATTGAAGAGGATGGGATCATATCTTTAAAAAATTAAATCAAACAGTGAGAGAGAAATATATTGGTAGGAGAAAGAGAGAAATGGGATGGGGTAAATTATCTCTAATAAAAGAGGCAAGCAAAAGAATTATTAGTGGAGGGAAAAAGAGGGGAGGTGAGAGAAAAACATGAAGTTTACTCTCATCACATTCCACTAAAGGAAGGAATAAAATGCACACTCATTTTATTATGAAAACCTATCTCACAATACAGGAAAGTGGGGGGTAAGGGGATAATTGGGGTGGGGGGAGGATGGAAGGGAGTGCATGGGGAGGAGGGAGCAATTTGAGGTCGACACTCATGGGGAGGGACAGGATCAAAAGAGAGAATAGAAGTAATTGGGGGCAGGATAGGATGGAGGGAAATATAGTTAGCCTTATACAACACGACTATTATGGAAGTCATTTGCAAAACTACACAGATTTGGCCTATATTGAATTGCTTGCCTTCCAAAGGGAAGGGGTGGGGAGGGAGGGAGGAACAGAAATTGGAACTCAAAGTTTTAAGAACAACTGTCGAGTACTGTTCTTGCCACTAGGAAACAAGAAATACAGGTAAAGGGGTATAGAAAGTTATTTGACCCTACAGGACAAAAGAGAAGATGGAGACAAGGTCAGAGAGGGATGATAGAAGAGAGAGCAGATTGGTGATAGGGGTAATTAGAATGCTCTGTGTTTTGGGGTGGGGGGAGGGGACAAAAGGGGAGAAAACGTGGAACCCAAAATTTTGTGAAAATGAGTGTTAAGAGTTAAATAAATAAATAAACGAATAAATAAATGAATGAATAAATAAATAAATGAATGAATGAATGAATGAATGAATAAATAAAAAGAATGTATTCAGAGAAATAGTACCCAAGATCAGGGAGGTGAGAGTTCTATTGCATCTGTGATAATTATAACACATCTACGCAGTCCTGGCATCATGCTTTTGAAGGGCATTGACCATTCTGAGAACATTGGGAGGAAGCAAAACAGGATGGTGAAATGTTTTCAGACCATATCTCTTAGCACCAGTTGAAAGAACTGTAGATGCTTGGCCTATCAAAGAAAAGATTCATGAGGGTCAAGATTGCTCTCTTTCGACTTACTTAAAAAACTACCACCTGGGAAGGGAAATAGAGATGCTCTGCTTGACCTGAAAGCAGAACAAAGAAGAAATAAAAGAAATTACAGTAAGAAAGGTAGGTTTGGGCTTCATGTATCTAAAAACTTACTGAAAATTAGAGTTATTTAAAAAGTACAATGGCTACCCCAGGTGGTAGCGTGTTCCTGTTCCTTAAGGATCTTCAAGTAATTTCCTGTTTATCACTTGTCAGGCAAGCTATAAAGTTGACTTTTAGTCAGATAGTGTTTGCAGAAAAGAGCCTCTTACATCACTTCCAGATCTGAGATTTTGCTATAATGTGGGACATGTTAATCAAAGTAGATAAGCCCAGTGCTGTGGTGATGACAAGTAATTGTTAACCATAATAGTTAAGAAGTTGCTGCTTTTCTTTTTTTCTTATACCTAACCTAGATTTTTTTCACACTGAAAAATCAACTGGATACTCTAACATTAACATTTTGTGGCCTAACCGAAATTTCATCACTCCCCTCAGGCCCTTAGTTTACCTGAACTATGGAATACATGAGGATAATATGTAAAGGTTGCTTGTATCTACTTGTTTGTTGTTTCCTGCCCTCCCCTCCCTCCCCATTAGGTAGTGAGCTCCTTGAGAGCAGGAACTGCCTTTTTTCTCTCTTTTGTATTCTCAGTGCTAAGCACAAGGCCTGGCTTACTATAGAGTAAGCACTTAATAACGGTTTATTGATTATCTGATTGAAGAATGAGAGGACATAAAAATGAAATAATGCTTAAGTGCCAGGGTAAAAATGTTGTTCTTTAATTAATTAACTTAATTTAGTTAATAAGTAATGGGAAGCATTTGAAGATTCTTGAACAACAGAGTGAATGAAGTGATTTTAAATTTAGGAAGATTTCTCTAGTGGAAGATGATTTTGCGAGGGCAAAAAGAAATGGAGAAAAATTGCCCACAGGGTTATTGAAATTCATTAATCTATTTTTAAGATGTAACACATACAATGCCTAGATGGATTGAATACTTTTAAACATCATCCTAATTTAGAAAATTTGAGGAAATTAATAGAGGGGATTTTAAGATTAAATATCAATTAAATGTGTGAAAAATTCTACTAATGAGGCTTTTGATTGACTTTCTTTTGGTAAATCTAATAATTTGTTATTGTTGTTGTTTAGATAAGTCTTCTGATTTTATTCCCATCATCCGTGTATTTCAGCAAAGGAAAGAATGTCACAAAAGTCTTAGAAACTCTTTTTTGCATTACTAGCATAGATCTTCAGTTATTTTTTTCACAGAGGCAATAGTTATAATCAATGAAATTATTTAAATAAGCAAATTGTTCAGAACTATAAAAAGAAATCTCAATTCATACAATTGGATTTCAAATGGTTTTTCTCCTTTGTGTAATATGGCTTTGGCTCTATAATAATTTAACAATGATTATCCTTCATCTTTTCTGGCTGAGCCCCCAGACTCCATGAATGTTGTGTTTCAGTCCAGATCTCTAAAAACCCACAAAGACCAGAATTAGTAACCTTAATTTTTGAGGATCGAGGTGGGCAAAAGAAAAGAAATGCTATATTCATTTTAAGGTATGAAAAAGAATTTAAAGTTGGAGACATGAACAGTATAGGTTCATCTAGCTGAGCTTGCATGTCCAGCATTGCCTGATTACCCCTAGATCAGCAGGAACTAGTAAACACACAACTGCATTAGAAGATATCCTATGAAATAGGAGGCACAAATTACTCTAAGGATGTGCCCAGGTCAAAAGCATTTTGTAAGGGTATGCTCTTCATGTGTACTTCTCATGTGTATCCACTTTTCTCACTGATGATATGTGTATTTTTAGAAGATTGTGCCCCAGGCTTATGCGAGAAATATTCTCATAATTTTTCTTATTGTGCAATTTCATTAAATGTCTTTGCTTTGAAAGAAATAAATATAGCACCAAAGCACACAGAAAATTGATAGTGATGAAGGAGCTCCTGAGAGTCACAGTGAGCAGTGCTGCTCATAGAAGCTCTGAGAGTTTAGGAGAATCATTTTATAATATTTATATATATATATATATGTGTGTGTGTGTGTGTGTGTACATATATACATATACAAACACATATGCATGTGTTTTATATTTATATATAGTATAATTTAAGTATATATTGCTTTGAGATTTGAAAAGTACCATAAATATATATATATATATATACATATATATATATCATTTGATCTGTACACTAACTTAGTGATTTAAGAGACATTATAATTCCCATTTTTTATATGAAGGAAGTAAGCTAAGAGAGGCAAAATGCTCTCCTCACTTCCCCAGGGTCATATAGCTGGTAAGTGTCTAAAACAGGACTCTCTAGCACCCTATTACACTAAACGAAGTTGCTTTCCATGAAATCATGAAACCATCATGTTCCCAGATCTCCTCTGATCTTTCTCCCCTAAGGATTTTGGTCAGTATGGTTCTATAATTAGCTGTAGTAACCAAATGAAAGTAACAGACTGTTTGCTTAATTATAGGCTTTATAGAATTATAGAACATAGCACTAAAGAAATGTTCTATTCAGTCTACATATAGAATATTGTTATAATTGTCACATTTTAGAAGAGCCATTGATGTACTGGAATGCATATAAGAGAGAGTGATCAGGATGGCAAAGGCTGTCAAAACCATACAATAAGTTCATTTAAAGCAACTAATGATGTGTAGCTTCAGGAAGAAAACACTTAAGTTGGGAATAATTGTAGTCTTCAAGTATCTGATGAGTTTTTAAAGGAATTGGATTAGACATATTCTGTTGGCATCCATACACAAAATTAACAACAAGGAGTTGAAATTGTGGGCTGGGGTTGACAAAAGAAACAAGGGGAGTTCTTAGCTAATTATTAGGGAAAATGCAATGTCATATAATGGACAGAGAGGAAGGAAGAAAGAAGAAAAGAAAGAGAGATAGGAAGGAAGGAAGGAAGGAAGGAAGGAAGGAAGGAAGGAAGGAAGGAAGGAAGGAAGGAAGGAAGGAAGGAAGGAAGGAAGGAAGGAAGGAAGGAAGAAAAAGGAAGGAAGGAAGAGAAAGGAAAAAAAGACAATCCCTTACAGTTTGTTGTTGTTGTTATTCATATGACAGATTGTTCTTGGGCATAATGAACTTCTCCTCACTGGACATCATTAATCAGCATGACCACTACCAAAATTTTACATTGGCATTCATGATTTGTGTGTAGAATTTGTACTACTTCACCACTGATGTAAATTTCCACTCTGCAATTCTAAGATGGGACAGAAATTATGAGTCACTTCGGAAAACATTGAAATGTTGCTTTATATTAACAGCATAATTTTATGTAAATTCTTTGGTAGTTTAAATCATTAATTCTGTATTGTTTATTCTAAACTAATCCCCTTCCTTTTAGGAATTCAAAATAAAATATGAAAAATCTGTTGTGATCCTATCATCCATATTAACAAAAAGACTTTCTTAGATGGGAATGTTGTGATACAAAGATACTAAAGATTTTCTTAATTAGTTCTAGTTACTAACATTAAACATCTAGGACCAGTGAGCACATAAGCATCTCACTATTCATCTAGCAAATATAGAAAACCATAGGTTGGTAGAAACAATTAGTTATCTTTATAAGGCAAGGTCACTACCCTGAAAATGAGAGTAGATTTGAGAATTAATTACTGATACTTGGTCATTACTTGTTCTTTATGAATAACTTCAGTTCTCACTCTCATTGTTATCCCAAAGTCTGACTTATTTTTCTGTATTACAGATAGGTCTTTAAAGCTGAAACATGAAAAGCACTGAATTCTGATACCTGAAGGAGGGAAAGGAGTTTGCAATGGAAATTGAGAATCAGGTGATGATATTACTGGGTTGAGAGTACTGGTAAGTTTTCTGTCTGGAATCTGCTTTTGTTGCTCCATATATAAAATAAGAAAGAAGCATTTCTCTACTTCACAGAACAGTTGGAAGAAGTATAAAGTAAGAAACCTTCAAAGGCTCAAATGATTCCCTGGAAATGAGACAGGCATGTTGAGAGTTTTGTAATTTCATCAGTGTAGGTACCAAATCCACCCAAACCTACTGATTTGTTGTCATTTTGGGTGCAACTTTGCCTTGTTCATTTTTTTTTTATTCATTTATTTTTTTTCATTTTTTCTTGATCAGGTTAGTTAAAGGTTTATGAACTTTGGTAGTCTTTCAAATGAAAGTTTGTGTTTGGAGACTTGGAAAGCACAGACTTTGCTGTCAAAGATGGCTCTGGTGACTGGGTTGTCACAAAAAAGGGATATGAAATAATAGGTTAACTGAGATTTTAAAGGACATGCTTATTGAATACAGTACAAGTATACCTACTGTTAGTTCTAGTGTTGGTTGTGGTTCAGTTTGGGTTTCATTAAGTGCCAAGTCCTTCCCTTGTCTCCCCCTTTTCTCTATGGAAATGACATTCAGGTAGTGGCAAAAGTACTCACAAAGAGCTTAGAAACCTCCAAATTTAAAAAGGCTCTAGACCTCTTACATTGGATGATCTACAGTCAAGAGACTGTTTTTTTCTTATGAATGAAACAAAGAAACAAGGAAGAAACTTTTATTTTCTAGCTGCCAGAGTGGAAAAGAGCTACTGGCTCTCAGCATTCCTCAAACTATGGTGCTTTGTAATCTTATTTACTGTACAGGCTGAGACTTTTCCAGACTGTAGAAACATGTGAAATTCTGTCCATATCATAGTCTATGTAACTCCTTATTGAAATTATACCTCAGTCCTCAAATTCTGCTTTCTCCTTTTTTTCATCTTCTCTCAAAAAGCCCTTGAAACTCATCACTAAATCTCTCCTTTTCAAGGTCAATCCCTCTGCGTTGGCAGCTGATTCTTCCCCTTCCTGTTTTCCCTTGCAGATTACAGCCTCAATCAGATCCTCCCTCTCAAGTCTTGGACTTTGCTTCAGCTCTTTCATTCCTCCCCTGCTTCTTTCAAGCGTGCCCAAGTCTCCCTTATTATTACAAAATCTTCATTTGACCTAACCATTACCTTAAGATGTCATCCTTTATCACTTATCCCTTTCTTAACTAAATCCCTTAGAAAAATTTTCTACATTTATTGCATCTACTTTCTCTCATCTTGCTAAATTCTCAAGTCTTTTGCAGTCTGCCTCTAGGCCTAATCTTTCAAGTGAAACTGCACTCTCCAAATTTAACAATGCTCTCTAAATTGACAAATTTGATGTTCTTTTCTCCTTCATCTTTCTCAGACTAACTCCTGCATTTGACTCTGCTGGCTACCCTCTTCTCTCAGGGTTCTAATGATAATAATAATCCTTCTTAATTTCCCATATTGTCCAGTAATTCCTTTGATCTCCTTACATGATGGCATCTATATATTCCAAACAGTGAGTGTTCATTGTGGCCCTAATCTCTTCTCCTATACTCTAAACTAATCAATGCCCATGGATTTCACAATAATAATTGCTTTTGTGTCTGTCAGCTATCTTTATCTATCTATCTATCTATCTATCTATCTATCTATCTATCTATCTATTTATCTATTACAAGCAAAATGACAAAAAAAAATATTTATTAAGCGCTTACTACTATGCTAAGCACTAGAAATACAAAAAAAAAATAAGACAAAAAAGAATGACCTTTCCCTAAATCAAGGGTCTTACATTCAAATGATGGAAGGAAACAATATATAAAAGGGAGTTAGAAAGCAGGATGGAGCAATGGGAAGATGGGGAGAGAAAAATACATGTGTTGCCACGGTAATAAGATCCTTAGAGTCAGAAGAAAAGCCAGGGGAGAATAATTCATGATTGTTCTGGTTCCCAAAAGTGGGGACCTCAAAGGAACTCATGAAAGTTCTTTCTATCAACTCAGATCAATTTCTTCTCTCATCTTCTTTTCTGCATTGCCTTAATCATCTGTTGGGCATTTCAAACTGAATGTCCCAGAGGCACCTCAAACTCAATGTATACAAAATTGAATTCTATGTATTACCCCTACAACTTTTATTTCTTTTGAAGGTACTCCAGGGCTTCCTGGTTTATAAGCTTGGCATAATGTCAGATTCCTTACTGTCCCTCATCTCTCCTATCCAACTGATTGCCAAATAATACCTTTTTTTTGGGACATTGCAATATCTCTTATAATCTACCCCTTCTGCCCATTCACACCTCTACAAGTGAAGTTCAGAATCTCATCCTATTTCACCTGAATTATTGCAATAGCCTTCTAATTAGTCTGCCTGAATCAAGTGTCTCTATGTTATAGTCTATGCTAAACGCTGTGGCCAAAGTAATTTTTCTGAAGCAGAGTCCTATTCATGTGACTTCTTCCCTCAGTCATTTGCAATAGCTTCTCCTATTATCTAATACTTTATACAAGTGGGTCTCAGCCTGTCTTTGCAGTTTCCCTGGGCATTATTCTCTCTCTAGCACTTTGAGATGTAGCCAAATTGACCATCTCATTATTCCTCATAAAGGTACTCGATCTCCTATCTCCATTCCTTTGTGCTGGCCATTCCATATGTCTGAGAACAGCTAGGTGGTACGATGGAGAGAATGCCAGGCCTGGAGTCAGGAAGACCTATGTTCAAATGTGGCCTCAAAAACATAGGTGAGCAAGTCACCTACCCTCTATTTGGTTCAGTTTTTTCATCTGTAAAATGGGATCATAATAACACCTAGCTCCCAGGGTTGTTGTGAGGATTGAATGAGATAATATTTGTAAAGTGCTTAACATAGATACTATATAAATATTAGTTATTATTATTATTTCTGGAATGTACTCCCTCATCAACTGCATCAGAGTCCCACTCTTTATTTTAGATAGCACTGGAAAACTATTGTTAGTATGTTTTATTTCATTCTTTATTTGTTCATCCCCAGGGCATAGCACAGTGTTTGGCACACAATAGTCACTTAATAAATGTTTGTGGATTGATTGGCATAGCCCTGGACACAGCCTGTTTCTCAGCTTTGAGAAATTTGTTATCTTATCAATAGTCTACATAGGTGGTTATGGTGCTAAGGGTACTTTGTTCTGAGAAGTTACAGATACGATCAGTGAAGCCATCAGGGAGATTACTTACACATTTCCAGGAAAATTACAGAATTGATTTGATCACAGTTCTTGAAGGAAAAGAATTTATGAAGTTGTTGAGAAGGCTGTGGATAAGGTGGATAAGGTGGTCAAAGAGTGAAGTGAAACATGAATGGGGCTTTCCTTAAAAAAAAATTGTTGCAGGAGAAGTAATCATCAATTAGGAAAGTGGGACTTCAGAACAGAAACTCCATCAAGGTTGTAAAGAATCTTGGAGGAGGTAAACAGAGAGGAGGGAATTTGCTGCCTTCTCTAAGGAAGTAAAAGACTATCTCAGCATTGATGTTTGGTTACCTACGTTCAAGGAGAGTCACTGTGCAGAAAAGGCAGCTAGAGGTCCAGGCTTAAGTTTATGTGTCTGAGCCCTTAATGAAATTGCCAAATAATAAATAAGCAGTAGCCATTTCTTCTTGGGTGTGACGGGACACCCATATCCCCCTTAGCTCTGAGGTCTCAGAATTAATAATATTATTTAGTTTATATGATTATTAGTTAATTCTATGATTTATTCTTTGATTCACTCATTTTTCAGGATTCCATCTTCAATGAGGTGTGTGACTTTTCTGTTCTGTTGCTTTGATTATTAGGTTTAAATAGACAGAAAAACAGACAGATAGAGCATGTATTAAGCATTTACTCTGTTCCAGGAACTATAACACAGTGCATGATCTGTATATGCTTTCCAAGTAAAAGTTGTATGACCATTTATCAATAATAAATTCTTTGTAAATTAATAACCTCTGAGGTTCTTTCTGACTCTGAGATTCTGTAAATGTATGTTCTCTACAAAATGCGTATTGAAGAGTAATTCTCTTTTGATAAAGACTTTCTCCAGATGCTCCTACTTGTTTATAACATTAAGTTCCAAAACACTATAAGGTCTCCTCAATGAACCTCTGTCAATTTGAACAGAAATGAATTAAAGTTCTATAATGTTTGTATTTTTAATTTTATTATATTTTTAATAGCAAGCATTTGCTTTCTTTCCCTCTCACTCAGCTACCCCATTACAAATCATGCAACTAAAACATTAAGAGAAAGAAAACCCTCATAACAAATACACATAGAAAAGCAAAACAAATTGCATTGGTTATATCTAAACTGATTATCTCATTGTGTATTTTAAGTCTATCACCTTATTGGCAGGAAGTGAATAAGTTGCTTCAGCTTTGATCTTCTGGAGTCAAATCATTACAAAGATCAGACTTTTAAGATCTTTTAAAGTTTCTTCTTTTTAGCATCACTGATATTTTATAAATTGCTCTCCTGGTTCTGATCATTTTGTTTTGCTTCAGTTCATGCTAGCATTTCCTGCAGTTTTTTTTTAAACTATCCATTTTCTTATGGTGCAATAATATTATATTATATTCATTTATCATCATTTGTTTGCTAGTTTCCTCAGTAAGGGGATAAGGAATCCCATAGATAATTTCCAGATTGATATAGTCATTGTTTTTCTGTTTCTATAAAAATAACTCTGATAAATATCTTTTTTTACATATGGATCCTTATCTTCTTTCTTTAAAGTTTTTATTATAATTTTTTTAATTTTCAAAATTCAATTCTATAAAATTTTGATTTTCAAATTTTCTCTACCTCTCTCTCCTCACCCCACCCCATGAGAGCATACAATCTGATATAGGCTCTACATCCATATTCATATTAAACATCTTTTCACATTAGTCATGTTGTAAAGAAGTATTAGAACCAATGGGAGGAAAAAGGAGGAAGAATGAACACAAGAACAAAAGAGAGCAAATAAGTGTGCTTCAATCTGCATTCAGGCTTCATAATTCTTGCTCTGGATGTGGATAACATTTTCTATCATTAATCTTTTGGAGTTGTCTTATATCCTTGCACTGCTGAGAAGAGATAAGTCTATCAAAGTTAGTCACCATACAATGTGACTGTAACTGTGTACAATGTCCTCCTGGTTCTACTCATTTCACTCAGCATCAGTTCATCTAAGTCTTTCCAGGTTTTTCTGAAACCCATCTGTTCATCATTTCTTATGGAAAAATCGTATCCCATTATGTTAGTATATCAAAAGTAGTTCAGTCATTCCCCAGTTGATTCCATCCCCTGCAATTTCCAATTCTTTGTCACAACAAAAAGAGCTCTTATTAATATTTTGTATATGTGGGTCCTTTACCCATTTTAGCAATTTCTTTAGGATTGTTGAGTCAAATAGTATGCACAGTTTTATAGCCCTGTAGGCATAGCTCCAAATTGCTCTCCAGAATGGTTGGATCAGTTCGCAACTCTACCAATAATGCATTAGTGTTCCAATTTTCTTCTCCAATATTTATCATTTTCCTGTTTTGTCATATTAGCCTGTCTGATAAGTATGGTGTGGTAGGACAGAGTTGTTTTGATTGGCATTTCTCTAATCAATAGTGATTTAGAGCATTATTTTCATATGACTATAGATAACTTTAATTTCCTCCTCTAAAAACTGCCTGCTCACACCCCTTCACCATTTATCAACTGAAGAATGACTTGTATTATAAAACTGAAACTTATAAATTAGAAATTTATAAACATAATTTATAAACTTATAATTTAGAAATGAGGCCTTCATCAAAGATATTGGTGTAATGAAAGTTAGAGATTTTTCCCCTGCCCATTAGTAGGCCTCAGCTGGAACCCAGTGGGGTATAAATTTGTTTAAAGGCAACATTTGCTTATGGGGAGGTTTGCTTGCTTGAAGGCTTTTACACCTTTTGTTAATTAGTCACTGAAGCATGAGTGTTGTGATGCCTTCTGGCTCTGAAAAGTCTGTATATACTGTGGTGTGAGGTTTTGCTTTGGAAACTTATTCTTTGGAAGAAGGTTCATGTGTCAGATTGCTACTCTGGGTAGCCATTAGGAGCCCCCAGCTTTGAAAACTCAGATGTTGGTGCTTCTCTCTCTGCTAACTATGTATATATGTAATGGTCAGACAGGTGGATCTGTCTGTTGATCTGTGATGTATGTATTGCTTTTGGTCAGACGCTAAGAAGCCTTATCTGTTGGCCTTTATTTCTCTGCTTGTATTTTCTCTGTTGGTATATGTGATTAAAGAAGATTGTTGACTACTAAAAAGTTGCTTTCCTTTTAGAAAAGTAGATCTAAGAACTTGTTCTAGCAGGGCATCCTGGATGTGTCAGGGTGCTTGTTGCTACAACTGGTTTCCCAGTTTTCTGTTTCCCTTCAAATCTTGGTTCCATTTGCACTTTGCTTACACAAAACTTTTTCATTTAATGCAATGAAAATCATTGATTTTGCATTTCATAATGTTTTCCATCTCTTGTTTGGTCATAAATTCTTCCCTTCTCCATAGATGTCAGGAAATATAATATGTAAATATAATATAACATGTATAGTACAGTGCAAAACTTGAGCAGTTTCTGTCAAAATATCAAAATTGCTTTAAGAAACCTTAATTCTGCAGTGTTTCCTTTCAGCTGGTCTCATCAGACAAGGTTTTCTCAAGGATATGACTCCTGATAGATTTGAAATGAAGGTCTTATTAACATCTTGGTTTAGTTATTTGTAAGTGAGTAGCCAAGTTAGTTTCTATATTTTTAAGAGAAACAGTTAGAACTAGATGTTCTCTATGATTTTTTCTAGCTATAAATTCTATAGCCCATGTGCTATACCTTGAAAGAAGAGAAAGCTATCACGAGTAGAGAGGAGCAACATGTGTAAGATATAGAAGAGTATATGCTAATGGACAGAAATGGAAAAGAGTAGGATAAGATCAAGTAAAAGTTAATAGCATAATGTGACTGAAAATGAGTAGAAGAGAATAAGGTTAGGAAGATATAAGATTTCAGAGATACAAAGGACCTCAGAGAACATCATGTCCAAGCCATACCCAGACAAGAATCCCCACAACCATCTCCCTGAGAAGTGGCTATGCAGTCTGCTTGAAGAAAAATTAGGTAACTGTGAACTACTTGCTACAGCACCTAACACATATTAAGTACTACATAAATGTTGGTTGTTAATATTATTAATTATTATAATTATTATTCCTATTAAATCCACCATTTCCTATGTTAGCTCTTTCACTCTAGTTTGCAGTTATTCTACTTATTAGATTTTACTTCTTTTTCCCCTCTTTCTCTAAACTTTCTTCTTTGAATATTTGTCTCCCATGTTTTCACTTGATCATGGTATTAAGAATCAGAAAGGATCACAGAATTCTAGTCTAACTGCCTTCTTTATGAGCAAACATTAGCCCACAGAAGTTAAGCATATTGTACAAGTAACAGAGCCAGGATTCAGGGCGAGGTCCTTTGACTCCTAGTCCTTCCCTGTTGCCAGTACATAAAAACTGCTACAAATGTCTTTCAAATTTATATGTCCAGCTCTAATATCTCTCTACAAATATAGTTCAACATATTGCCTTGTGACTATTCTGACAGCTATTCAATACATCCAAACCTGATATCACACTCTGTCCCCCAGGTCTTCACCTCCCTTTTACTTCCGTTTCCATTTAAAGCACCACCATCACCATTTCAGTCACTGAAATTTGAAAGCTTTTAATTAGTAGTATTGATTGCTTCCTTTTCCTTGACTCCTATATCTCATTGGTGATCAAATATTTTCATCTTTTCTCTATAATTCTTTCCCATTCAGTACTTCCTCTCTTCTCTCACTATGGCCATTCCAGTATAGACTCATACACCATTATAAGGCCTCATAGCCTTCCTAAATACCATGTCTCCCCACTGCATTTCATCCTTTACAATGCAGATGGAATAATCTTCCTCACATCTTATTCTACTCACATTATTTCTCTACTCAAAAATCTTTCCTCAGTTTCTGTTGACAATGGAATTATGCACAATATCATATCTAAAATAATAGTCTGGTGTCATGATTTCTAATCCATTGCCTTTCCCACGCTGACTCTAAATGATTAGTGAGACTAATCTTTTCTTTCTTTCTCTTTTTTGGAAAGCCAGTTGGAGTTAAGTGATTTGCCCAGGTCCACACAGCCAGTAAGTGTCAATTGTCTGAGGCCATGTTGAACTCAGCACCCCTAACTCTAGGGCTGGTGCTCTATCCACTGTGTCAACTAGCTGTTCCCTAGTGAAACTAATCTTTGGTCATACATCTGGTTGAAAAAGTAGAAATGCCAATCAACTGTTAGTTTCATTTTCCTGAGTTCCAGCTCCCCAACCCTCCCCCCACACATACATACACGAATACATACACGCTACTTGACTGATGCTTTCATGGAATCAACTGGATAGGAAGATAAAGAGAATTCACTTGTTGTGTATAAACAGAACTATTCTCTCCATCTACGCACTAGAATGTCCTACTTCCAAAAGTTTTCTGTTTGTTTTCTTTTGTGAGTTTCAGAGTTCTTCAGTCTGTTTGCAAATGGTTACAGAACTATGACCAGACTAAAAGATAATCACTGGTGCAACAATGCAGTAGATTATAATGATTTGTACAGCACAGCAAGCACTTGTAGCTATTGAAATGATAAATGAAAGGGATATGAAGCTGCAGCATGGGCAATATAGGTTATAAAACAGGAAGGGAGAAGAACACGAAGCATTATTCACCATTTGGATGAAGATTCTCACAGGAAGATGGCTCCAGAAGGAAGGAGAAAAGATTGATTTTATCTGTCTAGCACAATTTATTCATGAATTTGCCAGAAGGGGCAGGATGAACTAGATTCTGAAAGATATACTTACGGACTTTGAAGGCTGATCATTTAACTTAAATGAAGAAAAAAAATCATTAATTCCCTAATCCTACAGGGATCCCCTTTCCCATAATATTTATTTGCAAGAATGACTGATGGGAAAATTGATTAATTGGCTTTTACAAGTTTCTGTGCCTTAAAATTCTTCAATTAGAATCAATATGAAAATATGAAGATTGATGATTTTAGCTTATATTGTCTCTCCCACTTCCTTTATTTCATTCAGTATATGGCCTAATAAGAGAAAAGGGTGAGGAAAACCCCCAAACCAAATCCAGTGCTGTTTATTCTTGCAGTATCATTTATGACTTCACAAAAACACCCTTGAGAAATTTAAAAATGCCCTTTCTTTGTATATAGCTGTTTTCTTCCCACCTCCACTGACAGGCTCAGTCAGATTCTCTTTCTTCATAAGGCCAAATTCTTTTACTCAAATGCAGTTTCCAGTCAAAGTCTGAGTGCCTATGAATATAATGTTAAGACTAAGTTACCCTCACATATACTGTCAGATTTGGTGAATATCTTGCTTAGCTTTCTCCAGTTTTTTCCCTTCATTTTTATTCTTCAATGCAACATTACTGGGGGATTATTTTGAAAGTAAAGTTACATAAAAGCAAAAGATAAGTAAAAATTTGTTTAATTAAAAGTAAACTAATCCCAAACCAAACAAAAATATTTAGTTTCCATGTATCCCCATGCATTTGCAGGTCTCATCCAATTGCTCAGCTGATGCATCTTCTCCACATGGATGGCACTAGGGAGTTTGCTTCCAGCAGAGTCATGATGATTTGTAAGAGGAGTATCTTCAAGAGCCTGGATTATGGGTTAAAATGTAACTTGTTCCATTTGGACAGACATGATTCCAAGGAGCTCTCATCAATTGGCTATGTAAGCTGTAACTCTTAGTGTTTTCAAAAACATCTGCGTCAGTTTTGGCTAATCCTTTCTGGCTTCACTTGGTGACTGCTTCACCCACAATATCTGGTGAATAACCATACGTAGGACCTCCACCCCTCAGTCCTTGTGGTCCTTGAAAAGTTAGCCTTTTCTATTATAGGTAGAGGAAATGGTACTGTGATGATGTTATGAGTTGAAGGGATTTAGAGGTCTCCTCTGCATCCCAGTGTTCCAGGGCAGCATCAACGACTCAAGGAGCAAAGATACACTTTATAGACTAGTAAAAGATGGCAAAGATGGAAAAAAAAGATTCGTATGGCAGTAAAGCCACCATTAGATGTGACCTTGATGGCATTAATGATACATAGGAAATGAGCTAAGTTTTGAGCCAGCTTCACCAGAGACTGAAGTAGTGGAATGGATGATACTCCTTGAGATATTGGGAAAAAATGTTTATAGGTTTATTCTTGTTATAACTTTGAAATAAGTATCCCTTTACAAAAGCTAATTTATTGGTTAGTTGGATTTAAGATGCTAGTTGCTGACTCCTGCCTTTGTTCAATTTGCTTTACACCAAACAACTTCAATCTTTGTTATTCCTCAGAGCTTTTGATCCTAATCCTAAATATGAATGAGACCCTCTCTTTGTTCTCTCCTAACATGATGTCATACTTTGTACTATAAGTTTTGTAAAACTGAGGCAAAAATGATTAGACATCTGAGTGACACAGTTGATAGAGTGCTGATTTTAGAATCTGAAAGAGTAGAATTCAAGTCATGCTTCTGATACTTATTAGCTTTGTGACTCTGGACAAGTAACTTGTCTCAGCTTCAATCTTCTCATATGTAAAATTAGGACATTGACAGCATGTCTTTCACAGGACTCTTCTAAGGATCAAATGGAATAACATGGACCAAGAATTTTATAAATTTAAAGCCTATATAAGTGACAATTATTATTGCTAAAATAGATACTCATCTTCCTATATTTACCATTTCTGACTCTCTCCCAATACCATTTTTTATTCCTTTCTTTTCCCTGCTTTAACTGGTCCATCCTAATCACAAATAATCCCTAGAGTATTTTTTTAAACCAAGAATAGTTTCCCTCCCATACTGCCAATTTATCAAATGTTAATGACTATCATCAATCCCATTACTAGAATATAGCTTTTGGAGAAAGTTTTGTTATGATCATGATTGAGCACTACCATTTATTACTACAGTATAGACTTATGCTATATAACAGGGCTACCTTTATCCCCAACCATGCAGCAAGAAAGCTGTTTAGTATAGGACCAGCTTATCTCAAAAGCAGTTTTAGACTTCTCTCTTGACACCTGAAAAAGTCATCTTTAAAAATTATTTAAATCACATCTCCCACATTTATCCTAACTTAACTGAATAGATTAATTCACCAGTAATCCCTTCAATAGTCTTCTGTCACCCCCAAAATGATGGGGTAGCCCAGAGATTCTCAATGAACAACCTTGCTTTCTGATTCAAGTACAAAATTATTCACAAGGATATCTTTGCGCCTGTTCTCCCATTAGACAATCTATCTATCCATATATAGAGACAAAGGACAGTAGCATCGGAGGTTGAAGGGACTGTAGAGGTTTAATCTTCTAATTTTACAAGTAAGGATTATTTAGATTTAAAGAAAGAAAATGACTTCCTCAAGTTCATAAAAGCGATATGTGGAAAACAGGATTTAACCTAGGTCTTTTGATTGCAAATCTGTTGCTTTCTTCCACTATGTTATGTTGTATTCCCCAAAACCATACCTTGAAGCATTAACATTTTAACAATTAGTATATACCTTTACTAGAATGAGTTAAGAAGGATATATGATAAATTTGAAACATGGTAAATATATACCCCTTGTTCAATCCTATGAAATAAGAATGGTCATAAATTTAGAGCTGGATGTTATGAGGAATCCATGGGCATCCGCACCCAAAAAAGTCGAGTGCTTTGCAAATGGTCTCTTAGACAATAAGTAGTACAAATGGTGTTGCAACCCAGTACACTCACTCCAAATCAAAGTACTCTATACTCTTTCAATGATATCTCATGCAGTATATTTATGTAAAGACTTTCCCTAGAAAAATGGGAAGATGAGAACAATTTGTTCCTATAGCTATGAATGTGGCTAAAGAAGGTTATGTAGGGCACTTAAAATTTAGTTAAACATCAAAGATGACAAGGTCATCTACTGCATTCTAGGCCATTGCCAGTTGTTTTGACTTTTGTCTTACCAATGAACACTAATGACTCTGGAAAAGTCAGGAAGGCCAATGACTTCCTGTAACTCTGCCTCATTTAAATCCAGTTTATGCATGAATCAAAGGACATCACTTATGTCATTTTATCATTTTTACTTACCTCAAAATCCTGTGGTAACAGCAAGTGATGAAACAGCAAATGCAGATACACTAGGAGCTGTATCACAGTGCTGCACACATGTGGCCCAGGCCCTAGGGTCATGTACTCACTAGACTGAAGCAGCACTGGGATTTGGCAGCCTCCTGGGTATCTGAACAGTCTTTTTGTAGGATATCAGTACAGTGCCCTAAAATTTTTCTACCAAATCCAATAGTAGCCTACTTACTGGAGCAGGAGAGGATCATTCTGAGGTTGAAATACATACCCACACACACACACACACACACACGCAATGTTAAAAAACTTTTGTGAAGATGATCCCACACACCTGCACGTTTATGGACAACATGAAATTCAATAGATCTGAAAGAAAGACAGCCCTTGTTGCAAGAAAACTCAATAGGCGTTGCATCCAAATAGCAGCCTTTAGTGAAACAAGGCTGGCAAATTAAGGCCAGCTTACCAAAGTTGGAGCTGGACACCTGTTTTTATGAACAGATAAGAAATATCATGAAACTGGCATAGGTTTTGCAATCAAAGCTAATCTAATCACAAGTTTGTGATTACTCCCCAAAAGAGTGAATGATACAGTAGTGACAATATGATTGCCCCTTTTAGGAAAGCACCTCACCACCATCATCAGTGTATATATGCTCCCACCATGATAAACCCTGATGAGGTCAGAGAAAAATTTCATGAAGACCAAAGAAAAATTTCATGAAGACCTGGAGACTCTCATCATCATTGTGCTGAAGGAAGATAAACTTATAATTCTGAGTGACTTTAATGCGAGAGTAAGCACAGACTATCAGACATGGCAGGAGTCCTTGGAAGAAATGGGGACAGAAACAGGAACAGCAATCGTGAAAGACTTGTGCATATCGTGACCTTTTCATCAATACTATTTTCTATTTACCTAAATGCAATAAAACTTCATGGATGCACCCTCACATCAAACACTGGCATGTAATTCTGTAACCCTAAATGCACTGGACTGATGGTAGACTTACCCATTCTAAGCTAAACATTCTCATTCAACAGAAATGTTGGCTCCAGGGCAAGACAACTATTCAAAGACCTAAAGTCAGTAGATTAAAGGGCTTCTCTAGACATGAACAATTCCTTGCCAACTTGGAGGTAATGTTAAGCTAACACCTGGTTGAAAACAGTAGAACAGAAAAAGAGTGGGCAGCTTTCAGAAATTTCGTGTACAACACTTCATTTACTCATCTGAGTCAGAACATTCACAAACATCAAGACTGATTTAGCAAAAGTGATGGAAAAATTCAAAACCTGCTAAAAGAAAAATGAGAATTCCTGCTAGGTTTGCTAGCAGGATAGTTTGTCTTCCATTCCCTAAGCAGGAAGGTTTTAACTCCATCAAAAAATAAAGTACAAGTGAAGCTTAGAAAGATGCAGCATTTTTGGCTCAGCAACCAGGCAGATTAAATTCAGTTTTACACCTATAGTAACAATCCAAAATGCTTTTATGGTGCCTTGCAGGCTATTTATAGGCCAAATATCTATGATGCATCTGAACTACTCAATGCTAATGAAGTTACATTTAATGGTGATAAGGACAAGATCCTGGAGAGGTCTTCCTTAAACACTTCCATAGTTTTCTCAATACAAAATCATCAACCAATATTGATTGAACCGTTATATACCTCAGTCAATCCCTCTCTAATCAAATTTCCAATTAAACAAGAGCTTTTGAATGTCATTAAGTTCCTTTCATTTGGCAAAGTACCAGGTGCTGATATAATTCCAGCTGAGATTTACAAAGCAGGAGGTCCACTGTTCATACAAAATCTGACAGAAATTTTCTAGGTTATGTGGCAAGAGAAGGTTATCCCCCATGAGTTCAAGGACATCTCCATTGTCTATCTCTATAAAGGAAAGGAAGTTATTTACCCTAAGACAAACATAGTGGGATGTCTCTCTTAACCACTGCTGACAAAATTCTTGCCAGAGTTCTGCATATTAGACTGATCCTTCACCTGAAAGATGTACATCTACTCAAGAGCCAAAGTACTGAAGAACCAAAGAGCCAAAGGACAATCAATGTGGTGTGTGCTGCCTGACAGCTCCAGGAGAAATGCCAGGAGCAGAACAGAGGTCTATACACAACATTAGTGAATCTAAGACCTTTTGATACTGTCAGTCATGGGGACTTATGGAAAATTGTCAAAATTTGGTTGCCTGGAAAAGTTCATTAGTATTGTTCATCAGTTTCATGAAGGCATGCTTGCCCAGGTTCTGTATAATGAACAATGCTTTCACACTTTCCCATTCACCAGGGGAATGAATGGCCTTTTATTATAGCATTTTCTGCATTGTTGAAAACTTTCAATGAGAAGAAAAATAGCATTACAGTCAGCCACTACACAGATGGTAAAATATTTAACTTGAAAAGGGTATAAGCTAAGACCAAAGTGAAGAGATAGTTGCTGTGTGACATTTTATTTGCAGATGACTTTGTACTTAGTGCAGCCTCTGAGGCTGAGATACAATAGAGTATGGATCAATTTTCTGCTGATTCTGCTAAGCAGAGGCTCTCCACCAACCATCACTATAATATCCATACATGGAACCATTGGCTACAGCAAATGGAAAAATTTTAAATGTTGTGGATAAGTTTGCTTATCTTGGCAATATATTTTCCAGGGATGCCCACATAGGTGATGAGGTTGATGCATGCACTACCAGAGCTGGTTCAATTTTTTTTTTTTTGACGGGGGAGGTACCCTTAAAGAAAGTTTTGGAGAGAAGTATTAGATCGCCTTCCAAACTGAAAGTCCACAGAACCATTGTGCTTACCTCATTGTTGTATGCCTGTGAAACCCAGACAGTATACCAACACCATGCCAGGAAACTGAATTACTTCCTTTTTAATAGTCTTAGCACAATTCTGAAAATCACCTGGCAAGATGATATACTGGGCATGTTCTCAAGCTGAATTGACAAGCATTCAAACTCTACTGCAGAGAGCACAACTCCAATGGGCTAGGCACATTGTTCAAATGTCAAAAGTAGTGACACTAAGACACTCTCAAGATGTCTTTAAAAACTTTGGAATTGATTGTGACACATGGAAGACAATAGCATAGGACTACCCAGCACATCATGCCCACATTAAAGAAGGCACTATACTCTATAAGCAAAATACAATTGCAATAACTCAAAAGAAATATGATATACCTAAATTTAGACATCTCCACTTCAAATATTCATATGGATTATTTGTCCAACCTGTAGTAAGAGCCTCCTGAGCTTGTAGTGATTTGACTAGCCACAGTGGTATACGCTGTACCTTAACATAGTGATGTCCTTTTGGTCCTCTTCAAGAATGAAGGACAATAGCCAACCAAGGCATTGCATGAAATTATATTAAGCATTAATTTTGAAAATGTATAAAAATGAAAATAAAATAAATATCTTTTCTTCTTCCCCAATTCCTCTTTTTTACCCTCCTCTTATGTTTTTAAGGAAGTACTTATGAGAAAAATGCTTTTTTAAATTCATACTTCACTCAACTTCAGTGTCATCATTCCACCAACTAATTTGTTACCAAATGCTGTTATTTTTACTTTATAAATCTCAATTATAAGTCCCTTTCTCTCCACTAACATAAACATCCTAGGTGAGATTTTCATCTCCTGGATCATTGCAAAAGCCTTCTAATTTGCTTCCCTTTCTCAACTCTTTCCAATATTTAATCAATCCTCCCCCACTCCAACCCATCTCAAAAATTATAGTAGATTCTTGGTTCCCATAGAATAAAATATAAAATCCCATTTGGAATTTGAATCTTTTCACATCATGGTTTCTTCCTAAATTTTCAGTTCTTTTCCATTTTATTCTCCTTCGTACATTCAACAATTTGGTCTTACTGGGCTACTTGGTACTTGTGAATAATAGACTCCACTTTCTATCCTTGTGCCTTTGTATTTATTATTTCCCTGCAATATTCTTCCTTCTTATCTCCATCTCTTAAAATCTTTGGTTCCTTCAAGACAGATTAATGTCTAACTTCTACAGAAGACCTTTCCCATTGATTCAACTTTCTCCTCTATAGTCATAATGTGTTTACTATGTGTGTATCTTGAATGAACCTAGTTATTTACATGTTGTCTCTCCCTTTAGAATGCAAGATCCTTAATGTTAGGAATTGTTTTCTGTATATTCAATGCTTACAACAGTGCCTAATACATAGTAAGTATCTGTTAAATGTTTCACATTTATCAAAAGAACTAAATATCTGTGATTATTTAAATGATTGAACAGTAAGTATGATCAGATTACACTTTAGCACTTATGTATTTAAGTCTTATGATGCTGACACCATTTGCTAAGTGGAAAAAAATAAGAAACTTTTTCTCTTTTTGCTGGGTAGCCTATGACTACATCATTTTAAGGACGTCTCTAAATCAAGTTTTCATCTGTTTTAATTGTTTAAATATGTTTATGTGCCATTTTAGATGGCATAGAAAATAAAAATTGTGAAAATGACAAGAGCTAACCACGTGTCAGGAAAACTTCCTGACATGAAGATCTAAAGATAATAAATCTAAAATCAACATACAATATGGGACACAACTTTTACAGTGACACAGTTTCACAATTCAGAACACAACTGAAGATATTGAAAACATGAGATATGTTGACCAATAAAATCAGAGATAGCAGGATGCTGAACTATTCAAAATTAGAGGCACATACTAAGAAAATAGTAAAAGAACATGCAACTATTTTATTTTAATTGCTTTCTCTAATATACTCTTGTTCTCAAGATTTCTTGGATGCAGGCCAAGAATGGCCTGAGCAGATCAATATCATAGTCCATACTGACGAAAGGTTCAGGAATAGGACAAAGAAGAACTACCTCAAAAGAGTTGATAGATGTTTTGAGAAATAAATAACAAAGAACAAAAGGTTTGAGCATGATCAAAGTCCTAAAGGAGAGGCAAGAGAAGAAAGGGATGAAAAAGCATCATTTGGTACTGTTACCATTTCTGGACATTCATCATTGAGACAGCACTTTCAAATAAATGTTTACTTTGGTTGTCATCAACCATAGACCATTAATTTAAAACAAAGTCTGTCTAGCCAATTTATATACAGTGGTACTTTCTACAATACAGTGTACCTTCCTGGGATCTTGCATTTCTAAATTATGTTCTCACATTGGGCAAATTTCCAGATTTGTTGAACATTTCCCAAGATAACTAATTCATTACTTAAAAAATTGTTTTTAATATTTTTATTCAGTGACATGATTTTTACATCACTTATGTTTCCCAATAAGTTTTCTTCTTTCTTCTCCCAGAGAAACCACCATAGATAACAAAATACTTAAAAAGAGAGAATGGAAGGTAGGTCAACAAAACTAACACATCGACATTTTGACACTGAATTGTGTTCCAAATCCATAAAACCTTGATAAACTAGTGGTCTTCTTATGGATGGATCAGTATGATTTCATTGAACTTCTATGAGACCAAGTTTGGTCATTATTATCTCCTAGCATTCAATTTCAATTGTTCCATTGTTGTTCTTTTGATTTCCATGTTTGTAAACATTGCATATGTAGTTTCCCTGGTTCTGTTTGTTCTCCTTTCTATCATTTCATACAAAGCTTCCTGGAATTGTCTGTATTTATCATAATTATTATGTCTTACTGGATAGTAATACTCCATTAAAACCTATATACAAAGTAGTTAAATTAAAGGACCTTTGAGAGAAGAGGTACTAGTAATTGAGGATCAGGATCAGGAAAGGCTTCATGCAAAAAGGAGTGTTAAATTCTATGAAGAAGGATGAAGGGCAATTATTGCCTCACAAAGCAATGAAGAAGTAGTGAAGGAAATAATCTGTTTGCAGAAAACTGGATGTGAAACTCAATTAACCAGATCAATAAGACTGCATTTAAGGAAACAATTTGAAGGATAATAAACAGATGAAAAATGTCACATTTTCTAGGTAAACTATTTTTTATTTCAGATACAGTGGAGCCAAAAGCATTTAGACATTATGATTTTAGTCTTCAATGTGACTTATGAGTAAGTAAATGAAAAACTAAAAGAAAAAATTAGGAAGAGAAGTTATACCTGATCAAGATTATAGAGAGGAAGTACATACTAGGTGTATACAATTGGACAGCAAAGTTGTAGAGTTGGAGAGAGTGCTGTGTCTAGAGTCAAAAAGATTCATCTTCTTGAATTCAAACCTGACCTCAGCACTTACTAGCTGTGTGACCCTGGGTAAGTCACTAAACTCTGTTTGCCTCAGTGTCCTCATCTGTTAAATGAACTGGAGAAGAAAAAAGCAAACAACTGCTGTATCTTTGTCAAGAAAAATTCAAGTGGGGTCATGGAGAGTCAGATATCACAGAAAAATGACTGAACAACACAAACATGCTGGAAATCTATCACATTTAATAACATTAAGAGATCGTCTAGAAAAAATACTAAGTCCGAAAAAAGGGAGATAATGAATGACTGAAAAATATCACAAAAGCCGTTACTGTGAAAAACCTTAATTGAGAAAATATATCAATGAGTACCAACCTACATGTCTACTTTCTCCTTTCCACAAAATTACGTTAATTAAATAGTAAGGACTGAATTTATACAAAAGGTTAAATGATTCCTACCCTCAAAAACTTGAAATTCTAAGTGGAGAGGAGTTCAACAGCTAAATAGATTACTATTTACCATATAAGGACATACATTAATATAAGGAGGAAGAAATAATTGACTAGTGTGATCAGGAGTCATAAAGGTTATGGTAAATGAGCTCAACCTTGAATGAAGCTTAACCAGGTAGAAGAGAAGAGGGAGGGAGTTCTAGGCATGCAGCAAAACCTGAAAACAAGTAAGTGAACAAACAAAAAGTTGCTATCAAAATGAATTATACAAATAGAATGATACACTTCATTTAACAATGAGATGGGAACTGTTAAGTTTTCACAAATCATAACCTATAACAAATGACATATCTATAGTGAAACTATAAAGAACAAATAATAACATTTCCCACCGCATTTATTGTTAGTTAGCTATGAAAAGAAACATGCAGGGACAGAGCCAAGATGGCAGAGTAGAAGGACAGACCTGTAAAGGCTCTCCCCGCACAGCTAATAAATTACCTGCAAAAAATGACTTTAGACAAATTCTAGAGCACCAGAAGTCACAAAGCAACAGAGTGAAAGAGATTTGCAGCTCAAGGCAGCCTGAAAGGCCAACAGGAAAGGTCTATCACACTGGGCTCAAAGTAGACAGCAGTCCAGCCTTGGCCACATGGCACTGCACAGACAGGACTGAAGCAGGCTTCAAGGCACAGAATCCTAGACAGCAACTGCAGTTCCCAGATTTCCCAACCAACAAATACCAAAGACATCTTTGAAGGTCAGTGAGAAACCATTTTCACCTGGGAGAGAAGGAAGCAGTCTGGCCCCGGCCCCAGGGAAACAGCAGTCACTGAAGGAAAAGCATCCATTTTAGGAGCTCTCCATCTAAAGACCCTGATGGCATCACATAGCTGATCTGGATCTCAGTCCCCAGTGGTGGCCCTGGGGTGAGGAAGAGCACTGGAGTGGTGGAGCTGGTGGAGTCTCTGGACAGGGAATCCTATGTTCAGATCCTGGACAGAAAAGCTTGTGGTTACTCGCAGAGTGGAGCACAGGCCAGGAGAGGAGGAAACTCCTCTCCCTTGATTGTGCCACCTTGAAGGAACTAAGTATTTACAGGTCCCTAGAGTATACCCTCCACTTGACAAAGAACTCAAAAGCCAAGTAACTGACTGAGAAAATGCCCCCAAAAGGGAAAAAATAAGACTAGAGAAGTCTTGGTGAACAAGTATTTTCATTCATCAAATGGATGAGGAAGGACAATGCATACCCATAAGAGGAAGACATAAAAGTCAAGGCTTCTGCCTCTAAAACCTCCAAAATAAATATATAATGATCTCAGGCCATGAAAGAGCTCAAAAAAAAGATTTTGGAAATCAAGAAAGAGAGGTGGAAGAAAAATTGGGAAGAGAAATGAGAGCAATGCAAGGAAATCATGAAAAGCAAGTTAACAGCTTGCTAAAGGAGACTCAAAACAATGCTGAAGAAAACAACACATTTAAATATAGACTAACTCAAATGCAGAAGAGGTCCAAAAAGCCAATGAAGAGAAGAATGCTTTAAAAAGCAGAATTAGCCCAATGGAAAAGGAGGTTCAAAAGCTCACTGAAGAAAACAGTTCTTTAAAATTAGAATGGAGCAAGGGGAAGCTAATGACTTGAGAAACCAAGAAATTAGAAAACAAAACCAAAAGAATGAAAAAATAGAAGACAATGTGAAATATCTCACTGGAAAAACAAGTGACCTGGAAAATAGATCCAGGAGTGACAATTTAAAAATTATGGGACGACCTGAAAGCCATGATTAAAAAATGAGCTTATGCATCATCTTTCATGAAATTATCAAGGAAAACTTCCGTGATATTCTAGAAACAGAGGGCAAAATAAATATTGAAAGAATCCACCAATCATTTCCTGAAAGAGATCCAAAAAGAGAAACTCCTAGTAATATTATAGCCAAATTCTGGAGTTCCCAGGTTAAGGAGAAAATATTGCAAATAGCACGAAAGTAACAATTGGAGTACTGTGGAAATACAATCAGGATAACACATAATCTAGCAGCTTCTACATTAAGGCAAAAAATGGCTTGGAATATGATATTCCAGAAGTCAAAGGAACTAGGATTAACACCAAGAATCACCTACCCACCAAAACTGAGCCTAGTATTTAGGGGAAAAAATGGATATTCAATGAAATATAGAACTTTAAAGCATTATTGATGAAAAGATCAGAGCTGAATAGAAAATTTGACTTTCAAACATAAGAATCAAGAGAAGCACGGAAAGTTAAACAGAAAAGAAAAATTATAAGGAACTTACTAATATTGTACTGTTTACATTCCTACATAGAAAGATAATATTTGTAACTCTTGAAACTTTTCTATTTGGGTAGTTGGAGGGATTATACACAGATAGATGGAGAGATAGATAGATAGATAAATGGATGGAAGGATGGATGGATAGATAGAGCACAGGGTGAGTTGAATAGGAAGGGATGATATCTAAAAATATAAAATTAAGGGGTGATAGAGGAATATATTGGAAGGATAAAAGAAGAAATGGAATGGGGTAAATTTTCTCTCATACAAGAGGCAGGGAAAAACTTTTTCAATGGAGGGGAAGAGGAGGGAGGTGAGAAGGGAAAAAGTGAAGCTTATTCTCATCACATTTAGCTTAAGGAGGGAATAACATGCACACTCAATTTGGTATGAAAATCTATCTTATACTACAGGAAAGTAAAAGACAAGGGGATAAGTGAGGTGGGGCCAAGGTAGAAGGGAGGACAAATGGGAGGAGGGAGTAATTAGAAGTAAACAGTTTAGAGGAGGGACAAAGTCAAAAGAGAGAATAGAATAAATGGGAGGCAGGATAGGAGGAGGAAAATGTAGTCAGTCTTTCACAACATGATTATTATGGAAGTCCTTTGCATAACTACACATGTATAGACTATATTGAATTGTTTGCCTTCTCAGTGGGGATGGGTGGGAAGGGAGGAAGGGTGAGAAGTTGGAACTCAAAGTTTTAGAAACGAATGTTGAGAATTGTCTTTGCATGCAACTGGGAAATAAAAAATTCAGATCATGGGGTATGGAAATCTATCTTGCCCTACAAGAAAAGAGAGAAGATGTGGATAAGGGAAGGGAGGGGTGTGACACAAGAAAGGACAAATAGGAGGATGAGGTAATCAGAATGCATGATGTCTTGGAGTGGGGGGAGGGGAGAAATGAGGAGAAAATTTGAAACTCATAATTTTGTGGAAATGAATGTTGAAAATTAAAAATAAATAAATAAATTTTAAAAAAGAAAAGAAAACAAGAATGCAGTTTAGCAGACCGAAATGCCAAATTAAATTTTCTGTTCCAATAAGGTTTCTCACAGGTATAGATTGAAAATTATACCAAGGTAGCCAGACCAAAATTCCTTCCTCTTTAATCATATCCCAATAAAACGTACGCATCTTTGGGGAAAGGAGTTATTTTGCTTAAATTTTTGTATCTCTAACGACTAATACATATTAGGTGCTTACACATTCTTCTTGAGCTAAATTCTGTTGAAAACAGATAACTTTATTAGTTCTTTGATTTTTGTCCAGTGATTCACAAAATAAACAGGAAGTTTACATTTATTTCTCTATCAATTTAATACATTATACTGATCACAGAAACACCAAAGCTATTTCTTATACCTTAAAAGCACATCAATGATTCTGATATAATGCAACATAGTAAAACATAAAACTTATCCTCATTTCATTGTATGATAGATATTAAGGTGAATATGAAATAATTTTGTAGATGAATATTGTCTCATTTCGTATCCTGCACCACTTAATTTGATGTGTCCAAGAAACCTGATAATGAGACTGCTAACGTGAGAGAAGTTTAACAGTGTTGAGACAAATTATGGAGTGGTTCATGGGAGATAAGGGTCATGGAGAAAACTTTAAAGAAGACATGGCAAAAAATGCATGTGCTTACCATATGCTGGGCACTGTGATGAACAATGGGGACACAGCTATAAGCAGGAAAATCTATGACCACAAGGAGTTAACATTCTAATAATACAAGGTGTGATGTCTAAAAAGTTCGAGAGTTTCTTGGTAATTAATCATTTTTTAACCATGCTAGTGGATAATTAATAAAAGAGGTCAGTGGCACTCTCAAGTGCCAAACCCCTCATGAATTCTACTTAACATTTATAAGTTTTTGGAGGAATGGGTCTTTCTAACATTGGAAATCAATTTTGACTGGTTAACAAGAAATGAGAAGAATGAATACTATAATTAGAGTTGAATGTATTCTAATGAGGGGCTGGGCAATGTGACTTTGATTATGGCATTTACTTCCAGACGACATCCAGCACTGAGCAATCTAGACAGAGGATTTACCTTCACCCAAGCCTGAGTAGAACATGGTGGGTTGGAATTCACCTAAGATTAAATTCTTTGCAAGGTTCTCTTGTTGGCTGGGGCAACAACTCCATCTAGATAAGATGGTTTGGTGAAGGAAATTTTGGGGCAAAGTCAGGGATTTTCTTAGAAAGGAAATAGCCCTGGATGTCCTCAGTAATTGAACATTTAATAATTATTTCTCTCAAAGGCAACATACAAAATGGTTCTGAAAAGATGATTTGGAGAGGTGAGGTATGATACTGAAGTCCAGAAGAACCAAAAGGTGAATGCAGGTTAGCTATGCTGGATTCATCTCTAAAATGGATACTAAAAGACTATCTTATGAATGGAAGAAGGAGGCTGGCATAGTAGAGAGATGTCTTAGTATGAGATGTCTACATGGGGCTGAAGGAAGCCCCAGTGTGAAAAGGCTGAAGGGACTGAAGACAAGAATCTAGCTGAGTCATTACAGTAAAAAAAAAAAAAAAGAGGAACAAAAAGACAAGTAACTCAGAATGTCAGAAGATTATGGAAAGTGATTAGGATAACTGATTATCTCTACCTAAATTCATAAATATACAAGAGCCTTTTTCTATTATTAAATTAATCTTAATTTATTTTATTATTGCACAATAAACATCCTATAAAAATAGCTTGACTTTATAAATTACTTCTAGATATCTTAAGGAACAAATTCAAAATCTGAAATCATAATCTAAGTACCAACATATTATCCTCAAACGACTTCATTTTAGGTGGATGACTTCTTTAACACCCTTCTGTAGTTTGTGTGCAGTCAGACTTCCTCTAAATCACAAGGAGTCTTAGATAAGTGTATAGTGTTAAAGCCTCAGGAATACTAAGTTTATCAGCAAAGTCAGAAGCCATACAAGGATGGACCACTAGCTCTTCAAAAGATGGAATGCCAAGGTAAAAGGTATAATTACAAAGTTGACAAGTGTTTAAAGAGAAATTATGGGTGATAAAAATGGTTAGCAAAACAAAGCAAAACACAAACTTTATGATGTAGCTAACTATCTGACTAAATGTCTCCTTGGTTTCATCTTCCAATAGAAAAATGAATATTTTAGTCAGAAGCAGTTGGCCAATACTTCTCAATTATTGATACTTTTCTCATAATAATAAAAATGATAAAGAAACTTTACCTTTCTTTACCTATTTTTTCATAAGTAATTTTCTTTTTTATTAATTGACTAATTTATTTGTAATATTCAACATTCCCTTCCACAAGATTTTGAGCTCCAAATTTTCTCTCCATCTCTCCTCTCCTGCCCATCTCAAGACAGCCTGCATTCATATTATCCCTTCCTCCAATCTGCCCTCCCTTCTATCACACCCCTCCTTTCTCTTATCTCCTTCCCTTCTATTTTCTTTTAGGGCAAGAGAGATTTCTACACCCCAGTTTCCTGTATGTCTTATTTCCCAGTTGCATGTAAAAACAATTTTTAACATTCATTTTTAAAACGCTGAGTTCCAACTTCTCTCCCTTCCTCCATCTCCACCAACCTCCTTTGAGAAGGCAAGGAATTTGATATAGGTTATTCATGTTCAGTCATGCAAAACACTTCCTTCACAGTCGTATTGTGAAAGACTAACTATATTTTCCCTCCATCCTATCCTGCCTCCCCATTTATTCTATACTCTCTTTTGACCCTGTTCATCCTCAAAAGTGTTTACTTCTCATTACCATCTCCTTCCATTTATCTTCCCTTCTACCATCCTGCTAACCCCCTTATCCCTTTCCTCCTACTTTGCTGTGTGTAAAATGGAGTTTTTATGCGAAATTTCATGTGCATGTTATTCCCTCATTACGCCAAATTCGATGAGAGTAAGGTTTACTCTTTCCCTCTTACCACACCCATGTTCCCCTCCATTGAAAAGCTTTATCTTTTATGTGAGAGATAATTTTCCCACTATGTTTCTCACCGTCTCCTTCTCTCAATATATTCCTCTCTCACCCCTTAATTTTATAATTTTAGATATCATTCCTTCATATTCCACTCACCCTGTGCCGTGTGTGTGTGTGAATAATCCCTCCAACTATCCTAATATTCAGTAAAGTTTCAAGAATTACAAATATTATCTTTCCATGTAGGAAGGTAAATGGTTCAATTTTAGTAAGTCACTTATGATTTCTCTTTCCTGTTTACCTTTTCATGATTCTCTTGATTACTTTTCCATGATTCTCTTGATTCTTGTATTCTGGTCTTTTCATCAAGAATACTTCAAAGTCCTCTATTTCATTGGATGACCATTTTGTCCCCTGAAGTTTTATACAGTTCTACTGGGTAGATGATTATTGGTTTTAATTCTAGCATCTTTGACCTGTGGAATATCATATTTCAAGCCCTTCAATCCCATAATGTAAAAGTTGCTATATTTTGTATTACCCTGATTGTGTTTTCACAATACTTAAATTGTTTCTTTCTGGCTACTTGCAATATTTTCTCCTTGACCTGGGAACTCTGGAATTTGGCTACAATATTCCTAGGAGTTTTCCTTTTGCCATCCCTTTCAGGAGGAGATCAATGGATTCTTTCCCTTTCTATTACACCCACTTTTCCTTAATAAATGATTGAAAGATGATTTCTAGACTCTAGATCATGGCTTTCAGGTAGTTCAATAATTTTTAAATTGTCTCTCCTAGATCCGAGGTCCGTTGTTTTTCTAATGAGATATTTCACGTTGTTTTCTATTTTTTTCCATTCCTTTGAGTTTTTTTAATAATTTCTAGATATTTCACAAAGTCATTTGCTTCCTTCTGCTCCATTCTATTTTTCAATGTATGATTTTCTTCACTGAGCTTTTGGACCTCCTTTTCCATTTGGTCAATTCTACTTTTTAAGACATTCTTCTCCTCATTGGCTGTTTGGATCTCTTTTGCCATTTGGGTTAGTCTATTTTTTTTAAGACATTATTTTCTTAAGCATTTTTGGGTTCCCTTTAGTAAACAGCTGACTAATTTTTCATGATTTCTTTGCATCACTCTCATTTATCTTCTCAACTTTTGCTCTACTTCTCTTGCTTGATTTTCAAAATCCTTTTTGAAATTTTCCATGGCCTGAGACAAATTTGCATTTTTCTTCCAAGCCTTGGATATAAGAATTTTGAGTTTGTTGTCTCCTTCTGGTTGTATGTTTTGATCTTCCTTGTCACCAAAGTAAGATTCTATGATCTGATTTGTTTTTTACTGTTTTTGCTCATCTCCCTAGCCAATTACTTGACTTTTGAGCTCTTTGTCAAGGCACTTCTCTGCTTCCAGTCAGATTAGGGGGTGTACTGTCAGCCCCTCAATCCCTCCACAATCTGTGAGTAGAGCTTCAGAAACAGCCACTGGCACTGCCCCTGCTGTGACTGCCACAGGCTCCACCTCCTCCACTGCCCTGGGGCTGGGGCCAGACCACTCTACTTTCTCACACAGGACCAACAGGTTTTGATCATTGGCCTTTCAATTTGTCCTTGGCATTTTGAGGTCATGAAGTCTGGAAACCACCCCAGGTGCCAGGGGTTCAATCCCTCCAAGGCCTTCTCAGGTCCTGTCTGTGCCAGCATTGCCTATGCTGGATGGTGCTTTGCTCTCAACCTGGTTCAATAGACCCTTCCCATCAACCCTCCATGCTTTCTAGAGCTGGACATTTACTTACTTCCATCATTCTTTGGGTTCTGCAGCTCTAGAATTTGTTTAGAATTATTTTTTACAGGTGTTTGACTAGGTTTGAGGGACAATTCTAGCAAGTCCCTGCTTTTACTCCATCAACTGACTCTGCCTCCCTCCATCTATTTTTTAAACATTATCAAGACAATGAAAACAAACATTGCAACTATAATTGAATTTTTTAATTGGTAAAACTCTTTGTTTTGAAGAGCGTGAGTGGAACCTAAGAATTCTCTCCAGTGATTTATTAATTTTAATGTGTTTATAATTTCTACTAGTTGCTGAAGAACTTATTTACAGACATATTTTAACACTACCAAATTATTACTACAGAGGGTTTGTGCTATAGATTACACAAGAAAATTGCAAACAAAACTGAAGATATTGCATGGGAATTAATGTGGCTGGGGGATTTCTAAAAACTGGAGACAATGCTCCAAGGGTGACTTGAATCCATGGACCTCACAGTACCTGAAATATGTAAATAGCCTTAGTGAAGAATTTTCAGGAGAGGAAAAATCTGAATCCCAGTTATATGAACTTCAAACCAGAGGGATCTTTGCCCTTGGCAGCTGCCCTGGGTCATTGTACAGAAAGATAAAGTGAGACCCAATTCAATGCACTGGAAACAATAGCAAGAGACAAAACTAGATCAATAACTAGTGATCACAGGCTTTTTCTAGGAAGTCTGGGGCCAAAGATATCTCCAACATCCATTTAAGACTTCTCAGGACTATAGCCAGGTGCAGAACCAACTCCCAGATAGGGAATTTTAAAATGAAAAGACAGAGAAAGGCCAAGGCCAACTAATGTCTATTTTGAGAAAAGGGAAGAAAAAGAATCCAAGGATTGTGACATAGGATGGAAATTAATCCTAGTCTATTCATTCAAAAATGGAGTGACAACTACATCTACAATACAGAGAGTAGAAAACCCAAAAGGACCAGCCCATCTCATCCAAGAGTGCAGAGAGATCAGGATCCATCACTAGAACAAAGTCTAAATTTAGAAACTGAAGCTAAGGATCTGAGAAAAAATAATAACCTGATGACCACCTCCCTCTTAGGGTAGTTTCCCCCTACTAGAATGTAAGCTCCTTGAAAGTAAAAATTTATTTCTTTTTTTGTGCTTGTATACCCAGCAGTCTAACACTTAATAATTCATCTTACTCAACTCATCCATGCATCTGTCTTTGATGACTAGATTTTGCTGAACTTGCTTAGGTCCCTATCACTGCTTTGGTAACTTTCTAAAACTGCCTCATCAGTCTAGATGGTGGCTTGATATGCAATGAGACTAAATAGAGTATTAATTTATATAACTTAAAACAAAGATAATTGTTCAGTCATTTTCAGTTGCAGCTGGTTCTTTGTGACCCCATGTGGGGTCATCTTAGCAAAGATACTGGAGTGCTTTGCTATTTCCTTCTCCAGCTCATTTTTAGATAAGGAAACTTTGGCAAACCAGGTCTCTCAGGTAGGATACGTCTGTGATCATATTTGAACTCAGGTCTTCCTGACTTCAGGCCTGGCACTCTATCCACTGCACCAACTAGCTGCCCCAAAAAGAAGTGTACCAAATAATGTGTGTGTGTGTGTGTGTGTGTGTGTGTGTGTGTGTGTGTGTGTGTGCATTAATGACCTGGATTAGGAATATTTGGAAAGTTGCTTTTCAGTAAGTTTTAGAATCAACAGGCATCCATGTATAACACTCTCCGAAGGCAGGCTCATGATGCAGATGACCTTCCAAGAAGCTAAGAGAGCAGTAATTCTTCAACTCTGTGATCTTATAGACAATGAAATATTATTATTGTTATTATTATTATTATATTACATTTATATTATTTGATGGGAACATTTCAAATATCTGAGCAGAAAGATTACTGCATCTGGAGTCAGAAGAATTATGTTATAATCCTTACTAAGTCTAGGACCCCTGGGAAATCATTTAATCTCTGTGAGCCTCATTAGCCTGGTTTATTAAATGAGGGCATTGGACTAATATTCAAGGTTCATTTAAGCTGGAAATTGAGTTGACAGTCTGTAGAATGCTGGACTTAAAATCTTGAAAACTAAGATTTGAACCCTGCTTCTGACAGCTTCATGAATCTGGACTAGTCAGTTAAGTCACTAAAGTTAAGTCACTTAGCTTCTCTAGGTCTCAGTTTCCTAATCTGTAAAATGGAAAGAATAATAACAAATTTCTCACAGGGATGTTAGGAGGATTAAATGAGGCAAAATAGACAAACTTTAAAGCTTACATAAAGTCTGGTTACTGTTTTATTATTTAGATTACTTGAGCCTTTTTGAGAGTAAATTTCCTTCTTGGTTGCTCTGGTAATTAAATAACACAAATTATATGTATTATATAATCTAAATAAATTTAATAAATACTTTATCTCATTTCTTTCCAGGAGATTTAATTGATTTAACTCAAACTGAAGTTTGAGTAACAAGCATATCTGCCCTTTTTTTCTCTTTGTCTCTCAATTCAAATATATTTCAGCATTAACTTGTATTTGAATGAACTATAACAGATCATACTAATTGAGCTGTAGGTCAAAAAGGTTGTATTAATTTTATTTTTATATATCTGTTTCTGCTTCACAAAGGCAGAGATTTTTATTTCTTCTTCATGTTTTCTCTCATAACATCCTTTTACAATATACACAAATGAGATAAAGCTCTTATTTTTCATACTAATAAACAACTCTCATGAGTTACAAACATAATAGAAATGTTGTCAGTTTTACATCTGACTCATCTCCTTCGCTGAGTTTTGACAAAAACGTAGCTTGTTTACAGAGTATTTATTGATTCTATTTATGAACCTTTCCCCCTCTTAGAATTCTGTTTCCATAATCTCCATAGAGATTGTTAGATTATGAGCAATAAATTACATACTTTATATGCAAACCATTAATGCTAACTTGAAACAAGAGAAACCAGGTAGGGTCATATACATTATAATTCACAATCAATACTCAACAAGGTGAATGATAATTTGTGTTTGGGGAACTAATTTTTCAACTGAAGTGGGAAATGAAAATATTTAAAATTGTCCTGTCTTTCCCAACCTTGAAACATAAAATGAAAGCAAAATACGCAGGAGATATAAAAATTTTCTATGCCACTACTCAATTTATCACCAAAACACACATCTATGATCTTTAACACTGGAGAATAAGGTAGAATCAGTCAATTTCCACTTGGAGAATAGTGTATCTAGTAGGAACATCAATCTATATCCACTTAAGTTTTTTTTTTTTTCCTGTCTCCATTTTACATCAAGATCAATTATAAAGCCTTACTCAAAAATCCACCAAAGCCACTTCACATCAGAGCATGGCACATTCAATAAAACTGAGTTCTCATGTTGGCAAAAATATCCATTTAAACTTCTCAGCATATTTGTACGTTAGAAGGAAGCATAGAAAAATATTCCTTTTTTTTTACTTTTCAGAAAGAGGAATAAGCAGGCTGGTGCTTATGAATAGTACTTAAAAATTACATAAGCCCATTTGCATAGAGAACAGTTTGTGAAAAAAATTGAGAATGTGATGAAAAGATTTGCATAGCTATTCTTTTCTTCACAATATATTTTATATTAAATATTTCTCAATTACATGTAAAAAATTAACATTTTAAAAAAAGAACACCCAAAATTCTCTCTCTTCTTCCCCTTTCCTCTCCTTGAGAAGGTAAGCAATTTGATATAGAGTATACATGTGAAGTTATATAAAAATTTTTCATAGTTATGATTACTATGTATTTCTCTCCACCCTGTTTTCCCCATTTATCCTCCTCCTCTCTCGCTTTTTACCTTCTCCTCCTCAAAAGTCTGTTTTACTTCTGACCACAGCCTCCCTTAATTCTTAATCCACCTTCCCTTCCAACAATGCCCCTTTCTCTTTATCCTCTTCCCTTTGTACTTCACTGTAGGATAAGATAGATTTCAATACCCAGTTGAATGTGTGTATATTCCCACTTTAAGTCAATTGTGATGAGAATAAGGTTCAAGTATTGCCTGCCACCACTACATTTTACCCTCCACACTCTTCCTTTTCTATGTCTTTTAAGTGAGATAATTTACCCTACTCTTCTTATTCCTTCCCTGTTCTCCCAGTGCATAACTTCTCATCCCTTAATTTTATTGTTTTTAAATCATCCAATTGTAGTGAACTCAAACTTACGTCCTGTGTCTCTATGTAGTTTTTCAAAAGTGATAATAATGATTAACTTCTTAGGAGTTACAAGTATCGTCTTCCCATATGGGAATCTAAACAGTTTTGCCTTATTGAATCCTTTATGATTTCTCTTTACTTATTGCCTTTTTATGATTCTCTTGAGTTTTGTATTTGAATGTCCAGTTTCCTATTTCAGTTCTGGTCTTTTCATCAGGAATACCTGAAAGTCCTTTATTTCATTAAATATCTATTTTTCCCCTGAAGGATTATGGTCAATTTTGTTGAATAGATTATTCTTGGTTGTAATAATAACTCCTTTATTTTCCCAGGATATCACATTCCAAGCCATCCAATCTTTTACACTGAAGTTGCTAAATCTTGTGTGATCCTGACTCTGGCTCCATAACATTTGAATTGTTTCTTTCTAGTTGTTTGAAGTACTTCTTCCTTGACCTGGGAGCTTCGGCATTCGGCTATAATATTCTTGTGAGTTTTCATTTTGGGATCTCTTTCAGGAAATGATCAGTAGATTCCTTCCATTTCTACTTTACCCTCTGGTTCTAGGATATCAGGGCAGTTTTTCTTGATAATTTCTTGACAGATGATGTCTAAGTTGGAGTAATATAATAATTCTTAAATGATCTCTTCTTGATCTGTTTTTCTAGGTGAGATTTTTCTAATTAAACATTTTGCATTTTCTTCTATTTATTCATTCATTCTTTTCATTTGGTTTTATTTTTTTTTGATGTCACATGAAGTACTTTGTTTCTGTTTGCCAAATTCTAATTTTTAAGGAATTATTTTCTTGACTGAGTATTTGTACCTCTTTTTCTATATGGACCATTCTGCTTTTTAAGAACTTCTTTTCAGTGAAGCTATTTACATCTTTTTTATCCCATTTGGCCCTGCTTTTTATGGAGTTCTTTTTGTTGGTGAATTTTTATTCCTCTTACCATTCAACCAATTCTACTTTTTAAGGTGTTAGCTTCTTCAGAATTTTTTATACCTCTTTTACTGGTCTGTTGATTCTCTTTTCATATTTTTCTTTCATCACTGTTATTTCTTTTCCCAATTTTCCTCAACTTTTTTTGTTTAATTTGTAAAGTCTTTTTGGAAACCTTCCAGAAATCATTTCTTTTGTGCACTACACCAGTTCACATTTTTCTTTGAGGCTTTGAACATAGCTGTTTTGATATTTTTGCACTCTTCTGATTTTATGTTTTGATTTTCCCTGTCACTTTAGTAACTTTCCATGATCATGTTCTTTTTTTTGTTGTTTGCCTGTTTACCCAACTTACTTCTTACCTTTTAACTTTATGACAAATTTGAGCTCTGCTTCTGGGGTCTAGAAAAACCTTTAGGTTTTTTTGTACAGCTGCTTTCAGAGCTAATTCTGGGGCTCTGTAAGTTGTCAGTGCTTCCAAGGTGGTATGATGTAAAGATGTAGGAGGTCACTACTTTCACTGTACTCTGGTCTTTACTCAGGAAATAACCTTGTTTCCCTGCAGCCACAAACTTTGGAACTATTAATAGGGCCTGTCCACTGCAGCAGCAAGCTGGATCTGCAACCCATAACTGTATATGTGCAATCCAATAGGGTCCTGAACCTAGTTCAGGGTCAGCAGAGGTTCCTCTGTAATGTCTTTCTGACCCCCTTGCTATCTGTGCACTAAGAACTCCCAAAGCTGTTGCTGTGGCTGTTGCAGTGCTGAGCTCTCACTGCCCTAATAAGATAGTATTGCAGACCTTTCTTACTGACCTCCTAAATTGTCTTGGCCTTGAAAAATGTTTCATCTCAGCCTTTGGGACTTTGCAACTCCAGAATTTTATTTGAGGCATCATTTTCAAGTTGTTTGGAAGGGAATGTTGGGAAAGTTCAGATGAGCATATATCTCTACCATCTTGGCTCTGTGTTGCATATTTTTTCAATATGAATAATGGATTCTAGTATCATTTTTGTTTAGTATTATTTGTGCTTCCTGTTCCCTCATTCTTGTTTTCATTATTATTGTTAAAGGATGAAATAAATTGAATGCCAGATTTGTAGTTGAAATACAAATATAGGGGTAAGGGAGGGTGGATGATGGGGAACAGGTGTGGTGAAAGTATGTCCAATAAAGGTAACTAACTCAAAGGTCATTAAATCTGAAAAAAATCCATTCATAGCTAGGTAATGAGGTGAGTGTTAAGGTCAGTCACACACATTCTATGAACTATTTAGGTGAAAATCTAAATCATGGGCCAGTATTTAATGAGTTTTTCAATGTCACAAATGCTGAACCTGTCAGGAAACAAAATGCTAGCATTCTTACTGAACCAAACACATCTGAGTTCACTGTACTTTCAGCTGATTATATCACTAAGTCATTACAAAATTCACTGAGCAGAAACCTTGTCAACTCATCTCTTCTTGGGCAAGGTACATGGAACTTTTATAGGAATTCTGAAACCTTAGTTCTTTATTTCATTGTCTGCTAGGTTAACCAGAGTAAAAGCTGCTGTTTCATTTATTTGCTTCCTTACATTTAATTACTCATTTACTTATTTTTCTGAAAGCACTGTTAAGAATGCATTGAGATTATTTTTTGCATTATAGAAAAATGTTAATAGGACTGAATGAAGCTAGCAAGCTCAATTTTATTGATGTAACTCAGATTGTTTGTACTAAACAGAGATATTAATGATTCATATTGAAGTGTTATATTTGGGTCCTTATTGTGCTTTCTCTAATTATAAGCTATATAACTTCTTGAGACTTCAGTTTCTTCATCTGTAAAGTGAAGAAGTTAGACAAGTAGGGATCCAAGATCTTTTTTAACTTCAATTCTGTAAGTTAATACTTTTCTATCATATATAAGATGCATATGTTAATGAGCTAAACTTGGAGTGGAGAGATCTTGATTTGAATCTCACCTCCAACACCTACTACTCTGATTATCAACTTCCTTATTTGTAAAACAAAATATTACATTTCAATATATACCTCACAGGGCTGTTGTGAAGATTAAATGAGGAAATATATATAAATCATCTTTTTTATCCCAAAGTACTATATGTAAGCATCAACTAATAGTGTTGTCATGTTTTCCCCAGTTTTCTCGAAGATATAGTAATATGATCATCATGTATGTGATTATCAATGTCTTTTTTCAGTTTTTCTAATGATATTATATATATCTGTAGGACCAGGTGTTCCAGGTTTATGGGGAAATTTTTCTAGTCCTAATTTTATAGTTATCTGATTTTACTAAATACTTTTGCTTTAAGTAAATTGTGTCCTCTAAATGACTATTAAAATCAAATGTATTATTGGAGGTTCATAAGTTATAGTTTTGCATAGAAGAGGACCCTTGGATTACCTAAAACTTGGGTTTAACTTCCGAGGTGCTGTCCCACATGGAAGGGTGATATCCCAGTTAGTATAAATGTTAGTCAGTTGATACACCTTCATTAGCCTCTTACTATGTGCCAGGTACTTTGCTAAGTGAGGGTGATACAAAGACAAAAGGCATTTTTTTTTACCTCAAGGGAGAGACAATACACAAACAAAAAGTATAAACAATATATAGGAAATAATCAGCAGAGAGAAAGGACTAGAATTTCAGAATGATGGGGAATAACCTCAGTTGATACTTGAACAGTATTTTTCTTTGTGAAGAAAAAGCAACTTTCTATAAATTACTATGGGGGAAAGGAGAGCCAGTTACTCTAACTTTCTCCAAAGTAATAGTCTTGAAAACTTTTGTGTAAGGATTCATGGACCATTAATCAAATTACTAGCTATTATATAATATTTCATTAGCATCAACCACTCAGTCATTCACTAGCAAAAATAAAATATGATATTAAAGACAATACAGACAAGAAACCTTAGATATGGCCATTCACTCAGATAACTTACAGTCTATGTGAGGAAATAAACCATAAATTTAGGTAAAAGAAATCAACAATAGAACATTGAGTGATAAGAGCAAGAAATGGAAAAAATCCTATAAAAAATAGATTTAGACCTTTATAGAAAATTATCTAATTATACTAGAGTGTGACTATTATTCAATATGAATGTCCCCAGATATCTGCATTGATAAAATATATTAGTTTATATGTACAGGATCTATGAGCATTTGATTGTCCATTCATTTATACAAAGTAGTGAGACAGTGATGATAAGTTAAAGAATAGGCATCAAAATATTCACCATATGTAACGATGTTGTATTGCTAGTGGCATTCATGAAATGAAAAAATAAATTGTGATAGAGAATCCATGCTAATTGCCCCAATGATGGATTTAAATAATGGATAAGCTAATGAGACTGGCACCTGAAGTTCTCGATGCCAACCCCTTTCTGAGCAGACTCAAATGATCAACCATTGTCTTTGCCTAAAAGAAAAATAGGGAAAGAGCTAGAACTATTGGAATGTAATAATCATTTTTCCACCTTTTCATTCTTTGTGCCCACAGTTTTGCTGTTTTTCTAGACAATTGATAATTAATTGAACATCAAACAGTCAGAAATCAGAATTGGGTTATTCTTTCTGATAGTGATTATCAAATTTAAGATGTGGTAGGCTTTTATTATTATTTATGGGCAAATCTCTTGATATTTTCCCCTGATTTACAGATAGAAGATGCACCAAAAATCCCTAAAGATATTTCAACATTAAAGGGACAGCAAAATAAATACATTAGGCCATTGGATTTAGGAATCAAGGGACCTAAGTTCAATCAGAATTCAGCTATTAATTCATTGTTTCTTTTTTGCTTCTCACCTCTCAATTTCCCAAATATGTGAGAAAGATAAAGAATTTACTAGTTCAATTCATTTTTATATAACTTCCTGAAGAAAAAAAAATCATGCTTGATGCATCAAGATTGTTACTTTTGTTATATAGTAGCATAAATTAAGAATTTTGACATATGATATATAACTGAGGAGCAACAGCAAAAACACCAGAAATTAATTTAAAATAGCTTGTGGAGAACATAGAATAATAAAAGATAATACCTAACTACTAGTTAGTTTATGTCAACGAGACAAAATTCACTTGAACAGATGGCCCAATACCAACAGGAAAGACATATGAAAGCAATGGAAGTAAGTGACTTAACAACTTTACAAGAACTAATAGACTTTTTGTTTTGTTTTGTTTTTCAGTTGGGTTAAGAGAAATTGTTTTTCTAATATCATAGGTAATGCAAAATTACATGGTATAAGAAAATTCAGAAATACCACAAGCATGTATTTAAAACCTGAAACAGAACCAATTAATGACCAATCAGGTGACTGTAACTTAGTTGGATGAGCAAATCAAATCTGAATTCATAATCAGTAGTGGTAACATTTTGCTTTCTAAGGCCAAATACTCTTACCACTTCAAAAGAAAGGATTATCCACAAATTCACATTTTTGCTAACCAGGGGGAATACTCAGGGAAGAGGATGGTAAATCTGAAAAAAGAAGAAAGTACTATTTCTAATTTTGCCATCACCTGAGAGAGGGATGTCTTCATGGTACTCTTCCTTTCAACATTTTTATCAATGGTTCAAATGAAACTTTGCATGATGTATGTTCAAATTTATGGATCACATAGAGCTACCACAGACAGATAACACGTCGAATGGTAGAATCATATTCCAAAAGCTAATTTTCAGACTAGAAAAAACATGGACTTTAATTAATAACGTAAAATTTCATAAGGATAAATGTGAAATTCTATATTTAGGTTCAAAAAATTGCCCAGGTATAGGAGGTAAAAAAAAATAAGGGTAGGCAATATGATGCAAAGTGAAAACCATGCTACGTGGAGACTCAAAAAACCAGAGTTCCAATTCCATCTCCTTTACTACTTATATGACCTTGACAATTACCTTCACTCTCTTGGTCTCAGTTGCCTGATTTGTAAAGTGAGGAGTTAAAATAATGTCTCAAGTATTTTTCAACTTTAAACCTATGGTTCCATGAAAGCTTTACTGAACTGAAAGGTAAAATTTTTTTTGGTCAATCAATGTAATGGCCAAAAATGCTAGTGTAATGTTATACTGCATAGATGAAAATATAATATGAAGAATGGGAAAAGTACTAGTCATATTGTGAATGGTCACTCCACAGGAGAACTCTTAGGTTCAATTCTGGGCACTACATTTTTTCCCTTAATGGTGTTTTCTGAAATTATATGTAAAGATAGTTTTCAATGTTCATTTTTTGTAAAATTTTGAGTTCCAAATTTTTCTCCTTTCCTACTCCCCCTTCCTCAAGACAGTAAATAATCTTATATAGATTATATGTGTTCAATCATGTTAAGCACAGTTCCACATTAGTCATGTGAAATAAGAATCAGAATAATACAGAAAAAAACATGAGAAAGAAAAAAGAGAAGATAGTATTCTTTAATCTGCATTAAGACTCCACAGTTCTTTCTCTGGATGTGGTTAGGGTTTTCTGTCATGAGTCTTTTGGAATTGTCTTAGATCATTGCATTGCTAACTCTATCATAGTTAATCACTACATACTGTTGCTGTTTCTGTGCTGTCTGTTCATTCTGCTCACTTCACTCAGCATTAGTTCATGTAAATCTTTCCAGACTTTTCTGAAAATTTCCTGCTCATCATTTCTTATATCAGAATAGTATTCTGTTACATTCATACCACACAACTCATTCATTCACTCCCCAATTGATGGGCATCTCTTCAATTTCCAATTCTTTTCCACCACAAAAAAGAGCTGCTATAAACAGTTTTGTACATGTGGGTCCTTTTCCCTTTTTTATGATCTCATTGGTATATAGACCTAGTAGTGGATTCCTGGATCAAAGGTTATGAACAGTTTGGCTACCCTTTGGGCATAGTTGCTAATTGCTTTCCAGAATGATTAAATCAGTTCACAATTCCACCAACAATGAATTAGTATTCCAATTTTCCCACAGCTACTAAAAAATTATCATTTTCCCATTTTATCATATTGGCCAATCTGATAGATTTGATGTGGTACCTCAGAGTAGTTTTACTTTCCATTCATCTAATCAATAGTGATTTACAGCACTTTTCATATGACTATAGATAACTTTAATTTCTTCTTCTGAAAACTGCCTGTTCATATCGTTTGACCACTCATCAATTGGGGATAGGCACTACATGCTTTAGGAATAGTATTGACAAGTTAAAGTACATAGCAAGATTGTGAAGAAATCAAAGTCAGGCTATACCAAGATCAGTTAATAGGACTGAAGATATTTAGAATAAAAAATAATTAGAAAAGGAACCTAACTTGTCTTTGAAAAGGTAAAGGATTTCTAAAAGGGAATATACTTATGTTGCTTAGCCTTGGAGAAAAGAACTGAAAGCAATGGGTGGATGTTATAAGGAAGTGCATTTCATTCAATATGAAAGCAAATTCCTAATAATTAGGGTTGTCCAAAAGTAGAATGACTTGCCTTGGGGTACAGTGTGTTTCCTACCTCTAAAGTCAACAAACTGGAAGTGAATATGATGGGAGCAATGTGCTAAAGACTTGCTCTATGCCGTTAAAGCTAGATTTTCTTTAAGACATGATGAAACACTCCTCAAGATTTAATTAGCTAAGGAGAGAAAGGTTCAGTCTGTAGCTGTGGCTTCCTAGTAACCTAAGTACAATAGTAATAATAATAATGGTAATAACAAAAATAATAATGAGGACCTCCAGCACAGCTCTTCTTCTTGATTAGCAGATAGCAATGGGCAGAGGAATGTAGCTCACAGTCTGAAGAATGAATGTGGCATCCCTTTTAAATACCCTTTTTTAATATACTCCTATTACAGATACATAAATCTACTTCTGCTCATTACTAAATGTTCCACAACTGTGATTTCATTCCACTTTCAAACCTAAACTACTAAGGGACTATGGAAGTTAGGCATTTCCTTTAATAGTGGATTAATATATTTTAGAGATATCATAGAGAGGATTCCTGATTTGGACATATGTTGGAATAAATGTCTACTGGAAATCCTTGCAGACAAAGACTGTTGTTTTTTTTTAAAGAATTCTATGATTTCCTAGGCTCACATAATATCACTCCTTCCTTTAAGAGAACGCGTATACACACACACACACATATGCACGCACACATACACATACATATATACATGCACATACACATATACACTCCTGTACATACATATATAAACATATACACACATACATGTATATATGTATATATACATACATATGCATGTGTCTGTATCAAGCTTGTTAATTAATTACATACATCAAGAGTACTTTATTTGGCACTAAACTGTGCCAAATTCAAGCTTGTTTCAAATTATGCCTTTCTCTTGATAGCACTTTCAATACTTATGATTATCATGAACAATTTAAATTTGAGGACCATTTTTGTATTAAAGCTATATTATCTATTAGTAGCTTTACACAGCAATGCATATTTGATCAGTTACAATAATTAATGTACTGCTAATGGTGGTGAGGAAGTTACTGATAAAAACATCTCAACATCTGGTAGGAAAAGCTGATCTCTAGACATTCTTTCCTTTCATAGATAATCAATTAATGACTGTATTTAATTATAGGTTGAATTAATCATTCTGATCTTTATGAAAAACTCAATAACTCCTTCTCTCTCTCTCTCTCTCTCTGAGACAGCAGTATAAATATTATATATATATATATATGCCAAATTATGAAAATCATTCCAATTGATGTTTTTAATTTATTTACTTAACTTTTAACATACATTTTCACAAAATTTTGGATTCCGAATTTTCTCTCCATTTGTCCCCTCCCTTTACCCCAAAACACCGACCACTCTAATTGCCCCTATCACCAATCTGCCCTCTCTTCTATCATCCCTCCCTTCCCTTGTCCCCATCTTCTCTTTTGTCCTGTAGGGCCAGATAACATTCTATACCCCATTACCTGTATTTTTTATTTCCTAGTAGCAAGAACAGTACTTGACAGTTGTTCCTAAAACTTTGAGTTCCAACTTCTCTTCCTCCCTCCCTCCACACCCATTCCCTTTGGGAAGGCAAGCAATTCAATATAGGCCATATCTGTGTAGCTTTGCAAATGAAGTCCATAATAGTCGTGTTGTGTAAGACTAACTTTATTTGCCTCCATCCTATCCTGCCCCACATTGCCTCCATTCTCTCTTTTGACCCTGTCCCTCCCCAAGAGTGCTGATTTCAAATTGCTCCCTCCGCCCATTGTCCTCCCTTCCATTATCCCCCCCCACACACTGCTTATCCCCTTCTCCCCCACTTTCCTGTATTGTAAGATAGGTTTTCATACCAAAATGAATGTGCATTTTATTCCTTCCTTTAGGCGAATGTGATGAGAGTAAGGTTCATGTTTTTCTCTCACCTCCCCTCTTTTTCCCCCCACTAAAAAGTCTTTTGCTTGCCTCTTTTATGATAGATAATTCACCCCATTCCATTTCTCCCTTTCTCCTCCCAATATATTTCTCTCTCACCCCTTAATTTCATTTTTTAAGGTATGATCCCATCCTATTCAATTCACTCTGTGCTCTGTGTGTGTGTGTGTGTGTGTGTGTGTGTGTGTGTTTGTAATCCCACCAATTACCCAGATACTGAAAAGTTTCAAGAGTTACAAATATTGTCTTTCCATTTAGGAATGTAAACAGTTCAACTTTAGTGAGTGCCTTATGACTTCTCTTTCCTGTTTACCTTTTCATGCTTCTCTTCATTCTTTGTTTGAAAGTCAAATTTTCTTTTCAGCTCTGGTCTTTTCATCAAGAATGCTTGAAAGTCCTCTATTTCATTGAAAGACCATTTTTTCCCCTGAAGTATTATACTCAGTTTTGCTGGGTAGGTGATTCTTGGTTTTAGTCCTGGTTCCTTTGACTTCTGGAATATCCTATTCCATGCCCTTCTATCCGGTAGAAGCTGCTAGATCTTGTGTTATCCTGATTGTGTTTCCACAATAATTGAATTGTTTCTTTCTAGCTGCTTGCAATATTTTCTCCTTGACCAGGGAACTCTGGAATTTGGCCACAATGTTCCTAGGAGTTTCTCTTTTTGGATCTCTTTCAGGCAGTGATCGGTGGATTCCCTGAATACCTATTTTGTCCCCTGTAGTTCTAGAATATCAGGGCAATTTTCCTTGATAATTTCACGAAAGATAATGTCTAGGTTCTTTTTTTGATCATGGCTTTCAGGTCGGCCCATAATTTTTAAATTGTCTCTCCTGGATCTATTTTCCAGGTCAGTTGTTTTTCCAATAAGATATTTCACATTATCTTCCTTTTTTTTTCATTCTTTTAGTTTTGTTTTGTGATTTCTTGGTTTTTCATAAAGTCATTAGCCTTCATCTGTTCCATTCTAATTTTGAAAGAACTATTTTCTTCAGTGAGCTTTGGAACCTCCTTTTCCATTTGGCTAATTCTGCTTTTGAAAGCATTCTTCTCCTCATTGTCTTTTTGAACCTCTTTTGCCAATTGAGTTAGCCTATTTTTCAAGGTGTAATTTTCTTCAGCATTTTTTTGGGTCTCCTTTAGCAGGGTGTTGATCTGCTTTTCATGCTTTTCTTCCATCTCTCTCATTTCTCTTCCCAGTTTTTCCTCTACCTCTTTAACTTGATTTTCAAAATCCTTTTTTAGCTCTTCCATGGCCTGAGCCCACTGAATACTTATTTTGGATGTTTGGGCTACAGAAGCCTTGATTTCTATGTCTTTCCCTGATGGTAAGCATTGTTCTTCCTCACCCAAAAGGATGGGAGGAGATATCTGTTCCCCAAGAAAGTAACCTTCTATGGTCTTATTTTTTTCCCCCTTTTCTGGGCATTTTCCCAGCCAGTTACTTGACTTCTGAGTTTCCTCTCCACACCCACCTTGCCTCCAGATCCACCCATCTAGTGCTTGGGGGCTGAGATTCAAATGCTGCTTTCTAGCCTCAGAGCTTTTGGTGGTGGTGAGGCTGCTATTCAGTGTGAGATGGAGTTCAGGTGCTCAGGTGGGGGCAGGGCCACCACACGGGGCTCAGTTCCCTCAAGAGGTTTATGTGGAGACCTTCAACAATGCATCTGATCTCCTGCCTGCTTTGGGAGCCCCTGTCCGCTGCTGCCTCTGCTGCTGCCTCCCGAGGGGGCCTGAGTTATGGAGATACCCCCTACCCCACTTAGCAAGGTGAAAAGTCCCTCTCACTGACCTTTGGAACCTGTGGGTGGAGGGACCTGCGTGGGCACTGGAGATTCCTTCCCTAAAGCCTGATCGGATCTATTCCCCTCGCTGCCACTCGGCCAAGGCAGGGCTGGGCTCTGCTGTGCATCCAATGCGCGATGGACCTTTTGTGTCAGTTTTTCAGGTCTCTGTGGAACAGAAATCTCCTCCACTCTGTTGTTCTGTGGCTTCTGCTACTCCAGAATTTGTTGGGAGTTCTTCTTTACAGGTATTTTATGGGCTGTAGGTTAGGAGCTAGCATATGTGTATCTTTCTACTCCACCAACTTGGCTCCTCCTTCAATAGATTTTTAAGATTTATTTTTAAAATGTACTATCTGAATAAAAGTTAATATTGTATCTTCTTGGTTGACATCAGCCTGAAACTGAAACATATGTTATGGTTAATACATATATTTCATGTTGTTATAACTACAGGTGCAACTAAATTGTGTAACATTCAGACCAAGACAAGATAGCCCTGACCTGACTGGGAGAAGATGTGATCAATATATTTCCTTACAGACCACTGCGTGGAAGGACATTGATCTCATCATCAAATCATACTACGTACTTAAAAGGCCATGACTTTTTTGTTTTCACACACATCTTACAAGTACTATTTTCCTTGTTTCCTACAGAAAGTGATGGGCAAACTAGTCAGCTAAACACAATGCTAGTTAAAATTAAATAAAAAGATAAGAAGTGGGTCAAAACTAATTTTATTTTTAGACCAGGTAGCATGGTTCTATGTACAAAATCAAACTGAAAATCAAAAGTTGTGACATGTAGGAGCAAAATCCAGGTTAGAAATAAATGATGTATCAAAAGTTGAGCTGGAAGCAAGTTATTTGGAATTTAGAACACTTTCCCATAGAGATTATGTTGTCAGCGTTTCTTAGATCCCTTGGGTAGTTTAAAAAATATAAAAGGACTACCATATTAGTCTGAGTTGTGCCCTTGAATTGGGAAATGCTGTACTTACACAGGATGTGGGCAAAAGAGAAAGGAAAAAGTAGAGTAAGAGTTTCCTCTCCCTTTTATGATGGGAAATGTGCTTGGCAATAATTTGAAACTGGCAATGTTTCTCTTTGGCACTTTCACACATCTTTCCTTTTGTTACCTCTCTGCCCTAGCAACCACTAACCTCTTGTGGCTCTAAACCTCTAACTTTAGTACCCCTACTGGGGGGCAGGTATTGAGAGAATTACATTTTATACCTAAAATCTAAATGTTCCATGCTTCAAAGTGATTTATCTGAACCCTTCTCACTGCCATTAAAAACTTCCTTCCTTCAGTTCAGTTACTTTTAGCTCGACTTTAAATGAAAGTAATCTTATAAAAGTAATTCACTGTAATGTGTCCACAAGTGTCATCATCATCACAGATCATCTCCTTGGTTGCTAAGAGTAGCCCTGAATTGCATGAATTCCTATGGAGATCCAAACCCCTCAGCACTAACCTAATCTTTATTCTTATATCTGCTATCAGAACACTAACTCCCAGGAAGAAGTCTGTCTCCTCCCAAAGAATGTAAGCGCTTTAACACCAGAGATTGTTTCATTTTTATATCTGGACCTTCAATATCTAGCATAATATCTTGCACATAGCAGGCACTTAGTAAATGCTTATAAATGATTAACATTGATTGAACTTTAAAATTGTAACACAATAGGCTCCCTCCTGAAACAGAGGACACAGTGTGAACATGGTATTTATTTGGCTATTGATTTAGACTATTCAATTTGGAATCTAAGACCTTGAGGTGTCAAGCATTTCTCCAAAGGTAGCATTTCAAGCCTTTAATATTAGCTAGCATTTTTATACTACTGTTAGTTTTGCAAAGATTTAGAAGTATTATTTCCATATACTTTCACAATAATCCTGAGAGATACATGGTCTTATTATCCTTGTTTTACAGATGAAGAAACAGTCTGTGAGAGGTTAATAAGTGAATTGTTCTGATCACAGAGCTTGTAAGCATCTGAGACAGGATTTGAACTAGAGTTTTCCTGATCTCAGGTCCAGAAGTCTGTCCGTCATGTCATCTCGTTGTTGTACAAACTCTTGAGCTCACATGGTATCAAACAAGTGTGTTCTTGCTTGTTTTTTCCACCACAAATGTTACGAAAGGCATTCATATCTGAAATCAAACATTTGTGACCTAATCGCACTTTTATTCATTGCTAACTCAGTCCCTTGAACTTAAATGAGTGCTAAAGTAAATGTTTGTTGTTGCATGTAATTGAATGACAAATTAGTCTTCTAAATTTCCTAAGGATATTTCCATTTTTTTTCAGCAAGGATATCTAATGATTCAAAAACCTTCCGTGCTTGTAAATTTTTGGTAGTATAGACAAAGCAAAATTTGTATTTTCAGATAATAGGAAGGAAAGCATATTTGGTCAAATAAGTCCAGTTGATTCCTGATATCCACAACTTCTTCACTATTTCTATTTTCAAACTCATTGATGATCTTGCAGATATTTGTGTGTGTGTGTGAGTGTGCACATGTGTACATATGTGTGTTTATGTGAGTGTTATCTGTCTACTTTTCTGTAAATGCCATGAGGTGAAGGGTGAGTTCAGTGAGGACCAGTAACTTTGGTCTAATGGCTGCTGAGCCCTTTTCGGGGCTTTTTCCACCTTTGGTGTCCACTTGTTTCACCTGACTCTCACCTGTGGCTCCAAGAAGCTTCAGCATGCATAGCTGCCACATCCCAGTAAATCTTTTCAGCAGACAGGTCAAACCAAGTTGAGGGTAACCAAAAACTCTCAAACCCACTAGTGAGTTAGGGCTGTTTCTACCCCGAGCATGTGAAGACTTCTTCTGGTGGAATGGACAGATGAGAACAATTTGTTCCAACAGCCATGAAGGCAGACAAAGCAGGAGATGCAGAGCGCTTTGAGCTTGGTTAGACACTGAAGATGCCAAGGTCATCCACTGCATCCTGAGCCATTGCCAGTCATCTTGACTCTGCCTGCCACGGACTATGATGAATCTGGAGGAGAGAGTGAGGCTGAAGACTTCATGCAACTCTGCCTCACTTGATTCCAATTTAAGCATGAATCAAAAGACATTATCCATACCATTTCACTATTAAGCCTCAAAGTTCTGGGGTGACAGGTAAGCGATGAAGCAGCAGGTGTGGATACACTGGGAGCTGTAGTCAAACCCCGCACACAGGCAGTCCAGGTCATGGGGTCGTTTCTCACTGGAAGCAACAGCTGGACTCAGCAGCCCTCTGGGTGTATAAGCACCCTTTTGAGGATCACACTGCTCATCTCCTGGTGTGAGGAGGGGGACTAGAAAAGGTGTACTAAATATTGCCTGCCTACCCAACCCTGGCCTGATTATCACAGCAGAAAGGGAATCCCATTACGTGGTTGAAACACAAAAAAATGCACAAAATGTACAAACACGTCAGCAAAGATGAAGCCACTCACCATCGGCAAATGTAATATGTGCACACTAATAGACACAAAACCCAGTAGACCTGAAAGAAAAACTGCTTTTGTTGCAAGAGAACTCAACCGGTGCGGGGGGGGGGGGGGGGGGAGCCAAGATTGCGGAGTACAAAGACACACATATGCTAGCTCTGAACCCACAGCCCATAAAATGTCTGTAAAAAAGAACTCCCAACAAATTCTGGAGCAGCAGAAGCCACAGAACAATGGAGCAGACGAGATTTCTGTTCCAGAGAGCCCTGAAAACAGACATCAAAGGTCCCTCACACTGTGCACCCGGAGCCGAGCCCAGCCCTGCCTTGGCCGCGCTGTGAAGAGCAGATCCAAGCAGGTTTCAGGGACAGAATCTCCAGCAGCCATGCAGGTCCCTCCACCCACGGGCTCCAAAGGTTGGTGAGAGGGACTTCTCGGCTTGCCGAGAGGGGAGTGGGGTGCCCCCATAACTCAGGTCCCCTTGGCAGGCAGCAGCAGAGGCGGGAGCAGACCAGGGCTCCCCAAGCCTGGATCCATTGTTGAAGGTCTCCACATAAACCCCCTGAGGGAATTGAGCCCTTGTGGCGGCCATGCCCCCACCTGAGCACCTGAACTTAATCTCACACTGAATAGCAGCCCCGCCCCCACCAAAAGCCCTGAGGCTGGGAAGCAGCATTTGAATCTCAGACCCCAAGCTCTGGCTGGGCAGATCTGGAGGCAAAGTGGGTGTGAAGAGAATATTCAGAAGTCAAGTCACTGGCTGGGAAAATGCCCAGAAAAGGGAAAAAAAATAAGACTAGAGAAGGTTACTTTCTTGGGAAACAGGTATTTCCTCCCTTACTTTCTGATGAGGAAGAATAATGCTTACTATCAGGGAAAGACACAGAAGTCAAGGCTTCTGTATCCCAGCCCACTCAATGGGCTTAGGCCATGGAAGAGCTCGAAAAGGATTCTGAAAATCAAGTTAGAGACGTGAAGGAAAAACTGGGAAGAGAAATGACAGACATGCAAGTAAAGCATGAAAAACAAGTAAACACCCTGCTAAAGGACACCCAAAAAAATGCTGAAGAAAATAACACCTTGAAAAATAAGCTAACACAATTGGCAAAAGAGGTTCAAAAAGCCAATGAGGAGAAGAATGTTTTCACAAGCAGAATTAGCCAAATGGAAAAGGAGGTTCAAAAGCTCACTGAAGAAAATAGTTCTTTCAAAATTAGAATGGAACAGATGGAGGCCAATGACTTTATGAGAAACCAAGAAATCACAAAACAAAACCAAAAGAATGAAAAAATGGAAGATAATGTGAAATATCTCTTTGGAAAAACAACTGACCTGGAAAATAGATCCAGGAAATACAATTTAAAAATTATGGGCCTACCTGAAAGCCATGATCAAAAAAAGAGCCTAGACATCATCTTTCATGAAATTATGAAGGAAAACTGCCCTGACATCCTAGAACCAGAGGGCAAAATAAGTATTCAAGGAATCCACCGATCACTACCTGAAAGAGATCCAAAAAGAGAAACTCCTAGGAACATTGTGGACAAATTGCAGAGTTCCCAGGTCAAGGAGAAAATATTGCAAGCAGCTAGAAAGAAACAATTCAAGTATTGTGGAAATACAATCAGGATAACACAAGATCTAGCAGCTTCTACATTAAGGGATTGAAGGGCATGGAATAGGATATTCCAGAAGTCAAAGGAACTAGGACTAAAGCCAAGAATCACCTACCCAGCAAAACTGAGTATAATACTTCAGGGGAAAAAATGGTCCTTCAATGAAATAGAGGACTTTCAAGCATTCTTGATGAAAAGACCAGAGCTGAAAAGAAAATTTGACTTTCAAACACAAGAATGAAGAGAAGCATGAAAAGGTAAACAGCAAAGAGAAGTCATAAGGGACTTACTAAAGTTGAACTGTTTGCATTCCTACATGGAAAGACAATATTTGTAACTCTTGAAACTATTCAGTATCTGGGTACTGGGTGGGATTACACACACACATGCACATGCACATGCACACACAAATAGAGACAGAGTACACAGAGTGAATTGAAGAGGATGGGATTATATCTTAAAAAAATGAAATCAAGCTCTGAGAGAGAAATATATTTGGAGGAGAAAGGGAGAAATGGAATGGGCTAAATTATCTCTCATAAAAGAGGCAAGCAAAAGACTTATTAGTGGAGGGAAAAAGAGTGAACATGAGAGAAAAATATGAAGTTTTCTCTCATCACATTTCACTAAAGGAAGGAATAAAATGCACACTCATTTTGGTATGAAAACCTATCTCACAATACAGGAAAGTGGGGAATAAGGGGATAAGAAGGGTGGGGGGGGGGACGATGGAAGGGAGGGCATGGGGAAGAGGGAGCAATTTGAGGTCAACACTCATGGGGAGGGACAGGATCAAAAGAGAGAATAGAAGTAATGGGGGACAGGATAGGATGGAGAGAAATATAGTTAGTCTTACACAACACGACTATTATGGAAGTCATTTGCAAAACTACACAGATTTGGCCTATATGGAATTGCTCGCCTTCCAAAGGGAAGGGATGGGGAGGGAGGGATGAAGAGAAGTTGGAACTTAAAGTTTTAGTAACAACTATCAAGTACTGTGTTTGCCACTAGGAAACAGGAAATACAGGTAAGGAGGTATAGAAAGTTATTTGGCCCTACAGGACAAAAGAGAAGATGGAGACAAGGTCAGAGAGGGATGATAGAAGAGAGAGCAGATTGGTGATAGGGGCAGTTAGAATGTTCAGTGTTTTGGGGTGGGGGGAGGGGACAAAAGGGGAGAAAATTTGGAACCCAAAATTTTGTGAAAATGAATGTTAAAAATTAAATAAATAAATAAAAACAAAACAAAACAAAAAAAAGAGAACTCAACAGGTATCAGATCCAAATAGCAGCCCTGAGTGAAACAAGGTTGGTAAATGAAGGCCAGCTTAGTGATGTTGGAGCTGGATACACATTTTACTGGAGTGGGCCCAGTGAAGAGGAGTGCTGTGAAGCTGGCGTGGGTTTTGCATTCAAAACTAATGTAGTCAGCAAGCTGGTGTGCCTGCCAAAAGAAGTGAATGACAGGCTCATGATAACGCGATTGCCACTCACAGAAAAATGCCATGCCACCATCATCAATGCCTATGTTCCCACTATGACGAATGAAGATCTAGAGACTCTTGTTATCGATGTGCCAAAAGAGGACAACTTTATAATGCTGAATGACTTTAATGCTAGAGTAGGCTCAGACCATCAGACTTGGCAGGGAGTCCGAGAGAGGAACGGAGTTGGAAACAGCAACAGTAATGGTCATTTACTGCTGAAGACTTATGCATCGCATGACCTTCTCATCACCAACGCTGCTTTCCTCTTACCTAAATGCAATAAAACTACATGGATGCACCCTCACAGCAAACATTGGCATCTAATTAGACTATATTATTGTGAGGAGAAGACAAAAATAAGACATGAAAGTGACAAAGGCAATGTGTGGTGCAGAGTTCTGGACTGATCATAGACTTTCTAAGCTAAATGTTTGCATTGATCAAAAGTGTCATTCGCAAGGCAAAATGGCTAGCAGAAGAATTAATTTCAGCAAATCAGAGCTCTTCTCTGATCTTGAACATTTTGTGGCTAACTTGGAGGGAAAGCTGAGCCAACATACAGTTGGCAACAGTGGAGCAGAAAAGGAGTGGGCAGCTTACAAAGATTTGGTGTACACCACTGCATTTGCTTATCTGGTTCAGAACACTCGTAAACACCAAGACTGGTTTTCTGAAAATGATGGGGAAATTCAGAAGCTGCTAGATGAAAAATGAGAACTCTACAGGATTTACCAGCAGGATAGATCATCCACCTCTAAGCAGGTAACATTTAATTTCATCAAAAGCAAGTACAAGCAAAGCTTAGAGAGATGCAGGATTCCTGGCTCAGTAAGAAGGCAGATGAAGCTCAATTTTATGCTGATAGTAACAATCCAAAGCACTTTTATGATTTCTTGAAAGGTATTTATGGGTCAAAAACCTATGGTGTATCAAAACTACTCAGTGTTGATGGAGCCACATTGTTTAGTGACAACGAGATGATCCTGGAGAGATGGGCTGAACACTTTCATAGTGTTTTCAACAGACCATTGACCATTTACCTCAGGTTGAAGTCAGTCCCTCCTTAGCTGAATGTCCAACTGAAGAAGGGGTTTTGAGGGTCATTAGACTCCTTTTATGTGTCAAAGTACCTGATGCTGATCATATTCCAGTTGAGATTAACAAGGTAGGGGGATCATTGCTCATAAAAAATGTGACTGAAATTTTCCAGGTTATATGGCAAGAGCAGGTTATCCTCCAGCAGTTCAAGGATGCCTCCATTGTCCATCTCTATAAAGGTAAAGGGAATAGATTGCCCTGAGGCAATCACAAGGAGGTCTCTCTCTTAGTCATTACTGGCAAAATTCTTGCTAGCGTCCTCCTTAACAGGCAGATCCTTCACCTGGAAGATGGTCATATACTGGAGGGTTAGTGTGGCTTGAGAAAGGGCCAAGCAACAGTCGACATAGTATCTGCTGCCTGACAACACCAGGAGAAATGCCAGGAGCAGAGCATGGGTCTGTATGCAACAATTGTAGATCTGACCAAGGCCTTTGACTCTGTTAGTCGTGAGGACTTATGGAAAATTATGTCAAAATTTGGTTACCCAGAGAAGTTCGTCAGTATTGTACATCAATTTTATGATGGTATGCTTGCTTGGGATAGTGGACAAAGTTCTCATGCCTTCCCATTCACCAATGGAGTGAAACAGGGATGTATGCTTGCTCCTGTGCTTTTTAGAATGATATTGTCAGCCATGTTGCTAAACGCTTTCAGTGACGATGAATATGGCATCAGGGTCAGCTACCATACTGATGGTAAGTTCTTCAATTTCAAAAGGCTACAAGCCAAAATCAAAGTGAGGACGTGCTGGTGCATTATCTTCCATTTGCAAATGATTGTGCACTCAGTGCAGCCTCTGAAGCTGAGATGTAACATACTATGGATCAGTTCTCTGCTGCCTATGCTAATTTTGGCCTAATAAATAACACCAAGGAAACATAGGTGCTCTATCAACCACCACCACACCATCCATATGTGGAACCATCAGTTACAACAAGTGGAGAACTTTTGAATGCTGTGAATAAGTTCACTTACCTTTGTAGTGTACTGTCCAGGGATGTACACATTGACAATGAGGTTGACACATACATTGCCAGAGCTAGCTCAGTGACTGAGAGCCTCCAAAGAATAGTTTAGGAGAGAAGAAGTATTAGACTGACTACCAAACTGAAGGTCTACAGGGTCATTGTGTTGACCTCATTGTTGTATGCTTGTGAAACATGAACAGTCTATCAGTGCCATGACAGGAAATTGAATCCCTTCCATTTGAACTGTCTTAGGGAGATTCTGAGGATCACCTAGCTGTATAAGGTAATAGACACTGTGAAGTCCTTACTCGAGCTGAACTGCCACATTGTTCGAATGCCAGATGTGCTCTTGCTAAAAAGACTATTTTATGGAGAACTTGCATGGGGCAGGTCAGAAGAAGTGATACAAGGACACTCGCAAGGTGTCTCTCAAGAACTTTGGATTTGACTGTGCAACATGGGAGGCGCTGGCATAAGACCACTCAGCATGGCATGCCTATATCAGAAAGGGTACTGTGTTCTTTGAGTACAGTAGAATTTAGGCAGCACAAAGTAAATATAGGATGTGCAAATTTGGGATATCCACCCCAAAAATTCGTATGAACTATCAGTGCTCAACCTGTGGTTGAGCATTCTGAGCTCGCATTGGTCTGATAAGCCACAGTCAGACATACTAAAATTTCACTTTATCATGGTAATGTCATTTTGGTCCTCTTCGAAGATGAAGGAGAGCAACCAACCAGCTTTACTGTGAATGCCATGAGGGCAGGTGCAGATCTCATATAAAGTTAGTGTCTCCCCCAATACCTAGTAATGCTCACTAAACTGTGATTGCTTAATGGATGTTTGTGTAATTTGTGTAATGAATTTAATAAAACTGGTAAGTCCATGCTTTTGGATGGTTGTTTTCACATCCCTTAGAGAACTGGTAAAAGGGGGATCAGGGAGGTAAGTATAGTCATGGAACAGGTGACAGGGAAATGGGATTGGGAGAAGAGAAGTCATTTAGAATTAGGAGTCATCTGTAAGTCAGGTGTTCCTGATGGGGTGGTGGGACATTGAACCTGAAAAGAAAAAAACTAGCACCCCTAATCTCAGTAAACTCCTGTAAGAAAATTCTCTACTGGTTACAGCCACAGTCAGAGTTAACCCTGTAATCCCTCCTATAATAGCTAACTGGGGGTTCCTAGATAAAGGACTTTTTCCAGGCACCTGATCCCCAAAGACCATACTTTGGCAACTTCTCCATATTGTTCCTTCAACAAAAGCTATCTCTGTTAACTCCCTGAGTTTTCCCATACATTCCAGCATCCTAGCACTCTTTACATCCTTTCATTGTCATTTTTCCACATAAGCCCTGCAACAGCCTCACTACTTTGCAGGCTCCCTAGGCTTCTCTGCCTGCTTTGTTAAGCATCACAATAAACTTTGCCACTTGGCGAAGAGACAGATTGAGTGTATAAACTCATTCCAGGTAACTCCACCTTGTACCCTGACCTTTTGGGGCCTCAGAACCTCTAAAATACCATTCCTATATTTGAATGATTTGCAATTTTCTTTCATCCTTATTCTTGCTTTGTTCAATTTTAAACTTACTTGGTATTATTAGCAGTGTTAAGTATCTTATTTACATAACTTGCTGTCTAAGCTCTGACACACTCCAGATGTGAAAATTATATTATTTGACTTTCAGGAGATATTACATGAATATGCTCCAGCCCTTTGGGGGTTGTTCCAATGTGATGAGTTTCTTGAGCTGACCCAAAAGCTACAAATTCTGCTAAATTATCTGATGACAGGCTAACAAGAGCTTCTCCATACTCCCAAACACTGCCTTGTCTGTCATCACATTACTATAATTTGACTACTGATTCTTGAAGGGAAAGGAAGGTCCAAAATACAGGCTGCTATTAAAATCATCTGGCCTGAACTTCAGAACATACGTATTTACATGAATAACACAGCCAAAAATACGTACTTATGTGATATTTGAGATAAATATATTAACCCTGATAAACATTTAAAAAACTTTCTGAATTTAGCAGGGATAATTATTCTGAAGTCACATCTTTTAGGTGTCTCTTTCTGAGGCATGGTATGCATTGATCAAGGTAAAGTTTCCAAATTTTTGTCACATCTATCGTACACAAATTAGGAGAGTATGGACAATCTTATCAGTCAGATCTATGGATAAGGGAAGAAATTACGATCAAAATGAGAGATAGATCATGGAATGAAAAATGGTTGATTACATTAAAAAGGTTTTATACAAATCCAATGCAGCCAAGATTAGAAGAAGAAAACTGGGTGGGAAGGGGGAAGTATAGGGAAGAATTACAGCAAGTCACCCTGAAAAAAAAAATCTCATTTCAAAAATACGTAGAGAACTGAGTCAAATCTACAAGTATATGAGTCATTGCCCCATTGATAAATGTCAAAAGATATGAACAGACAGTTTTTAGAAGAAAGAATCAAAGCTATCTATAGTCATATGTGAAAAATGCTCTAAATCACTATTTTTTAGAGAAATGGAAATTAAAACAGTCTGAATTATCACCTCACAACTATGAAATTGGTTAATATGACAGAAAATGAAAATGACTAATTTTTGAGAGAATGTGGAAAAATTGGGACACTAATGCACCTTTAGTGGAGTTGTGAACTGGTCCAATAATTCTGGAGATCAGTTTGGAATTATTCCCAAAAGGCTATAAAATTGTTCATACCCCTTGACCCAGCTACTATGTCTGCATCCCAAAGACAACAACGCAAAGGATCTATATGTACAAAAATATTTGTAGCAGCTCTTTTTATGGTGGCAAAGAATTGGAAATTGAGGGAAGGTCTATCAATTGGGGAATGGCTGAACAATTTGTGCTGTATGATCGTAACGGAATACTACAATGCTATAAAAATGACAAGCAGGATGGTCTCAGGAAAAAAAAACAAACAAACCTAGGAAGACTTATATGAGCTCATGCAAAGTACAGGGAGCAGGAGAACATTGTTCATAGTAGCAATATCGTACAATGATTTACTGTGAATGACTTAGGGATTCTGGTAACTACAATGTTGTTCAGTTATGTCAGTCATGTCTGACTCTTCATGACCTCACTTGGGATTTTCTTGGCAAAGATCCTAGAGTGGTTTACCATTTCCTTCTCCTGCTCATTTTATTGATAAGGAAACTGAGACAAATAGGGTTAAATGACTTGCCCAGGGTCACACATCTAGTCAGGAAGATGAGTTTTTCTGACTCCAAGACTGGCCCTCTAACTACTATGCCACCTAGTTGCCCAGATAAATGCAATAATACAAGGATAATTTCAAAGAATTTAGGATGAAAATGTTATTCACATCCAGAAAAAGAAATGATGGTGCATGAATGCAGACTAAAGCATATTTTTCCACTTAATTTTTCTTGCTTTTTTGCAACATGGCTAGTAGGGAAATGCTTTGTGTCATTTTAGATTTATAATTGATATCACATTTCTTGTCTTCACAATAAATAGGGAAGGGTAAGAGGGAGGGAGCTAATTTAGAACTCAAAATTTTTTAAATGAATGTGAAAAAAGGAAATAATAAATTTCTAAGACATGAAACTACAAATCAGGGATGCTAGATCTTGTCCCAGTTCCATTGCTGGTTTATTCTGTGATCTTGAATGATTCTTGCAACTTTCCCTCCAAAGAGTATGTAGCAAAAACAGAAATTGTGTGCCACATACACCCAGTGTACAAGGTTGTGTCTATAACTGGACACATGGCTAAATCAAATGGCACTGGAAAGTTTTGGTCATCATTTACCACAGTTCATTAACATGGTCCTGTGTTTCAAAGAAAGTCTGAGTCTCTGAAATATACTGCCAATTCTAATTTAAATACTCCTCATACTCATCTTCTTTATACCTAAAGAAATAGTATAATTTGTCCTGTAGTATTATGTTAAGTATTCAGATAGATTCACTAAATCTTACTATCACTGGGGCATAGTTTTGAACAAATCTAGAGTCCTTACCTAAAAGAATCACTGCTCCTTTGTCAGCAATTTAAGCTAATTATTCAAGTTCAAGTTATTGCAACTGGCAACAAGGAAAGGAAACACCCTGAGGGCCCAGAATGCAGGAGGTGCTTAGTAAGAAAAATCACACAAACAGAGAGGTACCAGAGGGCAGGAAGGGGAAGCGAGAAAGAGAAAGAATGAGAATGCATGTACAGGAACACAGCTGGTAAGCTGGAAAACAAAATAGCAGTCCATGGAATACAGCTACAGGCATGATCTTATCTGATGTTTCTACAACCAGAGGAAATCGTGTGGTGTCTATTAACTACTATAGGGACTTCTCTGACGCTAATGATCTGATTAGACTCCTGCCTCAGCTTGCTCAAAAAGGCTATTTGAAAAGCTAATGTAAACAGAAATACAATGCTTTATGCAGTAGCCAGAAGAAGCTGGGTGGCTAAGAGAATAGCATAACAGTTCTGGTTTCAAGATGACATGAGCTCAAATCCAGACTCAGACATTTATGAGTTTTATGTCCCTGGGCAAATCATTTAGCCTCTCTTTGCCTCAGTTTCCTCATGTAAACAAAAGGATAAGGAGTGGATTCTAGGGATTCTAAGGACTCTTGTATAGACAAATCTATTATTTTATGATCCTACACTCCTCTATTTGCATGTCCTCTTGAAAATTACACCCTTTTGTGCCTATGATGTCTTCTTTAATTGTCTTTTATGCAATTTCCAGTGTGTGTGGATGTATTTTCTGTGGACCTCTAACTGTTTATCTCCCTATGGGGCAATCTTATTGGAACTGGAGCAAAGTAGACATACTCTGTCCTCACATGCAGCAGAAAGGAAAGCCTAAACAGAGGCTAAAGCAATCAGTACCTTTCATGTGGTAGCCAGAGGATCCAGGGAAGTGATAGAAGGTGGCAAAATTACTAGGGGACAGCTACTGATGACAGCTAGCCGCAGAACAGGCAATCAAGAATACTATTTGAGAGTGTGGCTATGAGGCTCATCCACTTGTACTCTTCAGGGATAACTTCTTCAGAAGAAGACCTTACCTTTCCATCTCTAATCTGCAACAATTTCTGAAGAGGGATTAATGCACTGAGGAAAGAAGGATCTCAAATTTCATCAAATTTCGTTGATGTTTAGCATAGTACTGGATATGTAGAAAGGACATAAATATTCTTTCATCTATCTTCAATGCATATTTTCCTCTATTCAGTTTGTTAGTCCTTGCATATTTTATTACAATTATGTACTTTGTAAGAATATAATTGAGACTTTGTCATTAAATTGAAAATAGCTTTCCCCCTCGATCTTTGCTGAATAATTTGTTAATGTTTGTTTGTCTTTGATGTCTTACAATCTGTGCAGATTACTAAATTCATTCAAACAATGAGTTTCTTTTAGTAGGAAACTTAAAAGTGAAAAAATATTATTTTAAGAAAGCCTATGAAAACTTTGAAAGTTCTACATATTTTGTTATAAACTATAGAAATGAGAAGAAGCATCATTCAGTCAACAAGCATTTATTAAGTTCTCACTATGTGCCAACACTCTGCTAAGTGCTGGGGATATATTCCTAAAAAGAAAATAATTCAAAGGGAACATAGTACATTAAGACATAACAAGGACTAGGGGAAAGAGGTACTAGATATATTTCTTTAGTTTTCATGGTAGTCACTTTCCCATGAGACAGACTTTCAAATAAATGAACAAAGCTAACCTATCTACTCTTCAATAGACTAAGTAGCTACTGTTCCCTTTAAGCAGTCCTAATATGGCATGATTTTATACCCCTCCAACATCTTGCTTGACTTGTTCAGGTTATCAACTTCTTAAAATGTGTCACATAGAACTGGATAAATGAAACATTCAATATGCCTTTATGAAGTACCTACTAGTTTTAGGTACTGTACTAGGCACTGAAGATGTAAGATCAAAAATAAAACAATTATTATCCTTAAGAAGCTTGAATTGTATTTGAGAGGAGGGGAGGAGAAAAGATGTATACATATAATTATATTCAAAATCCATACAAAATAGATACATTATTATCATTATTATTATTTATTTTGGGGGAAGGGTTTCAGCAAATAGGAGCAGAAGGTGCTAACAGCTGGGGCAATAAAAAATATCCTACTATATGATATGACTTTTGACCTGAGCTTTGAAAGAAACTAGGGACTTTAAATGATAACTGTAAGAAAGGGGAGTAGTCCAGGCAAGGGCAAGAGCTTGTGCAAAAACATGAAAGTATAATGTGAAATTCGCCTATAAGAAACAGTAAAGAGGATAGTTGAAGGAACCATAATGTGTGAGAAAGGAGCTAATATCTAATAAGCTAGAAAAGGCAGGTTTGAGTAAGGTTGTGAAGAGCTTTAAACGCTAAAGAAAGGAATTTGCATGAAATCCTAGAAGTAATGGATAGCCGCGGGAATTCACTAAGCATAAGAGAGAGATGCTCAAATCTGTGCTTTAGGCATATCACTTTGGTAACAGTATGGAGGATGGTTTGGAGAGGAAAGAGATTTGTGGAAAGTGGACCAATCATGAGACTATTATGTGTGGAAATCCCCTGATATGTCAATCTTGTAACACTACCACAAAAAGAAAATGAGTATAGTTTGGCATTATCTATTCTTCACAAACATATTTCTGACTTTATGATAACCACTTCCTTTCCCAGATATTCACTAGCATGTGCTTTAACAAAACCTTTGGGAACTGAAGTCAATCTCACTAACCTAAAGTATGCAGTTTCATTCACTTTCCTTTTTCAAAATTCAGAACAAAGTTTGCCCTTCTCCAGGTCAGTCTCTCAAAGATGGCTCAGCAATGTTTTCTGCCAGTGTTTGGACTCTGTCATCACAACCAGTGAATCAGGGTGTGTGATTGAATGTACAACCAATACTGGAGAGGATGAATCAAGTTACCATTTCATCAGGAGAGAGACAGGTCTTAGTGCAAAATGAAAGAAAATAAAATATTGCATTTTATATAATAAAATTATATATAAATAAAATATCGTTATTTTACATTTGAAATAATTATAAAAGCAATATAATAATAACTAACATTTATATATCTTTTTAAGATTTGCAAAGAATTTTATGAATGGTTGATTTCTCTGCCATAGCCATTTGAGGTAGGTGCTATTATTATTTCTATAACCGGTCAATGACATGTGTGAAGGGTGTTTTAAGCTTGTTCATTACCTCATGAATATAAGTATATCCTACGCACATACCTCTTACTGTACTCTGTAGGTATCTACAACCAGACACTTTCTGTATATGTTCACATTTAGATGAACACAAAAATACATTAAATGCACGTATAAAAGCATGAAGCATCTTGAGGTTTCATCATAAAGCAAAAATATGATGTTAGAATTACTTCACCAGTGTAAATGGTAACAGATCTTTGGAATTCCTTGAAGAGCAAAGATATTAATTGACTTGTCAATATTCACATAGCTAGTAAGTATCAGGGACAGGATGTAAAACTTTGTCTTCCTGACTCCAATTCTACGACTCATTCAACAGCTCTACCCTTCCTATATGAGCATGAACGACTATAAGTAAATAGAAGTGTAGGTATTTGTATGCACAGATGCAAAGACACACATGCATAACGCAGGCTTGTTAATGCTTATCTAAAAGCAAACATATTCAGAAAGTAGTGAAAGGTGTTAAGATGAGCTTTGCATCAAATCTGAAGTCACCTACAGCAATGTAGAACTTCAAATGGTATCAAAGTACTTTTTGATCAAATGAGAAGTGATCAAAGATTGAACTTGTACACTAAAAAACACTAAAGAATGAAAGTGTTTTTCTTCCTACTCCAGCTTGACTTTATTTGCTTTGATGATGCATTTTGCTTTAAAAAGAAATCTGGTAGCCATATTCTATAATAAAGAAAGAGTGAAGCTGCAGGAGGCCCACATGGTGATGGTGCAATAGTTGACACTGGATGAATTTATTGTGACTCCAAGGAATCAGCATTCCACAGAAAGAAGTCATCAGTGATCTAAGGACATGTGTTCCCTTCAGAGTCTCACAGCTGCCTCATTTATGCAAGCAGGAAATTCATTTTTCATAGTAGAATTTTACTGCTGCTTAGATGCTTGTTTGATTTGAGTGCATCTTAAAGTTAAATGAACACATCAGCACTAAAGTAGTCAAGTAAAAATTGAGTTCGTTCCAGAATTGCATGGCAAAACAATGTATCAGATTACAGATTTACTCACCCACTCAGTGCTTGCCATTCAAAAAAATTATTGGAAATAAAAATAATGGGGATGAATTCTCCTAAATATTAATTCACTCTGCCTTATGATCATTAAAAAACAAACACCTTTCATGTCATTTACTCTAGAGCCAGGCAAAACAGGATTTGAGGAAATGTTTGCTTGGTTATTCATGTAGCAAAAATACAATCAGCTCTTAAAGAGACATATCTTTAGAGTAAGTTGCAAGTATCATGGAGGTGATACTGCTGCCAGGTTTTCATTCATTTTCTATGTATATTGTGCCAAACACGGGGTCCAAATCTTAAAGCAGAAGTGCTAATTTTTATTCTCCTATCTTACATCAATGGATCCATGATCTCCTAGGTTTGAATGCTTCTTATGCAATGCAGATCCAAACCAAGGAATACCTTCTCATTTATTGGCATTAATGAATAAATAAACATCTACAACTCATTCACTATATACCAGGTATTGTGGATAAAAAGTCTCTATTTTCTAGGAACCTATACTATATTAAGGACAAAATTTACAAGTATAAGTAGATTATTAAAAAAATACAAGATAATTTAAAGAGTACAAGAACACTGGAGAGAAAGTTGGTCATATAAAATCTTTATTTAGAAAGTAGTGTTTAAACTGTGTTGAAGGAAGTAAGGTATTCTATGACAGAGATGAAAAGGGAGAAACTTCCAAGTGGGAAGGCAACAGCCAACACAAAGACAGGAAAATGGCAGATAAAAGATTATTCATAGAGGACAAGAAGTCTGGTTTGATTAGACCATGTAGCACAGGGAAGGGAATAAGGTGTAATTATACAGAGAAAGTAAGCAGGGATGAAGTTTTTAAGGCTTTCAAAAGTCAATGAAAGGAGTTTATATTTTATCCTCAAGGTAAAAGTGAGTCACTGGAGATTATTTCTTAGTCAACTTTACCTTCAGGAATTCACTTTGGCAGTTGTGTAAAGGATGGATTAGAGAAAGAAGAGACCTGAGGTACGAAACACAATTAGGACACCTTTGCAAAAATCCGGGTAAAAGTTGATGAGGGCCTGATCTAAAATAGTAGGAGTAATGAGAAGGGTACAGATAGAAATATATCGTAATGGTAGCTATATCAAGATTTGGCAACTGACTGGCTTTTTGGGGTAAGAAACAGTAAGGAGTTGAAAATGATACCAAAATGGTGAACTTAGGAACCTGGAAGGATAATGGTAACTTTGGGAGAAATAGGAAAGTTCATATAAGTGATTATTTTGGTGGAGGAAACCATGAGTTCTACTTTGGGTTCACTGAGTTTAAAATGTCTGTCATATAGCAAATCAGAAATGTCCCAAAGGACTGGATGATTCAGGCCTGGAGATCAGGGGAGAGATTGCATATAGGTAGATTTGGGATTCATCTGCATTAAAAAGTGCTAAAGATAATTCAAGAAGAACTGACAAATGACAATCAGATTTGACATTCAGACCACTGGTAACTGTGGAAAGAGCATTTTGAGTTGAGTATTTAAGTCAGAAGTCAGATAGCAGATATTGGTACATTCATAAGCCCTTAATAGAAAATCTTTCCAACAAGAAGATTTCCTCTGATCTTTTGTAATATAAAACATAGTTATCTTAAAAGGGACAATTTCAGTGCTCAATTTGGTTTGTTATCTAAAATATTAGGAATCTTACTTTACTATTTTTCAGAGTGGGATTCTCACAAATCTTATGAACAAGAGAAAATATTTATAGCAAAAGATTCTTATTATGGCCCATTTACAGGTCCACTCCTGTATGCTCAGGAATACATATATACATACACATATACAGATACACACATAAATGCCCATGTATATTCCAATTAACCATAGTAATATTAAGGAATAATAATGTAATAAATCCAAACTTTGGAATTCATCAGTGATTTCATGCAGTAGATTTATCATCCTTTTTGTATTTTGCTTTGGGTTATATTAAAAGTGACTTGCACTCACTCAGAGCACACTAACTGAGTAATGAGGAGAGTTGTTGGGAATGTGCTGAGATGTGTGGGCAAAGCTCTTCTAGCTCTAAGAAGCTTCCATGAGTAATTCTTATTGTTCTTTTTGCACTATAGGCTTGCTACCCTTGAAACAAGTGTTTCTCTTTTTCCTCAAATCTATCAAGGATTAATTACCTTGAATATTACAGATGATTGTTAAATGTTCATTATCAGATTGAATTGGCTTGGTGTTTTCTAACATTCAATTCAAACAAAAATTGTTGGCAATATTCTGCATAGCAAAATTATGTTAAAATGACAAAGAATATCAATGAGTTTATGCATTTGGCAACATTTTTTGAACAAATGTGCCAATTGGCATACATTAAAGCCACCTTTCTCAGTGATTGAAGGAATCCCACATGTACTAATTTAATATCCTAATTTTTATTTCTGTAGAATATATTCCCACAGAATTCCATTCAAATGGTTATATATCTAGGTATGAAGCACATACTCTAGTTAAAATAATAAATAAAGTCTGACATTCATTCAACATTTCATCTTAGTAATAATTCACATTCACATTAAAGAGTGTCTTACAATACCCATTTGAGGTAGGTAGTATATATTTTATTATTATTATTAACATTGTACAGATGAGGAAACTAAAACACAGAGAAGGGAGGTTATTTGTTCATGGTATTAAAAATATTCCCACTTATTAATAAATGGGAAAAATGTCTTCTTTTAAATCACCATTACAAGAATTGGTGGGATCACCCTGTGTTTAAACAAGTCTCCTTTTGTAGCTAAAATTTTAAAAAAGCACATTTCCAGGTAATGCTTGATTTAATCAGCTACATTATGCTATACGTGCATGCAAAGGATAAAATTGAATGAGTCCCTACCAACAAAAAACTTGTACTGATGAAAAGATACACCAAACTATTAACAACTATATCAAGTATTGCTCAAATTACTGACAATAGAAATGTGAATCAAAACACCCTTAAAATTTCAATTCATACTTTACAATTTGGCAAAAATGATGGAAGACGAGAATAACTAATGTTAGAAAGGCTAGAGAAAAATAAATAAACACATAGGTGGTAGATAATGAATTGGTCGAATTCTTTTGTAAAGCAATTTTTAATTATACTTAAAAAGTGAAAGAAACTCCTACAGTCTCTTGTGGGAGAATAGCTCTTCCTCTCTAGTACCTGCCAAGATCCACCTTTAGATCTCTACATACTCAGGAAAGGGGGAAGTATCTGCCAGAACATTACCTTGCCTGCTGTGTTTCAGGCGTCCAGACATTGTGAACTTTGTTTATATCAACTCATAGAAAAACATCAGACAACCTTATGCTGTCAATGAACTACCATTTTCTCACACAAGTTCTGAATCTTTAGGAACTGGTCCAGCTGTTGAATGAACCCCTGATGTTGTATGTTGAGTGATACTCTCTTTGGCCAGGATGCTTTTGGGAACATTTACCATGGAGGACATATGATTGCCCCCATCAAGAGTTGTACCATTGGAAATATAGATTGAACACAATATGACAAAACAACGTCATCTATTCTGCATTGTCAGCTTCTGCCCTACTGATAGTGGTCATATCAAAAGGTCATTAAAGAAGTTCTTCAATTTCCTTTCATGGTTCAAGATAAAGTTGAGATAGATAAGACCAAAGAAGACAAAGTTTTGCTAATTAACAAGGTGAAAATGTGAAAGGACATCAACAAGATCTTCTAGTATAAGAGTAAAGGTAAGGGTAAAATAAGGAACCATTGTCACATATAAGATATGGAGACTTTGTATCACCAGTAATGATGACAATAGTGTCATCAAGGATTTCAAAACATTCCTACTATTTCTCTGCTTAATGTAAGCAAACAATCCTTTGAGACTTTGTTCTAGTGAACACATGGAATATTTCTATATTTTGACTGGAAATGTCTTCTGCAAGTTGGATGGCCTGTATTGTACATGATTCAGCCTGTTACTACAATCTTCCACTTCACAAGGTGTCAAAGATACCTTTCTAGGATTTTAAAAAGCCCAGAGATTCAGAGAGCCTTCTATGCACCACGCAAAAAAAAGAAAAAGAAAAAAAAATGACAAGTGCTCAAGAAAAACCCACAGAAGAACTTGAGCTCTTAGTGAAATTATACCCATATCCTAAGACAATGCACAAAAAAATAATTCTATGCCAGGCTCTGAATAAGAGTAAATGAAAAGCACTAAAATGATTATTGAGTAAAAGAAAGAAATAGAAGAGAAGGGGGGAGAAGTTTATAGTTAAGAAGCTTATAGACCCAAAGATTGTTCCAGGACAGAAGAAATTTTCAACAAAAAATAGAAACTTGGGGGAAAATGACTCTAGTAGCAAAGAAACCTTCTGGGGAAAAAATGTGTGGCAGGGGAAAAAAATAACCCAAAAACATGCAGCAGAAAAGAAGTCCTCTGCATAAACTCAGTGTATTAGTTTATCCATTTGACCACAATCTATTATGTCAATATAGATGGAATTTCTAAAGAATACATATTCAAAGTGACTTTGGAAAAAAAGTGGAAAAAAGTTCCATATACAATAAAATATTCATAGTGACACTTTTATAGTAACAAATAGCTGAAACCAAAACAGAGGCACATCAACTAGGTAACAACTAAATAAACTGTCACAAATGGATATGTAAAACCTGGGTTTTCCAACCCAACTCAAATTAATGGAAACACAAAAGTCTGAAAATTCTCAACTGTATCACTCAGTCAATAAAAAATAAGAAAAATGAACATGTCCTTATTCATTTTAGGAGGAGATAAAAGCTTTGATCACTGGATGAAAGTACACAATACAATACAGGATATATTTTTGAATTAGTTCAAGAGAATCTACCACACTCTATGAATAAAGTAGTATGCAGTCTGAGGGGCATATCATTACATCAGCTGGACAGTTGAGTCACCATCAAGGGAACTGTCCTCATAAGGGGAAGATCATGTTTCTCCTTTCCCTCTTCCCCCTAGACTGACAGATTATTAATATTATAAAATATGAAAACTGAGAAAAAAAGTAAATCTGGAGTTCTGATTATCAGTAGCAATATTCTTGGAGCAACAGTGACTGAAGATCTGGCTGGATGAACCCAAAACAAAGCTAGGTGAGATCTAAGCATTCCTTATTACAGCAATCTCTGGCTTCTCTGGAGGGAAACAGGATGGAGAGAAAGACACAGATAGTAATCATAACTGTGAATGTGAATCAGATGAACTCTCCCATAAAAAAGAGACAGATAGCATAATGGATTAAAAAACAAAATCTAACAAAATGTTGTCTACAAGAAATATATTTGAAACAAGGGGATGTACACAGGGTAAAGGTAAAAGGTTGGAGCAGAATATATTATGCTTATCCCCTTTATGATATTATAATTATCCCCAATCACCCATAAAATACCTGTAAAAATGACTAAACAAATTCTAGAGCAGCAGAAGCTACAAAAAAACAAGGATAAGGAGATTTCCAGCCCAAGATAGCCAATGAGAAAAATGCTTTAAAAAGCAGAATTGGCCAAGTTTAAAAAGAGTTTCAAATATTCACTAAAGAAAATAGTTCTTTTGAAATTAGAGCGGAGCAGATGGAAGCTAATGACTTTATGAAAAACAAAGAAATTACAAAACAAAACCAAAAGAATGAAAAAAAAAATAAGAGACAATGTAAAATATGTCATTGGAAAAGCAGCTGGCCTGGAAAATAGATCCAGGAGAGATAATTTAAAAATTATTGGTTTACCTAGACGTCATCTTCCAAGAAATTATCAAGGAAACCTGCCCCAGCAGGTAAACTAGAAGTGTAATGAATTCACAGATCACCTCCTGAAAGAGATCCCAAAAGGAAAACTCCTGGGAATATTGTAGCCACATACCAGAGCTCCCAGGTCAAGGAGAAAATATTACAGAAAGAGAAAGGGAGAGATACAATGCAGTAAATCTTTTCACATAAAAGAGGCAAGAAAGAGTTTTTGCAATGGAGGGGAAGAAAGGGAAGATAAGAGGGAACAAGCGAGCCTTCATTTTATTGTATGTGACTTTGGGAGGGAATAACACATACACTCAATTGGGTATGGGAGTTTATCTTACCCTGTAGGAAAGCAGGGGGGAAAGGAATAAGAGAGATGTGGTAAAAGAAAGGATGGCAGATTGGGGGAAGAGGTAATATGAAGCAAATGCTTTGGTAGAGGGACAGATCAAAGGATAAATGGAGGGTGGAATAAGATAGAGGAAGATATAGTTAGTCTTTCACAACATGACTGTTACGAAAGTGCTTTGCGTGACTACACATGTATAACCTATATTGAATTGCTTACCTTCTCAATGAGGGTGGATGGGGAGGGCAAAAAGAGAAAGAAGGTGGAACTCAAAGTTTTCAAAACGGATGCTAAAAATAGTTTTTACACGCAACTAGGAAATAAGATATGTAGGCAATAGAATATAGAAATCTATAGTGCCCTACAGGAAAATAGAAGGGAAAAGGAAAAGAGAGGGGGGTGGTGATAGAAGGAAGGACAGGGTAATCAGAATACACACTATCCTGGGGTGAGAATAGGTGGGATATGGGGAGAAAATTGGAAATTCAAAATTTTGTGAAAGTGAATGTTGAAATCTAATTTTTTTTATTAATTTATTTGTTTTCCATTTTCAACAATCACTTCCATAAGTTTTAAATTTTCTCCCCACCCTCTCCTCTCCCTCCTCAACACAGCGTGCAATTTTATATGGCTTCTACAGTTACATTCTTATTAAACACAATTTCACATTAGTCATGTTGCAAAGAAGAATTTAAATAATGCGTGAAACAATGAGAAAAACAACAAAACAAAACATAACACAAAAGAAACAATTCTGTTTCATTCTGTGTTTTGATTCCATCGTTCTTTCTCTGGATGTGGATGGCATTTTGCATCGAGTCCACTGAGAATATTTTAGGTCCTTGCATTGCAGTGAAGGGCTAGGACTGCCCGAAACAGTTGTCACACACTGTGATTGTTACTGTGTATAATGTTCTCTTGATTCTATTCATTTCACTCAGCATCAATTCATATAAGTCCTTCCAGGCCTCTCTGAAGTCCTCCTGCTCATCATTTCTTATAGCACAATAGTATTCCATTACATTAACATACCACAACTTAATCCTCAATTGATGAGCAACCCCTCTATTTCCAGTTCTTGTCCATCACAAAGAGTGCTACTATAAATATTTTTGTACACGTGGAACCTTTTCCCATTTTTTACGATCTCTTTGGTATACAGTCTTAGAAGCAGTATTGCTGGGTTAAAGGGTATGCATATTTCTGTGACCCTTTGGAAATAGTTCCAAATTGCTCTCCAGAATGGTTAGATCAGTTCACAGCTCTACCAATAATGAGAGTTCCAATTCTCCCACCTCTTCCCCAACATTTATAATGTTCCTGTTTTGCCATGTTAGCCAATTTGATAGGCATGAAGTGGTACCTCACAGTTGTTTTGATTTGTATCTCTCTAATCACCAGGGAGTTAGTGCATTTTTTCATATTACTATAGATAAGTTTAATTTCTTCCTCTGAGAACTGCATGGTCATATCCTTTGACCATTTATCAACTGGGGAATAACTTGCATCCCTGTAAATTTGACCCAGTTCTCCATATATTTTAGAAATGAAATCGTTATCACAGATGCTAGTAGTAAAAATTATTTCCCAGTTTTCTGCTTCCCTCCTAATCTAGGTTGCATTAGGTTTATTTGTGCATAAACTTTTCAGTGTAATGTAATCAAAATTATCCATTTTGCACTTCATGATATTTTCTATCTCTTGTTTAGTCAAATATTCTTCCCTTCTCCATAGATCTAATAAATGGGCTATTTTATGTTCCCCTAATTTGTTTATAGTATCAGTCTTTATACCTAGATAATGTTCCCATTTGTACTTTATTCTTGTGTATTTTTTGGTCTATTTCACTCACACTGTTTTCCACATTTCCAAGCAATTTCTGTCAAACAGTGAGTTCCTATAGCAGAAACTGGGGTCCTTGGGTTTATGAAGCAGCTGATTGATATATTGATTGACTACTGTGTTGTGAGTACCTAACCTATGCCACTGTTTCTTAACCATTAACAAGTGATTTTGATAACTGTTGCCTTATAATACAATTTGAGGTCTTATAGAGCTAGTCTACCTTCCCTAGCATTTCTTTTCATTAGTTTCCTTGATATTCTGGACCTTTTGTTCTTCCAGATGAATTTTGATACTATTTTTTTCTCACTCTAGAAAATAATTATCTGATAGTTGGACTGGTATGGCACTGAATAAGTAAATTAATTTAGGTAGAATTGTCATTGTTATTATATTTCCTCCGCCTACCCAGGAGCAACTGATGTTTTTTCACTTACTTAAATCTGACTTTATTTGTATGAAGAGTGTCTTGTAATTGTGTTCACATAGTCCCTGGGTTTGTTTTGGCAGGTAAACTCCCAAATATTTTATAGTGTCTACCCTAGCTTTAAATGGGATTTCTCTTTCTATCTCTTGCTGTTGGGTTTTGTTACTAATATGTAGAAATGCTTGTGCAGGTTTATTTTGTAACCTGTAACTTTGCCAAAATTGTTTATTATTTCAAGTAGTTTTTTACTTGAATTTCTGGGATTCTCTAAGTATATCATTATATCATCTGCAAAAAGTGATAACTTCATTTCTTCTTTATCTATTCTAACTCCTTCAATTTCTTTATCTTGTCTAATTGCTACAGCTAACATTTCTAGTACCATATTGAACAATAGTGGTGATAATGGACACCCTTATTTCACTCCTGATCTTTTTGGAAATTCATGAAGCTTATCCCCATTGCGTATAATGCTTGCTGAAGGTCTTAAGTAGATACTCATTCTTATTTCATGAAAAGTTTCATTTATTCCTATGCTTTCCAGTGTTTTCAATAAGAATGAATGTTGTATTTCATCAAAAGCTTTTTCTGCATCTGTTGACATAATCATGTGGTTTCTGTTAGTTTTGTTGTTGATATGATCAATAATGCTAATAGCTTTTTTTTTTTCTAATATTGAACCAGTCCTGCATTCCTGGGACAAATCCTACTTGACCATAATGTATTATTCTCATGATAAGTTGCTGTATTCTTTTTGCTAAAATCTTATTTAAAATTTTTTACATCTATATTCATTGGAGAAATTGCTCTACAATTTTCTTTCTCTGTTTTGGCTCTTCCTGGTTTAGGTATCAAAACCATATTTGTATCATAAAAAGAATTTGGGGTGACCCCTTCTTCCCCAATTTTTCCACATAGTCTATATAATATTGGAATTAACTTTTCTTTAACTGTTTGATAGGATTCATTGTAAATCCATCCAGCTCTTGAGATTTTTTCCCAGGCAGTTCATAGATGGCTTCTTCAATTTCTTTTTCTGAGATGAGGTTATTTAAGGTTATTTAAGTATTCGATTTCCTCTTCTGTTAATCGATAATTTATATATTTTTTAAAAAAAATAATCATCATCTCATTTAGATTGTTGAATTTATGGGCATAAAGTTGGGCAAAGTAAATTCTAATTATTATTTTAATTTCCTCCTCATTGGAGGTGAGTTCATCCTTTTCATTTTTGATATTGGTAATTTGGTTCTCTTCTTTCTTTTTTTATCAAATTGACCAAAGGTTTGTCAATTTTATTGTTTTTTTCATAAAAACAACTCAGTTTTATTTATTAGCTGAATAGTTTTCTTAATTTCAATTTTAATAATCTCTCCATTGGTTTTCAGTATTTCTAATATGGTATTTCCTTGGGGATTTTCAATTTGTTCTTCTTCTAGCTTTTTTAGCTGCATTCCCAATGTATTGATCTCCTCTTTCTATATTTTATTCATGTATGCATTCAAAGATATAAAGCTCCCCTAAGAATTGCTTTTGCAGTATCCTATAAGATTTGATATTTTGTATCATTATTGTCATTCTCTTGGATGAAGTTTTAGATTATTTCTATGATTTTTTGTTTAACCTACTAGTTCTTTCAAATTAGATTATTTAGTTTCCAATTAATTTTGGTCTCTCTATGGCCTTTTATTACATATAATTTTTATTGTGTTATGATCTGAGAAGGATGCATTGACTGTCTCTGCCTTTCTGCATTGTATTGTGAGGTTTTTATGCCCTAGTGCATGATCAATTTTTGTATATGTGCCATGTACCACAGAGAAAAAGGTACATTCCTTTCTATCCCAATTCAATTTTCTCCACAGATCTATCATATCTACCTCATCCAGAGATTTATTCATCTCTTTCACTTCTTTCTTGTTTATTTTGAGGATAGATTTATCAAGTTCAGTTTGTGGTCCCAAACTAGTAACTTCCTTAATCTCTCCTCTAAGAATTTGGAAGCTATATGACTTGAGGCATATATGCTTATGTTTATATATTTAGCATATGTTTAGTAATGATATTGCTTTCTTGTCTATGGTGTCTTTTAGCAGGATATAGTTTCCTTTCTTATCTCTTTTGATTAGATCTATTTCTGTTTTTGCATTGTTTGAGATTAGAATTGCTACCCCTACTTCTTTTTGCCTAGATGAAGCACAATGTATTCTTCTCCAACCTCTTACCTTAAACCTGCATGTATCCCCCTATTTCAGATGTGTTTCTTGTAAACAACATATTGTTGTATTATGATTTTTAATCCATTCTGCTATCTGTCTCCATTTTATGGGGGAGTTCATCCCATTCGCATTCAGTTATAATTACTATCTTTCTCTTTCCCTCTATCCTCTTTGCCACCAGTTGTGCTTTTAGTTCTCTCTTCTCCCTTCGCCTCCACTATAGAGTTTTAATTTTTGACCACCACCTCCAGCCATCTTCTCTTCCTTCTTTCAGCCCCTTCCCTTTTATTCCTCTTTACCCTTACTACTTCTTCCCTCCCTTTTAGCCTCTCCTCCACCTTTTCCCCCTTTGCCTCCTACTGCCTATAGAACTAGTTAGATGTATATTCTTAAGTATTTTATTCCCTCCTCAAACCAAATCAGATGAGAGTACCTCTCAAACAATGCTCATCTCCCTTCCCTCTTTCCTTCTACTGTAATATAATTTTGTGACTCTTCCTGTGAAGTAATTTACCATTTTCTGCCTCCTCCTTTTCATATCTCCTGCTACAATCCCTTCACACCCTTAAATGATGTTTTTATCATCACATCATTTGCTTTATACTTGCTCCTCTGTCTATGCATTTCCCTTTTGTACTTCATAATAAATATATAATTCTCAAGGTAAACAAGTATGATCTTCCCTTATAGGGATGTAAACAGTTTGCTCATATTGAGTAGCAAGTTTTTGTTTTTATTTTTCACTGTTTTCCTTTACAGGACTCTCTTGAGATCTGCATTTGAAGACTGAATTTTCTATTGAGTTCTGGGCTTTTTATCAGGAAAGTCTAGAAATCCCTTATTTCGTTGAATATCCCTCTCTGTGACTGAAATATTATGCTCAATTTTGCTGGGTAATTGATCCTTGGTTATAGTCCCAACTCCTTTTCCTTATGGAATATCATATTTCAATTCCTTTGATCTCTTAATGTAAAAGCTACAAGGTCCTGTGTGATCCTGACTGTAGCTCCTAGATATTTGAATGCTTTCTTTCTGGCTATCTGCAGTATTTTCTCCTTCCAGTGATATTCCTTGGTGTTTTTAGTGTGGGATCCCTTTCAGGAGGTGAACAGTGGATTCTCTCAATGACTATTTCACCCTCTGAATCTAGGACTTCTGAGCAGTTTTCCTTGATGATTTCTTGGAAGATATTGTCCAGGATCTTTTTTTCATCGTGGCTTTCTGGTAGGTCAATAATTCTTAGATTTTCTCTCCTGGAACTATTTTTCAGGTCAGTTGTTTTTCCAATTAGATATTTTACATTTTCTTCTAACTTTTCTTTCTTCATATTTTGCTTGACTGATTCTTGATGTCTCACAGAGTCAAAACTTGACCAGTTCTGATTATTATCAAATTGTTTTCCTCAGTTAACGTTTGAATCTCCTTTTCCATCTGTCCAATTATTCCTTTTAAGGAATTATTTTCTCCAGTTATTTATTATACTTCCTTTTCCAGTTGTCCAGTTTACCAGTTAGATTTTGTGCTTCCTTTTTCATTTGTCCAGTTTTCCCACTTAGGTTTTGTGCTTCCTTTTTTGTTTGTCCAGTTATCCTTTTGAAGGAGCTGTTCTCCTCAGTGAATTATTTTTTCATACTTTTAATATTATTGGCCAGTTTTTCTTCTGTTTCTTTAATCTGACTTTAAAAATCATCCTTCAGCTCTTCCAAGACTGCTCTTTGTATTTGCGACCAGTTCATAGTTCCTTCTGAAGTTTCAGATGGCAGTATAGTCTTGATGTTTACCTCTTTGGTATTCATGTTTTGGTCTTTTCCCCATAGAAAGATTCTATGATCTTTTCTTTCCTACTTTGCTTCTTACTCATAACAATGAGGCTTTGTGTGTTGTGGTCTCTGGTTCTTTCAGGTAGAATCTAAGAACCTGATACTGAACTGACTGGTGTGAGAAAACAGAGACCTGGTGAAGCCTTTTTGTGTTTCCTTGGATTTGTCTTGGAACTAGCTTGTTAAGTGTGGGGGAGGAGTGGTCTGGTCATGGGAGGTCTCCTCTGCTGAGCTAGAGCATAGGCATGCTCAGGAGTTGGCTATCTACCTTAGTGTCCTCTTGTATGCACTGGAGTGCTGAGGCATTCTTGGCATCCTGGCATTGCTACTTGTGAGGCTCCACCCTCCTGGGGCTCCAGATCTCCTCCTAGTTCGCTGAGGTGGGGCTGTCTAGGATAGCTCTATTCCATCACAGCAAGAAGGATCCTCTTTAGTGATTTTCCTAGCCTCACATGCAGCTGCTGCCTCAGATCCCCCGGGACTTTACCAGTTATTTTTACGGTAAGATATTTCACATTTTCTTCTACTTTTTTCATTCTTTTTGTTTTGTTTTGTAATTTCTTGGTTTCTCATAAAGTCATTAGCTTTCATCTGCTGCATTCTAATTTTTAAAGATCTATTTTCTTCAGTGAACTTTTGAACCTCCTTTTCCATTTGACTGATTCTGCTCTTTAAATCATTCTTCTCCTCATTGGCTTTTTGGGCCTCTTTTGCCATTTGCATTAGTCTATTTTTAAAGGTGTTAATTTCTTCAGCATTTTTTTGGATCTTCTTTAGTAAGCTATTGACTTGTTTTTCATGGTTTTCTTGCATCGCTCTCATTTCTCCTCCCAATTTTTCCTCCACCTCCCTTGCTTGATTTTCAAAATCCTTTTTCACCTCTTCCATGACCTGAGACCTTTTCATATTTATTTTGGAGGTTTTGGATGCAGAAGCCTTGACTTTTTGGTCTTCCTCTGATGGCATGCACTGTTCCTCCTCATCCAAAAGGATGGAAGAAAATATCTGTTCACCAAGAAAGTGACCTTCTATTCTTATTTTTTTCCCTTTTTGAGGCATTTTCCCAGCCAGTTACTTGACTTTTGAGTTCTTTGTCAAGGTGAGATTATTTCTCAGTTCCTCCAATGTGGAACAATCAAGGGAGAGGAGTTTATTCTTCTCCTGGCCTCCACTCTGGTCTGTGAGCAGAATTCCCTCTCCACAGTGTCCACCAGCTCCACCACACCAGCACTCCTCCCTACCCCAGGACAGCCACTCAGAGCTAAGATCCAGATCACTTCTCAATTCCCCCAGGGGCTTTAGGACAGGACTGCAAGAATGGAAACTGCTGCTGCTTGGGACCAGGGTTAAACCATTGCATTCTCTTCTCATACAAATGAAGGAACTTTCTCACTGACCTTTGAAGCTGTCTTTGACATTTGTGAGTTGAAGAATCTTGGATCCACAGCTGCTGCTGCTGGTGCCTTGAAGTACATTCAAATCCTGTCCTTGTAGCAGCATGGCCTGTGCTGTTCTCTGCTCTGTGCCTGGTGTGACAGACCTTTTTTGTTGGCTTTCCAGGCTGCCTTGGGCTAGAAATCTCTTTCATTCTGTCGTTTTGTGGATTCTGCTGCTCCAGAATTTGTTTAAAGTCATTTTTACAGGTATTTTATGGGCTGTGGGAGGAGAGCTTCTAGAACTGAGTCTTCTTGGCTCCACTCCTCCATAAGGCATTATTGCCATGATAAGTTGCTGTAATTTTTTTTTTTTGCTAATATCTTATTTTAATTTTTGCATCTATATTCATTAGGGAAATTGGTTTATAACAGCTATCTTTGGGGTGACAAAAAACTAGGAATTATGGAGATATCCATCAATAGAGGAATGGCTGAACAAATTGTGGTATATTATTGTGATGAAATATTCATTAATATATACATACACATACATATATACATATATGTAAATATATTTATATATACATATATGTGCGTGTATGTATATGTATATACATAATGCATACATATATTTGTCTCTAATGATAGCTATCTCTAGGATGGGAGAGAGGGGAGAGACAAAAGGGAAAAATAAATTTACATTATAATTTTATCACATATTTGAAAGGTACAGCAAGTATACATAGTACAGCTATAGTTTCAAATGCAATTATCTTTTTTTATTATACTGTTTTGTATCTTTTTATTTATGGAATTGCTTATTTTATTCCATAAATTAAAACAAAAGAAAACCCACTCACTTTGAATGGTTTCAAAATATTTTATTTCAATTAAGATATCTTTTTCCCAGAATAACCCTCTTCAAATTATATTCCATGATAATGGCTTGTTGTTTGTGAACACCAACATGAGTTCTATCATTTGTTCTCATAATATGGTATAAGAATCAATAACTTTTTTTGACCAGAGATTTCCTTCCTATTAATGATGACTTCATTTTTATTGTTCTAATAATTTTTATACTATCCTTTTTTCTCTACTTTCTTACTTAAAGTTCTGCTCCTGATTCTCCTAACATTCTCCACTATGCCACATCAACCTTCAAACCCTAAAAGTTCACTCATGCATTGCAGTTCTCTCACCCTGGAAGACTTTCTGCCTATGAGGCTTTTTCCTCTGATTGGGTTGGTTCCTCCTAAAATTTCCATTTTATGGAAAATGCTTTGGCAAGTCATTCATTCATTTGTTTCTTTTCAGGCTCCACTCCATACTCTCTGTCTTTTTCTCCACCAAGTCCTCCCATGGGTACTTTCTACTGAAGCCCACCACCTCTCTTACAGCCTATTCCAGGATCCTTTTTTGTATTATCTTTTTCCAGCTAGAATGTAAAACTCTTAAGGGCAGAGACTATTTTTCTTTTTGCTTGTATTTGTATTCTCAGTGCCTGGCACATAGTAAGAATTTAAAATCCTTGTTGACCTGTCTTGTAAGATGTAAGATTCTTGAGTACTTATACATTATAAATTCTGTCTCTATATACCCAGGATCATTCACAGTTCTTTGCATAGAGTAGGTACTTAAATGTTTAGTGAATTGAATTCAACATAATAACTGTCATCATGAAAACCAAATATTAAGTATTCATAGAAACATAGGAAGGATATTATGTAATGCAGAGTAAATTCCCAACTAGGAGAAATATATTTTGTTTTTACCTTTTTCTTATCACAAGTAGCAGCTGATCTGAATCTCAGCCCTGAGTGGGGTCCCTGGGGTGAGAAGAAGTGCTGGGTGGTGGAGCTTGAGGTGGGATTAAACTGTTTTCTCTAAGAACTATGTGTGTGTGTGTGTGTGTGTGTGTGTGTGTGTGAGAGAGAGAGAGAGAGAGAGAGAGAGAGAGAGAGAGAGAGAGAGAGAGAGAGAGAGAGAGAGAAGAGAGAGAGAGAGAGACTGGCTTCCAAATGTATCTGTCATGGAAATTCAAGCTTTGAGTATTTTAGTAATAAGTTTTCAAATCTGTATTAAGGAATTTGGCCATAAATTGTATTAATAATGATAAAAAGCGAAATTAATTTAAAGTATGTGTCTGGTAATTCCAAAAGGCAGAGGAGATCATTTTATGTTGAGAACCTCTTAAAAAAAGATTCTTGTATCAGGTACAGGACTTAGGTAAGGATAGAAACAACAAATTGTATATAAACCTAAATTCTCTGAATTTTCAAACTTGTAGAATCAAATTTCAATGATCAGAATTATCTAGGAATCTCTAGATTTTTAACCAGAGAAGTAGAGTGCCTTATAGAGCTGCCCTGAGCTGTCCTATTGTCCAAGAAAAGATATCTAGGGAATAGATAACTACATGAAACAGCTGGGACTCAAAATGCACTGGCCAAATGGAAGTTGAGAATGGGTCACTAGAAAACAAGGAGGCTTGATTCGGTTATGCTTAAGTTTTCTTGGTTACCTCGATGATATGTAAATCTCAATTTATAGAACTAATTCATTGTGAGCCTTCTAATTAGTTTGATCTGTACCTGACTTAATGTAATTATGCAATTACGGGAATTGTGAAAAAAAAATTTGCTGCATTGTTTGAACCTATCCCCGCGTGTTTGAGAAACTAAAACATCAAAGTTTGTTTAGTTTGGATCTAGAAACAGCCAACATCCACATTAACCAGCTGTCCCAAGATTTCAGATGAGGGATAAGTATAATGTCTTAGTTTTTTTTCTTTTTCTTCCTGTTTCCTTTTATTATGTGCCCAACTATTAAGGCCCTGATTTAAGTATGTGTTGGTATTTCCTTCCTCTGCATTCTTGGGCCACCTCTCTTTTTCTGCTTGCAAGTAAACAATGGTGAGAAATGACACCTGGGAAGCACTTCCTCAATAGGTCCCCTGAAGGAACTGACCTGCTAGGATGAAAATGTTTCTCTCTCAACTGGCTCTTCAAGGCATCTTGGCTTATACCTGCCTCACCTTTATTGACCAGAAGAGTAGGGATTCTTTCAGATTTCTTCACTTTGGCCAAAAGGTGGGAATATCAAGATATTAGGAGATTAAAGTTATCCATTTGTTCTCACCTATTTTGGGGTAATCTTCATTGCCCAAACTTCAATGGAGAGATATATTATGAGAAATTATAAGTATAGGATTGTTTTTGATATCCTTGGTACAAAAAATCCTCAGGTGAAGAAATTTCATCTGTCAGTATAAGTTGATGACTTCTCAGCTTATAGTCTTTGAATGTTGCTTACAGCACTGAAAGGTTCAATGATTTATACAGGATCACACAGAATTTGAATCCAAGTCTTCCTGGGTTACAGGTCAGCATTTCACTTATTCTACCATGTTTCTTCATATTTGGCATTAAGCATTTTTCAATGTTTCCAAATTGTTCACTCTATCAAATGCCTATCTATTTAACAGTAATATTCTTCAGGAATTAAATTTGTGTGAAAATTATGGAATACCAGAATCTCAGAAATGTATAACCTAATGTATAACCTAAGGACCATGGATAGTGATAAGGTGAAAGTAAATAGGCTGAAGGAAATTAGCACATGAGGGTTTGTCCCCAAGTAATGCTTTAAACAATAGTATGGATGTAATTTAATTTAAAATGCATTAATTAAGAAGCTATTTTGTGTCAGTCACTGTGCTGGATACTGGAGAAATAAAGGTAAGAAAAGCAGAAAACATTGGTTGAAAAGAAAGTGGGATTATCAAAAAGCAAGAATGAGAGAAAAAGGATTTTTAACCTCAGTACCACACAGACTTACCTGAACAGGGAAGATATCCCTAGTCCTGGGTAGGTCTGCTATTAAAGTTGTATAGAAAAATATGAACATAAATTGTACAACATGAGAAGGCATCTAGAGGGATTGTAATCCTTATCAGTGAAGGAGAAAATGCCCATATGGATGAGATCATAGAGTCACTGAAGTATCTAATAAAGTTGTAAGCACATTATATTGGGTTATGTATCCATAGACATTGATTCAATTCAGATTTTAAGAGACTACAACAGTACAAAATTGTTCCCTATTATTGGAGCCTTTTTGTATATCTTACAAATGCACTGTGAATGAAATACTTGTTCTAAAATATGTATTTACTAGTAATCACAAGCAAATGTGATTTTTCCTAAAATATAAAAGATTATGACACTTGCTATCTATTTATTCTTTATGTCAGTGATAGCTCCAGTCATTCTCCTGAAGAAGCATTGCATGGCTTCTAAATGTGGTTTTATATAAGCATCTTTTTAACACAAAGAAATGATGGGTTCAGTATTTAACAACATTCTGTCTTGGATGAGTGCACAAATATTCTGCAATTTTTCCCAAAAATGTGTATTAGATGAAATTGGTATGTGAAAGATTAAAATGAGGGTACTGTGATTTTGCTAACATGAAAATGCTGCAAGTTTTCTATTGTACCTCTCCAACTGCATTTCAAACCTACATCTGCACAAAATTCATTGTGCTCTTCCCTTGGTGGCCTTCAAAGTTGTTATTTATGGACTTTTTGGATGGCACAAATATAGCTATAATTCTGGCTGGACTTCAGTACCTTAGTTTGTTCCTCCCCATGATAATTACATTATGTCTTCAACCTCTGTTCAGACTCCCACTGCTACAATTAGATGTTAAATTTAGAGCTACCAGATTGTAAAGTTATGCTACCTACTACTTGCCACCCAAGGGTAATTTACCCATTAATTTCTGGAAGTGGATCAAACTCTTTTGCTACCCCTAGTGAATAGAATTTCATAGCTCAGAAATTGTAGTTCACCTGGTAGAGAAGCTCTATATTGCATTCCTGGTTCTTCTCAGTAAGTAATAATCAGTTGCCAAATCCTGTTGTTTCTACTCTCACAAATTCATTCACATTCATCACCTTCTATCCACTCAGTAGCTTGTTCTCATCACCTCTTCTTTGCATTATTGCAATAGCCGCCAAATTGGTCTCTCTCCTTCAACTCACTCTCCAATCCACTGACTTCATGTCAGATCATACCAAAGTGACTTTCCTAAAGTGGAAGTATGATGGATCATTTGCCTACTTTATCAACTTCAGTGACTGCTTTACCTCTAGGATGAAAAATAAACTGTCATATCTAAAGTTCAATAAAACCCACCTCTTCATATTTTCTCAGTTTTCCTTCCACCACACAATCCATGATCTAGGCAAACCAGACTTCTTTCTGTGTCTGTTATAGGACACTCTACTATCTCAGCCTTGGCATTGACTGAATATTACCCAGACATTGCATTTCACCCCATCTTTACCTGTTAAAATCTATTTTTCCTATAAGTGTTTCAATGTCACCTTTGGAATAGCACTTCCTTTTCCATTTTCCCTCTCACCCTTGCACTGTAAGTGCCTTCCAAGGTTGCAGTGTAGTTATATCTGCTTGTCTGTGTATGTGTGCATGTGTGTGTATGTGTATCTATATGTGTGTGAGTGTATGTATATTTTCTCCACTATTAGAATGTAAACCCCTTGAGAAATATGGCTGTTTCATTATTTTTTTAGTAGCTATAACTTTGTTTGGCATATAGAGGGAATTTTATACAAGCTTGTCGACCAATTGGTTGAGTCGATGAATACTTTCTGTTCCCCTTAGAACTCACTGCTTTTTGCTTGTTTTATTAATGCCTTTGATTTTATACTAAGATCATTTTCCCTTAAATACCTACCCATAAATTCATTTTTTATTAATTAAATTCTTAAATTTAATTTATGGAATAACAACCATTTCCATAATGCAGTACAATAAAAATAATGATTGAAACCACAAATTCAGTATGTACAACTTATTATTACTTTGAAATATACAGCAAAGTTATCATGTAAATTTCTTTCTCCCTCTTTTTTCTTCTTATCCCCAACCTCAGAGACAGTTGTCATTAGACAAAAATGTATAGATAGATTATATGTAAATGTAAAATTATTCTATGCATCTATCAGATCTTTCTCTTTATTGTAATATCTAAACAAAAAAATGACAAACCAAGGGTGACAATATATACTTCTATTTACATCCACACAAACCTACCTCTCTACTTGGAAGATAAAGATGTGTTTTCTAAAGCAATAGGAATCCTGAGGGAGAGACCAAAAGTAGCATCTGCCAATAAGAAAAACCACTACTACCACCTCCAATACCTTCTATTCTTAGATACAGGTAGAGGAAGTCTTGAGCCCTGGGACTAAAAGCCCTGGGTACACTGTTGGAAAGAGCAGCAATTCCACCACCACTACTTCAACCAACTCCTAAAACTTCTGCCCATTTAAACAACCCCTCTGGAGATAAAACCCATCATTCCCTAGTACTCACACCAAATGCAGATAAGCTTCCACAAGAGGGGTGGACAAGCCAGTCAATACAAAGTAGTAATGCATCCTGAGGGAGAGACAGGAGGTGGTATATACTATGCAGTTTAAACCGCCACCTGCACCTCATCTCTGGTCCTGGTAAAGGCAGCCCTATGCCCTGAGCTGAGAAGCCAAGGAATATTACGCCACCTCCTGTAGGCATTGTCCAGGAAGTATTAACACTTGTGCAGATTGGGTCAAGCAATTGCCTCTGTTCTACAACTCCTTTCCTTCTCAGTAGCCATAGACCTTGGCACCATCAAAGGGTTCAACCAAAAGTGATAAAGATTTATCAAGGAAAGTAACACTAAAGAGGATGCATTACCATATGCCTTACAACTTGCACATAAAGACTGGTGGGTTTTTCCATCTATCCAGAAGGTGAGCCCTCTTATTCATGTCTCTTTATATTAGAATGTAAACTCCTTAACCATTGTCTATGTGAATACCAAGTGCTTAGCTCAATGTTCCGCATAGAGTGGAGATTTAACATTATTATTTCTATCTTGTTTCCACCACTGAACTGTGAATTCCTTGAGGGCAGAGAATGTTTTTCCCTTTATATTGCCAGTGCTTAATATGGTGCCCGCCACAATGATTATATCTGTTGTGATCTTCTGTTAGACAACTTTTTTTTTGTTTTGTTTTGTTTTGTTTTGTTTTTACCAGCTATATAGAGGATGAATTGGCAAAGGTAGAGACCAAAATTCTGATGAATCAAGATATTATTACAGTAGACCAGGTAAGAAGGAATGAGGGGCTGAGCTATGGTGGTAGCAACATAATCAGAGTGAAGGGGGAAAATGAAAGAGGTATTGTGAATGTAGCATTAATACATTTTTTAAATTTAATAGATGGAAGGGATAAGGGACAAAAGAGTCCATACTGACTCAGATTATGAAACTAACAGGGAAACTATTGAGTTCTCTTTGGAACACATTGAATTTGAGATGTATGTGAGACAACTGATAGGAGGTTTCCAACAGGCAGTTGAGGACTCATGCAAATACTCTGGAGAAAGATTATAAGGAAACAAAAAATGACTGTGAGGTGGAACAGAATTCATACTTCTCAAATAATCTAATGACATTATCTATGATTTTTGAACTCTAATACCTAAGTATCTGATGTGTTTTATCAAGTACTAAAGAAAATTAAATTAAAAACCAAATATATGAAAAACTATTGTTGGAGTTTTAGACACACAGCCTTCAGTTTTCAAGGTATTAATTAAATGAAAGCATTGAACTAAATTATTTCTATGGCTATTTTCAGCTATAAATTCTATGATCTGATGACCTCAGAACAGGAAATGTCAAATATATCCCTGGAAGGGTGGGGAAGAAGAATGGGGAGGGTTGAGTAAGTTGTAAATCAGAGAATCTTTAACAAAAAGGTAGTATCTCAAGGAAACTCTGAAGAAAGGAATAGATTCCAATATGAGAAAATATGGACAAAGACCAGCTTAGCAGTAGAAGATAGCAAGTATATAAAGAAAGAAGAAAAAGGAAGGCCAGAATGATTTAATCTTTCACTTCCTGAAGATCTGAAAGTTTAATTTTGCCTAATTTGTGCATTAAAAGGCTATTTGTTGTCACTTATCACTTAGTTAACTTTCAAGTGCAGCCTGTGAAAACAAAGAATACTATTTTTTCCTTCATAGTTTATCTGTCATGTACTTTGTTCTCCTCTCCAGAGTTAATAGCGTAAAACATGATGAAAGTCTAAGCAAATATTTGGAGAAATTTACAAATCTTTTGTGAATATTGCAAATAATCAACATCTAGAGTTTAATGTCCTAATTTTGTCATCCCTCTACTTAATTCTACCTAGTAAGCAAGATCAACAGCTAAAACTTTTTTGTTTTTCTTAATAAATGCAATTATTTGCTCAGTAGTTGGGAAGAAAGTACTAGACAACTATCAGAAACTTTTAAAGGTAAACAATGCAATGTTGATTAAATTAGTATTCATATATTGCACTAACTAAAGAAATTGAACAGGATAATTGTGGAAAAGACAGAAATGGAACCAATATGCCTTAAATATGTAACATTTTATATGTTGTCATATTAAATATATTTAGGGGAGAAATGAGATTAAGAAATTCTAGTTTCTTCTCTACAATTAAAGTCCTAATTATTTGAGGCACATTAGAACAAGCATAGCAGTGTCTCTGTTCAATGACAAATATGTTAGATTATTCAGAACTAGTGAGAAAGGGAATCTCAAGTACAGATGAGAACTAGGAAAAGAAATATGAAGTTGGATAAAGTGTACACACTACAAGTGAGAAGAGAACAATGGCAAGACACGTTGTCTCAATCAAAGTGATCAATACCAACCTCACTATATGGATAGAAAAGTTTAATATACATGATCCAAAAAAAAAAAATAATATCAATTATTTGAGCTTCATAAATCATAGCCATGACTGGGCGTTAGGATGTTTTCCTCAATGGTATGCAGCAGGCTAATTCAACCAGGGGTGTCCCAGACCCTTTGCAGACAAAAGCCAAACCCCTTCATTACTTCTGATTTCTAAATTGTTGTTGTGTTCATCCGTTGTTGCCAAAGAAGACCATGCCATCAGAGAAATGATGACATAACTTGCACTTGACTTTGTTTTGAGTGAGGGAGGGCTGTGCAGGTCACCAGCCTCACTTCTCCTCCAGAGTCAGCTGAATCCAATGACCAGGTAATTATCAGGATGACTGGAGGAGACCTAAGATGAGGCAATTGGGTTAAGTGACTTGCCCAAGTCCACATAGCTAGTGAGCGTCAAGTGTCTGAGGTGAGATTTGAACCCTGATCCTTGTGACTCCTGCACTGGTGCTCTATCCACTACATCACCTAGCTGTCTGATTTCTAAATAGTCTCTTGGGAAAAAAAGAAAGAAATGTCTGAGAGAGCAGTATGAGCTAGTGGAAATATTAAAGTGAGAATTCTCCAAAGATCTCCAAAAATCTAACTACATAATTTAGAGTATGTTCTGCAGTATGAAACAATTTCGGAGTTAATACAAAAGATAAACTTTTTCCCTTTTTCTTCTGGACTCCTAGATAGTTAAATTCAAAGTTTATATTATTACTGAATAATATAATATGCATTTATAAAAAATATGTATATTGGGGAATTGAGAAAATCAACTCGATTCTATTTTTAATTAATTTCATTCTGTATCTCCACTGACATTTTGCATAACTGCCTAAGTCACATTTCTTAGTCTCTGAACTAAGTTCAGATGGTCAGTCTTGCTGTAAAACATTGTTCTATCTTTATGTCAAAGAAACCTGTTATCTGTATCACTAATGGTCCTTGCAGAATTCAGACTGAAACAACCAAACAGCATTTCCTAGGAATAAGGAAGAAACTCATCCTTTCTAATAATAGAAGTTAGATGATTTAATCCTACATTTTACCTATGTCTTGTTTTATTTTAATTTCCCCAAACTATAAGAAGTCCTGTAAGCCCTACCTCATGGTGTTTTGCTTACTGAGGAGTGAAAGACCTGATTTGTGGCAAACTAACATACTTTTGCTAATAAATAGATTTGCTTAGAATTTGTCACTCAGCTAATTCTCAATTCCAGAATGACAACTGGAAATCATGAAGAGACAGAGGAAGAAATCATCTCCTGGGATAGCTTCTCAGAGAAACTTTCAAGAGCACTGCAGTGGAATTCTTTCACTGAGAGACTTCTCTGCAGAGGACTACCTGAGGCCAGACTTGGGGTTTTTGTTTATTGTGACCGTTTGGTTATTATTGACAACAAATCCAAGAAATTATCCTGATGGACTAAACCCTTAGAGAACTTTTTCTTGGGTTCAGTGGTATCCTGATTCAGCCTGGGAGCAGGGAATCATAAGGTATGTGCTATCAATGGCCCTTCAAGGAAATTATTACTAAACCCTAGGAGAATTGTTTTTTTCTCAAAGTAGGCTCCTGGTTCAAGCAATAAGGGACCTGAAAACAGGGACACTTCTCATCCAAGAAAGGATTCTGCCCAGTTGAAAAGAGGTCCCACAGGTCTTCCTAATTGGTTTCTACAAGACCTACATTGGAATGCCACTGACATCAATGATTACACCAGGTTATATCAGGTGAGAATCCTTAATTAGAGGCATGGAAACATGTGCCATCTGTCCAGAAAAGTAGAGCAAATTCTAAACTATTCTGGCTTCTGTACAAGCTGTGATGCACGTTAATGTTTCTATTACCAAAAGAAGGGCCATATTGCCCGAGACTATAGAAAGAAAAGATGGGACCTTAGAAAAAGAAAAAAAAGGATATTGAAGATCCCTAACTTATTGAATTTTGTAGCAGAATTTGACCTCTGTCACTTTTAAAGGTGCCACCTTAGTCAACTAGGTAGATAATTTACTTCTAGATGCTGAGATATGTCAGAATGACAGTTGTCATCTAATGTTAGAGCTTTATCCACAAAGGCCATAAAGTCAGTAAGAAGTGCCTTCCACAAGTGTAGCACTGAAGTTTACTTTGGTTGCTGGGTTTCATTTCCTCTAAACATATTCAAGTCATCAAGAGATGCTCTCAGCCCACCACTAAGTAGCAGCTGGCTGCACACCATCCCCAGAGAGGCTGGATACTAGATTCAAAAGATTCCTTCATTTGCTGTGATTCTCAATCTTCTTGTTTCTCTTAATAAAGACTGTTCCAGAACTTTTGCAGCTCGACCATCAACACTTCTCCACCCTTGTAGAACCCAAAAGGACTCTGCTATCAAAACCAACCCTGGACCTCCCAAATCACTTTATACCTAAGCAAAAGGAGGTCTAAAAGAATGTCTAACCCAGACATTCAGGCTTGCCCTACACTCAGAAATTTATATTCTGCTCAACTTGATTCTGAGGCTACTGGAATCCCTCCTTGCTTACAGGCTGTAGTTGACGCTACCCTTTAAATACAGAAGGATTGTGATTTAGTTTTGGGTTCCTCTTTAATATTGCAATGTCCACATAAAGTTGAGCCCTCTTGCTTTGCCATTGAACTCAGGCCTTTTTGCTTCAGATATTTGGCAAATATGACATGACTTTGCTTGGTAAAGAATATATCACTCTTAAACACTGTTCTATTCTCAAACCTGCCAAAATGCTCCAATCTGCCAAACTCTGGGTAGGCACTCCACGACTGTGTCTTAGTAGTAGACATGGCAGAAAAAACTCTCCAATGACCCCACAGACATACTTTTGCAAAATCTTGATTCTATTTTATGTACTGATGGATCTACTTTTGTGCTCGCTACGCAGGCACTGCTGTGGTTTCTGACCTCTTCTCTGCCTAGGTGGCTTCACTGCACCTTAATCTCAGCACCTAAGCTGCTGAGCTTGGGACACTTACCCAGGTATGTCATCTGGCCAACAATAATAGCACCACAGGGGGGCGGAGCCAAGATGGCAGAGTGAAAGCAACGACTCACCTAAGCTCCTGGACAAACTCCTCTGGATATCTCTGAAAGGAGAATCTGACCAGACTTTGGAGGTGTAGAATCCAGTGGGTGACAGACTTTGACAGATTCGGAGCCCAGGTTGGACTGGAAGGTCCACGGGAAGGATCTGTTCCGTGGGGGTAAGCCCCCAGCGCACAGCCCAGCGCAGTCAGCGCAGCAGGGTGGAAGGGACCTGAGAAGCCCGAGAGTGGCGGGCGAAACCAGCGGAGCAGGAGACAGGCCAAACCGAGCCAGTGAGAGCCGCTGAGCGCCAGATATCAGCGGAGCAGCCCTTGAAACCTTCAGCCTGAAGACTAAACTTCGGTAAGTCACCTACTTGAACTTCCAGGAGCTAGGATGGCAGAGTGATCAGTAAATGCTCTCTCCTCCCCCCTGATGACCGTGAAAGAACCATAAAATATTTCCCCAGAAAAATCCTGGATCAGCGGAAACAGCAGAAGGGGGCAAATAGTCTCATAACACCAGAGGCTAGAAAAATAGCAAAGGGGGATTCTTCCTACTGTGGCGGAGGCGATTCGGAAGGACAGACGACCCAGGGCAGAGAAAATTCGCACTGAGACCCAGGCAAACCTCAGAGCCGGGAGACAAGCCCCAGGAGGGGCGGGAACATGCATTAGCTTCTAGGCAGGCCCCAGCCCTCCAGGGGAAAAGGGAAGACAATAGGGAAGCTGGGATCACCATCCCCTGACTTGCCTTTGCCTCAGGTCACCTGAGGAGATCTCCTGAGACCAGACCACCCCTCCCACACACCTAACAAGCTAACCCCAGGGTTGATCTGGGAAACAAAAAACAAAAACCTGCTTTTAGCTTCTACACACATCAGCTCACCCCAAAGTTCTGTACCTTCTGACTGAAAGAACCAGAAGCTACAACACTCAGCCAATATCATGAATCCGAATAAGCAGACGAAAAGTGAAAAAACCATAGAATCTTTCTATGGGGATAAGGACCAAAACACAAACACCAAAGAGGTCAGAGCTGAGACTGTACTTCCATCTGAAACCTCAGATGGGACTATGAATTTCTCGCAAGCACAACTAGATTACCTGGACCATCTGAAGAAGGATATAAAAGAAAAACTGGCCAGTGATTTTAAAATTATAAAAAAAGAATTCACTGATGAGAACATCACTCTGAAAAGGAAAACTGAACAAATGGAAAAGGAAGTTAAAAATTAACTGGAGAGAATAATTCCCTAAAAGAAAGAGTTAATCAAACGGAAAAGGAAACCCAAAACCTAATTGGGAAAATTGATCAGATGGAAAAGGAAACAAAAAACCTAACTGGGAAAATTGGTCGAATGGAAAAAGAAGTACAAAAATTAAATGGAGAAAATAGCTCCTTAAAGGGAAAAATTGGTCAGATGGAAAAGGAGATACAAAAGCTAACTGAAGGAAACAATACGATGAAGATTAGAATTGGGCAAGTAGAAACTAATGACTCAATGAGGCAACCAGAATCAGTCAAACAAAATCTAAAGAATGAAAAGATAGAAGAAAATGTAAAATATTTAATTGGAAAAACAACTGACCTGGAAAATAGATCCAGGAGAGAAAATTTAAGAATTATTGGCCTGCCAGAAACCCATGATGAAGAAAAGAATCTGGACAATATCTTCCAGGAAATCATCAAGGAAAACTGCCCAGAAGTACTAGACTCAGAGGGCAAAGTGGTCATCGAAAGAATCCACTGTTCCCCTCCCGAAAGGGATCCCAAACTCAAAACCCCAAGAAATATTGTTGCCAAATTCCAGAGCTATCAAGTGAAGGAGAAAATAGTACAAGCAGCTAGAAAGAAACAATTCAAATATCAAGGACACACAGTCAGGATCACACAGGACCTTGCAGCTTCTACATTAAAAGATCAAAAGAATTGGAACCCAATATTCCATAAGGCAAAGGAGTTGGGACTTCAACCAAGGATCAACTACCCAGCAAAGTTCAGCATAACATTTCAGGCAAGGAGAAAGTCATTAAACGAAATAAGGGATTTCCAGAGCTTCCTGACCAAAACACCAGAACTCAATAGACAATTTGATCTTCAAATGCAGGTCTCCAGAGAATCATAAAAAGGTAAACAGAGGGGAAAAAACAAAAACAAAAACTTGCTACTCAATTAGGGCAAACTGTTTACCTCCCTATAAGGGAAGATGATACCTGTTAATCTTGAGAACTGTGCAGCTATTATGATAAAAGGGATATATGTAGAGGGAACAGGCATAAAGTAAATGATGTCACGTCAAAAATATGATTTAAGTATGAGAAGGGATTGTAATAGGAGGTGTGAAAAGGGGGAAGCAGAAAATGACAAATTATATCACAGGAAGAAGTACAAAACTATAGTAGAGGGAAGGAGGGGACGGAGATGAGCATTGTTTGAGAGGTACTCTCATCTGATTTGTTCAAAGGAAGGAACAATAATCTTAAGTAGATAATGCTAACTAGCTCTATAGGTAGTAGGAGGGGAAGGGGGAAGAAAGGGGAGGGTGGCTAAAAGGGAGGAAAGAAGCAATAAGAGTAAAGGTAATAAAAGGGAGGGGGGCTAAAAGAAGGAGGGGAAGGCTGCAGGAGGAGGGGGAGAAAAGTGAATACTATTGAGGAGGGGAAGGGAGACGGGAGAGCTAAAAGCACAAATGGTGGGAAAGAGGATGGAGGGAAATACACAGATTGTAATCATAACTGTGAATGTGAATGGAATGAACTCTCCCATAAAACAGAGACGGATAGCAAAATGGATTAAAAGCCATAATCCAATAATATGCTGCTTACAAGAAACACATTTGAAACGGGGGGATACACATAGGATAAAGGTCAAAGGATGGAGCAGAATATATTGTGCTTCAGCTCATGTAAGAAAGGCAGGAGTAGCAATCATTATCTCAGACAAAGCAAAAGCAGAAATAGATCTAATCAAAAGGGATAAGGATGGAAACTATATCATGCTAAAAGGCACCATAGACAATGAAGCAATATCATTACTAAACATGTATGCTCCAAGTGGTATAGCATCCAGATTCTTAGAGGAGAGGTTGGGGGAGTTGAAGGAAGAAATTGATAGCAAAACTATACTAGTGGGGGACCTCAACCTCCCCCTCTCTGAATTCGATAAATTCAACCTCAAAATAAACAAGAAAGAGGTTAAGGAGGTAAATAAAACTCTGGATAAGGTAGATATGATAGATCTTTGGAGAAAATTAAATGGGAATAGCGGTACATGGAACATTTACAAAAATTGACCATGTACTAGGACATAAAAATCTCACAATCCAGTGCAGAAAGGTAGAGATAATCAATGCATCCTTTTCAGATCATAATGCATTAAAAATTACATGTAATAAAAGGCCATGGAAAGAGAAACCAAAAATCAATTGCAAACTAAATAATCTAATTCTAAAGAAGGGTTGGGTTAAAGAAGAAATCATAGAAACAATCAACAATTTCATTCAGGAGAATGACAATAGTGAGACAACATACCAAAACTTATGGGATACTGCTAAAGCAGTTATTAGGGGAAGTTTTATATCTTTGAATGCTTACATAAATAAAATAGAGAAAGAGGAGATCAATGACTTAGGCTTGCAATTGAAAAAGCTAGAAAAAAACAAATGGAAAATCCCCAAGTAAATACCAAATTAGAAATACTGAAAACCAAAGGAGAGATTAATAAAATTGAAATTAAGAAAAGTATTGAATTAATAAATAAAACCAATAGTTGGTTTTATGAAAAAACTAATAAAATTGATAAACCTTTGGTCAATCTGATTTAAAAAAGGAAAGAAAAAAATCAAATTACTAATATTTAAAATGAAAGGGGTGAACTCACCTCCAAAGAGGAGGAAATTAAAACAATAATTAGAAACTACTTTGCCCAACTTTATGCCCACAAATTCGATAATCTAAATGAGATGGATGAATATTTTAAAAAATACAAATTGCCCAGATTAACAGAAGAGGAAGTTGAATACTTAAACAACCCCATCTCAGAAAAAGAAATTGAACAAGCCATCAATGAACTCCTTAGGAAAAAATCTCCAGGGCCACATGGATTCACAAGTGAATTCTATCAAACATTTAAAGAACAGTTAATTCTAATACTACATACACTATTCTTGAAAATTGGGGAAGAAGGAGTCCTCCCAAATTCTTTCTATGATACAAATATGGTTTTGATACCTACACAAGGAAGAGACAAAACAGAAAAGAAAATTATAGACCAATTTCCCTAATGAATATAGATGCAAAAATTTTAAATAAGATTTTAGCAAAACAAATACAGCATCTTATCAGGAGATTAATACATTATGATCAGGTAGGATTCATACCAGGACTACAGGGCTGGTTCAATATTAGGAAAACTATTAGCATTATTGATCACATCAACAACAAAGCTAACAAAAACCACATGATTATCTCAATAGATGCAGAAAAAGCTTTTGACAAAATACAACACCCATTCCTACTAAAAACACTGGAGAATGTAGGAATAAAGGGAACTTTCCATAAAATAATAAGCAGTATCTATCTAAAACCTTCAGCAAGCATTATATGCAATGGGGATAAGCTAGATGCATTCCCAATAAGATCAGGGGTGCAACAAGTTTGTCCATTATCACCCCTATTATTCCATATGGTACTAGAAATGTTAGCTGTAGCAATTAGACAAGATAAAGATATACAAGGAATAAGAATAGCCAAAGAAGAAACTAAGTTATCACTCTTTGCAGATGATATGATGATTTACCTAGAGAATCCCAGAGATTCAAGTAAAAAATTACTTGAATTAATAAACAACTTTGGCAAAGTTGCAGGTTACAAAATAAACCCACACAAATCTTCTGCGTTCCTATATATTAGCAACAAAGTCCAACAGCAAGAGATAGAAAGAGAAATCCCATTTAAAGCTAGGGTAGACAGTATAAAATACTTAGGAGTCTACCTGCCAAAACAAACCCAGGGATTATATGAACACAATTACAAGACACTTTTTGCACAAATAAAGTCAGGTTTAAGTAAGTGGAAAAACATTAGTTGCTCATGGGTAGGCCGGGCTAATATAATAAAAATGACAATTCTACCTAAATTAATATACTTATTTAGTGCCATACCAATTAAACTATCAGACAATTACTTTCTAGAGCTGGATAAAATAATATCAAAATTCATTTAGAAAAACAAAAGGTCCAGAATATCAAAGGGACTAATGAAAAGAAATGCTTGGGAAGGTGGCCTAACGCCACCAGACCTCAAACTGTACTATAAAGCAGCAATTATCAAAACCACTTGGTATTAGCTAAGAAACAGAGAGGTAGACTTGGAATAGACTTGGCACTCAAGATGCAGTAGGCAAGGAATATAGCAACCTTCTGTTTGATAAACCCAAGGACCCCAGCTTCTGGGATAAGAACTCATTGTTTGACAAAAATTGCTGGGAAAACTGGATAACAGTGTGGCGGAAATTAGGCATAGACCCATTCCTGACACCGTACACAAGAATAAAGTCCAAATGGGTACATGATTTAGGTATAAAGATTGATACCATGAATAAACTGGAGAAGCAAGGAATAGTGTATTTATCAGATCTGTGGAGAAGGGAAGAATTCTTTACTAAAGGAGAGATAGAAAGCATTATGAAATGCAAAATGGATAACTTTGATTACATTAAACTGAGAAGTTTTTGCACAACCAAACCCAATGTAACCAAAATCCGGAGGGATGTAGTAAATTGGGAAAGAATTTTTACAGCTAAGCTCGGGGATAAAGGCCTCATTTCTAGAATATATAGAGAACTGACCCAAATGTATAATCATACAAGTCATTCCCCAATTGATAAATGGTCAAAGGATATGAACAGGCAATTTTCAGAGAAAGAAATTAAAGCTATCTATAATCATATGAAAAAATGCTCTATATCACTATTGATTAGAGAGATGCAAATCAAAACAACTCTGAGGTACCACATCACACCTATAAGATTGGCAATCATGACAGAACAAGAAAATGATAAATGCTGGAGAGGATGTGGGAGAGTTGGAACACTAATTCATTGTTGGTGAAGCTGCAAGCGCATCCAACCATTCTGGAGAGCAATTTGGAACTATGCCCAAAGGGCTACAAAAATGTGCATACCCTTTGACCCAGCAATATCGCTACTAGGACTATATCCCCAAGAGATCATAAAAATGGGAAAGGGTCCCACATGTACAAAAATATTTATAGCAGCACTCTATGTAGTTGCCAAAAACTGGAAGTCAAGGGGATGTCCATCAATTGGGGAATGGCTGAATAAATTATGGTATATGAATGTAATGGAGTGCTATTGTGCCATAAGAAATGATGAACAAGAAGACTTCAGAGAGGCCTGGAAGGACTTATATGACCTGATGCTGAGTGAAAGGAGCAGAACCAGGAGAACTTTGTGCACAGCAACGACCACAGTGTGAATTTTTTCTGGTAGACTTGGATTTTTGTAATAACGCAAAAACTTCTTATAAAAAAAAAATCCCAAAGGTGGTTCTCAAGGCAAAATGCCTTCCACACACAGAGAAAGAAATATGGAAGTCACTCACAAAATGTAGCAGATCATGTTTGTGTATGTGTATGTGTTTGTGTATCATGTTCTGATTTGTTATACGATTTCTTTCATTTATTTTAGTCTGACTACATAGCATGGCTATAGTGAAAATATACTCAATAGGAAAGTATATGTAGAATCTATACAGAATTGTATGCAGTCGTGGGGAGGAAGGGGGGTAGTCGGGGGTAGGTGGGGAGTGATAAAATCTCAATTGTATGGCAGTGATTGTTAAACATTAAAAAATAAAAATAAAAAAAAATAAAAGCACCACAATTTACACTGATTCAAAGTATGTACTTGTTATGTGTTGTGCTCTTGGAATGCTTTAGCCGCAGGACATTTTTTAGATTTCTGCTGTTAAGGTCATTGAACATGAGGAATTTATCAACGATCTCTTATCTCAAGACATACCTCTGTTGCTTCTTATATACAGGAACTACAAAGCAGGCTGCATGAACTCCACAAAATGAGAGCAATGGTACGGAGTGCACCATTGATTTTTTCAGTACATGATTTTCACCCAGGAATTTCCAACAGACCAATGGGACTCAGCCTTTTTGGGAAGGAATATTCCAGGTGTTGCTGATCACTCCAACAACAACCAAGCTTTAGGGAAAGGACTCCTGGAAACACTGTTCCCACATGAAGCCCGACCCCCGTACTAAACACTAAGCATCAATCATGACATTGTGTCACCCTGCTTTACTCTCTGGCCCTGTACTATGCACATTTCTTTGTCCAATGCTTAAGTAATATATATGTGAACAATCTAACAGCAGGTGTGCCATCATATGTGGTTATGTTATTTTATACAATGTCTCTAGGCAGAACCCTATCAGCAGCTCTACTGAGCATAGTTTTCCAAAACAACATCAGCATTTTGCTAACCTCACTTACAACTTGACCTGTACTTTCAATAATAACTCTACTAAAAATATTGATCATCCTGACTCCTCTTTTGGCTTAATTATGCCAATACTACTTTTCATTTAAAAAAACAAGCTTTCTCATCTGTCTCTCCTAATAGGTAAGGAAACTGTGATGTATAGCATACTTAGTTCTGTTAAGTCTCTGTTTACGGTCACACCATAGGATTGGTTTGGTGGAGGTCCAACAGAAATTTGCGTGCCTGGTAGCACACACATCAAACTAGGGACACTGACTTAAGGAACCCAGTAAATAAATAGGGAAATAACGTTGATTTCTTTTGGTCCTTCTTTGCTTTCTTTGAAGTTACTACTCTAGAAAAAAAGAAAAAAACACCTGAAAATCTTTCCCCTGAGAACCGAAAACTTGCTCAGGACACAGTGAGTCTACTTCCTTCTTACTAATTAAGGTAGACTTTTTAACCCAATTGCCCTTACAAAACCACATGGCCCTATATCTCCCTACAGCCTCTTAGAGAAGGGTCTGCAACTATGATCGATCTTGTTTTTCTTATATCAATAAAAGAGGGAAAACAATTACCAGGCTTCACAAAATTCAGCAAGTTATAGCAGAAACACAATCACCCATTCCAAGTGACCCCTGGTGGAATCCTTATTCTCTGTTCCCTTAGCTACAGGAAAATGACCTATTAGCCACTCTTGGTAAACAGGACCTCATTGCATTATAATCCTGTTTAGACTTTGCATTAGTTGCTGTAGTAAGACTGTTCAAACCTTGCACCAAAAAGGCTTTATGTTACTGTGCACTGGTGATGTTAACTGTACTAAAAATCTTAGAAATTTAGCTTTCAGATGAGTGATCCATGGAAGACAAGTCTTCCATTGATCAAAGGGGAAATGAGAAATCAAGAAATTCAGATTTATTTTATTTGCATTCTATTGATTTTATTTTTAATCAATTTCATTCTGTGTCCAACAATAATTGCAAAACAATACAGCACATGCTTTTTTTCCTTTTTTCTTTATTTGTATTTTAGTTTTAAACATTCATTTCCACAAGATTTTGAGTTCCTGAATTTTCTCCCCATGTTTCCCCTCCCCCTCTCAAGACTCCCTTCTGTTATCCCCAACTTCTCACTTTTCTTGTAGGGTAAGATAGATTTCTGTACCCCATTACCTGTGTTTCTTATTTCCCAGTGGCATGTAAAAACAATTCTCTACATTCATTCCTGAAACTTTGAGTTCCAACTTCTCTCCCTTCCTCCTTCCCCACCCATCCCTGCTGAGAAGGCAAGCAATTCAATATAGGCTGTGCGTATGTAGTTATGCAAAAGACTTTCATAATAATCATGTTGTGAAAGACTAACTATATTTCTCTCCATCCTATCCTACCCCCCATTTATTCTATTCTCCCTTTGACCTTGTCCCTCCCCAAAAGTGCTTACTTCTAATTATCCCCTACTCCCATTTGCCCTAACTTCTATCATCCCCCAACACCTCACTTATCGCCTTCTTCCCAACTTTCCTGTATTGTAAGATAGATTTTCATATTAAATTAATTGTGCATGCTATCCCCTCCTTAAGGCAAATATGACGAAAGAAAGCATGACTTTTCCCCTCTCACCTTCTCCCTCTTCCTCTCCATTGAAAAAGCTTTACCTTGCCTGTTTTAGGAGAGATAATTCGCCCCATTCCATTTCTCCCTTTCTCCTCCCAATCACTCCTTCATTTTACTGTTTTTAAATATCATCCCTTCCTATTCAACTCACCCTGTGCCCTCTGTCTATAAGTATATAATCCTTCCAACTACCCAGATACTGAGAAAAGTTTCAAGAGTTACAAATATTATGTTTCCATGTAGGAATGCAAACAGTTCAACTTAGTAAGTCCTTTATGATTTCTCTTTCCAGTTTATATTTTCATGCTTCTCTTGAATTCTTGTGTTTGAAAGTCAAGTTTTCTATTCTGCTCTGGTCTTTTTGTCAAAAATGCTTGAAAGTCCTCTATTTCATTGAATGACCATTTTTTCCCCTGATGTATTATACTCAGCTTTGCTGGGTAGGTGATTCTTGGTTTTAATCCTAGTTCCTTTAACTTCTGGAATATCATATTCCAAGGCTTTCAATCCCTTAAATGTGGAAGTTACTAAATCTTATATTATCCTGACTGTTTCCACAATACTCAAATTTTTTTTCTTTCTGGATACTTGCAATATTTTCTTCTTGACCTGGGAACTCTGGATTTTGGCTACAACATTCCTAGGAGTTTTTCTTTTTGAATGTCTTTCAGGACATTAGTGGATTCTTTCAGTATTCATTTTACCCTCTGGTTCTAGGATATCAGGGCAGTTTTCCTTGATAATTTTATGAAAGGTGATGTCTAGGCTCTTTTTTCATCATGACTTTCAGGTAACCCCATAAGTTTTAAATTGTCTCTCCTGGATCTATTTTCCAGGTCAGGTGTTTTTACCAATGAGATATTTCACATTGTCTTCTACTTTTTCATTCTTTTTGTTTTGTTTTGTAATTTCTTGGTTTCTCATAAAGTCATTACCTTCCATCTGCTCCATTCTAATTTTTAAATAACTATTTTCTTCTGTGAGCTTTTGAACCTCCTTTGCCATTTGGCTAATTCTGCTTTTTTGAAGTATTCTTCTCCTCATTGGCTTTTTGAACCTCTTTTCCCATTTGGGTTAATCTATTTTTAAAAGTGTTATTTTCTTAAACATTTTTTTAAGTCTCCTTTAGTAAGCTGTTGACTCTTTTCATGATTTTCTTGTATCACTCTCATTTTTTCTCCCAATTTTTCCTCCATCTCTCTTACTTGATTTTCAAAATCTTGTTTGAGCTCTTCCATGACCTGAGACCACTGCACAGTTTTTTGGATGTTTTGGGTACAGAAGCCTTGACTTTTATGTCTCTCTCTGATGGTATGCCTTGTTTTTCCTCATCTGAAAGGATGGAGGAAAATACCTGTTCACCAAGAATGTAACCTTCTACAGTGTTATTTTTTTTCCCTTTTGGGGGCATTTTCCCAGCCAATTACTAGACTTTTGAGTCCTTTGTCAAGTGGAGGGTATACTTTAGGGACCTGTAAGTTCTCAGTTCCTCCAAGGTGGCACAATCAAGGGAGAGGAGTTTGCTCCTGTCCTATACTGCACTCTCTCCTGGGAGCAATCACAAACTTTTCTGTCCAGGACCTCCAAGTAGTATTCCCTCTCTAGAGCTTCCACCAGCTCCCCCATGCCAGTGCTCCTCCTCACTCCTGGATTGCCACTCAGGGCTGAGATCCAGATCAACCACTTGATTCTCCCAGGGTCTTTAGACCCAGAATTCCAAATAGGGACACTGCTGCTGTAACTTCTGCCACCCTAGGGCAGGACTCTGTTCCCTTCTCACCCAGGTGAAAGAAGTTTCTCACTAATGTCTGAAGCTGTCTTTGGAGTCTGTGGGCTGAGTAATGTGGGAACTGAAGCTGCTACCCATGATTCCACACCCAGAGGCCTGCTCCAGTTCTGTCCTTGGTGGCCAGTGTTGGCCTGCGCTCTGCTCCAAGCCTACTGTGATGGACCTTTCCTGTTGGTCTTCCAGGCTGCCTTGGGCTAGAAATCTCTTTTACTCTGTTGCTCTAGAATTTGTTTAGAGTCATTTTTTACAGGTATTTTATGGGCTTTGAGGGGAGAGCTTCTGCAGATCAGTCCTTTTACTCCTCCATCTTGACTGTCCCTCAGTGTAGCACATGCTTAACAAATAGCTAACATTTATATAATGTGTATTTTGGGCCAGGCATTATACTTTACAAATATTATCTCATTTCATCCCTGACAACAACCCTGGTATGTAGCTGGTATTATAATCTTCAATTTACAGGTGAAGAAGCCAAGACAAACAGAGGTTATATGAGTTGCTATGTTGCTATGGGCTATGCAACTGGTGAGTGTTTGAGGCTGGATTTGAAGCCTGGCTTTTCTGATTCCAAATCAAGACTCTATCCACTTTTCCACATAGTTGCACAAGTAAGATGTAAGACACAGATATGAAATACTACCACAAAGGATGTAAGAGAACAAAAATATCATACACACATACATGCATGCACATATATGTATGTGTGTACATATGTATACATATATGTACACACACATGCACACTGTGTTCTTGAATAGACACCTACTAGCTGTGTCACAGCTAGTGAGGATCCAATGAGTTAACATGTAAGTCTTAAACCACTAGAGATATCCTAGCTATCATCATCCATCATCTTAGACCCCTTTGGCAATTTGGTAAAACCTATGAGCCTCTTCTCAGAAGAATGTTTTTTTAATGCATAGGCCTACAATAAAAACAAATTATAAACGTATACAGTTATTTCAAAACAACAACAACCAAGTTCAGAGACACTAGGTCAAGAAACACTGCTTCAGTAGGAGACTCCTGGGCCTCCAATGGTTTTTGATGCCTTTCTAATCATACCAAAGTCTTTGTCCCTCCCCTAGTCTGTGACTCCCAGTGCACAGCCTGGCCTGATTTTTCTCTCCTCCCTTCATCTTTTTCTCCCAATAGGTGGACAGAATCAGAGTTTGCTGCTCCTTGTAGGAAGAAGGCTACAAAGTTGGGGATATGAATAAGGCTGCTCAGCAGCACTGCCTTAGGGAACTTCGAAAGCATACCCTGAGTCTCAGGTCTACCAGATTATTTTGTTCACTGCTACAGATCTATGGATGTGGTTAAGGCAAGATTTGCTGGATGGGAATAATAAATATAGAAATTCTATGATGAATTCATGTGGATTTCACCTTTTCTTGTGCTTCTCTCTCACTAACTTATGAATTTAGTTTTTTATTACTTTAAATGGTGTGCACAATTCCATTCTCTTGGTGGTTAGGATTTGGAAATATTTACAGTTGGCAACTTCTCAGCCATCTTACAGGTCCAGTGCTCCCTCCACCGTGGCCTTTTTCTTAGATGTTTTTCTACAATTCAGAAACTTTGCCTAATAACAATTTATGCTTCAGTGAGTTCTTTTTTCTTAGCAACAGCACATCTTTTTACTATCTATGTTCTAGCAATCAATAATTCTCTCCATCCCTAAGTAAAAAACACCAGGCTAGTGATTAATGCCTTTTTCCTTTTATCAAGATTCAATGGCAAATGTGTCTTCTGCATTTAAAACCCTAAATATTTCTCTATTTTAGGGGGGGTTAGGAAAGATGAGACTGTAAATATATATCTTGTGAGAAACTTATGACTAATATGATGTAACACTACATTAACTTTCAGTCAGGAATAGCTGAGTTTGAATCTTTCCCCACCTACCAAAAGTCTGAAGTAGGGATGAGGTCATGAGTAAATCATTTCAACCTGCTAGGTTAGGTCTTTGTTATAAAAACGAGAATAATTATACCTATAGATGTCACCTCATGGTGTTATTGTAAAGTTAAATAAAGAATGCATGTGAAGTACTTGTCATACTCTAAAGCTCATATAAATGTCTGGTATTATTGCTACTCCATTCCCATTTCCTTTGATCTCTGTCACAATATCAGCTCAGTCTATGATTATATTAATTGAAGAGAATGAAAAGTCATAATTTGTGCACTGCAGAGTAAAGTACTTCAAGAAGTACTGTTCCTTTCAATCCTGGTACAATCTTCCAGATAAATCCATCCTCTTATCATAAACTTGTATCAATTTCCTTTCTTACTTGAATTTTAATTACTGAAAAACATCTTGATTTTCTTCCCATTGAAAGTATGATCAGAATCTCCTCCCAACTTCCCATTTTCTCCCAGGGCAAGAGTGGGGAATCTGTAGTCTTGAAGCCACATGTGGCGCTCTACATCCTCAAGCATAGTCTTTTGACTGAATCCAGTACACAGAGCTAAGTTTCATTAGCTACTCTCAGCTGACCTTAGGTAAGCTTCTTAACTTCTCTGGCCATCAATTATTCAGTTATAATAATAAAGGCTGACGTTTACATAGTGTTTTAGGTTTTTTTGTTGTTCAGTCATTTCAGTCATGTCCTATTTTCTGGGACCCCATTTGACTTTTTCTTGGCTAAGATACTGAAGTGGTTTGGCATTTTCTTCTCCAGCTCATCTTACAGATGAGAAACTGAGACAAAGAGTGTTAAGCGACTTGGCCAGGGTACTTTAAAATTAGTGGAGCAATTTATATTCATTATCTCATTTTGATTCTAACAATTCTGAAAGAAAAACAGGGGAAGGTATTTTGTCCTCATTTCATGGAGGAAGAACCAACCACTTTTTAAAATAATTCCTATGTGCCAGTTATTATATTATGGTAGTGCTAAAGATGCAAAGAAAGACAAAAATAATCCCTGGACTCATAAAGTTTACATTCTGTTGAGGAGACAACATGCAAAAATTAGGACAAATGTGATATTTCAAAGGAAATATACAAACCCCATGTGCTATAAGTTTGGGGGGAAAAACCATCTCGTTAGAAATAGTAGCCTTGGAGGTCAAAGAAGTGTAAATAGCAAGGTTCTATCTCAGACCAATTCCATCTCAAAGGGAGGCGTCAGGTGTTTTAGACTTTTGGTCCAACGTAGATATTCAGAAACACTGACAAGATTCACCATAGGAAAGAGAAATACTAGTAACCACAACCTAACTGACCTTGGACTTCAAACAACACCCAGGTGACTTCAAAATTATAATATTCTCTCCTGCTCTCCCTCACCTTCAAATCACATGAAAGTCTTTCCTTATTACTTATCTTGCCAAATAAAGAGGGGCTAAGCAGCCTTATAAGATAGGCTACTTTTGTGATTACTCTAAAACTATGTGAAACCCTATGTAAGACTGTATCTCCTGCTGTTCTGCAGAGTAACAAGCCACCTGGCAACTGCCAACAACTGGTGCTGATTAAACTCCATCTTCTAGCCTTGCTTCTTGATTTATTGACTTCTAGTCAAATGGAATTGCGTGGGAGGAATTACTCTCTAGAAATATCTTAGGCTCCCTGGGCTGAGAAATTCCCCAACAACGTATACAGCACAAATGGAAACTAATCTCAAAGGAAAGGCACTAGCCATATGGGGTAGAGTTGGGGAATAGAAAAAGGCCTTTTGAAAAACTTGGTATCTGAGTTCAATCTTGAAGGAAGCCAGGGAAAAAGTCGGGAGACATATTTGAAGAGAGAGGCCATTTCAGAAACAATGGTACTGACTCAGAAGAGAAAGTATCCTATAAAAAAAAAGTAGCAAAAAGGTCAGTATGGCTGGATGTTAGAACATGGGGACAAGCAAAGAAGAAGAATGTGATGGTTAGACAAGTAAAGATTTTGCCAGCATGAAAAATTAAATTAAAATTAAGCTAAAATATGTTGGAGGCAGAATCTTAATGAACATCAAGGCAGATCTTTATGAACATCAAATTCATCATCCTTATCACTACATCATACTGTCCCTTTTACGAAATGAAGGATTTCTACTGTATTTAGACCTCTTATGATCCTTCTAGGTTTAATATCCACAATCGTAGTGTCTTCCCTTCTCTTCCTCTATTTCTCTGTCTCTGTGTATATACGATAGTAATAGCTAGACATTTATTTAGGGCTTTAAGATTTATAAAATGCTTTATAAATATTATCTAATACATGTGTGTACACATAAATAATTGGATATATGCAGATAAATCAGTGTAACTCATTTTATTTTTTATTTTATTTTTTTAACTTATTCTCACTTCAAGAAAAGGCAGATGAGGGATGAATATCTGCCTTAGTCCAAGGAGTACAACTGTGAAGGGGGAACAGGAAGGCTTTTATTGGGCACCAGAATGGAAAGAGGAATTCTTTTTGAAAGTCTATGAAGGGGAGAAAAGGGAAAAATTTGAGATAGAGTAGCCTTTCTCAGGATATGGCCAATAGTAAGATGATGGTAAAAATAACAGAAATTGGTAATTCTTAGAAAAAAATGACTTCTATAAGCTCCAGATTGAGAGTGTTAATAGTTAAATCACTCAACTCTCAAGATTGTGTGAAAACCTTTGTAAATTTCATAGTATTCTATAAGTATTAATTCTATTTCTGGACAGAAGTATGTGAACTGGTTGATGTGATGCTTTGGGATCTGATTCATAGTGATACAACCCAACTTTTTCCTTAATAATTTTTTAGCCATTCCTTTGAAATCTTATACTACATTAAAAGACAGCAAGAGTCCAGAATTAGTGGAATTATAGGTGGCTTAGTGCATAGCACACGAGGCCTGAAATCAGGAAGACTTGAGTTTAAATCTGACTTCAGATACTACCTGACTCTGGATAAGCCACTGAACTTCTGTTTGCCTCAGTTTTCTCAGGTATAAAATGGTAATAATAATCACACCTTCCTCTCAGGGTTGCTGTGAAGATCAAATGAGATAGTATGTTTCAAATACTAAATATATTAGAATTACATTGATTAGCTGCATTGTATTGAGGGAAGAATGAACTGGATAGCCCCTCAAAGATCGATGTCATTCCCCGCCCCCCCCCACACCTCTCAATATTTCTTTTAGGACTAAAAATGCCCACTTCTCCCAACTTTGCTTCACATGGCTCACAAACCTGCTTGCACTCTTCAGGCACTTCTAAAAATGTGGTGGATAAAACTGAGCACAATGCTACCAAAGAAAGATAAAATTATTAAATCCTGTGATATGAGCTCTTTTTTTTTTTCCCATTGTGAAATCATGGCTCTCTCATGAAGAAACTTCAATATAAATCACCAACTATTCAGAAATTTATAGTTACAAAATTTTGATCAGGGCCCTGAGAGATTAAATTATTTGTCCAGGGCTACAATGTGTCAGAGGCAGGACTTAATCTTGGGTCTTCTTGACTCTGCAGCTGGCTCTTCATCCATTCTTCTTCCTAGATTTTACCTCTCTAGTTATCTCCCTTCTATAAAATGAAGATAGTGACTTTTTAAATAGCGCATTATGTTCGTATGTATGCATGTATGTATATGTGAAGGGTGGTTAGTGACATTTCTGAAACCTTTTCATTACTTAATAAATGTTTGCTAAATTGAATTGACTAAGCTGATGGAGTTCAATCCATATGATCACTAGCTGAAATAACTGGTAATTTATCCTAGAGAAGAGAAAACTAATGGGGGACAACATAACCATTTTCACATACTTAAAGGTTATTGCTGCTTTTTGCATTTCGTTCTCGAAAGAGGATCATGACATCAGGAAGATGAGTTTATGACTTGCAAGTGAATTGGGTGTAAGTGAGAGAGGGCTGTGCAAAGTCACCAGGCTCACTTTCTCCTCCTGGATGACTGGGAATAGCCCCAGGAACTGAAAGGAATTTTCAGAAAGAAAAATTAGGTTTGTTATTTCATTAATGAAAGTTCGGTCAAACAAAGCTGGCAAGGTTGCTTTAATCAAGTTTATGGAAGATTTTGAAGGCAACTCTAAGAAGGTTGTGTTTTATTTGTCAATTCTAAATGCAAAGTATTGTTAATAATCAATATCCCATTGCCTGATTCTATGATGCCATTATTAATATTGATAGTTGTGCTGACTCTGAGCAACAAAATATGCATTTCTTCCTTCCAGTAAATTAGATAGGTGAGTGGATACTCTCCTAGCAATAAAAACCTGATTTGTTGCTTGTAACAAACGTTGCTTCCACATGCAGCTCTCTTTCTCCTTACTTTTCTCCTTCCCCTTCTGCATGCCTCAGAAAAGAAAAGTAATTCTATAAGATATTACAAGATATAAAATAAAGGCTGTTGGTGATGGCTCATTTTTTCCCATCTGCACTGAATGTGCTAGTTTATTTTCTATTTGACTCTATTAATGTTGACATTCTCCTCTATTGAGGTCTCTCTTTCCTCTTTGAACGTGATTTATAGAGTTCCAATAAGCTTGTGCAATACTATTTACCTCCAGGAAAATATTCTGCTTTATTTTGTAAAAGATCTAGAACTGACATTTGCTGACATTTTCTCTTACTATTGAGAGTTTTGTATTTCCTTAAAAGAGTGAACCACAATAGTATGGAGTTTAATTTGTTTTGTGCACACTTCTCTATGCCTTGTGTAAAACCTTATTCAAAGATCTCACAGAATTGTCGAATCTCAGAGCTTAGGGAGACGTGAAAGGTCATCTGTCCAGCTTTTTCCCTGCCTGATGCAGAAGTATTGTTTACAATATCCTGACAAATAGCTCCACTTTGTTCTCCATCCAACAAAAGCATTACCCGGAAGCCATACCCACAAAGAGGCTAGTTGTCTGCCAGAATAGGTCCAGGAGCTGAGTGATTACAGTGTCAAAGTATATATACATACTTACATAAAAACGTATATTCAGACATGAACCTTTGATTTTCTCCTTAAGAAATGAAAAATCTGAACATTAGTGTCAACCTGTGATGACCAAAATAAACAAAAGACTGAGCTCATAAACCACATTCATGCACTGGATGCTGATCAAATAAATGGTGATAAGCCCTGAGTTGATTATACATTCTATGCATTACTTAATGTCTTAGAACTTTCTTTACTAAGTAACTACCTTACTCTATAGCAACCAGAAACAAGGTTGAGAATGAAGGGGTGGGTATTGTAATAAAAATTGTCCAGAGGTTCTTTGATTAGGTACTGCTATCAGTCACCAAATCAGTGATTCACATATAGTTATCTGCAGATTTTATTTACTCTCCAAGTACAGGCTCATCAGTATGGATGGATGTGGAGGAGCAGGGAGCAGAGAGACACTGTAATATCAGTTTCAGCAACCTTATGTAGAATGTGAATGATTACAATGGGATTTTATAGAAATCAAGAGAGAAAGATCAGGGCATACATCTCAGAAGGGGGAAGATAAGGTTTCTATATCGGAAATGTCAGAACACTATCTGGGGCTTGTTTCTCTTGCGTAGTTGGGGTAATGGAGGCAGTGTCCTCTTAATCATAGTGGTAGAAAGAACTTTGAGTCACAATTTTTCCCCATCATGTTCTTTCTCTTATCAGATTGTCAGCAAGTCTTAAGTTAAAATTCTCTTGCCCAAGTGGCTCTATACTCCTGAGCCAGGTAAATATGTTTTGTGGATTATTATGAACCTCTTCTTTATTTGATGTGGATGATAAAAAAGAGCTTTTACTTTTTTGCCATGAGAAGAATACAATGATTTCATCAGCTGACTTTTTTTCGTTATCAGGGACCAGTCAGTAATTAGCTCAAAAGCTACTTCTTTCAGGAATATTGATACATCATACCCTCTTTTATTTTTCCATTGCTTCATCCCAATATTCTTCCAACATTTTTGTCCTCAATTCACACTATTTTATTTTCCAATAAAAATGATAACATCTTAGAAATAAATCTAGAGTAAAAAGAATCTTGGAAATAAAAGGATCTCTTATTTCATTTACCTCATTATCTACAAAGAGAAATTGAGGCACATTTTGGGGGTTGGGAGTGACTCCTAAGTTACATAATAGATGAGAGCCAGAGGTAGAACATGAACTAAACTCTTCCGATTCCCTATTTAGGGAATCAGATCTGACTCACTTTCACTATATTGAGATAAGTCCATTTCTTTGAATTCTTGAGCTAAAAATTCCTTTCCCAGTCTCTGGTTTCTGTTCTGCTATCTAAATCCACAGAGAGGATACCTAATCTCCCAGTCCTAGAATGACTCATGACACTTGTGGACAATTACCATATTTCTTGCATCTCTTCTCCAGGCTCAATATCCCATATCCCTTCCACTGAAGGTTATGGGGTACAGTATTGCCAGCTAAGACACTCTCCTGGATGAGACACATTTTGCTAATGGTTTTGTCTACACTACTACAACTATACTATACCACAGCTTTTGTCCAATTGTCACTAATTTGTTTTGTAACAAAGACATTTGTTTCCATTTCTGTGTTAAGTGTATGCCTGGCTCTCCAAAAGTCTTCAGGGATAGAAATTGGATTTTCTGTTGTTTTTATCTCCTTCAACAGTACTTGGAAGAGGAGGAATAGGGCACAGTTTGTAAAATACTTTTCTAAGAACCATCCTGGGCTTTTAGGGATACAGGAATGTTGTCTATTTTTACAAATAAAAAAAGTCAGGGCTCAGAATATTTTCCATTAAAAGCTCATTAAGTGAGCCGTATGACTCATTTTTTAATGTCTGTTTTCCCTGAGACTGCATTTCTATGTCTTTGTTTAAGCTGTCCCTCAGGCTTAGAATATATTCAACCTTCTACATGAAACCTTTTCCGATCCTCCCACTCTCAATTCTCTATAACAATAGCAATAAGATAATTTATTTTGCATTCATTTGCATTTATTATATACATAAAGATGCTATTGCTCATCATTCGTTTTGGAAGAGGTGCCAATTAAATCATGATATTGGGGTCAGGGTACAGTGTGTTTGGCTATGGCTGACTAATTTAGTAGGAGTTCAGAAGGCTCTACCACAGGTTAGGTACAAGTAGTCTATTAGAACGTTTTGAAAGGAGATGTCTCTGGATTTGCATAGCTCACATGTAATTTGTGATACTGTGATTCTGCTTTGCTCACGAAGTACAGCGCTTTTTTGATACAGAAACAGTAAGTTGGGAGGTCCTGTGCCAACGTCTCTCATGTCTCACAATTGATACTAAAGTTCTTCAGAGAGACCTTGAGACAGTCCTTGTACTGCTTTTCCTGTGAGCACTTGCCTTGCGCCAGTTCTCCATATAATAATCTTTTAGATAAACATGCATTTGGCATTCAAGCTATGTAACCAGCTCATTGGGTAGAAGCAGGCATTTCAACTGGCAGTTCAATTCAAGGGAGAGCTTCATTAGCTGAGACCTTATCTTGCCAGGTAATCTTCAGAATCTTCCTAAGACAATTCAGATGGAAGAGATTCAGTTTCTTGGCATGATAGACTGTCCAGGTTTCACAGGCCTACAGCAATGAAGTCAGGGCAATAGTTTTTTAGACTTTCAGTTTGATAGGCAACCCAATTAAGTCTCCCCCACTTTCTTTCAGAAACTCCCAGACTTTAAGCTAGCTCTGGCAATACATGTATCAATTTCTTCACTTATAGGTACGTAGATCCCTGGAAAGTACGTTGCCAAGGTAAGTGAATTTGTCCATAGCATTCAAAATTTCTCCCTTTGCTGTAACTGATGATTCTACATATGGATGGTGTGATGCTGGCTGGTGGAGAACCTTTGTTTTCTTTGTGTTGATTGTAAGGCCAAAATTAGCATAATGAGCTGAGTATCTGTCATCTGTGTGTGAATGGAATAGTGTTTTGTTTTGTTTTTGTTTGCTTTCCCAGTGTTTAGCACAGTGCCTGGCACATTGTGGTCACTCAATAAATGTCTTTTGATTTAGAAGATGTGGATGAAGAAGGATTGGATCTTTTTTTTTCATTAGTCCCTTTTCCTGGACCCTGGTCCCAGTGAGGGAGGAGGAGAAGGAGGAAGAAAAACTGACAAGGGTCAGAAGAATGTGAGAGTCTCTTCAGTAAATTTGAATCAACACTAGGAAGAACACATACTTTCCTCTCTTATGTTACATGAGACATGCTGCTGGTGGATTTCTAAGCCCTAATGAGGACTTCTCCACTTATTAGTTCACCAGCTAGATCAATGAGGGTGCCATGTGACAAGTGGTCAGAGATAGCAGGGACCTGTTAACAGAAATTAGGATGGAAGACTACTATCCAAAGAAACCAAGTAATTCAGTGCCATAAAAAAATAGCTACAGAGCTAAAATGTACACTATTAAGTCTGGACTTCACTGATAGGGATGGGAATTCTAGACACTAATTGGAAAACATTTAACATGGATTTGTGCTGGACCTCAGTTACTATAGCTCCTGACAAATCAAAGCAGAATTACTCCCCATAGAGTCAGTCATACACCAACTTGAAAGTTTAAAATGTATAGTCATTTCATTATTCAAATACTTTCCCAACATACAAATTTGGAAACTTCTATCTATTTGAACTAAACGCAATCACATATGACTTCCTTTCTTTAGTAAAAGAGCACAGACCAGATATGAGAACATGTACACACACGAACACCAAATACAGACATGATAAAATAACAGAAATTTATCAAGGAACTAGAGCCAGGATGAGTGAAGGAAAGATCAAATATATGTGAAAGAGACATGCAGTACTTATGATTGTTTGGTTACATTTTCATTCTCATGACTCTGTGGCTCACAATCTGTTTGTATGTATAGGCAGCATTATCCTCCTCATATCTCTCATCTCTGCTAATCTGGAAGTAACAGCTGAGTGTATTGTATGTTCTTTCCCCCAATATCCCATGGCTTTTAGTTTGTTGTTTGTTTTTTCTTATAAAGATTTGATTTGTCACTTAAAGTTAGGGATTAGTTAAAAGGGCAAATAGTGAAGGGCTTTTTATGTATTATTAACTTTTGGCATCTGCAGCTATGATTCTATCACTTTAGAGAACTCCTCAATGAGGAAATTCCAGATTCTAAAACATATCCTCAATTATTCTGCAAATTATATTCTTAGAGGCACTGAGAAGTTGGGTGACTTATGCAGAGTCATACAGCCAGTATAGGTCAGAAGCAGGATTTCTACTTAGATCTTTCTGAATGGAAGGATAACTCTCTATTCACTAAGCCATTATGCTTCCCATTTGTGCATATACGTGCACATACATGTACACACATATGATACAAATATATGGGTGCATATATAACTCTTACAAAAATTATACAGAAAATATCCACAAACAAAAAAGAGGAAATGCTAAAATGAATGCAAAAATAAGTATAAAATAAATTATAGCGGATATATATTATAGCAGATATTATATATCCATTTGTCAATATTTTAAAGGAAAAATATCATAACTGAAACACTTTATTCATCACTCCCTATTTGAGGGCTGACACAAAGGAAAAAATTAGGAAATATTTTAAAAGATTAATAGTGATCTAACAATTATTAATTAGCTGCAGAATTTTTTTTTCAGATTGCAGACAGACACTATTCTACCACAGCTAAAGATGACTGGGTAGGAGGGATGCTCTTGGACCTTGGACCTAAAGTTATTATTAACACAGGTAACCTTAATAAGATGAGATTTTTCTTTATATTGGACTTTTTAATTATTTCAAGATGTAAATTCTTTCATTATTATTTTGTCACCAATCATAATTCTGTATTTTTAAAGAAATTAATTTTGAAGTCATATTTTGCAGTCAATAAAATACCACTCCTTGTTTTAATTGAAATAGTCATGTTGTATGTGTAATATAAATAGGTAGATGGATGGATAGTTTCATTGTCCCTCTCTCTGACCATCTTCATCCCACTAAAAACTTGAACTTATCCATGGCACACCTTCTCGGTCCCCTCCCCCTTTCCAGAATCCTTGAATACTTCATGTTTCTCTATTACAGTGTAAACTCCTTGAATTCAAGAATTGCCTTGTCTGTTTATATCTGTGCCTCCTGCACTTATCACAGTTCCTAGTATATCACAGAAATTTTATAAATCTATCATCTATCTATCATCTATCTATCTATCCATCTATCTATCTATCTCTATCAATTTATCAACGTAGGGAACTTCCTATGTGAAAACTTCTATTTTTACAGATTAGCATCTTGTCTGTAACTTATCATCTTTGAAAATTGTATGTAAGTGTTGAGAAGTCAAATAACTTATTTATGGCCACATAGTCATTATATGATACAGGCAGAACTTGAAATTGTCTTTCTGACTTAAAGGTAATCTCATAAACATCATGAATATGTGTGTTATAGTACATAGCAATGGGGTAAAAATGAAAAAGGACATTCACCAAAATTTGTTCAGATAAAATAACCAGTTTTTGATGGTTTCATAGTTTTGATAGTTTCATTTTATTTCTTTAAGATTTTCAGTGGTGCTATTTCATAAAGCGTAGACTCTCTGATGTATTTCATGGGCAAACAGTAAGATACAGGCATTTAAGAAGGTACAGAAACTCATTCAGAACATGATTCCCCTTAGTATATGACTGCTATATACTGTGTAAAGTTTGTCACATTATGATTTTTCATTCTAAAACACCAATCCTTCATATTAGTATGACTAGGAATTTATTATCATGTAACTCAAGAATAAAAACAAGGAACCAATAACCACTGTAATTACAATACAGAAACAGACTTAAGTGGTTAAGACTGCAAGGGATGTGTTAGGGACTAGTTAAGAATGGGAGAACTTTCCTTTCCTGCTTTACCTTCTGAAGAACTCAGCATGTCTTGATTTCAGAGGGAGCATGGTACCACACAGGAGGGTTGGAAAGAGAAGGATCCTTGATCACCAACCTATTATATGACTACAGCTCATTTCTATTTCCTTCCTTCTTCATGAATACAATGATAACTGAAAGGATCAGGTAAGGTCTTTGTTGTAAACCACAATCCTATCTATTTAGGATAAGGTAAGGCCATGGAAAGCCGTGGAACATACTTGGAGACTATACCATGGGACTAAAAAAGAGAGTTTAGTTGATTTTTCTGTCCAAGTAGGAAATACTCTTTCCAAGGCTGTATGCTTTGAGGATTATATCTGCTGCATCATGAAAGAGGATTGATGTTTTCTATCAGAACTCATCAATTTGTAGCTACAATGTAGTCACAGCTGAATGGTTTTTGTAAATGCTCAGTCTAAAGCAGAATGGGAACATATTATGAGGTGTGGTTTTTTTTTCCATTCCCTTCTGCACACAAGTTTGTCATGTGTGCCATGGCAAAAATTACATTTAAGACTTTAAAGTAATAATCAATTGATCACTCAGTCAGCATTTATTAGGTACCTACTATGTTTCAGGCATTATGTTAGATACTGGAGATACAAAGATTGCCCGGGGCCTGCCCTGAGCTGTCACCTAGAAGCTTACCTCTCCTGTAAGCCAACTGCTTTACCGGTCTTCCAATGGTTCCAGCCCCCTCCTGTGGGGGAGGGGAATGACCAAACAGTTCACCCGAGGAGGCTGCTTACTGCACTTTATTGCTTACCCCAGTCCTCCCGACCTTCCCGTGTTCCCCCTTATGTACCCTGCCGTAGCTCCTCCCATGTTCCGCCCTGGAGGCAGAGCCAGCTCTGTAAGGGGCGTTCCCAGCACCTGAAGGCGAGTTCTCACACCCGGGCATCTCCAGGCTCACCAGGGGTCCATGGTCCAGAGCTCAACCCTCTACAACTCCCCTTTTTGTTTAAACAGGGGTGGTGTCCTGCATATCGGGGAGTTGCGGGGATGCAAGGAGGGAACGCAAGTCGGCCTTCGCTTCTAGGATAGCTCGTCTGATCAGTGCTCAGATACATCACAGCAAGCAGGGGAGGCAGATGCAGGTCAATAGCAGGAACGCAGCAGGAACTATAAAGGTGGTGAGCCATTGAAAGTTCACCAGGCTATCAAGCCAGTGGATGAGCTCATCGGCTTCTCGAGCGTGCTGTCACTGGAACTCGACACTGGTGTTCTGTAGCTCTTTGATGAACAGGGCTAATTGGTGTATGTCCCCAGTTGCGTTTTCCGCAAGAAGGGTGCCCTGCAGAGCAGCGCAAACACTGTCCCAGTCCCCAGGAAAGGAGGTGTTGGGTCCAGTAACAGGCAACGGAGTGACACAAAGCAGGGCATATTTATAGTGGCATTGTAGCCACATGTAGAGTTGGGTAACCTGAAGGTTGTCTCCCAGCCACAGGACTGTGGTGGCAAGGGCTCTAATGGAAAGCTGGAAGTGAGTATTGATGGAATTTTGGACAGCCCAAGTGCCCAGTTCTTCTTGCATGAAGGTTTGAAGAGTGGACGCCTAGACATCTAAGCTCTGTTGCAGTTCTTGGATCTGGAACTCCTTGTAGATCTCAATAGCAAGTTTCAGGAGTCCTAATATGGTGCTGCCTGCCTCTTGGAGAGTGTCGGTCAAAGGGGCCTTTGGGGGTTTGTGGAGATGCGTTGCCACAGTTCGTCAGTCGGTGTAAGAGCAAAAGGTTTGGCTTTGACAGGAAGCAATTGGTAGGGGACTCGCCGTACCAGGAAGATCAGGTGGTCTTTATACTGGACATCAATGGTGTCGGTAAGAGTTGCATTGAAGCAGGTGACATTGTGTCTGGGCAACCCCGCTGATGGTGACATTGGTGTGATAGAGGTGTTTTCAGAATGGCAGAGAAGGAAAGCTTCATCTGGTGGGGTGCCCATGGAAGCGTGAAACTGGTAACAAAGCGAATCCTTGCCCTTGTTAGGATGGTGGCATGTACTGTAGGAATTTCCGAATACCGCCTTCCAAGTAATCCATGCGAAGTCACGGCAGGGGGTCAGAGCTTTTGTGGAGTTGAAACATGGCCATATCTCCACTGAGGTGTTTGTGGGGACGAAGGCAAGTCCCACTTTCCAGATCTCCAAGTGTAAAATTCCATAGGGGGAGGCTACAGGGGCAGGGGCTGGAAGCTGTCGGTACCTCTTATACTTGGCTACATGATCCCAGAAATGGAGCGACACGTTGCCTACAGTTGGTCCACAAGAGAACACACCGGTGGAACAAGCCTTGTAGGGTTCCCATATGCCTCCATATCCTTCTAGACATGGGGTTGGGGCATGGGTGTGGTTGAAATACGTAGAATACTGGTGATATGACTGTCTCTGGGTCTGGGTACAGTTTATGGAGTGAGGTATTGCCAGCAGAGATACATGAAGTCGAGCAGTATGATTGTATATGTTGGGAGCGAAATGAGGATTGGAAGTCATGGTGAATGTTCGCAGCTGCAAGCAGTACTCAGTGAGATTGGTGAGGTTGGCCGCTGTGAAGCAAATAGGTTGTGTATAGGCTACAAAAGTCATGGGGCGCCGGAAAGTGTGTGAAGTGGCAGCCTCGAGAGTACCCATCCTGGCGCCTCGCTGGATGTAATCTGAGGGGCTGTCTCCCACTAACTTGGAGGCATTGCCTCTGACAAAGAGTTTTGAGGGTCCATTCCCCCACCTCAGCACTCTCACGGTTGGGGGGGTCTTTCATTACTGCCCAATAGTGCTGGCCTTGTTCTTCCGCTCATCATCTTTGGGGGCTGGTGAGGTCATACCATTTGGAGTGCTCAGCTGAGGCTTGGGTTGTGGAGAGACTGAGTTGCAAGAGGAACAGCTCAGCCATTGCCCTCGCCCATTTCCTCCGTCTCCTGGTGCGCGCCATGGGTCGGCGGCAGTGCCCCCGATGACATTGCCATTGTCTCATCATCTGCTCCAGCTCTGGTTGAGGCCGGCCCTCCGAGCTGTCCTGGTTGGAGTTCTGCTGCCCATCGGGTTGGGACCCACCGTTGGTCAGCCTCTGTTCTACCATCTGGTAAAATACAAAGGTGACCCTGTCCTCTAATAACAACTGTGCCGGGGCCTTCCCAGCCCCCAGTCGGTGACTTCCACATCACCCATGTACCTATTAAGCAGGTGGAGGGATAGGGGTCAGAGAGGGATAATTTGGTCTTAGGACTAGAGGGGACAAAGAAGAGCAAAGCGGGCATGGTATTGTCATCCCAAAAAGTCAAAAAATTATAGGTGAACACCGCCTGGGCCAGCACGGCTCCAGAGAGGCTACCCCCAGCTCCCCCTTTTTGTTTAACAAGGAGAGACTTGAGGGTGTGATTGGCACGCTCCACAATGGCCTGGCCCTGGGGGTTGTAGGGAATGCCAGTAACATGGGAAATGGAGAATTCTGAACAGAACTGTGCAAAGGCGCGGGAAGTGTAAGCTGGACCATTGTCGGTCTTAAGGACTCTGGGGGGTCCAGCGAGGGCAAAACAATGAAGGAGGTGTGCTGTAACATGAGGGGCCACTTCACCAGGTTGTAAAGAAGCCAAAAGAAAATTGGAAAAGGTGTCAACCATCACATGTAGGAGGGATGAGCCAAAATGAGTGATGTCCATCTGCCACACCTCATTGGGGTAGGTACCGCGAGGATTAATAGCGTGGTCCCGGGGAGGTGGGCGAAAAGGGACGCAAGAGGTACAGTGCTTGACAAGGGCATGAGCCTCCTCTTTGGATAAGCCGTAGAGGAGGAGCAAGGAATGGGCGGACAAATGGAATTTGGAATGAGCTTGCTGGGCATCGGCCATCATGGGGCATAGTAAGGCCTTGTCCACCATATCATTATCTTGATAAATAGGACCAGCAAGACTCAAGTGAGAACGAACATGGAGAATGTAAATAGGTTGAGCGGGAGCTTAGAGGAGGGTTTGCACATCACAGCAAAGAAGCCGCTGGAGACAGGCGGGGATTGATAGCCGCAGATGGCAAGGCAGAAAGCACAATACAGGCTGTTGGTTATAAGGTTGAATGGGATGGCTGGAAAAAGCCAAAGAGCCTGGCAAATGGCATAGAGCTCATTTTTCTGGGCAGACGTGTGAGGAGTGGAGTAAACCTTAAGCAGCTTACAGCATGGGGCATAGACAGCTGCGCGTCTGTTCTTTGTGGCATCCGTAAAAACATTAGGGCCCGAGACAGTTTGGGAAGACATGACACAAGAGGGAGGAGATAAAGGTAGCGCAGTCCACCCCCGAAGGAATGGTGGCAAAGGTAATGAGACGAAAACACACATAGACAGGAGAACAGCCCATTCTTCTTGGCGCTCCGCATAAAGGCGGAGGACCTCCTCGCCAGTGGGAAAATTAAATTGCGGGTACATCCCAAAGATTTGGAGACCACATTGAGCAATGTCTAAACAGTATTGTGCCAAAAGGAGGTATTTATCTGGAAGGCTTCTCTTTGCCTTCTTTGGGTACACCCACTCTATTGCTCCGTGTCGTTGGTACAGACAGGCAATAAGGGAGTCAGTGTTAAGTAAGACGGCAAAAATGGAGCTAATAGGGTCATACTGTACAATATAGCTGTCAGATCAGTGTTGGATTTCAGAAAGGGCCTCCTTGGCCACGGGAGTCCACTCCCTGGGGGAGGTAAGGTCACTATTCCCCTTTAGGCTGTCATACAATGGTGTCATGAGGTTCTCGGGGATGGGCTTTGTGGCCCGCAACCACTGGAGAAAACCAATCAATTTTTGGAAGTCATTCAAGGTACAGACTTTCCGAAGGTTGATATTGGGTGGCTGCCGTGAAGCACAATCATTCTGCAGGGTATGGCCCAGATAAAGGTATGGGGCAGTATTTTGTATCTTATGTGGCGCCACCTGGAGGCCATACTCCACCAGACATTGCAGCGTCTCTTCTATGAGAGCTGTTAACTTGGTCGCATCTGGAGAGGCCAGGAGAATATCATCCATATAATGAAGGATGATGGCTTCTGGGAAGGCTTCCCTTATCGGGGCTATGACAGCCGCTACATAAGTTTGCCACATTGTGGGGCTGTTCACCATCCCTTGAGGAAGGACTTTGAACTGGTATCTATGAGAGGGACCTTGGAAATTAAGGCAAGGAACTGAAAAGGCAAATTTATATCGGTCCTCAGGGTGTAAAGGGATGGAATAAAAGCAGTCCTTAATGTCTATAATCTGTACGTGGTAATCCTTTGGTATAAAGGCCGGGGATGGCAAACCAGTCTGTAAAGGGCCCATGGGCCGCATGCATTGATTGATGGCATGTAGGTCTATTAACATTTTCCATGTGCCAGCCTTTTTCTTAATTACGAATACAGGAGAATTGAAGTTACTTGTAGTGGGTTCTATATGGCCTGCCTCTAGCAAGCCCTTCACTATATGTTCTAAGGCGGTGAGCTTTTCTGCACTTAGGGGCCACTGTTCTACCCACACAGGGAGTTGGGAAGTCCAGTCAATTTGTGGGCATCTCACCATACAAGTGGCCCTGATCAGTTTTTTACCGTATGTTCCAGGGTGACTAAGTGCACCTTCATTTGCTCAAGAACATCTCGGCCCCAGAGGGCAGATGACAGCCCTGCTATCCTTAAAGGCCTGAATAATCCAGTTTGTTCTGCATAATTCCAAGTCAAGTATCTGGCTGCCTTTCTGGCTATCTGGTCTCCTCCTACTCCAGCGACCGTGAGAGATAAGGTCTCAAGAGGCCATGTGGGAGCCCACTGTTCCGCGTTTATCACAGAGAGGTCCGCTCCAGAGTCCGCCCAAGAACAGGGTGTCCTTCTGACATAAGCGTCATCATAGGCCTCTGCTTATCTACGACTTGGCACCAATTTATGTCCGGGATGTTCTCTTCGACCCATAGGAGGGCGATGATCAGCCTATGGGTGTCCCCGGGGGTAAAGTAACAGGATAACAGTGGGGGTTGGTGATGTAGATAGCGGAACCCCCTGCCAGAAGTAATTGTATATGTACTATGCCAGGGAAATACCCGGTAGGCCCTACCACTAACCAGGGGAAGGAGGCTGAAGGGACATGGACTGCCACCGTGTCCCACGGCTTAATGACAATATCTGGCTCCTCTCCTTCCCCCTCTGCCGAGGTACGTTAGAACTTCAGTTGTTGCAACCCTCAGCGATATCTTTCGTCCAAGCCTGTTGGGAGTGGCTGTGGTCCTATTGGGATCTCTGGGGCTACTTGGATGGGATAGCTTTGAGGTTGCCAGGGTGGGGGCCCCCATGAGGAGGGCCCCCTCTCCCATTTCCTGGAACCGAAGCTCTGTACTGTCTCCTGCTGTGGCACCGGCTGGCACGGTGCCCCTGTTTTCCACAGGCCCAACAGCTGAGGTTAGGGTCAGACCGGCAGTCCCTGCTCTAATGCCCATGCCTGCCACAGTGGAAGCAGTTTCCAGCATCCCTCCTTCCGTTACCAGCATCTCACCTGCCATTAAGGCTGGAGACAACCCCCTGAGCTATGGCGGTAGCCATAGCAGTTAGCTTGGGGTCCTTGCCAGGTGTACTCAGGAGGTGGTCCACCACATCTGCCAGAGAGGCAGTTGCGCTGAGACCAGCCAATGCCTTCTGATATGGACCTCTAAGCCCCTCCTTCACAATTTGGGTAATGACCAATTCAGTGCCTGCTCCCAGGCCAAGGAGGCGTTGTACTGTTGTTTGGACTCTGCTGACGAAATCAGTGGGGGTGGACCACTGCTTCGGGCCTGTAAACCTGGAGCAGCCTTCTCCTTGGGCCTCTAACTTAGAAAAGGCCCGCAGAGCGCAGGCCGTGACCCCTGCAAAAACTAACGGGGCATAGTCGTGTTGGCTGGGAGGGGTTTTCCACTTCCCAGTGCCGGTGAGCATCTCATAGGCATCATCAGCATTAGTAATGTCCTTTTCTCCAATATATAGGTCAGCCTCTCTCTTACACAATGCCTCCCATACTGGCCGGGAGTAAGGACTGTTTGTGCTACATCCTTCCAGTCTGCGGGGGTCCATGGCCAGGTGGAAGTGGCGTTCTTTAGTAATTGGGAAACATAGGGGGCTGAAGGGCCATATTTCGCCACAGCTTCCTTTAAGTCTTTGAGTAATTTGAATGGTACTGGCTCATGGGTTCTTTGTCCCCCTGGGGCATCTCTTACTGGGAACATCCACGGTATGGTGTGCCATCCTTCCAGGGTCTCCCCCTTCCTCATGGCCTCCTGGAGGCTCCTGGTCACTACACTCCCACCAGGGGGCCTACCACTGTGCCCAAAGACAAATTGCGGTTCACTGGGCATCGCCAGTGTGGCCAGATCAGCAGCAATTGCCTCCACCTCTTCCTCTCTGGGGTGGTACTTCACTGGTTTGGGCCTTGCACCAGCGCCGGAGGTGCTTCCGGGTTGTTTTAGCTGCTGCGCAAGGGAGCTGGGCGATGTGCCAAGCTGGGGGCGGGGGGGAGACTTCCAGGCTGAAAGTTTTGCTGCACCACTGCCCTAGGCCATGTGCCATCTTGCTGCACCACAGCATCCGAAGGACACCAGCACAATGGGGGTACAGTTGGCTGGGGCCTCCCTTCCTCCTCAGAAGTTTCTCCTAGGGAGTCCCCCACTTGGGTTGCACAGGTCACTGCCACAGCAGGGCGCAGCGCGGCTTGGAGGACTATCTTAATCAGCCCTTACATGGTGAAATCCATGTCCATTAACATACCGGGCATGGTCTTTTCATAGCACACCATCTGTTGGCCTACCAGCGTCCAATCGTTCTTTGTAATCCCCGAATATTCTAGCCATGGGGATATCTTCCAAATATGCTCAACAAAATCTCGACAATGGCTTAAGTGGGGCTTAATTCCTTCCTTCTTACAAAGCTTATATAAGTGACTAGCAAACATTGCCTTCTCCTCGGGCTTGATCAGTGGGATACTATAACCCTGACCCATGATGGCCATCTAACAGCGAGGCGCTGACACCAGTGACTTCTTCCCGCTCCCAGCAGGACACTCTGTGCACCCAGCAACTTCTTCCCGCTCCCAGCGGGGCTCTCCCTTCTATACGCCAACTAACAGGGCGTTTGGTCCTTCTCCCCGGCTACGGGGGCCTATGGTCCCTGTTAGGGTGCCAGCTGCTCGGGGCCTGCCCTGAGCTGTCACCTAGAAGCTTACCTCTCCTGTAAGCCAACTGCTGTTACCAGTCTTCCAACGGTTCTGGCCCCCTCCTGTGCGGAAGGGGAATGACCAAACAGTTCACCCGAGGAGGCTGCTTACTGCACTTTATGGCTTACCCCAGTCCTCCCAACCTTCCCGTGTTCCCCCTTATGTACCCTGCCGTAGCTCCTCCCATGTTCCGCCCTGGAGGCAGAGCCAGCTCCGTAAGGGGCGTTCCCAGCACCCGAAGGTGGGTTCTCACCCCCGGCATCTCCGGGCTCACCAGGGGGCCACGGTCCAGAGCTCGGCCCTCTACAAAAGATAAATGAAAAAAGAAGTGAAAATAGTTATGATGTTAATGATAACAATAATGGAAGGAGAAAGAGGAGGAAAAAAAGGAAGGAAAATGAGGAAGGAGAAGGAATTTAATACTGTGTCCACAAAAGGAAAGAGTACTCATTAAGTTAGCTAATTGTCTCAAAAATTTAAGCCAAAAAAAAAACAAAAACACTTTTGTCTCAATTGTAAGAAAAATATCTGATGTTTATACAGTACTTTGAACTTTTCAAAGACCTCATCTCACAATAACTTTGTGAAAAAGGTATTGCAAGTACTAATTTTTCCACGTTGCAATCCCTTCTTGGAATTTCCTAGGGAAATTTGCATGTTTAAAAATTCCAAATCCCTAAGAAAAAATCAGTCAAGACATTGCGAAAAGATTATTGCAGTTTTCAAGCAAGAATTAAAGGTTCAATGAACAAGGAGACAGTGCTGTTTGAAGGAATCCACAGACATCAAGCTAAAAGCAAGAGAAGAAAATGGTGACACTAGGAGTTAAAGGTTAAGGTCAACATTTCCAAGGAACCAGAACATAGAACAAAGAACTGGTCAGGACAAATAAGTCATCACTGCTTGTCACTTTTGGCATGTTAAAAGTATGTGTTCATGGCCATGCATTTGGCAAATGGTGAGTCATTATTGCAAATAAAATAAATCTTAATAAGTTCCTATGCATATTATACTCTATAAAAATTCTATGAATGTGTTTCTAGAAATAAATTTTGGGAGGAAAGGAAAACTTTACATTTTCACTGTTAGATGTCTCTTTCTGAGTAGTTCTGTTACTACTGCTAGGGAATCTGGATGCTACATTATTTGAGTACCACCCAATTTGCTTGCTGGCATTTCCAGTTTTTAGTCTCTATGGAATACTCTCCTTCATAAATACTATTAATGTATTTTAGTTATTAAATAATCCTAGTTCCGTAATGATGAGTAAAGAGTGTAAAGAATGTTGTAAGAATTTTAAGAAAGACAAAAGAAAATCGGTCAGTCCAAGGACAAATTTGTTTTAAATCATTGTAAGAATATATTGATTAATAATAACAACAGTGAGAACAAATCGTGCTTTTGGTTTTACTTTTTTTACAGAAAACATTTGAAAATTTGAATACATTCATATCACTGAAAATAAGTTCAGTGCTTATTATTGTGGTCACACATTATTAAAGATGCAAAAATAAAGCTTTATGAAAAATATAGAATAATTTTTTTATTTCAGAAATTCCTGAGAATTCCCAGGAATTCTGATTGCCCTTAACCAAATCCAGAAGATTAATATCTTTTGGGAATTTGGAAACACCAGTAAGTACTGTTTAAATTTCATTTTACAAATGGAGATTCAGGGAGGTTTCATGGTTTACTTGTGGTCACATGGTTAGTAATTATTAGATATAACATTTGCAACCAATTGTTATTGTCTCAAGCCCAACATACTTTCCACTACATCACAATGCTTCTCAAGTTGTTGACCACACTAGGTAAAATTCCTTCTCAGTGGTTGGAAGGGTTGATGACCTATACAGAAATTTACTTCAGTCCCTTAACCTTGACTATGTAGCTGCAGTTAAACAACTATCAAAGGTTAAATGAATGTTTAGTGAAGGAAGAAATCAGTAGATTATAATGCCCTATTGGTCAACAGAATTAGAGTCAATTTTATGTAGATTTCATTTTCTTTGAGTCTTTGCTTTATTTCTTTGTTTTCTCTTGCCATGCTTAAGAGAATTTTCTCTACTATCAATGAGTTACTGACTGGAGAATCACAAAGTCCTCCTTTTGGATTATAAAATGAGAACCATGTTTTGATATAACCTGTAATTTGGGCTTGACAGTCATGGTAAACTGGTCAACTCTTTTTTTGTGTACCAAAGAAACTGAAAAATTCTGTCAGATGAACTCATAATTCTCCCCCATTCTCCTATGTATCTTCATGTAGTAGAAAAAGTACGAGATTTGGAGTCCCAGACTTTGGCTCAAATATACGCTCTGTTACTTATTAACCAAGCACTTGAAAAACACTTAACTTTCTACAAGAATATAAATTACCTGAAGGAATGCTTGTGCCTCTCTCATTGTAGATATTCAATAAATGCTTGTTAGATTAGATTTTCAAGTTCAACATCTGGAAAATGGGGAGAATAATACTTTTAATATAAAACTCATGTTTATTTTCAAATAAAAAGCGTAAAAAGGTTTGTTACTATAAATTATTTTTTACAGTGGTTAATTTATTTTATTTTTAATTTATGGAATAAAAGGAGCGTTCCTATGACATATTACAATAAAAAGGTGATTACACAAGAAACTGCAAATCTACCATGGATAATTTGTTATTCCTTTCAAGTATATAACAAAATTATTTTTTTTGCTTTTTTCTTTCTTACCCTCACCCTAAAGATGAGTACCATTAGACATGGATAGGTATGTGAGTGTATGTGTGTGTGTGTGCATAAAACAATTATACACATACTTCTATTCGTCACCGATTTATAAATTTATAAATGTGGGGAATTATTATTTTCATTCTAACCTTGAGATTGCATTGCTGAGTCCACAGAGGCAAGGATACTACATCTGCTTCCTCCTCTTTACTTTTTGACAAATAGAAATTCAGTCTGTATCCGTTTCATTCCTGAGCCTCTAATGAGAAGGGTTTGGCTCCTTTTTCTTATATCCTGGTTAAGTCCATCATACTAGGACCATCTGGGAATAATTGTACCTATAGCTCATGTCTAGAGATTTCTAAAAGAATCGGGAGAAAAAATACTCAATGAACAGTATAACAGGTATGATAGAAGGTAATGTATTAGTATAAAAATAAGAACTGCGCAATATAAAGAACTTATAAGCATGCATTAACAAAACAAAATTCAGTAACCATCACAATCTGCTGAAATGATTATATTTAAACTTTTCAGAATATAAAAAAACTTGTAACACTACTAGTTAATCACTTACCATTTCACCTCCAACTGGCCTAACAGCTATTCTAACAATGCCTGATACCTGTCTGCTGGTAAAATGGTCAGACTTGAGGCAGTCTTCCTTTTGGTAACCATGCTCTTCAATGAAGAAAATTCCCTGTCTTCCAGAGTTTTACAAGCCAAGGTCTACATAGCTCCAAACTCCAAACCTGAATATGTCCACTGCAGCATACTTATTCACCTAAGAATGGGAAAGAAGAAATACAAAAAGAGAGCAGGCCCAAACTCAGGCTCAGGATTACCTACTCACAATATATGAAGATATATATTTGTGTGCTCACAGCTAGGATGGGAGAAAGGATAGGTCTCTACCCTACCTAACTCTTGGTATCCAATACAAAACAATTCTATTTGATTATAAGTTAGAATAGAAGGGAGGGGTAATGGGGTAAGTTACATCTTTTTCTATCTTCATTGAGTTATGATCTCCTCCACCTATACAGATAAGGGGACTACATCATCTCATAGTTAAGGTCCTTGCAAATGACTTGAAAAAGACATTCTTCCCATCAAAACTTCCACATGGGCATCCAGAACCAAGAATGGCAGCACTGAGAATTCCCTATGGGAAGAAATAGCCTCTTTGCTACACCATTATTGCTATTAAGAGAACAAAATTCCTCAACTTAGTAAGACCAAGGAAATGACTGGGAAAAAAATGGTTTTCTTGATGAGTGTGCTGAAAATGAAACTTTAGAATATTATGAAAATCAGGTGAGCTGATATAACAATTGGAAATATCCTATCTTAAATACTAACTAGTTCCTTTTATCCCACGTTAAAAGAACCTAGTTAACCATTGGTGTCGTGAGTTGGAAAAGAGCCCTTAAAGGTTATTTCACTCAACTTTGTAATTTTATAAGTTAGACATTTGGGGCCCATAGAAGAAAGGCAACATGTTCAAGGTCATACAGCTGGTGCATGGTAGAGCAAGGCCAAGTTTTTTTGTTTTGTTTAGTTTGTTATTTATTCCTCATATGAATCCCTTTCTACATAACAGATGATGAATAATTTTAAGGAAAAAACAATCATGGAGGCTTTGTTATGAAGTAGCAGAATGGCATAGTTGATAAAACATTGGGATGGAAGTCAGAAAGATGTGAGTTCAAAATTTCCTTCAGTTACTTACTAGCTCTGTGACTCTAGGCAAGTTATTTAACTTCTGCCTCGGTTTCCTGGACTGTAATATTATGATAACAGCACCTATCTCCCAGAGTTCTGAAAATCAAAGGAGATATTTGTAAAGTATCAGGTACATGGTAAATGCTTACTAACTGCTTTTGTTTTCCTTCCAGTTCTAACTGAACAAAAATTTGCTGTAAAATGGATTTCCATAAACATAAGAAAGAACATATGGAGTAGAAATAGGAAGTTATCACAGTAGGACAAACACTGTTGCTATGAGGGTACTCAAACTACAGTGGATGTTTCTCCTTTATTCTCTTACTGTCCTTACTATGAGCAATAATATTAAACCTGAAAATGATTATATATGTGGACAAATGTGGTTACCAAGAGAATGATGCGGCAACCAACATAAATTCTGTTCACATGAGTTCCTGAATTAGATCATTTTTTGCTTCATACTGCAGGTCCAGTGTTATATAGCATAGTTTTGTGTGTAGAAGCCCTGCTGAGTTAGAAGATACTGAATTTTAAATTAGTTGACTTTCTGTACTTCTCAACGTCATGTAGACAATAGTGTCAGTCAATGTTTATGGTACTGAATATTAAATGTGTCTCTATAAAGAATGCCAGGAGGGCAAAGAATGTTTCAAAAGAAATGGCAAATTGAATTCCTATTCTTTCCTTCAATTCATAAGAGCAGCTTGCCAGACTGACAGCCATTTCTTCTTTCTTTATGTAACAATTTTCTTTTTGAACTAGTGTGCTCAAAAAATGTGTTTGAAAATCTAATTTTTCTCATGACCTTGTACTCAAAACTCCTTTTTTATCTGTGAACCTCTTTCCTCCAAAGTCTATCATTATGTTCCTGAAACTATTGACCGTTGGAGGTAATGAATGGGTTGTTAGAATCTGGATGAAAAAGTTTGGGATGTCCAAAAGTTCACAGTACTATTTAATAGATTTAATAGAAAAAATAGATTTTTTTCAAAAAACAGTGTGGAAAATTTATCTTCCCTTTCTCCCTCTCTTAATTGTTGTAGGTTCAGAAACCTTAATTACTTGGATCATAGACTGCAAGATTTCAAAGTATAAGGGAATTTACAGGTCATTTAGTCAAACCACTCTATATGTATAAATGCTAGGTATGAGTAGACCCAGGCCCAGAGATATTAATGACTCATTTAAGGTTACATAGCTAGTAAGCAGCAGATCTGGAGATGAGACTTATGCTATTAGATGGTAAATACTATGTTCTTAACCCTTTATTATTCTGTTCCATGCTAATTACTGAAGGTTGTGAATACTCTGAAGTCTTTGATGCAATCTAGTCTGATCTGCTCTTGTATATACTGTTTCTTTTTATCTATATGTATGATGTTATTCAAGTCAAACCTATACTCTCAATATTATATATCTAATATCTAACCTTTGATACTTTAAGTCTTTATATCACAATATATCCTTAGATATGAACTGACTGTATATGTTTATATCTATCCATTATCTAATCCACCTACCTATGTATATATGTGTATATATGTGTGTGTGTATTCATACATATATTTCTATATCATATATATATATATTACTGTTATAGTGCATTTCCATAATATATTATCTTTTAATTCAAAAAGTCTTCTTCCTTAGGAGTCTTTAAATTCCTCATACCCCCATATTTCATTTTAATGTATGCCTGTCATTCTTGGCATCTCAGTCTTTTCTTTATTTTCTTTTTTTTATCCCTGCCATACTAGCTTCCCAATAGTCTGTTGTTTGTTGACTAAGAACATGACAGCTTCCTTACACAGTAGATGGAAGTAGAGGCTAGCTCAGAAATATACTTGGCTGATTTTAAACACCACAGATGATACAATCACAAAGGGGACATCTCTGTAGCAATAAATACAGAAAATAGCTTTTAAAAAGCAAAAGAAACATGTAAAGGCTAGCATTAAAATAATTTTAATAATAAGTTTGAGGGGAGAGAATTGAGTTGGAGAAAAGTCAATAAATATTTAACATTTAAATTGTTAGGTATGTCCTGTGCTAATAGTTGGTGAATTATGAATTGAGGAGTGATAGTCTCAGTCCTTGGATCAATACTGTGATTTCCCCTCTGCCCCAGTAAAACTAAAATGTTTTCCTGAAGATGAAATCTTTAAATCATATTCCTTGTGAGTTTTTTGGAGGGGTTAGGTTTAACATCACTTATTCTGTTGATGTATCGTTGAAGGTAAGTAATCCTCATTTCTCAAGGACTATGCCAGTGTAGTATAAGCTCTGGCAAGTCCTAATAAGCTTGAAAATCTTTGAGCATTGTTCTCCTGACTCATCAACTGTCTTGGGATTAAATTCAAACAAATATATGTATGAATATATATATATGTATAAATATATATGTGCGTAGGTAGGTAGATTAGATAGATGGATGAATAGATATAAACATATATAGTCAGTTCATGTCTAGGGAATATCACTAGAATACTGGCCACTAGGTTACAAGTTTTTCAGTTTTCTTGTTTTTTATTTGCCATGGTAATCCTTCAAACTTCCCATAAAGATGTAGAGGAGTTCGTAACTCAGTTAGTGGAAGCATTATCTCCATGGATGTAATCATGAAAACTATAAACTTCAAATAATTTCTTTATTGTTTCTTTGTAGCTGAACATCAAATACCTCCCTTCGTTGTTCCAAAAAATATCAAAACATCAAATGTGTTAGTCAATGTTCTAACATTTATCAAAGTTGGTAAAGTTTTTTTTTTTTTGAGAGATCATTGCTATTAGTAGATAGACATCCAGTACTTTACAATTTATAAAGTATGTGGCATACCATACTTTATTCACTTGATCCTAATAATAGCCAAGCGCAGTAGAGTACAGATATTATTTCCATCTACATATAAGATAACTGAGGTATACAAAGATTATGTGGATTTTGAAAGTCAAATTTCACAGTGTTGGTAAAACCAGGATTTCAAGCCCTGGTCTTCAGATTCACAATCTCCTATACTTTTCAACATACGTCTTTCGGGCTCATCCACATCTGCCTAGAGCCAGGATAATGGAGTGGTTGACTTTTCAAGGTATTCCTGCGATAGACCCCAAAACAGATTTATCCATGGGTTTTTATATTTGTTAAGTAATTACTGTGGGATCTTCTGAAAGATAAGTAGCTACCTGGCAGCATGAGATACACTCTAACACCATAAATTGCAGGAGAAATGCCAAAGAGCATTAGTAGAAAGATATATTTCATCTGGAGTCCCCTATAACAAAATCAGACAGATCTTGACCAAAACAAAACAAAAATCAACCAAGAATCATGTGGCACTTTAAGTTTTACAAAGCCCTTTGTCCATAATTACTTTGTAAGGGAAGTTACACAACTGTAATGGTACTGGCCAAAAAGAGCCCAGCCTTCAGTGAAGACCCAGGTTTCTTGACTCCTAAATCTGGTGTTCTTTCCATTACCCTACAATGCTTCTCCAAAAACTTCTTGATATTGCCCTATTAAGAACCCAGGAATTCAGATATTAAAGGAAAAATTAAATAGGTTCCACAGCTGATATACTACAGAAGAATCTAGAAATAGAAAAAAAAATTTCCAACATATATTAATGTGTGTGCACGCACACACATGCACACATATGTGTGTTTGTGTATGTATGTGTGTATAGGGCAGTTAGAAGTTTAAATACTAGACCATATGTGTTTGAAAAATAAATATATTTCTAGGAGTGTTTGACTTGTATCCTAGATTTTTAAAAACAATATCTGTAGACATTCATGGTGACTCAGTATATGTATTAAATATCTTAGAAAAGGAGAAAAGGTGACTATAATATTATTGAAAACCAAGATCATATAAAGAAACATGATTCTATTTTTTTTAAATAAGGTTAGACTGTTTCATGAGTGTTGCTTGTCAAGAAAGAAGCTTCTCAAACTTGAGTCTCTGGTCTAAGAATGCTTGTTCTATTAAATTTCTTCTGCTTCTCCACACAAAAGACCCTTTATCACACAGAAGGCATTCAGTAAATTCTTGTTGATGGCCTATTACTATCATTTTATGTTTAATTGAGTCCTCCAAGAAGATTGCCCACGTCAAAGGAATGTTAATTCATGATATGAAATTGAACATAAGGGAATCCAAATTCACATCTTTAAACTTCCTACAAATACAATCATCAAGATTCCCAAGAAGTATAAATACCCCAAAATGACAAATAATATTTAAATGAATTTGCATTCTTAGTTCATTTATTTAGTCATAATGCCATTATTTGTTGACACATTGATCATTTCCCCCAAAATAACTACACTTTCCTGGGAGAGAGAGAAACAAGAAGATGGGGAATGAAAGATTTAAATGAAAAGGACAAATATAGTGATTATAACCTACTACTTATGTCACCTGATGCTTTGTTTTGCTTAAGACATTCTGATCCCAGCAACAACCTCACTCTAGTAAGTGCCAGAGGCAGGTTTGTTGTCTCCAAATAATGCTCTTTCTATTGTTTCTTTTGGTAGAAAATGCAGTTAATTACTTTAATCTGACTCACTGGTATATATTGAAATTTTTTTTTAATTTGTTTGTATTAAGTTTTGAACTCCAAATTCTATTTCTCCTTCCTTCTCTCTCTCCTCTCCCTGAGATGGCAAAAACTTCAAAACAGGTTATGCATATGCAATCACATAAAAAATCCATTTTAGACATTTTCTACAAGAAGAAATAAAGAGTGAAAAATAGTATTAAGTAAGCCATGCTTTAAAATAGCTAATCATATATGTGTGTATATATGTGTGTATGTATGTATGTATATGTATATATGTAGGTATGTATGTATATGTATATAGCAAGTTCTATAACTTTCTAGCTACTCCCAGGAATTATCACTGTGTGTTAAGCACAGAATAAATCTTTAATAAATGAATGACTGACATACATACATACATACATATATTTGTATATCTTGAACAAATATTTCAGATCAGCACTAGATACAGAAAAGAACTAGGAATAAATTTAAATATAGTAGTTAAAGAAGACATTGAGAAAGATGTTTTCTTAATAGAATCAATGCATGCAAATCAAAACAATTCTGAGATACCACATCATACGTATCTGACCCTTTGACTCAGCAATATGTCTTCTAGGGCAGTATCCCAAAGAGATCATAAAAATGGGAAAAGTACCCACATGTACAAAAATATTCATAGCAGCTTTTTTTGTGGTGGCCAAGCACTGGAAATTGAGGGGATGCCCATTAATTGGGGAATGGCTGAACAAGTTGCAGTATATGAATGTAATAGATTACTATTATGCTATAAGGATGAACAGGTAGACCAGAAAAACCTGGAAATACTTGAATAAACTGATGCTGAGTGAAGTGAGCAGAACCAAGAGAACATAGCCACAATGTGCAATGACTGACTGGTAGATTTGTTTCTTCTTCACAAAGCAAAGATCAAAATAACTCCAAAAGACTCATGATGGAAAATGTTGTCCACATCTAAGAAAAGAACTATGAGGTCTGAATGTATATTGAAGCATATTATTTGCTCTTTCTCTCTTGCTCTCTTTTTCTTTTCCCCTCTTTGTTTCTTCTTCTCCTGATTTATCCCATTGGTTCTAGTTATTCTTTACAACATGACTAATGTGAAAATAGGTTCAGTATGAATGTATATGTAAAGACTATATCAAATTACATGCCATCTTGGAGTGGAGTGAGAGGAGAGATGGGGAGAAAATTTGGAACTCAATATCTTCTGAAGTGAATGTTGAAAACTAAATATAAATAAATAAATTTTAGAAAAGAATCAAAGTTTTTAATCTCACATTTTTTGCTTCCACAAAAGCCTATATTTTTAATGCCAATACTATTTCCCTCAGAAATACTGAATGTCTTGGAATCATGGAAAATCATCACTGCAGAAAAATAAATATGACAGGTAAACCAAAAGAAAATGGAAAAAATGCTTGGTTGGCATAGCAGGTTGAAGGAGGCTAAGAAAGATCATTTGTCCAAGAGAAGGGATAGAAAGATTTTTGAAGCATGTATGATAAGAAAAAGGTATTAAATAATAGACAAAAACTGGACTTAGATATGTATTATTAGTTATATGAGTATGAGGCTAGTCATTTAAACCTCTTCATGCCCTAACAACTTTCTAACACTATAAGTTCCAAAATAGTTTCTGATAGTGATGGTTAGAGGGATTTCTTCCAAAGAGATTTCCTTATACTGATGAAATTAGAATTTCAGACCAGAACATGAACTAGAAAATAAGTTGGGTGATTAAATATCAAAAAGGAGAGACCAAAAGAGAATAGCTAAGCTCTATGTTGATAGTTTTTACATGACTTAAAAAAACAACAGAGAAAGTCTTGGGATCATAATTTCAAAGATAAAAGAGACCTTAGAATCCATCTACTCCAATGCTTTCATTTTGTGGGTAAGGAAACTGAGACCTGGATAATTTTGCACAAGGTCATCTACCTATTAAGTATGAAAGAGAGAATTTTACATAATTTCTCTGACTCCAGATAAAGTGCTCTTTCTATTCCATGCTGAATGAATCCTATATGAAAAAACATCCTTAACAATTTCACTGTATCAGATGACATGTAGGATTAGGTATTGGAGGAAGTGGTGCTTAGACAGATTAAACAATCCATTGAAATACTCAACTATCAATAAAAGGATTTTAATAATATTAAATTATTTATTTTCATAAAATAGGAATAAATGTTGATAATCATTGAGGTTTTTATTAATTATCAAAGTTGATAAAACATTTCCAATTTACCTCACTATGCAAATTTTGACTTCTGTACTTTCTCTTTCATATTTTGAATCATATCTTTTTAGAGTTCGAAGAGACCTTAGAGACCCAGACAACTTTAATCTTGTGTGTGACTTGGTTAAGGTCACATATGCATATACATGTATGTATGTGTGTGTTTATTGTGTGCAGGTATGAATGTATATGTATGTGTATATGAGTACGTATATGTTTGCATATATATATATACAGATATGGGTCTACATGATCTCCACCTATACATATAAACATATACATACATCAACATGTGCAAGGGGTCATCCAGCCATTCCCTGAAGACCTCAAGGGGCAAGAACCTTCTTAGCCTCCATTAGTGGCTCTCGGTGATACTGATAGTCTTTCTAGTACTTAATCATGCAAACTGTGCATGCCAATAGGATTTATTCCCATAAAACTTCCAATATTTTAGGTATTGCCACAGATAGCTTTTTTATGTCAGGAGCACATATTTAGCTTTTTTGATGGAGAGGCTAGCAGGTTTCCATACCATATTTACTTAAAAATCAGCACTCAGATGGGCAAATAATGTCATATTTATATAAAGTATTCTATTTTTTATGCCATTTAGTCATAATAACTCATATGAATTTAGTAACTTAAAATTTAAAAAGAGAACTCCTTACAACCACTGCTGAGATAGGTTGAGCAAGTATTATTTCCCCCATTAGGCAGATGAATATGCTGAGGCTATTAGCGGTTGATTGATTGGTCCAATATCATACAGCTGGTAAGAAGTAAAGCCAAGATTTGTTGAATTGAAAACACACACACACACACACACACACACACATACCATTAACACCCTTTACCTCACAGGCTTTACCCCACACGTTCAGAGACATAGAGTTGGAAGGGACCTTACAGGTCACCAATTCAAACCTTCTCCTTTTGTAGATTAGAGAATAAAGGCTCACAACTTTGACTGACTTGTCTAGGGTGTCAGACATGGCTAATAAGTATCTGAGGCAGTATTCAAGTCCATGTCCTCCTAACATGAGGTCCAATATTTTCTCGACCTCCTGTGTTTGAAGATAGTATCTCTGAAATGATTCCTCAAATTTAATGGGAAACTAGTCAGGGCCCCCAGTAAGTGTTCCCCCAAATGTGAAAAAGTCATTGTTTCAGTTTATTCCTAAATTTAGTGTGTAAAGACAGTTTTTCACTACAGGACACTAAGAATTAGAAAGAGAACCCTCCTTAAGTACCAGAAATCTTCCTACGAACAGTTTCTGAAGAGTTGGCATTGGAGAGATAGAAAATGTCAATCTGGAAATTGAAAGCACTGAGCAAATACAATCTCTGCTCTCAGAATACCCAATATTCTCTTGACTTTTTTGTTTTAACTTTGTCTTGGCTCATCTGATATAGGAAAAAAAATATCAAGATTAGCCGCATTTTGCTAAAGCAACTGTCAACCTGAAAATCCTATTCCATTTTTTGAGATCACCTTGTCTGATTTGGTTTTTGAAAAGCCTTCATAATGAAACTTCAAGGCTGCCACTTGATGCTGATTAAATACCATAATCCCCTTATTTGTGCAGGTCCCCTGTGCTCCTCACTTTTATTAAACATAGGATCTAATGAAGCTCATGCAGTGTTTCTGGATAATTATTACTTACAGTCTGAAATGAAGCTCAGTTCCAAGCCATTTACATTTATGTGCTGAAACTAAATGATTAATGTGGATTTTTCCACATTTTAAGTTTAATTTTTCAGCCTAATGAAACTATAAATTTTTACCTCTCAGAATCTTCCTATCTCTTATTTAATTCAGTATATAATTGAGAACATGCTTTTACTACAGATGAGGAGGCCTTTCCAAATTTAAATTAATTATACATTAAAATAGACTAGTAGATCAGATGCTAAAGATTGCATGGTGTTTACTTTGTGACACAAAACTATAAAAAGTGAAATTTGCAAGTTTATAAAGGCAATTTTCCATTCCAACCAAATCTAATATCATGTTATTACTTTTTTGTTTGTTTCAATGACAATGATATTCCAACACAGACACACTTCAAAATTTTGAGTCTGTTCTTTTATTTGTGTGAGTATTCTCTCTACCAGTAAAGAGAGCAAATAGTCCATGCCCTAGTAGACCACTTTCATGAATCGTTGTGTTTGGAAAAGGCGGTCAGGAAGAGGAAACATCTCGCAGTCAATCTTGGATGATGAACTTTGCCAAATTTAGCTTGACTGATTTTCAGGTGATGGGCACAATATTCATCATCAGGTCTATACTTGAAACCTTTCCAGGTTTAGCTTTGTCTAGTATATGCTAACACAATCTTCAAGAATTCAAAGTTACATCAACACCACAATGAATGTAGAGAGAGCATAGGTTACCTTCACACCACAGGAAGCATTTTAGTGGATGAATTTGCCTAGAGAAAAGAAAGCTTGGAAAGGGGGAGGACATTATCACATTCTTCAAACAGGATTGTCTTCCAACAAAATCTTATTACTTTCCAAATATATTCTAGATGGTTTTCACTTTAGGTATGTATTAGACTAGATAACCCTTCTAACTACAAATAACTAAAAATGCTCCTTATACATATAGTGCAATAGTACAATCCCCCAAGACTTTCTATTTTTCATGGTCTTATTTCTCTCAATCTGCATGCACCCTCCACACACATTCACACTAACAAACTGGGGTTCTCCCAGAGGGGTTCAGCTACTACAATTGCTTTCAGGGTTTTATATATAACTCTTGTAGGTATCTACAGTACTAACGCTTTATTCTCTGAGCCCCCACCAGTGTGTTCTCAATTATTAATTGTGCATTATTTATAAACAAATGAAGCAATATTGTTTTGAGAACAACTTTGAGAGACTAAATCATTTTGCCTATTATAAATATACAAATTAACTGGGAAGACACTATCTTCATCCAGACACAGAACTGATACATACCAAAGTATGTGTAGAATGATTTTATAAACACACTCAAATGCGGACACACATATGCACATATGCACATGTCTAGTGGTATCCATCTAGGTTGGGGGGAAGGAAAAAATTTTGCATGAGAAATTTGCCCTGTATTTAAATGAATAGCAAGTTGCACATAATAGATTTGTAGTTTCATATGCAATCATCTTGTTATTGTATTATTGTTATGGAAATGCTTGTTTTATTTCATAAATTTTAATAATAAAAATAAACATGCACACTACTTTGTCAGATATTAAAACCACTAAATATAAGACTTAAGAAGTTAGTAAAATAATAAATTCATTGATCCATACATACTACACAGAGAGACATACATGCACATGCAATATTTTGGCTATAACTATTTTCACCACTAAAATCAGCTCAAATCCCTAAACTTTCAGTAAGTGATGTTATTCACAAGGCTAGAACCTCTATACACTGCATTAGTGACTCTCAAAATATAAGAAATCTTTATAAAATCAAACTGAAAATCACTTCCTCAGAAAATATCTACTTGTCTCTTTATACTGTTTACTTCAACTTCTTTCAAGTTAACACTTTTAATAGACTCTAGTCACATTTTATCAAGTAGATCCTTGTAGATAGAAAACACTCTCTAACTCCATGGGGAAAGGCATACATAGTACAAGGTCTTCATAGATCCTCAGGGATCAGAGATTAACACTCATCTGACTCCACAGGAAGTAGTGCTTCACATCAAGGAATACTGTCATAATAAATCTCAGTTTCAGAGGCTGCATTGAGTGCACAATCACCTGCAAACAGAAAATCATGCACCAACACTTCCTCCACTTTGGTCTTGTCTTGTAACCTTTTCGAATTGATAAATTTACCATCAGTATGGTAGTTGACCTTGATGCCTTGTTCATCCTCATTGAAAGCATTTGTCAACATGGATGAAAACATCATGCTAAAAAGCATGGGAGCAAGCACACAGCCCTGTTTCACTCTGTTGGTGACTGGGAAGGCACAAGACCTTTGTCCATTATCCAGAACCCGGGTAAACATTCCATCTTGAAACTGATATAAAATATTGATGAACTTCTCTGGGCAACCAAATTTTGACATAATTTTCCAAAAGCCCTCACATCTAATAGTGTCAAAGGCCTTGGTCAGATCTACAAATGTTGTGCACAGACTTCTGTTCTACTCCTGGCATTTCACCTGGAGCAGCAAACACCATAGCAACTATTCCTTGGTCCTTTCTGAAGCCACACTGGTTCTCAGATATAGGCCCATCTTCCAGGTAAAGGATCAGCCTATTAAGGAGGACTAGTAGGAATTTTGCCAGCAATGACTAAGAAAGAGATTCCCCCTGTGATTATCACAGGACAATCTATTCCCTTTACCCTTATAGAGATGGACAATGAAGGCATCCTTGACCTCCTGGGAGATAAATTCTTTTTGCCATATAACTTGGAACATTTCAGTCAGCTTTTGTATGAGCAATGGTCCCCCTACCTGGTAAATCTCAGCTGGAATAGAATCAGCACCAGGTGCTTTACCACATGAAAGGACCCTAATGGCCCTCAAAGCCTCTTCTTCAGTTGGAAGATCAGCTAAGGAAGGACTGACTTCAACCTGAGGTAATGGTCAGTGGCCTCAGCATTAATTGATGATGGTCTGTTGAGAACACTATGGAAGTGTTCAGCCCATCTCTCTAGGATCATGTCCTTATCACTAATCAATGTGACTCCATCAGCACTGAGTAGTTGTGATGCACCATAAGTTTTTGGTCCAGGTCAAGGAATCATGAAAGTGCTTTGAATTGTTACTATGAGCATAAAACTGAATTTCATTTGCCTTCTTACTCAACCAGGAATCCTCTAAGCTTTGCTTGTACTTGCTTTTGATGAAATTAAATGTTACCTTCTTAGAGGTGGATGAACTATCCTTTTGGTAAATCCTGTGGAGTTCACATTTTTCATTTAGCGGCTTCTGTATTTCCCCATCATTTTCATCAAACCGGTCTTGGTGTTGCGAGTGTTCTGACCCAGATGAGCAATGCATTGCTGTACACCAAATCTCTGAGAGCTGCCCACTTCTTTTCTGCTCCACTGTTGCCGACTGTATGTTGGCTCAACTTTCCCAGCAAACTGTGTGATCAGAGAAGAGCTCTAATTTGTTGACATTAATTCTTCTGGTAGTCATTTTGCCCTGGGGGCAGTGCTTTTGATGGATGCGAAAATCTAGCTTGAAAAAGATAAGTCTATGATTAGTCCAGCACTCTGCACCACACATTGCCTTTGTCTCTCTCACATCTTGTTTGTCTCTTCTTCTTGCAATCACATAATCTATTAGATGCCAGTGTTTGCTGCAAGGGTGCGTTCATGAAGTTTTATTGTATTTAGGTAAACAGAAGACAGTGTTGATGTTGCTGTTTCCAACTCCATTCCTCCCTAAGACTCACTTCCAAGTCTGGTAGTCTGAGCCTACACTAGCATTAAAGTCACCCAGTATTATAAGTTTGTCCTCTTTAGGCACATTGATGATAAGGGTCTCTAAGTCTTCATAAAATTTTTCTTCGACTTCATCAGGGTTTGTCATGGTAAGAGCATAGGCACTGATAATGGTGGCATGGCATTTTCCTGTGAGTGGCAATTGCATTTTCATGAGCCTGTCATTAACTCCTTTTGGCAGGCATAACAGCTTGCTGATTAGATTAGATTAGTTTTGATTGCAAAATCCACACCAGCTTCATGGCTCTTCACTGTGCCCACTTCAGAAAAAGGTGTATCCAGTTCCACCTTCGGTAAGCTGGCTTTCATTTTGCCAACCTTGTTTCACTCAGAGCTGCTATTTGGATGCCATGCCTGTTGAGTTCTCTTGCAATAAGAGCAGTTTTTCTTTCAAGTCTACTGGATTTTGTGTTGTCTGTTAGTGTGTGCACATTCCATGTGACGATGGTGAGTGGAGTCATCTTTGCTGATGTGTTTGTACATTTTGTACATTTTTTTTGTGTTTCGACCACATAGTGGGATTTCCTGCCTACCGTGGTAATCAGGCCAGGGTTGGGTAAGCAGGCAATGTTTAGGGCACCTTTTCTAGCCCCCTTCCTCACACCTGGCAGTGAATGGTGTGATCCTTAAAAGGCTCCTCAGACACCCAGGATCTACTGAGTCCCAGTGCTGCTTCCAGTGAGAAATGACCCTATGGCCTGAGCCTCCTGTGTGCAGGGTCATGACTACAGCTACCAACCAGGTATGCACACCTGCTGCTTCATCACTTGCCAGTTGCCACAGGACTTTGAGGCATAATAGTGAAATTATGTAGGTGACGTCTTTTGATTCATGTGTAAATTGGATTTAAGTGAGGCAGAGTTGCACGAAGTCGTCAGCCTCACTCTCTCCTCCTGAGTCATCATAGTCTAGTGGCAGGATAGAGTCAAGACAGCTGGCAATGGCTCAGGATGCATTGGATGACTTTGGAGCCTTTGATGTCTAACCAAGCTCTAAACACTCCACATTGCCTGCTTCATCTGCCTTCATGGCTGTTGGAACAAATCATTCTCATCCACCCATTCCACCAGATGAAGTCTTCACATGCTTGGGGTAGATACCCCCCTAACTCCCCAATGGGTCTGAGAAGCCTTTGTTACCCTCAACCTGGTTTGGCTCATCTTTTGAAACAGTTTACCAGAGTGTAGCTGCTGTGCAAGCTGCAGCTTCTTGGAACCACATGTGAGAGTTAGGTGGAACAGGTGGACACCAAAAGTAGAAAGAGGCCCAAAAAGGGGTTGGCAGCCATCAGTATATGCAGTATAAATATGCTTGAAGCATGATAAATTGTTATTTTTGCTTTTTCCTTCATACAAAATCACAGAGTGTTTTATAAAATATGTTTTTTTCTCTGAATAATGACTAATAGCAGAGTGTGCTAAGCAGAATATAGACAAGGAAAAGCTTTACAAAATATGATTCCAAGAGAGAGAAAAGATATGACTTAGAGATGTGAATGGAAATCTTGTTGAGGTTCTGAGGTAAAGGGCTAATGATTGCACTTCATAGCTGCCTCAATTCAACTTCCCCTCCCTTGATTCCTAGTTTGTATTTGACTGTCTTACATTAGTCAACTCTCCTATGCTTAGAAGCTATCTGAATGAGGCATTCCCTGAACTCCTAAAAATATTGAGCTAGATATTGGGGAAAGGAAAAAAAAATTTCTCCTTATTTCGGCAGAGACAAAGTTGAGATTTTCAGAAGGAATTTTAGAAATAAACTAAGGGAAAAGAAATAGATACAGAAATAGAAAGGAATGAGGACAGGTAAGTTAATAGCATGATCAGAATTTTTGAGAGCTGAAATAGCCCAGTCTCCTTACTTCATAGAAGAGGGGGAAAAAAGCTTGAAGAACTTAATTAGGTTTTCCAAGGTCACAGAATTAGTAGCAAATCCAGAATCAGAAACTGGGCCTCCTGAATCCTAAACCAGTGTTATTTGTGCATGCTACAAGAATTTCCAATGTTAACCTTAATGCCTAGTCAAAAATTGCTTTGGTTGGCACAGTATAGGGAGCAGGTATTCTATCATTCCTTTTCTTTGCCTCATTCCATTCTGGGGAACCTCAACCTTACCATGTTTTTGAAAGACTGATATTCCTCTCTCCTACTTACACCTTCAACTTCCTTTCATCATTAGATCATTAATTGGTTAATGGGTCACTCCTGGTATAGTGCATAACAGGTGTTATTACTTTAACATTCAGTTCAGTTGAATAAATATTTTCTAATTATTAATAATGGTGAAGGCACTGAGACTATAAAACAAGTGCAAAACAGTTTCTGTTCTCAAGGGACATAAGTTCTATTGGTGGGTTACAACATGTATTTGATTAAATATAGTACAAGGTCAGTTGAACAGTTAACCAGACTAACTACATCTCCCTTTCCAATATGGTTAATAGAAGAGGATGTGAAGGGAGCTATCAGCAAAGTATTTGGTAAAGATTCTCATGCTATGTTCTTCAACAAGGAGCCTTAAATGATGTAGATTTGGAATTGGTTGAGTAACCAGAACAAAAGTTAGTTGTTTTTCTTTAAGTAAATATATAATTATATTATAATATAGTACATATGCTAAAATATGTAATGATATAAAAGGAAATGAAGTAATATTTTCCATGCACATTACGTACATATATATATGATATATATGCCATACAAATGCATATGCACATACTTGCATATGTTTCAATCTGTGTTCTCTAATAGGAGGTGGATAACATGTTTCATCTTGAATCCTCTGAAAGTCTGATTGGGTATTGTGCTGATCAGACTCTCCTAAGTATTTAAGTCATTTGTCTTTGCAACATTATTGTTATTGTATAAATTGTTTTCGTGGTTCTGTTCACTTCACTTTGTATCAGTTAATGCTAGGTTTTCTACATTTCTCTGACATTGAAAACTTCATCATTTCTGACACCACAACAACAGTATTGGATCACATATATGTATCCTATAATTTGTTCAACCATTTCATTTCTATAACTGATGAACACCTCCCCAGTTTTTCATTCCTTGCCACCACACATATTTTTGTGCTTATGAGTCCAAAAAGTGGAGAGAAGGGATCTATCCTTAGTCTTGTTATAAAACATGTTTTATTTTTTAATCAATGGAATTAAAATTGTAGTTTCAGGAAAATACAGGATATATAAAGGAGATCCTGAGCAATTTGGCAAACATAGACAAAGAGCAACTGGAGCAAAGTAAAATGAAAAATGCTGGAAACAAAGGATGGCACTGTTTTCTGGAGGGCTTAGAATGCCTGGAAAGGAGCCTGAATTTAATTTGGCAGGCCACAGTGTCATCAATAGTATGAACTAGAGGAATTACAGGACAAGATAAATTCATTAGTAAAATTAATCTAGCAATGAAGAATGAATGAAGGGAGAAGAATTTAGGGACAGTAGACATTGAAGGAAACTATTTCAAAATTTCGGGAATGTGATACTGAAGGTCTGAAGTTTGATAATGATAGAGTGAGTAGAAAAGTTTGAGAGATAGATATGAGAGAGATTTTGGGAAGAAAGATGATAAGACTTGAAAGACGATAAGATTTGGTACCTACTTAGATGTTCAAAGTGAGAGAGAGGCAGAGACAGAGACAGAGAGACAGAAAACAAAGATAAATCTAAAATTTATGACCAAGTTCACTCACAGTACACTTAAAAAGCCATATTTGCCAACCCCACAGTGATGCCCATCACCTCCATTAAAGAATTTTAATGGAAACAAAAATTCAACTTTGAAAGGCCTTTAAACATAAAATTGTCATTAAATACTGTGTAGTCCAGAATGATTGGCATACCACCTGAAACAATAAAGGGAATAATATAAACATTTTTTGTCTGGGTTTCAAATTTAATGATCATTTCCCAATATAGAAAGAAATACATGAAATGAAGACATAGTGTACTGTGAAAAATACACAAGAATGTTATAGCAATAACAAATGACAATTAGTGGCTGATGACAGCTGCCATTGTTTTGATCCAATCCAGGACTACTCACATCTCATCAGTGCTTCAAAGGACTTGAGAATGAATTTATTAATTTGCCACATCTGAGAATATTGAAATTCTTATGTCAGGAATGCATGTTAGTTGAATTCATACTGCCACTCTTGGAGTGCTCTGAATATGACATCTTTATGGTTGTTTCAGACAGAAAATAATTGAGAAAAGTCATGAAAAAACAAGAAATCACCATCCTCAAGGACTGTTGCATTTACTTATTTTAATGCATAGCAATGCCGATTTGCGTACTGAATAGCATAAGCAATAGATTTTTAAGGACTCTTTCTGTATACATGTCCTTTAGCTAAATTGCTCAATAACAGAATGGATTGTTCTACAAAAATGGGAAAGAAACTATCAGATAGTACGTCTGTTAAATGACATTGAACTACTATAATTTGTCTTCATTGTACATGATTTGCATGTTGTCTCCTCCCTTGGACTTTGAGCTCCTTGAGAGCAGGGATTGTTTATCTGATTTTCTTTGTCTGTTTTGCCTTTCTTTCTATTTCCAGTTCTTAGCACAGTGCCTGACATATAGTAAAAGCTTAATACATGACTTTTAACATAATTTGTTGATTATAAGGAGTGAGGAAATGGTCGATGTCATTCCAAGGTTATCAGACTTTAAAATGCAAGTGTAAAAAGTATGTGTGTTATATGTAGTCCATTTAAAGGGAAATTCGGTAGCATATAATGACTTATTAAAAGTGAGGATATGTTTAATAAAATAGTTATTGCAAGTAGTTTCCTGAAAAGTAATACAAAAATTTTCTATTTTATTTTCTAATGGTGTATGATCTTCCCAAGACAGAGCTTGTATAATGTTTTCTTTTGTAATTCTCTAATTCATTTCTTATATGTTGCACCAGTAATTATAGGAAAAGTTGTGGAGGTTGTAATTGGTTGGTCCTCATTTTTACCACTCTCTTTTCCCTACCAGCTTTGTCTTTGAGTATTTAATCAACCACAGACTGTTATAACATCTAGATGGATAATGTCCTTTCCTCTGCTGCTTTATAGAGTTTATATAAAATGAAATATTAGTAATAGAATCAAAATAATTCAGCTGGGAAAATTCCTGAGGAATCAATTAGGCTGCCATTTGGTTGTTTGCCCTGATTCACATTCATGTTTCTCTATTACTAATGTCTACTTTACATTTTAGGTAAAAAGGTTCAGGTTAATTGAAACATGTCACAGAGTCTGATAATGTATAAGTACTAGACTGGGAAGTTGGGGGAAGAGTAAGCCTTCTTTTCTTGGTACTATCACAAGTCCTGGAAGAGGAGAATACAAACTGAAGCTTTACATTGAATGTTTATGTCTGTAAGGACTTAAAGCTTTCCTCAATTTCTGTCTTCTTTACCAAAACTCACACCTATATTTGTCATTCGCTTTTTGCCTGTTCTTATGTGAAAATATTTCCTAGTTGGCCTCTTCTTCCTCTTGAAAATTCTGTGCTTGTCCTCTGGGGACATGATTCAATTCTGCCTTCCTTATGGCTGAAAGATAAATGTCACATTGTCTTTAAAGCTTAAAAGGAATGTGTCTTCCTTTACCCTGCACAATCAATGCTCAAATCAATGCATAACATTATTATGTTACTTTTTAAGGGTTTTTCTTGCTATTTTCTCAATATATTGCACCCAGTTCACCCAGTACACTGTTCTGACAATATAGATATTCTTTAAATATCATAGCCTATTTATTCTATTAAAAAATCAAAAAGAAGCAAAAAATTCAGGTGTGAATAATAAAATCAGAAAAATACCAGAAAAGGAAATTTGAAGTTTTGGGGTTTTTTTAACTATAAGAACGATTTTTTAAAGGAATAAATGAGATAAAAAAACACATGAGCCTCAAAGCCAAGTCAAGTGTTCCATGAGTCAAAGTGGCTGAGATTTTTAGCCTGCATTTAATATCTGAATCTCACCAAGAACCTGGACTATATCCTCCTCCTCCCATGAACCCCACATATCCAAAGCCATCTTTGGGTAGCCATACATCCTCTACAAATGACATCCTCCAAAAACAAGCACATTCAAAAGATGATACTTATTTATAATATTAAATAATTTTAATATGTGACCAGATAGATGATCTCTTTGATGAAGGTATCCTCTCTTATTAGTGTTGGTTGTAACTTGCCCATAAAACTTGGTTTTATTGTTTATATGCTTTCATAAGGTTTCCATAGAACTGTGGTGCTAAAACTCAAATAGAAATTAATCTCTATAAACAATATATTGGTTTAGATAACCATAGTTATTATTATTTATGTTCTGTTGTATTTTTATTTATTTTAGTAAGATTTCCCAATTACATTTTAATCTGATTTGGGCAGCATTTGGGAGTGTTGTGGGCCATCTTCTCCCATGTTCTAGGTTTCCCTTTGGCTCTTTAGACAGTCTGTGGTTTCCAATAAAGTTCTAAGATTATATAGCACTTATTGATTACCCATATCCATGTGATGAGCTACCTCATTTTTTTCATAAGATATTGTACATTACTGGAGCTATATGGCATTTCACTTGGACTCACCATGAATCTCTCCATAGCTTTTTGGGTCACCTACAATTTTGATTCCTCAGAGCCTGTACTATTATAAGATTTATAGTTATATAGTCTCATCATGAGAGCATTTGTGTGGGGGAAAAGTACTTCTTTGGGGTGGTATAGTCCATTCCATTTTTTCCCAAAGCAATTATAGAACCAACTCATTGTTTTTCTACAATACTTGTGCTACTTTTTCCCACAAAAAATGTAAAAAAAGGATAAGGAACATATATGGGCAGGACACATTCAAGGAAAACATCATCTTTCTGATGCTGCAGAGTTACAGGGCCACAGATGCTCTCATTTTACTCTTGCCAATCTTGGTCTCTCAGTCTCCACTGGATACTGTTTTACTGTTTGCCCCTGTCTTTAGGCTAAAGTCACATTCTAGGATATTTCCAAGTACTTGCTAAAGTAGCAAAGAACTAGAATCCATTCCCTAAAACCAAAAAGTAACATTGGGTCTGAAGTCACCTGTCTTTTAAGTAGGATCTTACCTTCAGGATCAATTACTTCAGTTGCTCTCCCAGACTCTTCACTCCTCCTGACAATTTGCTTTACTGGATTCTGAAGATGTACTCATAGGAATTTAAAAATTCAACATACCCTAGTCCAAGGTTGGGATTCAAGAAACAATGACTCACTATTCCCTTTTCAAGCTGGGATATACACACATGCACACACATACATGCACACATACATATAGGTATGTATATGTGTGTGCATGTATATACATGGTTGTATATATGTATGTGTATATGTATATATGAATATTTGTGTATGTATGTATATATGTGTGTATATATGTGTATTATATGTGTGTGTATACACACAAAGGGCCATGGTATATAACTGATCATCTCAAGTTGCCACAAGAAGTTCCTCATATGTTATTTGTTGATTCTTTCCAATAGCCCAATCTAATCCCACCAATTGTTTCATGAAGTTCTGGTTGTAACATTCCTTAACATCTCTTTTATCTGCATATTAATATACTAACTCAGTGGACTGCCCATGTATCTTACATGACATAGCTTAAGTAACAAGTTGTATAAGTATCAAGAATATATGGCAATATTATCCATGGTAAACACGTAGTTACATGCTATGACATCTTCTTTTACTCTTATTTTTAAAAGAATAGGGAAGTTTGTAACTGAGGTATTTCCACAGCAACAAAATATAATTTTTTTAAAAAGTAAATGCTTATTTTATTTTAGCATCAATTAAAATAGCAGTACTACTGGATACTTGTCATACCTTAAAGGAGTATATAAATGTGAATTATTATACTTATTACAACCAGGAGACTTTTATTTCAACAATAAATAACATATAATGTATTTCTACTTTGTAGAAATGGGGTGGCCATGTAATAAGATTGAGAGACAACAGATGGTCAGCCTGAGTGGTGCTTTGATATACCCATAATACTAAAAGAAGAAGGAAGTTAGTATGTCAGGCAGGCCTACTTAGTATTTATAAGGAAATGTAGGACAAGGAGTTAAAGGCATGGAGGGACTGCAATCTTTTTCAGTAAAAGGAACACCCATACTAATGAAATCATCGATTATATTATGATGCTCAGATCACTGTCAAAGTCACCAAATGACTTCTGAGACACTCTGAATTCTCTCAATGTCTTCACTATCTGTTTTGTAGTCTTTCTTTCCAAACTTGTGCCATCATTCATCATGACTTAAATAACCTGTTGATGTCCCTTCTATTACCCTGACTTCTTGGTTACTCGGTTTATGTGACACCTTGCTATGAGAGTTAGCACACCATAGGAGTGGTTACCCTTTACATAGCAACATGGGTCAAATAATAATGATACTTACCACTTATATAGTGCTTTAAGGAGATTTAGAGAAATTCTATCATTTGAGACTCATAGTGACACGCTGAGTCTGGTATGACTTGTGTTATGACCCATATGGCCCCTATATAAAAGAACAAAAGTTCAGAAAAGATAAATTTTGCTATGGAAGATACATATATCAAATGCCAGAGTCAAGACTTGAATCCAGATTTAAATTATTTCATTAGAATTATCAAATAGACCAAGGTTGTAAACTTAAACCAGTTAGTCAAGAAAACGATAAGCAAACAGGAATAATGTTTGTAGATATAGCCAATAAAATTTTACAGGACATTCATTTGTACTTTTTATGGGCTTAATTTTTTTCATATGGGCAAGGTGACAGAAATCATTTTATTCAACTGTATTTTTATACTCAATGCAGTCCTTATTGAGCAAATTGAACCCTGCATGATATGGGTAATGACATCTGGCTACAAATCTCCTCATTAAAATGGCTATTTTTGTCTGAAGAGGAGTGAAGAACCACTCCTTTCTAAGTTAGCAATGAAGAAGAAATTATTCATTTTTTCTTTCCATAGCATTTTTGGGAACTTTAATTACTATCACCTTGGCTAGTCTTTTCTCAAAAATGGTTAACTCCCTTCATATAGTTTTACTTTGTGGAAGATTCTCAACTTCCATTTGATTTTTTTAATAAGTCAAACTTTGAAAACAAAACCAATCTACTCTTGGATTAGACCTCAAATAAGACACATTTGAAGGTGGGATATAGCACTTATCTACATAGTCATGCCGCTTTAGGCACATCTGTAATTTTAGTTCTCCTGAAATTTCAATTTTCTCCTGGATCTATTTTCCAGGTTAGTTATTTTTCTTATGAGTTGTTTCACATTATCTTCTATTTTTTCAAATTTTTGGTTTTGTTTACTAACTGCTTGGTTTAATTCATAGTCATTCATTTCCCTGAATTCAATTCTCTCTTTCAACGAATTATTTTGTTCAGTGAGCCTTTGAACCTTCTCCTCCATTTGGCTAACTCTGCTTTTTAAAACCTCCTTCTCCTCATTGGCTTTTTGGACCTCTTTTTCCAGTTGAGTTAGCCTTGTTTGAAAGCTGTTATTTTCCTCAGCATTTTTTTGGTTCTCCTTTAGTAAGCTGCTAACTTGTTTTTTAAGGTCTTCTATTGCCTGAGTCCAGTTTAAGTTCCCTTTGGAGGCCCTGGAGGGAGAGGTTTTGACTTCCTCTGACAGTATGCCTTGTTCTTCCTCATCTGAAAGGATGGGGCGAGATATCTGTTTCCCAAGAAAGTAACCTTCTATGGTCTTTTTTTCCCCCTTTTTTGAACATTTTCCCAGCCAGTTACTTGACTTCTGAGTTTCCTCTCCACAACCACCTCTCCTCCAGCTCCTCCAAGCCAGCACTGGGGTCTGATATTCAGATGAGCTGCTCCAAAGCCTCAGGGGCTTTAGGCAGGGGCAGGGCTGTTATTCAGTGTGAGATTAAGATTAGCTGCTCAGGAGGGGGCAGGGCTGCCACACAGGGCTCAGTTCCCTTAGGGGGTTTATGATGAGACCTTCAACAATGGATGCAGGCTACTGTTTGCTTTGGGAGCCCCCTCCACTGCTGCCTCTACTGCTGCCACCTGAGAAGGCCCAAGTTATGGGGACACCCTGCTCCTTTCTCAACCTGCCAAAAAGACCCTCTCACTGACCTTTGGAGTCTGTGGTTTGAGGGATCTGCGCTGCTGCTGGAGATTCTGTCCTTGAAGCCTGCTTGGATCTGCTCCTTTTGGTGCCATGTGACCAAGGCAGGGCTGGGCTCTGCTCCTTATCTGGGTGCACGACAGAGCTTTCCCGTCAGCCTTTCAGGTCACTCTGGGATAGAAATCTGCTCCACTCCATTATTCTGTGGTTTCTGCTGCTCTAGAATTTGTTGAGAGCTCTTCTTTACAGGTATTTTATACGCTAGCTCTTACATATGTGTGTCTTTCTACTCCACCATCTTGGCTCTGCCCCCAGAAATTTCAATTTTCTTAAATATTTCCATAATTTTTTTTTAATGCTGTGGCTTCTAGGGATTCCTTGAGTTCAGGCTTTTTATCCAAGTGTCTGAAACAACTTAAGTCATTATTCTTTATCTTAAGAGGACAAGTTAGTTGCCTTGCATAACAGTTCTTCTGATAGTTTTTTCTGCCAATTATGGAACTTCAGCTACTGCTGTCATCACATACATCAGAATTCCTAAGCAAAGCTTCGTTTGATGGTTTGGCTAAAAGAAGACTTTTTAAAATAATCACTGCACTGGTCACTCAAGTGAGGTTAATAGTCTGTATCACAAAATAAGAGGAACAAATAATTTTTTCCATACCTCCCTCAATGATATTATATGTTGTTAAAATTACTGATTCTATTGTTGCACTTTGGATTTGAGGATAGAGACAATGAAACTCCTTTCATCAAACAAGGCATGAGGAAGACATGGGTAAGCTGGAGTTAACTTATAAAATGAATGAGAATCAAGGATAATTGCTATACCAAAAGTTCATTGTGGCAGTGATACAATATGGTACACAATGATCTTTTACTGATAAGCTGGGAAACACCAATAGGATAAACAAATGGTGATGGGCCTGGAGTTCATGAATTTTAAGAAACGAAAGATGTTATTTTTCTGGTTCTGGGAGCCAAGATGGAGACGTGATAGGGAATTGCTTTCTCACTCCCCTTGTTGAACTTGACGAGCCCAGAGAACATCTCCTTGGGAAAACACCTGGGACAGTGGGAGCAGCTAAAGAGGTTAACAGACCTTAGCACATGAATCTAGGAAGATTGCTAAGGAGGGACCCTCTTGCTGGGGCTGAAGGAGACCAGTGAAGGATCAGAACTGCCTCAGACAGCCCCACCTCAACAAACTGAGAGAAGATCCTGAGCCCCTGGGGGATGAAGCCAAGCAGCTACCAATGCCAGGACCCCAGGCATGTCTCAGCATTCCAGGAGAATTGGGAAGGCACTAGCACAGATGGGATCACCAACCACTAAGCTTGCCTGTGCTTTAGCTCAACAGAGGAGACCTCCTGTCCCCAGACCACGCTTCCCCCACACTTAACCAGCTAGCTCCAGGGTAACTACAAAATAAACCAAAAAGACCTCATCTGGCCTCTGTTTTCAAACACCAGCTGACTCAGTACCAGGTAAGTGGTAGAATGTTAGCTTCTAGCTGAAAGAACCAGAAGCCACAACACACAAAGCCTAAAGTTTTAGGCACAAGAACTGTGCAACCGAGACCCTGTGCCCCAGACACAGAGGTCTACTTTAAAAGCCAGGGAAAGGGTGATTATTACGAGTAAGAAGCAAAGCAGAAGAGAAAAGACCATAGAATCTTTCTATGGGGCAAGAAGCAAAACAAAAAGTTCAGAAGGGAATATGAACTGGTCTGAAGCACAAAGACTCTTCTTGGAAGAGCTCAGGAAGAATTTTAAAAGCCAAATTAGAGAAGGAGAAGAATAACTCATGCATGACTTTAAAAATATGAAGAAAGAAATCACAGAAGAATTTAAAAGGACAATTGGACAAATGGAAAAGGAAGTATAAAAACTAGCTGGAGAAAATAACTACTTAAAAGGAACAATTAGACAGATGGAAAAGGAGATGCAAAAGTTAAATGAAGAAAACAATTTGATAAAAATTAGAATTGGGCAAGTAGAAGCTAATGAATCTATGAGACATCAAGAATCAGTCAAACAGATTCTAAAGAATGAAAAGGTAGAAGAAAGTGTAAAATATCTAATTGGAAAAAGAACTGACCTGGAAAACAGATCCAGGAGAGAAAATCCAAGGATTATTGGTCTACCAGAAAGCCATGATGAAAAAAAGAGCATGAACAATATCCAAGAAATCATCAAGGAAAATTACCCACGAGTCCTGGATTCAGAGGGCAAAATAGTCATCAAAAGAATACACTGCTCACCATCTGAAAGGGACCCAACTTAAAACACCAAAGAATATTGTTGCCAAATTCCAGAACTATCAAATAAAAGAGACAATACTGCAGCCAGTCAGAAAGAAACAATGCAAATATCAAGGAGCTACAGTCAGTATCATACAGGACCTTGTAGCTTCTACTTTAAAAGATCAAAGGAATTGGAATACAATATTCCATAAGGCAAAGGAGCTGGGACTACAACCAAAGATCAACTACCCAGTAAAGTTCAGCATAACATTTCAGGCAAGGAGATGGACAGTAAATGAAATAAGAGATTTCCAGACCTTCCCGATAAAAAGGCCAGAAGTCAAAAGAAAATTCAGTGTCCAAACGTAAATCTCAAGACAGGTATAAAAAGGTAAACAGGAGAAAAAAAACAAAACTTGTTACTCAATATGGGTAAACTGTCTACATCCCTTTAAGGGAAGATGATATTTGCTAATCTTGTGAATTGTATATTTATTATTAAATATAAAAAGGATATACATAGAGGGAATGGGTATAAATTAAATGATGTGATGACAACAAATATTATTTAAAGGTGCAAAGGCATTTTAATGGGAGATGTGAAATGGAAGAGGCAGAAAAAAATAAATTCCATCACAGGAAAAGCCACAAAAATATATTGCAATACAGGGAAAGGGGGGAAGGAGATGAGTACTGTTTGAGAGGTACTCTCATCTGATTGGATTCAAGGAGGGTGCAACAAACTCAGTGAAGTATAGAAATACAACTAGCTCTACAGGCAGTAGGAGGGAAAGAGGAAGGAAAAGAGAGCAGAGGCTAAAAGGAAGGGAAAAAGTAGTAAGGGAAAAGGGGATTAAAAGGGAGTGGGGTTGAAAGAAAGGAAGGAGGAGGGAGGCAGTGGTCAAAAACTAAATCTCTGTTTTGGGGGGGAAGGGAAAAGGAAGAAATAAAAGCATAAACGAAGGGAAAGGGGATGGAGGGAAAGACAAAGACAGTAATCAAACTGTGAATATGAATAGGATGCATTCTCCCATAAAACAGAGACAGATAGTAGAATGGATTAAAAACCATAATCCAACAACATGTTGTTTACAAGAAACATTTGAAATGGGGGCATACACACAGGGTAAAACTAAAAGGTTGGAACAGATTATTTTTTGCTTCAGCTGATGTAAAAAAAGCAGGAGTAGTAATCCTAATCTCAGGCAAAGCAAAAGTAGGAATAGATCTAGTCAAAAGAGATAAGGAAGGAAACTATTACCCTGCTGAAAGGCACCATAAGCAATGAAGCAATTTCATTACCAAACATATACACTCCAAACTGTATGGCATCTAAATTCTTAGAGCAGAAGTTAAGGGACTTGCAAGAAGAAATAGATAGTGAAACTATACAGGTGGGGTCCTCAACCTCCCCCTCTCTAAATTTGATGAATCTAACTTCAAAATAAGCAAAAAAGAAGTTAAGGAAGTGAATAGAACTCTGGATAAGGTAGATCTCTGGAGAAAATTGAATGGGGATAGAAAGGTATACGCCTTTCTGTCAGGGGTACATGGCACATATGCAAAAGGTGACCATGCACTAGGCCATAAACACCTGAAAATCCAGTACAAAAGGCGGAGATAGTCAAAGCATCCTTCTCAGATCATAATGCAATAAAAATTATATGTAATCAAAAGCCATGGAAATATAAACCAAAAACTAATTGGAAGCTAAATAATCAAATCCTAAAGAATGAGTGGGTTAAATAATAAATTATAGAAACAATCAACAACTTCATTCAAGAGAATGACAATAATGAGACAATCTACCAAATCTTATGGGATACTGCAAGAGCAGTTCTTACAGGAAATTTTATATCTTTGAATGCCTACATGAATAAAATAGAGAAAGATGAAATCAATGACTTGGGCATGTAAGCTGAAAAAGCTAGAAAAGGAACAAATTGAAAATCCTCAAGTAAATACCAAATTATAAATACTGAAAACGAAAGGAGAGTTAATAAAATTGAAATTAAGAAAACTATTGAACTAATAAATAAAACTAAGATTTGGTTTTATGAATAAAGCAATAAAATTGATAAACCTTTAGTCAATTAGATTTTAAAAAAAGAAGAAAACCAAATTACCAATATGAAAAATGAAAAGGGCGAAATAACCTCCAATGAGGAGGAAATTAAAACAGTAATTATAAATTACTTTGCCCAACTGTATGTCCATAAATTCAACAGTCTAAATGAGATGGATGATTATTTTAAAACACTATAAATTGCCCAGATTAACAGAAGAGGAAGTTGAGTACTTAAATAACCCCAAATCAGAAAAAGAAATTGAATAAACCATCAATAAACTCCCTAGGAAAAAATCTCCAGGACCAAATAGATTTACAAGTGAATTCTATCAAACATTTAAAGAACAGTTAATTCCAATACTATATAGACTAATTGGGAAAACTGATGAAGGAGTCCTGCCAAATTCTTTTTATGACACAAATATTGTTATTATACCTAAACAAGAAAGAGTCATAACAGAGAAAGAAAATTATAGACCAATTTCTCTAAGGAATATAGATGCAAAAATTTCGAATAAGATATTAGCAAAATGAATACTGTGATTTATCACAAGAATAATACATTATGATCAGGCAGAATTTATGCCAGGTATGCAGAACTGGTTCAATGTTAGAAAAACTATTAGCATTATTGATCGTATCAACAACAAAGCTAACAGAAACCACGATTGTCTCAACAGATGCAGAAAACACTTTTGACAAAATACAACACCCATTCCTATTGAAAACACTGGAGAGCATAGGAATAAATGGAACTTTCCATAAAATAATAAGCAATATCTACCTAAAACTATCAGCAAGCATTATATACAGTGAGAAAAAACTAGATGCATTTCCAATAAGATCAGGGCTGAAACAAGGATGTCCATTATCACCATGTTATTCAAAATGGTATTAGAAATGCTAGATGTAGCAATAAGAGAAGAAAAAGAAATTAAGAGAATTAGAATAGGCATAGAAGAAACTAAGTTATCACTCTTTGCAGATGAGGTGATGATATACTTAGAGAATCCCAGAGAATCAAGTAAAAAACTACTTGAAATAATAAACAACTTTGGCAAAGTTGCAGGTTACAAAATAAACCCACATAAATTTTCTGCATTTCTCTATATTACTAACAAAGCCCAGCAGCAAGAGATAGGAAGAGAAAGCCCATTTAAAGCTAGGGTAGACACTATAAAATATCTGGGAGTCTACCTGCCAAAACAAACCCAGGACTGTGTGAACACAATTACAAAGCACTTTTTGCGCAAATAAAGTCAGATCTCAGTAAGTGGAAAAACATCAGTTGCTCATGGATAGGCCAAGTTAATATAATAAAAATGACAGCTCTACCTAAATTAATTTACTTATTCAGTGCCATACCAATCAAACTACCAGATAATTATTTTCTAGAGCTAGAAAAAATAATATCATAATTCATCTGGAAGAACGAAAGCTCCAGAATGTCAAGGGAACTAGTGAAAAGAAATTCTAGGGAAGGTGGCCTAGCTCTACCAGTTCTCCAATTGTATTATAAAGCAACAATCATCAAAACCACTTGGTACTGGCTAAGAAACAGAGGGGTAGATCAGTGGAATATGTTAGCTACTCAAAACACTGTAGTTAATGAATATTACAATCTACTGTTTCATAAACCTGTGAGAAAACAGGAAGTAAGTTTTATTTCCACACTTTGATGGGGGATGTGGGTGACCTAGTACAGTGAGATGAAGGTCAGAAAACAGCTGTGCATATTCAGTAAGTTGTGGAGAGAAAGCCTATTGAAGGAGAACTTGAAGTCACATGGCCAGGGGATGGTATCATGGGCAATCCAAAGTTTCAAATTCTATAAGGGTCTTGCCTCATCCCACTCTGGTTGTAGTTCTTCCGGTGGGCATTCTCAAAGCTACCCATTCTTTCAGGTGAAGGAATTTAGGCCTGTCCTCCTCAGAACTCCATTTTTAATAAGTTTTTCTTGATACCCTTTTTGAGTGTCAAGCATGTCTCTAAGAAACCCAAAGATCCAAGTTTCTGGGATAAGAACTCACTGTTTGACAAAAATTGTTGGGAAATCTGGATAACAGTGTGGTAGAAACTAGGCACAGACCAATGTTCAGACATTGATGTCAGCATCATACACAAGAATAAAGTTCAAATGTATACATGATCTAGGTACAAAGATTGACACAATAAACAAATTAGGGGAGCAAGGAATAGTATATTTGCCAGATTTATGGAGAATGGTGAAATTTGTGACCCAACAAGAGACAGAGAACATTATGAAGTGCAAAACGGACAATTTTGATTACATTAAATTGAAACGTTTTTGCACAAAACCAATGCAACCAAGATTAAGAGGGTAGCAGAAAACTGGAAAATAATTTTTGCAAGTAGTGTTTGTGATGAAGGCCTCATTTCTAAAATATATAGAGAACTGAGTCAAATGTACAAGAATACAAGTCATTCCCCAATTGATAAATGGTCAAAGGATGTGAACAGGCAATTTTCAGAGGAAGAAATTAAAGCTATCTATAATCATATGAAAAAATGCTCTAAATCACTATTGATTAGAGAGATGCAAATCACAACAGCTCTGAGGTACTACATTACACCTACCAGATTGGCTAACGTGACAAAGCAGGAAGATGATAAATGTTGGAGAAGATGTGGGAGATTTGTTGGTGGAGCTGGGAGCTGATCCAACCATTCTGGAGAGCAATTTGGAATGATGCCCAAAAGGCTACAAAAATGTGCATACCTTTTGACCTAGCAATATTGCTTCTGATACTCTATTCCAAAAAGATCATGGAAATGGGAAAGAGTCCCACATGTATGAAAATATTTATAGTATAGTATATTTATATGGCCAAAACCTAGAAATCAAGGAGGTACCCATCCATTGAGAAATGACTGAGCAAGTTGTGCTTATGAATATAATGGAATACTATTGTACTATAAGAAATGATGAGCAGGAAGACTTCAGAGAAGCCTGGAAAAACTTCTATGAACTGATACTGAGTGAAAGGAGCAGAATCAGGAGAACTTTGTACACAGCAACAACCACAGTGTGTGAGGAATTTTTCTGGTAGATATAGTACTTCATTGAAATACATAGACTTAAAAAATTTCTAATGGACTCTGGAGGCAAAATGCCTTCCACATTCACAGAAAGAACCATGGAATTGGATCACAGATGGAAACAGACCATTTTCTTTTGTATTATATTTTGTTTTGTTTTGTGGTTTCTCCCCTTCATTTTAATTCTTATATGTCTCATGCATTTAATAGGAATGTACCTGTAGAACCTATATAAGATTGTATGCCATCTCAGGGAGAGAGTTGGGAAGTAGGGTGGAATGATGGAGAGGGAGTGGAAAAAATCTGACATATGTGGAAGTGATTGTCAAACACTGAAAAGAAATAAAGTAATTCAATTTTTAAAAAAAGAAACCAGAGATGTTTGTACAGGAAAAGATTGTCTCCAAGAGTTTAATGACTTGCCAGGTGAGAAGGATTAGATGTGATCTATTTGACCCTAAAGGGAAGAGCTGAGGATGCAATGAGGGAAGTCTAGGTTTTTCATGTAAGGAAAGGGAAAAAAAAGTTTCCTAAAAATTAGCACTATCCCATGTAGAGCAAACTGCCTCAAAAAATAGAGGACTAGTCCTTTTCAGAATTCTTCCAGTAAAAGTTGTTTTTTGACATCAGCCTCATTCTCTCCTTCAGAGTCATTGAAGTGCAGTGGCAAGACAAAGGTCAAGATGACTGGTGAGGGCCCAGAATGCATCCATCCATACATACATACATACATACATCCATCCATACATACATACATATGTATGTATCTGTATGTGTATATGTGTACATGAATGTGTGTATACACATCCACACATATACATATGTGTGATGTGTATGTGTCTATTTTGCATATGTGTTGTAAATGTGTGTAATGTATATAACATATATGTGGATAAATATACATAAAATTTCAAGCATTGATTGGCCTCAACTTGTCTTTCAACACTAATAATCTATTATGGGATTTGGGATTTAAATACTGTAAAACAATGGGGGTTCTTATCAAATAAATTGATATTATATGAATGACAAAAATAAAAGTTGGACCTTAAAAGAATCAAGACAAAAAAAAGGGCAGGATAATATTATCTGGACTAAGAAAAAGAAGTATTCTCACACAGTGGATGAAGTGCTGAAACCAAAATCATGAAGACTCGAGTTCAAATTTGAACCCAGTAGAACCAGGTGTAGTAGTTGTGTGATCAAGTAAGGCATTTAACATCTGTCTCAGTTTCAAATGAAAACAATAAAAGCACTGATATTTCAAGTTTCTTGTGAGGAAAAAAATAAGATATTTGTAAAGTGCTTTTTAAACATTAAATCATTATATAGACGCTAGCTGCTATTTTTTAATGGAACAATATTAGATCTAAAAATTCCTCAAGTTCTACCTATCCCAATATTCTGATAGAGTCAAAATAGTTTGTTAGATAATAATTGCTAACGTTTATATAATACCTACTACATGGCCAGATGCCATGATAAAGACCTTACAAATTTGATCACAGTTTTTCCCCACAACTACCCAGGGAGGTTGGTGTTAGTCTTATCCCCATTTTATAGTTCAGGATGTTGGAAACCCTGAGAGGAAAAAAAATCTTATACACTACAGTGAGAGAAGGAAAGATTTATTTATGATTCTCATGAGAAGGGGGGATCCTGCCTGAAATGCTTGAAAGAGAATTCCAATACAGAAGCAGAACAAACCTTCATAGTGTTAATTTTTAAAGGCCCCTCCCTTCCAGATAAGGATTGCTCCTGATCCTTCTGTGTTAAAATTTCCCATCTACTCCCACCACATACATGCTCCTCTTCTGCATGCATAGTGTGGGCAGATAACGAGGCTCTAATTCTTTGTGAGGAATGTTAGTTAATATGCATGAAGTTTATTAAGCAAGTTCATTTGAGAGAATACCTCTACTGCGGAAGCATGACCTTGGGATATCTTTTTCTCAGTACTCCCGCCCAATCACTTCACTACCAGATATTTGTTTCTGTGGAGGACAAACAAACTTTATCTCTTTCTAACAAGAAAACTGAGGAAAGCAGAGGTTAAATGATTTGCCCAAGGTCATACAGTTAATAAGCATCTGAGTTAGAATTTGAATAAAGGTTTTCTTGACTTCAGGCCAATGCTATTAAATGAACAAAACTTTTCCCAAAGCATCTTTAATTTTCTTCTTCTTTTTTTTAAAGCAAAAATGACAAAATTTCTTAAAATTTATGGGATCATAGATTTAGAGTTAGAAGGGACTTCAGAGAACATGTACCTTAAACCTCCTATTTTATATATGAGAAAAGAAGAAAGTAAAGCCAAGAAGGGTGAAATGATTTACTCAGTGTTACATAAACAATAAGTGACAAAGCCGGCATTTAAATGTGGGCCCTCTGGGTCTTTTCACTCTACCACATTATTCTAGTACCCTACTTTTTTCTAAGAAAAGTTGTTCTTCTTCCAACAAGTTAGTCAATTTTATAAACATAGACACCAGAAAGATGAATATTTTTATAGGAATTAAAATGTTTTCTTTACTTGATTTGAGCTGAATACCTAACAATGTATGTCTTGATGGAAAAGGTATGGATATTTTAGATATGTTCTTAGTACAGGCAAATTATTTTTCAGAATGGTTGAACAAATTCTCAACTCCACCAACATAGTGTATGCTATAGTAGCTACCTTAAATATCAAACGTAACAATTTACTGGGAAACTCATATATTCTCATGTCCTTCTGAGATTTAAATAGAGAAGATCCTGATGATGAGGTATGTTTTTTGGAGACAATAGACAATAGCACACAATGTTAATCACTAATAAAAACAAATATTCTCAGTCCCTTCAGTCTTAGCTTTTTTTCTTTTGCTGAGATTTTTACCTTTTTTCTTATTTTTTTCTGTCATATATGAAAGGACATCTTTTCTTCACTATGTTAAGTTTCTTATATTTGTTGGCAGTAGAAATCCTCTGTAAAGATGTTTGTAATACTAAGTTTATCCAAATTGCATTCTTTCTATGTCCTACCAACTTCAGGTAGGAGTTCAGAGATAAACAAAAAGGTAAACAAAAGCCTGGAGGAAACACAATATGAAACAGGTTCTTTTGGAATTCCTATGTAATAACTCACAGATATATTATATTCATTTATAATTATCCCTAAGAATTCATTCATGCTTATAGTCATTCCCATTTACTGCTTTGGAAAATTTAATACAAATGTCTACACAGAACAAATATAAATGTCATTTTGGAAATCATTTCCCAAGATTGGCAGCCTTTTCCCAGCAAAAGCTGATCCCCTACACTCATTCATTCTATGGTATTTTTTTTTATTTCATGTCCTTTAACTATTTTTCTTTTATTTTTGCCCAATACAACAGGCACAGCCAAAGAAGGAAAATACTGGGATGAACTTCAAGGAACATCATTTCTTTTTAGTAGTTGATCTTTCCAAACACAAGCATTAAAACAAGGAAACACAGTTGGAGTGTTTGGAATTGTGTCTTCATTACATCTGTTTTGTTTTTTACTTCTGCTTATCAGGGTGAGATTTTATATTTTTATAAACAAAATTCAATAGAATGAAGTGAAAATAGCATTCCTTAGCCAATGAGAGCCTTTCCTTCCATCTCACATTGTGTTCATAAAATAAATAAAAGTGATAAGAACCAAAATGCCATTTTTCTTCTCTCTTTGTTAATGTACTCATCAAGAAGAGGGATAGAAGGCTCATTTTAAAAAAAATAGTGAAAAGCAATAACATCAACATTGTGTTCATAAAATAAATCAATAAAAATGGTCCTTGCCTGTTGAAAGAATACATTAATTGCTTGAGGGTAGAACAAGTCACAATAACAAAAATTCCAATTCTATTTAAATAAATTTACTTATTGAATACTACACTAATCAACTACTAAAGGATCATTTTATAGAACTAGAAAAAGTAATGGCATTCAGATACTTTATAGAACTACGAAAAAATAACAGAATTCTGATGGAGGCAAAAAAGGTCAAGAATAATAAGGGAGTTAATGAAAAAAGTAGGGATGAGAGAGATGTAGCAGTGACAGATTTCAAACTATACTACAAAGCAGTAATCCTCAAAGCAATTTGGTCCTAGTTTAAGAATAGAGAGTTTGATCAGCAGAACAGATTAATTCATAACATAATAGAAGAAAACTTACTTGCTATATAAATATATAAATTGATAAAAACAAAGACCACAGCTACTGAAGTACAGACTCCTATTTGACAAAAACTCCTGGGAAAATTAGTAATATGGAAGAAATTAGATTTAGACCAACATTTCACACCTTGTACCAAGAAAATCCCCAATCATACTATAAGAAGATATTAGAGAATATGGAAAAAATTAGCTCTCATAATCTATTAATAGTAAAAAAAGGTAATGACCAATAGAAATAGAGAGAATCACAGAAGATAAATAAATAATTTTGATTATATAAAATTTCAAAAAATAGTTTCTATAAATTCAACAAAGTAAGCAAAAATAACACCACGTTAAAAATTGTTGCAAGTTTCTTTTAATAAAGGGCTCATTTCCAAGATATATAAGGAACTGATTCAAATTTATTAAAATAAGAGCCATTCTCCAATTGACTTATGGTCTAAGGTTATAAACAGGCAGTTCTTGAAGGAATCCAAGCTATTTATAGTTGCATGAATAAATATGTCCCAAATCACTACTAATTAAAGAAATGCAAATTAAACAGGTCCGATATTCCCCCTTACCTATTAGACTGGCAAAGATGACAAAAAAAATAATAAATTTTGGAGAGCTGTCAGGAAACAAGCATATTTATATATTACAAGGGGATGTGTGAATGTTTGCCAAGAAAACCCCATAGACAACATTGTTGCGCTATAGAATTCTGTTATTTTTTCGTGGTTCTATAAAGTATCTGTATTCTTTCAACAGGCAAGGATTGCACATGTGAGTGTGCACACACGCAGAAGCACATCCACATACACACTCTTTCTCTTCTTCCAAATTTTTCTGTCCTTTAAAGTTTTATTTACAGGTTACTCTTTCTACTTTAATTAGTACCAAAGTTGGCTTAGTCACTATAAAAATGAGATAATCTCAAGTGCTTTTAGATGTATAAATGTCTTTAATCATGAATGGAGAAAGGGAAATAGAAACAACGTTGGTACTGGAATACTATGAGAAAGATTGAGGTCTGACCCCTTTGCCTAAAATGCTAGTTTTGTTCCAGATGCTCTGAGCTCAAATTGAGAAGAGTTTTATGGTTCTGGTCTTTACTAATTATAAATAAGCTTCACAAAAGGTAGAATTAAATTGAATCTGAGCTAATCATATTATACTGTCTTGAACAAGGTTGAGCTGTCAGACCATATGTCCTATCTCTTTACCCCTTTTCCTTTCTTCTAGGATCCCCCAGAGAAATCTCTGCAATGGGTGAGTGGAAGGCAGCAACTAGAGAACAGGAATAGTCTGGTACCAAGAGACAGACTGTGGCTGATCCTGGACCTTACAGCAGAATTTCTTTTGCTTTCAAAAGTTTTGATATTAGACTGAGCAGGGAAATAAGAGCTGCCCCAACAGATCCTCCTGAAACAATGTATCCAAGTTCTTCACATCTGAAGGGAGAAGAGGAAATTTTCTAGCCAGAATGATGAACCCCAAACTGCAAATTAGAAAACAATAAGCAACAGTGAAAGAAGCTATGATAGTGGGATCATGGACACCAGAAGCATAACTGACTCTATACCTACCCTGTTTCTGATTATTGTCTCTTTGCTTCTTTTTGACCTTTTGTCAGTTAAACTAGTAACAGAAAGAGGCACACCTGAAGCAGAGCTGAGATGGTCAGACTAGTCAGAGCTGGGAAGGACAGAGAAAGCAGACAGCTGGAGCAACAACTAGAGTGAGTGGGAGAACATATTTGTCATTTTGTTTAAGGGAGCATGTTTGTGATTCATTCAAGGGAGCTGGTGTGTGGGAAGACTAAGAGAGGGAAGGCTTGGGGATGATAGTACCCCCTTCATTGTTATTGTGTATAGAGATCTTTTTGCTGTGATGGATTTTTGGTTTTCTGGTGTTGGGATTCATCTTTCTGGTATTTGAATAAATGTTTTGGCCCTGAGTCTTTAAATCCAAGGCTTTTCTATATCAAATTTCCCTTCCTATTTAGCTGAATGAGCACTGATCATATTGGTAAGTTTGTTTTTAAATCACTTTGATTACAAAATTTACTCAGATGCTTGTTGAAAATATTAACATTTTGTTTTTATTTCTTAGCTAGACAGAAAAAGTTTAGAGATTTCATCAAAATGGAGTATAACCAGGCACGTGCTGGCAATTGTTGAATCACCAACTTCTTGAGAGTGAACAAAAAATATTAATGCATTGTATGCTTCTAAATTTAAGCTATATTTCTAATATTTTCCCCATCATTCTCTCAAGCCTCAAAGCAATAAAAACTGATTTTTTTAAGTAGGTAAAAGAGGCCATTTTTACTTGATTTCTTACCAAGCCTTAGTTACTGATAAGGTGTTGCTTCAGACAAGCTGAGACCTGAAAAAGAACTTAGCTTAAAATTGCCAGGATCTACTGCTGTATCCAGGACCATCTCTGGTCATCTTGCCAGGGGACCGAGATGGTTCTGGAAGAGAGAGTGAGACTGGAGACTTTGGACAGCCTTTCCTTACTCAAATAGAGTTCACTTGCAAGTCAAGACACCACCTTCCTGATGATATTGGCCCACTTCAGGAACAAAGACAAACAGTAACAACAACAAATCAATCCCCGATGTTGTTAATTTCTGAAATTTTAAATGCTTTCACTTCAAATTTTACAGTTGGCACCTTTCAGCCCTATCGAGGTAGCTTCCACATGTCACTGGTATGGCTATCACTATAAGTGATTCACTCCTTACAGCCAAAGATCATATGTTATGGGTTCTTCCTTCTTCTCTTTCTACAAATAGGATCATGTGTTACATTTATGGCCTGTTTCTTGAAAATTAAAATGTATATAGCTCCTTAGCATATATAAAGGATGATAGATAGATAGATATATGTATATCACATACATCATATATATTATATATATTTTATATGTGTGTATGTGTATATATATATATATATATATATACATATACATATATATATATATATTACCCCATTTGATGCTCTCAACAATCTTATGTTACTATTAGTCCCATTTTAGAGGTAAAAAGATTAAGGTAGAAAGGTATTTGCTCAGGGTCACTTATCTGGAAAGTATCTGAGTCAAGAATTGAGCTCAGGTCTTCCTGCTTTATAAAAGCAAGAACCCCTGGCATACATCAGAGGGCCTGCTATATAGGTTCTTTGGTCTGCTTTTCTAAAAAAGAAACCAACTTTTGAAGGGTGAACAATCACTTTAATCATGTACATATATCATTCACTTAGTTCAAGGAGAAAAGTCAGCACCGTGAACTTCAGAGAAAATACACAGAAATTAAAAACGACAGGGTTTCCAATTTCCTGACAGTAAGCAGTGCATACATTACTGATCAACAGATAGAGAAATGTCTGACCGTACCTGCATAGTTATCAGAGAGAGAAGCACTAACATCTGGGTTTTCAAATCAGAAGGACTTCTTAGTGGTTGCCCAGAATCTGGCCAAACAAACACTTCCAATGAGCAGGCTCCAAAGTAAAACCTCCTCTCAGAGTATTTATCCACTTTTCGGAGCCAGAGAACATCACAACCCTTGACAGGCAGTGCCACATTAACAAAAGGTGTGGGTCTTCCTACAAATCTCCCCTAATCAAACTCCCCTTTATGGGTAGGGCCATTAATGGGTGGGGAAGAGCTTTAATGTCATTAGCATTACATGACTAGATTCAGTGTTCTATTCATTGCCCAACCTGTCCTCCTGCTTGCATGGTGGCAGAGGAAGTGTTATTTTCCAATTATCTTACTTTAATTTGCAAATTATGAATCAATTTAGACCCAAATCTGGTTATATGGTGCTCTGCTGTCTGGACTTAACTATATTCTTGTATATAGGCAAAACAAATGGTTCAAATTGCTTTGAAGTTTCCAAATTAGTCACTGCAATTAGACTCTTTTTTAATCAGGTGATATGACTATAAAATTGATTTATTTTAAAATAATCTCCACTAGTTTTTAAAACTATGAATAAGCCCATTAAGTAGGTTTTTAATCAGGAATATCCTTACTTAGTGGTCAAAAGTAACTACCACTGTTCAAAAAATATGTTAAAAATATGACCTTAAATTCAACTGGCTCTTTCTTCTTTCTGCCAGATGAAATGATGGGTTCATGTAGTGAATTACTGATATTCTTTTAGCAATTTGTTTGAAGTATTGGTAATAAAATCGATTCATTTTAAATATAAGTGGGGATGTCTCTGCAGAAAGTCTACACATTTGGAGTACTTTCACTGAACAAAATGTCCAATAATTCTGTTGGCACAGCTACTTTCCCTAATAATAACTATAGTCTGGGTTACATCTAAAAAGCAAAAATTGAAGTGAGAATTAGGCATCAATTATTTTAGCTTGATCAGTCTAGCCATCATATCCACTGGAATTTCATTCACTTTTGACCCACTAATTTCTCAGTTGCTCTATTTCATTATGAAATTTATTATAAAATTAACCCGCTGTCTGCAACTCCCACTTGTGTTGCTTAAATATAGATCTTAACAAACCTATAAACCCTCACTGGGCAAATCAAGAATTTTAAAGTGACTCATGACTCTCTTTTTACTATTGACTCATGTCTGAGACTAGTCACATCAGCTATAAGATTTCTCCCAGTGAAGAAGGTGTGTGAGAAGAGGGTGATGGGAAAAAGGTAAAGAATATATTATGATGCAGAAAGATTTGCATCTGTTTCAAGATCAACCTATCATAGTCTTGAGAACAATAAAGGACTTTAAAAGTCATTTTGAACCATTCTCATTTACAAATTTTACCTGGGGAGGAATGACTTAGTCAAACTGATACAGATAGGGAACAGCAAAAGCCAATACTCAAAACCAGATTCTCTGATCTCTAAGGAATAGTACATCATTATTGTCTATTTCCCTCCTTTTCTTTTGAAAGGGCAAGGGGAAAATTGAGTACCTGGACCTGAGATCAGGGAGGCCATGTGAAATAGATTTCAATTTTGTTCATTTTCCTTTCTGAATGGACAGAAGTAGAAATTGCCCTTCAACATCCTTTATAACTACTCAGGCTATTTTCTTTTGATATCATTACTTTTTCTTTTTTCAATATTTGTTTTTTTGCTTTTTTTTCAAAAGATATAGGCATGAAGTTGCAGGTGACAGGATCAAGGATTGATAATAGGGAACATAGCTATTTGGCTATGAGATAATCTTGGCATTTATATTCATTTTCAATCACTTACAAAAATATTGTCATCACAATCAATATCTGACGACATGGCACCACTAATAATAAATAAGTAGTAAAAATAAAGCAAAAAGATAAAAACCTTCTGTCCCAGGAACGAGCTTTTACCTTGATTACTTGGGTCTCCCATGCTGGCTCTTTACTTGCCTGGACTATTTTCCTGCCTGAACACCCTTCTGTTTAGGCTTGCCTCCTAGAACTTTATTTCTTGCCTATCCATACCTCTGGTTTGAATCACCTAACCTGCTCTAGTTGCTGTTCATGGCCTTGACCCTTTGTTCATGTCCTAAATGACCAGTCACATATTCCTCAGCCCTTCCAATTAAAGTCCTATCCAATCATCTCCTATGACTCATCTATCCTAGCATATCAAGAAAAAAGATTGAGGGGGCTGTTTCAATTCTCATTTCCCCTCAACTTAAGCCCTCATAAAATAATGTCAGTAACATGTTAAGCTTTTTATTGAGCTGTGGACTTTTCCTAGAACAATCAGCAAGAAGCCTCAAGTTTTCTCTCTTGTAAGAATTGAACATAAAAATCCATATTCCTGTAGACACAGAGGAGACAGATATTTTAACAAATGTAGCTGAACTTTCCAAATAGTACTGAAACATTATATACAGAACTTAGAAACCTCTTTTTTAGCAAATGTGAGCAAAGGCTATAGTTGAGAAATCAAAAATATTCTAGAATTAATGAACTTTATCTTTCCCTCCCTGCTCCATAAAGAGGAAGATGGAATGTCTTGGATAACAAGAACAAATCCGTGCTGTGTTTCTACTATGTGGTTTTTCCATGGCTGTGTTTTATTTAGTGTAAGATCAAAAGGAAGAACTGACTTCATTATACTATGGGTAATCCAAATTCTGATGAAATTCTGTTACCTCAGGAAACAATCAGGGGAAAAGAACATTTTGTACTCTTTGTATTTTTTGTATTCTTAGCACCCAGCACATATTAGATCTGCAATAGATTTTTTTTTTATTGAACTGAGCTAACATTGCTTACTTCTCTTATAATTTGTTAGCTGTGTGACACTGAATAAGTCACTCGCCCATTCAAACTCCATTTGTATATACCTAACTAACAGAATTGTTTCGAGGATCAAAGAAGACAATATATGGAAATACTTTGAGACCTCTAAGTCAGAGGTTTAAGTGCTGCCCATGGGTTACCATCACACTTCCAAGCGTAGTCTGAACCAGATTAAAATGTAATTAAGAAATATTTAACAAAATAAAGATACAACAGAATGTGATGTTAAGATGTTGTTTTCTAAGTTAACATGTGGCAGCAAGGATCCTTATATACTGTTTAGTGCCCCCTCTTTTCTATTTGGGTTTGACAACACTGCTCTAAACCATTCTATAAATCTGGCCAATGTAATAACCAACCCTGGATACTCAAGACTTAAAAACACAACATGTGTTACATCTCCTGACAGAGAAGTGATTGACTAGAGGTACAGAATGAAGCACACATTTTTGGATATATTCAGTTACTGAATTTGTTTTTGTTGATCATGCTTATTTATTACATGAGAGGCATTCTTTAGGAGGAACAGAGATAGTGGTAATGCATATGTGACAGATGCTTAGTAAATACTGACTGACTGGTTAATGCCCTGAAAAAATAAGGAAAAGAGAAAAGGACACCAAAGTCAACAAGCAGCATGTCTACCAGGTAGGCATTGTGCTGAATACTTTGGATACAAAGAAAAACAAACATGGTCCTTATTCTCAAGAAACTTACAGTCTAATGGAAGAGATGAAATGCAAGCCACCATGTAAAAATAAGATATAAACACAATAAAATAGAGATATTATCAGATAGTCAGTATTATCCAGGATAGGGAAAAGATTTTTGTAGAAGGTGATATTTTCAAGTGAGACTAGAAGGAAGTCAGAAAAACCTGGAAGTGGAAATGAAGAAGGAAAGAGTTCCAGACATAGAAGAGTAATGGATTGCCAATGAAAATTCCTGGAGTTGGAAGATAAACTGTCTTTTGAGTAATAACAAGGATGGTCATAGAATATGTGGAAGAGAGTAATGTGTAAGAAGAATGGAAAGGCAGGAAGATGTCAGATTATGAAGAGCTTTAAAAATCTGAGAATTGTATATTTGATCTTGGAAGCATTTGAAAGAATGCACAGAAGAGAAACAGAGATTCAGAGAGAGACAAATAAGCATAACTTCAAAAGCAATATGTTTCTGCATATTTAAAAGAAACAAGGTATATAGTAGAGGTTCTTTTGGATTGTGATAGCACCATAAGAAATGATGAAATGCATAGTCTTAGAGATGTGTGGGAAGAGTTGTGTGAACTTGTGTGCAAAATGAAGTAGGGAGAAGCAAGAGAACAATTTATATAATAAAACTGTGATTGTAAAGACAAACCTTAAAAGACTTATGAACTGTGATCAATATGATCATCAATCATGATTTCAGAAGACCTTAGAGAAAGCATGCTACCCTTCTCCTAACAAAGAGGTGATAGAAACAAGACACAGTATAAGTCATAAAATTTTAGACATGGACAATGTAGGAATAGGTTTTGTCTGATTGTGTGTATCTGTTGAAAAGGATGTGGTCTTCACTTTCCTTGCTGTTACTCTTAGTTGGAAGGACAGATGACTAATTTTCCTCACAAACAACACTGCATTCCCAATCTCCATGACTCTTCTAGGTAGACTCACATTCTTGAAATGCACTCTACCATTATCTCAGCCTCCTAATCTCTCTCTTCCTTTAAGATGCTGTTCATTTTCTGCATGAAACCTCCCCATAGTCACTCTCTCAAAAAAAAAAACTACCTTGTATTAAACTATTTTCTTTATTTTTGCATTCATCTAATATTTCTGATGTGTGTATACACATTTATTGATTTATAAGTACTTAGTTAATATACATTTATTAAGCACCTGCTATATGTTGGTGCTAAGTGCTAGATATACAAAAAAAAGAAAAAGAAAAAAATGGTCCCTGCTATTGAGGAGCTCATAATCTAATGAGGGAGAAAACTTGCAAAGAACTTTGTATAAACAAGCTATATATAGGATAACTTGGAGATAACCAACAGAGGGAAGGCACTAAAGACTTCTTGTAAGAGGTGGCATTTTAACTGGGACTCAAAGGAAGTCAAGAGGTGAAAATGGCATAGGAGAACATTCTAGGCATGAGGGACAACTAGTGAAAATGCACAGAGTTAGGAAATGGAGTGTTCTGTTTGAGAAACAACAAGGAGGCCATTGTCACTAGGTCGCAGAGGATGTGGAAATGAGGAGACTGAAAAGATAGGTAAGGGTAAGATATAAAGGACTTTGAATGACAGAGGATTTTATATTGGATCCTGAAGGTAATGGAGAGCTACAGGGCTTTGAATATAAATATGTAAATATTTGATAGGGAGCCACTGAGATTTGAATATAAACTTTTTTCTTTGGAATTGGGATTGGCTCTTATCTTTTCAACGTGCCTCCCCAGTAGTAAGTGCGTTACCTTATATAACATAGTAGGTTCTTAATGAATATTAGATTGATTGATAGTTCATTGGAATAAAAAGTAGATCCTGATGGACATTTTTACTTACACTCAACCTTAGTATTACAATAGAGAGAGATTATTAGGAAAGGAAGCTCATCCTTTAAAACCTCCCCCGCACGGATGAGTTTTAATGGGACAGAAAGAAATTAAAGTCTACCAACTATTTCTAAAATGTTCATAGCAAAAACAGAAGATTGCACAATTTTTCAGGAAATCATCGATACTTCTTCCACTCTAGATGCCAAATTCATATGAATTTTGGACCTAAAATCTTGGCTCTATCATTTTTCCTCCAAGTATGTATTAGCAAGCTATGTAAGCACTCAACGCTCAGATTTGGAAATTTCACTTACTACTTGTGAACTGAACATTAGCCTTCTTTTTTTCAAAACACTCATGGATATCAAACCTCATGGCATGTCCTTTGCTTAATGTCAGGATCCAAGAACACTCCTCCCTTTTTACCCCTTTGTTGTTACTATTAGGAGACCTCCTTTCTTTCGGAACTAAAGCCCAACAAGCAAACTGTGCCCTGAGCTTGGTATTACAACAGTCTTTTGCATCACCCTCTGGATGAACACTATTGCCACCAAATCACAGAATTGATGGTCCTGGAGCTCATGCAAGCACCAACAAGCCCAGGCTTGAATTTCTGCTATGAATGAACTTTTTGTCACTAGATACCCTTGCCTCACTCTTACTGTTATGTCTCACTACTATTGCTACACTACATTGTTGGATTCTTTGCCTAGTCACAAATATATAAATCAAAGGTTAGTCCCAGTGCCTTGGGCCTCCTACTACAGGAGACCTAAATACATGTGTCTCTCCCCCAATGGAATAAAGAAAACTTTTTTTTTTTTAACCTGTGTGAGCTGGTTGGTAATTTTGGAGTTAAAAGTGGTTATCAAACCTCTGTGACTCTTTGGTCATTTGTTATCAGAGTTGACATTTACTATGAAAGAACTTCAAATGATCCTTTAGTCTCTCTACTGACAGGAAACACGCCTGGTGAAATCAGAAAAAACATCAGCTGGCTCAGCACTTTCTTTCAAAATCTTCCTTTAAATTTACCTAATTTGAGTTCTAATTAAGGGAAAACTATAACAGATTCAGCCATTCAATGTGAGATTGTACATACCTATGGTGGTTGCTGTCCTTCTTTCTCAAAGGGAACCTAAATGACATCACTATGATGAACTCAAGTTTCAATGTGTCCAACTGTGGCTGAGCAGACCAATATGAACTTCAAATGCTCTACTACAGATTGGATATAGATTGTCCATGTGAATATTTGAGGTGGATACTCTAAATTTTCCTGGCATCACACTGGTAGACTGTCCATGTTTCACAAACATACAGCACAGTCAGTAAAATGGCTATGTAGACCTTCAGTTTGGTGGACAGTCTAATACCTCTTCTCTCCCATACTTTTCTTCAGAGCCTCCCTAACACTGAACTAACTCTGACAATGTGTGTGTTAACCTCAATATCAATGTGTACATCCCTGGAAAGTATACTACCAAGGTAACTGAACTTACCCACAGCATTCAAAACTTCCCCATTTGTTGTAACTGATGGTTCCACATATGGATGGTTTGGTGGTAGCTGATGGAGCCACCTCTCTTGGAAAAAAAAGAGGACAAACACAACCTGTGAGTAGACCCAGCTGTCTGAATGGGGACCTAACTAGTCCTCTCAGTCTCCCTTTCCTTCTCCTCTCCAAAAGAAGGTAAATTTTGGGGGTCAGAAGCTGCCCAGTTAACGTAGGGTTTACTAGCTATGTTTCATTCTTTCTTTCTCTTTCTTCATAAAGAAATGAAGAGAAAGAACTCTGCCTTCCTTCCTTCCTTCCTTCATTCCTTCCTTCCTTTCTCTTTCTTTCTTTTTTTTTTCCTTTCTTTCTTTCTTTCTCTTTCTTTCTCTTTCTTTCTCTCTCTCTCTCTCTCTCTCTCTCTCTCTCTCTCTCTCTCTCTCTCTCTCTCTTTCTTTCTCTCTTTCTTTCTTTCCTAAAATCTTAAACCCACTTCACTCTGAAGCCCACATATTGGAACACATTGGAACACAATTGGTCCGTACCCAAGCTCCATTTAATGGCTATTTTTTGGGCCCTCCTACCTTACAGTGAATATCAAGGTAACTGTTCCTCTTTGGAACAACAACCCTGAAGGTCTTTTCCTCCCAGTTTGATTTTTGTTTGTTTGTTTGTTTTTTTAATTAAAGGGATCATCCCTTGATAGTCTTCTTAAAGAGCCCTATTCATGGAATGAGCATTACCTCACTCTACCTGGGTACCTGAAAAGCCCTTAGCCTAAAAGGCCCAAGGTCTTTCATTGGAACCTGGGTCATCTCCAGTCACCTTGACAAATATCTGGTCACTGGATTCAGGTGGCTCTGGAGGAGAAGTGAGGCTGGTGACCCTCCACAGTCCTCCCTCACTCAAATCAAAGTCAACTGCAAATCATGTCATCATTTCACTGATGTCATGGTTCTCTTTGAAAACAAAGGACAAACACAACAACACACAACCTGTGTTTTCTTTGTGTTGATTGGTAGACCAAAATTAGTACAGACAGCAGAAAATTGATCCATATGTTGTTGCATGTCTACTTCAGAGGCTACATTGAGTACACAATCATCTGCAAGTAGAAAATCATGCATCAACACTCCCTCCACTTCAATTTACCATCAGTATAGTATCTGACCTGTGTTTATCTTCACTGAGAGCAATGATATCTACTATTCAAATAAAAAGTTTCTTCTTTTGCCCAGTTATAATAACAGTGCATCAGACTTGCAACTATCTTTGATCTTACTAATCCAATCTTTTCTAGGGAGGTACTTAATATTCATTCATTCCACAAATATTTGCATTGTTGTTGGAACTGGGAAAACTACACAATTTAGATAAGTCATAGTTCCTGCTCCTAATGGGTCTATCATTTCATATGGAGATCAGCCATAATAAGAATGTATCTATATTTTGTAATAAAAGTTCAAGACTAAATAGCTATATAAGATCCAAGGTAGGAGGTTTTTCATTACCTATAAGCAGAAAGAAGTCTCTCTATTTCATGGAATCTATGATGGTACAATTTATTACATGTTAACTGGATTTTGTCATAGAACCAGGGGTTCTTGATTTCCCTCAGTGTGGTTGCTTTCCTTAAAAAGGAAGGAAAAAAGCATATCTATAGCGCCTACTATGTGCCAGGCACTAAGCTAAAGACTTTACAATTATCTCATTCCATCCTTACACTAACTGTGCAAGAGAGGTACTATTACTATCTCCATTTTACAGTTGAGGAAAACAAGGCAACAAAGGTTAAGTAACTTTCCCAGGGTCACACAGCTAGTAAATATCTGAGACTGGATTTAAACACAGGGCTTCCTGACTCCAGACCCAGAAGTCTATCCACTCTGCCACCAGCTACCTCTAAAAGGTATCAAAGCTGCCCTTGGTACTGATTGACCCTTTCCTTCTTTAATGCAGTTTCTTAGTCACCTAAAGTAGTAATGAATACACCAATGTGGAGTTAAGTCCTCTCCAACTTGGCAGATTTCTAAAGTCAAGCAACTCATTTACTGCAACCTGCCCTCCAATTGACCATGCCCACTTTCAAATAGAAACAAGAGGGACTGGAAGTGCCATTGTATCCTTCCTACATATATTTGCTGTGTTAGGGTAACGTAAAGCTCCTTTTCTTACCTGCTCCATGACTTCGAAGTGTCTTGTTAAAACTCATTATTGAACAAGGGCAAAGTGCAGGCATTAGGCATGCCTCTAACAAGTTCTAATAGAAGCACAAAATAAGCCCAGCATGTAGACACATGAATGAACAAAGTACTCACATACACTCATCTAGTCTTACAACAGAACAGCCAGATAAATTTCTCATAGACCAACTAACATTATCATAAGGATATTTTTTTCAACCAGTTTACTGGTTCATATATTTCATTTCATGTATTTTAAATAATGCTATTAGTGACAGTGAGAGTATAGATTTGATGATGTATGTGGTATACATTTGAAAATTTTAAAACCAAAATCTCTTTAGAATATATTTTGTGCTTGTTTGCAATTTCATATTTGGCAAGCTAAGAAAAACACCATTTGAATGAAAAGTTGGCTAAAGAGAGAAAAAATACAGTTCAGCAGTATCATTAAAAGTAATAAACTCAACTAATATGCTTTATAAAAAGATTCGCTGTTTAGGATTGGCTTTTTAAAAAATGCAATCCAATTCTTGGAGTACATAAAACAAGTTACGTCAATATTTTTATTACTCCCACTAACAATATGCTTTAGAATGTTAATAATCTTTAATAGTCCTGCCTATTGTGTGGCAAGCAATAATGCTACAATAGTGTTTCTTCTATTGTAGATTTCTAAGACACTGCATTATTTATCTCTGAATGGCTTTATTATATTAGGGAAAATGTATAACAGCTTCAACTTAGTGGAGCACTATTCAAATTGCTTTTGGACCAGGTCAATACTCATATTTTAAATTATCTGGAAAATTTCATTCCTTGGACATAAAAACTGACACGGATAAAACCTTTTTGCCTTTGAATGCCACGTGCTAGATTCTCCTAATGCCCAAGCAATCTCCCGAGAATGCATGTGTGTGGACAAACAAATATTGTTAGTGACACTTACGTCAATGGTTGCTGCTCTGTGCCTTAGAAACACTGCTACGGTCCTTCTGAATTTCTGCAATTTTCAGGCTGAAATGGTGTGAAGTAGAGATAACTCAGCATACATTCCATGACAATAAAAGAATGATTTATTGAAGTTTCATTCATCCTCTACTTGTCACTCATTCAATATAATAGATTTTCTCATGACAAAAGTAAAATCCTAATATTTAATAATAAAAACAAAAAGAAAGCAGTCTGTGTAACTTGGTTCTTAATGCCACAAAGGAAGGATAAAGCTTTGATGACCATTCAAAATGATTGTTTGGGGTCACGTTAAAGAGTTTTATATCAGTCAGTCTGTTCTTGGGGATTCAGTAGATGATAAAAATATTCTTCTTTCTATTGGAAAGCAAATAAAAATAGAGGCCCCTAAATAGGAGAATGTTATGCTCATATTAGTCTGGTGACCTATACCAATACCACTGCCATATTGTCCCTGTGCCACCAGATGAATATCTAGTGTCACTGAAGACACGTTTTCTCACATCTAAATGGAATTAGCAGACTGAGGGTTGGAGTGGAAGGTTAAGAGGATTGCTGCTTAAACTAATATGTAGCTGCATAATTTGTCTCCACAAATGGAAGGATTTATTATATGAAATGATATGGAATTGCCTGATATCCAGAGTTCATGACAAAACTCAGATAGGCTTCTTAACAGAACCAGATTTTGAGATTTATAATGGCTTCATACAAACAAGGGGTTTAACAAGGGTTTTTCCTGAACTACTTACTCCCTGTGCTTATTGGAAGGTGAGCCTCTGGGTGACACTTTTCCTAGTATTTCTCTTTAAAAGGTATGGTTAACACCCCTTGTTTGTCTACTAGAGGATAGTTTTCATCAGTAAATTATAATAGCTACCATTGCTATAGAACTCCAGGATTTCCAAAACATTTATCAATAATAATCAATAAACATTTTTATGTGCCCAATATCTGCTATTTTGGACTTACAGAAATTATTCCACATGGACATGAAAGTTTCCCTATTCTAGCCCTCACTAAAACATACAGCTGTACAATATCAAAAGAAAGTACAGTATGAGCAAAGTGCTGGGGATACAAAAAGAGACAAAAGATAGTCCCTGCCCTCAGGAGCTTACATTCTAGTGGAAGAAACAACAAGAAAACAAATACATACAAAGTGAGCTATATACAGTAAAATTGCCTATCTTATCTCATTTGACCCTCACAACAATCCTGTGAAGCAGATGATTGTTCCTACTGCACAGATGAGCAAACTGAGTCTGAGAAAGGTTAAGTGTCTTGCTTAGGGTCACATACTTAGCAACAGTCTAGGGCAGAATTTGAACTCAATTCATATGAACTGATTACAGGTCTAGTATTCTATGACGCCTAGTCCTATTGAGGGCTGCTTCCAAAATGAGTTTATTTGTTCTTTTATTATAGGGCTGACTATTTGGGGGGGTGGGGAGGGAAGATATAAACATATGAACATTCCCTGATGTGACTGAAACCCACTTATTGGTATCCATGGGATTTTTTTATAACCCACACATATTGCTCTCAGAAAGTATAATGTACCAAATTAAAATTCAAAGCATTTGAAAAATTCAGAAGTTTACAAAACTGTCATTATTTAAATTATTTATAGAAAACGCTTTTAAAAAAGAAAACATTCAGAACATATAAAAAAGAATGAGGTTAGTACTGAACACCTTATCTGAATGCAAAGAGAGAGAGAACACTAAACAAGTCAGATTAATTTAGAGAAATTGGTTGTTTTCCCTCTGAGTTTTTTAGAAAGTAGATAATGTATCATTTTATCCAATCCTCCCTGGCAGAAGGGTTGCTCTGTCTAAAAAGAATAGAATAACCTTCATCATATGAAATTACTGCTCCTAAAATGGAATTATATTTTATTATCAAAATCACATAAGAGTTTTTTAAAATAAATTGTTAATCTCTTTGCTGGCATTTCCCCATCTGATACCTAATTATCATTTACAAGTGATATGAATGTGTTAGCAAGATGTAACTGAGAGTTATTATGCATAAATCACCTGCTTTCCCTTGGGACAAGACAATGAAATGTAGCATTTCTTAAGGCTATCATAAGAGGAACACTGACAAGTAAGTGGGGTAACTAAACATTTGGTAGATTGTCATCTGAATGAATCATACTTTTCCTTATTTCAATAAATAAAACATTTCTAGAAGGTAGGGGCAGTTTAAAAGGGAAGAGATAATTACAAACCTGAGGACTTTAGGAGGACATGATCCACACATTCTAACTTAGTATACTTAAAAAATGATAAAGCAAATTATTTTATGTCATAGATGTAGAATTAGTCTAGTTCTTATTAGATAGCTTTTTATATTACCAAACACATCATTTTTCCCTGACATATGATGGAAATAGGAAGGAACAGATAAAAACAGAAGAGAATGATTGAGTGGAACAGACAGGTTCAGAGAAACTTGGGAAGACTTTATGAAGTGATAAATAATGAAGTGAGCAGAACTAGAACAGTTATACAATAACAACGCTACAAAGGGAAAAACAACAACTTTCAAAGACTTGAGAACTTTGATGAATGAAGTGACCAATTATTCTAGACTAAAGATGGTGCATGCTATTCACTTCTTGACCTAGAAGTAATTGTTCAAATTTACAATAAGATATAGATTTCTGAATATAGTCAATATGGGGATTTGTTTTGCTTGATTATGCATAATAGTTACAAGAGTTTTGTTTTTTCTGTTTCTGTTATGGAGCAAGGGAGAGAATCATGAATCTGAGAGGGCAGGGACAGTGTAGCAAAGAAGGGAAGGAAAGAGAAAGAAGGGGAAGGGAAAAGAGAAGGGAAAAGAGGAGAAGGAAGATAATGTTGAAATCTACTAGCTGAATTTATTATATAAATAAAATAAAAGACAAGTATGCAAGAAAGACCTGCATTTTCATGTGTAGGTACCCTTCTTTTTTTCCGTTTTATTATGCATATGCAAATACTGATTTCATTGTTTTTATTTGGAATAAGAATTAAATTTTTTTTAAAGAAAGAATATCAGATCAGTAAGAGACTAGAACAATAAAGGAAAAACCCCACAAACAACTTAATTTGTAGATAAAGGACCAAAATTCACATCCCATTTCTGTTACTGTAATGAGAGTTAAAGATCTTTCCTGTCCTGCTCCCAGGTGAAGCCCATTAAAGAAAACTTGATTAGGAGAGGCTTGTTTTGTAGGAAAGCCCACACATTTTGTTAATTTCTAATGAGGCACTGAGTCTCAAGGGTCATAACCCTCCAGTTCTGAAAATTGTATGTGTACTCTAAGGTGAGGTTTTGCTTTGGGACTTACTCTTTGGAAGAAGGTTTGTGTGCCAGATGAGACTCTGGATAGCTATTAAGGAGCCACCTGGCTCTGAAAACCCAGATTTTGGTGCTTCTCTCTCTGGTAACTCTGCATGTATGTAATGGTCAGACAGTTGAATCTGTCTGTTGACCTGTGATGTATGCATTGCTTATGGTCAGACAGCTGGAAGTCCTGTCTGTCTTTATTTCTCTGTTTGTATTTTCTCTGTTGGTATATGTGATTAAAGAAGATTGTTGACCCCTCAAAAGTTGCTTTCCTTTTAGAAAAGCAGATCTCAGAACCTGTGCTAGCAGATCATCCTGGATATTTCAGGGTGTTTGCTGCTACAGTTATTAACCACCTATGAGACTTCAGCAACTCACTTAACCTCTCTGGACCTCATTTGACTCGTCTGTAGAATGAGGATGTCAAACCAAATATACTCTGAGGTCACGGCAAGCTTTAAAACTATGATCTTCGAAATTTGTAAAGAACTGGTCTTATGTGCCTTATAGAGAAGATATCAAACAAACCAGATTTGCATTTGTAAATCCCTCAGTATCTGCTACAGAGTAGAATGGTCAGTGGATCGTCAACCCAAAGTTAATTTTCATGGATTTGTTGCACAGAAAATGCTTTGTTTTTATTTTTATTTTCATAAATTAACTATCTGGTACAAGAATGCCTGTGTACTTCTGAACATGACAATGTTCTTTACAACTAATGAAAAATTCACAATTATTTTAAAGGTTCATGAATTTTCATGTGTCTGAAATCTCATTTTTATGTTCCCAGTTCTTCATTAACTTTAATAAAATGCTAATGAATGTAACAATTGCTCAATACTTCACCCAAGGAAGTGTCTCCACCTAACCCTTTAAAAAGCAATATATGACATCTGCCCATGAGTTTTGCAGTAATTTCAAGAATTCATGATGATTGGGTTTAACTATGTATATATAGGTAAGGGGAAAAAAGAATGGGCTGAATGTTTAGGTAATATCATAACATTTAAAGCACCATCTTCTATATGGAAACCCTATTGATTCTGTCAGGAAATAATGTCTTCCTCCATAAAAGTATGTGAACTCATATAACAAAGACCAACATTTTAAATATAAAAATTTTGCTGGTATACACATCTCCAAATAATTGAAAATGACCATCATATAAAGGGTAATGGAGAGATCTAAGACAGTATGAACAGGTTGCAACTCATAACAAATGAGTAGCTTCAAAGAAGCATTGAAGTAAAATACATCATAAAAGAAATGTATGAGTCAAAATGATTAACTGCTCTTGTGACACCAGTGAGAAATAACTTGTAGGGAGTCCATGTGCTTCTCTGGAGATAGTCTCCAACATACTGAGTAACCCTTGCTGACTAACTTGTGAAAGAAGTTAACATAAATCACATAAGATTGACTCTAATCTATATCATTGGAAAGGAGATCCACTTCTGTAAAGTTACAGCCATTTTGGCTGAGTATACAGAAGCCATGCTGCCAGATCTTGGTTATTTAAAAGACACAAATCTCAAAATCATTGCCCTTTTATACTTTGCTTTCTGTTGAATTGCAGATATCCTTCACAGTCCATTTGCAGCATGTTCAAAAAAAAATAAATGTTAATGAACAAGCTCAATAGGCTGTCTTTCCAGCTTCATGTTAAAATTTGGTCAACATTTTTTTACAATGTGGATAGTGAGAACCAATACAAATACTATGCAATGGATTTCATTGAGGAAGCATTGCTGTATTTTTGAACCTAATAAAATGACTAAAATATCATTTGTGAATAGAAAATTTTAGAAAATATGGCTAACCATAACTATGTGGAAATCCTTGATGACATGGAAAACACCTTATGTGAGCATGTGTCTCCCTATTTCCCACCTAACATGACATGTCAATTTTTAGAGGATTTCATGGCAATAATTGTACAGATATGTCTTGAGTGAAATTAGTGATCATCTAAGAATGTGGGAAGAGAAAATAAACTATAGAAAAAAAGTAATTGTAATTGTTCTTGGGAAATAACAATAATAATGCTGAGGAAAGAATATTATTTATAAAGGAGTAGAGGAAAAAGAGGAAAGGATAGAAGATTTCTCTATGCAAATATGGGCATAAGCTAGTTTACCAAATATGGAAGAGGAACAGATGGTATATGATTGTAAAATACAAATAAAAAGTCAAAGCAAATTAAAATTTTATGATATGTGAAAGGAAATCAAGAAATATTTTAATTAAAAACATCAGGTAAGCTTCATACCTAGCAGGTTCTAATAAATTTTTGTCTAAATGAATTATCGAATATCAGCAGGATAATATAGACTTATCTTGAACCTAATAGGAGTAGTGATTGCAGAATTATAATGGTAACAGGATTTCTGAAAGACATAAGGAGAAGAAGAAATAGCCTGACTCTTCCTCTTGGGCATAAAAGCATTGACCAGCATTGTCAAGGATGTCCATATGTGTAATGTTTTAAGAAGAGGACATGGATCCCATTAAAGTCAAAAGATAAAATATAAAATGAAGAAGTCTAGGATTAAATTCAACCGAACATTTATTAGGTGCCAACTATGCATAAGGCACTCTGATGGCAGAGAAGTTATTTTAACAAAAGAGAAGAAAAAGGGAGGGAAAGAGGAAGATGGAAAACAGGCTCAATGGAAACAGAAAGCAGAGGAATATAGGGAATGGGGAGCAATAATGATAAGATGGATGGATATTCATTTCAGCAGATAAACTCTGAATTAGCAATTAGAATAATAGATGGGAATTTCTAGGACATAGAATGGGGAGAAAACAGTTAGCTGAGTTCTTCTACTTTTCAAGTTAACTTAAACTCGCATGAGCCAAGATGGCTAAGTAAACTATAAGTGCTCTCATTCTCCCATTGTTGACCTTGAAAAACCCAGAGAATACTGCTCCAGGAAAAATCCTATAATAGTGGAATCAGCTGAAGAAGCAAACAGTTTTTCAGCTCAGGAGGCTAGGAAGATCATCAAGGAAAGTCCCTCTTGCTGTGGCTAAAGGAGACCAGTGCAGAATGGGAGATGTCCCAGACAGCCCCACCTAAGCAAACAAGAAGGAGATCCTGAGCCCTAGGGAAGTGGAGCCTGTAGGCGCCAACACCAGGATCCCAGGCATGCATTAGCACAGGCAGGGGAATTAGGCAGACACTGGCACAGAAAGGAGTTCACCAGTCACTGAGTCTACCTGTGCTCTAGCTCAGGGAGAGAGACCTCCTGTGGCCAGATCACCCCTCCCCCACACCTCACACAGTGAGCATCAAGGTAACCCTGGGGAAACTCAGAAAGACTTCACCTGGCCTCTACTTTGACACAAACCAGTCTGCTCAACACCAGGTAACCTACAGCATTCTAGTTTCTAGAACCAGAGATCACAACAGACAAAACCTCTACTTCTCAGCCCAACAAACGTTACACAGAGCCTCAGCTCCTCAAAAAAAGAGATACATTTTAAAAACCAGGAAAAAAGCAATCATTGTGAGCAAGAAGCAAACCAGAAAAGCAAAGATCATAGAATTTTATTGTGGAGACAAAGACCAACAAATGAATTCAGAAGAGGACAGCATGGAGACTGTATTCACATCTGAAACCACAAAGGGAAATATGAATTGATTTCAGTCCCAAAGAGCATTCTTGGAACAGCTCAAAAAGAATTTTAAGAGCAAAATTAGATAGAAGGAAAAATGACCAATAATGTAAAAATATGAAAAAAAAGAACTCACTGAAGAATTAAAAAAGAAAGTTAGACAAATGGATAGGAGATACAAAACCTAACTGGATAAAATAGTACCTTAACAGGAATAATTGTACCAATAGAAAGGGAGGTACGAAAGTTAACTGAAGAAAACAATTTATTACAAAGTAGAATTGGGCAAGTAGAAGCAAATAACTCTATGAGATATCAAGAATCAGTCAAACAAAATCTAAAAAATGAAAAAAATAGAAGAAAATGTAAAATATCTCATTGGAAAATCAACTGACCTGGAAAAAAGATCCAGGAGAGATAATTTAGAATTATTGGTCTACCAGAAAGCCATGATGAAAGAAAAGAGCCTCTACAATATCTTCCAAGAAATCATCAAGGAAAACTGCCCTGAAGTCTTAGATCCAGAGGGCAAAAATGTGATTGAAAGAATCCACCTATTACCCCCAAAAGAGATCCCAAATTGAAAAAGCTAAGGAATATTGTTTTCAAATTCCAGAACTATCAAGTTAAGGAAAAAATACTGCAAACAGCCAGAAAGAAACAATTCAAATATAGAGGAACTACAGTCAGGATCACATAGGACCTTGCAGCTTCTGCATTAAAAGATCAGAGGGGTTGGAATATGATATTCCGTAAGGCAAAGGAGCTTGAACTACAACTAAGGATCAATTACTCAGAAAAATTGAGCATAATATTTCAAGCAAGCAGATGGATATTCAATGAAACAAGGGGTTTCCAGACCTTCCTAGTGAAAAGGCCAGAGCTCAATAGCAAATTTTATCTTCAAATACAAGACTCAAGAGAAGCATAAAAAAGGTAAACGGGAAAAAAAAAACTTATTATTCAATATTGGGAAACTATTTACATACCTATATGGGAGGACAATGCTTGTTAATCTTGATAATGGTATATTTATTATGACATTTAAAAGGGATATACATAGATAGAGGGCATGCGTATAAATTAACTGATGGGATGATAAAAATGTGATTAATAGTGTGAAGGGATATTAATGGGAGAATGGAAAAAGAAGGGGCAGAAAAAGGTAAATTGCATCACAGGAAGAGGCACAAAAACATATTAAATTAAAGGGAAAAAGGGGAGGGAGATGAGCATTATTTAAGATTTATTCTCATCTGATTTGGTTCAAGGTGGGAACAAAACACTCAGTTAAGTGTGGAAATCTAACTTGCCATTCAGGAAGAAGGAGGGGAAAGAAATGGGAGGGGGGAAAGAGGGGGAAGAAGTAGCAAGGAAAAAGGGAAATAAAAGGGAGGGGGCTGATAGAAGGGAGGGTGGTGATTAAAAATAAAACTCTGTTATGGAGGAGAACAGAGAAGGAAGAAATAAAAGGATAAATGGAAAAAATAGGATGAAAGAAAGACACAATAAACATGACTGTGAATCTGAATGGCATCAAATCTCCCATTAAATGGAGACAGAGAGCAGAATGGATTAAAAATCATAATCCAACAATATGTTGTTTATAAGAAACATTTATACAGGGGCATACACACAGGGTAAAGGTAAAAGATTGGAGTAGAATATATTATGTTTCAGCTAATGTAAAAAAGCAGGGGCAGCAATCCTAATCTCAGACAAAGCAAAAGCAGAAATAGTTATAACCAAAAGAGATAAGGAAGGAAACTATATCCTGCTAAAAGATACCATCAAAAATGAAACATTATCATTACTAAACATATATGCTCCAAGTGGTATAGCATCCAGTTTCTTAGAGGAGAAGTTAAGGGAGTTACAGGAAAAAATAGACAGGAAAACTATACTAGTGGGGGACCTCAACCACCTTCTGTCTTAACTTGATAAAGCCAACCTTAAAATAAATGAAAGAAGTTAAAGAGGTTAATAAAACTCCAGATAAGGTAGATATGATAGATCTCTGGAAAAAATGGAATGGGAATAGAAAGAAATATACCTTTTTCTCAGTGGTACATGGCACATACACAAAAATTGACCATGTACAAGATAATAAAATCCTCACGGCAGAGATTGTCAATGCATCCTTTTCAGATCATAAGGCAATATATATATATATATATATATATATATATATATATATATATATATATATATATATATATATATATATATATATATATATATATATGACAGGGCCATGGAGAGATAGACCAAAAATTAATTGGAAACTAAATAATCTAATTCCAAAGAAGGAGCAGGTTAAACAACAAATCATAGAAACAGTCAATAACTTCATTGAGGAGAATGACAGTAATGAGACAACCTACCAAACTGATGGGATGCTGTGAAAGCAGGTCTTCAGGTAGGTTTTATGTCATTGAATACCTACATGAATAAAATAGAGAAAGAGATCAATGAATTAGACACGCAAATGAAAAAGCTAGAAAAAGAACAAATTGAAAATCCCCAAGTAATTAATTATCAAATTAGAAATACTGAAAACTAAATTAAGAAAACCATTGAACTAACAAAACTGAGTTGGTTTTATGAAAAGACTAATAAAATTGCTAAACTTTTGGTCAATTTGATTTAAAAAAAGAAAGAAGATAAATCCAAGGACCCCAGCTTGTAGAATAAGAACTGCTTGGCAAAAACTTCTGAGAAGCCTGGATAATAATAGGCTGGTGGAAACTGGGCATACACCAATGCCTGACACCATACACAAAAATAAAATCCAAATGAGTACATGATTTGTGTATAAAGGCTGATACTATAAACAAAATTAGATGGGCAATGAATATTTTATTTGTTAGGTTTATGAAGAATGGAGGAATTTATGACCAAAAAAGAGATAAAGAGCATTTTGAAATACAAAATGGATAAATCTGATTACATTAAATTGAAAAGCTTTGCACAAACAAGTACAACCAAGATTAGGAGGGAAGCAGAAAACTGGGAAATATTTTTACAACTAGTGTCTGTGATAAAAGTCCCATTTCTAAAATATAGAGAGAACTGAGTCAAATTTACAAGAATGCAAGTCATTCTCCAATTGATAAATGGTCAAAAGTTATGAACAGGCAGTTTTCAGAGGAAGAAATTAAAGATATCTATTATCATACAAAAAATGCTCTAAATCACTAATGAGTAGAGGGATGCAAATCAAAACAACTCTGAGATACTACATCACATCTGTCAGATTGGCTAACATGACAAAACAGGAAGATGATAAATGTTGGAGAAGATGTGGAAAAATTGGAACACTAATTCATTGTTGGTGGAGCTGTGAGCTGATCCAACCATTCTGGAGAGCAAAGGGCTACAAAAATGTGTATACCCTTTGACCCAGTAATATAACTTCTAGGGCTGTATCCCAAAAAGATGATGAAAATGGGAAAAGGACCCACATGTAAAAAAATAATATTAATAGCAGCTTTTTTGTGGTGTCCAGGAAGTGGAAATTGAGGGAATGTCCATCAGTTGGGGAATGGCTGATCATGTGGTGTATGTGTGTTTGTCATTCATTCTCAAAGAAGACCATGACATCAAGACAATGACATGACTTGCTGTTGACTTTGATTTGAGTAAGGGATGGATGTCAAAGGTCACCAACCTCACTTTCTCCTCCTGAGTCATCTGGGTGCAGTGATCTAATATTCATCAGGAAGGCTGGAGATGGCCCAGGATGCAATGTAAGACCCTGCCCCTTCCAGGCTATGGTCTTATAGAATTCTCACTTTGAGTGAAATACACCCATTCAATGAATAGGCTTCTTTAAGTGGTTACTCAAGAGATGACTCCTTAAATAACAAAAAAATTGATCTGGGAGGGGAAGACCCTCAGGGTTCCTGAGTAAAAGAGGAACAGTAACTGTTTAGTGTTTATCTTCACTCTGTGCTAGGTGGGTAGGGACCTGTTGTCCAGTCTATGAGCTCCAGAGAGAGTTGGGTTTGAGGCTTGGTTTCTGAGCAAGAAATCTAGCCAGTAAACTCAAAGAAAAAAAGACAGATTTTGGCTATGGAAGTGTACATCCCCTGCATAGAGCACATGGGGAGGAGAAGGGAAGGGAGGGAAAGAGAGGAGCTGTTACTCACTCACTGATTATGTTTCTCTTTCGTTCTTGAAGAGAACCATGACATCAAGATAATGACATAACTAACAGTTGACTTTGATTTGAGTGAAGGTAGGGTTGTGCAAGGTCACCAACCTCACTTTCTTCTCCAGAGCCATCTGGGTCCAATGGCCTGATATTCATCAGGATGACTGGAGATGGCTGTGGATGCAATGTGACCCTGGCCACATTGAGAAACATTTACTGTTTAGTATTGCTTCATAAGGTGTAACATGAAACCCTGGGGCACAGTGAAGTTGAAATAATGAAGCTTTTAATCTATTTCTTAGTCTCTGTTTCTTTCAAAGACTCCTCACCTATAATAACACTACCTGCAAATATTACTTGTGTATACACATGTATTTCCAAATTCTTTCCCAGCTATCTACTTAAAAGAGAAAAGGGTACACCAAGGCATCTTTAACTTCATTTGGCATAGCTCCTTAGGGAAAGAATATTATTTTCATCATCCTAATATATACCAAAAGGGATTTCTTGTAGAGAGGAAATTCCTAGAAGCCAAGATCCTACATCATTCATTTTGGGAGAATGTGACTCTCCCTTTCCCCTCAAACTGTAAATTTTTTGTTTCCTATCTATTCAAGCTTCAGAGGCCAGTCAGGGTCCTTTGGCTCTGGATTCAACTGGGGCCATACCTATCTGTAGCCCAGGCTGGGATAGTTGTGTAGGGCTGGCTCTCATCATTGATGTGATATATGAATGCAATGGAATACTATTGTGCTATTAGAAATGAAAAACAGGTGGACTTCAGAAAAACCTGGAAAGACTTATTTGAACTGATGCTGAATTAAATGAGCAGAACCAGGAGAACATACACAGTAATAACCACAATGTATCAGGACTATTTTTAACAGACTTACCCTTCAAGGCAATGCTAGGACCTAAAACATTTCCAAAGGACTTTTAATGCAAAATGTCGTCCACATCCAGGGAAACTAATATAGAATCAGAACAGGAAAGACCTGGCATTTCTGTTTATTGTTAATCTATTTATTAATTTATTGGAATCTGTATGGTCCACTCAGAACACAGTCTGCTTAGATCCATCTTTTATTTCCCATTATTATTATTTTTAGTTTTTTTTCTAAGCATACAGAAATAAGACTTTATTATTCCCCAAAACCAACTAACATCGAAGTCCTAGGTAGTCTTTTTTTATCCCCCTTAAGGTAAAACAAAGATATTTATTGTGACCAGGGTCACATAGCTAGTAACTACCATACCTAAGATTTGAGCCTTCTGTTCATGTACTCAAACTCACTATTCTGCACTCTCTACTCTATTTACACCCCCCAGTATATAATTCATGAACAAATATGAGGTGGTATATAATTAACGATATAGTAACTTTACTATTGTGACAACTCAATTCAGTACATTTTCCAAGTGTTGTGGTCCAGCCCTGGGTTTTCTGGAGGTCATACAGATAACCTCATTTAGTACTTGAAAATTTGGGAATATAATTGTCTGTTATCTAGAAAAGTTTTAGACCATAATTCTCTTTAATTATATACTTTTGTTTCCTACAAGACTGAAAATAAATGGGATGAATTTTTAAAAGACCAATCTCTACCCTTTCAGGGAATTAAAAATACCTTAGATAAATTTACTTGGATACAAGTGTGTGTTCCTCCTTTGTTGCCAAAAAAGACCATGCCATCAGAGAAATGATGACCTGACTTGCACTTGACTTTGTTTTGAGTGAGAGAGGGCTGTGTAGGTTACCAGCCTCACTTTTCCTCCAGAGCTATCTGAATCCAGCGACCAGATATTCATCAGAATGACTGGAGATGACCCAGAATGAGGAAATTGGGGTTAAGTGACTTGCCCAAGGTCACACAGCTAGTGAGTGTCAAGTATCTGAAGTGAGATCTGAACTCAGGTCTTCTTGACTGCTGCAGTGGGGCTCTATCCACAGCACCACCTAGCTGCCCCTTGGATTCAAGTAGTTTCTGAGCTAAAGGAATAAACAGTTTACTTCAAAATAGTTATATACATACATATATACATACACACACACACACACACACATACACACACATATACATATTTTAATTATTGCTTTTCATAGCGCTACCATTAGTACTGTACAGAGGAATGCCGGTAAGTGGTATACCACCAAGGCAATATTCACAGCACTGGTGGTAACTATGAATATGCCAGCGTAGTTCTCAATCACAAAATATGTGACTCTCCATATAGAAGGCAGAAGAAAAACGTTTATTTAAACACCAGAAAGTCAAATACCAGAACCAAGAAGCAAAATCCATCATGGTCACCAAGAAGTTAATAACCATGATCCCAGCAGGGGGCAAAGCCATTCTCAAACCTCCCCTCCCCCAGTCAGGGCCTTCTCATTATCAACTGTTACAATGTATCAGTTGGCCAGTGTCAGTTGGCCTATGAAAAACATAGTCCCTTCTGATCTGACCTCACTCACTCGCTTCCTCCTGCTTCTGCTCCATCCTTCCTGTTCAGCAAGCTCTTCCTACCACATGTGACTCAGGCTTCCAGGCGATTTAAGCAGATCAGATGGGCCTATTAATTAATGAGAAAGATCTTTCCATTTAAATTATTATTACAAGTGGCTAGAATATACTGGGGTTTTAAAAACAATGACTCAGATAAATTTTGAATAAGTTACAGATCAGATTTCAAACACTTGGAGATATTTTTAATTTAATGGAATTGAGGAAGAGGGAGAGAAAAGTGCAAAGGAAAGAGAAGTTCTCAAACATTAATATTGAATAGGTTAACAAAGGTTGTTGCTCACTGTTTAAGAAATGAACATGGAATACAGATCAGTCCATTTTTTTTTTAAAGACAAAAGAAATCCATTTTCCATAAAGTTTACCCTGATAGAGAAATAATCACCTAAAAAGCAGCTTAGGAGATTTTTTCTTTAAATTCTCCAAATGGTGTGCTAATTATAATAGTACCATCAGTAATAAATAATAATAATAGCATTTTTATGACACTTTCAGGTTTACAAATGTTATCTCCTTAAGTCATCACAGTGGCTCAAAAAACTCATTTTCTGTAGGGTTTGTCAAAGTTAAAAAAGTACCACCTTAAGAAGTGGTCTAAGGAAATATTTGTTGTTCTCAGGTTCAAGTGATTAATAAAAATAGTAATAGCTAACATTTGTATAGTACTTTGAGCTTTTCTGTGCTTCACATATATTATCTCATGTGATCCTCAAAACATCAAAGTAGGTGCTATTATTATTATAATTTTACAAATGAGAAAATAGAGAGAGACAATGGTTAATGGCCTACCCAGGGTCACGTAGCTAGAAAGTATCTGAGGTCAAATTTGAACTCACGTTTTGCTGACTCCATTCCCAGTGCCCTGAGTTCAAATACAGCCTCAAATACTTAGCTCTGGGATCCTGGGTAAGTCCTTTAAAGTCTCTGTACATTATTTTCCTCACCTTGAAAATCTGAATAATAATAGCATATATGTGAAGCTTAAATGATATAGTATACATGGTGTCTTGTGAACATTAAAGTGATATGTTAATAGCTATTGTAATTATTTGGAAGAGAATTCATGAAAAATACTTTCATTTCCTGGATGAAGATTCTGAGCAGAAATGCTCTAGGCCATCTCCGTGGTATTCCTAAGATGCTACTAATAATCATAACTAATATTTTATTTTATAGCATTTTAAAGTTTATAAAGTACTTACATATACAAATTTATTTATTTCCCACAATATGCCTCTGGTGTACTTACTAAAGCATATTTGTCCCATTTTACAAGTAAAAAACTGTTAATTGGGGAAGCAACTAGTAAAAACCAGAAGCAGATTCAAATCAGTTCTTTCCTTAGGGGAAAGTTTGTTCCTTTCCCACAAAATCTTGGTGTGTGAACTAAACTCCATACAATCTTTGCTAATCTCTTGAAAATTCACTGGAATTTTCTGTATTTTTTACTACATTTCTCCCTTCTGCATGATACTGTGCTTCTGATTGTCAATTTCTAGCTAGGTTCGCACAACACTAACACAAAAAGGCAATTTAGTGAAATGAGGAGTTATTGCAATAATCATAAGTTTTAAAATCAGTAAAAATGTCCTCACAGCATTGTGAATATATTTACATAGAACCACTTACCACTGTAATGCTATCATGAAAAGAGCAAAGCGTCTGTACACAAATGATCTGAGTTCAAATTCTGGCTATGCCACTTAACACTTGGGTTTCCTTGAGCAAGGAACTCATTTTTTTTTGGCCCCAGTTTTCGCATCTACAAAAAGAACAGTTGGAATAAATTACCTCTAAGTTCTCTTCCAGTATTAAATCTATGGTCAAATAACACATAATTTTGAAGACTAATTTATAAAAACTCATAGATACCATGATAATAATACAACTAAGAACTTGAATGTATACAATACTATACCACAAATCATTTAAAAATCATGGCTGATATGTCTTATTTTTACATCACTTGTATTTCCTTAAGATTAAAGTTCTATGGTTTTCATTTTCAAGGATTTTATCTTGTCAGAGATAGCATCTTTTCCCCCATTTCAGTTTGGTTCTATTTCTACTACATTTGGAGAACAATTTCAAGGTTGGACTGATGGAGGAGAATGAGTCTCAGTGGAAGATTTGAAGGGCTTTCAGGAAGTGACTAATTTCCAGGAAGTGACTTTTATTTTGCCTGTCATATCGTGTTTCATAAAACATTTTCATCAAAAAACACTCTCAGGTATGGAGTATTTGCAATTCTCCCTTTTTATGAAGGGAACTTTGCCTTTAGACGAAGCTATGGAGGCTCAGAGGTGTTAAGTGAATTTCTAAGTCAGTGTCAGAACCATGATGCCAAACTCCTGACTCTGGGTCTCCTACATCCAAGTCCAGTGCACTTTACTCTTTGTCATGTGAATAAAGTGAAATTGAACCATAGTGGACAAGAAACTGATTCCTCCATCTCTCCCTTCAGAATCTTCCTTGCTGAGATTAACTGAGCTTTTCTCTCAGTTTTTCTGTAACTTCATGAGAAGACAATTGTTAAAAAGTTCAGGTTCAATAATATCACCTCAACCTTCTTCAGTAAATTCCAATGACTCCCAATATCCTCTAGGATCAAATATCAGCTCCTTTGTTATTGACATTTAAAACACTACACAACCTGACCACTTCCTGTCATTCCAGGGTCCTTATGCTTTATTTCCCTCCTCACCCACTAACATTAGGCCATATTTTCATATTTGCTACTATACACCTGCACAGGGTTGTCTTCCAGCTCCATGCCTTTGCCTATCTGTCCCCCATCACTGGAATTCACTCATTTCCCATCTTTCCCTCTTTGAATCCCTGATTTCTTTCAAAGTTCAGTTTGAGTTCTACCTGTCATAACAACTCTTTGACCTTATACCCCAGTCTGCTAGTACATTCTTTTCCATTTTTGTTTGGTCAGTACTTTCAGTTCTGTCTGACACTTTGTGACCCCTTTAAGGGTTTTCTTGGCAAAGATATTGGAGGGGTTTTCCATTTCCTTCTCCAGTCCATCTTACAAATGAGAAAACTGAGAAAAACAGGATTAAGTGACTTGCCCAGGGTCATGCAAGTAGTAAATATCTGAGGCTGGATTTCAACTCAGGTTTCCCTGACTCCATAACCTGAATTCTATCCACTGTGCCATCTAAATGTCCCATTCCATTCCAAAACTATTTTGTTTTGTTTTTTTCACTTTGTATATACTCATATATATAAATGTAGATTAGTACTTATACAGTATGTCCCAAAAATCTTAGTGCACTTTCACTCTACTAAAGCTGTGTAGTCCTTTTAATTTAATATCTTATATTTCCCTAATTACATGTAAAAATATTTTTAACATTCATTTTTAAATTTTGAGTTCCAAATTCTTTCCCTCCCTCGCCTTCCCACAAACGTTGAGAGACAAGTAATTTGATATTAGTCATACAAGTACAGTCATGCAAAACATATTTCCAGGTTAGTCATGCTGTGAAAGAAAACACAGAACCAAAAAGGAAAAAGAAAGTAAAAAAAGGATGCTTTGATCTGCATTCAGACTTTATCTGTTCTTTCTCTGGAGATGGAGAATATTTTTCATCATAAGCTCTTCATCACTGTCTTAGATTGTTGTAATACTCAGAATAGCTAAGTTATTCACAACTGATCTTCATACAATATTGCTATTACGATATTATGCGATATTATCTTGGTTCTACTCTATCACTTTGTATCAGTTTGTGTAAGTATATTCAGGTGATTTTTAAAAATATTTTTCCTCATGATTTCTTCTAGCGCAACATTATATCACAATCACATACACTTTGTTCAGTCATTGCCCAATTGATGGATATCCTTTCAATTTCCATTTTGGCCACCATTAAAGGAGCTTCTAAAAAAAATTTGTGTACATATTTTTGGTTTTTAACTCTTTGGGATACAGACTTAGTACTGGTATTGATAGGTGAAAAGGTATGCATGATTTTATAGCCTTTTGGGCATAGTTCCAAATTGGGTGAATCAGTACACAACTTCACCAACAGTTCATTAATGTCTCAGTTTTCCCACAATCCCTCCAACATTTGTCATTTTCCTTTTCTGTCATATTAACCAATTTTATAAGTGTGGGGTGGTAGTTCAGAATTGTTTTCATTTGCATTTCTCTAATCTAATAAAGTGATTTATTAGAGCACTTATTGACATAACTATAGATAAAACTGTTTCGTTTTAAGGCGTTAAATTTATACATATATACATTGTTTCCCCAAACTTTTTATACTGTTCAGTTTTATGCTGCTCAAAGTTTCACTTTTATCTTCGCATCTCCAGTGCTTAAAATATTTCCTGGCACATAATAAGCACTTAATTAATACTTATTGATTGATTGAAGAGGACACAGGTTGGATATCAGTTTTCTATGGAACTTGCTAAGCTTTCAGTACTCTGTTCAACAAATGATGCCATTCAGAGAGGAGAATAAATAGGGTTATAAATTTTAAAGTTGAAAGCAACTTTAAAAGGTCATTTAGCATACTTTCCCATTCCTCTCCTCCTAAGCCTTTAATTTTAGAGACAAGGAAATACTTTCCATAGAAAACTCTCTCATCAAAATCATATAGTCCTGGCACTCTTCGTGGTCAATACAGAATTGTGTGAGCAGTTGTCCAGAGCATAAGGGAGATATGTTTAAAAATGCCCCTTTGGATTTGTACAACTATCTAATGTCTACCGAAGATGGGCAGGAATACCTCTACTTCCCCAGACTCTGTTTCTGACTACAAATTCTCTCTGCCTAGTTTCCTAGACTTTCAATTAAAACTGGTTCGGAAACCATAAAAAGCTGTAAAAAACCACATTAATATCCCTGACATTTCTGCTGATGTTGGTTATGCTATTTTTTTTCACTACTGCACTGGTAAATGTTTTCTGGTCTTTAAATTTGTTAGTCGCTTGAGTCAGTATTTTTTTTTAATTTTTTTAATTTTCTTTTATTATTTTTTAATGTTTAACAATCACTGCCATACAATTGAGATTTTATCCCCCCCACACCTACCCCCCACTACCCCCCTCCCTCCCCACGACTGCATACAATTCTGTATAGGTTCTACATACACTTTCCTATTCAGTATATTTTCACTATAGTCATGCTATGTAGTCACACGAAAATAAATGAAAGAAATCATATAACAAATCAAAACATGATACACAAACACATACACATACACTAACATGATCTGCTACATTTTGCGATTGACTTCCATATTTCTTTCTCTGAGTGTGGAAGGCATTTTGCCTTGAGAACCACCGTTGGGATTTTTTTTTTTTTTACAAGAAGTTCTTGCATTATTGCAAAATTCCAAGTCTACCAGAAAAAACTCTTGCACACTGTGGTCGTTGATGTGCACAAAGTTCTCCTAGTTCTGCTCCTTTCACTCAGCATCAGGTCATATAAGTCCTTCCAGGCCTCTCTGAAGTCTTCTTGTTCATCATTTCTTATGGCACAATAGTATTCCATTACATTCATATACCATAATTTATTCAGCAATTCCCCAGTTTTTGGCAACTACATAGAGTGCTGCTATAAATACTTTTGTACATGTGGGACCCTTTCCCATTTTTATGATCTCTTGGGGATATAGTCCTAGTAGCGATATTGCTGGGTCAAAGGGTATGCACATTTTTGTAGACCTTTGGGCATAGTGCCAAATTATCTCCAGAATGGTTAGATACACTAGCAGCTCCACCAACAATGAATTAGTGTTCCAACTCTCCCACATCCTCTCCAGCATTTATCATTTTCTTGTTCTGTCATGTTTGCCAATCTTATAGGTGTGATGTGGTACCTCAGAGTTGTTTTGATTTGCATCTCTCTAATCAATAGTGATTTAGAGCATGTTTTCATATGATTTTAGATATCTTTAATTTCTTCCTCTGAAAATTGCCTGTTCATATCCTTTGACCATTTATCAATTGGGGAATGACTTGTATGATTATACATTTAGGTAAGTTCTCTATATATTCTAGAAATGAGGCCTTTATCCCCGAGCTTAGCTGTAAAAATTCTTTCCCAATTAACTATATCCCTCCGGATTTTGGTTGCATTGGGTTTGGTTGTGCAAAAACTTGTCAGTTTAATGTAATCAAAGTTATCCATTTTGCATTTCATAATGCTTTCTATCTCTCCTTTAGTAAAGAATTCTTCCCTTCTCCACAGATCTGATAAATACACTATTCCTTGCTTCTCCAGTTTATTCATGCTATCAATCTTTATACGTAAATCATGTACCCATTTGGACTTTATTCTTGTGTACAGTGTCAGGTATGGGTCTATGCCTAATTTCCGCCACACTGTTATCCAGTTTTCCCAGCAATTTTTGTCAAACAATGAGTTCTTATCCCAGAAGCTGGGGTCCTTGGGTTTATCAAACAGAAGGTTGCTATATTCCTTGCCTACTGCATCTTGAGTGCCAAGTCTATCCCACTTGTCTACCTTTCTGTTTCTTAGCCAATACCAAGTGGTTTTGATAATTGCTGCTTTATAGTACAATTTGAGGTCTGGTAGAGCTAGGCCACCTTCCCAAGCATTTCTTTTCATTAGTCTCTTTGATATTCTGGACCTTTTGTTTTTCCAAATGAATTTTGATATTATTTTATCCAGCTCTAGAAAATAATTGTCTGATAGTTTAATTGGTATGGCACTAAATAAGTATATTAATTTAGGTAGAATTGTCATTTTTATTATATTAGCACGGCCTACCCATGAGCAACTAATGTTTTTCCACTTACTTAAATCTGACTTTATTTGTGCAAAAAGTGTCTTGTAATTGTGTTCATATAATCCCTGGGTTTGTTTTGGCAGGTAAACTCCTAAATATTTTATACTGTCTACCCTAGCTTTAAATGGGATTTCTCTTTCTATCTCTTGCTGTTGGACTTTGTTTCTAATATATAGGAACGCAGAAGATTTGTGTGGGTTTATTTTGTAACCTGCAACTTTGCCAAAGTTGTTTATTATTTCAAGTAATTTTTTACTTGAATCTCTGGGATTTCCTAGGTAAATCATCATATCATCTGCAAAGAGTGATAACTTAGTTTCTCCTTTGGCTATTCTTATTCCTTGAATATCTTTATCTTGTCTAATTGCTACAGCTAACATTTCTAGTACCATATTGAATAATAGTGGTGATAATGGACATCCTTGTTTCACCCCTGATCTTATTGGGAAAGCATCTAGCTTGTCCCCATTGCATATAATGCTTGCTGAAGGATTTAGATAGATACTGCTTATTATTTTATGGAAAGTTCCCTTTATTCCTACGTTCTCCAGTGTTTTTAGTAGGAATGGATGTTGTATTTTGTCAAAAGCTTTTTCTGCATCTATTGAGATAATCATGTGGTTTTTGTTAACTTTGTTGTTGATGTGATCGATAATGCTAATAGTTTTCCTAATATTGAACCAGCCCTGTAATCCTGGTATGAATCCTACCTGATCATAATGTATTACTCTCGTGATAAGATGCTGTATTCGTTTTGCTAAAATCTTATTTAAAATTTTTGCATCTATATTCATTAGGGAAATTGGTCTATAATTTTCTTTCTCTGTTTTGTCTCTTCCTGGTTTGGGTATCAAAATCATATTTGTATCAGAGAAAGAATTTGGGAGGACTCCTTCTTCCCCAGTTTTCAAAAATAGTCTATATAGTATTGGAATTAACTGTTCTTTAAATGTTTGATAGAATTCACTTGTGAATCCATCTGGCCCTGGAGATTTTTTCCTAGGGAGTTCATTGATGGCTTGTTCAATTTCTTTTTCTGAGATGGGGTTGTTTAAGTATTCAACTTCCTCTTCTGTTAATCTGGGCAATTTGTATTTTTTAAAATATTCATCCATCTCCTTTAGATTATCCAATTTGTGGGCATAAAGTTGGGCAAAGTAGTTTCTAATTATTGTTTTAATTTCCTCCTCATTGAAGGTGAGTTCACCCCTTTCATTTTAAATATTAGTAATTTGATTTTTTTCTTTCCTTTTTTTAATCAGATTGACCAAAGGTTTATCAATTTTATTAGTTTTTTCATAAAACCAACTATTGGTTTTATTTATTAATTCAATAGTTTTCTTAATTTCAATTTTATTAATCTCTCCTTTGGTTTTCAGGATTTCTAATTTGGTATTTACTTCGGGATTTTCAATTTGTTCTTTTTCTAGTTTTTTCAACTGCAAGCCTAAGTCATTGATCTCCTCTTTCTCTATTTTATTTATGTAAGCATTCAAAGATATAAAACTTCCCCTAATAACTGCTTTAGCAGTATCCCATAAGATTTGGTACGTTGTCTCACTATTGTCATTCTCTTGAATGAAATTGTTGATTGTTTCTATGACTTCTTCTTTAACCCAACCCTTCTTTAGAATTAGATTCTTTAGTTTCCAATTGATTTTTGGTTTCTCTTTCCATGGCCTTTTATTACATGTAATTTTTAATGCATTATGATCTGAAAAGGATGCATTGATTATCTCTACCTTTCTGCACTGGATTGTGAGATTTTTATGTCCTAGTACATGGTCAATTTTTGTAAATGTTCCATGTACCGCTGATAAAAGGTATATTCCTTTCTATTCCCATTTAATTTTCTCCAAGGATCTATCATATCTACCTTATCCAGAGTTTTATTTACCTCCTTAACCTCTTTCTTGTTTATTTTGAGGTTAGATTTATCGAGTTCAGAGAGGGGGAGGTGGAGGTCCCCCACTAGTATAGTTTTGCTATCAATTTCTTCCTTCAACTCCCCCAACCTCTCCTCTAAGAATCTGGATGCTATACCACTTGGAGCATACATGTTTAGTAATGATATTGCTTCATTGTCTATGGTGTCTTTTAGCAGGATATAGTTTCCATCCTTATCCCTTTTGATTAGATCTATTTCTGCTTTTGCTTTGTCTGAGATTAGGATGGCTACTCCTGCCTTTCTTACATGAGCTGAAGCACAATATATTCTGCTCCATCCTTTGACTTTTATCCTATGTGTATCCCCCCGTTTCAAATGTGTTTCTTGTAAGCAGCATATTGTTGGATTATGGCTTTTAATCCATTCTGCTATCCATCTCCGTTTTATGGGAGAGTTCATTCCATTCACATTCACAGTTATGATTACAATCTGTGTATTTCCCTCCATCCTCTTTCCCACCATTTGTGCTTTTAGCTCTCCCATCTCCCTTCCCCTCCTCAATAGTATTCACTTTTCTCCCCCTCCTCCTGCATCCTTCCCCTCCTTCTTTTAGCCCCCCTCCCTTTTAGTCCCCTTTACTCTTATTGCTTCTTCCCTCCCTTTTAGCCACCCTCCCCTTTCTTTCCCCTTACCCTCCTGCTACCTATAGAGCTAATTAGGATTATCTACTTAAGATTATTGTCCCCTCCTTTAAACAAATCAGATGAGAGTACCTCTCAAATAATGCTCATCTCACTCCCCTCCTTCCCTCTACTATAGTTTTGTACTTCTTCCTGTGAAGTAATTTGCCATTTTCTGCTTCCTCCTTTTCACACCTCCTACTACAATCCCTTCTCATCCTTAAATCATATTTTTGACATGACATCATTTGCTTTATACCCGTTCCCTCTACATATATCCCTTTTATCATAATAGCTGCACAGTTCTCAAGATTAACAGGTATCATCTTCCCTTACTGGGAGGTAAACAGTTTGCCCTAATTGAGTAGCAAGTTTTTGTTTTTGTTTTTTCCCCTCTGTTTACCTTTTTATGATTCTCTGGAGACCTGCATTTGAAGATCAAATTGTCTATTGAGTTCTGGTGTTTTGGTCAGGAAGCTCTGGAAATCCCTTATTTCATTGAATGACTTTCTCCTTGCCTGAAATGTTATGCTGAACTTTGCTGGGTAGTTGATCCTTGGTTGAAGTCCCAACTCCTTTGCCTTACGGAATATTGGGTTCCAGTTCTTTCGATCTTTTAATGTAGAAGCTGCAAGGTCCTGTGTGATCCTGACTGTATGTCCTTTATATTTGAATTGTTTCTTTCTGGCTGCTTGTAGTATTTTCTCCTTCACTTGATAGCTCTGGAATTTGGCAAGGATACTTCTTGGGGTTTTGAGTTTGGGATCCCTTTCGGGAGGGGAACAGTGGATTCTTTCGATGACTATTTTGCCCTCTGAGTCTAGTACTTCTGGGCAGTTTTCCTTGATGATTTCCTGGAAGATATTGTCCAGACTCTTTTCTTCATCATGGGTTTCTGGCAGGCCAATAATTCTTAAATTTTCTCTCCTGGATCTATTTTCCAGGTCAGTTGTTTTTCCAATTAAATATTTTACATTTTCTTCTATCTTTTCATTCTTTAGATTTTGTTTGATTCTTCTTGCCTCATTGAGTCATTAGTTTCTACTTGCCCAATTCTAATCTTCATCGTATTGTTTTCTTCAGTTAACTTTTGCATCTCCTTTTCCATCTGACCAATTTTTCCCTTTAAGGAGCTATTTTCTCCATTTAATTTTTGTACTTCTTTTTCCATTCGACCAATTTTCCCAGTTAGGTTTTGTGTTTCCTTTTCCATCTGATCAATTTTCCCAATTAGGTTTTGGGTTTCCTTTTCCATTTGATTAACTCTTCCTTTTAGGGAATTATTTTCTCCAGTTAAATTTTGAACTTCCTTTTCCATTTGTTCAATTTTCCTTTTCAAAGTGATGTTCTCATCAGTGAATTCTTTTTTTTTTTAATTTTAAAATCATTGGCCAGTTTTTTTTCTATTTCCTTCTTCAGCTGTTCCAGGTAATCTAGTTGTGCTTGCAAGAAATTCATAGTCCCTTCTGAAGTTTCAGATGGAAGTAGAGTCTCAGCTCTGACCTCTTTGGTGTTTGTGTTTTGGTCCTTATCCCCATAGAAAGATTCTATGGTTTTTTCACTTTTCGTCTGCTTTTTCCGATTCATGATGTTGGCTGAGTGTTGTAGCTTCTGGTTCTTTCAGTCAGAAGGTACAGAACTTTGTGGTGAGCTGATGTGTGTAGAAGCTAAAAGCAGGTTTACCTGGGGTTAGCTTGTTAGGTGTGTGGGAGGGGTGGTCTGGTCACAGAAGATCTCCTCAGCTGACCTGAGGCAAAGGCAAGGTCAGGGGATGGTGATCCCAGCTTCCCTATTGTCTTCCCTTTTCCCCTGGAGGGCTGAGGCACGCCTAGATGCTAATGTGTGTTCCCACCTGTCCTGGGGCTCCTCTCCTGGCGCTGAGGCTTGTCTGGGTCTCAGTGCGAATTTTCTCTGCCATGGGTCGTCTGTCCTTCCAAATCGCCTCCGCCACAGTAGGAAGAATCCCCCTTTGCTATTTTTCTAGCCTCTGGTGTTATGAGACTATTTGCCCCCTTCTGCTGTTCCCGCTGATCCAGGATTTTTCTGCGGAAATATTTTGTGGTTCTTTCACGGTCATCAGGGGGGAGGAGAGAGCATTTACTGATCACTCCACTATCCTGGCTCCCGGAAGTTCAAGTAGGTGACTTACCGAAGTTTAGTCTTCAGACTGAAGGTTTCAAGGGCTGCCGCACTGATATCTGGCGTTCAGCGGCTCTCACCGGCTCGGTTTGGCTTGTCTCCTGCTCAGCTGGTTTCGCCGCCACTCTTCGGCTTCTCAGGTCCCTTCCGCCCTGCTGCGCTGACCACGCTGCGCTGTGTGCTGGGGGCTCACCCCCGTGGAACAGATCCTTCCCGTGGACCTTCCAGTCTAACCTGGGCTCTGAATCTGTCAAAGTCTGTCACCCACTGGATTCCACACCTCTAAAGTTTGTTCAGATTCTCCTTTCAGAGATATCCAGAGGAGTTTGTCCAGGAGCTTAGGTGAGTCGTTGCTTTCACTCCGCCATCTTGGCTCCGCCCCCAGTAGTTTTTTTTAAATTAGGTAAGTGGTATAAAAACATGAGAAGAGAAATTGTATACTAAAGGTACATGAACATGTATTTCTTTGAATTTAATTTATAACTACATTTTTAGACAAGAGAAATAGCATAACATGACATACTTTTAGTGGTTCAATCATGTCACACAAAGATTATTACTTAAATAAAGAGCCAGGAATGATAGAGCATTATTTTAAAGTCTTTCTGTTTGCCTTAGAAATATTCACTTGTGTCCACTTCCACATCAGTGACGCAAAAATGTGACAACCTGAAATTCTGCAAAAAATTTTAAAACAGATGAAATTTTTGATTTCTTTACAAGAAGTACTAATTTAGTTAAGCCATTTCCTTTTTAGGCAGTTTCAAGGGCTTTTTAAGTCATCTACAAGTGAAACCTGTTCACAGTACTTTTTACTAATCTTCTTAAATATTTTCTATATCTGAATTACTGGTTTCTATATAATTTTCACAATTATGCTCCAGGATGCCCATCTAATGACTGATTTTGACAGCTTTGTTGATGAGTCATGGCTCATCTTTTTTATGAGAAAAAAACCACCACATATTGTCATTCATCATGTAAGGTATGCAAATTAAGTAAGCAGGCATTGATCTTGAATGAGTTTTCCACTTCTACTGATTTCTGTAAAGTCATATGTTATATATGTAATATCTTATATTCCAATCAAACTAAATGAGTCGTTGTTACCCATCCTCACTTACTCTCTTCCATCTCCATAGTTTTGGTTGCAGGGTCACAACATCATGGTTTGAGAGCTAGAAGGGAGTTTAGAGGTCATTTAACCCAACTCCCTTATTTTACAGATAAGGAAATATATACAGATAGTTGAGGTGATTTGTCCAAAGTTATACATGACTAGTACACCTGGTATTGAGAATGTCTTATACAGCCTCTTAGTCTCTTCCATCTAGTAATTTCCCTGGCTTTAAGAGATCTTTTTTTTATCTATTAACCTTGCTTTATCAGGAAGTTCATGAACTTTATTTTTTTAGTTAAATTGCATTTTTCAAATGCATCAGTGATTTTTTTAAGTAAGTCAAATATAATCAACTTTAAAATAAAGACCAGATATGTCCATTTCTAGCATCACTTTAAGCAGAAAAGCATTATCCTATGCCCAAATCTAGCTTCCAGAATTTGGTGCTTTCATTCTAGAGTATAAGATGATAAAAGCAATTCAATTCGATAATATAAATTCACTAGGCTGCATTTTTTCTTCTTTCTTTGGGGATATTATCTTCTTAATAATGAATCTATACTGTAGTAACTTCTTTTTACTTCAGGAACTACTTAATCATTTTCAGAAAAAGCTAAGAGAATGCTTTTGTCTTTCCAAGATATCCTCTTTGTGTGACAAAAATTCTCCTAAATCACCTCCCTTCACCCCACCCCAGTCTGGCAATCATTAAATTCTCTTTTAACACTACATTAGTTAGTAGTGTTATTACAAAGCATTTTACATGCATAATATCATTTGAACCTCATAATTCAGTTTGACAAATATTTATTAAGCTGCTACTATGTGTAGTGTGACATAGTAGATAGAATGCTCATCTTAACATCTGTAAGACCCGGCTTTTATGTAATTAGTAGTTCTTTGATAATGGCAAGTCAGTTGATTCCACTGAGATCCAGGCTTTTCATTAGTGAAATGAGAATAATACTTATAGTAACTACTTGACAGGTTGTTTTGAGGAACAAATGAAATAGTATATACTTTTTGTCTCATTTTAAAAGACTATATAAGTTGCTGTTCTTATTATGACTGTGTCCAAGGCATGACGGTACCATATTCCTATGAGGAAGTGAGGATAAGTATAATAAAGATGAAGAAAAATATTTGGAAATGTTTAAATGAGTTATTCAAAGTCATTCAACAGATCCGACATTCAAACTCGGATCATCTAATGCTGTGTCTATCATTCTTTCCACTGTTTTGTATACCTGTCACTTCCAGGGTTAAATATTCATTATGACAATTGGGAGCATATTCATTTTATTGTCAAAACAAGGAGAAAAACAATGTTTTTAGGAAATATTAACTTGACATATTTTCCTGAGCAGTGTTTCTGTTTTATGTTTTTAAAATGAAAAAAGATAGAATTTGTTGTCACACTTTTTCTTTTCATTCATAAATCTATTCAATAAATAATTGTTGACTGCTTAAGGCCATAGCTAGAGCTATAACTAGGACAGGGTGACTAGAGATTTGTCCAAATGTGCTTGTATTTGTAGAATAACTGCCTCTATCACTCAGATATGTTTTCATCTATAGTTTTTTTTAGGTACCCAGAACTTATTTGGTATAATGTCTTGAAAATGATATGCTTAATATGATAAAGTATGGTAAAGTGGAAAGAGAATTAGATGAGGCATGCTTGTATGCAAAACCAGTCTAAGAGTCAGAAAGACGAGTTTAAATCTTTTCTCTGATATTATCTTGAAACTCCTCTTATTGACTTCTTTATCTTCATAAATTTTCTTTTTGCCTAGATTTTTTCAAACTGGAAAGAGAAGAAAAAAGGTCTGTTTTACTTAGAAGTCTTCAAAACTGCCCTAACCTTTCTGAAAATACATGATACTTGTCATAGAAGATGTGAGTTCAGGATTGTGACATTCTTATACTTCACTCTCTAAATAGACAAAAGTACTTCAGCAATACCCCTCTAAATGTCAGCTAGTCAGAATCTTCTATAATTGGGGCTACAAATTTCAAAACCACAACATTTTCCCAAAACTTTTTGTCTGGGACAATTGATGCTATATCTGCTGAATATCTTCTGTATCATTTCAGGACCTATTTTATTAAATGTTCCTGAATGTTCACTGTGTCTTTTTGGTTAATGTAATTAGAACTATAACTAGCAATTTTGGCACCCAGGGTAAATAGTATGGAAAGTTTCATTAAACCTCCCTTAAAATAACTATTTAATTCATGATGTGAATATTAGAGGCAAATAAGAACTCATTACTTCCAAAAGTCCCTCTAATTTTGCAGATTAAATCCATTTATGCTTGTTCATCCTATGATTCCTCTCCATGTATTTTTATAAGTTCACCTTAGGGGGTTGGACCCCAATGCTAGAGGCCTCCCTTGTTTCCTTCTAACAGAAGAAAGATAATAGCAGTACTCTAGCTGTCTGTTTCCCTTGCTTTCCTTGTTTTCCTTGGATAGGGAATAACAGGCAAAAATAATACACATTTTCAGAGCAAAGGAGAATTTTTTTCCTATAGTGCTTTATTTATCATTAAATATTTTTGGTGATTAAAATTTTTGTGCCTGTTAAATTTTACCAGCATGGAACAAGGCCTTAACTGCACTACCTTAGTTATAGCTCTAAAGATGAAACGTGCACACACACACACACACAAACACACACACACACTGATATTTTTTACTGGACAATGGTATACGTAGGCACAGCTCCCATGAAAACTTGTACAACTTTGCAACTATCTGTAAGCTTTCTACCTGGTCTGATATTGTCTTTTGTTTAATTTAAATTTAAATTTGATTAGGTGACCTGATTTGTAAAGTATTGGCATTCTCTGGACCAGGAGTGGGTAATTTGCAGCCACATGCAGACTTCTAGATCTTCAGGTGCAGCATTTTGACTGAGTCCAAGTTTTACAGAACAATTCCTTTCATTAATGAGATTTGTTCTGTGAAATTTGAATTTAGTAAAAGTGTCACACTTGAGGACCTAGAGGGCCATATATAGCCTCAAGACTGCTGGTTCCACACCCCTGATCTGGACAATCAGAAAATATTTTTCATCACTGGAATGCAACATACTACTTAGAGGTAATATTGAAAGTAATTTTCTTAATACAATGATCTCTTGCCATATAGTACAATAAATATGACATTTTTACTCCTTTCCCGTAGAATGTTGTGTATTCCTTAAACCATCTATTATGTAGTTGTATTTAGTTATACAACCTTAACAAATCAGTTATTATGATTTCACAATTGCAAATAGCTCTTTAAAAGATTTCTGTCAATTAATCTAGAGTTTCTTAAACTGTGGGTCTCAACAGCATATGTCACAAAATATTTGGCAACAGTAAAAGATTTCTGAATGAGCAACAATCAAAAAGGCATAATGTATCCAAGGTGTTTCTGGTAGAGCTTGCCCCATTTGCATTGTAACTTCACTGTAGCCTTGATTCAGAACCCAGAGCATGCACATTTTGCTCTGAGTGCCAAGCAACACCAACGAACTGTAGAACAGGAAAAGGTGAAGAGAGTGTAAAAAGTTTAAGAATCCTTGAATTAATCAGTCTTCCATTGACACTGCCAAAAAGGCAAAACAATTGAAAACGAAATAATCAGTTTTGAGAATTGAATCATGAGATCTACAACATCAGACCTTCAAGACAAAAGTAGTGGGTTTAGGGGCAGAACGCCTGAAACCTATGCACTATTCCGCTACTTAATCTTAGTGGTTCTTGACCTTTTTCTTTTATTATAGGGCCTTTTTACACTCGTTTGGGGAGATTTCTTTCAAAACATGATGGGTGAATTTTTTTATTCTTTTTTAAAATATATTTTATTTGTTTCATTATATATTTCCTAATTACATGTAAAAAAATTTTAAACAGTCCTTTTTTAAAATTCTGAGCTCCAATTTCTTTTCTATCTTTCCACCACCCCTGAGAAGTAAAGCAATATTTTATCCATTATATATGTGAAATCTTGCAAAACATATGTCCACATTGGCTATGTTACATAAGAAAACACAACACAAAAACAAGAAAAATAAAGAAATTTAAAAAATATGCATCAACTTGCAGCCAGAATTCATCAATTCCGTCTGAAGATGGACAGCAGTTTTTTATCATGAGTCTTTTGGAATTTTTACATCATTTTCTTGAATAGAATAGGTAAGTCACAATTGATCATGCATAGATTATTGCTGTTATTATGTACAAAATTCTACTGTTTCTGTTCACTTCACTTTACATTAATTCTTCCTGGTTTTTTTTCTGAAATCATCCTACTTATCATCTCTTATAGTATTTTAGTATTCCATCACAGTCATATATAACAACTTGTTTAGCCATTCCTTGATTGATGGGCAACCCTTCAATTTCTAATTTTTTTTGCCACTACAAAAATAGTTACTATAAGTACTTTTTATACGAATAGGTCCTTTTCCCTTTTCTTTGATCTCTTTGTGTTACAGACTTTGGAATGGTATTGCTGAGTAAAAGGCACCATTCCAAGTTATTCTCTACAATGTTTGGACCAGTTCACAACTTCACCAATAATGCATTGGTTTATCTGTTTCTCCACATCCCTGCCAACATTTATCATTTTCCTTTTCTGTCATATTAGCCAATCTGATTGGTATAAAGTCGTACCTCAAAGTTGTTTTAATTTGCATTTCTCTACTGAGTAGCAATTTAGATAATTTTTTCATGACTATTGATACTAGTTCTGATTTATTCTAAAAAACTGCTTGTATCATATGAACATTTATCAATTGGGGAATGGCCTACATTTTTTTAAAATAAATTGTTCTGAACTCCACATAATTGTGAGAAATGAGGCCTTATCAGAGAAATTTGTTGTAATTTTTTTTCTGTTTCTTTTGCTTTTTTTCCCTTGGGGCACTAATCTTGTTTACTCAAAAACTTCTTAATTTTATGTAATCTAAATTATCCATTTTACTTCCTTGCTATCTTGCTATCTCTGGTTTAACTGGTGAATTTTTTCAATTTCTACTTTGCCCTTTGTATTTTTAATATATTTTTGCTTAATTTGAAGATCTTTCCCCCCATTAATAGGTCCATGTGATCTGCTCAAATTGCATGGAAGCCTAAGTAATGTGGATCTGTGGTCAGAGGAGCTTCCTGAATGGATGGAACAAGAAGGGATAGAGTAGAACTGAGAGGAAGTGAGAGAGAACTGTCAGATCTGGAAGAGAGAGAGAAAGCAGACAGCTGGCTTCCCACAACATTTAGTTGTGGGAAGGCATGATAATGTGTATAAATTTTTTGATCATTATGTTGGATTTCTTTGTTGCTATGATGGATTTGGCTTTCTGGTGTTTAATAAATGTTTTTCTTGTGCCTTCTATATGGAGAATCTCTTTTACTTTGAAATTCAGAACTACGGTGGCATATTCATAATCGTCGTAGGTGCCATGAATATTGCCTTGGCAATATATTGGGCATCTTGAACAGCATCACAGGGTATAAAATCTCTCTTTGGAGGCAGAAGGGCTTTAGAGGAAAAAATGGATATTCCAGGATAGGAGGATTTATCTTATTCCTCCCTAGCAAAGGAATGGGCTAAAAGCACTGGACCCTGTGAAAACAAAGAAGCAAATTTACAGGAGAGAAAACCTAGAGATTTGGAAAGATGAAATACCAATAAAATCAGGGAAAAAACTGGCAGTAATGTGTAGGAGAGGTTGGATTTTATTAGCAGGTTACTGTATTATGTGTAAAAGTGGAGACAAGCTGATAAAGGAAAATCTTAAGATGGAAAGACTTAGCTAATTTGGGTAGGAATTCTCAGCATTTGAACTCTCCCTTAAAAGAGCAAGCTGGAGGATCACAGGTGAGAGAAAAGGCTGTTCATTTAGCTCAGGAGAAGAAACAAAAGGCTGGCAAAAGAAGTGTACAGACCCAGCCTAGTTGCTATGGCGATGACTGCCAGGAGAGTGTGTGGGAGGGACATGTAACAAAGTCAGAGGGGCAAAATGAAACAATGCTAGAGGCAGAGGTGTCTCAGGCAGAAGCATACCCAATACTAAGACAAAAACAAGAGAACCAGGGGCATAGCACAGTGCTCAGTGAAATAATTGAGTATTTTACTCAGCAGGCTGTCAAAAATATTTTGAGTTGGTTCACTGAGAAGAAGGGAAACTTGGTAATATCTTGGATCATGAGAATCAGTGATAAATAGGACAGAGGAGTACTGATAGATGGCATGGATCGCTTGAAATTCCTAGGTATTAGTCAGAATTCTTTTGTATAGCAAGCTTTCAAAGATTACAATATGCAATGTGATAAAAATATGACTAATCTGTTAGCTTTGGCTGCAGAAGGATCAGTAAGCAGTATTCTATTCACTCTGTGTGACCTAGTGGAGATAGACCCTGGTATTTATTTAGAGAATGAGAAAGTTAAAGGAAGAGGTAATGAAGATTGCCATAATGATTAGAAACACAGATACACACTATGATAGCCCCTCTGCAGTTTCCCATAGGAATTTAACAGTGAAGACAGCTCCTCCTGCTTACAAATGCCTAGCTCTGACTAATAATTAGAGAAATAGGGAACCCTCTTCAGAGGTACTGGACAAGATTTCACAGTTAAGTGACTTAGGGAACTGAAGAAAAGATAAATTTACTTGAGAGAGAAGAGTAAATAGTCAGTGGATTCAAAGTCAGAATAGATTGACAAGAAAAGAATTGTTTACTGCTCTACTGAGAACAGGGATAGATTTTTGGAATATTCTTCAACTAATGAACTATACAAAATGTACCTAGAAAAGAGGCTTGATACTAGACAAGATAGAGAAGTATCAACTGCCACTACAGATCCTCCTGAACCCTCATAACTAAGTTTGTTACACCTTCAGGGAAAATAGGAAATTAGCCAGGGCCCAGTTGAGATTAAAGAAAGTATGCCTCAAGTCAGAATAATGACCCCAAATCTGCAAATTAGAAAACAATAAACAACAATGAATAAGGCTATGATAGTAGGTTAGTGGACTCCAGAAGCATGACTGACCCTATATCTACTCTCTTTCTGGTTGTTGTCTCCTTGTTTCTTTTTGTTTTTTGTCTCTTAAATTTGTTTGCTAGATTTGTTTACTGCAGGCTTAGTACCCTCCACCTACAAATGCTTGATCACTTAAGCCAGATATCACTCCTGCCCACAACTGTTATGTGTCACCTCTGGACCTGATATCAACCAAGCTCTGGATGCCAGCTAAAGAACTGACCTCTCGAATGGGACCCCTTAGGGCAGGGACAGCTCTATGTCCAATTTCAGCAAGAAGAAGCTATGGAAGAAAGGTGAAGGTTTCTTCACCCTTTACCCTGAGATTTTAGACCCCACTATTTAAGAGGGAAAATGATGAGCTTGTGCTCAAGCCCCACCCTGTTACTGTTTTACGTGCTTTTTTTGTAAGATTCCTGTTATATTGTAAAGTTTTGTTGACACCAATTGCCCCATTGACTTATATAATTTGGCTTTCTGGTGTCTGCATAAATGTTTTCCTTCTGCCTTCTATATGGAAAGCCTGTTACACTTTGCAATTCAAAACTATGCCAGCACATTCATAGTCGCTGTTGCTGCTCTGAATATTGCCTTGGCAATAACACCCTCTGGTTCTAGGATATCAGGGCATTTTTACTTGTGTTTTCTTGAAATGCAATGTATAGATTTTTTTATCATGGTTTTCAGGTTTTAGTTTAATAATTCTTATATCTGTCCTTGATCAGTTTTCCACTTCATTGGTTTTTCCTACAAAATATTTCACACTTTTGTTTTTTTCTGTCTTTTGACTCTGTTTTATTGTTTTTGATGTCCTATAAATTTAATTAACTTCCAATAGACCAAATCTAATTTGTAAGGAATAATTTTCTTCAGTGAGATTCTGTCCTTCTTTTAAAAACCATTTGGTCAGTTATGATTGTTAAGGAATTAGTTTCATCAGTATTTTTGCTGTGTGTCTTCTGCCAAACTGTGGATTCTCTTTTCATAATATTCTTACATTGTTCTCGTTTATTTTCCCAATTTTTCCTTTACTTTTCTTTGTTTTATCAAATCCTTTTTCTCCTTTAGCCTTTCTAGGAATTACTACTGGACTTGTGTTGAATCTTCATTCTTTCTTTGAGACTTTTCTTGAAGATATTTTCAAGGCATTTTCTTCTTTTGAGTTTCCCTGTTGCCATTGTAGATTTTTATGGTCAGGTTCTTTTTGTTGTTGTTAGCTCATTTTCCCAGTCAATTTCTTGACTTTCAACTTTATGTTCAAATTGGAATTTACTCACCTCTGGGAGTTTGGGGGTGACTGGTCTCAGCAGCAATCCTTTTATATTCTGTTGCTTTCGTAATTATATGTAAGATAATTTGAAGAGAACTCTAGACATCTTGGTCTACACTCTGATCCTTACCCAGGCCCTAGCTTCCTTGTGACCACAATTATTGCTCTCCACACTGGCTCTATGATGCAGAATTAGGTAATGGGAAACAGAGCTACAAAATGGAACCTAATGGCACACCCAGTGCTGGCACAGTGGTCCCCTAGAAATGCTTGATCACCATGTGTACATTCTCCTTACTAATCCTGGACAATAGACATTCCCAGCATTGTTGCCATTGCTGCCACCAACTCCAAGATACGCAGCCACTTTTACCTTCTTACGTTTTCAATTCTCCACCCCATCATCTGCAGACTTCCCTCTCTTCCTAAGCTTCTCTAAGCTGCAGAAAAAGGACTCAATGTGACTTTTTTTTTGATTTTTCCACTTAGAATTAGTTATATTCATTTTTTGTTAAGTCATTATAGAGGAGTATGTAGGGAAAGCTCAATAAGAGAGTTCAATAAGAATACTGGTTTCACTCTACCATCCACACTGATATACTCCCAAAAATTATTGAGGACCTTCTATCCCCAAGATTTTATGTGAATTATAATTATAAATACTTAACCTATTGGAGACTGAAATGTCTTATTATTATTGTGAAAATGGTTTTGACCTTTATGTTTTTCAGTCATTTCAGTGATATCCAACTCTTCATGACCCCATTTAGGGACTTTCTTGCCAAAGACATTAGAGTGGTTTGCCATTTCCATCACCAACTCCTTTTACATTTGAGGAAACTGAGGTAAATAGTAACTTGACTAGGATCACAAACTAGTAAGTTTCTTAGGCCAGATTTGATCTCAAGAAGGGATCTTCCTGACTTAAGGCTGAACACTCTATCCACTGTGATATATAACTTCCTACATCACCTTGAAGACCTCTTAAAAGGGTCTCTGTGATTCAGAGGTCCTCAGTCCAGATAGGAAAATCACTGACCTTTCTGAAGTTGTTTCCTCATCTAAAAAATAAAGGAGTGAACTATATGGCATAGAGATTCCCTCTCAAATCCATAACCTATAAAAACGACTAATTTTAAAAGTGAACAAGCAATTTTGTAGCTAAACTGCTGGTTTTTGTGATGGCTAGTAGTGTATTCAGTATATTCAGTCATGATGCTAACAATTTAATTCAGCAAGGAAATGTGGCTCCAATCTCAACCAGCATGCTGCTGTTCCAAATTGGTACATTCATTTTTAAGCATGAACATATCTTTTGACTGCTAGTTTTCTGACTTCAATCATTCTTCCTTCTGTGTTGCTACTTGGTAATGACATGTAAACAAATTTACATCTTCTTTCTATATCCCTATTCTTGAAATAGAAAACTTGAACAAAATTGATGAGCAAAATAGTGTCAGGGGAGTCATTCATACACTAGCAGTCAGATATTTTGGAAAATAGCATTGCTTACAATGTCAGTGTCAATTATATAGTATTTCAGTACCTTACGTCATGCTGTCATGGATCATTTACTTAGAATTGGGCTTGTTTTATATTTTCATGTTCAAGGAAACCTTAGGAAGGATCCAGGCAAAACAAAATTACCCTACTAGGTACTGCTTCAAGTTCTTTGCAACAGGATTGCTCTTTTAAACTTTTCCTTATAATTCAATTTAACTTTCTCTCAACTATATATTACTTCAAACACCTTCAGGAAGAAGATAAATGGTCTTTTTACCAGATGATTAAAACAGCTTTTACATCTCCTATGTAAATTTATAAAATATACATTTTCCTTAAAGTATAGATATATCCAACATAGAAAGATGGATATATATATAGGAAGATAGATAAACAGATCTTTCACTGTTTATCTGGTTTATGAAACGTGTGTTTGCTATAGATTGAAAATCTTAATGGGAGGGCTTGCCTTTTTTAATGATACTTATGAAAAAGACAGAATCTACCAAAGGATGATTAAACATATAGGAAGTATCACATAACAGACTGCAAATATCTATAACATATATATGTTCCTAGCATGTAGAGTTTCAATTTTTCTAAATTCTTCATTTTCAGAATTTCTATTTTAGTGTTTAATGAAGTTCTGTTACTTTGTTTCTATTATATTGTGTTGTTACTTTTAATGTAATTATGTGTTCTGTTTTGATTTATTCCTAGACATTTTTAACTTAGGATTCCATTATTTAGTCTCCAAACAATTTTATTCCTTTCTTTGTTGGTCATTTATTTATTAGAGTTTTCCTGTACTTGGTTGGTAAAAGATGTTCAATATTTTTTTGCTTTTTTTCTTTTGTTTGTGAGGATTGTATGTTCTAATACAAGGTAAATTTTCGTAGAAGTGCCATGCAGAAATAGCAAGATGGATACTCCTTTTTATTCTCTTTTTATTCATCTATGAAAGAATATTATCTATCTGAATTTTCTAAAATTTGCTTCAAATTTTTTTCTGGATGTTACTGTTGTTTATTTAGTTTGGGGTTGGATTGGTTTTAGTTACAAGATAATTTCTTCTGAGGAGCTGACTGATCTCAAAGACCCTGGGATTACTAATTCTTCCCAGCTTGGGAAGAAAGAAAATAAAGTGGAGATCAGACCTCATTGTGACAGGCTAGAAGTTTTCACATATTGCATATAGTGGAAGTTTTTGAAAGAACTTTCCAAGAAAACAAGGAAAGGAAAAGGTAAAACTAGCATTCATTCACCAAGAACTAGTGAGACCATGACAGCCTCTGTCACATCTATAATTTCCTTCTTCAAGACCATGGGGGATGACTTCTAAATGGAAAAGTGGAGAGATTTTGTTTATTTGCTTTTAATCACAGTCATTCATTCCAGTAATAAGAATATTAGAGGGAACAAACAGCCTTGAGGAACAAATAATACCAATCACACCCCTACCTTAATTATGCTTAATTGTGGCTTTTGCTTTATTCTCTCAAAGAATGCCCTCATGATGTACTTCATGCCCCAGTTCGGTTCCTTTAAACATTTGACTACATGCATGCTCTTCTAGAAGATTACTCTTCCTGGTATAAGTAGAATTTTTCTATCTCCCTGTTCCAAACTGTGCTAGAAAAAAATTATTGTGATTTCTTCTGCCATTTTCTGATCATTACTTGGTCTGGTGGTGCTCTTTCCAAATCTTTGTTAGTGAAAGTGTGGGGAAAAGTGGAGAGCTGTACTCTATTTCTTTCTCTTTTTACTCCTTCTTTGTGGATTAGAAATATGGAAGTTCAGGAAAGGGTAATGTTTGTGAGGAAATATAATAACTTCAGTTTTCAAAGTGTTGACCTTAGCTTGAGATATCTAATAGATGGCAGGAAATATGAGATTAAAAGTCAAGAGAGAAGTTAGGGATGGATAAATACATTTGAGAATCAGCAGCAGATGAAAATTGAATCAGTGGTGTTCAATGAGTTTACCAAGTGAGAGAGTATAAAGAGAGAAAAGAAGAGTGTCCATGAAGTGTCAAGCTGAAATCTTTAGCGTTTGTGAATATTATTTAGGATTCTCTTCAGTGTATCAGGACTTGATGCAATCAACATAACATCAAAAAAGAGAAATATATAGAGAATTTCACCATCTATAAGAAATCTCCCTTCTATTTGGACTCAGTATAGTACATTTTTCATGATCACAGCAAACATCTTTGAAAAAAATATATATCCTGGATTTATCCTTCATTGATATCAGTGGTCAGAGGATCATTGAAGAAAGTTATCACTGCTATTTTGTTTATCAAAGAATATTATGATATTAATATATGATGACAATGTCTTTCCTGGACAAAAGTATTAATGTTTTCATTTTCCCTACTATATCATTTAGGGTTTTTTATAGTCCAGGAAAACTATACAATTGACTCCTATATTTACTGCAGTTTTAGTGAATTATATGACTATAAAGTTATGTCCTATTATAAAAATAACATTTTTTTAAAAAATGCATGCAATATTGGGGATGGAGCCAAGAAGGCAAAGTAGAAGGATAGACCTCCTATAGCTCTCCTCCTGTATCCCATAAAATACATGTAAAAAATGACTCCAAACAAATTCTAGAGCAGCAAAATCCACAAAATGACAGAGTGAAACAAGTTTCCAGCCCAAGAAGGCCTGGAAGGCTGACAGCATGGGCCACACTGCAGGGACAGGAGTGGAGGAAGCTTCAGGGTACAGAATTACAGGCAGCCTCTGCAGTTCTGAGAATTCTCAACCCACAAAGGCCAAAGGCCAAAGACATCTTCTAAGTAAGTAAGCTCTGTCACCTGGGTGAGAGGGGAGCATGGTCCAGCTCCAAGTCCTGCCCCAGTCCCAGCCCCAGGGCTGTGGCAACCACTGTGGCACAGTGTCCACTTTTGGAGCCATCAGCCTAAAGACCCTGAGAGAATCAAGAAACTGATCTGGGTCTCAGTCTTGAGTGATGGTCCTGTGGTCAGGAGGAGTCTGGCACGGTGGAGTTTCCTCCCTCCCTCCCCATCCCCACTGGGAAGGCAAGCAATTCAGTATAGGTTATACATGTGTAGTTATGCAAAAGACTTCCATAAAAGTCATGTTGTGAAAGACTAATTATATTTCCCTCCATCTTATCCTGCACCTAATTTTTTCTGTTCTCTCTTTTGACCTTGTCTCTCCCCAAAAGTATTTACTCATTTTCCTTCCTTTCTATTATCCCTCACACCTCATTTATCCCCTTCTCCCCTACTTTCCTGAAGTGTAAGATAGATTTTCATACAAAATTGATTGTGCATATCATTCCCTCCTTAAGCCAAATGTGATGAAAGCTTCACTTTTTTCCTCTCACCTCCTTCCTTTTCCCCTCCATTGAAAATGTTTTTTCTTGCCTCTTTTAGAGATAATTTGCCCCATTTCATTTCTCCCTTTCTCTTTCCAATATATTCCTCTCTCATCCCTTAATTTTATTTTTTTATATATCATCCCTTCTTACTCAACTCACCCTGTTCCCACTGTCTATATGTATATAATCCTTCCAACTACCCAAATACTGAGAAAAGTCTCAAGAGTTACAAAAAAAAGACTGTAGGTGGGATCTGGGGTTGTCTGGTACTCTAGGGTGTTTGGATGAGGACTTTAGGAAGGGTCTTGAGAAGTCCATGGAGGACCTTAATGGGACTCCAGTAACTGGTCAAGTTTTGAAAACATCTGGAGGCAATCGGGAGATATCAGAAGATGAAGCGCTTAGGTGGGAAACAGGTGGGGCAACCCAGAGATAATGGATAATGGAAGGCCAGGCTAGGTTAAGGGTAGCAGATTTGATTATGAAGGGTCAGACCAAGTGGGAAGATTCAAGGGGAGTTCAAGGAGGTTCCCAGAGTCTGAATCCCATCATTATCCCATCAAATAGATGGGACCCAAATTCTTTTGGGATAAAGGGGGAAAGTCTCAGCTTCTGAAACTGCTTCCTGCTGGTAAGGGGTATAGAGCTGTCCCTGCCTCAATGGGTCCTGTTCAAGGGGTACATAGCCTGAGTTGTCATCTGGACGCTGATGGCTTACACTCTGGAAAAGATAAACCTTCCAGCCTTGGCAGAAGATCTTGAGATTCGCAGTTTTTCCCTGTCAGGGAACCAAAATGTGGAGGTTTGGGGTGCTGGGGAATCTCAAAATATTGACATGCCTGATCCTGCTTGAATGAACTCGAAACAAGCCTTTTTAAAGCCAGAAAGAAGTAAAGTTTATTAAAGATTTGCCATATTGGATTGATTCTTAAGGAGCCTAAGAATTCGTAATGTTTGTATTAACAAGTGGGCCAGATAGAATCTCAGCTGGACAGAGTCTGAGCTGGATTGAATTTGAGCATCTTGATTTTCACATTTAAAAGTTAGTGTGCAAAGACAGCTTATATATAAATGAGTCTTCATAACAGCAAGGTATTTTCTCTCTGTTAAAATATTCTTAATTTCATTTTATCCTTACTTGGTTAGGTGCCTATGTCTATAGGAAAAATCCCTTTTGTGTAGTATTTGACAATGGGCTCTTTTTTCTTGATCCTGAATAATTATTTAGAGTAAAATAGAAACATGTAGCAAATATATTTATATACATATATATGTTCATTTAATTTGCACAATTGATTTTGGCACATAAGCTACAATTATCTTCATGGCAGCCTTTTTTTGTTTATGGTCATTCTGGGTACTTCAAGGTGATATGTTCCAGTGTTCCATGAAATGGTGCTTCTTATTGTCTTTGAGTGAACAATAAAAACCCAATAAAGTGGTTTGACCAATAGATAAAGATATAAATTACTATAATATATACCTAGAAGATTTTATATAGTTTATCTTTCATAGTTTATGAACTATCTTTCTGACAACAAGTATATGAAGCTGATAAACCCCTTCTTTTCTAGAAGAGTAAACTAGATCTCAAGGCCATTAAGTAACTTACTCATGTGGTCACAAAGTTAGTGCACATCAGAACTTGGATTCAAAGTGAGGCCCTTTGACACTAAGTTTAGCCCTCTTTATACTATACCATTTGGCTTCTTGCATCAAAGCTGTCAAATTGTTTAGTATAAAGAGTAGTAAACTTAGTCAAAAGACTTTGGTTTGAACACACACACACAGAGTCAACACAGTTTTAAACTACTGAAGTTTAAAACTATACTAAACTTCTGGGGCACATATCTTCATTTTTATCCTTAACTGTAATGTATGTCATCTTCAGTGATTTGCTTCTTCTGTCAATGGCACTCATTTCTCACCCTACATTCACTTTTGACCAATTTCTATCTCTATTTTATTTCCATGTCTGAAATGTAATCACTCCTCACATCTGCCTTCTTGCTTTACTTGATTCCTTTTAATTTCAGTTAAAACATCATCTTCTTTGGGAAGTCTTTCCTGATCTACATTAATTTTAGTGTCTTCTCCCTATTGGTTATTTTGAATTTATCCTGTATATATCTTCTTTGTATATTGTTATTTATTAATTGATTCTCCCATTAAACTATTAGCTTCTTGAAAGCAGGGACTGTCTTTCACATTTGTTTGTATCTCCAGCTCTTAGAACAGTGACAGATTGTTGATAACACAACATAAACACAACACTTGCTATAATACCATAATAAGTATATGTAACATCATTTTTATGTTTTATTGTTATTGTTATTATTATTATGGCTTTCATTGATATTCTTTTCCCTATTACCCATCAGGTCTCCCTGGTACTTAGTCTTCTCTGATTGCATAGAATTCCCACTCTACAAGCTAATTCTGTTTTTTCAAATAAGACCCCCATCTCCCAAAGAATCCTACCCCTCCAACATCAAAACATATCTATCCTATGTATAATTCCTTCAAAGTTCTGTCCTTTGATTGGAATTGATAAACTTACATATGTGAATAATACTTGTTGATATTTTAGCATATTAACTTCACCAAGTATGATATTTGCATTTTAAATATTACTGAAGGTAATGATATTATAGAAGAAACAAGGCATTTCAGTGATTATCTTGACCAATACCTGTCTATCCAGCATGGAAATCTTTCCTACAATTCCACTGAAAAGTGATTATCCAGCCATTACTTGTTCACCTCCAAAGATGGGCACCTCTCCATTTTTATGAGATAGTTTATTACATTTTCATGTATCCCTATTAGGAAGCAGTACTTCCTAATTTTGAATTGAAACATTGGCAGGCATTCTGCTTTTTGGTGCTACATGAAACGTTAAATTCCTGAGATGACGTCTTTTCTCTGGGTTAAAAATCTTTAGCTTCATGATCTTTTCCTCACAAGGGCATTATTTCAAGTCTTCTCATTGTCCTGGTCAGTCTTGCACCAGAACTGACTGCAAAATGAAAGTTATGATACAACTATTTCAGAACACAGTACGGCTCCAACCTCCCTTTTCCTTGATAATAATCTATTAAATGAAACAAGATCAAGTTATCTTTGGGCTAGTTACCATCTCATCTTGTTGGTTTCTGTTGAGTTTACAATTCACAGGAATAGTTTTCTCATGAAAGCTATCACATATAATAATTTTTAACAATCAGCTTCCTACCTACCCCTCCAACTCTTAAGTCTGATGCCATTTTATACTGTGAAAGAGAAGCAAATAATAACAATCCAATACAGTTACTACAACTCCCTATACATTAGTCTTCATTACTTGACTAGAATTACATAAATGATTTTACTCTTAGAATAACAATGATCTGAATGTGAATTTAATATACAAAACAGCCTCTGTATGTTTTCAATTTAGTAGGAACGCAGTTTAAATGAGGTTTAATTTTAGAACTGTAGTTATAAGGTGCCTTCTGTTTAGAAGTCATGCTGTTTCAATGTGATTTTATTTCAGAAAATCTGCAGTTGCAAATCCCATTTGCTCCAGCATGAATGAATCTTTTGTACAGAATGGGAGTTGATACCAGCTCTCTCCTATTCATTTCAAACATGTCTTCAGTTAGGACATCACAAGCAGCTCATTATAAAATCCTAAAGAACTGATTTCACTTTGCAGTTTTGAATTGTCAAAACATTTTGGAACCTGAGGCCCTGCTGCTCTTGGAGTTTGAGAATTGTTCATTTTGAAAAAGAAGAGGTATGTGTAGATAGGTCAGTTTTAAAATTTATCATTTAGTAAGATTATGCAACAAATAGGTAAGTGACATAACAAATGCATCTTCTTAATCTCAGTAACAAATTAGGGTCTTAAATAATTGGAATAACTGAGCTGTCTTGTTAATATTTTCTTTAGAGAAAAGATGTCTTTATTATAAATTTGTATTTTAATCATTCAGAAAACAGTGAAAGTTAACTGAAATCTTAGCAAGTGAATGTGACTGAGGAGAGGGTATTATAAAAAAGTGTCACTAGAACATCATCCTTCTGTGCAAGAATTTGAAAGTATAACAATTTACAAGATAAAAATCTCTGTCATTTTTAATTCCTTGTAATTCCTTCTTCATCTAGTTCAAATAAGCCCTGTTTCTGAAAAATCTTTCATAATCATCACATTGACATTTCATCTGATAATGAGACAACATTTCTTCTGTCATCATTTCACCCTGGAGCTCATATCATTTCACATCAGAGGGAAAAAGGCAGAGAGAGACAGAGAGAGAGAGAGAGAGAGAGAGAGACAGAGACAGAGAGAGAGAGAGATAGAGAGAGAAAGAGAGAGAGACAGAGAGACAGAGACATAGAGAGAGAGATAGAGAGAGAAAGAGAGACAGAGAGACAGAGACAGAGAGAGAGATAGAGAGAGAAAGAGAGACAGAGAGACATGTGTGTGCTGTAGATCTAAAAGTCCTAATTCCAAAAGACTCATGATGGAAAATACCATCCATATCCAGAGAATTAATTATGGAATCTGAATGCAGGTAGAAACATATCATTTTCACTTTTATTTTTGTTTTTTTTTCCTCTCGTCTTTTTCCCCTTTTGTTCTGATTCTTCTTTCACAACATGACTAATATGGACATATGATTGTATATGTATAACCTATACCATGTTGCTTGCTGTCTTGGGAAGGGGGAAGGAGGGAAGTACAAAAATTCAGAATTCAAAATCTTACAAAAATGAATGTTGAAAACTATATGTTTATTTACATGTAATTCTAAAAATATTAAAATACCCTGAAATGAAAAATTGAAGTTGAAAACAAAAATCTGAGTCCTTTCTTCTTTTCAGTAGGCCAGCGTCTAAATACCCATGTCTTTCTCCTCAACACACATATTTTGATCATTTATAGTATGTTTTATTTTATACAGATGAAGGCATTATATTTATACATATTTTTTCTTCTTTTTTCAATTTAATCTAAGGTAACTAGCACCTCAGTGGCATGGTAGATAGTGTACTGGGACTAGAAATAGGATGACTTCTCTTCCTGAGTTCAAATCCAACCTCAGATACCCACTAGCTGTGTGACCTTGTTGAAGTCACTTAATCCTGTTCTCAATTTCTCATCTGTAAAATGATCTGCAGAAGAAAATTTCAAACCACTTCAGTGTCTTTGCCAAGAAAACCCAGATTTGGCCATGAGGAGCTGGTCATAACTGAAACAACTGAATGATAACAACGTGAAGTTATCACATTTGATTAACAGTCTTAGTGATGCAATATGATACAATTAGGAAAGCAACTAGATTTTGAAACAGATGATCTGAGTTCAAATCACAGACCTCCCACTTAGTACTTAGGTGATCTTGGACAAGCCACAAACTTTTTGAATCACTGCTTCTTATTTTACAAAATGAGAAGATTGAACTAAATGACCTTATTTCTCTTCCTACACTAAATATATGATCCTTTTGGTCTCAGGTAGAACTTTGCTAAATGCTTCTTTAAGAAGAAAATGTCAAGAAGGTATGAATATCATCTTCAAAAGAAGCAAAGGATTGACCAAGAGTTCCATGAAAGAATATTAAGGATGATTTTTTTGACCACGAGAAAAGAGGCAAGAATGGGAATGGTAATATGAACAGAAATATCGGGGTCCCTGAGGCATGTCAAAATTCTACAGCATGTAGGGGTAAGGGATGAGGTTTAATACCAAGTTAACCATGTGACTATGTGGGAAAGTTGGAGATTAATCTCTCACTATTAGAAAAGGTGAATTCCAGATGAGATAGGAGGGAGAGCCAGCATGATTGGACACTAGGGGTGCATTAGATTATCTCAATTTTGGTAGCAAGTCAGGGGGAGTTAAGTCACTGAAAATATTCAACTAGACTGAAATTAGAAGACTTGGGTCTGAATATGGCTAGACCTGAAGAGAAGGTTGAGATTGCTAAAGCTTTCTATTTGGCTTTTGATTCAAGGCCCATATGAACTTTTGTGTATATGTATCACTGAGGAAAATTAAGAACTACAGATCCTTAGATGAGGTATTAATATTAACAATAATAAGAAAATTGCTAGAAATTATATGACATTTTATATTTTTAAAAATCTTTTGTTTGTAACAATCCTATGAGGTTTTATAATTATTTTCATTTTTCAATAAGGAGACTGAAGCTTTGAGATGATAAAGGACTGCCTCAAGATTACATAGATATGTCAGCATGAGATCCCAAATTTTCTGATTCTGATAGCCATGATAACTGCCATTTACATGGCACTTTATTGGCTTCAAAGAATTTTGCATGTATTTGCATTTGAATATAGCAACAACCTGGGAGGGGGCTGAGGGGATGATTGCTATGTTTAGCATTTTTCCAGAATCACGGAATTAAAAAACTGAAAGGGACTTCAGCAGTCATAGAGGAAGTAATAACTATTATAACATACTACATATAACACCATGACATATACAACACTCTAACAACCCAAAAATTTGTCATCTATCTGCTACTTGAAGACATCCAAAGAAGGGGAATCCACTACGTCCTGAGCCAAGCTATAGCTCTAATTGTTAGCAACTTTTTTCCCTTGCAACAAGACCAAAATTGACACTTTTATTTTCCATGTGTGGTTTCGGGCATTTAGGGCCAAACCAAATGAGGCTAATTCTCTCTCCATATGACAGCCCCTCAAATACTTGAAAATAACAATTATGTCCTCCTTGAGTCTTATTTACCAGTCCATATATGTCATGAAATCAAAGCCCTTCACCATCTTCACTGGTCTCCTCTTGGCAATCTTTAACATCAATATTGTTAAATTGTGGTACTTATAATACTTAAGATGAGATCTGGATGCAAAGTACAGTTAGATGTTCATCTTCCCATTCCTGAAAGCTGTGCCCTTCCTAATTATATTAGAAATTTTGGCTGCCACTTGACAATGCTGACTCATTAGGAGCTAGTATGTCCCATTTTACAGAAAAGAAAACTTAGGTTCAAAAGAGACAAGTTGACTTATCCATGCTCACCCATAAATGCCAAAAATAGGAGATGAATTTAAGACTTTTTACCAAAACCAGTGTGCTTTCTACTGTGCCACAAATCTGTTGGAGAACATCACTGAGCAGGTGCCACTGAGGGCCTTTGTTCAGTAGATGAGGAAAGTAAAAAAGGAACCCTGAAATAAACAGCTGCATCAAACTCTGTTTGTTCTCAGCCCCAACTTGCTTATAGATATTTTACCATTGTGAAATTCCTACCCTGTCCCCATAGCAATATATCTTATATTGGTCTGGTCTTGTACAGTGATCATGTTAGTTTCAAAGTTCTTTGAAGAAATTTGTTTTGTATGACTATACGTGTTTGTAACGAGTTCCATTTTTCTTGCCTTCTCAATAGGTAGGAAAGGAAAATGGGGAGGGAGAAAATTTGAATTTAAAAAAAGATAAAGAAAATAAGTAAACTTTTTAAAAAAATGAACATATTTCATTGGCAGTGATTCCCCAATAGTAGCTGGTCAGAAACAGGTACACTAGTCCTTCTAAAATACTGGTATAAGATATTTGATGACTTGCCTAGGATTATATGGCCAATAAGTGTCAGAGTCAAGACTTGAACACAGGTATTCTTAAACTCGGGACAGGTTTTCTATTCATTTTGCCACAATGCCTTGATAGTCAAGAATTTTCACAGGAAACACAAGATGCTGGGGCAAGTCATTTATCCTTGGTACCTCTCAATTTACTCAACTGAATGACTTCTAAGGTCATAGATATGGAGCTGAGATGCCATCTAGATGCCAATCTTTCCTTTTTTTTCTGATGAAGAAACTGAGTCAAAGATTGGCTAAATAATGTAACCTAGATCACAACTAGGAAAAGACAAAGCCAGGATTGAAGTCTAGGTTCTGTGACTACAAGTTCAATTTTACTGTACCATGTTGTCTCCCTTCCAGTCCTAAAATCTGCAAGTTTATAATTTTCTTGTTTCTGGAGTAAGAAATGAAAATTACAGTGGAATGATAGTAAAGGGGGACTGGCCAATAGGGGCAAGACATAAGCCCCTATTGGTCAGTCTTTTGTCACAATAAGAAGATGAAACGAAGTAGAAATCCAGAGTCACTTTTATAACAAATGGATCAGAAGGAATTTAGTGTCAGTTACTGCTTTTTTGCATGGGGTGCTTTGAGGAAGGCACGACAATCTCTGCTTTCTTCCACCTCTACCTTTTTCCTTTGCTCTGGCTCTTATCAAAGTCAGCCACTACTGCAAAATTCCCACTTCCTTTTCTTTTCCTGAGTCTGCCTGGCCAAACCCAATTGCCATCGGCAAGCTTTACTTGTAAGCTGGAAACTGCTGTAATTCCCTCTTGATGGTGTTTTCATTGTTTACATGAAAGTAATCCAAATAAACAGAAAATCATTCAGCTGTAAGCCTCCCCCCTGGCTAAAGCAGGTCCAAAATGAGCATTTTCCTGAAATCCACTGCCAGTGTGAAGAAAATTCAGAGGTACGGGGATTAACATGCTAAGCAGTGTTTCTTTCATCTCCTGCCTTGATTTCCCCTCTCTAGTTTCCCCAGCTCTACTGGGTCTTCACAGAATTCTGGGGCAAGCTGGGACAGTAATTGCTCCCAATCTCACCATTCCCCTAGGCCCTTGGGTTGTTATGATTTTCAAAAGTCACTTTAACCAAGTCAACAAAAATCCTTTTCCTTTCAGTTCAGCCACACAATGAATGGAAAAATGGGTTCTGTATCTGCCAAGTCAATTTGCAGTTGGGTATTAGCTAAGTAATCTGTATGCTGTTACCTCCAGTTATTTCTGGGCTTTTATGTTTTCTTTGTGTTTGTTTCTGCCTTAGTTACCTCATAAATATCCTTTGGGAAAAATTCAAGCTTCTCTCTGCTGAACAAAGGAGAACCAGGTCTTGTCCCTGTAGATTCAGATTGCTCAACAGAGTCAGAATATTTCAGGTTGACAACCAGTGACTGTGCTAGTTCAGAGACCCACTGGATTGAGGTCGATTAGAGAAATGAAAAACCAGGAGAGTGACAAGGGATAGCTGAGACGGAGAGATTTTTTAAATTTGAGATTACAGGATCATAGATATAGGAATATCATTTCAATCCTCTAATTTTATAGATAAAGAAATAGAGTCCAGGGGAGGGGAAGTGACTTGCTCAAAGATATTGTATCACAGGTGGGATTTGAACCCAGGGTTTCCAACTTTGGGTTCTTCCTCACTCCCAAATTTATTGTACTAACACCAAATATAAAACATTCCCCTCTTCTCAATGGGTCTGCTTCCCATTCTCCACCTCCATAGACTTTCTGTGTATATGAAGAAACATGATGCCTGACTCCTACAGAAGAAGCACTACTCTGCAGACAACTGAGTGGATTTTATCTTTGAGGGAATCAAATTGTGTGAAAACTTGCTGATTCCTCATCATGATATGAAGATGATCCTGAGCTCTTGAAGTCCAGGCCCCCAGACAGAAAATTCTGTCAGTTCCTCCCCAAGTAGAAAAGCTCCCAGTATGTTATCAGTGACAGGCTCTCTCTGTTATCCTAAAATCACCTTCGTTAAGGACAAAGAGAACCACCACCAGTAAGCTGTCAGCTAGAGGACAAATTCTTTGGTCTGGGGAATCTATAAAGTACATATACATGTATACATTGTATACATGTATATGTGTATATATGCATATAGACATATATGTATACACATATGCATATATACATACATGCATGTGCATGTGTACATGTGTGTACATAACACGTATGTATATATACATGTATATGTGTGTGCATTTTATATATATATATATACATATATATATATATATATATATATATATATATATATATATATATATATATATATATATACTTCATAGATACAAGAACTACTTCCAAGTTCTCTGTGTGTTTATTATCAGAATCATGCTTAGATGCTACTGAGTCAATTAGAAACTCCTCCCTCATTTCTTGAGGAGAGATCAAATGATCAAATGGTTCTGGATTTGAGAAAGGAATACTCAGAAAATCTAAGAAAGAGTTGACAGGGGGGAGGGGGAAGACAAAATTGTATTTGAGTGGAAGCTAAACCAGAAAAAAATACAGAGTTGGAGACAGTTGGAAAAGATTGTCCTTGGAACCTAGGCAATTTGGTACTCCTAATATAGATCTTTTGACTAGCAAGGGTAGGGATACTAAATACTTAGAGCCAATAAAAGCTGAAACTGTTTCTGATGAGAAAAATAGGGAGAACAGAGCTAGTACTCCATTGTGGCACCGTGGTAAAGAGTCTGCTTTTTCTATGTAAGCATTGCCTCCACGAGAGCAAATCATTACCTCTCCGTATTTCCTCAATTTGGATAACTCTTATATACAGATATCCATAGTGAATCCACCCAACAAACTACAAATCATTATATAATGTAGGGAAGGCAGAGATAATGTCAGAAGGCTTTTGTGAGATGTTAATTAAGCAAGGGAAAAGAAGAAAGGAGAGAGGCCAACTCAGAAAAGTATCATAGGATAGAATAGTGCCTCTTAGATCCCTGAAGGATTCCCCATCAGATCCATTAAGCATGAAGAGGCCAGGTAGCATTAAGGCCTTTCATTCTTTTTAATAGCTCAGAGGTAGCTAGGTGGCACAGTGGATAGAATACTGGGCTTAGAATCAGGAAGACTCATCTTCATGAGTTGAAATCTAGCCTCAGACACTTACTAGCTGTGTGACCCTGGGCAAGTCACTTAACCCTGCTTGTCTCAGCTTCCCCATCTGTGAAATGGACTAGACAAGGAAAATGCAAACCACTCCTGTATCTTTGCTAAGAAAACTTCAAATAGGCACATGACTTAAAAAACCAAACAATATCAACCAATGTAGTCCTCTGGCCTACCTCTTATCTTTCAGAAGAGGTCAAACACCACTTAGTCTGTAGGTGGGACACAGAGAGTTTATGGTAAATAGAGAAGAGTCAGAAAATATTTTTAGTTTATTGTTTTATTAATTACCTAGTCTTTAAAGAAGTGATGGATAAAATGTTAGTATTACAAATTAAACCTTAGTATGTAATAGGAATTTTTTTTTCCTTCTGGAGAGCTAGTTGCTAAATATATATCAATATACATTTATCTGGGAGTAGAGGGAGTGGAGAAAGGTTGTCTTGAGATTTGAAGCAAATAGGTGTTCCAAATATAGATGTATTGGCTATTCAAAGGAACAGCACTTAACCACTTGAAGCTATTATTATAGTTGAAATCTGTTCTAAAAAATAAGGACTGAGTCAGTGCCACACTTTGGTGAATATCACTTCCTCTACATGGATATTACCTCAACCAGAGCCAAGCACTACTTCTCTGTCTTTTTTCATCTTATGCAATTATTATCCATAGATTTCCATTAAAAAACTCCCTACAGGAGACTTTCATGTGAAAGAATTATCTTGATTTTTTTTTCCTTTTCACCTTTCTTACTTCCTAATCTACCAAAAAGGAAAAATCAGTTAATCCAAATAAACCATAATAGTGACAGAAGGAGACTCTATAATGTACTATAGTTATAGCCACCTGCTTTCTAAGGATAGGGTGGAAGTATGTCTTATTTATAGTGTTTTTATTGTTGCTTGGTTGTTTCAGTCGTGTCTGACTCTTTGTGACCCCATTTATAGGTTTTCTTGGTAAAGATACTAGAGTGTTTTGCCATTTCTTTCTTCACATTTATAGGTATCTGGGCCTTTTATTCTTTTAATATCTCTGAAATAATGTAGTACTTTACTGTCATAGAGATCTGTTGTCTTTCATTCCGTATACATGAGGAAACTAGGTAAAGTAGTAGAGAGAACACTATATTTAAAATCAAGAAGATCTGAGTTCAAATTCTGATTTAGTCACCTGTGGAAATATGGACAAGTCATGTAACCTCTTTCAGCATCAATTTATTAAACTGTAAAATGGGGATTACAATAATAGCACCTACTTCACAGGATTAGTGTGAGGATCAAATGAGATCCTACTCAGGTAGATGGCACGGTGGATAAAGGGCAGAACCTAGAATCAGAAAAACTTGATTTCAAATCGAGGCACAGACATTTGCTAGTTTTGGGACTGTTGACAAGGATTTGACATGATTGAAATGACTTAACAATAAAAAAGAAGATATTTATTAAATGGATTTGAGGGGACTATGACTAGACATGCTTTAGGAAAATAATTTTGGCAGCTGAATGGAAGATGAATATAGTGAGGAGAGAATGGAGGCTTGGAGATTAATTGGCAGGCTATTCCACTAGTCTTGAATAAAGTTATGATGGCCTGGAATAGGGTAGTGACAGTGTCAGAGGAAAGAAAAGGTCATAGACAAGAGATGTTACAAAGACAGAATTGACAGACTGAGAGAGGAAGAAGCAAAAGAACGAGGATGACACCTATGCTGCAAACCTGGGTGCCTGGGAAGATGTTGGAGTCCTCCACAGTAATAGGAAAATTGAAAAGAAGAGAGTTTGGGAGGAAAGACAATGTTTTCAGTTTTAGACATACTGAGTTTGAGAAGACTGTTGGACATCCAGTTCAAGATGCCCAACAGAGAGTTGGAGATATGAGTCTGTGCTTGTCCTTCATTATCGAAGAGGACCATGACATAAAGATGATGACATGACCTGCAGCTGACTTTGATTTGAGTGAGGGAAGACTGTGCAAGGTCCCCAGTCTCACGTTCTTCTTCTGAGCCATCTGGGTCCAGTGACCAGAGATTCATCAGGACTACTGGAGATAGCCTGTGACTCAATGTGAGACGCTGGTCTTTTCAAGCTAAGGTCTTATCACATTGTCACTTTGAGTGAGACTGGAGATGTGAGAATAAGTTAGGAGAGAGGTTAGAATTGGATAGGTTGATTAACATAGAGATAATAATTGATGATAACTGAATCTATGGATATTGATGAGATCCATCAGTCAACAAACATTTATTATGGTCTTTCTATGTACCTAGCATTGTGCTAAGTGCTGGGGACACAAATCTGGAAAAGAAATTAAGCCCTGCCCTCAAGGAACTTATAATATAATGGAGAAGGGGAAGACAATACACACAAAAAAGTTGAAAAACAAGGCAGGGAAGGTACCAGAGTGCAAGAGGATGACAGAGAAGTCCTAAGGAGTGTCACAGGGTAGGAAATGAAGAGATGGTTGATTTGGGTACACTCTTCAAATAGAGGTCAGAGAAGGAGCTCGATATCCACCCTCAAGAGTATCCCCAAAGGTAGAAGGTATTGATGAGGTGTGAGTATGAGTTGAAATGATGTGAACTTGCAGGTTAAAGAGGTTCCTGGAGCACGATGGATAAAAAGAGAAGAGATGAGGGGAGGAAAGTGTGATAGAGTCCATGGTTTCAGATAGACCTAGAAAGATAAAGACTGAGAAAAAGGCCATTAGATTTGGTGATTAAGAGCCACTGTAGGTCAAAGATCTTCCTGATTTCTCAGCCAATAATAATCCATCACCACCATACTTTGCTATGAGAAAAAAATGGGCTTAATGATCTTAGAAACACATGGAAAAACTTGCACAAAATAGAGAGGAGCAAAATGAGCAGAATCAAGAGAACATTGTACATTGTAACAACGATATTGTTTTAAGAATGATTTTGAGCAAATAAGCCATTTTGACTATTATAAATATTCAGATTAACTGTAAAGGACATATGAAGAAAGATGTTATCTGCATTCAGAGAAAGAACATATATATATATATGTATGTATGTATATATATATACATATATATCAATATAGTTCCTTTTGTCTAATGGTAGTCATTTCTGGGGTGGAGGAGGAGAAATTTACATAAAAACTTTATGATACATTTAAAAAGAATAATTAGGTGTACATAATAGATTTGCAGTTTTATGTACAATCATCTTTACTTATCATACTCTGTTATGAAAATGCTTGTTTTATTCCAAAAATTAAAAAAAAATAAATGTGGAAAAAAACACAAAGCAAGCTATATACAGAATAGATAGGAAATAATTAGCAGGAGGAAAGGACTGAAATTAAATGGGATTGGAGGACTCTTTTTGTAGAAGATAGGATTTTAGTAAGGACTTATAAGAAGTCAAGGAGGTTAGTAGTCAGAGTAGAGGAGGGAGAGTATTCCAGCCCTGGGGGATACCTGAGAGTATGACTGTAGCAGGGAAATGACAGGATCAGATCTGTAGTTTAGGAAATTCAGTTTAGTGGCTGAAAGGAAAATGGAGAGGAGTGGGGAGAAACCAACAACAACTGCAATAATCCACGTATGAAGTAATGAAGTCATTGTAGATTTTAAAGAAAAAAAGACCATTTTGACTTGGGATCATGTCTTTTCCATCTTTGGATTACTGTATAATATCTAGCAAATAATAAGTCCTCAATTAATGTTTGCTGAATTGAAGGAATTGTTAGCATTTTTAACTTAGGAAAGAGAACCTAACAAAATATTTGTTTTATAAAACGATCAGTTTTATTTCATTCTTCAAATTACCCCACTGTGATCCCACTATAGTTGTGACAGATGAAGAAAGAACCTCCTTTATAAAGCTATCAAGGATCCCCTGGAATAAGTAGCTTCATGTTGAATGTTAAAATTGAATTAAGAAACAATTCTTGGGGAAATTTTCTCTCATCTGTATATTAGGTAACAGAAATTCTGGAGAGTTTCACTCCAATTTGTTGTTATAAATTAAAAGGCATAAGCACAATATTAACAGTGCTAATACCATACTACTAATAATTATATGCATGAAGAAAAGTTATCACCGAAGGATTCTATAACCAGAAAACAAGGTTTGCCATGTAATAAAAATGAAGACTAACAGATGGAGAATTCTTTTGCCAAGCCTCTAACAATATAATATGAAGAAAATGAAAGGCAAGCCCTCACTCAAAATGTTGGTTGGACACACATATATAAACACAGATGTATTATATGCCATATATATGCATACATATGTATATGTATGTATATACATCTATACATACATACTTGTGTATATACATACATAGTGAACATGGGCTCCATAATAACTGCTAACCTGTTGAATATATTGGAGCTTCCTTTTCTACAGGGGAGCAAAACAATTAAGTAGCACAACTAGCCAATCAAAGGGACTTCTGAAGCATTCATTGACATACCAGTAATCTTTTATGAGGGAACTTTAGCCAAATTTGGAGATTCCTGTAGCTTCCAGAAACTACAGAACCAGCCTTGATATCAAAAACAACCTTCAGCAGTAGTAGCAGACTCAAGGTTTTTCAAATAACCTGGCTTACTGTGTCTAAGACATAATTCCCTTTCAACCAACTCCCCATTGAAAGTCCCTAGAAATTACTAATATCCCACCTTATTCCACCCCCATTTTGCAAAGCAGTTACTCCCTTTCCCTCTTTGCTCCCTTGCACGCTCCCTTCTCCCTTGCAAGCTGTTCTCAGACAATGAATACTTTTGTAATCTGTAATTACATAAAAAGCGTTCTTAATGTCAATTGATAATGCTACGCCATGTGCAAGGCTACTAGGGAAAAAGATATTTATGAACTACAAAGTCATCTGGTAAATGTTTAACAATCAACTCTCTGGTTTAAAAAGTGTGAATATGACATACTTTTAATTTATTCTTCATTTTCAACATTTTCCCTGTCATTTTCTTAAGTCTACATAACCAATAAAGAAAGAATTCAAGTCCTTAATTTGTGGTGTTTGTCAATATCTAGGATGTCAATGCTCACACTGAAATTTTAACAGTCAGGCTTTGAGATGAGCCAACTTCAGCACACCATTGAGGAAAGCACTCTGAACTTGTATTATTATTATTATCATATTATAACATTATTATTATATTAATTATAATATATTGTTATTATTTGATAATGTGAAACTATATAACTGGCTTCCTCCTACACTTACGTATTTTATTTCTTGTTTTTCACCTTCTTACATTCTGTTTTCAAGCTATACTGGTGCAGTTCTTACCAGAATTCAATGTTCCATTTTCTGACTTTGTACAGGCTACTCCTCAGCCCTGAAATATATTTCCTCCTCAATTCTTTGTCTTAAGATCCTTGTCTTGTAGGGTTAGCTCACATCACCATCACCATCATCATCATCATCACTACTATTTTCAAATTATCCTTGCTTATACATTTTACATTTCATCTAAACTGATCAACCTGCTATTACATACACAACTTTCTCTTGCTTCTGTGCCTTTAGATAGGCTGTTCTCTCCTAGCCGTGGAATCTTCCCCATCCTCACCTCTGCCTTTTTCTGTCCCAGTTTAGGTACTGGGCTAGTACAACGCTCAGTTTAGGTACTCGCTACTACAAGAAACTTTTCTTGATCACCCCATTTCTAAGTCTTCCCAAGTTGACTATATTTTAATTTGTATAATACATATTTTGTATTTACTTATACAAATTTTCAGCTCTCTAGTCCCAGTAGGATATAAGTTCCTCCAAGTCAGAAGCTATTTTATTTCATTTTTTCTGTTTCCCCAGCATCTATAACCATTTCAGGGGCTCAGTATCTCTTATTTAATGCTCACTCAATTAATGAATTATTATTATACGTTAAAATTTTGTTCAAGAGTTGTTTTGGCATCTTGACCATATAACACTAATTATTTTCTTTTATTTCACACTCACATACAAACATATCTAATAGATAGATAGATAGATATAGATATAAACACATATGTATACATAAGATAAAATAATTGTATGTATTACTGCTTTATAAATTACTACATAAAATATATTCATTTAATTATATACAGTTTCACACTGTCAAATTATTATAATAATAATCACATAATTTACATGCCAAAATTAATATTTTCCCAATGTAAATGAAGAATGAAGATGACAGAGAGCTTAACAAATGGATAAAAACAATTAGAACAAGGTCTTGCCAGCCTGTGATTATGTTAATAAATAAATATGTTTCAGGGGAATTATTTCCCAATTAAGGGAAAAGCTTGGTTTCAGAAGTCAGACTATCTTGATATTTAGACAATTTCCAGTTGTCTCTACAAGTGTCTTGCTTAAATTGGCTCTTGATGAGTTAGAACCTCCACAGCTAAAAGGAAAAAGAAATCCTGGGTTCTGAAGCAATTGAAAAAATGGAATTGATCAACATCCTAAGTCATGCTGACTGACTCTGTTGTGTAGTCAAATCAACAGAGAGATTAGATTGTACTGTGGTAGCATAATAGCGGCCCCTGTGAAATGAATTGCACCTCTGTTTTGTAGTGATACTTAGGAATTTAATCACTGTTGATATGTCTCTCAACACTGTATTTTGAAAACTTCCATAACTCTCCACAGGATGCTACATTCATACCTGCTCTATTTGTTTTGGTGTTATTATCCTGTTACACTCTGCTTAAATTGAAATTGGTGAAACAAGTATTTAGACAAACCTCATTTTTTTCCTGTTCCATTTTCAATGCAATAATAGGTTTTGTTAGGAAATTCAGTAAAGTGATATAATCTGTTTTATCCTGTGGAGCTATTGAGATGAAACAAAAAGTAATGAGGACCTTGAGTCCTCTGTACATCTAGGAAAAGCCCTAAATGGGTAACTCTTCCTCATTCTTTACCAGCTAATCCAAGAACCCAATCCTGGACATAGAATTTGTTCATCAGACTACTTTGCCCTTTGTCCTAGAAAATCTATGCTATTTGTCACTCTTTTAGGCACACCAAGAACAAGTCAGAGTTTTCTAAATTGACCCTGCCCATTGCTAACATTTCAGTGGTTTATGAGCAAGCTCTGTCAGTGCCAAAGATGTTCTAGTTCTCAGACTGAAGCATGGTAGCAGCAGAATGGGTTTTCATCCGTCCTAGAAGCCCATCAACCTAGTGCATGATGCTCATATGTCCATTTTGGGTACTTCTTTATAATCTACCCTCATTATATGTCCTATCCACCCAAAGGAAGGGAGATTTTGATGGCCACAAGTTGCCTAGTTCATTTGGGATTTACTAGCTAGATTTCTTTCTCAAAGACTAAACCTTAAACTCAATTCACTCTGAAGCTCGTGGATTGGACAGTAGGTCTTTGCCCAAGCACAACTTAAAGGTTGTTTTGGGGCCTTCCTGTCTCAAAGTGAATGTAAATAGTAGCTGTTTTCCCTTTGGCCAGCAACCCTGAGGGTCTTGCCCTCCCAGTTTGATTTTTGTTTTTAATTAAAGGTACCATCCCTTGATACACTGCTTAAAGAGGCCTATTCACTAAATGAACTCACTCAGAGAGAACTTGAAAAGTCCTTAGCTTAAAAGGGTCAAGTTCTTGCACTGCATTCTGGGCCATCTCTAGTTGCCCTGATTGATATCAGGTCACTGGACCAGACTGCTCTGGAGAAGAAATTGAGACTGGTAATTCTGCACAGTTCTCCCTTACTCAAATCAAGTTCAATTGCAAGTCATGTCAGCATCTCCCTGATGTTACAGTCCTCTTTGAGAACGAAGGACAAACCACGATCCAGCAGAGTGGATGTTTCAAATCATTCCTTTGTTTCCCTGAAAGAGACTGCATGGTCTCTTAAGCTCTTAACCTGGTATATATGAACTGGTTGTTTTAATATTTTGATAATTATGTTTCCTTACATTTAGTTTTAATATTATATATTTGATTTCATGCATTTAAAATCCTTTATTATAAGAATAGATCCATAGGTTCACTAGTCTGCCCAAGGGGTCCATGCCATGTGTAAAAGGTTAACGAACTTTGAATTATAGTGTCTGAATTTGAAGCCAGAAGACCTAGGTTTGAACGTTGGCTATGTGGTGTTATATTTGTGAGATTTTGCAAAGATCATTTAATCATGCTGTTCCTGATGTTTAAAATGATAGAGGTTGAGCTAAATGATTTCTAAGTTTCCTCCCAACTGTAAAGTTCGCTATCTTATAACTGATAGACTCTGTTCTAGACTTCCTCAGCATCCAATGCAAACCAACAGACTTTCACTGCCTGTTTTGGACCAGACAGTGTGTTAGAAGCTTGAGATAAAAATACAAACTGGCTCTACCCTTTTATTTCTATGCTCTATTTGGAGTATATGACATGTTCACATATAACTAAATACATTGTATATAAAAGCAGTATGAAATACTTTCACAGAAAGAGAAAGCACAAACAACTGGGGAGAGCAGCAAAGGCATCATGTTGGAGATGGCTTGTAATCTGAAGGAAGAAAAAGATTCTACATAACAGAGGTGAAAAGAAGACTATTCCTGCCATAAAGGACATCCAACACAAAAACGTGGAGGTGAAAGACAGACTGTCATTATAGGGACTCATGTATGAAGCTGATTGCTATGAAACAAAACTGGAAAGAGAGGTGGAAGGTCAGATTATGGAAGGCTGTAAAAACCAAGCTGATGAGATATTAGGGGACTCTTGTTGTTCATGTTTGTTCTTCCTTCTCAAAAATGACCAATGACATCAGGATGTCTTGACTTGCAAGTGAATGGGATTTAAGTCAGGCAGGACTCAAAAGTCATCAGTAACTGCAAAGTCATCAGCCTAACTCTCTCTTCCAAAGTCATCAGAGTCCAGTGGCAAGATATAGTCAGAGCAATTGGACATGGCCCCCCTGATGCAATGGGAGATTCTGGCCTTTCTAGGATCTCTCTCAAATTTCTGTTTGTCTGAGGCAATGTCCATTCAGTGATAAAGTCTAGATAAGAATTGAGGCAAAAGGTGGCCTAGTTTGAGTTCATTAAAGAATCTGAAGGGGAACACCCTTGGGTTTCTGGCCAGAACAGAAGCAATTGCTACTTACACTGAGCCATCAAAACTCAATCAATTAGTAAATGAGGACTGAAGAGATATCTCTTATTGGCCAATCAATGAGAGTCAGAGTCATTTGGAGTTAAAGCATTAGGGTCCATTGGAATCCTGATGAGTTTTTATCAAAGTCTGGTTTAGCAGAGCTATGTTTCAAGAAATCATAAATGAAAACTACATGAGACAAAAGAGTTAGTTGTCACAGTTGTGTATTTTTGGGGGGAGGGATATAGAATAACCAAATAAGAAAAATAATCTACCCTCTAAACCCCAAGATGGGGTGTAGATGTGAAATATAAGTGATCAAAATTTATATTCCTTTGGACAGAGCACCCACATGTGTGGGCATGACACCTTGCATGGACAGAGGGAAAAAAGAGGAGGGAGAAAAGAGCATCATTGCCCAAGTGGAACTGACCAGTTCTGTCACCAAGGGGACAGCTACTACTTCTCTCAGATAGATTGTTATTCATTCTTCATTCTCAAAGAGGACCAACGGCATAAGGAGCGTGATGTCTTGACTTACAAGTGAATGGGATCTAAGTGAAGCAGGGATGTGTAAAGTCATAAGCCTAACTTTTTCCTCCAGAGTCATCGAGTCCAGTGGCAAGACATAAGTCAGGATGACTGGTGATGACTCCTAGGGGACTATCAATCAATCAATCAATAAACACTTATTAAGCACCTTCTATGGGCTAGACACTGTGCTGAGCACTGAGAAATTCTTTAAATGAGGAGAGGGAAATGGTCATATGTATAATTTAGGAAAATCAATTTTCCACCTGTATGGAGGGTGGATTGGAAGAGGAGAGGGATATATACAATTTAAGACAATAGTTTATACAGGAGATGATGGAAGATTGAACAAAACAGTAACTGCATGAGGAGAGAAGACAATGCTTGTTCTTTGTTCTCTAAGAGAACAAAAATGACATCACTATATTGGAACCAAAGTATTGTGTGTCCAAATGTGAATGATTAGACCAACACAAGTTCAGAAGTCTCTGCCACAGTGTGGACACAAATAGTCGACATGAACTCCATGGAGTTGAGATGTCTCTAAATTTGTTCTTGTAGCATTTCTTTTGAGCTATTGCAATTCTACTTCACTCATAGAATACAGCACTTTCTTTCATGTAGGCATGACATGCTGGGTGGTCCTTTGCCGGTGGCTTCCAAAGTTCTTCAGAGAGACCTTGAGAACAAGGTAATATTGTTTCTACTGGCCTCCGTGTGAGCATTTGCCTTTGTGGGAGTTCTTCTAAGTATTTTAGGCCAAAGTACATTTGTCATTCAAACAATGTGACCAGGCCATCAGAGTTGCACTCTCAGCAGTAGAATTTGAAAGCTTGGGGGTTTAGCTTGAGAAAGGACCTCAGTGTCCAGTACCTTATCCTGCCAGGTGATCTTCAGGATTCTCCTAAGAAAACTCACGTGTAAGTAATTCTGTCTCTTGGCAAGGTGCTGATATACTGTCCAGGTTTCACAGGTCTGAGTCAGACTGATTGGAATGTAACTTATTGACATATGCACAAGTTGATACACTAGCATATTGCAAAAATTCAAACTATAGTCTATGGTTTGAGTGTCAATCTACCACAAACAATTTTTGTTAATTTATGGTTATTATAAATTGAATATTTTTCCACTTAGAAAGACAAAGATTCAGACTGAGTCTATGCATGTCCCTACACAAGTCATTTTTAGGTCTAATTATACGTTTTAAATAAAGTATGATTTTACAGTTAAGATGAAAGTAAATTTTTCTCAGTTATCATCATTTAAAATATTTGTTAGTAATTTACTCTTTTTTTGGAATTTGTCAAGGAGAATTCCATGAACAATAAGCATTTATTAAATGGAAATGAATGAAACATGATCTTGAGGAATTTCTTTCATATCTTACCCTAAGCATTAGTGGTTAAGATTTAAAAGATTTAACACACATTTCAATCCTTGAATTTTTAAACTATGTAGATATTTTTATTTCTGCTTTTTTTTTTAACAGAAAGTGTGGTGTAATGGTTAGAGTGTTCTTTTTGAAACTAGAGAGCCTTGAATTAAAGTCCTGACTTTTACATTCATTATATATTTAACCCTGGGGAAACGCCTATCCCTATCCTTCTCTTCCCCTATGCATGGTTGTCAAGCTTTTCTTCCTCTCAGGCAAAGGGATAGTCACAGAAGTTTCACACAGGCAGATTTTCAGCCCTAGAAGCCAATAGAGTGCATATGTGTTCACTTGTGTTACAATTGTTTGACTTAGATTGTAAACTCCTCAAGAACGTGTGTTAAAAATTATTTGAAATAAAAAGGAAACTGAGGACAAAGTTATTGAGCAATCTATGATTTAATTTGCAAAGCTAGCATTTGAATACCAAATCAGGTCTCCTGGTTACTCAGAGGTTAGAGACAAGGAGTGATTTACAGAGTTGGTTTTTATAATAACATAATTATTTTACTCTTCTAAATTATCTGCTACTAAATGATAAGGTCTTATCAATTCATCTACTCATGAAATCTATAGGTAACCTTGACCTAAAAGATGGTCTATGTTAGTCTGATTTAGTTGTTAGCATGAGGTTTTTGTAAAGAAGAGAATTTAATCCTATAATCAAACTAAAAATAAATCAAAGTAATTAGTGCTAATTGATTTCCTATTCATATGTTTAATTCACTTCACTTTAATAGATGCTTATTGTTTCTCCTTAGAAAGTTCCATTAAAGGAGTAAATTATTTAAAAAATTTAATGATAATGCCAATAAGAATATACTTTCAACTTCTAAAAAGTAAAATAATCCTCAATTCTCAAATGCATTTCTATTTATAGTAAATGTCCAGAATCAAGTACCATCTTCAATGTGTCCTGACTAGTGACCACTCAGTCCTCTGTATGATTCTCTAGCGTATTAAGTAGCAGAGAAGGTATTGATCTGAACTAGTAGGGGAAATCTCTATCATGTCTTGCCTATGTCAATGAAATCATAGGTCAAGTCCTAATCTCTGCTGATGACATTTAAGGGATAAAAATAAAATTCCATTCTGTGATGAAGAATTGAAAGAACTAGACAAAGTCAGGAAGAGCTGGATTCAACTCACCACTCCAACACTAGTTGTGTGACTACAGGAAAGTCACCAAACCTCTTTAACTTTGGTTTCCTCACCTGTAAAATACCTGTAATACCTATAATGATACCTCACAAGCTTTTTTGGGCTGGTTTTGCTTTTTTCTATGAATGAGATAATGCATGAAGAGCATTTCCCAACTTTAAATCACTCCTTTGTGCCTCCAATTCCACTTTTTTGAGGACAGAAATATGCAAAGGATATGATACAGGGGAAAGAACACCAGACTTGAAGTGTAAAGAACTGGATTTCCAGCTTTCCTCTTCACCACTGTGTGCCCTTGGGCTTTGGTGTTATCTGTAAAATGGGAATAAGCATACTTGTCCCCACTGAACTCTAAGTATTATTGTGATGAAAGGACCTTGTAAACTTTAGCTTGCAATATAAATATAAATTATTATTTTCAAATAACATGCAGGTATTCTTATCTGAGATATATATGGAGAGAGAGAGAGAGAGAGAGAGAGAGAGAGAGAGAGAGAGAGAGAGAGGAGAGAGAGAGAGAGAGAGAGAGAGAGAGAGAGAGAGAGAGAGAAAGAGAGAATCTATAATGTAAATTTCCCAATAACACATGAGGGAGCCATTCCATTTCCAGTTCATTCTCCCTTGCCAAATGATCAAATAATTTCGTTCAAAATTATTTTCAGGTTTGGGAGGTTGTTCATGAACAATACGTAAAAAGACTGGTTAATTGCTGTACTTTCAAAGAATTAGAAACATTTTATTCTTTAACCAAGTCTCTTTCCTCAGGGCAGTGCCACTTGCTTGTCTAGGTATGTGTGGATTTACCAGTCTATCCCATTAAAATTAACTCTGAACCCTCATCCATTGGCTAGCCTTGCTTTCCTTTAAATGTGCCATATTTTAATGAGTTTTAGTAACAGTCTTGGCACAATGGAGATGGTTTTCCAGGAAATAAACACACCTACAGGAAGATCAGGCCTATCTTACTCAGCATAAAATCATTAGTAATTAAATCATATATAATAACTAGAACACAATGCATAATAAAACATATAAAGAAAAATTTGCCATGTAACTTTGAGTTGACTGTTCTCTTAAGCCTTAAAAGTTCATAAGCCCTAAGATTAATCAGGATTGCAGTTCACATGCTTCCTAAAGCTAAGAAGTATAACCACAGTTTCCTGAAAATACTGACACTTCTCATATTCAGAAAGTCCATAGTCAGTGTAACTCACTTATGGCATGGGAACTAGAACTCAGTATGGTTGTTGGGCTGCCTGACTGTTAGTGGAGACCTCCAAGTGTACTGATTAAATGACAATGACTAACATATCAACCAACTTGGCAAGAAGCAGAGCAACCAACTATGCACAAAAGCTGTGCATACCCTTTGACCCAGCAACAACACTTCCAAGTCTGTATCCCAAAGAGATCATACAAATGGGAAAAAGACTCATGTATACAAAAATATTTATAGGAGTTCCTTCTGTGGTGTCCAAGAAAGGAAATTGAAGGGATGCCCCTCAATTGGGCACTGGCTTAACAAGTTCTGGTATAGAAATATAATGGAATACTAATAATGTTTCATAAGAAATGATGAGCAGGCAGAATTCAGAAAACCTGGAAAGACTTGCATGAATTGATGATAAGTGAGAAGAACCAGGAGAACATTGTACACAGTTACAACCACTTTGTGTGATGACTAGCTTTGACAGATTTAGCTCTTCTCAGCAAAGCAATGATCTAAGACAACTCCAAAAGACTTGATGGAAAATTCTGTCCACATTCAGAAAAAAGAACTATAGCGCCTGAATGCAGATAACCATAGTTTGTGCTCTGTCTCTCACTCTTTTCTTATTTTTTGCTTCTTCTTTCTCATGGTTCCTCTTATAGGTTCTAATCCTTCTTTACAACATGATATGTGAAAATATGCTTAATATGAATGTATATGTAGAACCTGTATCAGATTGTCTCTTGGGGAAAAGGGAGAGAAGAGAGGGGGAGAAAATTTAGAACTCAAAATCTTATGGAAGTGAATGTTGAAAATTAAAATTAAGTTGTTTTTTTTTTTAAAAAAAAGAAATACCGCCCCCATTATACCTGAATCTCTTTTACATGCCCCATGTCCCTTTTCCCTTGAACAGTGTGTCACCTTCTCTGTTGCTGTCCAGTCTCTTCCCTTGTTATTGCACAATCACAATTCCTACTGCCCCACATAAAGTTCAGGAAAAAATAGATAATGAAAGTGAGGGACCTACACTATGCTGAAACTAGAGTCTAGGGGCAATTGAAGTTCCTCATGCCAGTGGAAATCTCCTTCTCCCAATTAAGTTGTCTGCTTGGTGCCACATAAAACAACTCTGAGACTTGTAACATGTAAATGATGATGCTCCCAGACTAGAAAAAAATCACCTTTATTCACTTTCTGCTAGGGAGCAAAGTGTGAGGCGTGCATTTATCCCTCCTAAATCTTTAAAACACAGGGTAAGTATAATCAACAAATATCTTGTAATTGGATACAAACATATCACTGCAATCCTACTTTATCTTCAGCGCTTAATTAGATGCCAACCAGACAAAACAGATCCATTCCAAGGACTGCAGGGACTCCTTTCAAAGAAAAGCACTTAGGATGTTTGCCCTTGCCCTACAATTAAATGTCCTACCTCAATTTGCTCTTTTCCTCAAGGGATAAGCAGTATTCCAATGCCTGATAGAGTTTATCATGATTGCTTTCTAGTTATATATATCCCATACTTTCTAAAACTCACTGATTGTTTGTTTCTCTGTCATTTAACCAGCTTTGATCACTGCCACACACCTCCCCCCATCCTAGTCTGACTTCCGCATCTACTGCAATATAACAAAATGGCAAAAGTCCTGTGTTCAGGTATACAACATTACACTGATAGTGGGTTGGAACTATCACAAGGGTTACAGAAAAGTAATACCAGTTGTTCAGTATGGAGGACAAAAACAATGTAAAGAAATAACAGGAAATCTCTGTGATTTGGTCTAAGTAAAAAGTATAAAGTTTACCCAGAATGGGAAAAAAACATGAAGGAATCAGGCAAAAGAACTCACAATTCTGAAGTGTCCACCAGGTTAATTGACTAGCATTATTTTAAGTTTTAACAATACATGTAAACAACTCTCCTACTAATTCAAATAAAGATATAGCTTAAACATAGGTCCCTGCTTTGAAATATGCTATTGAAACAATTGATGTAAAAACAGAATGGCAGAGTAGATAAAAGGTTAGATGTGGAGTTGGAACGGCCTGGAATCAACTCTCATCTCTGATAAATATTAGATTTGTAACTCTGTGCAAGTCCATTAACCTAAATGTGCTCCCTAAGTAAGCCATTGAAATGTCTAGATCTGTATAGGCTCAAGTAGCTTACACTAGAATGGTTCCATAATGAAAAAAAATCATACACCCTACATATATTTGTGTGGAGTTTTAAAGTACATGTGTGCGCATTTATATGGTGGGTAGGGGAATTATTTCTTCAGTGTGGGAAGTTCTCTCTACTAGCACAGATCTCTAATTTACTGGTAATGCAAAACTGGGCTTAGAGTAAGGAAGACTCATCTTCCTGAGTTCAAATCTGTACTCAGACACTTATTAAAATGTGACTTTGGGCAGTTCCCTAAACCTTATTTGCCTTAGTTTCTTTATCCATAAAATGAGCTGGAGAAGGAAATGGCAAACCGTCCTGGCCTAGAGAACCTCAAATAGGTTCACATAGATTCAGATACAACTAAAATGATTCAACAACAACAAAAATGTTTGTAGACTTTCCTAAAGTGCTTTAAAAACTGTCTCAAAGTCACAAAACTACAAAGTGTCAGAAACAAGGAATGAAGCTAGGTCTTTTAAAAGCCACACTAGTCAACTGTATACTATACCATGTTGACTTTTATATGTCTGGTACCTATGTGTACACATAGACAAAAAGATGATACTGAAAACAGGCCAAGCCAAAATTTCATACAGGATTCGGGAAAGTAATGCAGCCTATTTTCAAATTATTTTTCTTGGAGCTGGAAAGATTCCATATATCAGGTTGACAAAGCTTCAGGGAATACAAGTTCAACAGCTGTGAAAATGAGAAAAGTGGCAAAAGAGAGAGGACATCCAATTTATGCTGTTTCTGTATATGCTGTTACAAAGTCAAAGATATTTTAATTAACTAGGAAGCTTCTGTTTATCCTAATTAATAATGAGGTCCTATTCTTAGGTCTACATAAACTTCTGGGAGCAAAGGTGTTTAATAAGCTTTGCACTAACCTGCCCCCCACTGAGGTGTAGAGAATTCAAGGCAGCTCTACGTTGGAATGCTAGCCATGTTCCCTCCTCCAAAATGAAATGGAGATCAGGCCTGGCAACAAAAAACAGATATTGAACAATTTTGTGAGAGAAATTATTCTCCCTGTCAACGCTGAAATTATGTTGATTTCTTCTGAGATTGGTTTGATCCCAGGATGGAAGAAAAATATTTAGTGGCAATATCTGGGCAAATGTAATGTATGGAGTGGTGAGCCTAGAGTTACAAGGTCTGACTTTACTTTTTTATTTTTTTAATTAATTTATTTAACTTTTAACATTCATTTTCACAAAATTTTGGGTTCCAAATTTTCTCCCCTTTTGTCCCCTCCCCCACCCCAAAACACCGAGCATTGCAATTGCCCCCATCACTAATCTGCTCTCTCCTCTATCATCCCTCTCTACCCTTGGCTCCATCCTCTCCTCTGTCCTGTAGGGCCAAATAACTTTCTATACCCCTTTACCTGTATTTCTTATTTCCTACTGGCAAGAACAGTACTCAACAGTTGATCCTAACACTTTGAGTTCCAACTTCTTTTCCTCCCTCCCTCCCCACCCCCTCCCTTTGGAAGGCAAGCAATTCCATATAGGCCAAATCTGTGTAGTTTTGCAAATGACTTCCATAATAGTTGTGTTGTATAAGGCTAACTATATTTCCCTCCATCCTATCCTGCCCCCAATTACTTCTATTCTCTCTTTTGATCCTGTCCCTCCCCATGAGTGTCGACCTCAAATTGCTCCCTCCTCCCCATGCCCTCCCTTCCATCATCCCCCCCACCCTGCTTATCCCCTTATGCCCCACTTTCCTGTATTGTAAGATAAGTTTTCATACCAAAATGAGTGTGCATTTTATTCCTTTCTTTAGTGCAATGTGATGAGAGTAAACTTCATGTTTTTCTCTCACTTCCCCTCTTTATCCCTCTGCTAATAAGTCTTTTGCTTGCCTCTTTTATGAGAGATAATTTGTCCCATTCCATTTCTCCCTTTTTCCTCCCATATATTTCTCTCACTGCTTGATTTCATTTTTTTAAGATATGATCCCATCCTCTTCAATTCACTCTGTGCACTTTGTGTCTACGTGTGCATGTGCGTGTGCATGTGTGTGTGTGTAATCCCACGCAGTATCCAGATACTGAATAGTTTCAAGAGTTACAAATATTGTCTTTCCATGTAGGAATGTAAACAGTTCAACTTTAGTAAAGTCCCTTATGACTTCTCTTTGCTGTTTACCTTTGCATGCTTCTCTTCATTCTTGTGTTTGAAAGTCAAATTTTCTTTTCAGCTCTGGTCTTTTCATCAAGAATGCTTGAAAATCCTCTATTTCATTGAAAGACCAATTTTTCCCCTGAAGTATTATACTCAGTTTTGCTGGGTAGGTGATTCTTGGTTTTAGTCCTAGTTCCTTTGACTTCTGGAATATCCTATTCCATGCCCTTTGATCCCTTAATGTAGAAGCTGCTAGATCTTGTGTTATCCTGATTGTATTTCCACAGTACTTGAATTGTTTCTTTCTAGCTGCTTGCAATATTTTCTCCTTGATCTGGGAACTCTGGAATTTGGCCACAATGTTCCTAAGAGTTTCTCTTTTTCAATCTCTTTCAGGTGGTGATCTGTGGATTCCTTGAATACTTATTTTGCCCTCTGGTTCTAGAATCTCAGGGCAGTTTTCCTTGATAATTTCATGAAAGATGATGTCTAGGCTCTTTTTTTGATCATGGCTTTCAGGTAGGCCCATAATTTTTAAATTGTATTTCCTAGATCTGTTTTCCAGGTCAGTTGTTTTTCCAATGAGATATTTCACATTATCTTCCATTTTTCTATTCTTTTGGTTTTGTTTTGTGATTTCTTGGTTTCTCAAAAAGTCATTAGCTTCCATCTGTTCCATTCTAATTTTGAAAGAACTATTTTCTTCAGTGAGCTTTTGAATCTCCTTTTCCATTTGGCTAATTCTGCTTTTGAAAGCATTCTTCTCCTCATTGGCTTTTTGAACCTCTTTTGCCAATTGAGTTAGTCTATTTTTCAAGGTGTTATTTTCTTCAGCATTTTTTTGGGTCTCCTTTAGCAGGGTGTTTATTTGTTTTTTCGTATTTTGCTTGTATGTCTTTCATTTCTTTTCCCAGTTTTTCCTCCACCTCTCTAACTTGATTTTCAAAATCCTTTTTGAGCTCTTCCATGGCCTGAGCCCATTGAGTGGGCTGGGATACAGAAGCCTTGACTTCTGTGTCTTTGCCTGATCGTAAGCATTGTTCTTCCTCATCAGAAAGGAAGGGAGGGAATACCTGTTCACCAAGAAAGTAACCTTCTATAGTCTTGTTGGGACTGGAAGCTCAAATCCGTGTGGACAGTCTCGGGCGGGTAAAAGTGGGACTTCTAAATCTTAGAGTCTTACGAGGCCCTCCATGAACAGCGGGGGTTCGAGAAGGTCAGACCGAGCTAGCTCGGCTAGCTCGGGTATTTCCGCCTCTCCCCCGGAGATACCTGATGGGTGGAGTCTCCCTGCCCTCGAGGTCGTCCCGGATTGGAGCACACCTAGTTACCTAACAGCATGGTATTGAGATGCAAACTGTGTGGCTGAAGATTAAGTAGGATTGAGGAAGCCTAAAAGCTCTCTTAGCACGTGTGGAGCCAAAGAGAAAAGTAGGGCTCCGCTTCTTTTCTTTCCTCTCTCCCCTCCCCCTCTCTCCCCCTTGTACTTCTACTTCCAATCCCTTAAGCTTAGCCTCCTTAGGAAATCTCTCCCTCTTCGTCCTAAGAAAGAAGACCCCTTGCACTTGTAACCGAAACCCTGTAATAAAGCTCAACCCCTGTTTGACTCTGAAACGTCCTTTCTCTCATACGTGCATCCGGCGTGGCCAGCCAAAGACCTCGGGAGGTGAGGTAAGGAAGACTCGGGTAGCCCAATACAGGCCTCTAGGCTTGGCATAGTCTTATTTTTTTTTCCTTTTCTGGGCATTTTCCCAGCCAGTGACTTGACTTCTGAGCATTCTCTTCACACCCCAGCCAGTGCTTGGGGTCTGAGATTCAAATTCTGCTTCCCAGCCTCAGGGCTTTTGGCGGGGGAAAGGCTGCTATTCAGTGTGAGATTAAGTTCAGCTGCTCATGTCAGGGCAGGGCTGCCTCACAGGCTCAGTTCCCTCAGGGGGTTTATGCAGAGACCTTCAACAATGGATTCAGGCTCCTTCCTGCTTGGGGAGCCCCAGTCTGCTCCCACCTCCGCTGCTGCCTCCTGAGGGGGCCTGAGTTATGGGGGCACTCCAGTCCCCTCTCGGCAAGCTTAGAAGACCCTCTCACCAACCTTTGGGGCCTGTGGGTGGAGGGACCAGCACAGCTGCTAGAGATTCTGTCCCTGAAGCCTGCTCAGATCTGTTCCTCTCAGCACCGCGTGGCCAACGCAGGGCTGGGCTCCAATCTGGGTCTGCAGCACGATGGACCTTTTGTGAAAGGTTTTCAGGCTCTCTGGAACAGAAATCTCATCTGCTCTGTTGTTCTGTGGCTTCTGCTGCTCCAGAATTTTTCGGGACTGCTTTTTTACATATATTTTATGGGCTGTGGGTTGGGAGCTAGCGTATGTGTGTTTTTGTACTCCACCCTCTTGGCTCCACCCAAGGTCTGACTTTAAATCCTGCCTCAGATACTCACTAGCAATTTGACTCTGAACAAGTCACTTAAACTATGTTTGTCTCCGTTTCCTCAGCTGAAAAATAAGGATAATGACAACACTTTTCTTGTAGGATGTTGTGAGTATTAGAGAAAACATTTGCAAAGCATTTAACATAGCATCTGGCACATAATAAGTGCTATATAAAAATTATATATCATTATTGTCACTAATTGTATCAATTTTTGGTCTTTAAATTTACACACCTTTTAGAACTGAGCTGCATACACAAAGGACCATAGCACTGTGGTAATTCTATACTCTTGGCACTATATCTGTTTAGGTTTAAGGTAACTGATGGGTTTCAAATGCACTTGAGTTATGGGAATGTAAAATGCAAACATGTGAAGACTTCCCCCAGCTGAATGGGTAGATGAAAACCCTTTGTTTTAATGTTCTTGAAGGCAACCAAGCAGGTACTATGGAACACTTAGAGTTTAGAGAGAAATTGAAAAAGTCAAGGTCATCCACTGCATCCTGGGCCATTACCAGTCATTCTGAATTTTTCTTATTGCTGGACTTTAATAACTCTGGAAGAGAGGGTTAGGCTGACAACTTTGCTCAACTCTGTCTCACTTAAATCCAATCCACGTGTAAGTCAAGACATCACTCTGTGATTTCACTGTTTCTCACTGAAACAAAGGACAAATAACGACATCTGCTAAAAAGTCAGATTTGAGATTGTGTCCTTAAGGATAAGGAAGTCGGCTTCAGTTGTACCAAAATAGGAAAATAGAATGTCTAACAAAATGCTGGTGAAAAGAAATGAGAGGATGAAAGTCCAAGGGCCAAAGAGTATGGTATAATGGAATGAGTAACAATTTTGGAATAAGATGTCAATCCAAAATTGAACTTGACCTTGGGATCTAAAACAATTCTTCTTACCTCTCTACACTTTGATTTTTAATCTGTAAAATGAGGATAGTATAGCTTGCATACCTAAGGCTTTGGAAGAAGAAAATGTTTTATAAAGTGGAAAGCACTGTACAAATATATGAAGTTCCTTCCATGAAAACATGAAGAAAGTATATTTGTAAAGTGGATACCAATTAAAAATATACATTTTCAGTTAGAAAATGAGTTTGTACCCAAAGATTGAAGGAAATTCTGTGAAGTTGAAAATAAGGAAATGTGGTATAAACACATGGACTCTCACAATTTTCTAATCGAAGGAGAATCTGTCCATAATTCGACATATCTGAATGTATTCATAGTTCAAAATATGTAAGAATTGGGTTACTATATTATTTTTAAAATTTGGTTCTTTATTTAATTTTATTTATGGAATAAAATAAGCATTTCCATAACATAGTATAATATTACTTTCTTTTTAATGTGAACAAGGCTGAAAATGTAAAGGGTCCCTGCCAAAGGTCAGAGAAATAGAAGCCAGGGTTCCCAAATTCCTTGACTATCAACAGGATAGGACTATCAACAGGAATGATCTCTCAATTCTATGGTTAGGAATCTAGAGCTAGAAGGGATCTTGAAAGTTATACTATTCCATCCCTCTCTACTTCTCAATCTCACATGTACATTCATTTTACAAATCAGTAAACTAAGGCCAAGAGAGTTTGAGATTTGCTCAAAATTATGCAGGTAGTAGGAGGCAAAGATATGATTTAAACCCTCTAAATCCAGCACTCTTTCTACTTTCACAGTAAGCCTCTTAAAGGAATATATTGCAGAAAACCATTGAGATTCAGAAGGGGTCACAGCCACACCAGGAGCTTGGACACTCTACCTCACAAGTTAGGCAGTATTCAATACAATCCAATGATTTTATGTGTTTTTTCTATGTTCATGACTCACCTCAAAGTGGAATTATGGACCTTGAAGACAGATGCTGTTTTTCCTTTAGACTTTATGTCCCTGGTACCTAGCATAGTGCTTGGAACTCATAAATATATCAAACATTCGTTTGGCTGAATTGAAAATTTATTAAGCACTACCATGTGCTGAGAGAGATGGTCCAATAAATATGGCATGGTACCTGCTTTTAAGGTGCAATTATAGTTTGGTTGGCTATAATAAGCAGGGCAATTGTAATTCAGCAACAGTTGTTGCCAGAATATTGTCTTGAATTATGTTGGCTCTACACATTTTTCTAATTGCAAAGATTTGAGTACCATTTATCTTCCTCAATACTTCCATTTCCTCAATGGGAGAACTCCCTCCATTGATACATTGGTAGTTGCTCTTCATTCTCAAAGAGGACCAAAATGGCATCACTTTGATAAAGTCAAGTTTCAATATGTCCAACTGTGGCTGATCAGACAAATATGAACTCGGAACACTCTACCACAGATTGGGCAGAGACAGTACGTGTGAATATTTGGGGTGGATACTCTAAATTTGTGCATCCTAAATTTCCTTCAAGCTGTGCAGCCTTCAACATCTTACTAGGAGATAATCTTCACAAATTGATGTGCCCAAGAAGGACATCATTTGATGGCTGCCATTTTAGTCATGAGACTCTCTGAACTTAGCTAGCTTGATCCTTGGGCAACACTCCTTCATTATTCTTTTATTTGATGCATTTTCTGATTAGCAACAAACCCAGGACTATAGTCTTAAAAAATTCCATGCATCATTACAATGTACCTATTATTTGGAGAGGGGAAGGAAAAACTTTATATCATAACCTCTAGCTGTTATCAAGTTATTTCAGTTTTGTCCAATTCTCCATCACTCCATTTTTGGGTTGTCTTGGCAAAGTTTGTGGTTTCTTTCTCCAGCTGATTTTTATAGATGAGGAAACTAAGCAAATGACTTACCAAAACAAGTGACTTACCTAAGATAATGAAGCTAGTGAGTGTCAGTGACCAGAATTGAACTCATGAAGATGAGTCTTCCTAATTTCAAGTCCAAATGTTCTATTCACTCGGTCATCTAACTGTCCAAATCTCCCTCTGAGAAACCATTTATGTTCCACTGTCTGCCATGATATTGTGCCCATATTTGGTGCTAAATGAATGAGCAAGTGGGTACAAAAGCAAAATAAATACAAGGCAGAAAGATTTGTAAAGTTTGGGATGAAGGACATATCATGCAGAGGTGATGATTGCGTTCTGAAATGTTTTTGTTTTGTTGTGTTATTTTTGGTGAGGGTTAACTTTTTTTGACAAGAATAACTAGCACAGGACACCACATTAGTTTTTGCATTGTCAGCTAAGAGAAAGAACATTGTCACTTGTAAGCAAACTTCTAATGATAAATGAATTGTCAAATGCAAGTTGGCAACATGTTCCACCTACAGGCATCCTTTTTAATAGCCAATGATGACAGTAGCCTGGCATCCATCAAGATTTGCGCAGATAGCCCCTGGAATTGCTTGTAGGCTCATGTGGTAGATAAATTGAAACATATTCTGAATGAGGAATAACCATGTTCAAAATAACCACTGACTGAGACTAAATGGGAATATTCTCTATGCCATTATGGGAAGGAGGAATGTAATTAAATGGGAGAGAAGAGTTCTATTTGTACTTAGATTACCTGCTTTGCAATGGCAGCAAGATTTTTGTACTGCATTTCCCCCATGAGGATCTGTACCCACTTGTAAGAGAATCAGAAAAAGTCAAACTACTTGACCTGAAAGGGTTATGTTGACCTCTAGACTGCTTGTCTTCTACTTGCCCCTGAAAGTTGTATGAATAATAAATAAAGCTCCATCACTGGAGGTCTTTGCAGATGCCAGGCAAAGAATATAACAGCACAGCAGAGTTTGGAGCTGAAAGCTCATAAATCAAGAAGTAGTTTATGTAGTAAAACTGCCACAACAGCATGGCTAGTTGATTGCCATGACAGCCACAGAGAATTAAAGGAATAGGGGGAAGGTGAAGAGGAGAACAATTGAATTCTTTTGTTTTAGTCCTTTTAAACCCAATAGAAGCAGAAATAGAGTATATAGTGTCCTTTTCCTAAAATAGTTTTTAAAAAGATGAATATACACATCAGTGTTATATATTAAATACATACACATATGCATACAAACACACGTGTATGTGTGTGCCACTTGGCAAAAGATTTCTCTGATAATTAGAAGTTGTGTCACTTAGATTTGTTTCTATAAATTCACCAGTTCTGCAGTATCAGTTCTCTTTCTGTGGTGACATACAGGTCTATAGAAGTTATGTTTCTTATATGCCCGTTTAGCCCATGATAACTCACTAAACCAAAAGTTCTATATAAATTTGTGGCCAGTTGCAAGTTATCATATAAGCCTAACTAGAGAATAAGAATGAAAAATCTAAAGCGATCCCAGGCACCATGCTGGAGGATAATCAAGCATTTGAAGGTTATAGTAGCAAAGAGCAAGAGTGCACATATTATTGAACCTCTGGAAATTGTGCTGTCAGGCTTACTTTCTCTCCAAAAGTTTGAAATTCCAAGTATGACTGATTCTCATTTCTCACATGTGATGGAAATACTTAATGATATAAAAGGGTAATGTAAAAAAAATGTAGCTTCACAAATTTGATTAGTCTACTGAATAAAATCTATCACATGATGTGATTTTAATGCGGGTGGCATAGAATGAAATTTGCCTCTGCACTGGCTTTATAGTTATCAACATAATTTTGCTAATGTGATTCCAGATTTAAACTAATTTTTTCTCATTTTACTCCTCAGTTTTGATGGTGGATGTTACAGATAATCAATAGTTTGTTCTTGGTCTCGCTATTTTTTAGCTTTATTTTTTTTCCTATGTCTTATCTCAAAGACAAATACCTTGTCACTTCATTAAGTACTTGTTATGCATGGTTAATTTCACTAATTACTAAGAGGAAAAAAATAATAACATCATAGGATGCTAGAGGACAGAGTAATCTAAATATTATCTACAAAACTGGGACATTAATATCTATTCTCACTACCTTATAGGACTTAGGAAGATCAAAATGAAATTACAGGTAAAATATTCTGTAAACTATAATATTCTATGTTAATGTTAACTGTTATTAATTCCATACTCTCGTTTTAAAAATATGGAGATAGAAAAGTCAAGTGACTTGACCAATAGCATATAAGTAGGTAATGGTAGACCAAGGGCTCCAACACAGTGTCTTCTTTATTAATATATACTTATAAATGATTCATATCCCTTTATACCACTTCACTCTTTAGAGAATCATTGTATTTAGATTTGAAAGGGACCTTGAACAATAAGGCAAAACTTCTCATTTTTAGAATGAGAAACCTGATGACCAATACCTGCTGAAGTATTATAAATATTCCTGGAGATGTGCCATATGTACTAGAATATCCAGCGTATATTAGGAGGACACTATATCTCTATCTAGTTAGAGGCTTAGATAGAATTACAACTCAAGACTTATGCTAAAATGTAGTTTTTATTATAGAATCATGGAATTTTAAACTTGGAAGAAACCTCAGCAATCATCTCACTCAGCTGATACCTCAGACAGAAATTTCTACTATAACATGCCCCAAAAAGGTCATCCAAGCTCTGCTCAGCGTACTTCGAGTGAGATAGAATCCAGTATTGTACTCATGGTTGTTGTTTATTTAGCAGAAATGTTTGCCAGCATTTGGCTAATGTGGTCGCCAACAAGAATAAGTAAGATGACAAAAGACAGGAAATAGGGCTGTATCTTGAGTGATTGTGCTACTGTTTTCACTGTAAAGAGGAGGCATTTATAGGAAAAGTTTAAAGAAATCTTTTTTCTCCCAATCTCTTCTCTCATCCCTTAGACTCATTTTTACCACAATACTTTTCACAATACTTTTCTCCCCTGGTTTTTCTATCTGACTGTTCTTTCTCAGACTCCTTTGATGGACAATTTTAAAGAGTTTAACATAGTGCCTAACAAAATAGTAAATTCTATATAAATATTAGTGATGATGACACTGATGATGACTATGATGACAACAATGATGATGATGGATCTTCATTCTGGTCTAATGCACTAAGCATGAAGGCCAGTTAAGATTCTGTCCTAGATCCCCTTCTCTTCTTCCTCAATACTATTTTGCTTGGTAATCTCTGAAGCTCTCAAAACTTCAGTTATTATCTCTATTTACATGATTCTCAGACTGATTTATCTACCCCTAACCTCTCTCTCTTGACCCTCCCCCACCCCCAGTCTGATATTACAGTCTATTAGACATGTCATCCTTCCAGTCAGGTTTGCAGCCTATGTACCAAGTTCAACTCTTCATACACTCATTTCATACAGCAGCAGCAGCAACAATAAAATGTCTAGTATTTATATACTATCACTATGTCTCAGGCACTATACCAAGTACTTTATACAAATATTGTATCATTTGGTCTTAACAACCTTTATCATTCTGTCTTTACAACTGGGGAAACTAAGTCAAATAGGGGTTAAGTGATTTATCCAAGGTCACATAGCTAGAATGTGTCTGAGGCTACATTTGAAGTGAGGTCTTTCTAACTCCATTCCCAGCACTTTATCCATGGTGCCAATTAGTACTGCTATATTTCTGATCTTTTTCCAAATGTTATCATTTCGATTTCTACCATAGTTCTTATATGTGTCTTCTCCTCCTCTATGACACTGTGACCACCTCAGTGCATGTCGTCATCTTCTCACTATTGAAACAGTTCTAGTTGGCTTCCCTCCCTCAAGGCTCTCTCCACTCTAGATCAGCCTCCACTCAGCTATCAAAGTAATCTCCATAGAGCACAAATTGGACTATCAACCCATAAGACATAAACTCCATTGCTGCCTCTTTACTTCCAGGATTCTTTTACCTTACTCTCCTCCAATGACTCTTCAGTCCAGTAATACTGGACTCCTCACTGTTTCTTGCAAAAGGTACTCTCTCTTCTAACTTAGGACATTTTTTTTTAAGTTTTATTGATGTGCTTTGTTTTTAAATTGAAAAAAAATTACAGAATACTCACAGGTTATGACAGGTTTCTTGCAACAACATAACACCAGTAAAGTAAATGTAATAAAATTGTAGTTGTTCAGTCACTTCATGACCCAATTTGGAATTTTCTTGACAAAGATATTGGGATGGTTTGGCATTTCTTTTTCCTGCTGATTTTAAAGATGAGGAAAATGAGATAAACAGGGTTAAGTGACTTGCCCAGGATCTCACAGCTAGTATGAGTTCTATGCCAGATTTGAATACAGGAAGAGGAGTCTTCCTGACATCAGGCCAAACACTCTATTCATTGTGCTACTTAGATGTCCTGAGTAATACAATGACGTGAGCTAAAAGTATTTGCAATATTTCACATTTATAATAACCAGTACCTCTCTAATTTTTTAAATTGATAGAAACCTATTCTCCTTCCCGTCCTTCACTCCACTGGGAAAAAAGAAAAAGAAATTTCTTCTAATTAATATGGCTGATCCCTATGCATGAAATGTTTTCTTTCCCATCTCTGCCTTCCAGTTTCTTGGGCTTTCTCCAAATCACCTGTGAAAAGAGAAATTCTGATTAAAACCTTGATAATGTTACACTTCGTATTGTTCAAATTGGTAAAAACAATAAAAGACAGAAATAGTCTGTGTTTTGGAGGGATAGGAAGATAGGCACTATAGTAATACACTGTTCATAAAACTGTGAGTTGCTCCAACTATTCTGAGAAATAATTTCAAAATATGTAGAAAAAGTGATTTGAACTGACCATACAACTAAGCATATACCAAGAGAAGATTAAGTAAAAAATATATAGCAAAATATTCAGTGCATACTGCCAGGCCTAGAGGCCTGAGGGCTACCCGAGTCTTACCTTACCTCTATCTCAGGTCTTCAGCTGGCCAAACCGGATAAACGTATGAGAGAAGAGACTTTCCAGAGTTGAACAAGGGTTAGGCTTTAGTCAGGGTCTCAGTTACATGTGCAGGGGAAGCTCTTCCTTAGGAGGGAGAGAGAAAATCTCCCAAGGAGGCAAAGATTTTATAATAAGAGATTGGAAGCAGAAGTGTAAGTGGGGAGAGAGAGGGAGGGGAGAGCGAAGAGAGGGAAAGGGAGGAGAGGCCTTCTGTCTGTCAGGGCCCCTCCCGAGCTAAGCGAGCCTTCAGGCTTTCCTGATCCTAATTAAGCTCTCCGGCCGCATAGTTTGCACCTGAATACCGTGCCTGTTAGATAACAATAGGTGTGCCCAGATCCGGGACAGTCTCGAGAGGGATGCTCCTCCCATCACGTTTCTCACGGGAAGAGGCGGAAATACACGAGATTGCTCGGTCTCACTCCTCAATTCCCTGCTGTTTTCTGGGGGGCCTCATGAGAACTCTAAGATTTAGAAGTTCCCACCTTTAACCACCCAAGACTGTCCACATGGAATTGAGCTTCCACCCCCAACAGCATACCATTTTTTTTTCAAAACAAAAGCTGGAATCAAAGTGGTCATCAATCGAAAAATGGTTAAACAAATCATTGCCCATTTGTGTAATGTTGAGATGATAAATATGAGTAACCCAGGGAAACACGGCAAGGCATTTTGAATTAAATCAGAGTAAGTAGAACTAGGAAAAACGTGATAATGATAACATTTTTAAAAACCCTCAAACACCTTGTAATTATTATGAAACCTCTTGGTCATTATAATGACCAATTATAGACATGAGGAAATGTATCTGTCTCCTTTCATTGTAGAAATGGAGAGTTATGGATATAGACATAACATGTCAAATGTAGTTGGTATTTCAGTTGATTTTAACTTTCTTTGTCTGAAAAAGCAAATAGAAATTCCTGCAATTTCCTTAGGCTTCATAGCATCACAGATTGAGAGCTGTAAGAGACTTTAGAGGTTATATAGTCTAAGGCCAGCATTTTCAAAGAGAGTTTCTGATATAACATGTGCAGTTATTCTTTAACAAATGAAATTATACACCCCTAGTCTCGCTAAAATTTTACATTCATAAATATAAAGATCATTGTAAAGTACTTTTGATAGGTGTCAATTGCATAACTGCAATAGAAATTAAAATAAAATGTAAAGGCTTTGGGGAATTATAACCACTATCTGAAAGGATGAAAATAAAACTAAAAAAAAAAAACCTGGTAAAATTCAAGACTAAAGATTTTTTTCAGAGGAAAATTACAAATGGGAAAATAATTGCTAGTACAAGTATTGTATAGATTAGAAAGGGAGAAAGTGTCCTGAATTCCTAGATCTAGATTAACATAGGGTACTTACAGAGTACTTATGTGGAACCATTGATTAAAACAAATGGAGAAGTTCTGAATGCTGTGGATAAGTTCACTTACATTGGTAGTGTACTTTCCAGGAATGTACACATTGACAATGAGGGTGATGCACACGTTGCCAGAGCTATCTCAGTGTTTGGAAGGTTCCAAAGAAAAGTTTGAGAGAGAAGAGGAATTAGACTGACTACCAAACTGAAGGTCTACAGAGCCATTGTGCTGACCTCATTGTTGTATGCCTGTGAAACATGGACAGTCTACCAGAGCCATGCTAGGAAATTGAATCGTTTCTATTTGAACTGTCTTAGAAAGATTTTGAGGATCACCTGGCAGGATAAGGTACCAGACACTGAAGTCCTTGCTTGAGCTGAACTAACAAGCATTCAAATTATGCTTTAGCGAGCACAACTCTGATAGGCTGGTCATGTTGTTTGAATGCAAAATATGAAAAAAAACTCCTTGAGGTCAGGAGCTGCTTAACTTTTGCCTTTGTATCTACAGCTTATGTAGCTCAGTGCATTGCAAAGAATAGATACTTATTCACTGTGTGTAGAACTTGTTGAAATTAATTTCCCTCTTCTCGGACTCAATTTTCTCATGTATAAAATGAGTATAGAAAGACAAGTTCATTAACTCAAAGACGTGTTATGGAGAAGAAATGAGATAGTATGAAATGCTGCATAACTGTAAAATGTTACAAAATATAGGCTATTATTAGGAGAATAATCAGACAATGCCCACTATACAACAGCCCATTGCACCATGCTATCCATGTTAAATAAGAGAAGACAGTTTTCTATAATGTAATTGGGAGGAGGCATCCATGAAAAAAATTACTCCTGTGGATATTACAAATAATTTTGGGCTGTTTCTGCGTGCTTAGTGAAAGGATGCTCATTTACATGATTATTGAAGGTATCACTTCTAATCGGTTCAAATAATTGTCATTCATACCAAGTTTGCCAAGGATTACCATGTAGGTAGTTAGTAGATTGGTGGTCTAACCAATCTGGTCAAAATAGACATGGGAGAACATAAAGGAAATTTTTAGCTAGAAGGGAAACCATTAAGATCATCAGGTCCAGTTCCCATTTGAGAGATGAAACTTCTCACATTTAAGAGATGAAAAATTTGAGCCATGAGAGGTTAAATGACCCATCCAACGGCACACGACTGTTGATAGAACTGGGTATAGAACTTGGATCTAAACTACAGGCTCTCTTTTCTTTATCTGATACCATTCTCTTGTGGTTTGTACATCATGTCTGTAGAAAAAGGGTGGGAATGTATGGCTTCTTCCACTTTGTAAAGACTCTTTCTCCTACAAGGCTACCTCTTTCATTCCTGTCAGTCAATTTATTATCATCATTTATTAAAAACTTACTAGGTGCCAGTCACGGCAATGGGTGCTGGAAATAACGAAAGCAAAAATGAAACAAAATACTCTCGAGGAACTTGCATTCTATGCAGAGATACAGTCTATACCTGAAGATAAATGCAAAAAATAATTGAATTATATACCAAGTAAATTTTGAGAGAAAGGAAAGGGCACTATGAATAAGGTAGATTAGTAATGGAGAAAGATTTCTGCAGGAGTTATTGCAAGCTGTCTATATCCCTACTACTATCACTGAGAGGCTCTAGATAGGTCTGAGTTCTCAGGGCTCCTGTAATCCTGAAAGTGGCAGAAAAAGGAAAAAAGTAGATGAAATAGCTAAAATTTAGGTCAGCCCATGTGCAGCAATGTGATGATAGTTGTCATTCTCTCCACAATAAGTGAGAAAGTAGTAGAATTGGAAGGAAGACTGAGTTAGGAGGAGAGAAGTTCTAAGCAGAGATGTAAGGGTGCGCAGTATGGTCATAGTGGAATTTCACAGCTACTTATCTTGTATCACTATTGCCCACAGGGTGACTGAAGAAAAATAACAACAGAGAAACTAAACATAAGAATTGCTCTAGGGATATTCTTGATCATGATCTAAAAGAAACACTAATATAGGCAACAAGGGATAAGAAGTTACTATTAAATTTTCTGTTGCTATTGTTCGGTTGTTTCACTTGAGTCTGACTCTTTGAAACCCATTTAAGATTTTCTTGGCAAAGAGACTGTAGTGGTTTGTCATCAACCTATCACCTACCTTGGCATACAGGTGAGGAAACTGAGGCAAACAGGGTTAAGTGACTTGTTTAGAGTCACACAGCTAGTAAGTGTATGAATCCAGATTTGAACTCTGGAAGATTCCAGATCTGATCCTCTATCCACTGTGCCACCTAGTTGTCCATTATATTTTCTAGAGATCCTTCTACAAATTCCCCACTGGGTCTATTTCTCATATTCTAGAGTCCTTCCTTAAATTATTCAAAGTAGTTATCAATTAATCAGGCTGTTCATAATTTATTCCTTGATCTTACTACATGAAGAGCCTACCCCATTTTATTTTTTTTCAATTTTATATCTGATGACATACTTTATACCACTTCTCAGTTCTAATTCTTTACAGTATATTGTATCCTGCTCACATCCACTGTTTAACCTGCCAATTGCTTTTAGAGTGATCTTCAATTTCAAGTCTTCAAAGACATTGCCATACATGGGTTGTCCAAAATTCTTCCTGCTCCTTCAGCTACTTTTCCTCTAGCTATGTCTTCAAAGGTTATAAAAGCAATGAGAACTCAAACCCATCTAAGGCCTTTCAGCAACAGAAGAAGAGAATTAAACACTTTCAGTCCTCTACACCAATTCTCAATTGTAATTTTTGGTAATTCTTGGTTGCAGCCTACTCAGGCCCACTGGTATCTTCAAGTTAAAATCTTCAAAGATTTTGATGATACAGATAGTTGGTATAGTAACTAGAGGTCAGCCTAGAGTCAGGAAGACTTGAATTCAAATTCAACCTTAGTCACTAGCTGTGGGGATCCCAGGCAAGACACTTAACCTCTCTTTGTCTCAGTTTCTTCAGATATAATATGGAGAAAATAATAGGACCCATCTCCCAGGATTGTTGTGAGGTTCAAACGAGATATTTGGAAAGTGCCTATCACAGTGGCTGACATGTAGTAGGCATTATTATACACATATGTATATATATATGTATATATTCATAGCATATAAAAGTGTGTAAATATATATATATATACATATATATTTGTGTATATATACGTATGTACACATATATACATACACACAACTGTATACGAGTATATAGATGTGTTACGTTTTTCAGTCATTTTAAGTTTGCTATTTCCTTTTCCAGACTATATTACAGATGATGAACTTGAGACAAACAAGGTTAAGTGACTTGCCCAGGGTCATACAATCAATAAATACAGCTAGGTGGTGCAGTGGATAAAGTGCAGGAGTTAGGAGGACCTAAGTTCAAATCTCACCTCAGATACTTGACACTCACTAGCTGTGTGACCTTGGGCAAGTCACTTAACCCCAATTGCCTCATCTTTGGTCATCTTCAGTCATCCAGATGAATATCTGGTCACTGGATTCAAATGGCTCTGGAGGAGAATTGAAACTGGTGACATGCACAGCCCTCCCTCACTCAAAAACAAAGTCAAGTGCAAGTCATGTCATTATTTCTCTGATGGCATGGTCTTCTTCGGCAATGAAAGATGAACACACAGACACACACACACACACACACACACAACTAATAAGTGTCTGTGGACAGATTTGAACTCAAATATTCCTGACTCTAAGCCCAGAACTCTATCCACTGTGCCACCTAGCTCTCTGTGTGTATGCATAAATGTATGTGCACATGTACATATATATGTCTATGTTACTAGTATACAAATAGTCGGTCCCATTATTATTAGCATTTTATATGATTGACAATCATATATCATCAACAGAATTGTTCAGTTTTTGTAGGGTTTTTTTCAGAAGATTTTTTTTTGGAAGTGGCTTCTAAAATATTTGATGTTACCAAAAAAAGTTATTATCCCATGCCATATATTCTCTGCTGCACCATATCAACTAATAGTATAATTGTCTATAGCTATGAAAAATGGTAGCCTCTAACTATCAGTGTTATTGAAGAATAAAGAGTTAGACTGGCCTCATAGATGACACAAAATAGCAAACAATAGTTACAGGAGACTGAAGGAAAATAAATGTGGAGAAAGCAAATAGAAGAAGTGATTTAGTGATATTTTTGAATATCATTTGAAGTAAACACTAGTTAGGAATTAACAGTGCTTATCACATATTATAGATGACACTCCCCCCCCCCCAAAGTAATGGAATAAGTCAAAGGACACTGGCATATCATTAGGGATCAAAGGGAGGTGACATAGAGCAATAGAAAGAATGGTATACTCAATATTATAGGACTTTCATTTGAATCCTATTTCTATTACCTGTGTAGTTTATTATCTAAAATTCATTTATAGTGTTTTGCTATGGTAACGGCATAGCGTACCAAGAGGAACAAGTCTTATGCCTGACCAGCAGGCTGCTTGTCCTCCTGTGAAGCTCATGAGTAAAAGAATGAGGTGGGAGAGCGGGTCAGGAAGCAACTCCGATTTATTCAAGCAAGCACTCTGGTTATATAGTCTCTGCCAGTCAGCCCAATGAACCAAGGTAACACACACAAACAAACCTGAAACTACAGTAATGAATACAAGCCAGAACTATAGTAACAAACACAAACCAGGGGTGGGGCCATCCCTTCCAGCGCCATCTTGTTCACCCTTCCCTGCTCCGGACTCAGTTTACCTGATGTCCATCAGTGTGGCTTCCCGCATGGTGGTCAGCGCCCCTTACAGTGTTTGTCAGGAAACTGCATTGCTTTCATTTGAACTATCTTAGGAAGATTCTGAGGATCACCCTGCAGGATAAGGTACCAGACATAGAAATCCTTGCTCGAGCTGAAGTGGCAAGCATTCAAACTTTCTTCAGAGAGTTAAACTCTGATGGGCTGGCTATGTTGTTCAAATGCAAAATGTATGCTTGCCAAGAAGACTATTTTATGGAGAACTCACATGAGGCACTCAATCACAAGGTGGTCAGAAGAAGCAATACAAGGACAATCTCAAGGTCTCCCTCAAGAACTTTGCATTTGACTGTGTGACATGGGAGACACTGGTACAGGACCACTCAGCATGGCATGCCCATATCAGAAAGGGTGCTGTGCTATAGGAGCAAAGCAGAATTGAGACAGCACAAAACAAACGTAGGATGTGAAAATTTGGAATAACCATCCCAAATATTCACAGACTATCTGTGCCTAACCTGTGGCAGAGCACTTCGAGCTCATATTGGTCTGATTAGCCACAGTTGAACACACTGAAACTTCACTTTATCCTGGTGATGTCATTTTGGTATTCTTCAGAATCTAAGGACAACAACCAACTAACCCACCAATAGTGTTTGTGCCCAAGTTTATGTAAGTAGAGATTGTTTGCGTCCAGAATGTCCTTCTGATCCCTCAGTAGTCACTTTCACTAATTGGCCAATAATAGATCCCAGCCCAAGCTTCACTTGCTCATTATTTGGGTTTTGATGGCTCAGAGTGAGTGTAAATAATTATTTCTCTTTTGGCCAGAAACTTGGAGGATCTTCCTCTCCCAGACTGATTCTTCTGTGAAGGTAAACTAGGCCATCTTTTACCTTAATTTTTACCTAGTCTTTAGTCACTGAATGTGTTTTCCTCAGACTAACTGAGACCTGGGAAAGACCTTAACTTAAAATGGTCTTTGAAATGGCCAGAGTCTCCCTCTATACCATTGTCAGTTGCCTTGACCTATGTCTTGTCATTGGACTTTGATAAATCTGGGGTGAAAGGTAAGGCTGATGACTTTGCAGAACTCTGCCTCACTTAAATCCAATTCACCTGCAAATCAAGACATCACCCTCCTGATGTCATTGGACTGACACAACTACTCTTCAGAAATGACAGAGACAGCTTCAAAGAATTTTGGATCCCTCAGGTCCTAGACTCACCCAAAACATTCTCCTCTCACCCAGGTTTGGTTTTGGGTCCACTCAAGCTTGTGTTCCCAGATTCTCTTGTGTTTGACTTCGTCCAAATTTTATTAACTATTTATAATTACTGATATGCGCTTCAATTTACCTTTTTCTCTTAGCAAAATTGCTCTGCTACATGCATGCATGTGATTCATGTGGGTGTACCTTTGCCTAATACTTACATAAAGTAAACGTCCCAGAGCCTGGATAAGAGGGAGTCACACCTTCTTTCTCAATTACTCTCCTCTATCAAATAATGTAATAAATGTTTCTCTAAAGCTATTTTAGATTTTGGGGGTTTGTTTTCATGAACAACACTCACATGACCTAGGATAAGTCAGTTTAATTTTCCTGGACCTTGATTTCTTCATTCACAAAATGAAGAAGTTGAACTAGATCTATAATTCTATTAGAGAAGACAATGAGAAAGATTATCAGGATTCTCAAAGATAATCATTTATCATTTCTAGGATTGTTATGTTGGTCATAAAATATGTGATGGTTATATCATGATGTAATATTTTTAATATTAAATTACATATTACATTATTATATTAGATACATTCTAATTCAATTCAACAAATACTTGTTAGTCATATGCAACTCATGTCCCTTTCTATGGTTTTATTCTGGCGAGTCTATGGGTATGAGGAAGATAAAGGCAACTGCTAGGGATGTGATGAGTACCTAACAGAATGTGGGGAATTAAGAGCATCTGAGAACCCAAGAAAATTACAAAGGTTCAATGCAATTCAATTGAAGATGTGTTTACTGGATTCCCAGTATCGGACCAATCCTAGGTTAGATGTTGTGCAAGATACAAAAGGGTTATAAAATTTTTGCCCTTCCCCCAAATAATTCAGAGTGTAAGGGAAACTAGAATCAAAATTCTCAAACAAATTATATAGTAAAATAAATGATTATTTGGATAAATAGCAAAGTAAATCGTAAAATAAAAAAAAAAGTTCCAGAATTTCAGAAACAACTACTCACGTTTTATGGGAAAGAATATAGTACTGTAGATAATTCACTACCTTCTAGAATCAGAGAACCTAGATAGAAATTCTTTTTCTTTATAATCACGAGTCACTTGACTTCTCCAGTCCTCACCTGTAAATGAAGGGGTAACATTAATGGCCTCTCATTTCCCTTTTGGTTCTTGATTTATGAGCCTATGAACAGATGATTTTTAGACTTACAAAGTGCTTTTATCACAAAAACACCATGAGAGATGTAAAATCAGGACAGTATAGTAGATCATATACCTGGAGATGAATTTAGTTGGATGGGGGGCATGTGAACAGGCTAAGACAAGAGGGAAGGACATTCCAGACAGGAAAAACAGAAAAAGCAAAGACAAAGAGATAGAAATAAGCATGGTTTTTCAGAGCTACAGAGACAAGGACAGAGAGAAGCAATTCCAGCTTTATTGTGCAAAACTAGGAGACATTAGTAAAGTTTTTGTGGGTGTTGATAGTGCTTATTACATGGGTAGAGTATATCAGAATTTCCCTACTTGAACATATGAAGGCATTTTAAACGAATTTTATTTGACAAGTGATTTGGAGCTAACTTAATGAATTTGTTGTAAAAGGCACAAATAAATTGTCCTCACAGTCATTTTCAAAAAGTAGAACACACTCAGATTCAGTGTGTATAGGAAAGTCACCTTGGTGTTAAATTGTGTGCTTTTATTGCCCTGTTAAACATAATCTGTGGAATCATGTAATAAATCGGCATGAATACACCTTATAAATAATGCAGATAACTCTCAAAACCATAAAATCAAAATGTGCCTGATATTACATGATTTATTTTTCCATATTATTGCCCAAACTCAAGCACATTTAACTTTCATTATTAAATTCAAGATGAACAAGTTTGTCTCTAAAAAAATGTTCCATTAATTGTCGGTCATCTCCTTGTCACTTTCTATACTTTATCTTTCTAAGATTAGGTTTGAACCCTGTAACTTTAAAGCAGAAAAATAAATGATGCAAAACTTTCATGCTCATTTACCTCCTAATTACTTCATATTGAAAGTTACTCCATCAAACATCTATAATGATGAATTTTAAAAGTATACAATGGAAACAAAAATACTTCTGGGACCAAGTTGCAATTTTAATAAGATTAATATGAATGATATCTAAGTTTCCATGTAATTTATATAACGTTTGGGGTTAAATCAGAAGAATTAAATACCAAAGTCCATCCAGAGTGTTTAGTATTTTTAAATAATGTATTTCAATCAGAAAAATCTTCATATGGTCAAATATTTGTAGTGAAAATTGCAGATACTCAGTGTTTTAAAATCTAGTTCTTTTGGGAAAGATAGTACATAGTTGAACATCGCTGAAGCATCTAGGTTAAATATCCTTTTCTTTTATGGAGATACTAACAGGATTTAGGGCAATTGGGTAATACAATTGATAGAGTGTCTGGCCTGGAATCAAAAAGATCCAACTTCCTGAATTCAAATCTGGTCTCTGAAACTGACTAGATGTGTGATCCTTGGCATGCCATTTAATCCAATATGTCTCAATTTCCTCATCTGTAAAGTGAACTGGAAAATAAAATGACAAACTCCAGTATCTTTGCATATAGGATTACACACTGATAAACAACTGTCCAACAGGACTTACTTAAGGGCAAATGCTGACTTTTACTAATTGGCACTCAGAAAGAAAATATGCTTTTAAGTATGCCCTTAAATTCATTTATTTTTCTAGAACTGGAATTTCATGGATGTAGCAATTCAGATATAAAACAATTATGAATCACTTGTTTTGTATAGGGAACTCCTAGTGGGAAAACTGTTTACCTAACTACACTGGGGCACTGACAGATTAAATTACTGTATTTGAAGTCCTGAATAACAGCACTTTAGTCCATTTTATTTCCCTTATAGGTGTTCGATAAATATTTGTTAATGATATTTTTTTTTGTTAGTTGTTGCTATTCAATCCCATGATTTCATCAGTGGAAAAAAAAAACTATGCCAAGATTGACAATTCCACTGACATTTATAGTCTTGGAGAGATATGTGGAGAAATATGAGATTCAGTAATTTGCTAAGAATTACATCACTAGTATGTATTAGAATCAGATCTTGAATTTAGGTCTCCCTGACTCTATTACCCTTTGATGACTCTCACATTTTTGTTATCCTAGGAAAATTGTTGGGGGGAAAAGTGATGGATATATTTACCTATTGTCTAAGAGAAGTTTCCATTAACTTATCTAATAATCTTTGCTGCTGTCACTGGTCTGATTCCAGAGGCAGCTTTATTTTTAAAGTTCAAGCTTGACATTCACAATAGAATAAAAATCATTATTATACATCATATGTACAAGTATAGTAACATGGAATTTTCTCAACATTCCCTGGATGTGTTTTAAATGTTTAGGGTTCACTAAGTCAACCATCATTTCTAATTTGTAATAATTGTTTCCTCGTTGTCTGTGGTTGTTAACTCAATTTATTTTTCTTGTCTTATTGCCATAGCAAGCATTTCTAAAATCATAAATAGTGGTTGGAATAACGGACATCCTTGTTTTAACCCAGATGTTATTGAAAATGACTCCACTATATCCCCACTATGTAAAATGCTGGTTCTTGGTTTTAAATAGATGTTACTTACCAAAGGTCTATTTATTCTCACGTTTTCTAGTGTTTTAATAGAAATAGACGTATTTTTTCAAAAGCTTTTTTGCATATATTAATATAATTATGTTATTTTGTCATTCCTATTAATAAAATGAGATACTGTATGAAAAATATTTTAAAAACTTTAAAGCCAAACGTAAATATTATATTGAAATAACTCTAAATTCCTGCCATAAACACAATCTAGTCAAATAAGACCCCTTGACGTTCTTCATTGTACCCTATCATTTTATGCCTCTGCTCTTTCTTGAACTTGAATGAATCTTCCCCATCTCTATCTGTTTTACACATCTTTCAAAGCTCAGCTCAAATGCTACGTCTCCAGTGAAAACTTCTGACTTGAAAAGAAGGGAAATGAAATCTATTCAACAAACATGTGCCAAGTGATGTGGAAAGTGCTAGGGGTACAAAGCTAGAAATGAATCAATCAGTACCTCCAATTAGGGACAACATGATCATAAGCAGGAAAGCTCAAGGCACATTTAGAGAATGGCCAGCAGTCTATTTGGTTGAAAAATGGAGTATACAAGGAGATGCAATGATAATAGAAGGTTTTTGAAAACCTCACTTCGGCCTGGGAGTTGTTCTTTCATTTGAAATCTGGGGAAGATCATTCTGAATAATCAGAAAAACCCTTACCAAGTATGTCTCTGTTTTATGCCTTATTTCATATGAATAACCAGTACCACTGAATAAATGAGGTATTAAGTTTTTTTTTTTAAATAGGTATAAAATACTTTACAAATGTTATCTCATTTGATACTCACAACAACCCCATTTTAAAGTTGAGGAAGCTGAGGCAAGCAAAGTCAAGTGACTTATCCTGGTTCACACAGCTATTATCTGAGGACAGATTTGAACTCAAAATTTCCTGAATTAAGGCCCAGAGGTATATCCTGACTTAAAAGATAACAAAAAGTAGTCCTTGCCATCATGGAGCTCACTGGGAGGGATGAGTATTAAAACCAAAAATATTCATTGGACAAATGGGGGTAATTTCAAAAAGTAGGCACTGAACTATAAAAAACTTCTTACAGAAAATGTGATTTTGGTTGATTTGTTGGTTGACTGTTGTCTATTGTTCTTGAAGAGGACCAAAATGACATCACTCCCTCAAGTACAGTGTGTTCAAATGTGGATGATCAGATTAATGTGGATTTAGAAGGCTCTTCCAAAGGTCAGGCACCAATAATCCACATGAACATTTGGAGTGGAAATGCTTCTAAATTTGTACATCTCAAATTTCTTTTAAGCTTCTGGAATTCTACTTTATGAATAAAGCACAGCACCTTTCTTGATGTGGGTATGCCATCCTGGGCAGTCCTTTGACAATGTCTCCCATGTTACATGATTAATTCAAAAGTTCTTCGGAGAGATCTTGAGAGTGTCCTTATATTGCTTCTTCTGACCTCCATGTGAGCACCTGCTTTTTGTAAGTTCTCTATAAATTAGTCTTTTAGACAAACATGTTTAGCATTCAAATAACATGGTCAGTCCATCAGAAGTGTATTCTCTTCAGTAGAGTTTGAATACTTGGCAGTTTATCTTGAGAAAAACACCTCAGTGTCTCATACCTTATCTTGTCAAGTGATTTGCAGAACCTTCTTAAAACAATTCAAATATAAGTGATGCAATGTCCTGGCATGGCACTGGTAGACTGGCCAGGTTTTACAGACATACAACAATGACATTAGAACAATGGCTCTATAGACTTTCAGTATTGCAGGTAGACTAATACCTTTTCTCTCCCACACTTTCCTTCAGAGCCTCCCAAATATTGAGCTAGCTCTGGCAATATATGCTTCAAATTCATCATCTGTGTGTGCATTCCTGGACAGTATACTGTCAAGAGAAGTGAACCTAACAGCATTCAGAATTTCCAAACCAAAGATTTGTAACCAAAGGTTGCATTAAGGATGGTGTGGTGCTAGCTGGTGGAGTATCTCTGTTTTCTTAGCATTAATTGTTAGATAAAAATTAACACAAGCAGCAGAGAATTGAGCCTTGCTTTGTTGCATCTCAGTGTCAGAGGCTTCATTAAGTACACAATTATCTGAGAACAAAAAGTCATGCACCAACTCTCTCTCAACTTTAGTCTTGGATTATTGCCTTTCCAAGTTAAATAATTTACTCTCATTGTGGTAGCTAATCTTGACACTGTTTTATGCATTCAAGAAGACTACTATCACTGGACTGAAGAATATGTGGAAGAAGAAGAAAGTCTAAGAAAAATAGAAAGGTCAGATTACAGAACTCTGAAAGCTAAAGAAAGGATTTAAATTTGATCTTAGATGTAACGTGAAGCCACTAGAATTTATTGAACAGAGATGTGTTGGAGGAAGTTGGCAGAGAATATAGTTGGATGTGCATTTTAGAAACTTCCTTTGGACAACTGAGTAGAGGATGGATTGTAGTAGGGAGAGACAAAATAAGACTAATGAGCAGATCATTACAATACTCTAATTGTGAAGTGGTGAGAGTCTTCCCTAGGGTGGATAAATGTCAGAAGGGATAAAAGAATTTGTAGTAGAGATGCTACAAAATTAGAAATGACAGGACTTTACAATGTATTGGATAAAGAGAGGGAGAGAGTGAAAAGTGGAGGATGACCCCTAGGTTAATGGTCTAGTTGACTGGGAGAATGATGGTACTCTTTATAGTAATAAGGAAGTTGGGAATAAGGGAGAATTTGTGGGAAAAATAATAAATTCAGTTTAACATATGATGAGTGTGAAATGTCTATGGGACATCTGGGGCAAGATTTTAAAATGTAGTTTTTGAGGTGAGACTAGAGAAAGGTTAGGGCTGGATAGAAAGATCTGTGCTGCTCTAGGTAGTGAGAATGTTTTTTAAGTGATCAACACCCTCAAGAAGCTTAAAATCTATTGGAAATTATGTATCCACAAATAAGGTAATTTTAAGAATAGGAGAACTCTAACACCTAAGATCAGGGTATATTTCACAGAAGAGGTGTTAGTTGAATTGACATTTAAAGGATAAAGAACTTTGAGAGAAGGAGAAAAAGGAGTACAAGCTAGGCATAGGACATAACTTATACAAATACACAGTATTAAAGACGAAATGCTCATTTTGGAGACATAGATTTTGCTTAATTACATTATACAAAAGTGAATAACTGAAAATTGAAAATACAGTAGAAGAGATATATTGGAGCTGGATTGTGGAGGGCCTTCTATGCTAAGCTAAGAACTTTGTATTTTATCTGAGAGGCAATGATGAACCACTGAACTTTTCAAGAGCATGGGAGTAACATCGTCAGACTTGTGCTTCAAGAAAATTATTTTAGTATATGTGGAAGATGGATCCAATGGACAGATATTGAAAAGAAGAAGACTAAGTAGGTGACTGTGGCTAAAATCCAGCTGAGATGCAGGTTTAGATATTGGATCAGTTGAATAGAGAGAAGGAAAGAGATATAAAACCTGTCAAAAGAAAAACTTACAAGACTTGAAAACTGATGTGATATCTGAAGTGGTGAGAGAAAAGTAAGAGCATATAACTATTGGTGACTTGAATGATGACAATGCTTTCAAGAGAAATAGAGAAGTCTGAGAGGCAGAGTAAAGTTAGGGAGAGGAATGATTAATCCAGTTTTGGATATATTAAGTTTAAGGTGCCACTGGAATATACAATGGAACTTTCCAGCAGGGACCTGACAATTTTAAAGTGAAATTCAATAGAAAGATTTAGACTATGTAGTTATAGACATCATATTATATGCGCAGAGCTAATCATTGGAGCCATGAGAGCCAGTGAGAGGCTCTCCATCAAGAGAGGGAGGATAAAATGAGGAGAGGAGTGGCCCTGGCAAAGAGCTGAAGACATTTACCATCACCCCCAACTCAGAGGGTGAGAGATGGATGATAAATTGTCAAAGAAGACTGAAAAGAAGCTATCAGACACATAGAATATACAAGAGAGTGGAGTATCACAGAAACTAAGGGAGACCAAAAGATACTAAAAGAATACCTAATCAGTAGTGTCAGATATAGTGTCATAATGGTTTAAAAAATATAAGAACTTAAAAGCCTTACAATAGTTAGGAAGCACTAAAACTTCACCAACATTTTTTCCATAGGAAATCTGAATAAAAATTGAAATAAAATTTCATTTTTTAGCTCTTGCCTCCAAATCAAGAACAAATTTGGTGTTCAGTCACACTAGATTTATAAACTTCATGTATCTCAAAGGTATTTTTTCAAAATTTTATAGGACCTTTATATGTGAATGTTAGCTAAAGCTCCATTGATCTTGCTGGATTGTAGTCAATAACCAAAAAGCACTGAATATGGAAAACAAAGCAGTTTCTTTAAAATGTTAGAGCTATAAAATATGACTATTATAAATACCAAAGCAGAAAAATGTAAGAGGTTTAAAAATCCATGTTTAGCCCTCAGGAAACACATTTGCCTGCAACTTTTTCAACATCCACAAGGGCACAGATGGGAAAAAGAAGGGACAGGAATGAGACAGACAAAAGCATCCTCTGATCATTCTTCATCATTTTGTTCATAAAACACCTCCTTTCAGGGGCTAAATTGTCCGTGTTCTCATACTTAAGTGCTAGGAGTGATTTCAATTTTCACATTGGAAGATGTTCCAATCAAAGCAAATAATTCAGTTCACCCTTCTGGTCATGGGAGTTTGAGATTAAGAGTACCAGGGTGTTCTAAGAGAATGATAAAATGTCTTCTGCTTTCTTTTTTTTTTTGCAGTGTTAGCTCTTTTATTATTTTATACCTAACATCTTTGCTCAGACCTTACTTTCTTCAGGAAAAGGAACCAACTTTTGTATTTTTGATGATATACACTAAGAATTGAATGGAAGCCTATTTGCAAAAGTTCAAATGTCATCTCATCAAAGAGGTCATCATTTAATGCTTCAATTAGGTTAGCTGTGAATTTCTGCCTTGATTTTTTATGTGTTTAAAGGGATTTTATAGACACATGTATCATAAATTGTCTTAACTATTCAGCGTGCAAGGAATTTTTCTCAGGAGTTATTATTGTATCTTTGCTTTGAGAGTTTATTGCCCTAGATAACTTATATCTATTTAAAATCCCTCATTCTCTTTTCTAAATGATATTGCAGTATGCCTGTCTTTCATAGCAAGCAGGTACTTCAATTGCATGAGTTATTCTAGGATATGTGATATGATTTTAGGAAATTGCATTAATTCTTCTTGGTCATTAGCATACCATTTGTTTGTACTTCAATAAGTACTGCTGGAAAGTAATTAATAAATAATTGTTGATAACTTCACATGAGAAATGACAAAAAGTTCAGTTTCCGAGAAACCTGAAACTCGTATGAATGACATAGTGAATAGAAGGAGAATGCTTTATACAGTAATAGCAACTCAAGATCTTTGAAACACTTAACATATTTAATTAGTATGATGATTACTTCTGATTTTACAGGATTAATGATGAAGCATGCTACCCACCTCTGGATAGAGTAGTTCTGTACTTTTATGTTGAATGGATTGCATATTTTTGGAGATAGCCTATATAGAAATTGCTAGATGGCACAGTGGATAAAACATCAACCCTGGAGTCAGGCAGACTAATCTTTGTGAGTTCAAATCCAGCTTCAAACACTTCTTTGCTGTGTGACCCTGAGTAAGTCACTTAACCCTCTTTTTCTCAGCTTCCTTATTTGTAGAATGAGCTGAAGAAGAAAATGGCAAACCACTCCTGTAATCTGTGGTGAAAAAACCTCAAAAGAGTTGAGCACAACTGAAAAAACAACTTAACAAAAATATGGGAATTTATTTTGTTTGTCCATTCACATTGTTAGAAGGGCGTAGGTTTAACAGGGGGAGAAAATGAAAAATGTAAGTGTAAATGCAAAAAGAAGAGAAGACTTAAGACTGGAGTGTTGGTGAAGGTTACCCAGTTTGTCTTGATATCTCTGTGGAATATGCTTGCAGAGGGTGAAAACCCCATCAGCTGGTGACCACATTTCTGGAAAACTCCATCACCTGGTGACTACATTTCTGGAAAACTCCATCACCTGGTGACCACATTTCTGGAAAACCCCATCACCTGGTGACCACATTTCTGGAAAACTCGATCACCTGGTGACCACATTTCTGGAAAACTCGATCACCTGGTGACCACATTTCTGGAAAACTCGATCACCTGGTGACTACATTTCTGGAAAACTCCATCACCTGGTGACCACATTTCTGGAAAACTTCATCACCTGTGACCACATTTCTGGAGAAGATCCTCTGCACACTTCAGTGGTTGGTTGTTACATGACAGGTGTATAGCCTATTTTAGGTCCAATGCTCAAAGCCTTTTCAGCTTTGTAACAGTGTCATATCCAAGCCATGATGATTCACTGAGGCATAACTTTAACAGAGGGCACAAAAAATAACTAAGTTTACATGTCTGTGAATATATGCACTTCCTATCTTTCATATTTTTATTTTTAATTAAAGATTGACTTTCTCCTAGCTTAAACTTTGAAACTACATCAAATTCCACAGCTCAGCCCTTGTTCAAATTTCTGCCTGCTGACTTGCCTCTGCATTACAGGCTGGTGCTTATCTTTCTAATGATGGTACTAAGCCTTAATTGGTTAAGGCTGCTCTGATCACATCTGTGAAACACCAGTTTCTGGTTTTGGAGTTCTGAATATTCTTTACTACGTGACTCTCAAACTTCTCCCAGGAACAAAAGGTCACTCTTATTAGAAGGCTACAACCTCTGAAAAATTGCATATGATTATCACACAGAAGAGCTGCAAATAAGTATCACACAGATGGCAGTGAAGTAGCAGGAATGGTGTTATGAGTGGGCTGCAACAGATATAGAAGCTGTGATATCATCTAGACCATCTCGTACAACAGTTAGCAATGGATCAGCCAGCCTATACTCAAAGACTTCCAGCAATGCTACAGGCTTTTATGTGGTAAGTCTAATGATTACTGTCGGTTTTAAACCTCTAGTTTTTACAAAAGTGTTTTGTTGCTTTTATAAAGCTGAAATCTGTCTCTGTGATTTCTACCCATTGGTCCTAGTTCTATATTACACAGCCTGTGTCTCAAAGAAAGGTTTGTCTAGTTTTCAGTTTATGACTTTATGTGTTCCTGAAAGGAAACATGACACTGTTGAAATCTTTATAATCAGCTATATACTCTGAAAAGTAATATTGAATAGGAAGAACAGAATGAATTTGAATACTTTTGACCCTTCATGAACCCAAGATTCTCTCTGAAATAAAGACCCAACCTTTCAATATCTTTAAATTCTAGTATTGTGGTATGGCTGTAGGTCATGAGATACCACATTCTAAATGTCAAAAGTAAGGATTACCCCAAAAAGAATGGAGATGTGTAAACATGGTGGATATGAGCAGGCTTTAATATATTTATAAACAGGTGGCTCATCAGTGAAACAAAACAGCTGATTTCTGAAGTAGAAATGCTCACACTGAAAATTTAACAATGGATACTCACAAATCAGAGCTAGCTAGGGCTAGCACACCTATGATTGAAAGTAAAGAAATTCTAACATCTATTACTGTTTTGTTAAGTAAAAGACTAGTGAATTTTTTTTTCTGTGTAATCTGAAGGCTCTATCCATAAAATCAGTTTACTAAACAATTATCACGTAATTATGTGTTGGACAAGGCACTCTGTGAGGTGCTGGGGTTGTGTAAATACTTAAATGCTTTTATGATTTCATTGATTTGGGTATTTCTGAGCAAAAATTGTGAGCTGGTCACATGGCTGGCTACAGGAGATATTCCATGTACCTCACTGGTATCCTTACAATCTCCAAAGAAAGTAGGAAAGGCACTTTGGGTGGACTCCTGTTGCAAATTTATGAGAGTACATTGGTCAGGATTGCACAGAATGGGCAGCTATAGGTGAGTATCATTGGAGGAAGGCTGAGGGAATGAAGTCATCTGACTGGAGGTCTAGTGACTGTGGGATAAAACCAAAAATAATAGCTGGCACTTATAGTATTGTGGGAAACAAAGGAAGGAGTTTCGTTTCCACAAGGATAAAACTCCTCCTACCTTTGAGTGATAGCAGCTAATCAGAGTTGTGACCTAGTATGATCAGGTAAAAGGTCAGAAGTTTGTGTGCAGGTCTGATGAGCAGTTCAAGGGGAAGCCTATAAGAGAGAAGAACATGACGTGAGTTGTTCAGGAAACTTTTACCCAAAGATGGTGTGGCAGGAATTTCAACCCTGGAACAGTATAAAGGGCTTGCATTGGTCTGAAAAACTGTAGACTTCCTGTAGCCTTCATTGGGAGCTACTCATTCATTCAGGGGAGATGAGCATAAAAATTAATAAAAGCTTTCCTGATTTCACAACATGTATTTTTCTTTGTTTAAGGTAAGCATGGTTCTCACAGTTTGGGACTTGTTGAGCTCATTTCTCACAGTATGCTTCAAGGATTGCAAAGTTCTTTACATCGTTATCTTATCTGAGCCTCATAATACCCTATTTTTTACTTCATTTTCATACATTCTCCAGGAATAATGGGTGGAGAGAGGACATTCACATTTGTTCAGGCACTATACTCTCAATATTATTGCACAGTGGGAAAAAACTGCATGAATAGGTGGCTTAGGGTTGCTGTATAGTGTATCTGTGGTTATGCTTGTTTGGAATTGTTTTAGTCATAAGGAATCAATGTGTTTTGACAAGAAGTTGATCATTTGTTTGGGGATGAACTGTTTGTTTTTTTTCGAGAATAGTAAGGAGGTCAGTGTCACTGGATCAAAATGTGTGGAGGGATGCAAGGTATAAAAAGACTGGAAAACAAGTGATTTGCGCAATGTCTCCTAGCCAGAATATATCAGATTCTGACATTGATTCTGGGTCTTCCTGATATCAAGTCTGATTTCAGTTATCAACTTATCATGCCACAGTTGCTTCACTTGATTATATGATGCCTCTGCTCCTCTGCACACAATTAAGTTGTAAGTTCCTTGTGGGAGCAAACCATGTCTTACACATCTTTCCCATAATTTTTAAATTGTCTCTCCTGGATCTATTTTCCAGGTTAATTGTTTTTCCAATGAAATGTTTCACATTATCTTCTATTTTTTCATTCTTTTGTTTTTGTTTTTTGTTTTGTTTTTTTTTGTAATTTCTTGGTTTCTCATAAAGCTTCCATCTGCTCCATTCTAATTTTTAAAGAACTATTTTATTCAGTGAGTTTTTGAACCTCCTTTTCCATTTGGCTAATTCTGCTCTTTAAAGCATTCTTCTCATCATTGGCTTTTTGGTCCTCTTTTGCCAATTGCTTTAGCCTATTTTTAAAGGTGTTCTTTTCTTTAGAATTTTTTTTTGGTCTCCTTTAGCAAACTGTAGACTTGCTTTTCATGATTTTCTTGAATCTCTCTCATTTTTCTTCCCAATTTTTCCTCCACCTCTCTTACTTGATTTTCAAAATCCATCTTGAGCTCTTCCATGTCCTCAGACAATTGCATATGTATTTTGGAGGTTTTTGGTGCAGAAGCCTTGACTTTCTCTAATGGTATGTATTATTCTTCCTCATTTTAAAGGATGGAAGAAAATACCTGTTCACCAAGAAAATAGCCTTCTATAGTCTCATTTGTTTTCCGTTTTAGGGCATTTTCCCAGCCACTTACTTGACTTTTGAGTCCTTTGTCAAGAGGAGGGTATACTCTGGGGACCTGTAAGTTCTCAGTTCCTCCAAGATGGCACAATCAAGGGAGAGGAGTTTACTTCTCTTCTGGCCTACGCACTGGTCTGGGAGCAACCAAAAACTTTTCTGCCCAGAATCTGAGAGTAGAATTCCCTCTCCACATCCTCCTCCAGTTCCATCACTCCAGGGCTTCTCCTCACCCCTGGGTTGCCACTCAGGGCTGAGATACAGATCAGTGGCTCAATTCCCCCAGGGGCTTTAGACAGCAGGCTCCAAAAATGGACACTGCTGCTGCAGTGGCTGTTGCCAGCAGTCCAGACAGTGTTCACTTCTCCTGGGTGACAGAGCTTTCTCAATCACCTTTGAAACTGTCTTTGGCATTTGTGGGTTGAGCAATCTTGGAGCTGGGACTTGCTGCTGGTGGCTCCCTGAAGCCTGTTACAGGTCCTGGCCCTGCCCATGCTAGGCTACACTCCACTCCATGCCCTGTGTGATAGACTTTTCCTGTCATCCTTCCAGGCTGCCTTGGACTGGAAATCTCTTTCACTCTGTTGTTTTGTGACTTCTGTGGCTCTAGAATTTGTTTAGAGTCACTTTTTACAGGTATTTTATAGGCTACATGAGAGAGTTTTTACAGGTCAGTCTTTCTACTCCTCCCATCCTGACTCCAACCCTGCCCCATCTTTCCTTAAGCACATAGAAGGTTAAGAAAGTTTTCCTGAATAAATAATCCAAATTCCTTGTTTTATAAATAGAGAGGCTGAAATTCTGAAAAAAAAAAAGGTGTAGATATCCTGAAGGTCATGAATGAAAGTTAGGTCCAGTGCTTTTCCCCTTCCTATACTTTGTTAGTATATTCATCAGGGCAAGAGAGCTCAGGTTTAGAGCCAGTTGTAGAAGAGGGGAAGATATTACTCTTTCTCAGCTTCACACTTGAGGAGAACAACCACATATTGAAAAAGAATACAATCCATAACAAAGAACAGGTCATGGTAAGAGCCTCTGGGAAATAAAGCTTAGGAGCAATACTCTGTCCACAATAGGTCCTTTATAGATGTTTATTGAATGAATGAGAAAACAATGGTAAAAATATAAGAATTTCAAAATAGAATACCTGTCTTGCTCCTATGCTATTCCCAATCAAACCCACACTTCTATAGATGTCTCCAGAAAATTTGTAATATGGTCACATAATAATGTGAGATCTAGAAGTCACCTTGAAAATCACATAGTCCAAGAGTTCCCAACTGCCTGACAATAACAAAATTTTAATGGTCTCTAAAACTCCGAGTAGTAAAGGTACTGTATAAAATTCTCATTATTTTATAAAACACACGTATGTATACATGTGTATCTCTGATACATGTACATATGTATATGTATTGTGTATATTAATATGTATGTATGTGTGTTTACACACCTGCCTCCTCTACCCTACATCAACCTTTGTCCACCTCTAGATTTCTCCTTTCTCGCTCCTGCTCTCTTGCCTTGGAAGACTTGCAGTGTTTAGGTTATCGAGAGTAGAGTGATCCAAAGTAAAGAATATAGATATTTTCCCAATCTAAAACAAAGCTTGATTTGGAAAATACTAGTATATTTCTATGTCCCCAATTTACAGAGGATGAGTATATTTTTTGTTAAATTTTAAACATTATTGCATCATTAATGCTTTCTAATAAGCATTTATTTAAAAATTGTTTAACCAAAACTGTGATTTCACTAATGTAAAGAGTTCCATGTGAGGAAATACCCCTCTCAGTGAAGATTAACATTTTCTCTATCACTTATTGACCAATACAAAAAGTTAAGCAATTTGCATGGGTTTGCAAAGCCATAAATGTCAAAGATAGGACTTAACCTCTTTTTGACTCCAAAGTCATGTCTTGATCCTGTGAGATGTTCCCCTGCATCTCATATTAACAAGTCATCTGGTGATAATAAAGAATCAATTGCTTATAACAATTGAATTTAATTCAACATGCATTGTGCAGGACTGAGTGGATGAAACAATTAAACACTATATAATTCTTTTGGAAGATATGCTAGTTACAAAAGGAAGGATGACTTGAGATAGAATATGGTAAGAACATAAGAGAGATTGAGACAAATTCAATCTGAAATTAGAAAAGGAAAAGTTTCTTTGTCTGTTTGTTTGCTTTTTTGTTTTTCAGTTGGGGGAATCAGGGAAGGTTTTATTGAGAAGATCACACCTCACCTTGATCTTGGAAATTAGGACTCCATTAAGGACATAATATATGTGGAGGAGAGGATTTTAAAGTCAAGAACTGAATCTTATCTGGTTATTAAATATTGTATCGGGATTTATCAGAAGAGTGATAACTTGAGAAGGTAAGCACCTTCTAAAATTGCCAGGACATGGAGAGCTCCAAAATAAGGCAATGAAGTTGTCCAGTCCTGAAACTCAAGGGGAGATAGCATTACAGTTCAGATAGGAAAACGTTCTTTCTTTGGGGGAATTTGGGGAAGCAGGACAAGCTTCTTCTGAACATAGCTAGCAAGTTGAGAGTAAGGTATCCCAATATAACTGAACTTTATGTATGTATATATATGTGTATATATATATATATATATATATATATATATATATATATATATATATATATATATATATATATATATATATATACATATATATATATATATATATACACTTTATGTATCCCAATATACTGAACTCTATGTATGTATGTATATATAACTTTATGTATATATCCTTGTCTAGTCAACTGGTCACCTCTGTCTTAATGAAAACTTGAGAAACAGATTCTGAATAGCTCCTAGTATGAGCCCTGATCAAGTATATACAGTACAACAGAACAAGAGTTCATAGAGTAATCAAGTCCCAGGCAGAAAACACAACTTTCCAGGCAGGAGGGATCTAGAAAGAGTATATCAAATAAGCTATAGATGATGTCAAGGAATTACTCATCTAATATATCTTTGTAAGCTATGAGACTACTGGGTTTTTTACTATTTAAAAACATTTAAATATTTCAGTGAAATTATTCGACTAAATTGCTAATTTCCATTTTCTTGAAAACTTCTTTCTATGGAATCATTCTATTCAAATGAATTTTTTCAGGGGTTGTTTAACAAATCAGTTATTCCACACATGACATTGAATGTTTGCAGTAATTTTCCTGCAGACTTATAAAACTAAATTCTCAAAATGTCATCAGCATTCCACAACCTACATCTCTTGAGCTTCCTCTGAGACCAGCTAAGGGCACATAAGTGAAATAAACAGCTCAGAAGACTTGATCCACTCTCCAAACATGATTAAGACTCCAATTTCAAATGGATTCAGTCCTTGATATGAGGATAATTAAACTGTATGCACCATTTAAAATCATCTGCAAATGGAAGTTAGTATTGAGTGTGTGGACTGAAACTGGATCATTGGAATAGCCTGGTATTCACAGGTACCCAATGTCTAAAGACAGAACCATGATATTTCTGTAAATATTTGCATTAAATTAAAAGTTAAACACAGATACCCACTACTGTCCTTACCCCTATACTCTAAATACAAGCAGAAAACAAACAAGGTACCCTTCATGATAATATATACTTTATTATTAAATCTATATTTTCATTTCCACTGCTTTTCTAATTTTAGTTTGGTTTTCTTATTATTTATTTACACAGATTGGAACTGACTAGAACTATCCCAGACTGATTATAAAATTTAATTGTGGTTATGACGACTCTGATGAATAGATGTATTGAATTCAACAATCCTCTTCACTCCCCAGCCCCTCTGCTGTTAATTTTTACTTTGAAATTCAATATTCATTCCATAAAGGAAATGTGTTCATAGGGATTAGGGCAAGGAAATTTTAAAATAGTGTTGACAGTATATAGTAGAATAACCTCAGAGCTTTCCTATTAATATTCATCATTATATGCGACATTTGTCTTGTTCTTTTCTAGAGTGAACCATAAAAGAAGATCAATTTCAAAATACATTATTTTTCAGAATTCTAAACTAGAACATGTTTCTTTAATTTTTACAATGGTAACTTAATGGATGTGATATCTTAATCCCAATAACATTTTGACTTTGGTCTTCTATCCATAAACATTGTTTATTGCATATGCTCTAATATATACATCATCAGAATATATGGGACATTTATTTCTCAAAACAGTCTAGCCTCATCGCCATTACTGTTTCTCTGGTTTTAAAGAAAGAGGTTATCCTAACTCCATGGAAAGGATAGTCACTGTTCCTGTGCCTTTAATATCATTTAAACATGTCTCTTCTTAAATCTTACTCCATCGAGAAATCAGGAGGCCCAGTTGCTACTCCTGACTCTGCTTTTCATTGCCCCTTTCTCATAAAGATTTAGTTTCTCTCTCTCTAATAATGTGATCCTACCTACTTTACAAATTCATGTTTCACCAACCATAAAGAAACTTTTCTTTATCCACATACCCCATCCTTGTACTAATTCAGTGATGCCAAACTTCTTGAAAAACTTTTTTTTTTTTTTAAAACATTGTGGTAAACACTAAAAAGTTAGGTTTCCTCAAAATGTTGCAGTTTCAAGGTGATATAAGGTCGCAAACACCACAGACCAGTCAGCTCTCAGGGGAAGAAGCTAGCCTAACCACAAAGTTCTTGATAAAGAATGCCAGACTTGAAACTAAGTCAATAGGTGGGGGGGAAGCTTTTCTTCATTGTGATTACTTAATGAATTCATTGCGTATTATCTGTGGAGATAGCTGCCATTTTTGAGCACGGGATGCATGAGGAGGAAGGGGAAAAAAAGAGAACACATCAAAGGGCAACATGGGACGAGCGGTTCAGGGAGACTGTCACCAGAAGATGTTGGGACCATTCCAGGCTCCAGGAGGAGGCACTACAACAAATTAATACTAAAAAGCTTGCTCTCGCTTCTGTATCAGCGCACTTCTCTCATAGTAGAGAATGTGCCCTCTTCTTGTAAGAACCATAGTTAAGATTCTTCTTTCACTCCTGGACTTTTGTTATTGGGTCAAGTGTGAGCCCTGCTCTAGAAGCCCCTCTGGGAGGGGCCCTATTTGTAACACATGTGATGCTTTCCTTTCTTCTGCAATTTGATTTTTGCTCCCATCCCTTGATTGTAACTGATATCTCCAACATCACTGATGTCCTTATCATAAAACCCAATGGATATTTTCAGTGTTCACCTCTTTTACTTCTCTGTATTCATTCATTTGACAAGAATTTATTAAGTGTCTGCTATGTTACAGGCACTGGGAACAACCCTGAGGATATAAACATAAATCTCTGCCCTTGGAGAGCTTACCTTCTATTGGAGCAACTAACATCGCTGACTATATCCTCATTCTGGATTCTTGTCCTTTCTATTTTTTGCTATTCTTTGTTGCCTTCACTTTTTTATCCTCTTTCCAGCTCCTCCTATTAAGTTTCATCTTACCCAGGATTTTGTTTTTTGCCCTCTTCCTCTCAGTCTCATTCCCTTCAAAGACTCTGACTGCTACTCATATATGTAAGACTCTGAAGCATCTTCAGGTCTGATCTCTCTTTATCTATTCCCTTTATTTAGTCATATATTAGTTTCCCTTTATTAATTCTTATACTAGAGTGAGAATTCATTTTGTATATAGGTTAGACTTGATGACTCTGTGGTCCATTCTGTCTCACCAAGTTAATGATTCTGTGTCACACCTCTCATTGCACAAGGGTGAAGAGGTCACCAATTTTCTGATCACCTTCTAATTACCACCTCAGTAATTTTCTATCTCCTCTTCATTTTTTCATGATAAAATATGACTCGCAGAGGTTGCTTGGTGCTTCAGAATTAAAGCATCTCAGTTTTTTACAAATAGTTCTGTATCAGCACTGTTACTACTTAAATATATTCTATTTCAACCATGATGTTAGATAGTTTGCTAGTTCAGCTTAACTTTTAACCAATATGTATATTTAGAGAGAAAATTGTCTTTTCTTAATTGTAACATCATTAACCTTACATCTCTCTCTAACTCAGTATTTAAATTTAAATGCCATACCAATGCCCACAAGACAGTCTAAACACAGCATATAATCACAAGAGAAAAGCTATTTTGTCTCTATTAATACATAGCAAGAACATAGTAATTAGTCTAATTAAGTTAAATTTGAATTGGCCTGACCCCATATATTACTGGAAGAAAGGTATAGCTGATAGTTTCTGCAAATCAGAATTCAAAACATTCAAAGGTGTATTTGGGGGAGGGTATTGGCATGGGTAAACAGGGAGGGCAAAGGAAGATGGAAGAGGATAGAGCATAATCCTCCTTCTAGCCAGTATTAGTTCTAACAAATCCAACATGTGATTAGCTAACACAGTTTGCTGAGAATAACTCCATCCCTAATGTCATAACAATCATTCTCCTGACAAAGAAATTGGAGACAACTAAATTAAAATCATACTTTGCTTTCTAAAGTCATGACTAGAAATTCTGTTGAGAAAAATCTCAGGGAGGTACACATTGCCTTTGTGGTAGAGATGTAGGGTTTCCAAAATGATGTAAGGTCCTCCTTGGGAGGTGATTTCCAGGAAATAGAGAAGAGATTCAATGCATGAGCAGAAAATCATGGGAACCCCTTTGGGACCCATGTTGGGTTCCCTTTCTGCAGGGGTGAAGTGAGCAATTTAGTAGCTTCCCAGTTTTGACTAGATTATTCTTGTTAGTCAGGTACTGAACTCAGTTGACTCTACCTGCTAAAAGAGTATACTATCTGCTATGAGTTCATTTATGTTTTGGTATCCTGGGACAAATGTTTGAAAGACCCAAACTAGTTATATTTATGTTTTTGTTTTGTTGGAATTTGGTTAGACTCTTAATTCAAGTAGTGTCTTGAGATGACATTCATCTGGTATTTGAGGAACTTGACTGTGATGAAAGTGGCACTTTTATCTTAACAAGACAGCTAAGGATAGTATTTTCAATTGTTTAAAAATTACTTTTAATTATGATAAATATTATCCATAGAGGAAAAGATAGACTTGAACACAGTCTATTTGGTTGGTGAATATTGACAGTGATAAACAACCATTAGAAAATAATCTATATTTACCTGGACCGTTTTATGGCTAAAACATGATCTGTTCTACCCTGAACTATATATTTTCAAATGTATAAATGTGAAAGCTCCTTAGCTTATACTATTTCAGATCTTTTATTCGGGGAATTTGAATGTCTCATTGGCTTTAATGTCTCATTGTCTTTAGTGATATATGTGTGTGTGTATGTTTGTCCTTCGTTGCTGAAGAAGACCATGCCATCAGAGAAATGATGACATGACTTGAACTTGACTTTGTTTTGAGTGAGGGAGGGCTGTACAGGTCACCAGTCTCACTTTTCCTCCAGAGCCATCCGAATCCAGTGACCAGATATTCATCAGGATGACTAGAGATGACCCAGGATGAGGCAGTTGGGGTTAAGTGACTTGCCCAAAGTCACACAGCTAGGGAGTGTCAAGTGTCTGAGGTGAGATTTTTTGAACTCAGGTCCTTCTGACTCCTGAACTGGTGCTCTATTCACTGTACTACCTAGCTGCCTCCTTTAGTTATATGAAACTTGGACGCTTACTTGGTCCTAATACTAATATGTAAAAATCATTTAGATTTTTACATTTATAAATGGTTTCCTCCTTCATTCATTCATTCAGCAAGTACTTTATTAAGCACTTAAAATATATAGGGTACTATATATTCAGTCATTGAAGTTAATGTCATTTAAGTCATGTCTTCATGAGGTGATTAGGGTTTTCTTGGCAAGGATACTACAGTGGTTTGCCACTCCCTTCTCCAGCTCACTTTACAGATAAGAAAAATGAGGCAACCAAGTTCAAGTGACTTGCCCAGGATCAGACAACTAAGAGTCTGAGGCTAAATTTGAACTCATGAAGATGAGTCTTCCTAATTTCAAACCCAGACACTTTAAACACTGTGCCACCAAGCTGGATCAAAGGGGAAAAAAGGCAGGTCAAGGTTCCTGCTCTCAAGAGCTTACATTCTTCTGGAGAAATAGGGACAACATTTATGTAGACAAGTTGATAGAAAATATCTACAAAATAAACACAAAGTAATTAGGGAAGGGCACTAATAACCGAACTCATAAGGGAGGTCTTTGTAGAAGAATTCACATTTGAACTTGTAGTTCTGAGGATCTCAGAGGCAGAGGAGAGGAGGAAGTACATTCCTGACTTGGAGAAGGTCTTTCAAGATGAACTTCTTGAAGTGAGTTATTTTAAATACGTAATGACATATTGGGAGCTATAAAATTTCTATGATAAATGATCTGTGATTCATTGTGAGTATCATTATTTTCCCTGGTCACAAAATAAGAATGACTACTAGACAATATGATGCTATTCAATAGAATGCTATTGGGACCAAGGAGGGAAAAGAGGTCTTTCCTGCCATGTGTAACACCACTGTGATAAACACATGAAAGAAGCAATTGTTTTAAATGAATGTACAGAAACATCAAATGTCTATACTTTATCCAAAAACAACTTGGAAAAATATACATTTTCCTTTAAGGATATTTAATCATTTTACTGTTTCAATGCCCATCAATCCCAAATACAGACACATTTTTTTTGTTTTGAAAACCCAGAGACAAGAACTAACAGTAATACCAAGGATCAAAATACTATCTATATAAGGGAATGCAGACAATTTTTTCAGAAATAATAAGTTGAGATCTTCAAATGGATAATCCCAAAGAATCTGCACCAATATCTACTTTCTAACAAACAAACAAAAAATATCTTATTCTATGGAGATTTATAAATTACCTTACATGGAGAAAAACCCTGTCAAATGCTAGGGAAGTTTTCAAAATTAATAAGACCTTTAAAGAGATTTGAAATCTTTATCAATTCGAGCCATTTTCCTTCCACTAAACCTCATGAAGAGTCTATTGGAGCAGCTTTGTGTAATGGAAAGGGCTCAGAGTTTGGAGTCAAAGAACCTGAACTTAAACAATCTTGGTCTGACTACATGTAGTACAGTCTATGTGGCCTCACTTTTTTCTCTTTGGACCTAATTCTCATCTGCAAAACAAGAAGATTGCACAAGAGCTCTAAAAACACCTTCTAGATCCCAGTCCTACAATACTAAGTATAATTGAACCTATAATTACTTCAATAGACTTCAGAAACTAATCTAATAAAATATACAGCTCCTACTATATAGATCAAGCATATTTTTAAAAATTTTAACAAATTCCAATGCCTTATCAGGATGCCTAGCAACAGCATATGTTCAGAGATGATTAAAGGTATCTGTAGGGACTGTAGGAATATAAAAATTTAGAGGTTGAAGCAAGTTTGCCTCTTACGCAAATGATTTTTAAAAGTTCTTTTTATTTCAAAAGTTCACAATTTTGACTTATGAAACTTATCTTCATAAATAAGGGAATTAATCCAGACCAGGCTTAGCGGAACATGCCCATAATATCAATGACTTGGGAGGCTAAGGTTGGTAGATCTCTTGAGGCTAGGAGTTCTGAGATATAGTGAGTTAAAACTAATTAGATGTTCTCCCTAAGTTTGGCATTAAAAAGGTGAGCCTCTGAGATACAGGAGGGGGCCACCAGAATGTCTAAGGATAAATGACTTCACCTAGGTCAAAGTTTCCATAATAACAGTAAGTTTGGGACCAGGAGTAGCTCCAGAATTCCCTTACATGATGAGATGGGGAAGCCAGGCATTAAAAAACAGTAAAATAAAGAATGTTTTTTAAAAAATCCTTTTTTCTTCATATTTTAGTAAAGGAAAAAATAATTTGGAATTTTCTAAAAATCAGCCCTAACTACTATCACTCCTCAAAAAGGTTCCATATGCGTGAAATTTCAATTTATAGGTTAATGATCTTAGGAAAACATGGATAGACTTGGAGAAAATTTCCATACAAGATGAGGTGGGGAAGCCCAGGCTTTAAAATAAAAAGCAAAATAAAGAAACTAATATCCCTCAGGTTCTTTCTCCTCCAGATTTCAATAAAGGAACAAATACAAATGGGAATTTTCAAAAATGAGACCTAAACACTATCATTACTCAAAGAGGTTCCATAAGCAAGCATGAAATTGCAGTTTATAGATGAATGATCTTAGAAAAAGATGGATGGACTTGCACAAAGTAATGAAGAGTGAAATGAGCAGAATCAAGAGAAGACTGCGTATATAGTATGCAGTTGTATAGAATAATAACAATATTGTTTTAAGAACAACTTTGAGCAACTAAGTCATTTTGACCATTTTAAATATCTAAATTAACTACTAAGGACCTGTGAAGATGCTACTTGTATTCAGGGAAAGAAATGATAAATAGATGTATAGAATGATTTTACATGCACACACACATACACACACACACCCCTACACTCACACATTTATGTGTAATGGTAGTCATCTCTAGGGCAGGGTGGGGGGAAGGAGAAAAAAAGAAATTTATATGATAGCGCTATCATATTTTTAAAAGGAATAGCAAGTTGTACATAATAGATTTGCAATTTCATTTGCAATCATGTTTTTTTATTATATTATGTTATGGAAATGCTCAGTTCATTAATTAAAAATAAAATATATTTTTATAAGAACAAATGAGAAAGCAGCTTTAAATTGATAACTAAGTCCCCTTACTAGGAACATCTAGTGAATTAAAATTTATATGAAAAGTCTTAGAAGGACTATTTAAAAATTCACTTCCTTTTAAATAAATGTTCTTACCTTTATAATTTTTGGATCAGATTTTATATATGTATGTAAGATATATGATATATGCTATATGACAGATTAGATTAGATTAGATTAGATGACATATATTATAAATATGATAATATGTGGGGTTTGGAATTTTCCTGAGCAGAGATATTCACGGTCCTGCTCTCCCCAAGCAGGGGGGCAAGTTTTATAGAGAAGGAAGAGCCCTAGAGATCTATATTGATTTTAGATAATAGTTTAATCAATAAGGTTACTTACACTGGGGGCCAGTCTGGGGAGGGCAGCTGCCAGGTAAAAAAGTCTCCCCATAAAGGTCTTAGGAAAGCCTAGTGGTGATTATAGATATTAAACAATGGGAGGGGGAGCTATAAAGCACATTGCTATTGACTGGTGGATATTTTGGGTTTCTACTTAGTAATGAGCTCATTTCCAGTGTTGGGTGTTAAGCCAATGCTGGTGGGTAAATTCCCAAAAACAGGTTCGGGTACAGACCACAAACTGGTCACTGTGCTTGTATTATGGCTATTACTGGACACATTACCTAAGTTATGACTCAGTGTCTGAATTATGAGTTTAACAGGTCACCATATCTGGGCTTCCACCTTTTGCAGAGTTTAAGTTATGGCTTTCACTTCTTACTGTATTTTATAGCTTTTCCTCAATAGGGGGTCCATAATATATATTGATAATATATGTTATATATTATAAGGACAGATTACCTCATACCAAAGTCACAAAGGTAAGAACATTTATTCAAAGAGAAATAAGTTTTAAAAAAATCATGTATAATATATGCCATATATGTTAGATATAGATATATATGATATATTATATAAGGGGCCTAGTTACTCCACAATGATTTTCCCACTCCTTTGGTTTATAAACATATATATAAATTTATATATAAATATATTCTTGTATAAACAAGAAACTTGTGGGTTCAGATTCCTTGAGTGTCTAACCAATGGTTCATATTCAGTCTGGCCAATACCACAGATTTTTAGAATCATGCCTAACCTGACCGGTGGTCTAATAAACCTTGTCTTTGGCTGAAAGAAGGTATGTGTTGAATTTATTCAAGGCAGGACTTATGTGTCACTATTTTGGGGTTTCAGAATCCCTAAACTTCAGTGTAAGGTTCCCTTAGACGGGAAATTGACTCTTCTCCACTCTTCTCCAGTCAAGACTGAATGAGACTTCAGAATGTACCTGTAAGCCCTTGAAGGACCTCGAAGTACTGTTTAGAAATGCCCTAGCCCCCTTCAGCAAACAGGTGGATAAAACGAGCTGAAATTTGTACTTGCCCTTTTCCTCTTATATTTTGGCCTTGCCTTCTCTAATTTCCTGTGGAGAAATTGCCTTTTCTCTGGCTCTTGAAATCATTTCACTCTGAGCTAACAATGATAGTGTCAATCCTTTCCCTCCTCCTCTATCAATACCTCAAGTACGCTTTGCCTCCAAAAGTGGGAGGATAACGCCCTAGTTACACTGGGAAACTCATTAAGCTGGGGGTGGATGGGGAGTCCAAGATTGTTGGGTATGCCCCTCAAGCTCACAGAACAACTCTCCTCTCCCACTACGTGCCATCTTTGCAAAAACTCCCCTCTCCTACATGACTTCCTACAAGTTAATACCCCTGTAGAGGAAGGCTTTGTAAGAGTTTCTCTTAAAGACACCCTTCTCTACTGGAAGCTTAATGTGCAGCCATTCTGATCCCTGGGTAACCTATACTTGGAGCCTCTTATGAACCTGCTCCATTTGAACTCCCAAAGGCTGTACCTTCTTTTGTGGTATGGGTGAACTACGTGAAAAAATTCTTGGAAAGAGGTGAAACAAAGTGCTACCATATGGCAAGACCCCAGAACTATTGTACTGGCCACCCAGTGGTTAATACCTTACAAAGACTTTGAGGTGTACACCCTCAGATTTTTAGCACCCCCTTCTCCATTTTCAATGCCACATAGTACAGAGTCTAAAAGACAAAGCATGAATTCTGGGGAAATGTCCTCTGGTTCCTTAAAAATGAAGCAGAATATCTCATGCTGTGGTAAGGTCACCTACAACATGAACCTATTCCCTCTAACCTTACCATTCACGGGTTGGCAAATAAGATGGCTTGTGGTCTCTGGAGAATCCAGCAATCTTCGGATTCCCTAGGAAAGGTGGTTTTAGATAACAGAATAGCCTTAGACTATCTGCTTGGCTCTAGTTTGGGTGTATATGTACATACATCAACAATTCTGGGCAGCAACTAATCCGTACTGAACTTCTTTGGAAAAGGTTGTTTGGATGCAAGAAATCCATAATAACCTCAGTACTCCCAAATCATCTTCACGGAAATCCTGGCTTCTTTTTATTCTCACCCTTGTTCTTACTCCTGTACTGATTATATTCCTCTTGTGCCTGTTTTTTCCTTGTTTGCTTACTATCCTTGCCAGGTTGGTCCCCTTGGGAGTTCGAGACTTCACCTTTCAGATTACTGCTAAGGTTATATGCCAACCTCTGATCAAGTCCAAGGTTTCTAGCCCACTGGACATGACATCAACCAGGTTCCAAAATCTGACCCTTTGAAGGGGACCCAGAGAGGCAGGTACAACTCCATATCTCTTGCCAACAGGAAGCAGTTTCAGAAGCTGAGACTTTTGGCCCTTATCCCAAAAGAATTTGGGTACCTTTTGTTTTCAGGCCCTAATCAATCCCACTTTCCAGGGGCAGAGGAAGAGGGTGAACTCTCCCCTGACCATAAATTTTCTCACTTGGTCGAGTCTCTGGTGTTCACCTGAGGGGATCCTGTCAAGTGACTTTTCATTGTGACTTACACCCAATCTCCCAATTACCTGTTACCCCTAGCCCAGCCCTTTATTTTCTGTTATACCCTGGCTATTTTCCACCCTTAATTCTACCTAGACCACATTTTCCCTAAGCCACAGGGTCCTGGCATTTGCCTTCGGCACTTGGTCCTTCTCTCTTAATCTCTCGGTCATCTCAGACTACTTGGCAACTCCTAAATCCTTCCCACAGTCTTTCTGTATATAAAATCCATCTTGCCTCCATTAAGGTGCCAGTATAGCCAATGGTTCAGGTTCAGTCTGATCAATAATCTGGATTTGTCTTTGGAAGAAAAAAGAAACTTATGATAATGTATTTAAGGTATATAGTATTTTGAGATTACTCCCCTACTTTCAAGCAAATATAATAATACAGAAAAATTTTAAAAGAGGAAAATAAGTAGAGACCCTGAATTATCAATTATTAATCCCAAATATATATATGGAAATACCTGGAAGTATTTACAATCCCTGATGAGATCAATACCCTCTACCAAGTCTTATCTTTTGTTGGTCAAAAGTGGGGTAGGGTAGCATGGATTTATCTTCGTGTGTGTGTGTGTGTGTGAAGTGAAAAAACACTGGACCTGAAAAGACCTTCATAATGTTTGTCAAGTTGAACCTATTTGTGTCTCCCCTTCTCACTTGTAAAATGAGGTTGTTGGATATCAGAGGTGGGGAATCTATAGCCTTGTAGGTCCTTGGGTGTATTCTTTTGAACAAGTCCAAGTTTTATACAACAAATCCTTTTGTTAAGGGGATTTGTTCTTTGAAGTTTGGATTCAATCAAAGCAGCACTTGAGGACCTATGAGGTCAAAGTGACCTCTAGACTGCAGGTTCCCCACCCCTGAATTAGATGATCTCTAATGTCCTTTCCAGTTCTAATTTTTGACCCTTTTTCTCTCTCCCTGCCTTCTTCATAAGACTCCCAGTGCCCAGCCCAATCAAGTCAACCTTTTTCTTAATCAAAATGAGGATGAGTTTCATGCCTTATCCAGTCCTTCTGTCTTTTTCATAAGCACTACAGGAAAAAAATTCCAGAATCCCCTTGTATCCATCTCCATTTACTAGCACTCTTCTACCTTTCTCCTCTCCTATCATGTTTATCTTGGCTTAGGGATGGATGTGGGAGCACTACACACACACACACACTCATATATGTATGCATATATTCCCCACTTGGCCAGTTAAACAAGAAAGGATCCTCGGAGTCTTGTGTTTATGTTCAGCATGCAGATTTCTACAACGTATCTTCTAGCCTCAAAGCCATAATTTTGTCCATCTTATCTCCCCCTCCCAGATGGCGACAGACATAGATCATCACTCACCTACTAAAAGTATGAGAAACATTATGATGTTGCCACTGTTAACGTTTTTTAACTATTTGGCTGAAAATAAATGAACGTCAATTTTGTTTTCAGGGATAAGCCCAATAGAAGCTAGTTTTATCTTAAGGTATTTCAAAAACAGTCAGGAGATCCCAAGGGATTTTTGAAACAAATTGACACAAAGAAGTAGCAGGTTGTTAGACGCAGAATTGATGAGAAGCAGTAGCATTTGGACAAGCAGTAAGTACTTAAAGGTTGCATGCTTGCATTTGCAGACTTCACATCTTTCCTTTAAGGAATAGCAGGAAGTAGATGATTCATGTATGTCATGGCACTTTGGGGATCCCAGGAAAGTGGAAACAAAAAATAAAATTGTGACCCAATGCAACCAAAATTCAGAGGGATGTAGTAGGTTGGGAAAGAATTTTTACAGCTAATCTTGGGGATAAAGGCCTCATTTCTAAAATGTATAGAGAACTGAGTCAAATGTACAACAATATAAGTCATTCCCCAATTGATAAATGGTCAAAGGATATGAACAGGCAATTTTCAGAGGAAGAAACTAAAGATATCTGTAATCATATGAAAAAGTACTCTAAATCACTTTTGATTAGAGAGATGCAAATTGAAACCACTCTGAGATACATCACACCTATCAGATTGGCAAACATGACAGGACAGGAAAACGATAAATGTTGGAGAGGATGTGGGAGAGTTGGAACACTAATTCATTGTTGGTGGAGCTGTGAGCTCATACAACCATTCTGGAGAGCGATTTGGAACTATACCCAAAGGTCTACAAAAACGTGCATACCCTTTGGCACAGCAATACCACTTCTAGGATTGTATCCCTAAGAGATCATAAAAATGGGAAAGGGTCCTATATGTACAAAAATATTTATAGCAGCACTCTTTGTGGTGGCCAAGAACTGGAAATCAAGGGGATGCCCATCAATTGGGGAATGGCTGAATAAATTATGGTATATGAATGCAATGGAATACTATTGCACTATAAGAAATTATGAATGAGAAGACTTCAGAGAGGCCTGGAAAGACTTACATGATCTGATGCTGAGTGAAAGGAGCACTTTGTGCACAGCAACAACCACAGTGTGAGAGAGTTTTTTCTGGTAGACTTAGATCATCATAGCAATACAAGGACTTAAAAAAAATATTCCCCAATGATCTTCTAAGGCAAAATGCCTTCCACATCCAGAGAAAGAACTATGGAATACAATAGGAGAATGTAGCAGATCAGTGTGTGTGTGTGTGTGTGTGTATTATGTTTTGATTTGTTATGTGACTTCTTCCATTCATTTTAGTTCTTCTACGCAGCATGACTACAGTGAAAATGTGTTCAATAGGAATGTATGTGTAGATCCTATATAGAATTGTATGCCGTCTCAGAGAGGGATGGGGGTAGTGGGGAGTAGATGGGGGGGAAAAAATCTAAGTTTTCTGGTAGTGATTATAGAATACTAAAAATAAATAAAATTAATATTAAAAAAAATTGTGGCTTAATGAAGGGTTGGAAGACACACTGTAGGAATTGGCATTTTGCATGCCCATACATCTCTTATATCCATGAATACTGTAGGATGGAGGTAGAGGGCTATATCTTCAGTTAACTAAAGTCTGAATATTCTGTTTTTGATGTGGGAACTATTTTAAAGCAATATGTGGTTTTATTTTCTCTGCTGCTTGCCGGAGTATTCTGCAGTGTCAGTTCAACTGTGCATACATCTTTCTTATACCACCTACTGGAAGCATTGTCTGTACCCACGGGATAAATGATGTCATTTGGTTATCTCTTGAGACTTTCAATGGGTAACTATAAAGAAAACAGATTGTGAAATCAATCTCCTTATACTTGATTGAAATGTGAGATAGAATAAAGATATCTGCAATTTTTTTCCATGAAAATTTTACTTTTAAATTTTAGCAGTTGAATTTGCTGTTTCATTCTTTGACTAAACTGCAATCAAGAATTTTGTTCCACTTCCCCCCTCACTATCTCATGACTACCTGAATTTTACCCAGTAGATTGTAAACTCCTTAAAGTCAGGAAGTATGCATTTTCATCCTGGTAGAGTACCTAACATAGTACCTGGCATATAGGGGGCAGCTTGGTGATGAAGGCTAGAGCCAGCCTTGTGTTAGGCAGACAAATTCAAAAGTGACCTCAAACACTAGCTATGTAGTCCCAGGAAAGTCATGTAACCCTCTGTCTGCCTCAGTTTGCTCAATTATAAAATGAAGATAATAAAAAAGACCTCTAAAAAGAGCTTGTTGTGAAGATAAAATGAGATAATATTTAGAAAGCTCTTAGTACAATGTCTGGCACATAGCAGGCACTTAACAAATGATCATTCCCTCCCCACCCCCCAGTTAAATGTTTATTGATTGATTCTGGTGGCCTGGTCATCTCCTCCTTACATTTAACAGGTTATTCCCTTTCTCTCCTCACTTTGGGACAGTTCATCAAAAAAAAATAGCAATTATTTCATCTAGGGTAAAAATATATGAGGAATGAAAGGTAGGCAAGCCAGTAAGTCTGAGAATGTTTGGTGGGAATGAGAGAACAACTGTGCAGAAGAGTGCAGCAACAGTGATGCTGGAAGAGGGATAGAGTTAAATAGGCCCCAGGACGTAGTCCACACTGTGTTATAAAGCAGGATTTCACCATGAAGCACAGGCCCAGGAAAGCCATCAAAAATTGTATTCATTGAATACCTCAAGAAACAAGTGAGCCTCCAGTAAGCATGTCCCCTTAGGGAGATGCTGGTAATCTGAGCAAAGCCCTAGTTACAACTCTGTCTACCTCAATATCTTTCTCAAGATCCCTTTCTTGACAGTCATTTACACTTACAAGCATTTATTAAACACTGAATATCTTCCAGTTATTATCATTCTGTTGTACCTTTTGTGACTTTTCGGGGATTTTCTTGGCAAAATTACTGGGGTGGTTTGCCATTTCCTTCTCAGGCTCATTTTATAGATGAGGAAACTGAGGCAAACAGGGTTAAATGATTTGCCTAGTGTCATGCAGTCAGTAAGTGTCTGATGCCAGATTTGAACTCACAAAGATGAGTCTTCCTATCTCCAAGCCTGAATATCTGCCAGGCATGGTGATAAATGCTGGTAAAACAAAGAAAAGCAATTGTACTGGCCTTTGACAAGATCACACACTAATATGGAAGACTGTACAAAAATTGTTTATACAAGATATATGCATTATAAATTAAAGGTAATCTCATTGGGAAGACATAGAGGAAAGTAAGCTTTGGTCCAAGTCCTGATGGAAGCCAAGAAGCAGAGCATTCCAGGCATGAGGGAAAGCCACTGGAACAAGCAAAAAGAGTTTGGGGGAAAGACAGTGTATAGTAACGTAAAGAATCCTAGTTTTAAAATCAGGGGACATTGGAGACATTGACCCTTTTAACATTTGTTGGGGTTTTTTTCCAAAGATACTAGATTTTTTTTCTGAAAGTGAAGTAACTGGCTAATTTGACGTCACCCAACAAATGATAGGGGAAGCATATAGTGGGGCTCTGTGATCACTAGTGTTCAAAAGATACATCAAGATACACAGGTTTCCTGAGAAACCACTGGTAACTCAACCTGCCAGAGTGAAGATCAAAACATCTAGCATACACTGTATAAGTGTTTGGAATATCTGGGAGAGAAGGAGGAACTTGAGGACCAAACTTGTGATTTCATCACTTTGGGGAACTTCAGGTTGGAAATTTAGTTCACAGAAGCAGAGCAGGCAACATGTTTCTAACTTAGAGACTTAGTTAGCTCAAAGCTCTGAAAGTTTGTGTGACTTGCCTGTGGTCACATTACCAGTATGTGTCAGAGGTAGGATGTGAGCATGACTCTGAACCTCAATTTCCTCATCAAAAATTGGAGATAACATATCACCTACCTAACAAGGCTGGTACAAGCAATATATGAAATAATGTGTATAGAGCATTGTATAACATCTTAAAACAACATATAGATGGCAGCTATTATTATTTCTGACTCTGATTGGCCCCGTGCACACTACCTCTCACCATGAGGAATATTCTAATTTTGGGTTTTTTTTTCATGCTGCACCTATGGCATTTATATATAGAATTCTAGATGAGAAAACTATTTCTAACAGTGCATAATTGCAGCTGGCTTGAAATTTTTCATCTTAGAAAATTGCACAGAGACACGGAGAGGATAAGTGAACTTGCTCGGGGTTCCAGACAGTTTGAACCAGAGGCCGAGTTGAACCTGGGTCTTTCAGGCTCCTGGGTTATAATTTGCTATCCAATATGACTTTTTTTGGCCTTGATTTGTTAGTACTTTCTCAAACAGGATAGAGGCCACAGGAAAAAGAGATGTATACAGCTTGCGCTGCTAATCTAATGAGCTCACATAGACGAGTTTTACTTTCAGGAAGGAATGCCACAGAAACTGTCTTTAACTTAATCTATTTCAGATATAGTCAAGAAATCCTCTGGCAACTTTTCAAAAAACAAACAAAAACAGTACAAGGTTGTAACAGTCTGTTAGATCCACAATTGACCAGCAGTAGCCTGTTGACAAGCAATATTTAACAGTTAGATGTTTGCGTAGGCCTGTTTTACAGCCCCTTTGGATGAGATTTCTCTTTAGATAGAAACTCATCATTCTATCCATTAGCTTTTTTTTCTTCTTCTTTTGCTCATTACATTGAGTATCCCAAACTCTAGGTCATATTATCATTTCCGTTCTGGAGGCTTCAGACTCTTGAATAATCCAAGAGGTCACACTAACTGGAAATTTCAATTATTATGCCACAAAGAGCACCAGATAAGATGCAGCAGAAAAGGAGTCCATCAGCCACCTTTCCAGATAGATAGGCAGTGAAAGCAGATACAGGGTTCATTAAAAATGAAATTAAAATTGCTCCACTTTGAGTCCTGTTGCACAGTAAGGGAAGAAATAACTCAATTGTTATTGCAAATGGGGAGCCCTAAGAAATTCTGAGAAAAGGGAAGAGTATGGGAATAGATTGAGGAAACATCTTCATCTGCTGTTATAATCCCATGAGGGGAAATGATTTCCAGTGGATAAGTGCTATCTTTTCTATTGTTTTAAGGCCAATATTGTTCATGTTTATTTGAAAACATAACACTTTATTAGAATTTCTAGACTTCAGCTGGACAAACTCATTAAGCATCATGCGATGACCTGGCCTCTAGATCTTTATTACGAGTTGTCTATCCTAGCACAGAGCCACTGCTTAATATATGACAATGCATGTCTTTCCATTGTTTTTGTCTTTGAAGGTTTTGCTCCCACGTAAAGTGTTATATTTAGGTTAAAATATTACCTTAAAAGAAAAGGTGGAAGGGATGTCTATAGACAGAGTTGATCTTAGAAAAAAATATAGTAAGCTTTAGCAGACTAAAAGCTTGAAATGAGCCAAACGTTTGATATGGCTAAGAGAAAGCTAGCTGTCTCTTAGACTGTGGTTAAGAGAAACAGAGTTCAGCAATAGAGAAATGATTTGTGCTGTTGTAATCTGTTCTAATGAGATGACATGAATTATTAGTCTCAGTTCAGGGAACCAAATTTTAAAAAAATATTTATTTTCATGTTTTAACTTTCACTTCCGTAGTTTTAAATTTTCTCTGCCTCTCTTGCCAATATGGTGTGCAATCTGATATAGACTCTACATATACACTCTTATTAAGCATATTTTCATGTTAATCATGTTGTATAAAAGAATTAGAAAGGGTGGGAGGAACAAGAAAGAAAAAAACAAAACAAGAAAGAGAGCAAATAGTATGCTTCAATTTGTATTCATAGTTTTTTCTCTGGATGTGGATGGCATTTTCCTCCATGATTCTTTTGGAATTGTCTTAGGTTCTTGCATTGCTGAGAAGAGCTTTCTATCAAAGTCAGTCATCACACAATGTGGCTTTTACTGTGTACAATGTTCTCTGGATTCTGCTCACTTCACTCAGCATCAGTTCATATAAGTCTTTCCAGGTTTTTTTTTCTGAAGTCTGCTTGCTCATCATTTCTTAGAGCACTATAGTAGTCCATTATATTCATATACCACAACTGGTTTAGTCATTCACCAATTGATGGGCATCTCCTTGATTTTCACTTCTTGACCACCACAAAAAGAGCTATTATAAATATTTTTTGTATTTGTGGGTCCTTTTCCCACTTTTACGATCTCTTTGGGATACAGATCTAGAAGTGGTATTGCTGGGTCAAAGAGCATGCATATTTTTATAGCCCTTTGGGCATAGTTCCAAATTGCTTTTGAAAATGGTTAGATCAGTTCACAACTCCACAAACAATACATCAGTGTTCCAATTTTCCCACATCTCCAGCATTTATCGTTTTTCTGTTTTCTCATGTTAGCCAATCTGATAGGTATTATGTGGTACCTCAGAGCTGTTTTGATTTGCATTTCTCTATTCAGTGGGGTACCTCATTTTAGAAAGGACACTGAGGAATTTGAAAATCTCCAGAAGATACCTGGGATGATGAGTTCCCAAGTTCTTGGGATCCATGTCATATGAGGATAGATTAAAGGAACTGGCAATATTTAGCCTAAAGTAGAACACAATAGCTGTGTTCAAGTATTTGAAGGACAGTTACCTAGAAGAGACACCATATGTGTTCTGTATAACCCCACAGGGTAGAATGTGCATGTGTGTGCATGTGTGTATGCACTACGTGTATATATACATGTGTATGTATATATGTGTGTGGATATATGTTTGTGTGTATAAATGTATGTATATACATATATGTGTGTGTATACACACACATACACACACACTTTAAGGGTTGCAATGAGTTTTACAAATATTATTTTATCCTCACAATAATCTTGGGAAGAAAGTGCTATTGATATCCTCACTATACATATGAAGAAACTAAGGCAGACAGAGTTAACCTCTTGACCAGGATTGCATAGCGAATTTTATCTAAGGCTGAATTTGAACTCAAACCTTCCTTATTCCGAGTACATTGCTCTACGTACTATGACACCTAGGAGCATTAAGTAGAAGATTCAAATAATTCAATTTAGGATTAATGCAAAGAAATGCTTTCTAACAGAGTCTTTCAAAAGTGGAATAAGCTATCTCAAGAAGTAACTTACCCTCCCATCACTCCAATATCTTTGTAGCTTATAGATTGGATGAGTACTTGGATATTTTGTTGTAAGGATTCTTTCTTATGGCTTAGACTAGATGCCTACTGAGGTAACATACAACTTTGAAATTCTGACATATGCGTTCTAAAATTTCTTTTGGTTTGGGTAGGGCAGACCCTTAAAAAATCAGCTATGTATACAAAATCATTGTGGGAAGTCAGTGTGGATTGTCAGTATGGCATAATGACTGGAGTGCTGGACTCAGGGTCAGGAAGATCTATGTTCAAGTATCACCTCTAACACTTAACTACCTCTATGATCTTTGACAAAGCACAGAATTTATTTGAGCCTATGTTTATTCATCTATACAGTGAAGAGAGAGAACTAAGTACTCTTTAAGATATCTTCCAGGTCAAAATCTATGATCCTTTGAGGTTAAATAAAATTAGGAAATTAATTTTGACAATCTAATTATTCTATGCTCAGAGAGAGCCTTGGGTTCCATGTCATAAGAGGATAGACTGAAGGAACTAGAAGTATTTATCCTAGAGTGGAGAAGGCTTAAGGGTGGACACAGAAGCTGTCTCCAAGTATTTGAAGGAGTGTCATATAGAAGAGGGATCAGATGTGTTCTGCACAAGCCAATAAGACAGAACTATGATTAACACAGACATAGTGCTTGAATATGCTTATTGAGCAAAAGTCAAGAGAAAAGAGTGGATAGGTAAAAAGAAAATTTTCATTAGCCTCAATGGGCTAGAAGGACTAGAAAAGCAGTAAATGAAAAATATGGAGACCAGGTGTCAGAGAAAAAGGCATGAAGATTAAGAGAGAGAATGAAAAATTGGTTGCAGTGGGAACCAGTATAGACCTTTCACTCACTCTTGGAAGAACTTGGCTTTATAAATTGTTTTTTTTTCTGAATTGAAACTTTAAAAGTGTAGACACAAATAAATGAACCTCATTTCTTGGGACTAGAAAGTTTAAGGAAAGATCTAGCTTATATATAGAACTCTAGCTATGTGATTATAGCCAAGTAACCTCCTCCCCCCCTACCCCCACAGTAATTTGTAAAATGAGAGTTGGACAAGAGAATATCTGGAGTCTTTTCCATTTTTAAGATTTTTATTCTGGCAGGAAGGAAATTAAAATTCAAAATCTTTATGTAATATTCAAGATGCCCATCTACTTCTTCATGTTTATCTTTTACAATCATTTTCCTTTTGTCTGAGGTAATCTGTACTACTCCTAATACAAGCATGTGCTCTTGGGAGGAAACATGCTATGCGTGACTCAGTTACCTGACTCACCCATCTGTGTGCCTTTACTCAAAAACTAGGGACAGAGCTGCATATAATTGCCATGCATTTAAAGAATAAGAGACTTGTCTGTTTCATGTTATGGAACTGACAGTTGGACAGCAATGACAAGCTAGGGTATATCAGGCCTCTCAGGAAGTTTCTATCACTGATTCTGTTGCTGCTGGAGAGGGGTTGAAGCTATATTTCTTATTTTAAGAAAAAGAGTATAGACCATCCTTATGTTTAATAGAAACTTCATTTGGGACAAAAAGGTCACCAATATTAGGATGAATTCAGTATTGATTCTTAATTCATTAAAAGATGGGTAGAAAATGTAAAATGTTAGGGACATTTTTTCTAATAATTTCAGAGTATCTTTAAGTGAACATGGAAGATGAGGTTGGATCTTTTAACTACTAATGAAATGAGAGCTCTATTGCTTTTTTCTATTATCTACTAATCTACTATCAGGTAATTTTTTAGTGTACCCTCTCATAGTTGTTCCCATGGGGAATGAAAATGCCTTAAAGGGAAGTTGGTAGACTCATATCTGTGTTCAAATATTACAAGCAAACAGTGCAAGAATTTTCTAAACATTTTTTTTGAGACAGCCCTCGTTGTATTTTCTAGTTGTACTTAAATACTACTTTGATTACTGAAAAGAGTAGAGAACTTGTTGTCAGGGACTCTTGGGGCAAGATTGAGAAGTAAAGGAGATCATAGAGGTCATCTAGTGCTTCCTCCTCATTTTACAGAAAAGGAAACTGATTCCTAGAGAAGGTAAAAGACTTGTCCTACTTAATGTAGGTAGTAAACAAGAGACTTGAGATTCAAATTCAGGTCCTCTGACTATACATTTAGTCCTCCTTCCACTATGATATACTTGCTTAGAAGGCATGAATTTAAATAACAGTCTTTCCATTTTTGCCACTTGTCAACCTTGACTTTCTCTGAACATTAGTTTCCTCATATAAAAAATGAAGGTCTCAGACTAGAGATATTATCGTGGTACTATAAAAAGTGCTGGATTTGAAGATAGAAGATAAAGGTGACCTTGGATACATCATTGGTGGGAGGGGGGGGTGACAATCAGTTTTCTATTCTGTAAAAAGAGAGAATTATAGTAGATGATATTTGAGGTCCTTTGTAGTTTGCAATATATGATCTACAACTAGACTGTGTCTAAAATCCCTTTCTAATCTCAGTTCTGTGATCTTCTTTGTATTCCATATGATTCCCAGAGTTATTTTTACCTTTTAAAAAATATTTTCATTTCTGAATTCTTTCAGTTCCTTTAACCTCTCCTCTACCTATTGAAAAGAGAAGAACTATGACACCCATTATATGTATGAAGTCATATAAAACACTTCTACATTAGTGGTGTTCTAGGGAAAATGAAAGAAAAATAATGGGAAAAATGCTTCAGTTTGCAATCTGAGTCCATCAGTTTTCTGATTGGAGACGGACAGCATTTTTCATCATTTGTCCTTTGGAGTTCTTGTAGATCACTGTATTCCTCAGAGTTACTAGTTCTTTCATAATAGATAATCTTATAATACTGCTGTGTACTTTGATATACAGGTTCTACTCATTTCAGTTTGTATCAGTTCATGTAAGTCTTCGCAGGTTTTTCTCAAATCATCCTTTTCATCATTTCTGACAATATTAAAGTATACCATGACACTCATATATCATAACTTATTCAGCCATTCCCCAATTGATGGGCATCCCCTCATTTCCAATTCTTTGGCCCCACAAATTGCTTCTATAAATGTTTTGATTTCCTTAAGGTATAGAGGTAACAGCAGTAATATTGGGTCAAAAAGTATGCAGAGTTTCATGTTCCTCTGAACATAACTCCAAATTGTTCTCCTGAATGATTGAATTAGTTCACAGCTCCACCATCAGTGCATTAATGTACCTATTTTCTAACATCTACTCCAGAATTTTTCATTATCTTTTTCTCTCATTTTAGCCAGTCTTCAATGGTACTTCAGAGTTGTTTTAATTTCTATTTCTCTAATTATTAGTGCTTTGCATTATTTTTCCTGTGATTATTGATACTTCCTCTAAAAACTGCCTATTCATATCCATTGACCATGTATCAATTGGGAAATGGCACTGTTTTGATCTTATTTTTATTAAATTTTGCTTAGTTCCATATATATTTGAGGAATGAGGTATTTATTAGAGAAATTTGCTGTAAAAAATTTACCCCACTTTCCTGCTTCTAATTTTTGCTGCATTGGTTTCATTTGTACAAAACTTTGTAATTTCATGTAATCAAAATTATCCATTTGAAATTCCATTTCTCTTTCTTTGAACCTGTCTATCCCTTATTTGTTCATGAACTTTTTTCATATCCATACTTCTAATGAGTAATTTCTTCCATGCTTCCCTAAGTTGCTTATGATGTCAAACTTTATATGAAAATCATGTAGCCAATTTTGAACATAACTTAGCTTACCCTGTGAGATATTGATCTAGACCTAGTTTCTACCAGTCTACTTTCCAGTTTTTCCAGAAGTTTTAGTCAAATAACTAAATTCTTGCCATAGTAGCTGGGATATTTGGGTTTGTCAAACAGTAGTTTTTTGTGCTTATTTGTTTCTTTACATTGTGTACCTATTTCATTGCACTGATCAACAACTCTATTTCTTGTTCAGTATCAAACTGTTTTGATGATTGCAACTTTATAGGTACTTTGGATCTGGTACTGTTGGGTCCCTTATCTTTAGTTACTTTTTTTCTTAAAATTCCCTTGTGTTTCTTGACCTTTTGCTCCTTCAAATACAATTTATTATTAATTGTTCTTTCTCTATAATGTGATTCTTTGGTAGTTTGGTAATTTGATTTAGGTAGTATTTTTAATTTTTTATTTCTCTAATTACTTAGATCTCCTTTTATTTTCATGAAGAACATTTTGTAATTGTGTTCATATATTCCATGTGTATTTGTGTGTATGTGTATGTTGATAGGTAGACTTACAAGTATGTTCATTGTCTTCAGCTATTTCAAATGAAATTTCTTTTTTTTTTTCTCAAACTGCTGGACTTTGTTAGTAATATACGAAAATCCTTATGATTTGTGAGGATTTATATTATGTCTTGCAACTTTGCTAACGTAATTGTTTCAACTAGCTTTTTTAAAATTAATTCCCTAACGTTCTCTAAGTATACCATCATATCATCTGCAAAAAGTGATAGTTTTATTCGCTTATTATCTGTATTTATTCCTTCAATTTCTTTTTTCTTCTCTAATAGTTTTCAATAGCATTTCTAACACCATATTGAATAATAACGGTGATAACTGATATTTTTCTTCACCACTGATCTTTTTGAGGAGGATTATTATTGGAAAATTTAACCTAATTACATATCCTCTTAGTTTTAAGAAAAATGCCATTTAATTCTGTGCTTTCTAGTGTTCTTAATTGGAATAGCTGTTTCTGTCAAAAACTTTTTTCTGTATCTACTGACATAGCCATCTAATTTTTATTACTTTTGTGCTGGATATGGTCAATTATGTTTATCATTTTTTCTAAATGGAATAAGCCCTGTTTTACAAATGTAAATACAACCTGGTCATAGTGTATGCACTTTGGCTTAAATTACTATAATCTCCTTGTTACTATTTTACTTACAATTTTTACATCAATGTTCATTAGGAAGATTGGGCTATAGCTTTCTTGATGTTTTTTTGTTCTTCTTCCACGTTTAGGTATCAAAACCATATTAGATAAAATTTGCTAGCACTGCTTTTCCTATACTTTTAAACAATTGATGTAGTAATGGAATTTATTATTTTTTAAGTGGTAAGTAGAATTTATTTGTAAATCCATATAGTCCTGAGTTGTTGTTGTCGTTATTGTTTTCCTTAGAGAGTTAATCTATGGATTATTCATATTTTTCTGAGATAGGATTATTTAAGAATTCTTTTTTCTATTCTGCTAATCTGAGAATTTTTTTTTGTAAAAATAATTCCAATTCACTTAGATTGCTCTGAATAATTGTTTTAATTTTTTTCTTCATTAATTGTTCATTTACCTTTTTCATTTCTGATGCTGGTAATTTTGTTTTCTTCTGTTTTAAAAAACAAATTATTAAATAGTTTAGTTGTTTTATTACTTTTAAAAAATAAAACTTATTCTTAGTTTAATTTATTCATTTTTTAACTTTTCTCTTTATTAATCTCATTTTTTTTTATTATGAGTATTTCTTTTTTGGCATTTTAGTGGGGATTTTTACACTGATCTTTTTCTAGTCTTTGTAGTTGCACATGCAATTCTTTTATCTCTTTTATTGATGCAAGCATTTAGAGAGAAAAAATTTCCCCTAAGTATTGCTTTGGTTGCATCCAACAAATTTTGTGTTCTTGAATCATTATTGGCATTGTCATTAATCAAATTATTGATTCTATCATATATTCTTTGACCAACTTATTCTTAGCATTAGGTTTCTTAATTTCTGACTAATTTTCTGTGATTCAAAGAATTTTATTAAATATAATTTTTATGAGATAACCCCCCAAAAAAGTACTTCTGTTTTTCTGCTTTTCTACATTTGTTTGAGAGATTTTTGTGCCCTAATATAGATAATTCTCACTGTATGTAAAATTCACATTATGCACATTCAAATCCCCTATAGCCTGACAGCAGAATTTCATACAACCTATCCTCAGGCTCCAGCTTTGGCTTCTGACAAGCAGTGGCAGGGGTGGCAGCAGTGAAAGTGGCAGTGACAGGTGTCTCTCACTCTAGAGGTCTTCTGCTCAAGGCACTGAAGCTACTCTGGCTGCAGGGTGCATAGAGTCAGAAAGAAGGTGGGGCCACATGGAGCCTGCTGAGTGAAGTAGGAGACCTATACAATGATCTACTTATGTTAAGTAAGAACTGCCTATATATAGTAAATTTTTGAGAAAGTACCAGATATAACTGAGAAAAAGGTATAAAGATTCTTTCTACTCCCATTCAATATTCTCTAATGGTCTATCATTTAATTTTTCTAAAATTTCACTCTTCTTCTCAATTTCATTCGTATTTATTTTTATTGATAGATGTATCTAGATATGAGAGAGTTTTGCTGTATATTATAATATGTATATATATATATATATATATATATATATATATATGTACTCTTTATTTTCTCCTGTAACTTATTTAACTTTCCCTTCAAGAAATTTTATGCTAAGATATTTGGTACATATATGTTCAGTATTGATATTACTTTAATGTCTCTGGTTTTCTACAGCAAAGTATAGTTTCCCTGGCTATCTTTTTAATTAAGCTTTTTCTTGCTTTTGCTTTGTCTTAGATCATGAAGGTAATCCCTGACTTTTTAAATTTCCATTGAAGTATAATATATTCTTGTCCAGCCCCTTATTTTAACTCTGTGTGTCTTTGTGTTTCCAGTTTGTCTCTTTTAAAAACATACTATTCAACTTTTGGATGGAAGTTAAAGACTGGTGCAAAATAGAAAATAAAATATTTTAAGAGGGTGAAATAGCATGTAAAAAGCACAATCAGCATTTCATATTTGTGAAACAATTGACCTGCCTAGAATAAAGACTCTGTGTAAAGAAACTGGGGGGACTACAGTAATGGAAAGGTAGGGGTAGAGTATGGAGAATCTTAAAAACTAGATTTATAAAAAAGTTTAGACTTGAACCAGTAGAAAATGGGTAAACCAAAGATAATGAGTGGATGAGTAATATGAAAAACAAACAAAGAATGTATTTGAAATATTATCCTACTAACATTGTCCTGGTTAGAATGGGAAGAGGTAAATAAAATTTAAAGTAAGGTATCTAATGGGGAAACTAAATCAATTTAAATTAAAATAACCAAATGTTATTAATCCACTAATAGTTTAAGTAGAGGCATCCATATTAGATAGAGTATTGGGCCTAGAGTCAGGAAGGCTGATCTTCATGAGCTCAAATCTGGCCTCAGACAGTAGCTATGTAATCCTGGGCAAATCCCTTAACCCTGTTTGCCTCAGTTACCTCATCTGTAAAATGAGATGCAGAAGGAATGGCAAACTACTGAAGTATCAAGCTTAGGTAGCATACCAGCCCTGGAGTCAGGAAGACCTGAGTTCAAATCCAACCTCAAACTAATGTGACCATGGGCACAAGTCACTTCAGCTTGTTTCCCTCAGTTTCCTCACCTGTAAAATAAACTACTGAAGAAAATGGCAACCCATCCATTATCTCTGCAAAGAAAACCCCAAATGGAATCATGAAAACTCAGACATAACTGAAATAGCTGAAAACAACAACAGATAATTTAAATAAACTAATCATGGAGGGAGACAATGAAAATGGCAAATCTAACAGATGGTAGAAAGAAAATGAAGATTTGTTGATTGTTTAAAAATAGATAATAATTATCAGAAAGACATATTTTCACAACCATGAGTAAGGGAAAAAATTTTTACCTAAAGAAGGAATAAAACATTATTGTAAAAGATAGTCCACAATTTAATTTGATTAAAAAATACTTTTTATATGTGATAACTGAACATAGTTAGAAGTAAAAAAAAAAAAACAATTCACAGAAAACCTTCAGCCAGTTTCTCTGCTAAAGGTCTACTATACAAAGAATTGATGTCAGTATACATGAATAAATAATTATTCCCCAATGGATAAATAGTTAAAAGAAAAGACAGTTCTCAAATGAAGAATTCAAAATTACTAGCCATATGAAAAAAATGTGAGATGCAACCTGTTGTAATGAATAATAGGTGGACCTTGCAGCCAGGAATATCTAGGTTTAAGTACCACCTCTAAAACTTTCTGACTTAATGCCCTTTGCCAAGTCTATTTATCTCTATGTGTCTGTGGGCATATTTCTAAGATTACAAATTACAGAAAAAGTGCTAATCTGCATTAGCGGTGGAAGTTTCTTCATTTGAGCTTTACCTACATGACTGAAAATCACAAATCCAATTCCCATACCTTTCAAAAATATTCTATATACAAATAATATTTACAAAAATGCAAATTAAGACAATTCTAAAGATTCACTCCATGCCCTACAGTTTGGCAAATGTGACAATAGACGAAAATGGAAACTGTGAAAGTCTTGTGGGAAAACAGACACAATAATTCACTGCTGGTAGAACTGTAAATTGGTGCAACCATTCTGAAAACAATTTTTGAAAACAACTATACCCTCAAATCATTAAAATGTGCATAGCCTCACAATAAGGTATTCTATATTAGATGCAGCTGCAGGAGTCTTGAAATTAGCATAGAAATGAACATTTCTCTCTCCAGATTTAAAGAATTTGGGGATCACAGCAAAGATGGCAGAGTGAGAGCAACTGCTCACCTAATCTCCTAGACAAATTCCTTCAGAAACCTATAAAAAGAGAATCTGACCAAATTTTGGAGGTGCAGAATCCAATAGGAGACAGACTGTGGCAGATTCACAGACCAGAAGAGACTGGAAAGTCAACAGGAAGAATCTATTCCACTAGGATGGAGGTGCCTATAGCACAGCCCAGCAGGAAAGCCTTGGGGCAGGGTGGCCTGAGGCAGCAGCACCACAGAACAGCCATGGAAAGATAAACCAAAAATTAATTGGAAACTAAATAATCTAATCCTAAAGAAGGAGAGGGTTAAACAACAAATCATAGAAACAATCAACAACTTCATTCAAGAGAATGATAATAATGAGACAACCTACCAATTCTTACAGGATACTGCAAAAGCAGTTCTTAAGGGAAGTTTTATATCTTTGAATGCCTACAAGAATAAAATAGAGGAAGAAAAGATCAATGACTTGGGCATGCAGCTAAAAAAGCTAGAAAAAGAACAAATTGAAAATCCCCAAGTAAATATCAAATTAGCAAAACTGAAAACCAAAAGAGAGGTTAATAAAATTGAAATTAAGAAAACTATTGAACTAATAAATAAAACTAATAGTTGATTTTATGAAAAAAAAACTAATGAAATTGATAAACTTTTGGTCAATTTGATTTTAAAAAAGAAAGAAGAAATCAAAATTACCAATATCAGTAATGAAAGGGGTGAACTCACCTCCAATGAGAAGGAAATTAAAAGAATAATTAGACATTACTTTGCCCAAATTTATGCCCACAAATTCAACAATCTAAGTTAGGTGGAAAGTATTTTAAAAAATATAAATTGCCCAGAATAACAGAAGAGGAAGTTGAATACTTAAACAACCCCATCTCAGAAAAAGAAATTGAACTAGCCATCAATGAACTCCCTAGGAAAAAATCTCCAGGGCCAGATGGATTCACAAGTGAATTCTATCAAACATTTAAAGAACAGTTAATTCCAATATTATATAGACTATTTGGGATAATTGGGGAAGGAGGAGTCCTCCCAAATTCTTTTTGTGATACAAAATATAGTTTTGATACCAAAACCACGAAGAGACAAAACAGAGAAAGAAATTGTAGATCAATTTCTCTAATAAATATAGATGCAAAAATTTTAAATAAGATTTTAGCAAAAAAGAATACAGAAGCTTATCATGAGAATTATACATTATGATCAGGTAGGATTCATACAAGGAATGCAGGCTGATTCAATATTAGGAAAACTATTAGCACTATCTATCATATCATCAACAAAACTAACAAAAAACCACATGATTATCTCAATAGATGCAGAAAAAGCTTTTGACAAAATATAACACCCATTCCTATCAAAAACACTGGAGAGCATATGAATTAAGGGAACTTTCCATAAAATATTAAGCAGTATCTACCTAAAACCTTCAGCAAGCATTATATGCAGTGGAGATAAGCTAGATGCATTTCCAATAAGATCAGGGGTGAAACAAGGATGTACATTATCACCACTATTGTTCAATATGGTACTAGAAATGTTAGTTGTAGCAATTAGAGAAGATAAAGAAATTGAAGGAATTAGAATAGGCAAAGAAGAAACAAAGTTATCACTCTTTGCAGATGATATGATGATAAACTTAGAGAATCTCAGAGATTCAAGTAAAAAACAACTTGAAATAATAAACAACTTTGGCAAAATTGCAGGTTACAAAATAAACCTGCAGAAATCTTCTGCATATCTATATATTAGTAACAAAGCTCAATAGCAAAAGATAGAAAGAGAAATCCTATTTGAAGCTATGGTAGACACTATAAAATATTTGGGAGTTTACCTGTCAAAATAAACCCAGAGACTATATGAACACAATCACAAGACACTTTTAGCATAAATAAAGTCAGATCTAAATAAGTGGAAAGACATCAGTTGCTTGTGGGTAGCCCGAGGCAATATAATAAAAATGACAACTCTACCTAAATTAATTTACTTATTTAGTGCCATACCAATCAAACTATCAGATAATTATTTTCTAGAACTGGAAAAAAATAATATCAAAATTCATCTGGAAGAACAAAAGGTCCAGAATATCAAACGGACTAATGAAAAGAAATAGTAGGGAATGTAGCCTAGTGCTACCAGATCTCAAATTGTATTATAAAGCAGCAATTATCAAAACCACTTGGTACTGGCTATCTACAGAAGGGTAGAGAAGTGGAATATGCTAGGTACTCAAGACACAGTAGACAATGAATATAGCAATCTCCTGTTTGATAAACCCAAGATCCCCACCTTCTGGAATAAGAAGTCAGTATTTGACAAAAATTGCTGGGAAAAATGGATAACAGTGTGGCAGAAACTAGGCATAGACCAATGCCTGATATCATCCACAAGAATAAAGTCCAAATGGGTACATGATCTAGATATAAAGATTGATACCATGGAAAAATTGGTGGAGTAAGGAATAGTGTATTTGTCAGATTTATGGAAAAGGGAAGAATTTTTGAAAAAAGAAGAGATAGAAAACATTATGAAGTGCAAGATGGATAATTTTGATTACATTTAACTGAAAAGGTTTTGCACAACCAATACCAGTGCAACCAAGATTGGGAGGGATGCAGAAAACTGGGAAAGAATTTTTGCAACTAGTGTCTGTGATAAAGGCCTCATTTCTAAAACATATAGAGAACTGAGGAAATTGTATAAAAATACAAGCCATTCCCCAAATGATCAATGGTCAAAAGATATGAACAGGCAGTTTTCAGAGGAAGAAATTAAAGTTATCTGTAGTCATGAAAAAATGCTCTAAATCACTATTAATTAGAAAGATGCAAATCAAAACAATTCTAAGGTACCACATCATACCTATCAGATTGGTAAACATGACAGAACAGAAAGATGATAAATGTTGGAGAGGACGTGGGAGAGTTGGAACAGTAATTCATTGTTGGTGGAGCTGTGAGCTGATCCAACCATTCTGGAGAGCGATTTGGAATGATGCCCAAAGGGCTACAAAAATGTGCATACCCTTTGAACCAGCAGTATGGCTTATAGACTGCATCCCCAAGAGATCACAAAAATGAGAAAGGGTCCCACATGTACAAAAATATTTATAGCAGCTTTATTTATGGTGGCCAAAAACTGGAAATCAAGGGGATGCCCATCAATTGGGGAATGGCTAAATAAATTATGGTATATGAATGTAATGGAATACTATTGTGCTATAAGAAATGATGAACAGGAAGACTTCTGAAAGGCTTGGAAGGACTTATATGAACTGATGCTGAGTGAAAGGAGCAGAACCAGGATAACTTTTTGCACAACAGTGACCACAGTGTGCGAGAGTGTTTTCTGGCAGACTTGGAACATCATTGCAATGCAAGGACTTAAAATAATTCCCAGTGGTCTTTTAAGGCAAAATGCCTTCCACACCCAGAGAAAGAACTATGGAATTCATTTGCAAAATGTAGCAGATCATTTTCTTTTGTATTATGTTTTGGTTTGTTATATGATTTTTCTCATTCTTTTTAATTCTTCTACACAGCATGACTGTAGTGAAAATGTATTTAATAGGAATGCATGTATAGAACACATACAAAATTTTATGACTCCTTGGGTAGGGAAAGGGAAAGTAGGGGGAAGGGAGGGGGAAATTCTAATTTATATGGTAGTGATTGTAGAACACTGAAAGTAGATAAAATTAGTATAAAAAATTTAGCTAAAGCATTAAAAAAAGAAAATTAAAAAACTTAAAAGAAAAGAGGATTTCAGTAGTCTCTGAGTTTTCTATTAATATATTCTATGTTACTTTGATGATCTTGATGATAATAATGGCCCAAATTATTTTTAACCTGTAAACTTCATTCTTTTAATAGTTATTTATGTTGTTTCAAAAGACTCTAAACAGACATCTAGGAAGATGTCCAAAGCAAACTAGGAAATATTCCATGCATCAGAGAGTAATGACCATGTGTGATCAGCAAGAAGTCTGGGAAAGCTTTTTTCATCTAAGCTAGTCTCATTTCCAGATGAACAGATAAGTAGTTTTTCCACATTATACTTTTGGATGCTTCAAAGATGTATCCTTTTGTTACTTTCCTAAATGTTCAAATCGTTTTTGTCTATGATTCAAAGATTGGCATAGAGCCTAGCTAATAACACTGATCTCTATTCAGGATGCAGAATCTGCTTAAAACAGTTTCCCTTCTCTTTCTTTGTTTATATATATATATATATATATATATATATATATATATATATATATATATATATTGCTTAATACAGTAAAGCACTATACTAACTGTTTTACAAATATTATCTTACTTAATTCTTACAACAACCAGGGATGACAGGTGCTATTATTATTTTCATTTTATAGTTGTGGAGCTGGAGACAGGCAGCAGATAAGTGATTTACCACATATCTATGGCTGGATTTTAATTTGACCCTAAGGCCAGAGTTCTACACACTCTACCACCTATAGGGTTATGTAGAGATATATAGTGAGCAAATGTAAGTTGTAACTTATTTTCAAATGATGGTCTATGTGCAAGAAATATCATAAAGAGTATCCTTTAGTAAAAGTATGATTGGAAAAGAAGTCATTCAGGGAGAGTGTTGGATTGTTTATGGGGAGCCTGAGCTATACATGGGTACCTATGGAATACAAAACTAAACTCTAAAAGCCCTCAAGAATGTTGAGTAGATCCCATGGAGATGAAGGGATGGTCGTTGGTAGAACATAAATGAGACTTACAGAGGATGAAAGGTTATAGGGCTGAGCTACAATAATGCCAAGAATATTCATAGCAGATATCAAAAATGTATCAAAGTACAGGAATATTTCTGAAATTAGCAGTTAATAAATGTAATTGTCCAAAAATATATTTGAAAATTAGTACTTTTTCAGTGATGTAGATGTATAGCTGATCCAAATTAAATATTTTGAGCATTTTTCTAGATCTACAAATACAAATATTGGTCTTATTTGGTATCAACAAGAATTAGATAATTTTAGAACAAAGCCCTTGGACGAGTAGGTTAAAATGGAAAGAAAAGAAAAGTAGGGGAAATCTACTATTTAAAAAAATGTGATAGCCTTGAGAGTCATGAGAGGTCCATGACAGCTAAAATTACAAGGCTGTTAAAAACACAAGGAATTAATGCTTTCAGTTTCAGTCAGCATGAAGGGAACACTCCACAAAATTGAAAAGATTGAGCTATATTTATACTACTTTCAGTTACACAAGTAATAGCCATATTTCTATTGCATATAGGTTGATATTCATTATAGAGAAAAGTGAAAGTATCAGAGAAATGTCTTCTTACTCTTTAATTAGAAATACTATTTCCCTCTAACAAATTGCAGTAATGCTGCAAGAAGAAAATGAAGTAGTGATCACTATGACCCAGTATGGAATTATGAAGAATAACTTTTGGCCCACAAATTGAATTTCTTTCTCCTTAAAAATCTTTACTATATGTCTAGATCAGAAAGATGCCTGATTTAGCTTGACCCTTCAAAGATATATGTTAAAATCTTTCACCTATCTAATCTCATGTAGTTTACAAATACGTTTGTTCTATCTTTCCCTTTTTCTTTTCAGTTTAAGTCATTGTAAATTAGATATAAAAATATTCAGGAAAACGCATTTTTGTCATTCCATCTATAGTTAAGAGGCTGGGATTATAGTATATTGAACTGTGATTCTGAAATTCACATCCCAATCTCTGACACCAACTTGTTACACAGTTATTGAAGATACTTTTATTTTCTGAATCCCTTGCTTTCAAAGGGCAGTAATGAAAAGAAACTTTTCTTCCTTTTTCTCTATATCAAACAGAAGTTTTTTTTTTTTGTCCAAAACTGTCATTTTTTCCAGTGATGTTTAGCTCCTACCTGGAGTATAATTTATGCCTGTGATTACCAGTGTACTTCTTTGAAACTTCCTGTCCTGAAGGGCAAAAACTATATCACTTTTCTATTTCCCATTCTGTTTCCTTGCAAATTGCCTAGCATATTAGGTGCTTATGCTTGAGCATTGATTAACACATGGATTTTGTTTTGCCTTTTCAGTCACTGTTCTTGCTTCTTCCTCCTCCCACCCTCTATATGTGAGTATTCCCAAAGGTCCATGAAAACAATGTCTTTCTGCTCTTTTTTGATTCTTTCTCTTATAAATTTTATAAATTGAATGATTTTAACTGTAATCTCTACTTGTATGACTTCCATATATCAATATCCATCCTAAACTGTCCAGAAATCCACTGAGTAGATATTAGCACTTGTAATGGTAATTTAAATGAGAAGATCTTTCCCATTCATTAACAGGCCCATATAATGTGCCTGGGCCACAAGCAAGTTTGAAACATATGAAGCCTGTGGTGGGAGGAGTTTGCTGAACAGGTGGAACAGGAAGGAATAGAGGAGGAAAGGTGGAATAGGAAGAGGTAGAACTGGAGCAGAGATGAGAGGAAGTTGGTCAGATTAGTTAAAGCTGGGAAAGAGCAGGCAGCAACTAGTGTGAGTGTGAGAACTTGTCTGTGATTTTGTTTAAGGGAGCTGAGTTGTGGGAAGCCTAATAAAGGGAAGACCTGGGTATGGTAGTGCCCCTTGCATTGTTATTGTGTATAGATAACTTTGTTACTATGATGGATTTGGTTTTCTAGTATTGGCATTCAACTTTATGATGTATAAATAAATGTTTTGGTTCTGTCTTCCATGTGGAAAGTCTGCTATATTTTGTAATTTAGAACTGTGCTGGCATATGAATATCATATTGGTGCTACAGCACTTGAACGTCCTGTCATCTAAAATTAAACTTGAAATTTTCACTAGAGGATTGATTGTTCCATTACCCCATTTCTGTTCATATATATCATTCTTCTTCAAGTAACAAAAGGTCAAATCTTTGAGCCTGTATTCACCTAACAAGCTTCAGATAGATTACTGATGACTATATCAGGTATTTTACTAGTAGACACAAAGTTTCCTTTATTTAAGGTGACAAAAATTCTTCCTTCTTTATAAATTACTTGACATTCTTATGAACAGTCAAGTCACAAGTTAGTTTGAAGAGAGTGAATCACTTAACTAGAATATGTACTGCCTTAGATGAACTAGGTATTTCAATATTCTGGAATAGATGACTCAACCCTGGAAGTTAGGCCTCCTGAACATAATGGATTTTGTATGTCAATAGAAAACAGATAGAATGGCCTGCCCTTTTTTAATACACTGAAGTTAGTCACTTTTGAAAGGGACTTTAATTATCTTTTATCATGTGCAAATTGTTGATCATTAACTGCTCTGTAATAACTCATCATATACTCGTCTTTTAATTTTTATGCTTATTGTTTTTCAATCTCTGACTTTATTCACTTTCTCATATTTAATTATTCAGGCATCAACAGGAATTCTGTATACTCAAGTTCATATTCTATCACTATACACTTGAATGTAGTCCACTGAATTCTGAACTTTTATAAAGCCAAGAAAATCTCAAACTAGATTTTTAACTACAGATGGTTGATAAATAAATTTCTTATTTACTTTAAATATGACTCTTACTAAATTCTAGGACAATAAAAAAATTCTTCCTCTGTGTAATCATCTGAATCTAAAACAAGAACATGATTTCTTCAATACATTGTGATGTGATCTGTGGTCACACCTTTGATGACATATCTCACAACCCATCCATTTATACTCTGCCTATGAGTTCTTGTCTACGTCTTTCCAAAATCTGTCCATAGGATATCAGTCTGGAGATCTGATTTTAGTATTGTTACATTCATACCATTCAATCACTTAGGACACTGTTATCCCATTGTGAAAGCAGCAAGCAAGGAAATGTTGGAACCACATGTTAGATGTGAAATATGTATGTATATATAAAATATCTATTTCAGTAGGATTACCTATAGAGATTATGTATTCTGTTATTGGAATACTGCCAAATACTGGAATAGGCCAAATGAAATGTTGTAGAGAAAAGCAATTTGAATTTTCATTTGTTACTTTCTCACTATGAGCTTCCTCTTTCCATGGAATTGGAGAAAGTGTATGTAGTGGGAAAAAATCATCAATTTTGAGTTATAAGGACCTACTGAAATCTATGGAGAACATGATAGAAGATGAATGGAAATTTCTTTCTTATTAGAATAGTCTTAACAGTTGTTTTTATCAATAAAAAGAAAATTCTATGAAGAGCCTATGAGGAACTGCCAGTAAATAGTGCAATTATAGATGCGTTGTTGTCTATAATGACTAAAAAAAAGAGAAAGGAACAGACTAAAATAATTCTTTCCTTAAGAAGCTGACAACAATCTTTAACAAGAAGAAAAAATTGTCAAATGCTTTTGCTGAAACTAAATGAAAGAGAATGAGGAGGGTACAGAATACAAAGCAAATGGTTCCTACTCATAAAGTGGATACTATTTTTGCTGTCTTAAAATTCTCTTGATTTCCTATAAAAAATGACATGGTAGTGACACTAGAACATGAAGCTAATGATTTGTTGTAAAAGACAAAACTTTCTAATGCTTAAAGCTACAAAAAAAAAAATTGAATGGGCTGCCTTGGGAGTAAGTGGGTTGTTCTCACTTGAAATCTCTAAGCAAAGACAATTTGTGAGGTACGATGGAAGGGTGTTCTTGTTTTTAGCATAGGAGGAAAAGAAAACTTTTTTGTTATCCTTTGTACACACTGTGATATCCAGTCCATTCTGAGTTTTTACACTCCCTATAAAATCTAAATTGTTCAGTGAGTTGCCTGCACATCCACAGTGGGATCCTAATATGACTCCCCTATTTGTCATTCTTGAGAGATTCTCATAACTCTTTAGTTGAGTTGCCCTGTAGAATTTTAGGACGTCAGGTCCTAGTGATATTTTCTCTTCTTGCTTTGAAATCTGCTCTCCCCCCCCCCCCAAAAAAATCATGTGTCTCACATTAGTACGTATGTCATAAATTTTCTGCTACTTATGCTCAGTTATAAATAAAATCAATATACTTTCAAATCATTGGGAAGAAGAAATTTCAGAATGAATTTTTTTTTCTAAATCATGGTAAATCATTTGTTTTTACTTATGTGCTCCCCCAAAACAGTTTTTACAATAGCTTGTGTTCCCCTGTGGCAAACACCAAATCTTGCCCCCATCTTTTTTCCCTAAGTGAATTCCCCTGAAAGAATTTTTAAGTGTTATGAAGAGATCCCTTGTTACTTATATTACCAAATTTATTACCAAATACCCCATAGATATGCAGATAGTCTGCCAAGTTCATAATAATTGTTGCTGTATCCAAGCTCATTTGAATTACTATAAAAAGATGTATAACTTTCTCCTACAATCATTGGCTGATTCTTCAATACCTTTTCTAGGACACATGCATCATTTGATTAGGCTGCAATACCCATCTTATGAGCTGTAGATCTGCTCTGTGCCGATCACTACTAATAGCATTGTTATATTTCCAAGAATAAAACATGTCCACTTCTTGTCACTGACTACATTCTATTGGAAAGAAATATTTTGTTAAGTGTACTTTGCTGAAATTATAAAAAGAAAATGATTAAGAGGGAGCTGAAACTAGAGCAAGTCATTTCTAGTCAGAGGGGATTCTATTTTTGCTCTTCTAAAATACACTTGATTTTCTCAAAAAGTGACATTCTAGTAGTATTTAGAAGATGGGACAATCATAAAGAGGAAAAACAAATAAATAATATCTCATGTAGAAGCAAATTTACTGAGGCTTCATGTTAAGGAATTTCAATTATAATAAATCAATTTTTCTATTAACACTGGTTGCCTATTGACCTGGGTTTGAGTCACTACGACTCAATAATCTATGAAGCTCCTCTTCCTCTTTGATTTCTGCCCTAGTTTTCTTAAGATCCACGCTGTGTTTCATTATCTGTGAATTCTTATAACCTGCTGGATGATCTCTGAGGTACTTTTCGCACTTCTGAAATTATAATCCTATTCGACTAAAGGTTGCACAGTCTGTTTTTAAATGCTGAGGAAAGATTTCATTTGGGAAAAATCTCCCAGTGTCCAATAAATGAACCAAAAGTATCATTGTGTTTGAGAGCTGTGGCAATGGAAGCTCATGAAATATTTCCAGCTACCTGATCTCATGGTTCAAATAAAGAACTTCTAAAAACTGAACACTTCAATGTCCCAAACAGAACTAGAACATGAAATTATACTTTTCGTCAACATAAGAAAAATGAGATTTTGTCATTTCCCCATTTTTTTTTATTTTATTTCAGCGCTGGTAAGACTCAGACTGCAGCATCTTACCAATGGAGAATGTCATCCAAGAAGAAGTGTAAGAAATACCATCAAGGAGATATAAGAATAGGAAAGGACATGTCAGTCATGTAAAAGAGTTCTGAATCTAGAGGAAGGCCCCAAGTCCAATGGGTGGATTCATCCAACTCCTTAACCACTTTCCAGAAGATTAACAAAAAGAGTTCAACAAAATTCACATGGGATAAAATGTGATATAGGAGAGGGATATGGGCTATACCAATGGAAGGAGTACCAATAGTGATGAGATCATAGATCATAGAATCATCCAACTATTGATATTGTTATCTTAGCCTCATCATGCAAAATATTTTATTTCCTTTGTATCTCTTGGTTTCTCTCCTCATCTATTCATTTATATTATTTATATACATTCCCCTGTTTTTATTTTTCTCTACTTTGTATTTCTCTAAGCTTCCAAACCTTCAGGGCCCAACACACACAAATGTTTTTTAAGTCACAGACCACTGATCCTTTTAATTAGAACCAAGACAATATGCTATGTTTATACTTCACTGACTTTCAAATGATACTACAAGTGCTAGAATTGTTCTGGAATTTGGCGAGAGAGAGAGAGAGAGAGAGAGAGAGAGAGAGAGAGAGAGAGAGAGAGAGAAAGAGAGAGGGAGATTATATTATATTATATTCACTTCTTGGCAATGTAAAAGTTAGGAAACAAAAACTGAACACTTCAGAGATTACATCACTATGTATCACAACACACTATCTTTCCACCTGGCTGTCAAAGAGAATACAAGAAAATCTGTGTTGCCTAGTGCTTTAATAACTGAAAATCTCTGTAAACTGCAATTTCTGGTTTTCAAATGAAACGCTTTAATCTTCTGAATAACTTAAGTCAGCCTTAAATCTACCAAATGCAGTGCCAAAATAACCCCCTAACATTCCTACCACTACCTCTTCCCTCATGGGTGTGGATTTTGGATCTCTGACTCTCTGTCTACCTGTCTCTTTGTCTCTATCTCTGTCTCTCTCTCTTCTCTGTCTCTCTCTCTCTCTTTCACATAAACACACACACACACACACCAACAACTTCTTACATTTTAATATATATATATGTGAAATCTTAAGAATTCTTAAACATTTAATGGAAGTCATAAAATTTAGCTTTCAACATTGGATATGTTGGTTATAATGTCCTAAATGGGACATGATAAAGAGTGAAGATAATACAGTGAATGTAGATATGTACATATCTCAGAGGAAGGTGAACCTAAAATATAGAATTTTTGAGAGTCAAATTGCATTGGTTAAATGACTGATGTGGCACTTCGCATGGGAGAAACCAGTTGACTAAATAAGACAAAGAACAAAGAGAAATTGAGTACTGAGGAAGGATAAGGTGAAAAAAGTACATTTAAATCAAATTGAACATGAAAAGGAATATCAACAGAGGAAAAGAGCAATTCAGAGAAAACTATATTCAAGAACATAAAGAAAAAAAAGACTCATGGCCTCAGATATCTATACCCAAATATACAAAACATGCACAAAATTCAAGGGTAACAAAATAGCTCAAAACAAGGAGTTAAATTCTACCTTATAGGGTTCACTGAACCATAGAGGATAGGAAAAGTAGATCAAAAGAAAAGATAATTTCCAAAACAGAAATCTCAAATTCATATAACATTAAAACTAGAAGGAAACTTAAAAAACATCTAGTCTGGAATTTATTAGCCATTTTTGTTTCATGGCTCCCTGTGGCAATCTGGTGAAGCCTGTGGAGCCCTTTGCAGAATAACATTTTCTAAATATACAAAACAAAATACATAGGATTTCAAAGAAAATCAATCATGTTATCAAAATTTCAAAAGAAAAAAGGTCCACTGACCCATGTTCTGAAAGGAATGGGGAACCAAGCAATATTGAAATAACTGACTGCTAAGTTGCAATGCCAATGCAATATTCACAGCGCCTATGGCAGCCATGAGTATGCTAGCACAGTACTGAATCTCAAAATACAACAGACTCTCCACATGGAAGACAGCACCAAAACATTTATTCAGACACCAGAAAGCCAGATCCCAACACCAGAAAGCCAAATTCATCATAGTAACAAAGATATCTATACACTGTGACAATGCAGAAGATCACACCATCCCTAAGTCTTCTTCCATTAGATCTTCCACAAACCAACTCCCTTAAACAAATCACAAACAGGATCCCTTAAACAAACTCACAAACTTGCCCACTCACTCTAGCCAGCTGTCTGCTTTCTCTTTTTCCCTCAGTTCCAACTGCTCATACCAAATTTCCTCTCAGCTCTGCTCTACCTCTACTTCTTCCTGCTTCACCCCTCCTACTTCCCCTCTAATATGACTTAGATTCATCTGACTCAGGCTTCTGTGTGACTTAAGCAGGTCACATGGGCCTATTAATGGATGGGAAAGATCTCATTAAGAAACAAAATTATATAAACAATAAGCAAAAATGAATTATCAATACATAAGTCAAATTGATTAGCAAAGAAAATAAAACTAAACCGGAAGGTATGGGCAAAGAAAAAAGAAAGTCTAAATAGATTAATGACGAGAAACTGACAATCAGAGATGTGCTAATTTTATTCAAATAGGTTCACATAAACTGTTCTCATAGGTTATAGTAATCTGCATATTCACCAGAAATGTTGGTTTTCTAACTCCTATAGATTTTTTAAAAGTTACTTCAATCACCAGATCATTTGATTTTGTTTTAGTCACTTTGGAACAATATTAACTAAACATCTACCTCATTTTAGAAAGATCTATTTCCATCCTTAATCCTGGCAGTAATGAACATAAACCATGTATTTCACTGATCAGTTATTAAAGATTATCTTGTCCTAATCAGAGGTTGTTTATTCCTATTCTGCTATACAGTTATTTGAATATGGATTCCAAGATAGTTGTGAAGAACTGGGATAAAATTACATGTGTTTTCCAAAGGTTCTTTACACATAAGCAGGGCAACTTTTAAAGTTATAGAGGGAATTTATTATATAGGTAAAAAGAAAGTTGTACATAATAGAGATTCAATTTTATGTTCAATCTTTTTCTTTTCCCATTTTGTCTTTATATGGATATACTCATCTTAATTATTGCTTATTTGGTTCAGAATAAAATAAGTTAAATTAAATTCCAAAAAGTCCTTTACATTATCGTCCATGTTCAAAATCAGCATAGGGGTTTTTTTTCCAGTTTCTGTAATGTTCTCCCTCCTCTCCTTTGCCTCCTGGATTCCTAAACTCTCTTCAAGACTCATCTTAAGCATGTCTGAGGACACAAAGTTTTTCCTTTTCCTCTAGAATTCAGTCTGTCAGCAGTTATTAAACACCTACTATGTAGTAGACACTGTGCTGTGTTTCAATTTCCTTCTATGTTATTTTGTATTTGTTCTGTAAATTGTTTTCATTTATTTATCTATGTACATGTCTTTTGCATTTTTTGTATCCCTAGAACTTAGCAAAGCATTTGGCACATAGGAGATACTTAATAAATCTTTGTTGACTGACCATTGTATCTCTGGAGGAATATAAGCTCCTTGAAGGCAGGAACTGTTTCATTTTTGTGTCTGGATGGCTAATACCCAACAGTGCATTTTACAAAGTAAACTTTAATAAATTCTTGTTAAACTGAGTTGAATATAGTGAGTTCAATTCTAATGCTATTACCATGCTAAAGACTTCAAAATGTCCTATGTAGCCAAAAGAGTCCTTGAAGAGAGAAATGTAAAGCAAATTGGGAACTCATATTCCTAACATCTGTCTTTGACTTTGTGGAGGGAATGCATATGATCAATGCTTGAGTGCCTTAAGCATATTCCATTTTCTTCTTTACTAGAATAAAGTTCAAAGTGTTTTTTGATGAGATTAACTGTGACTCTTAAAGTCATGATATATCTTCAAGAGACAGATAAATGGTTGGTACTTTTGAAGGTCTTCTGTCTTCATTGGAGGTGTTTTCTTTGATCTTTTCCACTCTGTCAGACTATACTTATTCACAATGTACATGTTGAACTTTTGAGCTAAGGCCTTGAAATGTAGATAAAATGCTGTCCTGAACTATTCTAATCCTTTGTCATTCAAACTATGACTTGATGGAGAATGTATTCTTGCCAAGTTACATTGGAAACCAATCATATGCCTGTTTGTACACTGGAGAAATTTATTGTCTTTTTAGAACACTTGTATGATTTCTTAAATCTAGCAGTCTTATCCTGTTTATATGTCTTCACATTCTTTCAGGTTCACTAGCATATTCAATTTCATTCTTACACATTTCTCTATTTCTTTCATGTTTTACTCCTCTCTCACGCCTTTCATTCTTTTTTCTTTTACCTTCCTTAATTTCATTAAAATTCTTCATATGGAAGTTCTTTCACACTTTTCTATATTCCTAGAATCATTACAGCTTAATTCTGGAGACCTCAGAAGTCAAGCCTCTTGATTTAGTTTGCAAATCATGAATTCAATATACATAAGTCTCAACCATTGACACTCAAGCTGCGATTTCACTTCATACACAGCAAACTTTCCAACATAAAAGTATATGTCAAATTTGGAAGGGATAGAGAGAGACTGACACTCAAATGCATAACAATATATTGATAAAGCTATGAATATTTTTGAAATCCACTTTAATTTAGAATTACGCAAATAAAATTACTAAAATCTCCATATTCTTTGACAAATAATTCTACTATTAGGCTTATGCCTGAAAGGATTTATAAAAAGAAAGTTTCATATACATGAAAATATTTGTAACATCACTTTTTGTGATAGCAGAGATTTCAGGATGGCTAAACAAGTCATGGTCCCTGACTGTTATAAAATGTTAGTATATCATAAGAAATAATGGAAATGATGAATACAGAGATTCAAATTGATTTAAGCTTAGCCCCAAAGAAGACATATGATAAGGCATCCCCCCATTACTATTACTCTTTTTCAGAGGTGGTGGGGATAGATGGTTGAAATCACAGATGCGTCAGATTTTTTTAATATATACGTTTGTTTTACTCATTTATTTTGTTTTTATTAATAATTACCTTAATAGCTGGATCTCTGGCAGAGGTGAAGAAACAAAAAGTAATCTTAATTATTTTTTTAAAAGTCAATACAAATTTATTAAAATACCTAAATTTATATTTCTGTAATTTCCAGAGTGTTTTTAAAAGTTATTTACTTTTAGAAAAATAATGTAGTAGTATACCTCATTTCCCACTTACATTTATCATTTTCATCTTCTGTCATGTTTACTGGTCTGATACGTGTAAGAGTGAAACATCAGAGTTGTTTTAACTTTCATTTCTCTAATAAGAAGTGATTTGGAGCATTTTTAGATGATTGATGATAGGTTGTCCTTCTTTCTTTGAAAATGAACTCTAAATATCCTGTGACTTTTATCTCTTGGGAAATGATTATAAACTTGAATCAATTAAAATAGCTTGAAAATTAGATTTTTATCAGAAAAAAATAATACAAAGAGGTTTTTTTGCAAGTTACATAATTTCCTTTTAATTTTGACTACATTAATTTTGTTTGCACAAAACAAAAACTAAGCAGAATTATTCAGTTTATTTTGCTTGTTCCTCTTCAACACTGACATGGCTATGAGCTCTTCCTCTATAAATCCAAAAGGTAGTATAATTCTTGCTCTTCTGATTTGTATATGTCCCTTGCAGCTTATTTGATATATGGTATAAATAAATATATATATATATATATATATTAATATATATGAATATAAATATATATTTGATATATATATATATATATGATATGATTAAGACTAACTTCTGCTTGATTACTTTTTGCAGAAGTTTTTGTCAGAAGTGAATCTTTCCCCCACTAACTGAGATCTTTGGGTTTATTGAAGACAAGGCTACTCTTTTGCTTCTTATATTGTGTACCTAATCTGTACCACTCACTGACTTTTCCCTCCCTTCCACCTCATATGTTTCTCTCTTGCATGTCTCTTTCTCTATCTCTCTGCCTTTGTCTCTTTCTCCCTTTCTGTCTCTGTGTCTGTTTTCTCTGTCTTTCTGTCTCTGTCTCTGTCACTGTCTCTGTCTCTCTCTGTCCCTGTCTCTGTCTCTCTCTCTCACACACACACACAGACAGACATTTTTTTAATGATTAATGCTTTGTATTATAGTTTGAGATCTGGTACTGATATTTAACCTTTAAGATTGAAATAGATGTCCTCAAAGACTCCTTCCATCTCTATAACCATAATCATATAATCTACAATTTGTATCCCTGAATCTTCATTTGGTTTGGCATTGCAAACACACTTAAGGTCCTTACTCTACTTGGTTTCCCTTCTCTATACATTCCTCATCTCCCTAATGTCTTTCCTAAAATGTGGCTCCCAAATCTGAAAACTATAGTTGTGGTTCAACCTGAAGAGTCCAAAAAAAGGGGGGGGGGCTACTATTACCCTTGCTCTGGGTACTAAAATTCTTTTAATGCATCTCATACACATTTATTAACATATTTGGTGTCCACACTGTATTACCAGTAATACAAAAAAACTTTACATCTTTCCCTCCCCCCAAAAATTGTCATCTAACCTTGAATTATGTACTCATTTTATATTTGAGTAGTTGAAGTTTTTAACCTAGCAATAAAGATATGGAGTTATCCTTAATTAAATTTTATCTTACTAGATTACAATGTTCAGCCAATTGTGATCCATTTGGATTTGCTTTCCTTCATTCAATAAGATTATCACTACCAGTTTTAATCCCACTAACCTTCCAATATTTTTAGAATATGCACACTGGATCAACATGACATCTATCCATTAATACAAGTCACTGATTTAAAAAAAACTTCTGAACAGCACAGGGCTAAGAGAAAATTTTAGGTACACCCTACTAGAGATCTCCCTCTAAAAACATTAAGATATCATTGATTCAAAAGATTCAGATATGAATATGCCTAAATATATTATAAGTGATCCCATTCCACTTGATTTTATCCCAAGGGATATCATGACTTTGTCAAATGTTTTATTAAAACCTCTGTGGATTCCTTCTACTACATCCTCCAATATACTATTCAAGTAAACTAGTCAAAGAAAGAAAAGAAGGTAATCTAGCTGCCTCATTCTTGATTATACATTTTTTAAAATAGATCTTTATTTTTTCCCATGAACCATTATAGTTTGTAGTCCTACTAGTGGGATACAATAATCAACTGGTCTGGACATTTTTGCAACTCCTAATGTATTATTCCCTAGAGTAGTTTCTCAGAAGTTTCTACATTGATGTATCAATGATTATTAGAGTTTAAACAGTTTTACACTTTACTATCAAAAATTTATTTCTGCCTTCAAGAATTGCCTACACATGCCCTTTGAACATTTATCTACTGAATAATGTCCCTTATTTGTAAATAAGCATGAGTTCCTTATGAATTTGGGACATCAGTCTTCTGTCCAGGTCCTTTTATTGCAAAGATTTTTCTTTTCCAGTTAATTTCTTTTCTTCTTTTCTAGATGCATCACTTTATGAAGCTTGTTGTTTTTATAAAATCTAGTTGGTCTCTTATTATTTTTCCCCAACTACATATGCTTAAAAATTCACTTATATTCTGTGTTTCTAAAAGATATGAATCCATTTCCATCTATTTTTATGTGTATGTTTTAATATCCTTAGGTCTTTGATATATTTTATTTTATTTTGGTGCACATTGTGAGAAATAACTCTATTTACATTTTTGGTTAACATTCTATCGAAATTTCCCCAGAGGTTTTATTGAATGAAGATTTGCTAACCAGTATTTTGTGAACAGGTATATCAGACTCCAGCATACTTTATGGCATCTGGTTCTGTGTAAATTTCTCCAAACTATTTTACTACTCTATTTTTCATTCAGTATCAGATTTCTATGATAATCATTGCTTTATACTATGAATAGGGACAGATAATAGATTTGTGATTTCACTGATCTAGAAAATCCCAAGTTGAGGAGATTTCTTCTAACAAACTTTGTAACTAACAGTTATAAGAAATTTCCTGGGGGCACTGAGAGCTTTAGTGACTTGCCCAAAGTCACAAGGACAATCAGTCAGTCAACAAACTTTTATAAAGTGATCACTATTTATCAGGCACCATGCTAAGCAATGGGGATAAAAGAGAAAGGAATAAGGATGTATATGGCACCTATTATGCTATGCTCTTTACAAATAGTATCTCATTTGACACTTACAACAACACTGTGAGGCAGATGCTGCTTTGATCCCCATTTTCCACTTGAATAAACTTAAGCAAATAGATGTTAAAAGTGACTTCCCCATGACTACACTGTTGAAAAGTATCTGAGGCAGTATTTAAACTCAGGTCTTCTTGACTGCAGGTCAAATACCCTTTACACTGCACCAGCTAACTGCCATATAAAGATGAAAGGTAAAAGACAGTTCCTACTCTCAAGGAGTTCACAGTCTAATGGGGAAGGCAACTTGCAAACAATTATGTCCAAACGAGGTATCAGAAGGATAATATGGACCCAAGCTTTCCTAGCTCTGAAGTTAGATCTCTTCCTACTATAGCATGCTACCTCTCACTATATAACAAATTATCAATTGAGGGAAAATCTCCATTCATCTTTTAGAAAATAGTTTTCCTTGAAAATTTTTATTTTTTTGTTCTGTCATATATTCATCAAAATTTAATCAGATTCTACAAAATATCTAATACATTTATTAATCCACAGAAAATAGGGCATAATTGCCATTTTAACTTCTTTTAGTTCTTCACAACTATTTACTCTGAATATCTCTGCAATTACTTAATTTCAATTGTATTGTATACAATATTTCATAATTATATTTAGGTAGATATCTTGTGTCTTTCCAAGTTAATTCCCAAATATTTAATATATTTTGTTGTTATGACAGCTCTAATTACCACAGGAGTTTGCTTAATTTTAAACTAAACTCTACCATCCTAAAATCATCACACTGTGGTTCTCAGCTTCACTTCTGATTCCAAACACGAGCAGTTTAATATTCCTTTTCAGCATAACACTTTGGACATTTAAAGACTACATTGTAATCTTTCTTTTCTTCACAGCCTTAGGAATCCTCCTGAGGAATAATGTGGTATAATTGATTGAATCATGTATTTACAAACAATGACTTGAGTTTGAGTCTTAGATAAGCCATTCATTGCTTACATGACTTTGGCAAGTAATTTAATCTTTCCAGGTGTCATTTTCCTTGAATTCAAACAACAGGACTCTATTAGATGATGTCCAAAGTCCTTTATAACTCTAAACATATGATCATGTTACATAATCTGTTGAGTCATGCTGTTCTAAACATAATCCAGCTTATCAATGTCCCTTCTAAAATGTGGCACTCAGAATTTAACACAATATTGCAGATGCTTCCCTCTACATCACCACTCCCACTGTAAAAAAAAATGTTTATTAAATTTCTTATCCTTGCCATCATGCATCTAACAATATATTCTCATGTGTCTATTTAGGTTGCCATAGCATTTTACGGCTCATATTAGAACAGAGTTTACTAAAACATTCTCTTCCATTAAAATTCTCTGCATGTATGTATATGTGTGCACATATACATATAATATATATGTGTGTGTGTGTGTCTATGAATATCTATGCACACAGAGACATATGGATTTTTGAAGTGAAAAACAGGAATTTACATTTTTCCACATTGAATTTCATCAATCTTTTTGAATCCTAATTTAATATCTATCATTTCTACCATACTCTTCTTGAAAAATTAAATTATTCTATCTATATCTCAATATAAGCAATTGAAAAAGAGGTGAATAAAACCAGCAAATGAGCTTCACTAAAGGCTTCTCTTTATCAATAAAGTAATCAGCATTTATTTTGAACCAACTGTCAACCAGTTGTGAACCCTGATATTTCTGCTATCACTGTACCAGAACAAATAGCTCTTTCTTGGTTTAGAAATGAAATCAGGTATATGATGTACACAGCATTCCCTTTTTCTGATAGTTAAATGAAAGTCTCCAAAAAAAAGAAAATGATATTGCTTTAGCATGAATTTTTACATGAACTTTTTAAAGTTCTTAATGATCACTTTCTTCCTTTCTAAGATGGAACAAATTGTCTCTTTAATAATCAGTTCTACAATTTTATCTACAAGAAGTATCAAGCTCTATAGTTTGAGGAATCTATCTTCTTGAAAATCAGGGCAATATTTGTCTCCTGTTCCACAGTACTTTCCTCATGCTCCATAATTTTTCAAAACAATATAGTTCAGCAATGACATGAATATATTCTTTAAGTAAAAGGATATTCATCTGGGTAAGTAACATAAATACACTGAGAGGTAAGCATTCCCTTAACATTTGCCTTGATGTATAGTATTTTTATTGTTTATTAAGCATTATTCTCCATTTCATTTCCATATTAAACATGTTTTTTTGCATCTAGAAAAAATATTTTTGCAAAAATATTGAGAAAACAGAAGTTTATTATTTTATCATTTTAGGTGTCATCTTTCTTACCAACATAATCAGAAATCCTGTGATTTTGCAAATATAACATCTTTTATCTTCATTATTTCATTTTCACCTATTATATGGCAATTATTACATCGTTTTTAAATCTTTTTGATGAAATTTCTTCTCTTGCCTAGGTAATAATTAAGATAAGATAAGAAACACTTAAAATGACTACTTTCTCTTTCTTTGGATAGTGTTTAAGATTTGATTCATTGAGTTCTGATGATAGTGTGTTGGGATTGGAAGCTCAATTCCGTGTGGACGGTCTCGGGCGGGTAAAAGTGGGACTTCTAAATCTTAGAGTCTTACGAGGCCCTCCATGAACAGCGGGGGTTCGAGAAGGTCAGACTGAGCTAGCTCAGCTAGCTCAGGTATTTCCGCCTCTCCCCGGGAGATACGTGATGGGTGGAGTCTCCCTGCCCTTGAGATTGTCCCGGATTGGAGCACACCTAGTTACCTAACAGCACGGTATTGAGATGCAAACTGTGCGGCTGAAGGTTAAGTAGGATTGAGGAAGCCTGAAAGTTCTCTCTTAGCAGTGTGGAGCCAAGAGGACAGTAGGCTCCGCTTCTTTTCTTTCCTCTCTCCCCTCCCCCTCTCTCCCTGCTTGTACTTCTACTTCCAATCCCTTAAGCTTAGCATCCTTAGGAAATCTCCCCCTCTTCCTCCTAAGGAAGACCCCCCTGCACTTGTAACCGAAACCCTGTAATAAAGCTCAACCCCTGTTCGACTCTGGAACGTCCTTTCTCTCATATGTTTATCCGGTTTGGCCAACCGAAGACCTGGGACAGATAAGAAAGACTCGGGTAGCCCAATACAGGCCTCTAGGCCTGGCAGTTGGTGTCCCAACAGGGATTGGGAGGGTAGATAATCCTGGGTGCTTTTGGGGTACACCCGGAAGGGGCTGTGAAAGAAGCGAGTCCCGAATCCTAGATTCGGAAGGAGAGAAAGTGGAGAGAAGCTTCCCAAACCCCTGGGAAAAGGGCAGGGATGAGGAATCAATTGCCAGTAATAAAGCCAGAGGAACAGGAGGTCTGGGCTGAGACACTTCACAGGGAAGGCAGGGAGGCGGGGGTCACAATAGAGTTAAACGACCTCCGAGAATTTGGTAAGGAAGGGCCGGAGAGGCCAGGGCGGGATTGGAATAGGAGTGGAAGCGGAGAGAGGGGAGGGGAGGACCCAGGCAAGCAGAAAGTTAAGCGGAAAGTTAAGGAGCGTAAAGAAAAAATAGGTTCGGAGCTCCATCTAGCAGATGGAAAAGGCGAGGCAGGGGAGAATACGCCGTGCCTTCCCTCCGCGCCTCCTTATAACCTGCTCCATTGGTCAGACAGTTCAGGGCCACAGTCCAGTTTGGAAAAAGGAATAAGAAAGGCTATAGAGAATGGAGAAGATGTAGGGACATTTCCTGTGCTAGAAATAGCAGACCCCAGTGTCCCTGGTGGTGTTCGAAGGAGCCACATACCCAGAGAGTGGAAGAGAGTGGCGACTCTTAAAGAGGCTTGTACCAAGCATGGCCCTAATTCACCCTTTGTCATAGCCGTGCTTGAGACTCTCAGTGGTCAGTTCGTTCTGACTCCTAATGACTGGAAGAGCTTAGCTAGAGCCTGCCTTACCCCTGGGCAGAATGTGATTTGGGTATCAGAATTTTCTCAGAGGGTAAAGAGCACTACCGGTGGGCTAGGGGCTCAGGCCCCCCAGGCTTATCAGCAATTTACAGGAACAGGGCAGTTTGAGGCTACAGGAAATCAATTACAGTACTTGGCCGCCGATTATGTCTTGATTGCCGGAATGGTTATGAGCCGCCTCGGGATGAGGTTATCAAATTTTTAGAAAGGGCCATTGCTGTTGTACTGCAGTCCCCACCCTTGAATTGGAAGTCAGACACCCCGATTTGGGTGGAGCAATGGCCCCTGACTCCAGAAAAACTCCAGGCACTACAAATACTGGTTAAGGAGCAATCAGCACCCTGGAATGCTCCTGTGTTTGTTATAAAGAAAAAATCCGGGAAATTCAGGTTCCTTACAGATGTTAATCAAGCATTTGTAAGTACCTGGCAGCAGCTATACCAAAACAAACAGCCAGTATGCATTCTTATCAATCTCACCTTGAAGGCGATCCTAGCTAAACAAAGAAGGGGAAAAGGTCGCCTAACACAATCAGAGCTTGATACAGCTGTGTATACACACAATTTTTTGCATATCTCAAGAAACTCACATACTACTCCAGCTATGAGACATTTTGTGACTTTTCCAAGACAACCCCACAAGGAAAGTAATACCCAGGCTGGATATAAAGACACATGGGCCATGGTAAAGGATATGGCCTCAGGGAAATGGAAAGGTCCGTATAAGATACTAATATGGGGTCCAGGGTATGTTTGTGTCTCCACAGGAAAAGGTGATGCGTGGATTCCCATTAGAAGGATCCGTAGGTGGGAACCGATGTCGGAGACGACGGAGACGCAGGAGGCGGAGAGCCCAGAGACCCCGGAGAAGGATCATACACCACCTGAGCCTGCTGCTGACAGCTTTAACCTTGCTGCCCAGAGACGAGGCAGCACTCATCACAACCGCAGACACTGCTGCTGACAGCTTCCCATCTAGGCATCTTTTTCAGCGGCTGAAGGAGGACTTTGATATCACAAACCCAGGACATTGGGGGGGAAGGGGTGACCAACTTTTCACCTGAATACCACAGGCTTGGCCATTCAGGTTTGGCCATTGAGATCCATTTGCATGACTGAGGGAGTGGTGATGTAAGGCGCCTACACCAGCTGCTCCTCTTAAAATATGCTTTGGGATTAGTTGATTGCACTTCCCCTGTTGTAACTCAGCCATTTAGTTTCATCTTTGTTTTATTTGATGCCTCCCTTTGTCAGTTGTGCTAGCTGCAGATTTCTGTGTGAATGAAGTCTTGTTGTAGGGTACTCATATGCTAAAGGCCTTCCTAATCCACTCAGCCTCCAGCCACTGTTTGCTCTAGAGCCAGGTGCGCTCCGCACATAACCAAGAAGGGGAATAGTGTATTTATTTATTCATTTATTTATTTATTTATTTTTGAGTTTTCAATGTCCATTTCCACAAGATTTTGAGTTCCAAATTTTCACTCCATCTTTCCCCTCCCTCACATCCCGAGATGGTAGGCACTCTGATTACTCCTTCCTCTTGGCTGCCCTTCCTTTTATCACCCTCCTTTATCCCCTTCCACTTTACTTTCTTGAAGGGCAAGATAGATTTCTATACCCCATAGCTTGTCTATATTATTTCCTAGCTGCATGTAAAAACATTTTTTTAACATTTGTTAATTTTAACAGTTTGTTAATAAGTTTAACATTTGTTCCAAATTCTTTCTTCCTTCTTCCCTCCCTTCCTCATTGAGAAAGCAAGCAATTCAGTATAGGTTATACAGGTGTAATTATACAAAAAACTTCTACAGTAGTCATGTTGTGGAAGACTACATTTCCCTCCATCTTACCCCACCCAATTATTCAATTTTGTTCTTTGACACAGTCCCTTTTCTAAAGTGTTTGCTTCTGACTACCACCTCCCCCAATCTATCCCCACTTCTATCATCCTCCCACTATTATCCCTTACTTTCCTTGAAGAAAGTGTGTATTTGAGTGTGTATGTTATTCACTCTCTAAGCCAAATCCAGTGAGAGTAAAATTCACTCATACCTTCTCATCCCTTCCTTCCGCTATATTATGAAACCTTTTTCTTGCCTCTTTTATGTGAGATAATTTACCCTATTGTACCTCTACCTTCTCCCATTTTATTCCTCTTAATTTTATTTTTAGATATTATTCCTTTATATTCAACTTACCCTGTGCCATCCATCTATCTATCTATCTATCTATCTATCCATGTATCTATCTATGTATGTATCTATCTATCTATCTGGCTGGCTGGCTGTCTGACTGGCTCTCTGGCTGTCTGGCTGTCTGTCTGAATGTCTGTCTGTCTATCTCCAACATGGAAAGCAGCTAGAAAGAAACAATTAGAGCATTATGGAAATACAGTCAGGATAACACAAGATCTAGCAGCTTCTACATTAAGGGATCAAAGGGCTTGGAATATGATATTTCAGAAGTCAAAGGAACTAGGACTAAAACCAAGAATCACCTACCCAGCAAAACTGAGTAGAATACTTCAGGGGAAAAAATAGTCTTTCAATGAAATAGAGGAGTTTCAAGCATTCTTGATGAAAAGACCAGAGCTGAAAAGAAAATTTGACCTTCAAACACAAGAATGAAGAGAAGCATGAAAAGGTAAACAGCAAAGACAAGTCATAAAGGACTTACTAAAGTTGAACTGTTTACATTCCTACATGGAAAGACAATATTTGTAACTCTTGAAACTTTTCAGTATCTGGGTAGTTGGTGGGATTACACACACACACGTACACACACACACACACACACACACACACTCAGAGACAGAGAGCATAGACTGAATTGAATAGGATGGGATCATATCTTTAAAAAATGAAATTAAGCAATGAGAGAAAAATATATTGGGAGGAGAAAGGGAGAAATGGAATGGGGCAAATTATCTCTCATAAAAGAAGCAAGCAAAAGACTTTTCAGTGGAGGGAAAAAGAGGGGAGGTGAGAGAAAAACAAGAAGCTTACTCTCACCACATTTGACTAAAGGAAGGAATAAAATGCACACTCATTTTGGTATGAAAACCTATCTTACAAATCAGGAAAGTGGGGGAGAAGGGGATAAGCAAGGTGGGGGGTGGGATGATGGAAAGGAGGGCAGTGGGAGGAGGGAGCAATTTGAAGTCAACACTCTTGGGGAGGGACAGGATCCAAAGAGATAACAGAAGCAATGGGGGGGGGCAGAATAGGATGGAGGGAAATATAGTTAGTCTTACAGAACATGACTATTATGGAAGCCATTTGCAAAACTACACAGATATGGCCCATATTGAATTGCTTGCTACCCAAAGGGAATGGGTGGGGCAGGAGGGATGAAGAGAAGTTGGAAGTCAAAGTTTTAGAAACAACTCTGTTGAGTATTGTTCTTACTACTAGAAAATAAGAAATACAGGTAATTTGATATAGAAAGTTATCTGGCCCTACAGGACAAAAGAGAAGATGGGGACAAGGGAAGGAAGGGATGTTAGAAGAGAGGGCAGATCGGTGATAGGGGTAATTAGAATGCTTGACGTTTTGAGGTAGGGGGAGGGGAGAAGTGGGGAGAAAATTTGGAACCCAAAATTTTGTGAAAATGAATGTTGAAAGTTAAATAAATAAATTTTTAAAAAATATATATTTTCCTTGACCTGAGGATTTTTGTCTAAAATATTCGGAGGGATTTTCCTTTCAGTATCTCTTTCCAGAGGTGATTAGTGGATTCTTTCCATTTCTATTTTATGCTGTAGAATATCAGGATAGTTCTCCTCCATACTTTCTTGAAAGATGATAACTAGGTTCTTTTTTTGATCATGGCTTTCAAGTAGTCCAATAATTTTTAAATTATCTCTTCTGGATTTATTTTCTAGGTCAGTGGTTTTTTCAGTGAGACATGTCACATTGTCTTCTTTTTCTTCATTCTTTTGATTCTATTTTATAATTTCTTGATATCTCATAAAGTCATTAGCTTCCACTTGACTCATTCAAATTTTGAAGAAATTATTTTCTTCAGTGTGCTTTTGGACCTCCTTTTCCATTTGGCCAATTCTGCTTTTTAAGGCATTTCTTCTATCATTGACTTTTTGGACTTCTTTTGCCATTTGGGTTAGTCTATTTTTTAACGTGCTATTTTCTCCAGTATTCTTTTGGATCTCCTTTACCAAACTGTTTACCAGTTTTTCATGATTTTCTTGCATCACTCTCATTTCTCTTCCCAATTTTTATTCTACTTCTCTTACTTGATTTTAGCAATTCATATTTTTCTTAGAGGATGTGATGAGGGAACTTTGACTTTGTTGTCTTCTTGGTTGTATGTTTTAATCTTCATTTTTCTCAAAATAAGATTCTATAGTGTGAGTTCTTTTATGTTGTTTACTCAGTTTCTCAGACAAATACCTGACTTTTTAACTGTTTGTCAAGTTAGGACTCTGCTTCCAGTGGGGGTGGGGAGTGGGGTGATTGTACTCTCCCAGGCTTCAGGGATTATGTATTAGAGGCTCGATCCTCTACCATCTGTGGGCCCAGAGTTCTGGAAGCATCCTCTACTGCTGCTGCTGCTTCTGTTGCTGCTGTTGCCACAGGCTACCACCACCACTTCCCCCCAACTCCTACCACACTGGGGCTGGGGTCAGACCTGGTCAGACTGCCTGCTTTTCTCTTACCAAGGGGTTAAGAAGTCTGGAAACTACTAAGGCTACCAATGAATAGATCCACTAAGACCTGCTCTGGTCAGTCTGTGCCAGTGCAGCCAATGCTGAACCGCGCTCCTCTCCCTGCCCAGTGCAAAAGACCCTTCTTGTCAACTTTCCAAGCTATCTTGGAGTGGGGATTTTTTTCAATCTGTAATTTTGTGGGCTCTATAGTTCTAGAATTTGTTTAAGTCATTTTCTATAGCTATTTGGAGCGTTTGGGAGAGAGCTCAGGGAAGTCCCTACTTTCAGTGCCCTGATAATAATTTTTTAAATTAATTGGTATTTCCTCGTTGATCTCTGAACTTTCCAAATGCTATGTACATAATTTTGACTTGATGTTGAATCTCAAAATTTAGTGATTAAATGCAGAGCAGCATTGCCTATCATTGAGGTATCAAAGAAAATAACTTTTGCAACTGTCACTTCACAAATGATGCATATTAAGGTATTTCCATCTGAACTTCTGATTTTCACTAATTTTTATATTCTTTTCATATGCTTTTGAAGTGTACATAATTGGTATTTTAAATGCCCTCATTGTGTATGCTACATTATTTTATCTTTATCGTTTTATCCTTCAAATACATTAAAGCTCTCCTAAATTAATTTTCACATTAACTTGTTAAAGAATGACTCTTCCAGCTAATGTAATATAATTTCCATAAGATTTCCAATGAATGAAATATATAAAAATATCATGCTTTTAGAGAATTGGTATTATATGTTTTATAAATCCTAGAGTATGATTAAAATATCAGATGTTAAGATTTTGTTAAGATTATCATTGCTATTATAATTACTTTGCTTCCATTACCTCCACTGATCTACCACACCATACATAAAATTTTTGTAAAGTACATATGAAGATCTTATTCTATGATTTCTAGAATAAATAAAAGACTATCTTTATTCTCCAATACTGATCAGTAAAGATTTTCTAAATGAATAGTTAAGTAGTGTTCTTAAAAAATTAAAATTCCGAACTTATGTGTTCTGGTAGAATTTGTTAAAGTACATCATAGATTCTAAGATGGAGAAGGCTCTTAGGATATGATAGCTTCCAGTGTTGCTTCCAGAACTGTGGTGGATATTTATGTTTCTCTATCTTCAGTGTCTGTAAAGAACAGAAACTGGAGAATCTTTGGCAGTGTGATTCAGTAGCAGAGAATCTTTGACAGAGAAAAATATTCATCCTAGAGGAATTTGAGAGTGAGAAATTCTTGCTTAAAATTATAAAAAGTTCCACTTCTGATATAAACTATTAGCACAATCTCACTTTTTGATGTAGCCTTAAAGTTTGGGAGGGGGGGCGTGTATTGACCAGAGCACACATGACAAAACACATATAGTGTTTCTGTATATAGGATTGGTCTTTTGATCATTTTTCCTTTGTGACACATTTAATATACTCAGTGGCTTTAGAAACAGGTGAGTGTTGTTTAGATGCGATGCATATCTTTGGCAGTTTCTCATAAGCAGACTAAGAATAAAATACATTCAGTAACATTGGAAAAGTAGCTTTATCTCATGGTGATCCATAAGCCAAATGGAAGTCTTAATATTTTTTTTAAGAAGGCCATTTTAAGAAATCATAAGATTAAGCCTTTTAATAAAAGTTACAAATGGTGAGGGTGAGGTAGGTGAACTGCTCATAATTTAATAGTCTGGCTGAAGATTTAAAAAGCTGTTTTGATCTACTTAAAAGAAAATAATTCAATAATCAGAGATGTGTTTCCATGCAGTATGTTTGCAATACAAGTATTACTTTTATTTACAAAAGGAATATTCCAATTTTTTTAAAAGGCAAGTAGTTTCAGTATATGTTCAGTAATAAATGGAATTTAATCCTACCCTGGAATTTATTCTATCTTATTTCTGTTGGCAGAAAATCATTCATTCGCTATCTTGAGTCATAAGTGGACTGTAGTAGCTACCTGTATCATTAGTCAGTTAAGGTCAACTCAGGACAATTTCTGTATGATAAACTAATGTACCATTAGCATTCCCATTTTGAAGATGAGGAAAGTGAGGTCCTAAGTTGTAAAATAGCTTACCCATTGCTACAATTTGTAAGTAACTACCCATTGCTATTATTTGTAAGGGGAAGAATTGAACTACCAAGGTCAACACAATGCCACTCAGCATATGGCATTTTGAATCAGTGTATATATAAATTAATTAAAATGATATGAAATATTTAGGTATTATTCATATAATTAACCATATAAATTCACATAACAAGAAAATTTAATAAAAACAAAGCCAAGATTTTCTATTTTGTTTATTTTAATAAATGGCATTATTTTATTACCCAGAACCACTAATTATTAGTACTAGTCTTTACTGCAGTGATATCAAGCATCTCAGCAGTTAATGATTAAGAATTTTGACTTTAAAATGTGAGAATCTGAAGACACCTTAGAATTCATCTAGTGCAATCTCTCACAAAATATAGAAATCTGCTCTACAAATTCTACAACAAATGGTCATCCAGTCACGACTTAAACATTTTCAATGATGTCAAGCCTCTTTTGCAAGGCAGATTCCATTATTGGGCAGCTCTAACTGCTGGCAAGCTCTTATGTTGAATTCAAAATTTCTTCATGTAGCTTCCCTTCAATCACTCCAGTTCTTCTTTATGGTGCCACATGTGATAAATTTAATCTCAGTAAGATAGTCATATAAATGTCTGAATAAGCTCTCATAAAAATTAAACTTGAAAGGAACATTTCCTTTAACCATTCTTCATTAGACATAGTCTCCTGAAAGTTTTTAATCTTCTACATACTCTCCAGTTTATCATTGTTCCTTTCTAAAAGTAGAAGTTTTGTAACTATTCTATCTCTCTATCCGTTGACTTACATCTTTATTTATTCATCCTAATCATCAAATGCTTTTTGAACACAGAGAAAGTGAAACAACTTTGATTGACCTTGCACTTCAATAATTTATGATTCAGTTCAATAGACAAAATATCAATGACAAAGTTTTGGGGAACACCACAAGTTGGAGAATGTTACTTATGAGACCAGGGCAATAGCTTTGACCCACTCACAAACCACCTATATTTCTATGATCTCAAGCTATGCTTCTGATGCCAACAAGTCATCTATATGGTTTCAGTGATGCCAATTGGACAAGACAAGATTATTGTTGTCTCCAACAATAATCAAAAGCACACATAATAATATTATATGAGTGATAGGTCATGTTAGATCATAACTTCATAAAAATAATTAGGATAAGGACTCATTAATGAAAGCAGACAGAATGGCAAAGTTTTTCAAACATGAAGGAAAGGTAAATGTTTTTTGGTGTATTATATTCCTTTTTTAATGTTTATTTCTTTATTTTTAGTTTTCAACATTCATTTCCACAAAATTATGAGTTCCAAATTTTCTCCTCATCTCTCTTCATTACCCCTTGCCTCAATTTACCATCCCTTCTATCACACCCCTCCCTTCCCTTATCCTCACCTTCTCTCATTTCTTGTAGGCCAAGATAGGTTTCTATACCCCATTGCCTATATTTCTTATTTCCAGATTGCATGCAAAAACAATTTTCAACTTTCGTTTCTAAAACTTTGACTTCCAACTTCTTTCCCTTCCTCCCTCCCCACCCATCCCCACTGAGAATGCAAGCAATTCAATATAAGCTATATAGGTGTAGTTTTGCAAAAGACTTCCTTAATAGTCATGTTGTGTAAGACTAACTGTATTTCCCTCCAACCTATCTTGCCCCTCATTTATTCTATTCTCACTTTTGACCTTGTCCCTCCCCAAAAGTGTTTGCTTCAAATTAGTCCCTCCTCCCATTTTCCCTCCTTTCTATCATCCCCTCCACATATTCCCTTCTCTCCAACTTTCCTGTAGTGATTACCAAATTGAGTGTGCATGTTATTCCCCCCTTAAGCCAAATGTGATGAGAATAAGTTTGACTTTTTCCTTCTCATCTCCCCCCTTTTCCCCTCCATTGAAAAAACTTTTTCTTTCTTCTTTCATGGGAGATAACCTGACCCACTCCACTTTCTTCCATCCTTTCAGATGAGGAAGAACAAGCCATACATACCATTAGTGGAAGATCTAAAAGTAAAGGTTTCTGCATCCAAAACCTGCAAAATAAATATGCCATGGTCTCAAGCCATGGAAAAGTTCAAAAAGAGTTTTGAAAATCAAGTAAGAGAGGTGGAGGAAAAATGGAAAGAGAAATAAGAGTGATGCACGTCTTGAATTCATTTTTTTAGATATCATCCCTTCCTATTCATCTCACCCTGTGCTCTCTGTCTATATGTGTGTGTGTGTATGTATAATCCCTCCAACTACCCAAATACTGAGAAAAGTTTCAAGAATTATAAATATTCTCTTTCAATGTAGGAATGTAAACAGTCCAACTTGACTTAAGTCCCTTATAATTTATCTTTCCTGTTTACCTTTTCATGCTTCTTTTGATTCTTGTGTTTGGAAGTCAAATTTTCTATTGAGCTCTGGTGTTTCCAACAAGAATGCTTCAAAGTCCTCTATTTCATTGAATGACCATTTTTCCCCCTGAAGTATTATGCTCAGTTTTGCTCGATAAGTGTTTCTTGATTTTAATTCTAACTCTTCTGACTTCTGGAATATCATATTCCATGTCCTTTGATCCCTTAATGTAGAAGTTGCTAGATTTTGTGTTATGCTGATTATATTTCTACAATACTCAAATTGTTTCTTTCTGGTTCCTTGCAATATTTTCTCCTTGATCTAGAAAATCTGTACCTTGGCAACAATATTTCTAGGATTTTTTTTCTTTTTGGATCTTTTTCAGGAGATGATCTGTGGATTCTTTCAATATTCGTTTTAATCTCTGGTTCTAAATATCACGGCAGTTTTTCTTGATGATTTCATGAAAGATGTTGTCAAGATATTTTTTTTATTTTGTCATGGCTTTCAGGGTTCCCCAGAATTTTTAAAGTGTCTCTCCTGGTTTTATTTTCCAAGACAGTTATTTTTCCAATGAGATATTGCACATTATCCTCCATTTTTTCATTATTTTGGTTTTGTTTTGTAATTTCTTACTTTCTCATAAAGACATTAGCTTCCATCTGTTCCATTCTAATTTTTAAAGAACTGTTTTCTTCAGTGAGCTTTTGAACCTCCTTTTCCATTTGGCTATTTCTGCTTTTTAAAGAACATCTCATTGGCATTTTGGGCCTTTTTTGCCAATTGAGTTAGCCTATTTTTAAAGGTGTTATTTTCTTCAGCCTTTTTTGGGTCTCCTTTAGGAAGCTGTTGACTCACTTTTCATGATTTTTTTGCATTGCTCTTATTTCTCTTTCCAATTTTTCCTCGACCTCCCTTACTTGATTTTCAAAACTCTTTTTGAGCTTTTCCATGGCTTGAGACCATTGCATATTTATTTTGCAAGTTTTGGATGCAGAAACCTTTACTTTTAGATCTTCCACTAATGGTATGGCTTGTTCTTCCTCATCTGAAAGGATGGAAGATAATACCTATTCACCAAGAAAGGAGCCTTCTATAGTCTTATTTTTTCCCTTTTTTGGGCATTTTTCCAGCCAATTACTTGACTTTGGAGTCCTTTGTCAGGAGCAGGGTATACTTTGCGGACCTGTAAGTTCTCAGTTCCTCCAAGGTGGCACAATCAAGGAAGAGGAGCTCACTCCTCTCCTGGCCTGCGCTCTTGTCTGTGAGCAACCATAAGTGCTCTGTTCTGCCCAGGATCTGCAAGGACAATTCCCTCTGCACAATGACCTCCAGTTCCACCACACCAGCACTCTTCCTCATCCCAGGAGAGTCACTCAGGGATGAGATACAGATCATCTGCTCAATTGCCCCAGGAGCTTTAGGTGGTGAACTCCCAAAATGGACATTGTGGTTGCTGCTACTGGCAGGGCCTGCCTCTGTTCCCTTCTCACACAGGTGAAAGAACTTTCTCACTGACATTTGAAGCTGTATTTGGTGTTTGTGGGTTGAGAAATCTGGGAATCACAGCTGCTGCCAGGAATTCTGCCTCCTGAAGCCTGTTCTTGTCCTGTCCCTGCCACACTGTGACCAAGGCTGGGCTGTGCTCCCTTGGCAGCTAATGAGATAGACCTTTCCTGTCAGCCTTCCAGGTTATCTTGGGCTGGAAATCTCTTTCACTCTGTCTTTTTGTTTTTTCTGCTGCTCTAGAATTTATTTAGAGTCATTTTTTACAGGTATATTATAGGCTATGGGGGGGGGGGGAGCTTCTACAGATCTGTCCTTCTACTCTGCCATCTTGGCTCCACCCAGAAATGGATTTAGTAGAAATAGCTAATAGGTTTAGTTTTATGGGTTAGAAACATGCTGTATGCAGTGTTCATATCACCTATTTGCCTCATAATTATACTTGAAATATGCCCCCTATACAAATGAGGAATCTGAGGTTTTGGAAAGTTCAGTGACATGGAGATGATCAAACACATAATTCAGTGGCTAAGGTATTGATGATATTTTGGGTAAGTCTAACAACCTATCCACTAAGCCACAATATTTTTTCTATAATGATTTCCATTTTGTAGCTTTAAAACATCTTTGCAGGGATAAATAGCAACTTCGTAATTGACACCCTCTTTTTGTAGACAGGATTCTATCTGAGATTAAGAGAAGTTAAGATGATATTTTTGAGGTAGAAGTATGTTCAACTTCTTATCTAAATACCAACTGCTGAGTCAGAAGAAAATTCAAATTAATGTTTTAGTATAAGACTATAAGGCCAACTGGATGGACGGTTGCTGATCAGATTCCTAGTTATCAATGAGACTTGACTTATTCACTATTAGGCTAAATGATCAAACATTGCAATATACTTGCTGACTACCTAAATTGGTTTGATCATATTACCAAGAAACTGATTGATTTAGCCATCATGATGCCTAGAAAATAAACTCATTGAACAAATTTTACCCAATTTAGCTATAATTTTAATATCATGATGTAGAATAATTATATAAAATATGATATTTGAAAAAGCTAGACTGAAAAGAAAAATTTAAAATAAGGTGCAAATAGAACTTTTCATTATTATGATGGCCAGACAAACCTTTGTTTCTTCTATCTCCCAGGAGACAGAAAGTGAATATGATTTTTTATTGTAGGTCAGGTATTAAGGATTTCTTGGTGAACAACTGGTTGCTATGCAACAGCTACACTTAATAAGAAATCTTCCATTTCACAAGATCACAATAATAAATTCTAACTAATTTTATACATTAAATAGAGAAGAGGAGATTAGAATAAGCATTTATTAAACACCTACTATGTGCCAGATATAAACATCGTATGCATGAATTGCATCCATACAAGGCCACACAATAATTTTTATTTGGTTCCATTAAGGAAGTGTGCCATGTTTGCCAAAGAGGCTTTTTTTGATCTCTAAGGTACAACATAATAGAGATCTTTGACATTTAATATATAATTTCTAGAAATGCACTACATCATTGTTATCAATAGAAGAAAATCCTTTATTCTGCCCACTTAGCATATTGATAAATACAATAGTAATGACTTTCAAACAATAATGTGCAAATGACACCTGCACAAGGACAGAATTTGATAGTATATGTAAATGACCAGCAGTTTATGTAAGTGGGTTTTGTTTATTCCCACTTATGAAGATGATTTAGCCAAAGGCTGAAGTTTGATTTTCAGAAAGACAAAACCCACAGGATAAAAAATGTTGTTATCCTCATATCAGATGGTAGAATAGAATACTGTCATCTCAAGATGTGGTCTAGGCATAACTCCACAGACTTGGTGATAAATGTTACATTTTGTTATTGAATAGTACTAAAAATAAGAAAGTGTTGATTAGAGAGTGACTTTACCCACACTCCTAGCTACCACAGCCTGTCATGTTAAATAAAATGTAAATAAATAAATATGTATGTATGTGTGTGTATATATATATGTATATATATATACATATATATATATATACATGTAAATATATATTACCATTATTTTAAGGCAGCTAGGTGGCATGGTGGATAGAATGCCAGGTCTGGAGTCAGAAAGATTCATCTTCATGAGTTCAAATCTGACCTCAGATACTTGCTTACTGTATGACACTGGGTTCATCATTTAACCAAATTTGTTTCACTTTTTTCATCTTTAAAATGAGCTGGAGAAGGAAATGGCCAGCCACAGCAGTCTCTTTGTTAAGAAAACCACGAATGAGGTCATAAAGTACCAGTGCTCAAGAACAACCATTATTGTTTTATTTCAACTCAGAAAAGAAGTTTAAAATTTTATAACTGAGAATTTTTCCATTGTACTTATTAGACATAAATGTCTACTTTAAAAAAATCTTTATTTGACACTTCAATATTACTATGCATATATAAGCTCATCTCTTTGATGACTATCAACCACTGCAGACTGAAACTCAGCTGTACCTTCACAACTTTGCCCACATCTTCAAATAAATGATCTATGGAATAGTTACACAAATAAGTTGAAGGCTTTCCCTTAATTCTTTTAATGCTCCATGGACCACATTATAATGCTTGGGCTATCTTTTATCTTTTATTCTTGATAAATGATTAGAACTCTAACTTCTTTTTTGATAACATTTGCTATTGATAATTTGTTTCAAACTTCTTCAGGTGGTAATATGCTGTACAGCATACTTATGCCCACAGTGCAAACTTCTATTCACACACTTGATGTTTCTGACAGTCATAGAGCATTACTGGTGTTTAAAAAGATGGACTTCAGTGAAAGGGAGGGCCTAGTGAGCACTGAATACAATGGGCAGTTTCCAAAATGTGATCTAACCCACTCTTCTTCCTGTTCAATTCAAGGTTCAATTCATTTTCTATCTCTGGAGCACATCTAAGATATATGGAATGATGGAATGATTCAGCAAATATGTTCTTCTAGTAAAGATAATAATCTGAGCAATAGAACTTTTTCATTCAGTTGATATTTCTTGTTTTTGTGGGCTGATCTCTTTTGAATGACTATGAATCTCAAGAAAGAGACCTTATAGTGATCCAGAATTCAGAATAATCAGCACAGCGTCAAGAATGAATCTTAGCCTCAGCTATCTCTCATTACTAAAGAATCTTTCTGCCTTTTGAACATTGTACAGGAAATAATTCCCAACACTGATGCACATGCCAGAAGTTGTATGCGCTTTTTATATCTGTTGCTATATCACATACTATTGTAATTTTATCACATTTTTGGAAATCCTAAAGGCTACATTTTGTGCTCCAGGTTCACATGCCTTTGATATTGTTGTCAATAAACACAAAAGCATGTGATCTCTTTGCCTCTCTTTAAGCAGGGTGTGATTCTGGTTGGTTTGGCTGGCTTTTGGTTGGTTCGATTCTGCTCTGGCTTCAGGTTCACAAGCAGAATGGAATGCGACAATCATGGACCATCTCCTAGTTAACAATGGGATGCTTATTTATATATAACATATGTAGCATATAACAAAAATTATATTCACAAAAACACTGATTCATTTGATTGTGGCTCCTTATTGTTTTCTCTGATGACTATGCCAGTCTGATCTGAAGCCTGATGACGTATCTCCTGAATTCTTATGCACTGTTATTTAATTCACCAGGAAGTTATGTTGATGGAACAACAGTTTTCTTAGTCATTCAAGATAATTAAATTTCAAGGATGGTCTCAATACCTTCTTTCAAATATATAACATTTTAGTTTTCCCCAATTACATGCATAAATAATTTTGATCATTTTTTAAAGTGCTGAATTCCAAACTTTCTCCCTCCCTTCCCTCACCCCTTCACAAGGTGGCAATCAGAAATAGGTTATAGATGTGCAATCATGCAAAATAATTCCATATTAGTCATTTTGTACAAGAATACTCAAATAAAAGAAAAAAGAATGCAAGAAGGAGAAAAATACTTTTAAACAAAACTAGACTAAAAAAACATAGTAGAGGATTAGCAAAGTAAGAAAGGTTATAAGATTCTATATTTAATCCTCGTGATCGTGTTCGTCCTTCATTGCCAAAGAATACCATGCCATCAGAGAAATGATGACATGATTTGCACTTGATTTTGAAGATAACTAGAAGTGACTAGAGCTTACTGAGTAAGCAGATGATATGGTCATACTTTTGTTTTAGGAAAATCATGTAGGAAACTATATGGAGGGTGGATTGGAGTGGAGAGAGACTGGAGACAGAGAGATCAACCAGAAGCATATTGCAACAGTACAGATTTGCACCCTGTTGGTGTTTGTTTTACATAAATTAAAATTCCCTAAAAAACAAGGCAACAATCAGTGCAACACTTTTGTTGTTGTACCACACAAATAGTTAGATTCTCTCAAGCTGACATCAAGCCATTACTCAAGACATTTTTTGTTTTTGCTTTTGTATAGAATTATTTAACTGGCATTATAACCATATTACCATTTAGCCAGCATTTTTTTTAATCCACAAATACATCATGTGATACATCTCAAATACTTTCCTGAAGTCAAAATACATTATGTCTATGGCATTCTCCTGATTTAACAGTCCAGTAACCTTATAAAAAAAGGAAATTAGGTTCATTTGGCATGACTTGTGAACATATGGTAGCTCCTTAGGATCATTGCATTCTCTTCTAAATTCTCATAACCCTTCTGTTTAATGAGCTGTTCTAGAATTTTGCCAGGGATCAATGTCAAGCCAACCCAACATGTGTTTCCATGATCTACCCTTTTCTTCCTTTCAAAAATCAGGCCAACATTTCACTTTGCCTGCTGCTATTTGGGAGGTGTGAGAAGGGCTTTCTTGTTCTCAAGGATTTCTCAAAGATTACCATCAGTGATTCTGAGATTATATCCTCAAATTCATTGCCACACAGTATAAGTCATCTGGTCTGGAAAACTGAATTCGTTTAATGCAGATGGGTATTTTTTTGCCATTTTTTCACTGTCCTGTGCTGTAATTTCTTTTTTCAAAATTTTGATTAATGTATTTATTTTACTCTTCAACATTCATTTCCATAAGATTTTGAGTTTCAAACCTTTCCCCCATCTCTCTCCTCCCTCCACCTCCAGATGGTATGCAATCTGACTGTGCCATCCCCCAGTTCACCCTCCCCTCTATCACCCTTACTTTCTATTTCCCTTTCCCTTACTTTCTTGTAGGGCAAGATAGATTTCTCTATCCCATTGTCTATACATCTTATTTCCCAGTTGCACATAACAACAATTTTTAACATTTTTTTAAAATCTTTGTGTTCCAAATTCTCTCCCTTCTTCTCTCCCCACCTACCCTCATTGAAGAGGCAAACAACTAAATATGGATTATCCATGTGTAGTTGTGGAAGTAGTAGTGGAAATAAAACACTTCCACAATAATCATGTTGTGAAACACTAACTATATTTCCCTCCATCCTACATGATCACTATTTATTCTATTCTCTCTTTAGACCCTTTAGTGTTTGTTTCTGACTACCTGTCCTTCAATCTGTCCTCCTTTCTATCATCCTCCCCTCTTTTCCTCTTTTCCCCTCTTTCCTGTAGGGTAAGACACCCAGTTGAGTGGGTATGTTATTCCCTCCTTAAGCCAAATCTGATGAGAGTAAGGTTCACTCATTCCCTCTCACCTTCCCTCTCTTCCCTCCATTGTAAAAGTGTTTTCTTGCCTCTTTTACGTGAGATAATTTACCCTATTCCATCTTGCCCTTTCTTCTTCTCCCAATATATTCCTCTCTCACTCCTTAATTTTATTTTTTAGATATCATATTCCAAGCCCTTTTATCCCTTAATGAATAAACAGCTAGATCTTCTGTTATCCTCATTGTGTTTCCATAATACTAGAATTGTTTCATTCTGAGTGCTTGCAATATTTTCTCCTTGGCCTGGGAATTCTGGAATTTGGCTACAATAGTCCTAGGAGTCTTCCTTTTGGGATCTCTTTCAAGAAGGAATTAGTGGATTCTTTCAATTTCTAGTTTACCCTTTGGTTCTAGAATATCAGGACAGTTTTCTTTGATAATATCTTGAAAGATGATATCTAGAGTCTTTTTTTGATCATAGATTTCAGGTAGTTTAATAATTTTAAATGATCTATCCTGTATTTATTTTCCAGGTCAGTGGTTTGTCTAATAAGATATTTCACATTGTCTTCTGTTCTTTCATTCTTTTGGTTATGTTTTATAATTTCTTGATTTCTTATAAAGACATTAGTTTCCATTTACTCCATTGTATTTTTAAGTAATTATTTTCTTCCATGAGCATTTGGTCCTCCTTTTCCATTATGCCAACTTTGCTTTAGGAATTTTTCTCTTCATTGTCTTTTTGGACCTTTTTTGCATTTTGGTTACTCTATTTTTAAAGTTGGCATTTTGTTTAGTTTTTTAGTATCTCCTTTGGAAAACTGTTGACTCAATTTTCATGATTTTTTTGCATCATTTTCATTTCTCTTCCCAATTTTTCCTCAACTTCTCTTACTTAATTTTCAAAAAACATTTTGAAAGCTCTTCTATGACATGTGACCAATTCATATTTTTCTTGGAGGTTTTTGATGTAGGAGCTTTGACTTTGTTGTCTTCTTCTGGTTGTATGTTTTGATATTCTTTGTTGCCAAAGTAAGATTCTATAGTTTGAGCATTTTTACACTGTTTGCCCATTTTCCCAGCCAAAGACTCAACTTTCTAACTCTGTTAAGCACTCTGCTTCCAGCGTGTAAGATGTCCTGTCCCAAACTTTAGAGATTTTGTGCAGCTGTTCTCAGAGTTACTTATAGGAACCTATAAATTCTCAGTTCTTCCAAGGTGGTATGATCAAAGGAGGATGATTACTTCTTTCTTGCCCTCTGTTATGGTCTGTCAGTGACCACAAGCACTCTTTTCTGCCTTGGGATATATGAAGGATTCCCTCTCAACTGCAGGTACAAGTTCTGCCACATCAGCATTACTTTTCACCCTAGGACTGCCACCCAGATCCAAGCAGGACAAAGCAAGAGGATCCTGTCTCAGAGCTAGCAAAGAGATCCCTGCAATCCCTCTCTGATCAGCCACTCCATCCCGAGGCTGTCTATGGTCTGGGAGCTCCAGATGCAGCCACTGCTGCTGCTGTAGCCCACCAGCACTGCAGCCTTGGAGCTGGGCATGGACAACTCCTCTCTTACCCAGGTCTGACAGTTTTCCCACTGACCTTCTATGCTGACTTTGGAATTTGTGGACAAAAAAGTCTAAAGACACCCAGTTGCTAGTGATTCAGTGCCCTGAGGCCTGCTATGGCTCCATTTTTGTGGTACAGCCCATACCGGATTGAGCTCTGCTCCTAGCCTTCTGAGATAGACCCTTCCTGTTTACTTTCCATGCTGTCTTGGGCTAGAGACTTGTTTCACTCTGTAATATGGTGGCTTCTGTACTTCTAGAATTTGTTTAGAGTCATTTTTTCCAGGTATTTGGAGGACTTTGGAAAAGAGCTCAGGGAAGGCCCTGCTTATACTCCACCATCTTGGCTCTGACCCTCTAATCCCTCTAAACCCCCTTTATGTTGTTGAGGTTTTTTAATATTGTTTTATTCTTTCCAATATTAAGATTTTTACTTCTCCTCACTAAAAATATAGGAATAAAAATAGACTAATTAATTTTGTTTTGTTTTCTCCCTCTCGTTTAGGAACATTAATCCATCTTAGCTAAGCACTGACTGCAGCCCTAAGAAAATCCTTTTTGGGGTCTCTAGTGTGTTTTTTCAGTCATCAGCTCATTGTGAGGGTTAGCATTAGTCACACTATTCACCTAATTTCTTCCTACTCTTTTGAAAAGGCATTTTCTAGTTTTCTGAAAATTTTACTAAGAGTAATAGTAACACATATAATTAGAGGTGGTACTATGGACTAAAGACATAATTCCCAACAGATCATAGGTATTAATCAATCAATAAGTATAGATTAAGTGCTGACTATATGTTAGATAGACACTGTGCTAAGTATTAAGGATAAAAACAAAAAGTGAATAGTTACTGTTCTGAAGGAACTTGCATTCTAATAAAGGAGACAACATGAAAATATATAGTCTTTGGCAAGATGTTTACAAAGTGGGTACAAAACTACCTTGGGGGGAGGAACCTGGAGCTGCTGAGAGCAATTGAGACTTTCTACAGAAGATGGGCCTTCGGGGCGGAGCCAAGATGGCGGAGTAGAAAGACGCACATACACATAGCTCCGAACCCACAACCCACAGAACGGCTAGAAGGGACCAACTCACGGTGAATTCTGCACCCAGAGGCCACGGAATATTGGAGCGAGGGAGATTTCTGTTCTGGGGAGACCTGCAAACCTCTCGCGGGGGGTCCTTCGCGCTGTGGACTGGGCGCCGGGACTGGGAGCTGAGTGCAGCCCTGCAGAGGCCGCGACACCGTGAGGAAAAGAACCGAGCAGGCTACGGAGACGGGATATCCTGTGGCCACGCGGGTCCCTCCACCCACAGAGGGACCTGCAAACCTCTCGCAAAAGGTCGCGGAGCCCAGCCCAGACCTGCGGCGGCCGTGGCTCCGAGACATACAGATCCAAGCAGGCTTCAGGGACAGGATCTCCAGTGGCGGCACAAGCCCCCCCACCCACAGGTGACGAGGGTCGGTGAGACAGTCTCTTTGGCGGGTCCAGAGGGGAGTGGGGTACCCCCATGGCTCAGGACCCCCCGGGAGATAGAAGCTGAGAGGCGGCTGCAGACAGGGGCTCCCCAAGAGGGCGGAAGCCGGGATCCATTGTGGAAGGTCTGTGCATAAACCCCTTGAGGGAACTGTGCCTGAGAGGCGGCCCTGCCCTGACCTGACCATCTGAACTTAATTCTCACACTGAATAGCAGCCCTGCCCCCACCAAAAGCCCTAAGGCGGGAAGCAGCATTTGAATCTCAGTCCCCAAACGGTGGCTGGGAGGATCAGGAGGTGAGGTGGGTGTGAGGAGAATATTCAGAGGTCAAGCCACTGGCTGGGGAGAATGCCCAGAAAAGGGAAAAGAAATAGAACTATTGAAGGCTACTTTCTCAGAGAAAAGACACTTTCTCCCTTCCTTTCTGATGAGGAAGAACAATGCTTACCATCAGGCAAAGACACAGAAATCAAGGATTCTGTGTCCCAACCCACCCAATGGGCTCAGGCCATGGAAGAGCTCAAAAAGAATTTTGAAAATCAAGTTAGAGAGGTGGAGGAAAAACTGGGAAGAGAAATGAGAGGGATGAAAGAGAAGCATGAAAAGCAGATCAGCTCCCTGCTAAAGGAGAACCAAAAAAATATTGAAGAAATTAACACCTTGAAAACTAGCCTAACTCAATTGGCAAAAGAGGTTCAAAAGGCCAATGAGGAGAAGAATGCTTTCAAAAGCAGAATTAGCCAAATGGATAAGGAGATTCAAAAGCTCACTGAAGAAAATAGATCTTTCAAAACTGGAATGGCACAGATGGACGCTAAGGACTTTATGAGAAAGACAGATATCACAGAACATAGCAAGAAGATTCGAAAAATGGAAGATAATATGAAATATCTTATTGGAAAAACAACTGACCTGGAAAATAGATTCAGGAGAGACAATGTAAAAATTCTGGGACTACCTGAAAGCCATGATCAAAAGAAGAGCCTAGACATCATCTTCCATGAAATTATCAAGGAAAACTGCCCTGAGATTCTAGAACCAGAGGGCAAAATAAATACTCAAGGAATCCGCAGAACACCGCATGAAAGAGATCCAAAAAGAGAAACTCCTAGGAACATTGTGGCCAAATTCCAGAATTCCCAGGTGAAAGAGAAAATATTGCAAGCAGCTAGAAAGAAACAATTCAAGTATTGTGGAAATACAATCAGGATAACACAAGATCTAGCAACCTCTACATTAAGGGATAGAAGGGAATGGAATAGCATATTCCAGAAGCCAAAGGAACTAGGACTAAAACCAAGAATCACCTACCCAGCAAAACTGAGTATAATACTTCAGGAGAAAAAATGGTCTTTCAATGAAATAGAGGATTTTCAAATTTTCTTGATGAAAAGACCAGAGCTGAAAAGAAAATTTGACTTTCTAACACAAGAATGAAGAGAACCATGAAAAGGTCAACAGCAAAGAGAAGTCATAAGGGACTTACTAAAGTTGAACTGTTTACATTCCTACATGGAAAGACAATATTTGTAACTCTTGAAACATTTCAGTATCTGGGTACTGGGTGGGAGTACATACACACACATGCACACATGCACACATACATAGAGACAGAGTGTACAGAGTGAATTGAAGAGGATGGGATCATATCTTAAAAAAAATGAAATCAAGCAGTGAGAGAGAAATATTGGGAGGAGAAAGGGAGAAATTGAATGGGGCAAATTATCTCTCATAAAAGAGGCAAGCAAAAGACTTATTAGTGGAGGGATAAAGAGGGGAGGCGAGAGAAAAACATGAGGTCTACTCTCATCACATTCCACGAAAGGAAAGAATAAAATGCACACTCATTTTGATAGGAAAACCTATCTCATAATACAGGAGAGTGGGGGACAGGGGCACAAGCAGGGTGGGGGGGAGGATGGAGGGGAGGGCATGGGGAGGAGAATGCAATCCGAGGTCGACACTCATGGTGAGGGAAAGGATCATAAGAGAATAGAAGTAATGGGGGACAGGATAGGATGGAGGGAAATATAGTTAGTCCTATACAACACAACTTGTATGGAAATCATTTGCAAAACTACACAGATTTGGCCTATATTGAATTGCTTGTCTTCCAAGGGGAAGGGGTGGAGAGGGAGGGAGCTAAAGAAGTTGGAACTCAAAGTGTTAGGATCAAATGTAATGTTCTTACCACTGGGAAATAAGAAATACAGGTTAAGGGGTTAAGAAAGCTATCTGGCCCTACAGGACAAAAGAGAAGATGGAGACAAGGGCAGGGAGGGAGGATAGAGGAGAGAGCAGATTGGTCACAGGGGCAACTACAATGCTTGGGTTTGGGGGGGGAGGGGATAAAAGGGGAGAAAATTTGTAACCCAAAATTTTGTGAAAATAAATGTTAAAAGTTAAATAAAAAAAAAAGAAGAAGATGGGCCTTGAATTGAATCTTCAAAAAAACCCACCATGGATACTAAGAATCAGAAGCAAGGATGAAGAACATTTCAGCCATGGAAGACAGCTATTGCAAAGGTTACAAATTGGGAAGTGAAATGTAAACTGGTATGATCGAATCATAGAGTATGAAAGGGAGTAAAGTGTAAGAAGTCTAGAAATGCCAAACAAAGAGCATATTTGATTCTCCAGATAACTAAGAGGTACCAGAGTTTATTGGGTGGGTATGGTGGAGTAAAATGCTGAAGCCTTCACTTTAATAAAAACACATTGTTATTATTACAAAAGATGAGCTGAAGTGGGAAAAAGAAATGAGGCAGTGAAACCAATGAGGAGGCTATTAAAATGATGCAAGTGGGTGGATCCAGGAGAGAGCAATATCATGAAAAACAGGAGTATAAAGAGTATCCAGAAGAGGAAGACAATGAATAGTGCCAAGTGCTGCAGAGAGGTCAAGAAGGATGAAAATTGAGGAAAGGTTATTAAATTTGGCAATTATGATATCACTTGTCACTTTGGAAAGAATATTTTCAGTTAAATATTGATATCACAAGCTATGTTGCAAAACAGTAGAAAGAGAATAAGTAAGATATCTAACATATACGGCTTTTTGGGGGAGTTTAGTTAAGAAGGCAGGTCAGTGATGATAGGTAGTCCAGATAGGACATTCCTTTGAGTGTGTGTGTGTGAGAGAGAGAGAGAGAGAAAGAGAGAGAGAGAGAGAGAAAGAGAGAGAGAGAAAGAATTATAATGGGAGCAATCTGTCACAAAAGCTAAGATGTGACTAAACCTCTGTTATCTATAGAAAGACATTTTTCTATTCTAAAAAATTAATATCAATGTACATTTGAAAACATATTTTTTTTTATTTCATCCATATGATTATTTGTTTCACCAATGCAGATCAGAGCCTCTCAACCTTAATGAGTTAAGAAAAAATTCAGGGATAGAGCCAAGATGGTGGAGTAAAATCAGAGACTTCCCTGAGCTTTCCCCAAAAGCCCTCCAAATACCTGTAAAAAATAACTCTAAACAAATTCTAGAGCTACACAACACACAAAATGATGGAATGATACAAATTGCCAACCCAAGAAAACTTGAAAATCCAGTCGAAGAAAACAGAAAGGGCCTTTCACATCAATCAGGAAGGAGAGAATAGTCTAGCATGGGCCACACCTGAACAGATTGGGCCAGAGCAGGCCTAAGGGGACTGAATCATTGGCAGCTGTGGCAGTTTCCAGACGACTTAACCCATAAATGCCAAAAAGGTCAGTAGGAAAACTCTGTGGGATCTGAGTCAAACCCTGCCTGAGTCTGGCAGGGTTAGGTACAAGCCCCAGGGTTATGAGAGTAGGGGTGAAAGCAGGGGCAACAGCAGCAGCAGCAGTGGCTGCTTCCAGAGATCTGGACTTACAGATAGTAGGGGATAGAGCCTCTGATATAAAATCCCTGAAGCCTAGGACAGTACACCCAACCCAAACCCCACCCCCACTGGAAGCAGAATCCTACCTTGACAAAAGTTAGAAAGTAAAGTGTTTGGCTGGGAAGATGAGTAAACATTGTAGAAGAACTCACTCTATAGAATCTAATTTTGTGACAGGAACGATTAGGGCATATAACCAGAGGAGGAAAGCAGATACATCAATAACCTCCAAGAGAAATATGAATTGGCTACAAGTTAGAAAAGTAGAGGAAAAATAGGGAAGAGAAACGAGAGTGACATAAGAAAACCATGAAAAACAAGTCAACAGCTTGCTAAAGGAGACCCCCAAAATACTGAAGAAAATAACACTTAAATAAATAAACTAACCCAAATTGCAAAAGAAATCAAAAAAGCTAATGAGGAGAAGAATGCCTTAAAAAGTAAAATTGGCCAAATGGAAAAGGAGGTTCAAAAGTCCACTGAAGAAGAGAATTCCTTCAGAATTAGAATGAAGCAAATAGAAGCCAATAACTTTATGAAAATCAAGAAATTATAAAACAGAACCAAAAAATAAAAAAAATAGAAGACAATGTGACATATCTCATTAGAACAAAACCACTGACCTGGAAAAGAGATACAGGAGAGATCATTCAAAAATTATTGGACTACCTGAAAAGAAACTATCAAGGAAAACTGTCCTGATATTCTAGAACCAGAAGGAAAAATAGAAATGGAATAAATCCACTGATTGCTTCTGGAAAGAGATCCAAAAAGGAAAACTTCTATGAATATTGCAGTCAAACTCCAAAGTCCTCATGACAAAGAGAAAATACTGCAAGCATCCAGAAATAAACAATTTGAGTATTGTGGAAATACAATCAGGATAACACAAGATCTAGTAGCTTCTACTTTAAGAGATCTAAGTGCTTAGAAGATGATATTCTGGAGGTCAGAGGAGCTATAATTATAACCAAGAATCACCTAGCCAGTAAAACTGAGAATAATCCTTCAGGGAGAAAATTAGACATTTAACAAAATACAGGACTTTCAAGCATTCTTACTGAAAAGAGCAGCGCTAAATAGAAAATGTGACTTTCAAAAACAAGAATCAAGAGAATCATGAAAAGGTAAACAGGAAAGAAAAATCATAAGGGACTTATTAAAGTTGAACTGTTTACATTCCTACATGGAAAGATAATACTTGTAACTCATGAGACTTTTCCCAATATTAGGGTAACAGAAGATGATAGATAGATAGATAGATAGATAGATAGATAGATAGATAGATAGATAGATAGATAGACAGACAAATGGATGAAAGGATGGCATAGGGTGAGTTGAATATGAAGGGATGATATTTAAAAATAAAATTAAAGAGTAAGAGAGTAATATATTGGAAGGAGAAATGGAAAGAGAGAATATGGTAAATTATCTCACATAAAAGAGACAAGTAAATATTTTATAATGGAGGGAAAGAGGGGATAGGTGAGAAGGAATGAGTGAACCTTACGTTCATAGGATTTCACTTAAGGAGGGAATAACATACACACTCAGTTGGGTATGTTATCCTACAGGAAAGTAGGGGAGAAGGGAATAAAAGGGGGGAATGAAAGAAGGGAAGGAAGATTGGAGGAGGGGTAGTCAGAAGGAAACACTTTAGAAAAGGGACAGGATCAAAAGAGAAAATAGAATAGTTGGTGATGGGATTGGATGGAGGCAAATATAGTTAGTCTTTCATAACATGACTATTATGGAGGTGTTTTGCATAACTACATGTGTATAACCTATATTGAATTGTTTCCCTTCTCAATGGCACTGGGTAGGAAGGGAAGAAGAGAAAGAATTTGGAACTCAAAGTTTTAAAAACAAATGTTAAAAAAAATTATTTTTACATGCAACTGTGAAATAAGATATACAGGCAATGAGGTGTAGAAATCCATCTTCCATTCAAGAAAGTAAAGGGGAAGGGGATAAGAGAGGGGAATGATAAACGGGAGGGCAGACTCAGGGAAGAGGTAAACAGAATGCATGTTATCACAGGGTGGGGGGAGGGTAGAGATGGTTAGAAAATTTGGAAGTCAAAATCTTGTGGAAATGAACATTGAAAACTCAAAATAAATAAATAAATTTAAATCTTAAAAAAAAAACACAAGAAAAAGGGCTAAAAATAGTTATCACTTTGTAGCTGTCACTCACTGATGATGAACCTTTTGGAACCTAGCTAGGCAAGTCACCTGTCTAGCTTGATGTAGTACTTGCCAGAGAATATATGCTGTGGACATGACCTTTAAGAAACCACAGTCACCTTTGTCCTAATTAGGCACCAGATTTGAGATTTAGTGAAAAAATTATCAGTTATACAAGATATCCCAATTCATGAGCTATAACTAAAAATATCCTGTGTCATTCATTCAAGCTAGCACATTTGCTAGAATACAAATTAAATATTTAATTAAAATATTTTGTGGTTGTTTGGTAAGGAAACAATTACTGGTGATAAATAAGATACTCTAAGACTTTAAAAAAGAAGCTGACAAAGGAACTTTTAGCAGATTCCAATTCTGTCCCTGGGGTAAAAGGAATATCCATTAAGTAGGCAAGGCTAGTTTTTCATTATGAGGTTTTGAAAAGTTTCCTTGGGACTTAATTGGCATGGGAAATTCAGGCTAGGGCTGTTGACATGGCTTGCCTAAGTACAAAAGTCATGGTACAAGTTGTCAGCAGCAGCTCCTTTGGGTTTCTCACCAGAAGATCAGCATGGTCAGCATAAAAGCAGAGAAGTTACTCCCAAGTGAATCAATACTCTGTCTTTGCTGAATAATATTCCTCTATTATGGTTAAGTAAACCTGCTTTTATTAAATGTTAATTGTTCTTGGAGTGCTATATTTTGTTGCATCCTTGAATCTGAAACACAAAATGCCTTTGTCAAGCTTGTCCTGCAACACACACAATGTCTTGTTACTGAACAGAAATCTTAAAAATTATTTAATCTATTGCAAAACTGATTCAAAGTCTTTTTAGCAGACAATCAATAATTAGATTAATACAATTTAGATTAGGAAGGGACCTTTTTAGATCATGTAGTCAAGTATCCTCATTTTATAGATAATGAAACACATTGATTGGTAGTAGAAATAATGCTAATATTGCTGCTATCAAAAGCCTTATTTTAAAAAAAAAATGATAGTTGATTGAGCATCCTTTGACATGTGTTCAATTACAATTACTCAGTAGCAAGAAAAATCTACCAGAATAATAGATGTTGTTAAGTCTTGAATTTGTTTGTAGCTTACTGGAGCACTTCGTGCTTCACTGGACAATAAAGAATACAATAATATCAAAATAAGCACTTTTTAAAGGATTTAAGATGTTGCTAAGAAAATCATAAGAAACAATCTGTAGGGATAAATACTCAGAAAATTGAGGTATTCACTTCATTGCAATAAGCATTTATCAAGAGTATGCTCACTATACGCAGTGGAACCAAGTCAGAGAAAATTCAAAGATAAATAAGATTTCATCCCCTCTAGTCCTGGAGCTCATAATTTGTTATTATGATAATTAATTATTCAGCTGAATGAGTGAACTACTGCAATGCAAAAAAATGGAAATTTGGGAGCTATTTGTATTTTGTATCCATTACTCACGTATTTGAGTTGAACTTCTATTTTCACACTACCATATTTTTCAGTGGTGATCAAGAGATGAAATATGTCAATTTTGCAAGTCTAATTGGAACAAGGTTCTCAATAGTGTCATGTATGTTCCATTTTTTTTAAGGCAAGGAGTCACAAATAAAAGACAAAATCTGAGATGAAAACTGGCAAGGTATCAAGCAAAGGGACTGCAGCACAAAGAAGTTTAGCCAAGGTCCTAGGCCCTAGGAAGTTATAATGTAACCAAGAATAAAGATGTGAGGGTGAGCTCTAAGCTGAAGCTAGAGTAGAATAAATCTTACTTCCCAAGAAAGCAGACACGCTGATGACAGGCTTATTTCTCTCTTGTTCAAGATTATATCTAACAGTCAGACAACGATGTAACTTGGAAATGAATTAGTTGATATTCAACTATTGAGATAGTTGACATTTTTTATTTTAGAAGAGCATCTTTGGGACCTTGTTGAAAGTACTTAGCTGCTTGCTGCTCTTTTTTCATTATGTTCTTGAGCCATTCTTATATCCTTCACAATTATGCTGTGAAGTAAATAATACGTGATCCTAAAGACCTGCCAGAAAGAAAAAAAAGTTCCCTATGTCCCCTTCAGGGAAAAATATAAGCACACCAGCTAAAGTATTTAAGGTTTCCTTTACTGCCAACTGCTTTTTACAAGGAATAGTGGTATTCCATTTACTGATTTAGCAAAGGAAGGAGTTGTAACCAAGAAACCAGTCTTTACTACCCTCTGTGAGAGATCAATTCCAGATAGTTCATTAAACTAAGGTAAGAAGTATTGATTTGCAACAGTAAAAAAAGGCTGCTGAGAAATGTTCTCTTGGGGTGGAAAGAGGAACAAGAGAGGAGGTAGCAGGCTTAAGTGTTGTCATTTAATTTCCAAAATTAAGGATGCTAAAGAACTACCAAGACACCAAACAGTAAACTAGAGATTAGGTAGAATTCTCAAGAGTTCTTGACATATGGAAGGAAATCACTTTACCATCCAGTTCTTGACAAAAATGCTGTCCAAGGGTTTACTTACACTGTCCTTCATACATAGATGATTATGTATTTCCATATCTTACTCAGGAGATTTCACTTCTTCATCTGCTAGTGCTGCCCTAGACGATATCGTACTCATAAATAGATGTTCAAAGTATATTTGGCTTTTAAATTATAATGTCCCAGAACGTGCATTTATGCCTGTCAAGACTGTAAAAAAAGATGCATTCAGTATATTCAAAGAAAGACATCCGGCAGTATAGGATGGAGATTCCATAATGACCTAAGGATTCACTCTTTTTGAAATACTAATTACTTTTATGATTTTATTTGTCACATAACTTCCAATAACACCAAATAAAGAAAGAGGAGGGATTTTCATGTACCTTGGTAGTACCATGACCCTACAATATTCCTGATGCTTGGAATGTTTGGTGCCCAGGTTATAGGACTTGATTGATTTGCCAGGCTGAGGATAAAGGTTAACAGATGAATGTCAAGGAAAGAAGACTTAAAGGACAGAGGAAAAGGGGGGAACAATGTAGCTTAGATCATGTATAATGACACCTAACACTTTTCTTTGAGTTTTGGTAGGAAAGTGAGCAGACTTTTTTATTCCCATAAAATGCTAGAGTCTACTAGCAGAGCTTTGTTCCCATGGCCAATGTGCATCACACAAGAACTCACTTAACTATACAAGAAGCAGGAGCTACAAGACCTAAATGAAACAGTGTTGAAAGATATCATTTATTCAAGTAATAATCAGTAATGGCTTTTGTGGCAAAGTCTATTTCTACCTCATATATTTCCCTTAAATATAAGATATGAACTCAACTAGAGAACTTTGGACCTATCATATTTCAATAATTGAAGGGCTAGAGTGGAGTTTTGGAGGAGAATCTTGACCTTGAAAGGTGATTATATCTGCTGAATTTTATGCTTTCTTTAACTGCTGCTTCTTAATGGAACTATGCTTCTTTTTCCCTCTGCTAAATAAAATATTTTGCTTTTCACTACAATTATTTAAATTATTACTTAAAATTTAGGGCTGGATCCTTAAAAGGAGAAATATCCAGTTGGTCAGGGCTAAAGCAAAGAAGAGAATATTGAATTCAAAACTGTACATACTCAGGATAACATAAAATGTTCTAGGGGATGGGGGTGAGGGGAAGGAGGGATCACACAGTCCTTTTGCTCTAACTTGAATGGTTGATGTGCATATTACTTTGTAAGTAATGTTTCTATCATGTATTCTGCACATTTATTGTGTAGTTTTAGTGTACTTGTATATCTCTTTATTTAAACATTTAACCATTAAGTCCACGAAGGCAAGGACCGTCTTATTTATCTTTGAACCCTTCACCAATTCTCTGACACTATTGGCTAGAGCAGTGTTTTGTACCTATCAGGTCTCTCCTCGCCCTACCCAAACAAAGTGTAGTTTTCATATTCTTTCCCTTGAGACAATGTTAGCCTTTTCAGGGAAGTCTACACATAAGTAACAATCAAGTGTCAATAATGTGACTTTCAAAATGAAAGGCAAGCATAGTGCTTTTTGCCTGAACATCTCTGTGTTAGTCAATGCATAAGATTTCCCCAGGAGGTGGTGAACAGTCTTTCAATCCCCAACGAAAACAAGACATTCCACTCTTACAGGTACCAAAACAACTACCTGTCTAGTAGCGGTAAGCAGCAATCTGAAGCAATCATAAGATAAAGGTTGCTGAATCTGTTCATCTAACACCTATATATGACAATTTTTTGTGTTTCTCTTTTTACTGGCAAACGTTTCATTTTAAGAAAATATTAAGCCTAACAAAGCTATCCCCACTATTCTGGAAGATTTCCTTTCAAATGATGCTATGGTAATCTGCTTATACTGGAAAATTTACAGTGAAAATCCCTGTATGAATATTCTCTCCCCCACCCTGGTCTCCATCCTGTACTCAGTTTATTGTAGTGCATAGAGCTTACTTTGGAGTCAAAAAGATTTGAGTTCAAGCCTTACTTCTAACACAACGTCTACAATACCCTGGGCAAGACATGGAACCTCTAGGCACTCTAGGCAACTCTCTGAAGTTATATGTTGTAGAAAAGGGTGCAGACCAGAATTGATATGGGGCATTTCCTGATCCAGGAATATCCTCTATTGATGAAATCACAGTTTATTCTCTGTTACCTATCCTGTTGAAAATAATATTCGCTGTCCAGTCATCAAAAATCTAATGGAGAGCTAATTTAATTTCAGCATAGGAGAGATGATCTGAACTAAGATGAAGATAAGATCATGGTAGCAATAGGTTATTTTATTTTAAGCCCTTGTTGTTCAACAAGCACTTCTTTTTAAAACAGGTTTTTATTAATATCATCTGTTTCTTACATCCATCATCCTAGTTATCACCTTGTTAAAGAGCTATCCCATATTATAAATAGGACATTATTGAGTGGAATAAAACAGCACAACTGAGCAATAAATACATTGGAAAAAGTCCAGAAACGTGCAATATAGAACACTTGTCGATCTCCCACTTCCACAAAAGTGTAGTTTGGGGGTGTCTTAAATTGTCTCTTGGTCAAAGTTTTGCTTGCTTTTTATAATTATGTTACATTTAGTTTTTCTTTTTGATGTGTCAGTCTTCCCATTGACATCGTTGTAATTACTGCCTATCGTTATTGTGATTTTGCTTTTCACTCTGCATTAGATCATATAGATATTTCCATGCTTCTCTGTATTCATCATAAAAAATTTCTTATAGTATACTAATACTGTTACATTCATGTACCATAGTTTGTTTAGCCATACTTCAATCTGAGGGCATCTAATTTGTTTCCAATTCTTAACTATCACAAAAATTGCTGCTGTAAGTATTTTGGAGTATATAGGAATTTTCTTCTTATTGACGGGTTCCTTGGGGGAATGAACTCAATAATGGAGTCTCTTGTTCAAAGGATTCATTCATTAAACATTCAAAAGACTTTTTTAGTCATGTCATTTGCATAATTCCAAATCACTTTCCAAAACAGCTTACCATTTCACAGCTCCTACAACAATGTATTGGTGCCTGTCATTTGACAACCTCTCCAACATTGACTATTGCCATTTTGTCATTTTTGCCAATATGCAGGGAGTGAGGTAAAATCTTAGGGTTGTTTTGATTTACATTTCCTTATTTTTAGTAATTTGAAGCATTTTTTCATGTGGTTATGAATACTGTGCAATTCTTCTTTTGAGAATTGTTTATGTTCTTTGATCTATTAGGCTAGTAAATTTGTATGTACATATGTAGAAGAACACGTAGACTTTATACTTATACATATGTACACATGCTTATCTATATGTATAATAGATGAGTGGTCAAATGTACATACGTACATATATATGTAAATATATACATGTGTACTGATAGAAAAAGAAAGAAACAAAGAAAGAAGGAAAGAAGGAAAGAAGGAAGGAAGGAAGGAAAGAATATCGTGGATACCAAGTATTTATCAGAGAAATTTTGAACAAATTTTCTTTTTCAATTGACTAGTTCCCTTCTGATCCTAGGTACGTTAATTTTATCTGTGCATAAACTTCTCAGTTTATGGTAATCAAAGTGATCTATTTTATCTTTTTAAGTTGCTTTATATCTTATTTTGTTGAGATTACATCTTATACCTAATGGCTGTGAGAGTTAAGTGATCTATTTCCTAAGTACTGTGATCTTTAATATTAAATTCACATATTCCTTGGGAAAATATTGGGAAGTTTGGTATAAAGTGTTGGTCTAAACCTAATTCTGCCAAACTGCTTTCCAGTCTTCCTAGCAGGTTTTTTTTTTAATCAAATATGAAGATTTTACTTAAATAATTTTTTACCAGCTTTGCTGAGCATTGGGTTGTTTAGTTCTATTGTTTCTGATTCTCCTTTGCTTGACCTAGAGCATTGATCTCTATCTCTATATTTTAATGAAAAACCAATGATTTTATATCTTGCAATCTGAAAGTGCTGTCCCCCTTCTGTCCTTAATTCTTTTAATCATTTTCCTTGAAATTCTAGAATGTTTTTGTTTTTCCAAGTATATTTATTATTATTTAATCAATTTCTGTAACATATGCTCTTGGTAATTGGGTTGAAATGTCATTACAAATATAAAGTAATTTTGATTAGGTAGATAAATTGGTTATTTTGGAGATTTAATTTGATTAGACATATAAATTATTTTTTTAGATCGACATGGCCTACTCATGAGCATTGAATATTCCTTCAACGATTTAATTTGTTCTTTATTTAAGTAGAACTTTTTTAAAGTTTTTTTTTAAGCTCTTTATTTAAGTAGAATTCTGTAATTGAATTTAAACCTCTTTTGTATGCTTTAAGAGATCAGTCCCCATATATTTTGTGAAACGTAGTTATTCTAAATGGCATTTCCCTTTCTATTATTGTTTCTTGTGTTTTGCTATTATTATATAGAAATTCTGTTGATTTCTGAGGACTATTTTCTAGTCTTCAGTTTTGCTAAAGCTATTGATTGCCTCAGCATCTTTGCTCATTCTCCAGTTTTTTCCAAGTAAATCATCATATCATCAGCAAATAAGGATAGATTTGTCTCCCCTTTATATTTATACCTTTAATTTATTTCTCATCTTATTGCTTTTGATAGTATTAGCAAAACTATATCAAATAAGAGTGAGAAGAATAGGCATCCTTGTTTCACTCTTATATTTACTGTAAGAGGTTCTTGTGAACCACCATTGCATATGATCACTGTTGTTGGTTTCAGATAGATTTTTTTGTGATATTATAGGAGACCTCTCTACACATATATTTTGCAGGGGGTTATCATGAAAGTACTTTGTCAAAGGCTTTTTTGAATATATTGTTTTTGGATGTTTTGGTTTTCAATATGATTAATTACAATTATTGTTTTCCTGATGATGAACCATCCTTGCATATCTTGTCTAGGTCACACTTGGTCATAATGGATAATGCCTTGGATAAATTGCTATATCTTGTTTGACAGAATTTTGTTTAAAATTTTGAATCAATGTTCATTAACAATGTTGACTTATAGCTTTATTTTTCTTGTTTATCTTTCCCCAATTTAGGAATCAGGATTATATTTTTCTCATAATATCATTCTACTGTTATTTCTCAGTAGTTGAGAATAATATGTGAACTGGTTACTAACTCTTTTTTAGAAGCTTGAGAGAAATATTTTTTTGAATTCAACAGGACCATATCTTGGCAGTTGTTTTACACTTAGATGTATGTCTTTTTCTAAGCTTAGATTATCAAAGATTTCTATTTGGTATTTTGATAGTTTGTTTAAAAATTTTAATGTACTTCGTATTTCTTTTTTGTTCTCAGTTTTTCTAATATATAACTGTACTTATCTCCTGGTTGTTCTTTTTTTATTTCTCCTATTTTTCCTGTTGTCTCAATTTACTAATTTTCTATTTTATTAATTTGATGCTCTGCTCTGTTAAATCAGAGTACCTAAGGGATGATTTATTTTATTAGTCTTTTCAAATGACTAGCACTTAGTTTTATTGATCATTTCTATATTTTAATCTCCAACTTATCTATTTGCCTCTTATTTTATTGTCTCCCTTTTTGGTTATGATATGTTTGTTTATTTTTTGCTTTTCTAATTTTTAAATAAATATTAAGTTCATTAATCTTCTCTTTTAATTTTGTTCACATATATTTGTAAGGTTATTATTTTTCCTCCATTGATTTCTAGAGCTACATCCCAGAAATTGTGGTACATTGTCTCATATTATCATTTTCTTTGACATAGTTATTAACTGTTCTTTGATTTGTTTTCTGACCTCATTATTTAGGATTTCATTGTTATCTACGTTTGGGCTTTATCTTTTATTTGTGACTTCTAAAGAAGTTACTATTTTTATCACATAATGGTCTGTAAAGGATGTATTCATTTTTCCTGACTTTTTTTTACATTTGTTTGCAATATCTCTATGTCCTAACATAAGGTCAAGTTTTGCAGAAGTTCCATGAGGTTCTGAGAAATAAATATATTCTTTGACACCTGCCAGAAAATTCTGTCTTTTAATTCTAGTTTTCCAGCAATTTCTTCAGCTCCATATTTCCCCTTTGCTTTATCTTTTTGTTAGAAATATCCAAAACTGAGAGGGATGTTAAAGTATTGTGTCTTTGTTGTGGTACCATCTATGTCTTCTTGAAGCTCAGGTAAAGTTTACTTTATTAATATGGATGCTAAGGCATTTGGACATATAAATTCATTATGTTGATTTTTGTTTATGGTTACTTTCAGCATAATACAATTTCCATGTCTATTCTTTTTTATTTTTTGAATGTTTTTTTTTTTTGCTTTGTCAGACAGAATGATTCCAACTTCTGCTTTTTTCTATGTACTTGGTTCCTAGTATTTTTTTCCCTTCCCCTTAGTTTATTTTCTGCATGTCTTTGCTTTTAAAATATGTTTCTTGTAAGCAATAGGTATGAAGGTTTTGGTTTCTTATCTAATCTGTCACTCTTTTCATTTTATTGAATTGTTTAATGTATTCATATTATAACAGGCCTATATTTTCCTCCATTTGTCTCTTATATAGTTTCTTTTTCAAGTTATGATTTTTCCTCTTTTCTGTTATAAACATAGTATTATGTTCCTTCAGTTGTTTTACATTTTTTTAAGGAAACTTTTTCCCCTGCCTCTCTTCCCTCACTCACGATCCCCTTCTCCCATTTATTACCTGTTCCCTTTCATGTTTTGTTCTTAGTTCCTTTTTCTCTCCTACTTTTATCTATTTATGTAATTCTTTCTCCCTTTTTTCTGCTCAATAGATTCTCTCTTCCTCTCATCTGCTTCAATTAATTCTGTTCATTACATATTTTAAAATTTTATTCTTATACTCCTCTCCAGAAAGGATTTCTCTTACTGTCTTCTTTATCCTCACTCTCCATTTCAATACTTTCATTCTCTGATTCATGATTCCTGTAATTATCTGTTTTTCTTTGCATTTCTGATATTATCAAAGTTTCCAAAGTATACATTCGAAGTTCTCCCCTCTAGCTGGTTTCTGTCACTGCCTAATCTAACCTTTCCCATGGTTTCTCCTTTTCCATTGTGCCTCACTCTGAGAACAATGTCAATTATTGCAAGTGTCAGAGAAAATACTACCCCATGGTAAGGCACTTATCCCTTGATATTCCTGATTATACAGCCCACCAATGATCTCCCCTAGCTACCTTTATTTCTCCGTTTGCCCCTAAATCTGCTACCTGAGTCTATGCTCTAGATTCCACTAGAGGCCAGTTGCCTCCAGGAGTGCTAACTCCATATTTCCCTAGGTAGGATAAATAGACTTTTAAGGGACCAAATCCTCCAGGTCATACCCAGTGCAGGGCTTCTCAATCTTGTCAAGTTTTGGTCATTTTCTTTGGTTTTGCACCATTTATTCATAAATACCTGAAGTAATTTACTACATCTGGAAGCCATATTTCCTTCTAACATTAGTGTTTTCACTATTGATTTCTCTGCTCATAATTAAGGTCTTTTGAGTTTTCTTTTTCCTTTGATCATTGGTAATTTTAGTCTCCACCCCCATCCCCATAATTTTACCCTGTTCATTTTCTAACTTTGTCCCCTCTAATGGTAGTTTGATTTCAGTGTCCCAGCCTTCTTCCTACTCTGAGCAATTCATAGTTCACCATCCTAATTCTCTGACCTAAGGTACCTATGGGTGGCCAAAACTATCCTCAGAATGTTGCTGTGCTCTTTCTCTGAGGCTTAGTGAAATGCTGCATTTCTTCCTCACACAGCCCAGCACACTTGGGCCTAGTGTTCCCTGGCCCAACACCAACAGTTCTGAAAGCTGCTATATTGGTGCCATAGAGTTATCCTACATGGTACCAGTTGTTCAAAGGTTTGCTATGCTGGTACCATGAGGTTGTGAACCGTGACCCTAATAGTCCTGAGTTTTGTAGTACAGGTGATATGGTGTGGTCCCTAGAAGGTTTTTGGTCTGAATGACATGGAATGTGGTAGTTATTTGTAACACCCCAAGCAAACTCACAGTCTGGAATATGTGAGTCTCCCTAACACTGGAAAGAGTACATGGGATGGGATATATTGTAAGTCTCTGTTGAGTTCTTTGGTCTGCTAGTTCAGTCTCACTGCTAGCAGCATGGGTACAGGGAATCACTATATGATCTGAGGATGAGTGAGAGTCAATTCGTGAGTATGGATTTTTTTTTAAACTTTCTTCTGGATTCTGTGTCTCCTAGATCATGGACACAATAGAAGTTATTTTATCTTTGGTATATAGTTTTTATTTTAGAGAGATCTGAGAGGTTGTGGCCACCAAAAAAAAAATATCTAATTCTCCATCTTGTTGGTTATATGACCTCAACAAGCTTTCATTAAGCGCCATTTATGTGCCAAGCATTTGTTCTATGCAGGTGATACCAGTGCAAATATAAAAACTACCCCTGCCATTAATGAATTTAAATTCTAATGTGATCTTATTCTAATTTAAATGTAAATTGCCCTTCAAGTCCCCCTCACCTTTTCCTATATCACTCTTCCTGGCTGATTCAAAACTAATCTGTACCTTCCAAATCTATCCACAGAAAGAAAGCAAAGAAAATAACCTGGATGGTAAATAAAGGAAAGAGGTGAGGTGGGTTTGAGTAGGGCCTAAAGATACTTTTCTTCTTCCTCTGAGAACACTGCTTTTCATTTAATTCCTGAAAGTTAGTTTCAGTTGAAGACCTTCATTACTTTATTCCCATTATCAACATTCAACTCTTTCTAAATGTTTATCCTTGTGTTTGTCCATTTCTGAAGAGGAACATGACATCAGAGATTGACGACATGACTTGCAGTTGATTTTGATTTGAGTGAGGGAAGGCTGTGCAAGGTCACCACCCTCACTTTATCCTCCTGAGTCATCTGGATCCAGTGACAAGATATTCAACAGGATGACTGGAGATAGCCCAGGATGTAATGGCCCTTTAAGGCTAAGGCAATTTCAGGTACTCACTTAGAGTGAGGTAACGTCCATTCAGAGAATAAGCTTCTTTAAGAAGTTATTCAAGGGATGGCCCCTTTAATTACAAAGGAAAATAAAAATAATCAAGATAGGAGAGGAAGACACAGAAGATTGCTGTTTCAAAGAGAAATAATTACCATTGACATTTACTCTAAGCTAGGAGAGCCCAAGTTACAACTATTTTATTTACTTATTTGTCTGTTTGTTTACTATTTAGTTAGTTTGACTTTTCAACATTCAATTCCACAAGATTTTGAGTTCCAAATGTCCCCCATCTTTCCCCTCAACCAACCCCAAGACAGGGAGCATTCTGACTACCACTTCCCCCAACATATCCTCCCTTCTATCACACACTCCCATTCTCTTATCCCCATCCCCTCTATTTTCTTGGAGGGCAAGATAGATTTCTATTCTCAATTGCCTGTATATCTTATTTCCCAGTTACATATAAAAATAATTTTTAACATTCGTTTTGAGTTCCAAATATTCTCCTTTCCTCCCTCCCCACACATCCCCACTGAGAAGGCAAACAATTCAATTTAGGTTATACATGTGTAGTTATGCAAAGCACTTCCATAACAGTCATACTGTGAAAGACTAACTATATTTCCCTCTATCATATCATGCCCCCCCCCATTTATTCTATTCTTTCTTTTTTCTCTATTCCTCCTCAAAAGTGTTTACTTCTAATTAGCCCCTTGTCCCATTTGCTCTCCCTTCTATCATCTTCCCTAACCCCTGCTAATCCTCTTCTCCCATAGTCTCCTGTAGGATAAGATACCCAACTGAATATTCATGTTATTCCCTCCTTAAGCCAAATGCAATGACAAAAAGATTCACTCTTTTCTTCTCACCTCCCCTCTTTTTCTCTCCATTGAAAAAGCTTTCCCTTGCCTCTTTTTGTGAGAAAATTTGACCCAATCTATTTTTTTTCTTTTTCCTCCCAATACATTCCTCTCTTACCCATTAATTTCTTGTTTTTTACATATTATCCCTACCTATTCAACTCACCCTGTGCCCTCTGTTTATATGTTTATGATCCCTCCAACTACCCTAATACTGAGAAAAGTCTCAAAAGTTACAAATATGACCTTTTCATGTAGGAATGTAAACAGTTCAACATTAGTAAGTTCCTTATGTTTTCTTTTTCCTGTTTACCTTTCCATGTCTTTCTTGATTCTTGAGTTTGAAAGTCAAATTTTCTATTCAGCTCTGGTCTTTTCATGAAGAATGCTTGAAAGCTGTCTATTTCATTGAATGACCTTTTTCTCTCCTTAAGTATTATACTCAGTTATTCTGGGTATGTGATTCTTAGTTTTATTCCTAGTTCCTCTGACTTACGTAATATTATATTCCAAGCACTTTTGATCCCTTAATGTAGAAGCTGCTAGATCTTGTTATCCTTATTGTATTTCCACAATACTCAAATTGTTTCTTTTCTGGCTGCTTGCAATATTTTCTCCTTTATCTGGGAACTCTGGAATTTGGCTACAATATTCCTAGGAGTTTTCCTTTTGGAATCTCTTTCAGGAGGCAATCAGTGGATTCTTTCAATGTTTATTTCCTCTAGTTCTACAATATCAGCGCAGTTTTCCTTGATAATTTCTTGAAAGATGATATCTAGACTCTTTTTTTGCATCATGGCTTTCTGGTAGTTGAATAATTTTTAAATTGTCTCCTGGATCAATTTTCTAGGTCAGTTGTTTTTCCAATGGAATATTTCACATTATCTTCTATTTTTTCATTCCTTTAGTTTTGTTTCATAATTTTGTGGTTTCTCATGAAGTCATTAGCTTCCATCTGCACCATTCTAATCTTTAAGGAATTATTTTCTTCAGTGAGTTTTTGAATCTCTTTTTCCATCTAACCAATTCTGCTCTTTAGGGCACTCTCCTCATTTGTTTTTGGGAATCTTTTTTTTGCCATTTGGATCATTCTATTTTCAAAAATATTTTCTTCAACATTTTTTGGAATCTCCTTCAGCAAGCAGTTGACTTGTTTTTCCTGATTTTCTTGCATCACTCTCATTCTTCTTCCCAGTTTTTCTTCTGCTTCTTTTACTTGATTTTCAAAATCCTTTTTGAACTCTTCGATGGCCTGTGTTCAATTCATATTTTCCTTCGAGCCTTTGGATGTAGAATCTTTACCTTGGTTGTCTTCTGTTTCTATTACTTTGGTCTTCCTTTTCACCAAAGTAAGATTCCATAATTTGATTCTTCTTTCAGGTAAATTTTGCTCATTTGCTCAGCTTTAACTTGAATTTTGAGCTGTTTTTCAAGGTGAGGGATGTACTATCAGCCTCTTAATACCCCCCACAATCTGTGGGCCTAGAGCTCCAGAAAGAGTCTCTGCCCCTGCTGCTGTTACCATGGGCTCCTCCTCCATGGGCTCCTCCACTCCATCGGCTGCCCTGAGGCTGGAGCCAGCACTCTGCTCCCTCACACCATCCCATGTGTTTTTTCCATTGACCTTCCAATTTGGTCCCAGTATTTTGTGATTGTGAAGTTTGGAAACAGCCACAGGTGTGAGCAGTTCAGTCCCCCCCTCCTCCAGACAAGGCCTGCTCAGGTCCCCTCTGTGATGGCAAGGCACACAGTGGACTAAGCTCTGCTCCCTGCATCTCACAATGGACACTTCTTGGTGACCTTTCAGGATGTTTTGGGCTGGACATTTGCTTCACTCCATCATTCTGTGGGTTCTGCTTTTCCAGAATATTTTTAGAGTCATTTTTATAGTATATAAAAATGTATTTGGTTTGGTTTGTGGGGAGAGGCCTAGGAATTCTGTGCTGTTACTCTGCCATCTTGTCCTCCCTAAAAATACAACTATTAAGTGGACCTTGGCCAGGGACCTATTGTGCACCAATTCAGAGTAAACTGGGTTAAAGTTTTTGTGAAAGAAAGAAAGGAAAGAAGGAAGGAAGGGAGGGAGGAAATAAGGAAGGAAGAAAGGTAGCTAGCCAGCCAGCCAGCCAGTAAACCCCAAGTTATCTGGGAAACTTCTGGCCATCAAAATTTACCTTCCTTTGGAGAAGAGAAGGAGAGAAAGGAAAGGGAGAGGATGAGCTGAGTTACCCAACTAGATGGGTCCCCATACACTTATCCAAGATTAAATAAAACCACTACAAATTCATATTATTCAATCTGACCTGGATTGTCACTGCTATATACACTTTTTTGCTCTTTCCTAATCAACTGTAGACACTTTTCACTTTACATAAATTCACATTACTCAAATTTGATTTTGCATAAAGAATTCTGAAAGAAATCCATATTCCAAAAGAATACTTTTCTGCACATTGCTGCCGTGTCTCTCTCCACTCCTGCAACTTCACTCAGCACTGTATAGTCTTCTACCCTGCTCCCTTCAACACAAAAATAAAACAAACCCAAAACATCAGCAAAAAAAAAAAAAAAAAGCAAGTAAAAAATCCAAAAAACTTCCAAGAGATACCAGAACAAATACATGAAGAGAATACCACCTTTGCCTCCATCATATTGAAAGCTTGGCTTGAGACTTCCTGGGCCAAGCAAAGACACTTTTGTCTGCTCCTCCTACCTGCCTACATGGCCCCACAATAAGTCTGTCTCCCACCCATCCATGCTTTGGTACCATGTGTTTATCCTTGGCCCCCATGTATCACCCAGCTTCTCCTGTGTCTGTGTCTATGTTCCGATATCTCTGTGTACCACGTGTACTTCCTCTTAGTTCCATCCAGGCCTCCATGTGGCTTTCCCATGTGCTCCTACTCCTTCTCTCACTCCTCTGTTCCCAGTCCCTATGTGTCTTTGAACGGTATGCCAACCCCCTCCCTCCGTAGATTCACAGACTCCCTTCCTGTCTCCTTATCTTTTCTCCTTTCTGGACAAATTCACATTACGTAAAAATCACTTTACATAAAGTTTTGCCAAATGGTTCACTTAGCTAAGTGAGAACTATTCTGTAATATCTGTTCCAAATCTCTTTATTCATATCTTATATACCACCATACCTCACTCCATACTTTAGTGTGAAAATAGAGAATATCCAATGGGAGCAAACTCTTTTCTCCAACTTTATATCTGAAATACTCTCAGTGTAAACCCCTTTGATGCATTCTTTTGTTCTTAGATCAAAGGAAGAGAGGACTCTTCTCCTTGTCATGACCAAATTTGGGTTGAACATATATATACATATATATATATATATGGGGGTGTGTGTGTGCATATGTGTATGTGTGTGTATACACATATCTATATATATACATATATACACACATATGTATGTGCATATAGATACACATATATACAAACCTATATGTGTGTGTATGTGAGTATGTATAGATAGATAGACAGACAGACAGATACATGGATACATATGTGTGTGTATAAAATAAAATTATTGTTGTACTGTCATTTATGGTCACCATATTTTCTATTTTGATAGATTACTTTTTTAAGGGATGTTTAATGAGTGACTAAGAAGTATTGTCTCTACCGGGAAATAATTTATAAAAAAACAGAAAAAAATCAGTGAAACTTCTTTTAATGGATTAGAATAGGGGAAAACATTTAACAAACCAAAATAATACCATGCCTAAGAATGTTCAAAATTGAAAAATCTGTGATTTCCTTTTTGGAATACTGCTTTGACCCATGTACATCAAAAAAAAATTTTCTGGTAAAATAACTTTCCTCTATCCAATTACTCATGATGCACTTATTGTAGAAATTATCCATAATATATAAGCAAGAGACTTTTTTTTGTAATGTGCTAATCATTGACCTCTTTCATTTATTCATCCCAAATCACATTTTCCATTACATTTTCACAGTCCTTTCTGTGTTCAGCTTCATAGTAAAGTTACTTAATTACAAGATATATAATAAGTTGGTTGTAGAGTTGGTGGCCATCTTGCTGGTGATGGGACATACTATACTTGGGAAGGCTGGTTCTCAATAACAAGTACAGTCAGTTGCCAAGACTGCGACAAAAGTCGTACCTTCTGAAGTTTCGTTATTATCTTCATGTCTTAATGAGGAATTGGAACAGGAATTTTTGGAGGGACATTTGTTCATTTTAACAAAAAATCATCTTAATGTTCGTTTTCATTTTGTCAAATGAGATTTTACTTATATTGTTCTTACCTGATTTTCTTTTATATGCAGTCCAGATGCTTTCAGGATAAAGTGAAGATAGGTTAAATAATTTTTCTAAGATCATCAAGCTGGTGATAGCGAAAAAAAATGCATTATTTCCAGTCCATAAACTGTATATTATTGACATTTTATTCAGCTGTAATTGACAACATATATTCTGAGCACATGTTTATTTATAATTATATACATCTGGTTTATATAGATGATAAATAAATAAATGTCATTGACTACTATATTCATATATGAGAAATGATAGGTCAATTTTATTTATCTCATTTTATTTCAAAATACTAAAGATTTTAAAATTATTTTATATGAAATTACACCCAGTGTGAATAATGAATCTCATGAAGTGGTAGCATATATTTAAATTTACTTTATTCAAAATAATTTTTTAAATATATTAATTATTTCTAACCTACTGTAAATATGTAGTGTGACTTTGAATGATATGACAGTCATATGACTGTTTAATGAAATTCAGGACCTAACTGTATATAATCACCTTTTATCTTAATTTAAACAGTCATGGTTATAAGAGTTGGAAGGATGTAGAATTAACTGAATTTGGAGTCAGTTTATCTGAGTTCAGATTCCATTTCTTCTATTCATTATCTTTGTGGCCGTTGTTACTGTGAACAAGATAGCTAACCCTCTCTGAGCCTCAGTTTACTCATTTGTAAAGTGAAGGGGTTAGACTAGGCAGACTTTAAGGTTTATTCCAACTCTAATTCTATAACCCTAATGTCACAGTAATGGTTCTATTACTCTGATTGTTCTTTCTTCCATTCTCTTCTTAAAGATATAATTATAAATCAGCATGTGGTGCTAGTTTTCAGAAAACACAAGCCTATGTATTATTTGTATTTATACCTGTTCTTTCCCTTATATGGCTGTATACATCTTTATGGATGTTTTCATTCTTTGGCATATTACTGCTATAACATGAAGCAAATATAAGTGTGAAATTTCCTTCAGTTATAAAGATTATCCACTTGTATTATACTTACATGAGGAATAGCCACAACATCCTTTGTTAGATTTTAAGCTCTTTGAAGGCTCATGCTGTTTTTCATCTTGGATCCCACATACTTAACACATTTTCTATGTTGTAGGCACACAATGGATGATAATTGAATTTTAATGGATTGAATGTAGCACTTATTCATAAATGCCCTGAAGTGTGTCAGTGTCAGTATCCTATGGCTGAAACACAGAAATAAGAAATTGAATATAAGTTTAAAAAAAAAGAAACAAAGAGTGCTCCAGAGAGGATGCATGGGGTAATGGAAAGATCACTAGATCAAAAGTTTGAAGATCTGCAATCTAGTACTGGCTCTGCCATTAACTATCTCTGTGACCTTGGGCAAATTATTTAATGTGTAAAGCATAAGCAAAAAAGGATGGGCTCAAGCCAATATGATGTCTCCACAAACATTCTATTTATAAGTATTTGACATTTTGAAATTTCCCTTCTTCGTTTTATTTGAACATGATTAGTTATTTCCATTTTCATGAATAAGACTTATAAAAATGCATTCAGAGACTGTGCAGTACTTCATAGACTTTTTATGACCAATTAGTCTTTGGCGGGTTATGATGTCTTCATTTGTGTTTACTAAGATGTTATACTACATGTTTTTCTCAAGATAATTTTCAAGCAATCATCAGCAGGCCACAGCGCCCTTTAAACTGAATTGCTGTTTTGACAAGATTAACTCTGCACTCTTGAGGGTTAAAAGCATCATCAGTCATTCCTTGTGTATTTGGACTCTGTAGCCCATTACTGTAGATCATCCAAATGAAGGCTAAAGAGTGGCACAATGGGATATAAACAGCCCTCTCTTTATGGCACTGTTAAATATTTATAACCAAGAAGGATTTCCAATTTCTTGTCTGGTAATGAATTTATTTAGCTGCTTCAGTGGTTGCAACTCACCTGGAGATAATAATAGCATCTGTGTTTTTACAGTTCAACTTTGGTGTTCTTACAGAGCTCCATATCTGGCAGACTTCTCTCTTGAATTCCTCTATTGTTTAGGACCTGTCTTTGCATGTCCCTGATTTGGACTACAAATTTCGTGGTCCTATGATAATGCACCAGTACAATCCTACGCATTTTTGTATCTGAAGCAGAAAATAATCACAGTGACCTAGAAGATGAAGTTGGCTTACTTGGAAGGTGGGGGTAAGGGGAGAACTCTATGAAACACCACAAGATACCTCAGTTATTTTTAGGGATAGAGGTAGGACTGGGTAATTAACCACAAACTGAAGGAAATGGAATGTATTGTACAACAATATGGTGATGCAGGTGTCCCTATTCTGGGACAAAACCCCAGTGACCCTGCCATATATTTTTTCCCTCTACAACATGAGAAACCTGAAGAAAAAAATGGAATAGATAGTAATTTGATTATGTGTCTGGCAGGTTTCTTCTTACAAAGAATATAAAGTGGGGCTAGAAGGTATGAAAGATCAGGAGAATAATTATCTCTTCTTTTCTGGAAAGTCTAAGATTTTCTTCCCATTTAATCCTTGATAGTTTCATTGGAGGACAAAGAAAACCCCTCTTATTTCCTCTCTAGTTATTTTGACTTTGATTCACACTCCCCAAAATTTGCAAGAACACCCAATTACAAGACCAGTGAATAGGCAACTTTTTGACTTTTGAGTTCTCCTTCTTGATTTGTAGTTAAATGTTTCCCTGTGTATGAATAGAGGGTGAAAAAGAAAGATCAATAAAACCAGTCACAAACAAGCTATAAAGAAGCTGGCATCACTATTTATTGGCATGGTCTTATTGTAACATAGCCTATCAACTGAAAGTTAAAAATGTTAAATTGTCTGTAATGGAACAAATCGAGTTACTAAGAGACTCATTTATCCTAGCTGGAAAATTGAAAACTGCGATTCAGAGGTCAAGTCACTGGCCGGGGAGAATGCCCAGAAAAGGGAAAAGAAATAAAACTATTGGAGGCTACTTTCTTGGAGAACAGACATTTCCTCCCTTCCTTTCTGATGAGGAAGAACAATGCTTACCATCAGGCAAAGACACAGAAATCAAGGATTTTGTGTCCCAGTCCACCCAATGGGCTCAGGCCATGGAAGAGCTCAAAAAGAATTTTGAAAATCAAGTTAGAGAGGTGGAGGAAAAACTGGGAAGAGAAATGAGAGGGATGAAAGAAAAGCATGAAAAGCAGATCAGCTCCCTGCTAAAGGAGAACCAAAAATATGTTGAAGAAATTAACACCTTGAAAACTAGCCTAACTCAATTGGCAAAAGAGGTTCAAAAAGCCAATGAGGAGAAGAATGCTTTCAAAAGCAGAATTAGCCAAATGGAAAAGGAGATTCAAAAGCTCACTGAAGAAAATAGTTCTTTCAAAACTAGAATGGCACAGATGGACGCTAAGGACTTTGTGAGAAAGACAGATATCACAGAACATAGCAAGAAGATTGAAAAAATGGAAGATAATGTGAAATATTTTATTGGAAAAACAACTGACCTGGAAAATAGATTCAGGAGAGACAATGTAAAAATTCTGGGACTACCTGAAAACCATGATCAAAAGAAGAGCCTAGACATCATCTTCCATGAAATTATCAAGGAAAACTGCCCTGAGATTCTAGAATCAGAGGGCAAAATAAATATTCAAGGTATCCACAGAACACCACATGAAAGAGATCCAAAAAGAGAAACTCCTAGGAACATTGTGGCCAAATTCCAGAATTCCCAGGTGAAAGAGAAAATATTGCAAGCAGTTAGAAAGAAACAATTCAAGTATTGTGGAAATATAATCAGGATAACAAAAGATCTAGCAGCCTCTACACTAAGGGATCGAAGGGCATGGAATAGGATATTCCAGAAGTCAAAGGAACTAGGACTAAAACCAAGAATCACCTACCCAGCAAAACTGAGTATAATACTTCAGGAGAAAAAATGGTCTTTCAATGAAATAGAGGATTTTCAAATTTTCTTGATGAAAAGACCAGAGCTGAAAAGATAATTTGACTTTCAAAACACAAGAATGCAGAGAACCATGAAAAGGTGAACAGCAAAGAGAAGTCATAAGGGACTTACTAAAGTCGAACTGTTTACATTCCTACATGGAAAGACAATATTTGTAACTCTTGAAACATTTCAGTATCTGGGTACTGGGTGGGAGTACACACACACACACATGCACACACGCACACATACATAGAGACAGAGTGCACAGAGTGAATTGAAGAGGATGGGATCATATCTTAAAAAAAAATGAAATCAAGCAGTGAGAGAGAAATATTGGGAGGAGAAAGGGAGAAGTTGAATGGGGCAAATTATCTCTCATAAAAGAGGCAAGCAAAAGACTCATTAGTGGAGGGATAAAGAGGGGAGGCAAGAGAAAAACATGAGGTCTACTCTCATCACATTCCACTAAAGGAAAGAATAAAATGCACACTCATTTTGATAGGAAAACCTATCTCACAATACAGGAGAGTGAGGGACAAGGGCACAAGCAGGGTGGGGGAGAGGATAGAGGGGAGGGCATGGGGAGGAGAATGCAATCCGAGGTCGACACTCATGGGGAGGGAAAGGATCATAAGAGAATAGAAGTAATGGGGGACAGGATAGGATGGAGGGAAATATAGTTAGTCCTATACAACACAACTAGTATGGAAATCATTTGCCAAACTACACAGATTTGGCCTATATTGAATTGCTTGTCTTCCAAAGGGAAGGGGTGGAGAGGGAGGGAGCTAAAGAAGTTGGAACTCAAAGTGTTAGGATCAACTGTAATGTTCTTACCACTAGGAAATAAGAAATACAGGTTAAGGGGTAAAGAAAGCTATCTGGCCCTACAGGACAAAAGAGAAGACGGACACAAGGGCAGAGAGGGAGGATAGAAGAGAGAGCAGATTGGTCACAGGGGCAATTAGAATGCTTTGGTTTGGGGGGGGAGGGGATAAAAGGGGAAAAAATTTGTAACCCAAAATTTTGTGAAAATAAATGTTAAAAGTTAAATAAAATAAATAAATAAATAAATAAATGCTGGGGATACAAAAAAAATTTAAAAAGAAAAAAAAAGAAAGAAAATTGAAAACTGCATATGAATAAGCAAAAGCATTTTTGAACCAAGAACCTTTGCACCTTGAAGACTGTTTGTTCTATATTTAAGGCCAGCATCCTATTTTCTGTGTTGGGTATCAAAAACGCAAGCAAAGAGTGGGAAGAGCAGGTCTTCTACATGAGAACCCCTTGTGATATCTGATAGTGCTTTGGAAAACTTCATTCAAAAATCACTGTATATTATTACGTTTCCTATGAAAGGGAGAAAATGCTGTAAGGAACTAAAAAAAAAAAACTCATTAGCATTTCACCCCAATGTCCCTGACATATAAATTATTTCTGTATTCCAATTGATTTGCAGTGTCACTACCTAGAACATGCACTTCAGTGTTTTAGACTATAGTCCATTCATCTCCCTTCTTCATTCAGAAGTCTTGTCCATGTTATCCCATATATATAAAATAGGAAATCCAATTATTTAAATGTTAAAGAGATCTTATTCAAGGCTTTTCAACCACCAAAACCTCACATGTTTTCCACTGAGAGCAATTCAAGCCTAGGTATGTACAAAGACTCATTGAACATAAAACAAATTTTTAATTTAATCCATATATTTCCATGTCCTTTTCTCCTTTCCTAGATTTCTTTTTGGAGTCAAATTATACCATATGAAAGTTAATTTATAACTTATTTTCAAAGCATAATAAGTCATTTGGTCTAACTCATTGTGTATAGGATTATTTCAAAGTATTTCAGCTTCCAATTGATCCCAGCTCCCCGGGATTCAAGACAAGGTATTTAGTATTTGGCATGAGTGCTTATTCTTTTTTTAAAATGAAAATTGATGATATTAGTTTTTCCTTCTTGGCATTTGGAAATATAAATTTGGATTAAAAAACTGCATATGTTCCTGGGAGATGCATAGTGGAAAGCACTGTACTTTACACAACAGAGTCCTACTGATGAAACTATAGAAAATCATTTTTACAAGACCAGTGATAGATTAAACAAGATTAAGTGAAGAGTTAGAGTCCCTTGCCAATCCTTTATGTTCTACTCTCTTCTTTCTCAATACCAGCTTTCACTGAAACACTCAGTACTCTTTTTGAAAATTTTTATTCATTTTGAACTTCAATACAAAAGGCAACACTCAATACTCTCGAGTAGTGCTCTAGTTTCCTCCAATTATGAAGAAAAACAATATATTAAATCATGCATATTTCATTCATTTTAAAAGAGTATATATCTTAAAAGGAATAATACATAGTAAAATTTCAGGTATAAATAAGATTCTTTCTAGTCTACCAAAACACAATGGAATTGACCAGCTATGAAAGCAAGATGGTGTAAGAAGTAAACAAGCATTTATTAAGCATCTACTGTGTGCCAGGCACTGTGCTAAGTGTTTTAGAAATACCGTTTCATTTCATCTTCATAGCAGCTTTGAGAGATTACTGCCGTTATTATCCAGATTTTACAGCTTAGAAATCAGAAGCAGGCAGAAATCAAGTGATTTGCCCAGGGTCATACAACTAGTAACTGCCTGAGATCAGATTTTAACTCAGGTCTTCCTAATTGCAGGCCTCACACCCTATCTAATGCACCACTTAGCAGAACTCAGTGGCAGAGACCATTTAAACACAAGTCAATTGTATCTAAGTATAACACTAAAATGTCTTTTCTATACCATTTAGACTGAAAATCAAGTTTGTTCTCCTTAGAGCTTGTAATCAGGACTTCAGATCATTAATTTGCTCTATAAATTTAAAATTAAACAAAAAAATGCTTTGGATAAAATAAAAATAGATAAAGGAATAACATGAAGGATAAGACTTGGTTTTAACAGGGCAAACAGATCAAAACAAGTCTTATTCCCATTGGTAACTCAGATGCAGGGGGAAGCCTTGGCCTTTTTAAGCTAAGGTCTTTCCCAAATCTAAGTTTGTCTGAGGCAATGATCATTCAGTAATTAAAGGCTAGGTAAGAATTGAGGCAAAAAATGACCTAGTTTGCTGTCACAAATGAATTAGTGTTTGGGGGTAAGACCCTCCACATTTCTTGCCAGAACAGAAAAAAAATTGCTTTTGGATGTGATCCTTAGAAACACTGAATCTTGGCAGAATCCACAATGAGTCAGGGAGTGGCAGATTTCCAGCCCAAAACAACCTGAGGGGTTGACAGGAAGGATCTGTTGCACCATGCTGGTACAGGAGCACAGAGCATGCAGGTTGCACTCGTGCAGGCTTGGCCATAGCAGAGCTGGAGCGACCACAGCTGAACTGAATCACCAGGTATAGTGGCAATTCTCAGACCTCTCAACGCAGGATTAGGGTGTATTGAAACTGGGTGAGAGACAGACGCACATTCCTGCACAGGGCCTGTGGCAGAGGCAGCAGCTACTCCTGGGACTATCAACCTGAAGAACAAATGTTTGAAAGTTATCTACTTAAACTTTTGGGAGCGAATATGGTAGAGTAAACTGTAAGGGCTCTCAATGCTCCATGTTGACCTTGAAAAACCTCAGACAATACTGCCCCAGGAAAAATCTTGGGAGAATGGAGCCAGCCAAAAGGTCAGAGCAGTCTTTTAGCTTGGGGGGTAGGGGAATGAATTTCTTGCTCTTGTTGAAGGGAACCAATACAGGACAAGAGGCATCCCAGCAAACCAGCAACAACCCCCACCTCAGCCCACCAGTGAGAGATCCTGAGCCCCAAGGTGATGGAGCTGGCAAGCACTAACACCAGAATAGCAGGCATGCCTTTGTACAACCAAGGGAGTTTTAGACACCACCATAACCATGCTGGTGCCAGCAGCTGAGCTTACCTGTGCTCTAGCACCACCCCTGGGGAGGAGGAGACCTCCAGCAGCACCACCACCCTCCCCCACATCTCACACTGCAAGCTTCAGTCCCCAGCACAGGAAGTGTGGGACAGAGCCCCCTCTAACCAAAAAGCAGTGATCCACTTTAAAAGCAGGAAAAAGACAATCACAATGGGCAAAAGAGCAAATTGGAAAAGCAAAAACCATAGATTTTTACTATGGGGACAGGGAAGATCAAAATACAAATTCAGAAGAGAACAGCATTGACACTGTACCCATATCTGAAATCCCAAAAGGCAATATGAACTGGGCTCAAGCTCAAAAACAAGTCTTGGAAGAGCTTAACAACAACTCTAAAAGTCAAACTAGAGAGGTAGAAGAAAAGCTGAACAATTCTTTTAAAAGGACAATTGACGGGGGGCAGAGCCAAGATGGCAGAGTGAGAGCAATTACTCAGCTGGGCTCTTGGACAAACTCCATCAGATATCTGTAGAGGGAGAATATGACTGAGTTTTGGAGGTGTGGAATCCAGAGGGAGACAAACTGTGGTGAATTCTCAGACCAGGACAGACTGAAGGGTTGATAGGAAGGATCTGTTCCACAGGGGTGAGCCCACAGCACACAACACAGCGTGTCCTGCTGTGGCATGGCCAAGCAGGAAAAACCTGGGGTAGCCTGAGGCAAAGTGGCAGCCCAGGATGGGAGACCAGGGGAGCCAAGTGAGTGAAAGCCACTGAGCCCCATGTATCAGCTGCAGCCACTCCTGAGACTTTCAGCCCACAGACTTAACATCTGTGGGTCACCTACTCAAACTTCCAGGAACCAGAATGTCAGAGTGATTGATAAATGCTCTCAAACCCTCCCCTTGTTGACCTGGAAGGAACCATAAAATATTTCCTCAGAAAAACCCTGAAGCAGTGAGATCATCAGAAAGGGCAAACAGTCTCATAGCACCTGAGGCTAAGAAAATAGCTAAGGGGGATTCCTCATGGAGGCAAACTGGAAGGAGAGGAGCTCCAGGGGTGTGGAAACTTAAACTAGGACCCAGGCATGCTAAAGTGCTTCAGGAGAAATGGGGGCAGCCAGTATCTCTAAGCAAGCAGGTTGCCTTTGCTGTAGCTCAACTGAGAAGACCTCTCCTGACCACACCAACCCCTCCCCCACACTTAACAAGCTAGCCCCAGGGCTAATCCTGAGAAACACAAAACAAAAAGAAAAAAAGGCACCTATCCTTTGTTTTTTCACACTAGTCAGCCCTATACCAGGTTCTCCAGCTTCTAGTTGAAAGAAGCAGAGGCCACAATGTACAAAGCATCATCATCATGAATAAAAAGAAGCAAAGCAAGAAAGAAAAGACCATAAAATCTTTCCCTGGGGACAAGGACCAAAACACAATTACCAAAGAGGTCAGTATTGAGACTGAACTCCTATCTGAAACTTCAGAAGGGACTATGAACTGCTGGAATGCACAAAGAACTCTCCTGGAACAGTCAAAAAAGGAAATAGAAGAAAAACGGGCCAATGATTTTAAAAGTATGAAAAAAGAATTCCATGAAGAGAACAGTTCTTAAAAATAGAAAAATTGAACAAATAGAAAAGGAAGTACAAAAAATAACTGGAGAAAATGATTCCTTAAAAGGAATAATTGGATAGATGGAAAAAAATGCAAAAGTGAACTGAAGAAAATAATTTGATGAAAATTAGAATTGGGCAAGTAGAAACTAATGATTCTATGAGACATCAAGAATCAGTCAAACAAAATCTAAAGAATGAAAAGATAGAATAAAATGTAAAACATCTAACTGGAAAAACAACTGATCTAGAAAATAGATCCAGGAGAGAACATTTAAGAATTATTGGCCTACCAGAAAGTCATGATGAAAAAAAGAGTCTGGAAAATATCTTCCAAGAAATCATTAAGGAAAACTGACCAGAAGTGCTAGATCCAGAGGGCAAAATAGTCATTGAAAGAATCCACCATTCACCTCCCAAAAGGTATCCCAAACTAAAAACACCAAGAAATATTGTTGCCAGATTCCAGAAGTATAAAGTGAAGGAGAAAATAATACAGACAGCCAGAACAAAACCATTCAAATATCAAGGAGCTACAAGCATGATCACACAGGACCTTGCAGCTTCTACATTAAAAGACTGAAGGAATTGGAATATAATATTCCATCAAGAAAAGGAGCTGGGGCTACAACCAAAGATCAATTACCCAGCAAAGTTCAGCATAACATTTCAGGCAAGGAGATGGGTATTCAATGAAATAAGGGATTTCCAGAACTTCCTGACAAAAAGGTCAGAACACAATAGAAAATTCAGTCTTCAAAAAGAGGTCTCAAGAGAAGCATAAAAAGGTAAACATGGGAAAAGAAAAACTTGTTATACAATTTGGCCAAACTATTTACCAGCCAATAAGGGAAGATGATACTTGTTCTTAAGAACTACACATCTATTATGAAATACAAAAGGGCTATACATAGACAGAGGGAACGGGCGTAAAGTTAATGATGTGATGATAAAAATGTGAATTCAGCTTGCAAAAGGATTGTAACAGAAGATGTGAAAAGGAGGAAGCAGAAAATGGTAAATCACATCACAGGAAGAAGTACAAAATTATATTATAATAAAAGGAAAGAATGGAGGGAGAGGTTTGAGAGGTACTCTCATCTGATTTTGTTCAAGGTGGGAACAATATAAATCTAACTAGCTATATAGGCAGCAGGAGGAGAAGCAGTAAGAAAGGGGAAGGGAAGCTAAAAAGGAGAGAAGTAGTAAGGGTAAAGGGGAGTAAAATGGAGGGGGCGGAAAGAAGGGAGGGAAGACTGTGGGAGATGGAGGTCAAAAGGGAAAACTCTATTGAGGAGGGTAAGGGAGACAGGAGCATTAAAAGCACAAATGGTGGGAAAGAGGATGGAGGGAAAGACACAGATATTAATCATAACTGTGAGTGTGAATGGAATGAACTCTACCATAAAATGGAGACGAATAGCAGAATGAATTAAAAGCCATAATCCAACAACGTTTGAAACAGGGTAAAGTTAAAAGTTGGAGAAGAATATATTGTATTTCAGTTGATGTAACAAAATCAGGGTAGTAATCCTAATCTCAGACAAAATAAAAGCAGAAATAGATCTAATCAAAAGGGATAAGGAAGGACACTAAATCGTGCTGAAAGATACCATAGACAATGAAAGTATATCATTACTAAAGATATATGCTCGAAGTGTTATAGCATCCAGATTCTTAGAGGAGAGGTTGGGGGAGTTACAAGAAGAAATAGACAGCAAAACTGTACTAGTTGGGGACCTCAACCTCTCCCTCTTTGGACTTGATAAATCTAGCCTCAAAATAAACAAGAAAGAAGTTCAAGAGGTGAATAAAACTCTGGATAAGATGGGTATGATAGATCTCAGGAGAAAATTGAATGAGGATAAAAAGAAATATATGTTTTTCTCAGGGGTACATGGCACATATGCAAAAATTGACCAAGTTCTAAGGCATAAAAACCTTACAATTCAGTGCAGAAAGGCAGAGAAAGTCAGTGCATCTTTCTCAGATCATGCTGCAATAAAAATTACATGTAATAAAAGGCCATGGAAAGGTAAACCAAAAATTAATTGGAAACCAAATAATCCTAAAGAAGGAGTGGGTTGAACAACAAATCATAGAAACAATCAACAACTTTGTTGAAGACAAATGTTGAAGTTGAAAATAATGAGACAATCTACAAGATCTTATGAGATACTGCAAAAGAAGTTTTAGAAGTTTTATCTTTGAATGCCTACATGAATAAAATAGAGAAAGTGGAACTTAATGACTTGGGCATGCAGCTAAAAAAACTAGAAAAAGAATAAATTGAAAATCACCAAGTAAATACCAAATTAGAATAATGAAAACCAAAGGAGAGATTAATAAAGTTGAAACTAAAAATACTATTGAACTAATAAATAAAACTAATAGTTGGTTTTATGAAAAAACTGATAAAATTGATAAATATTTGGTCAATTTGATTTAAAAAAAAACAAAAAAGAAAACCAAATTACCAATATCAAAAATGAAAGGGCTGAACTCACCTCCAATGAGGAAACAATTAAAGTGATAATTAGCAATTACTTTGCCCAACTTTATGCCCATAAATTCGACAATCTAAATGAGATGGATGAGTATTTTTAAAAATATAAATTGCCCAGGCTATCATACAAGGAAGTTGAATACTTTACCCCATCTCATAAAAACAAACTGAACAATCCATCAATGAACTCTCTAGGAAAAAAATATCCAGGGCCAAATGGATTTACAAGCGAATTCTATCAAACATTAAAGAACAGTTAAATCCAATACTACATAGATTATTTGGTAAAATTGAGGAAGAAGGAGTCTTCCTAAATTCTTTTTGTGATACAAAATATAGTTTTGCTACAAAAACCAGGAAGAGACAAAACAGAGAAAGAAAATTATACACCAATTTCTCTAAAGAAATAAGATGCAAAAATTTTAAATAAGATTTTAGCAAAACAAGTACAGTAACTTATCATGAGAATAATATATTGTGATCAGGTAGGATTTATACCAGGAATACAGGGATACTTCAATATTAAGAAAACTATTAGCATTATCAATCATATCAACAACTAACAGAAACCGCATGATTTTCTTAATAGATGCAGAAAAAGCTTTGGACAAAACACAACACCCATTCCTATTAAAAACGCTGGAGAACATAGGGATAAATGAAACTTTCCATAAAATAGTAAGCAATATCTACCTAAAATCTTCAGCAAGAATTATATGCAATGGAGATAAGCTAGATGCATTTCCAATAAGATCAGGGGTCAAACAAGTAAGTTCATTATCACCACTATTATTCAATATGGTACTAGAAATATTAGCTGTAGCAATTAGAGAAGATAAAGAAATTGAAGGAATTAGAACAGGTAAAGAAGAAACTAAGTTATCACTCTTTGCAGATGATATGATTACATACTTAGAGAATTCCAGAGACTAAAGTAAAAAACTTCTTGAAATAATACACAACTTTAGTAAAGCTGCAGGTTACAAAATTAACCTACACAAATCTTCTGCATTTCTATATATTAGTAACAAAGTCCAACAGCAAGAGATAGAAAGAGAAATCACATTTAAAACTAGGGCAGACACTATAAAATATTTGGTAGTTTACCTGTCAAAACAAACCTAGGAACTATATGAACATAATTACAAGGCACTTTTTGCCCAAATAAAGTCAGATCTAAGTAAGTGAAAAAACATCAGTTGCTTATAAGCAGGCCAAGCCAATATAATAAAAATGACAATTCTATGTAAATTAATTTACTGATTTAATGTCATACCACTTAAACTATCAGATAATTATTTCTAGAGCTGGAAAAAATAATATCAAAATTCATAAGAACAAAAAGGTCCAGAATATCAAGGAGACTAATGAAAAGAAATGCTAGGGAAGGTTGCCTAGCCCTACCAGACCTCAAATTGTATTATAAAGCAGCAATTATCAAAACCACTTGGTACTGGCTAAGAAACAGAAGGGTAGAGAAGTGGAATATGCTAGGTACTCAAGATGCAGCAGGCAATGAATATAGCAATCTACTGTTTGATAAACCCAAGGACCCCAGCTTCTGGGATAAGAACTCACTGTTTGACAAAAATTTCTGGAAAAACTGGATAACATTGTGGTGGAAACTAGGCACAGGTCAATGCCTGACACCGTTCACAAGAATACAGTCCAAATGGATACACGATCTAAGCATAAAGATTGATACTATGGACCAACTGGTGGAGCAAAGGATAGTATATTTATCAGATTTATGGAGAAAGGAAGAATTTTTGACTAAAGAAGAGACAGAAAGTATTATGAAGTGCAAGACGGGTAATTTTGATTACATTAAACTGAAAAGTTTTTGCACAGCCAAACCCAATGCAACCAAGAATCAGAGGGATGCAAAAAACTGGGAAAGAATTTTTGCAGCTAGTGTCTGTGATAAAGGCCTTGTTTCTAAAATATATAGAGAACTGAGTCAAATGTACAAAAATTCAAGTCATTTCCCAATTGAAAGATGGTCAAAGGATATGAACAGGCAGTTTTCAGAGGAAGAAATTAAAGATATCTACAGTCATATGAAAAAATGCTCTAAATCACTATTGATTAAAGAGACTCAAATCAAAACAACTCTGAAATATGGCATCACACCTATCAGATTGGCTAAGATGACAAAACAGGAAGTTGATAAATGTTGAAGACAATGTGGGAGAGTCCGAACACTAATTCATTCTTGGTGGAGCTGTGAGCTGATCCACCCATTCTGTAGAGCAATTTGGAACTATGTCCAAAGGGTTACAAAAATATGCATATCCTTTGACCCAGCAATATCGCTTCTAGGACTGTATTCCCAAGAGATCATAAGAATGGGAAAGGGTCCCACATGTACAAAAACCAAGAGAACTTTGTGCACAGCAATAGTTTGAAAGAATTTTTTCTAGTAGACTTGGAACTTCATTGCAATGCAAGGACTTTAAAAAATTTCCAGTGGTGTTTTTAAGGCAAAATGCCTTCCATATCCAGAGAAAGAACTATGGAATTCAATCACAGAATATAGCAGAACATTTTTTATATGTATTACATTTTGGTTTGTTATATGATCTCTTGCATTCATTTTAATTCTTCTATGCAGCATGACAATAGTGAAAATGTATTTAATAGAAATGTATGTATAGAACCTATATAAAATTGTATGCCATCATGGGGAGGGAGAGAGGTTGAATGGGGAAGGGAGGGAAAAATCTAAGTTATATGGTAGTGATTGTAGAACACTGAAAATAAATAAAATTTCAAAAAAGACAATTGACAAAATGGAAAAAAGTACTGAAGGAAACAATTTCTTAAAAAGTGCAATTGGCCAAATAGTTAAGGAGGTACAACATCTAACTGTAGAAAATAACTAGGTAAAAAGTAAAATTAGCCAAATGGAAAAGGTGGTACAAAAACTAACTAAAGAGAGCAATTCACTAAAAAATTAGAATTGAGCAAGTAGAAGTTAAAGGCTAAGAGGCATCAAGAATCAGTCAAACCAAATCTAAAGAATGAAAAGAATTCCCCAATGTATCAAAGGATATGAACAGGTAATTTTCAGAGAAACAAATTAAAGATATTTATACTCATGTGAAAAAATTCTTTAAATCACTATGGATTAAAAAGATGCAAGTTAAAACAGCTCTCAGGTACCACATCACACCTATCATATTGGCTAACAAGACAGATCAGGAAGGTGATAAATGTTGGAGAAGAATGTGGAGAGTTGGAACACTAATTCATTATTGGTGGAGCTGTGAACTGATCCAGCCATTCTGGAGAGCAATTTGGAGCTAAGGCCAAAGGGCTACAAAAATATGCACACCTTTTGACCCAGCAATGTCGCTTCTAGAGCTATATCTTAAAGAGATCATACAAATGAGAAAAGGACCCACATGTACAAAAATATTTATAGCAGCTCTTTTTGTGGTGGCCAAGAAATGGAAATCAAGGGAATCAATTGATTAATGGTCAAACAAGTTGTCATATATGAATGTAATGGAATACTATTGTGCTATAAGAAATGATGAACAGAAAGACTTCAGAAAAACCTCTAAAGACTTATATGAACTGATGCTGAGTGAAATGAGCAGAACCAGGAGAAAATTTACACAATAACAGTCACAGTGTGAAGACTTTCTGATAGACTTAGACCTTCACAGCAATGCAAGGATCTAAAAGATTCCAAAGAACACGATGAAAAATCCCATTTATATCCAGAGAAATAATTATGGAATAGGAATGTAAAATGAAACAGACTATTTTCTCATGCAGTGTTTTGTTTTGGTTTGCTCTTTCTCATGGTTTCTGCTATTCATTTCAATTCTTCTGTGCAACATGACTAATGGGAAAATGGGTTTAAAAAGAATGTGTGTGTAAAATACAGATGAGATTGCATGCTGTTTTGGGGAAGGAAAAGAAAAGGAGGGGGAGAAAATTTAAAACTTATGAAACTGAATGTTGAAAATTATACAAGTAAATTAATAAAAATGGAAAAAATTTAAAAATAGAAGAAAACATTAAATATCTCATTGGAAAAATAAATGACCTGGAAAATAGATCCAGGAGGGATAACCTAAGAATCATTGGTGTACCAGAAAGTCATGATGAAAAGAAAGAGGCTAGAGAATATTTTCCAAGAAATCATGAAGGAAAAATGCCCCAAGGTCCTGGAACCAGGGGGTAAAATAGTCATCAAAAAAATCCACCAATCACATCCTGAAAGAGATCAAAAATTGGAAATACCAAAGAATATCATAGCCAAATTCCAGGATTAACAGCTCAAGGAGAAAATACTGTAAGTAGCCAGAAAGAAACAATTCAAGTAATAAGGAATGACATTCAATATGTCACAGGACCTCACAGCTTCTACATTAAAAGATTAGAAGGATTAAAATAGGATATTCCATAAGACAAAAGAGCCTGGACTACAACCAAGGATCAAGTACCCAGCAAAATTGAGGTTTAGACAAGAAGATCGTCATTCAATTAAATAACAGTCTTCCAGACCTTACTGATGAGAAGGTCATACAAAGCTCAATGGAAAATTTGACCTTCCAATACAAGACTCAAGAGAGGCATAAAAAAGTAAACAAGGAAAAATGTTAAAAAATTATTCAATAAAGGCAACATATTTACATCCCTACATGGGAGGATAACACTCATAAATCTTTGAAACTGTGTCTTTATTATGACATTTAAAAGGGATATAGATAGAGAGAAGGTGTGGGTATAAATTAATGGATGTGATAAAAAAGACTAATTAAGGAGTGCAAAGGGATTGTAATAGGAGAAGAGAAAAGGAGGAAGCAGAAAAGGGTAAATTCCATCACATGAAGAGGCATAACAACATATTATGGTAAAGGGAATGAAGGGAGGGAGATGAGCATTGTTTGAAATTTATTCTCATCTGATTTGATTCAAGGAAGGAATAACATACTCAGTTAAGTATAGAAATCTAACTTGCCATTCAGGCAGTAGGAGGGGAAAGGGGAAAGAAAGGGGAGAGAGTGGTTAGAAGGGAGGGAAGAAATAGTAGGGAAAAATGGAAATAAAATGGAAGGGGGCTGATTGAAGGAAGGGAAGATTGAGGGAGGCAGTGGTCAAGGGAGAAGGGGGAAATACAAGAATAAACAGAAGGGGAAATAAGATGGAGAGAAAGACACAGATAGTAATCATAACTGTGAATGTGAATCGGATGAACTCTCCCATAAAATGGAAGTAGAAAGCAAAATGGACTAAAAACCACAATTCTACAATATGTTGTTTACAAAAAACACATTTGAAATGAGGGCATACACACAGGGTAAAGGTAAAAGGTTGAAAAAATAGGGGTAGCAATTCTAATTTAAGACAAAGCAAAAGCAGAAATAGTTCTAACCAAAAGACATGAGGAAGGAAACTATATCTGCAAAAAGACACCAGAGACAATGAAGTAATATCATTATTACACATATATGCACCAAGTGGTAGAGAATCCAAGTTCTTAGAGAAGTAGTTAAGGGAGTTACAGAAAGAAAGAGACAGCAAAACTATATTAGTGGGGTACTTAAACTACCTCATTCTGAACTTGATAAATCTAACCTCAAAAGAAACACAAGAGAGGTTAAGGAGGTGAATCGAATTTTGGAAAAGGTAGATATGATAGACCTCTGGAGAAAATTGAGCAGGGATAGAAAAAGAATATACCTTTTTCTCAGTGGCACATGGAACATACACAAAATTGACCATGTACTAGGGCATAAAATCCTCATAATCTAGCAGAAAGAAAGAAATATTAAATGCATCCTTTTCAGATCAATAATGATGCAATAAAACTTCGATGTAATAAAAGGCCATGAAAATACAGATTAAAAATTAATTCTAAACTAAATAATCTAATCCTAAAGTATGAGTGATTCAAACAACAAATCTTAGAAACAATCAGTAACTTCATTGAGGAGAATGTCAATAATGAGACAGCACATCAAATTTATGGGATGAAGCAAAAGTGGTTCTTAGGGGAAGTTTTATATCTCTGAATGCTTATATAAACAAAATGGAGAAAGAGGAATTCAATAAACTGGACATACAACAGAAAAAGTGATGAAAAACTCTAAAAAGCCTTAATTAAATACAAAATTCGAAATACTGACAACCAAAGGAGAGATTAATAAAATTGAAATTAAGAAAACTATTGAACTAATAAAATTAAGGATTTATTTTATGAAATAATAAAATTGATAAACCTTTCATTAATTTGATTTTTAGAAGAAAGCCAAATTACCAATGTCAAAAATAAAAAGGATGAATTCATCACCAATGAAGAGGAAATTAAAATAATAATTAGAAATAAAATAATAATTAGAAATTATTTTGCCCAACTATATGCCCATAAATTTGACAATCTTAGTGAGATGGATGAATGTTTACAAAAATGTTTACAAAAATTGCCCAGATTAAAAGAAGAGGAAGTAAAATATGTAACCCCATCTCAGAAAAAGAAATTGACAAAGCCATCAATGAACTCTCTCAGAAAAAAATCTCCAGGGTCGGATGGATTTACAAGTGAATTCTAGAAAACATTTAAAGAATCACTAATTCCAATACTATATAGACAATTTGGGGAAACTGGTGAAGGATTTCTACGAAATTCTCTTTATGATACAAATATGGTATTGATGGTGTGTTTGTCCTTTGTTGCCGAAGAAGACCGTGCTATCAGAAAAATGATGACATGACTTGCACTTGACTTTGTTTTGAGAGAGGGAGAGCTGGGCAGGTCACCAGCCCCACTTCTCCTCCAGAGCCATCTAAATCCAGTGATCAGATATTCATCAGGATGACTGGAAATGACTCAGGATGAGGCAATTGGGGTTAAGTGACTTGCCCAAGGTCATACAGCTAGTGAGTGTCAAGTGTCTAAGGTGAGATTTGAACTCATGTTCTCCTGACAACTGCACTGGTTCTCTACCCACTGCACCACTTAGTAGCCCCCTATGGTACTGTTATCTAAAACAGAAAGACCCAAAAAGGAGAAAGAAAATTATAGACCAATTTCCTTAATGAATATAGATGAGAAAATTTTAAATAAAATATTAGCAAAAGGGAAATGAGAATGTATCACAAGAATAATACACTTTGATCAAATAGGATTTATGCCAGGAATGGCTCAATATTAGGAAAACTATCAGTGTAATTAATCATATCAACAAAAAACCTAAGGGAAACCATATGATTACCTCAATAGATGCAGAGAAAGCTTTTGAGAAAATACAATATCCATTCCTATTAAAAACACTGAAGAGCACAGGAATAAATGGAGCATTCCTTTAAATGATAAGTAACATCTATCTAAAACCTTCAGAAAGCAGCATATGTAATGGGAATAAGTTAGATGCATTTCTGATAAGATCAGGAGCAAAACAAGGATGTGCATTATCACCACTGTTATTCAATATTGTACTAGAAATTTTAGCTTTAGCAATAAGAAAAGAAAAATAAATTGAAGAAATTGGAATAGGCAAAGAAGAAATTAAGCTATAGTTCTTTGCAGATGTTATGATGATATATTTAGATAATACTGGAGAATCAAGTAGGAAAAAACTACTTGAAATAATAACTTTAGCAAAGTTGCAGGATAGAAAATAAACCTACACAAATCATCAGCATTTCCATGTACTGCTAACAAAGCCCAGTAGTAGGAGATAGAGAGATTCCATTAAAAGTTACTGTAGACATTATAAAATATATGGAATTATACCTACCCAAAACAAATGCTTAGACTATATAACACAATTACAAAATGCAAATAAAGTCAGATCTAAAAAACTGGAAAAACATCAGTTGCTCATGGGTAAGCCAAGCTAATATAATAAAAATGACAATTCCACCTATATTAACTTACTTATCCACTGCCATACCATTCAAACTACCAAAAATTATGCTATAAAGCTCGAAAAAATAATATGAAAATTCGTCTGGAAGAAGAAAAGGTCCAGAATATCAAGGTAATCAATGAAAAGAAATGCCAGGGAAGGCAGGCTAGCCATACTAGATCATAATTGTATTATAAAGCAGCAATCATCAAAACTTCTTGGTACTAGCTAAGAAATAGAAGAGTACATCAGTACAATAGGTTAGGTACAGAAGACACAACAGTCATTGATTGTAGCAATCTGCAATTTTATAAACCCAAAGACCTTAACTACTGGCATAATAATGCACTATTTGACAAAAACTGCTTGGAAATCTAGAAAATGTGAATGAATATTCATTCATTATGAATGATGTATGGCAGAAACTAGGCATAGAACATCTTACAATGTATGTCAAAACTAATTTGAAATGGTTACACAATTTAGATATAAAGGCTGATACTATAAACAAGTTAAAAGAATAAAGAATATTTTATCTGTCAAGTTTATGGAGAATGGAGGGATTTATGACCAAAGAAGAGATAAAGAGCATTTATGAAATGCAAAACGGATAAATTTGATTACATTAAATTGAAAAGTTTTTTCACAAACAAATGCAACCAAGATTAGGAGGGAAGCAGACAACTGAGAAAGAACTTTTACAAGTAGTGTCTGTGATAATGACTTCATTTCTGAAATATAGAGAGCAGAGTCAAATTTGCAAGAATACAAGTCATTCCCCAATTGAAAAATGGTCAAATGACCACACAGTTTTCAGAGGCAGAAATTAAAGCTACCTATACTCATATCAAAAAATGCTCTAAGTTACTATAGATTACAGAGATGCAAATCAAAACAAATCTGAGATATTATATCACACCTATCAAATTGGCTAACATGAGAAAACAGGAAAATGATAAATGTTGGAGAGGATGTTTAAAGTTGGAACACTGATTCATTGTTGGTGGAAGTGTGCATACCTTTTGACCCATCAATATCACTTCTATATCTCTATTCCAAAGACATCATTACAATGGGAAAAGGACCCACATATACAAAAATATTTATAGAAGTTCTTTTTGTGATAGCCAAGAACTGGAAATTGAGGGGATCCCCATCAATTGGGGCATGGCTGAATAAGGGGCAGAGTATGAATGTAATGGAATGCTATTGTGCCATAAGAAATGAGGGGGCAGAGCCAAGATAGTGGAGTAGAAGGATGGACCTGCTCTAGCCCTCACCCATAACCCATAAAATACCTGTAAAAAGGAACTCTTAACAAATGCTAGAGCAGCAGAAGCAAAAAAATGATAGAATGAAACAGATTCCCAGCCCAAGACAGCATGGAAGCTCAATAAGAAGTGTCTATCACACCAGTTTCTGAGCAGAGTAAAGCCCAGCCTGGGCCATGCAGCACAGACAGGATTGCAGCAGGCTTCAGGGCACAGAACCACAAGTCGCAGCTGCTGTTTCCAGATTTCTCAACCCACAAACTCCAAAGACAAGTTAAAAGGTCAGTAAGAAAGCTCTTTCACCTGGGTGAGAAAGAAGCATGGTCTGCCATGGACCCCAGCCCTGGTCCCAGGGTGGTGGCAGCCACTGTGGCAGCAGTCTCAATTTTTTGGAGCCCTGGCCTAAAGACCTTGGGGGAATCAAAGGACTGATTTGATTATCAGGTGTGAATCATGGTCTGGGGTGAGGAGGAACACTGGCATGGAGAACTGATGGTGGCTGTGGAGAAGGAGCACTGCTCCCAATTTCAGGGGAGAAAAGAGTGATTGCTCACAGACCAGACCACAGGCCAGGAGAGGATTAAACTTCTCCTCCTTTATTGTGCCACCTTGAAGAAACTGAGAACTTACAGGTCCCTAGAGATATCTCAGAGAATAGCTGCAGAAAACCTCTGAATCCTAGAGTAGCATACTCTCCATTTGACAAAGGACTCAAAAGTCAAGTAACTGGCCAGGAAAATATCCAAAGAACGGGGAAAAGTAAGACTATAGAAGGTTACTTTCTTGGTGAAAAGTTATTTTCTTCCATCCTTTCAAATGAGAAAGAACAATGCTTACCATCAGAGGAAGACATAAAAGTCAAGGCTTCTGAATCCAAAACCTCTAAAATAAATGTGCAATGGTCTCAGGCCACGGAAGAGTTCAAAAAAGATTTTGGAAATCAAGTAAGAGAGGTGGAGGAAAAATTTGGAAGAGAAATGAGAGTTATGCAAGAAAATCATGAAAAGTGAGTCAACAGCTTGCTAAAGGGGACCCTAAAAATTGCTGAAGAAAGTAACACCTTTAAAAATAGGCTAACTCAGTTCTCAAAAGAGGTCCAAAAGGCCAATGAGGAGAATGCTTTAAAAAGCAGAATTAACCAAATGGAAAAGGAGGTTCAAAAGCTCACTGAAGAAAATAGTTCTTTAAAAATTAGAATGGAGCAGAGAGAATCTAAAGACTTTATGAAAAACTAAGAAATTACAAAACAAAACCAAAAGAATGAAAATTAGAAGATAAAGTGAAATATCTCGTTGGAAAAACAAGTGACCTAGAAAACAAATCCAGGAGAGACAATTTAAAAATTATTCGACTACCTGAGAGCCATGATCAAAAAAAGGGCTTAGACATCATCTTTCCTAAAATTATCAAGAGTTACCTCTGATATTCTAGAATCAGAGGGCAACATAAATATTGAAAGAATCTACTAATCACCTCCTGAAAGAGATCCAAATAGAGAAACTTCTAGGAATATTTTAGCAAATTCCAGAGTTCCCAGGTCAAGGAGAAAATATTGCAAGCAGCTAGAAAGAAACAGTTCAAGTATTGTGGAAATACAATCAGCATAACACAAGATGTAACAACTTTTACATTAAGGAATCAAAGGGCTTGGAATATGATATTCCAGAAGTAAAAGGAACTAGGATTAAAACCAAGAATCACCTACCCAGCAAAACTGAGTATAAAACTTCAGAGGAAGAAATGGTCATTCAATGATATAGAGGACTTTCAAGCATTCTTGATGAAAAGACCAGAACTCAATAGAAAATATGATTTTCAAACACAACAATCAAGAGAAGCATGAAAAAGGTAAACAGGAAAGAGAAATCATAAAGGATTTTCTAAGGCTGAACTGCTTATATTCCTACATGGAAAGATAATTTTGTAACTCTTGAGACTTTTCTCAGTATTTGAGTAGTTGGAGGAATTATACACACGCACACACACACACACACATATGTATATATGTATGTATGTATATATACTTATATACACATACAGAAAGCACAGGGTGAGTTGAATAAGAAGGGAAGATACCTAAAAAATAAAATTAAGGGGTGAGTGAGGAATATATTGGGAGGAGAAAGGCTGAAATGGAATGGAGCAAATTATCCCTCATAAAAGAGGCAAGAAAGAGTTTTTTCAATGGAGGAGAAAAGGGAGGAGGTGAAAGGGAAAAAGTGAAGCTTACTCTCTTCACATTTGGTTTAAGAAAGGAATTACATGTTCACTCAATTTGGTGTGAAAATCCATTTTACACTACAGGAAAGTAGGGGAGAAGGGGACAAGTGGGGTGAGGGGAATGATAGAAGGGAGGGCAAATGGGAGGAGGGAGTAATTAGAAGTAAACACTTTGGGGAGGGACAAGGTTAAAAGAGAATACAATAAATAGGGGCAGGATATGATGGAGGGAAATATAGTTAGTCTTATGCAACATGACTATTATGGAAGTCTTTTGCAAAACTACACATATATAGCCTATATTGAATTGCCTGCTTTCTTAGTGGGAATGGATGGGGAGGGAGGAAGGGAGAGAAGCTGGAATTCAAAGTATTAGGAATGAATGTTGAGAAATGATTTTGCATACAACTGGGACATAAGAAATACAGGCAGTGGGGTATAGAAATCCATCCTGCCCTAGAAGAAAAGAGAAGATGGGGAGAAGGGAAGGGAGGGATGTGATAGAAGAGAGGGAATATTGAGGGAAGGAGAAATCAGAATGCAAAGCATTATGGGAGGGGAGGAGAGATATGGGGTGAAAATTTGGCACTCAAAATTTTGTGGAAATGAATCTTGAATACTAAAAATAAATAGACATTTAAAATTTTTTTGTAAGTAAAAATACGTGAAAAAATATATATAATTATGCCTATGTATGTCCAAAGGTAGTTAACTCAAGGTCAAGGTGAGAAAAAGGAAAGGAAGAAAAAAAAGTTTACATGATAATTTATTGCATATTTGAAAGGAATAGCAAGTTGTACATAGTAGATTTGCAGTTTCATATACAATCATCTTTTTTATTGCACCATGCTATGGAAATATTTGTTCTATCCCATAGATTAACAATAAAATTACAGAGTCACAGACCTGAAAAAAGAAGAGAAACATGAAAAGGTAAACAGGAAAGAGAAGCCCTAAGGAACTCAGTAAAGTTGAACTGTTTACATTCCTTCATGGAAAGATGTTATTTGAAACTCATAAGACCTTTTTCAGCATTAGAAAAGTTAGAGGGAATATGCATATATATACATATATATATATATATATATATGTATGTATGTATGTGCATGTGTATATATATATAATATATATGTGCATATGTGTATGGTTTTGTATATATGTGTATATTATATATGTGTAGGTATGTACAAGTACATGGGTGTATGTGTGTATATGTGTACATATGTATGTGTAATATATATACATATATTACATACATAGACAGAGGGCACGGGGGAGCTGAATATGAAGAGAGAATACTTAAAAAATAAAATTTACTGTTGAATGGAATGTACTAGAAGTAAGAGAAAGGGAGAGGTAGAATGTATCAAATCATCTCACATAAAAGAGAAAAGAAAGAGCTTTTATAATGGAGGGGAAGAGGGGGGAGATGAAAGGAAATAAGTGAGCCTTACTCTCATGGGATTTGACTTGAGGAGGAATTACACACTCAGTTGGATACAGAAATCTATTTTACAATGCAGGGAGGCAAGGGGGAAGGGGAAAGTTAGAGAGAAGATAGTAGAAGGGACAAAAATTGGGGAAAGAGTTAATCAGAAGCAAACACTATTGTTGGAGGACAGGTCAAGGGAGAGGATGGAATAAATTGAGGAAAGGATAGGAAAGAGGGAAATGTAGTTAGTCTTTTACAACATAACTCTTATGGGAGTGCTTTGCCTTGTTGCACATGTGTGACCATGTGAACATGTGAATATGTGACCATGTGCACATGTGAATATTGAATTACTTGTTTTCTCAATGAGGGTGGGTAGGGAGGGAGGGAGACAGTATGGAACTCACAGCTTTAATAATGAATGTTAAAAATTGTTTTATCATGCAACTGGAGATTAAGATATACAGGCAATGGAGTATAAATATCTATTTTGCCTTACAGGAAAATAGAAGGGAAGGGGGATGTAAGAAGGGTGGCTAATAGAAGGATAGACAGACTGGAGGAAGGGGTGGATGGGGTGCATGCTGTCCTGGGGGGGGGGGGAGAGATGGGAAGAAAATTTTGAATTCAAATTCTTGTGAAAGTGGATGTTGACAACTGAAAAATAAATAAATTATACAGAAAAAAAGAAATGATGAATACGAGGAAAACATGGAAAGACTTATTTGAATTGATGCTGAGCAAAGTAAGCGGAACTAGAATATTCACAGAAACAGCCATACTTAGCCCTTCTCAGACATCAAGAACCTATAACAATTCCAGAGGACTCATGATGGTAAATGCCATACACTGCCAGAGAAGGAACTATGGAATCAAAATGCTGAGTGAAACAGACTATTTTCTTTTCTGTTTTGGTTTGTTTTGATTTTTCTTTCTCATGTTCACTCCTATTTGTTATATTTTTTCTATGCAGCATGACTTACATGAAAATGTGTTTAGTAGGAATGTAAGTATACAGCCCATGAAAGATTGCATGCTGTCTTGGGGAGGTAGCAGGAGAAAATTTAAAAGTTGTGGAAGTGAATGTTGAAAACTGAAAAGAAATAAATTTTAAAAAATTTTAAAAAGAAAAACACTAAATCCTAAAGAGATCCTGACTGAACATACGACCAAAGCAAAGAAATGAATAGAACTTGTTTAGTCTCCATTTATAATGGTGAAGAAGCATATGGACATTGTATTTGTCACAATAAACATCTTTTGACTAAAAAAAACACTCAACATATTTTACAAATCAACAGTATATATGCTTTTATCTTTTCTTTTCCTTATTGTCTATGACAAAATTGGACAACACTTATATCTATAGGTTTTTTCTAGGTGAAGAATGTGTTCTACTTTTTATAGTATCATTTACTTCAGTTTACTTTATAACTAGTCTTCATAATAAAAATATTTATTTCAATGGTATCATAGAAAAGAATACTTTCTCCCCTGTGGACAAGGGGGATATTAGGGATCACAGAACACGTAACTGTCAAGACCTAGTTTCAAATTAAAGGAAGAACAGTCAACCTTTAAAAAAAAACCTGAGGTAGTTCAAATAAGACTTTATGCTTTTGTAATTGCCTGAATAACATTTTTTCTAGTATGACAAACTTAGGAGAAGTCTTTATTCGTTAATCTGGAAAGGCAAGACGCCCTTGAAAAGAGATTGTATATTTTCATAGGATAAATTCTGAACAAGGTTCAGTTTTTATAACCCAACAACCATCTGCTTTTCCAGTCTTGTTTCTTATTACACTTTTTACTTTGTTTCAAACTCTTCTGTTAGCTGTCTTTGGTTATAATACACCATTACTTCTTCCATTTACAACTAGTGCTCAGGTGATTTCCTCCTGTCTGTGATATACTCTTTTCTAGTTTGCTTCTTCCTTCCTTCCAAAAAAATATAAAAGGCTTTTTCTGACCTACGCAGTATTTAGAGCTCTTTTCTCTGGAGATTTCTTTCTAGATCTTTGTATTTACATATATAACTACAAGATTGCATTTCCAGTCACTCCCTTGATTGTTTTCAAGATCAGTGCCATTTTTTACTTTGAGAGTTAGGCATTCTGCTGTCACAAAGGGACTCCTACAAAAGTACCTATTTTTCATTCTTTGAAATTTAGTGAACTTCAGTCCCTCAGCTTCACCTCAACCACAGTGGCTACACTTTCTCTTGTCTCAGTCGTTTGAGGTAGGAATTTTTAACCTTTTTGTATTATAGACCCCTTTAGTAGTGTGTTCTCAGAATAACGTCTGTACAGAATTTAGGGAAATGCTTAATTTCAGATAGAAGTTAATGAAAACAAAGTTGTAACTCCTCTGTGCAAGATTGCAGACCCACAGAAATCTATCCAGAAACCCTTTGGGGACCCCAGGACCCATGGACCCATGGACCCCAGATTAAAGACTCCTGTAATAGAAACTGATTTCAATTTGCTTTTAACATTATAGGCAAAATACACATACACAAATAACGATTTCATTAAAAAAATAGTAAAGATATGTAGGAAAGATTCAAGCTAAGTGTTATAAGAAATGTCAGAGAGGAGAAATTCCTTGCACTTTGTGGGACAGATAGGGTCAGGAGAGCCTCAGTTGGATTTAAACATACTTTGGATTACTTCAAAGACTCATTGTTGGCCTTTGTTCCAGATAGGCAGGAGTAAATGATAGCCTGAGAAAAGGAACAGATATGGAAAAGAAAATAAACAGAGACTGAAGAGTACACAAAGGTGAGAAATATAAGATTTATTTTCTTTTTGTCCAAATATGTGATTTGATTGTTATAGGGCATTCTTGGTACTTAGATAAAGCACCAAGCTAATTATATTTTGTAGTACCAAAACTTTTCTTTGTAGCATTAGGAAGTTGTGAATTACTTATGGTCACAACAGCATGATACAGAGGTAGGCAAGGGTCACCTTCTATTCACTATCTCAGGCTGATTCTCAATAACTAAAAAATTAAGATCATTTATGATTGTTTTTAAATTTTAAATGTAAATAGTTTAATTTACATTTTTAATTAAAATGGTTTAATAAAACCATTAAAACAACTAAGAATACATCAAATTGGGAGTCAGCAGACCTATAACACCAGTGCTGGCACTAATTTGTCCTTTATGACAAGTCATTTTAACTTTCTGGGCCTATATTTCCTGATCAGTAAATATGGGGTGAGATTTGATGGAAATCTAAAATCCTCCTCAGATTTAACATTCAATGATTCTATGACTTGAAGTTCCTTGGGGAAAGTAATATTTATGACCTAAGAACACCTAAGTGGAAAAGTGGATTAATTCTAGGCAAGTCTGTTGTTCCTAGAAAATATTCATGTAAGCATTAACCTTTTGGCATATTGACAAATCAAAAAGTGCGTATTTGTTATGCCACGTCTTCTTTTGTGCACTACTTGGTAATCCCCTCCCCTGACTTTGGAGTCAGGATGTCCAAGATTCGATTTATACTTCAAATGCTTTGTGACTATGGACATGTTATGTATCCTGTTCGAGCCTCATCATCCTTGAGAAGTCTTAGTGCTTTAGAGTTTTTTTCTATATGTACCTCTGAAATTGGTTTCTCTATAATCTTAGATGACACAGTGGATAGAATGTCAGGCCTGGAGTTAGAAAGACCTGAGTTCAAATCTGGCCTCAGACACATACTGGTTGTTTGACCCCGGGCAAGTCATTTCACGCTATTTGCCTCAGTTTCCTCATCTGCAAAATGAAATGGAGAAAGAAATGGCAAACCACTCCCACATCTTTGTCAAGAAAACTTTAAATGGGATCACAAAGAGTCAGATATGACTGAAGCAACTGAACAACTATCTTGTATAGATCCATTACAACTCATTACTATTTGCTTCTTCTCCTTCCTTTGCCCTCACCTCCCTCATTATGTAAAATCATTATATCTTGTGACTATTTGTCTTCTCTTTTGTTCAGCAGCCCAAAGGAGGGTCCTCTGCTCTGCTTATTTCCTACTGAGTTTGAGGGCAAGGAATCACCTTATTCTCTCCTTATTTGTCCCTATTTTTATCATCTCCCTTTCCCATCCTACCTCTAGCGATGCCTTTTGAAACAATTCTATGGAAAACACCATGGGTTTAAAGTTAGAATGGACTTTAGAGACCATCTAGTCAACTTTCTCATTTTACAAGTGAAGAAAATGAAGTCTAAAAATGTTAAATGATTCAAGATCATGGAGCCAGTAAGTGAAAGAAATAGAATGTGAGCATATATCCTCCAACTCCAAATGTATTCCCTAACACCACACTGTAGAGCTAGCTTCTCCTGGCACAGCTTCCTCTAAAGCCAAGGAGAGAACGAAATATTTAGGCCCAGCTATATATGCAGAAATATGTATGTATAAACATAAAAGTCTTTTACCTAACAAAATAAGTGTTGTTTTTTTCAAGGATACTTTCATGAAAAAAAATCTTTGAGGTTAACACTTGAAATCAAAATCAGAAAATATTAATTGAAGTAAATCTGATCATCTAGTTTTGATGAGAAGAGACAGAAAGAGGAGGAAAGAGAGGGCACAGTGGTCTCTTTTTCCCCTTTTAGTGTCTGTATTCTGCTGCTTTGCCTCCCACCAATAGATTACAAAGAGACTTTGTCCCATATTTATATACCTGTCTTTAATATACTTGTCCTGGTCTACAGTTGAAGCCTGCCTAAGTCCTACATGGAAAACACTATTGGGGTGTTGATGGATTGGTGATGCTTTGTGCTTCCAGTACAGCTCTTACAGTATGTCTGATATGAACCTCTGATACCATTCCCTTTTCCCTCAGCAACTCTCATGCCAGTGGTTCAAAAACTGTTTCTGAGTCAGAGGGCTCAAAATAATATGGAAACAGACTTATTAATGTTGTGGCAAGAAAGCTCACCTTATTATAATTCCAAAAATTCCTCAGTGAAAAGGTTTCTTTATTCTAAAGTTAAGTTGCACACATAGGTAAGGTGCAGCACCAAGTAATACACAGAAAAGTATCTCTATGGAGGTACTGGGATTATAAATATGAACTATTTGCCAAAAGTTATACAGCATACAGAAAAATGTCACATTTGTTGACTACCAGGCAGTCATTTATCTTGGGAGAAATTTCAGTTTCAAGGGAGAAACAAAACTTTCTCATCTATTAATTTATTCATAGCCTTGGGGGTCTCTGGCAAAGTAGATTCTGTATGTCTTTTGATTGACTTTGCTTATTAACTGGGTTAAGGAAAAGCAAAACATGCAGGTTAGAAATAACATTAAAGTTTAACCAAACCTTAACATCAAGTTAATATGCATATAACACCATTCCCAAATTACCAGAATGAAACTAAAATGCCTCGTTTTCAGAGCTCAATATCACCAAAATTCCCATTATAGGCTTTCCTTAAAAAAAAAATCTGGACTGACATTTTAAAGGAGTTTAAAGGACATATTTAAAGTCATTGGTTTATGAAAAGGGAGGGTGGAAGTCTTTGGGTTTATAGCCACATTTAGTATTTTTATTAATCATAAAACGTCAGGATAACAGATTACATTCTTAGTAAAGAAAATTAATTTAAACAAGTCAGCTAGAAATCTACCTATCTTTGGAAAAGATGACTTTTATAAGAAATTTATCTTATTTATTACCTATATAAACAGACAATGAATATGGTGCTCACCTCTCTTCCATTAGTGTCTTCTTTGCATGAAAATAGATGCAGACACTGCCAAAGGAGTACAACTACTTCTACAAATCTTCACCCTTAATTTTTTAAATTTTATCTGAATTTAATTTGACTGGAGATATCACATTTTAGTTAATTAGTACATCTCTCCCTCTCTGTTTTCTTACTATTCTAACTTGGTGAATTTTCAATTGGGAAGCACAAACATAAAAGACAGTGTGATTCCTTATCATGTAAGTTGCTTTACTATGTTTTTCATATATTGCACAAACATATTTTAGACAGGTTCATGAATGAAAGTTCAAGTGAGAAAAACTGATATGTTTTCAATTACTGTATTTTTTTTGCAGTCATACTCAGTATCACGCCATCAGTGGGGCATACTGAAATATATTTTGGGGAAGTGGGATGCTGCAGTTTTTTACTTTACAACAATAAAATTTAAGGAAGGCAAAATTCAATTGCTCATTCTTCATAGGTTCATTTCAAAGATTAAATGTGTCCTTTTCGTAGAGCCACAATATTAGGATCTTTTCAGGGAATTTAAATTAATTTTCCTTAGAAGACCACATTATAATTATCATGTAATTTATACCAGAGTTTATTTTTGAGATCCTATATAGAACAGAACAGATTTGTTTCACTTACAGTGCTGATGAGGAGGGCTACAATATAATATAAATATTTTTAAATGGGCATAATTATATCATAATAAAAAGAAAAGGCAAAAAAGAAAAGAGGAAAACCAGAGAGAAAGGGAGGACGAAAAAAGAAGGGAAATAGGAGAAAGTTGAACTAAGAATCAGAAGACCTAGTAGGTCTACAATTGTTACCTTGGGTAAGTCATAATAATCTCTTTGTGCTCCAGTCTCCTAACATTCAAAATGAAGGACAATAACCTGACTTGGTAAATTGCACAAACATATAATTAATATCACTTTCAGGCACATAAACTGAAGCTCAGAAAGGTGAAATTCCATATCACAAAGTTATATAGTAAATGTTAAAGCTAGGAAACAACAAAATCTAGTTACTGCCATGCTGCTTTCCAGTTTTTCCAGTATTTTTGTGAAATAGTGAATGCTTGTCCTAATAGCTGGGATCCTTTGCTTTATCAAACATTAGGTTACTGTGCTCATTTGTTTCTGGCTATTTTCTGTTCTATTCAACAGCTCTCTTTCATACTAAATTCCAAATTTTTTTAGATGATTATAGCTTTGCACTCTAATTTGAAATCTGGTATTACTAGAATCTCTTCACTCCTGTTTTCATTTTCGATTCCCTTTATACATTCGATCTTTTGTTCCAGAATATGAATTTTGTTATTGTTTTTTCTAGCTCCATAAAATAATTCCTTGGTCATTTGATTGGTATGGCACTAAGTAATTTAGATAGTATTGTCATTTTTTAGATGTTGTCTTGACCATCCCATTAGCAATTAATATTTCTCCAATTACTTAGATCTGTCTTTATGTGAAGTATTTTGTAAATGTGTTTATATAGTTTCTGTGTTGTATCTTGGCAGATGGACTCCCAAGTGTTAAATATTGTCTGTAGTTATTCTGAATGGTCTTTCTCTTTCTATCTGTTCTTGCTGGGTTTTCTTGGTAATATATAATAATGCTGATGAATTCTGTGGTTTAATTTTACATCCTGAAATTTCACTGAAGTTGTTGATTTTCTCAAATAGTTTTTTTAGTTGGTTCTAGGGGTCTCTAACTAAACCATTAATTAACTGAAAAGTCATACTTGTACTTCTTAGTTGCCTTTGCCTATTTTTTTCAATTTCTTTTTCTTGTCTCATGGCTATAGCTATCATATTTAGCATAATACTGAAGAGGAATGGTAGTAATATACATTTTTGTTTTCCCCCTGATTGTATTGGAAAGGCTTCTAACATCCTCTTTAAATAATGTTTGTGCTTATCCCACTTATCATTTTAAAGGATTCTCCAACTATAAGTGTACATTCTAATGTTTTTAAAAGAAAGGAGTATTGCTAAGAGTTTTTTCCCCCTGTATCTATTAAATAATCAGTTAATTTTTATTAACATGGTTAATTATGCTTATGGTTGTCCTATTATTGTACAAGTCCTACATTCCTGTTAAAAATTCATCTGGTTGTAAGGTGTAATTTTTGTAATACATTGTCTTATTCTCCTTGCTAGAGTTTTATTTAAAGTTTTTATATAAATATTCATTAAAGAAATTGATAGATGGTTTTCTTTCTCTGTTTTGACTTTCCTGGGGTTAGAAATTAAGATCATATTTGTATCATAAAATAAATTTCATGGGATATTTTCTCTGTCTATTTTTCTAAGCAGTTTATGTAGTATTGAAATTACTTGTTTTTTAAATGTTTGATTTTACTTGCAAAACATCTAATTTTGAATTCCCCTCCCATTATTAAGCTTATTAGTGACTTTTTGAATTTCTTGTTCTAAGATAGGATTTCTTTATGTATTCTATTTCCTGTTCTATTCATTTGAGCATTTTTTATTTTTGTAAATATCCATTTATTTCACTTAGATCAGCAGTTTGGTTAGCATATAGTCTATTTACTAAATAGCTAACCATATAGTCTATATATAGTCTATATTAATATTGGCATACAGTTGAAATAGCTCTTAAAAATTGGTTTTATTTCATTTTCTTAGTTCAATAGTTTTTTAGAATTTCTCTTTTAGTATTCAATTGGGTGTTAATTCCTTGATTTTTCTTTAATTCCATTCCCATTCTGTTGATCTTTTCTTTCCCTATTTTATTGATGTAAGCATTTAGAGAAATAAATTTCTCCTAAGTACAGCTTTGGCCATATTTCACAAATTTTGGTATGTTTTCTGATTATCATTATTTTTAATAAAGGTATTGATTTTTCTATACATTTTTCTCTTCCCCACTCATTCTTTAGGATTGCATTATTTAGTTTCCAATTAATTTTCATTCTATGCTTCGTGGTTCTTTGTTGAATGTACTTGTATTACATTATGATTAAGGAAAGATACATTTATTTTTTTCTGCGCATATTTGTGAAGCATTTATGCCCTAATATACGACAAACTTTTGCAGAAGGTGTCATTCACAGTTTAGAAATAGGTATATACCTTTCTATTCCCTTTGAAGATTTACAAGAAGTCTGTCATATATAACTTTTTTAAAATTTTATTTATTTTACATTGAGAATTTAGGTATGTGGAGAACCTGCAGCCTTGAGGCCAAATGTGACCTTCTAGGCTCTTGGGCTGAGTCCAAGTTTTACAGAACTAATGCTTTTATTAAGGGGATTTGTTCCATGAAGTTTGGATTTAATAAAAGGCAATACTTGAGGACCTAAGGGCTAAATATGGAAGGAGGCTGCAGGTTCCCTACCCCTGGCTAAACTTCTCTAGTTCTGAGAGGGGTAATACAAGGTACCACACTATTATAGTTTTACTACTTCTTCTTGCTATTCATTTAATTTTTCCTCCAAAAACTTGGATGCCATGCCTTTTCAAGCATTTAGTTAGCATTGACATTAAATTTTTGTCCATGGTGAGTTTTAGTCAAATGTAGTTTTCTTGTTTATCTCTATTAGAGTTATAATATATAAAATGTATTATATATCTATTAGATCTATTTCTGTTTTGTCTGAGATCATAACTGTCAGGCCTACCTTTTTTCTTTACTTCAGCTGAAGCCCCTTGTTTTGATTCTATATGTATCCTTGTGTTTCAAGTGTATTTTTTGTAAACAACATATGGTTGAATTTTAGTTTATTACCCATTTAATATCTTCCTTTTACAGGTGAGTTCATTCCACTAGTAGTCTTGATGGTTAAATGTGTACTTCCTTTCAACCTACTGTATTATTCTTATCCTTGTATATTTCTATCCTGTCCTTTTTTAAGTCTGTTTGCCTGCCTCCCTTGATCTAATCTCTCCTTTACTAATCTCTCCTTTATTAACCATCTTCTCTTCACTTGTTTCCCTTCTACTTCCCTGTTGGGCAAGATGAATTTCTGTACCTAACTGTGTGTACCTAACTAGTTTGAATGTTGTCCATTTGCCACCCCATACACAATTATTTACTCCATTGTATAAACTTTTTCTTGAGCTTTTTACATGAGATAAATTCCATTCTTCCTCTTCCCTACTCTTCCTTTTCCAGTGCATTCCACTTTCCTTCTCTTCCATTTTTCGTTTGAGATCATCTCAACATGATATCACCACATTCTCTAATTAAAATTCCTCTAAGACCACTGCTGGTGACTTAGTTCTTAGGGGTTATATGGATCATTTCCCCATAGACTAATGTAATCAGTTTAACCTGTTATTTCTCACTCATTTTTACCTTGATCTTTCTCTTGAGTCTTGTGCTTGAATGTCAAATTTTCTTTTTAGCTGTGAAGAATTCTTAAAAGCTCTCTATTTCATTAAAGGACCATTTTTCTCTCCACAGCAGTAAACCAATAATGTACATATATATGTATATATATATATACATATATATGTATATATATACACACATACATGTATGTAAAATATTTTCTTAGTTAAGCCTATCTTGCAACTTAATCTCTCTCTTCTCTCTCTCTCTCTCTCTCTCTCTCTCTCTCTCTCTCTCTCTCTCTCTCTCTCTCTCTCTCTCTCACACACACACACACACACACACACACACACACAATCTTTACGGTGTGTATATATTTATACACACATATGTGTGTATATATTACATATATATTTTCAACCATTCCCAGATACCTTTGTTGAAAATAAGCAGTTCTCCTTCTTTATTGCTCTGTTGATTGCTGTACCTCAACTTTGTTACATGTTTTTAATATATATACCTTATTTGTGCTTATATCACTTTAACCAGTTAAATGTACTGCTGTCATCAATACTCTGGGTATATTCAAACACTCATAGTAGGGTATCACTAAACATATTTTAATACTAATTTCTCACTATAATTTTTCAAGGAACTACAAGTGATATCATGAGGAATTGTATAAATCAAATGCAAAATAGACATGATCCCATCATACTTTAAACTTTGTTTGGCCCAGAGAGTGAAGTTACATAGATTACATGTGTTTTTTAAAAGTGCAGAAGAAGCAAAGGCTTTTATGTCAAAATTTAGTGATAGATATTCTGTACTCTAGATCTCTACAGGAAAGTAATAAAAGTATCTGTCATAGCACAAATGGAGAGAAGCCTGGAGGTGCACGGTGCTTTACTAGAAGGTATCTTAACCTTCCTTCTTGCTACTAAGTTAAATCTTGTCATTCATATTTCATGAATTAATTTATTTTAATTGGACATTTAAAAAGCTGCTCTTTTAATTTGCTGAGGTTTAAGTAAAATACATGGGTCTTTTTTGAGTGGAAATCTCTCAAATGCATATCATATATATATTCTGACATTCTTTTTTATGTTCTAAGATGGACATTGGAAAAACCAAGTTTTGTGAGACATAATCACACTTGTATTAAAGGAAAAATAAATTATGAGTAAATAAATTAGACATTGGGGGTTCAATACCATATAGGACTATAATTAATGTGTGTGTACATGAGGCAAGGTCAAGGTAAAGGAGCTCCATTTTGAGGGGAGATAGGAGTAAAAATGCTCACCATTTTGTAACTTGCAACTTCACTTAATTATTTTCATTTATTAGGTCAATTATTTCTATATTGATGAATTAATACAAGTGTTATCTGCATACCAATATTTTGTTACCCTCTCCTAGTTATGGCTCTGATTACATGCTCTTATTAAGAGATTACGTGAAAACCTGCCCTATAATAATATTATAATGCTTTGGGAGGGGTGGGAAGAAACCTTTAATTAGTAAATTATTTTATTAATTAAATTAATTTATTTATTAACAAATAAAAATAATTTTCTATAATTATTTATAGCAAAAACTTAACGAGAGGATGATTATGAAGACATTAGGGTATATAAACTTATATAAGAAATAGTATCATTTTCACTGAAAAGTCTGTGTAAATTATTTCTCAAAGTAAAACATTGTACTAAAACCATCAACAACTGTCCAGAAAATAGCAGGGAATTTATGGCTCATTTAATCATTATGATTTTCTGGTCTATCTTCTTAAATCATCTTCAATAACCCTGTAGTTCTGTGACCAAAACTTTGTAAAGCTGTGGCTATTTTCATTCGTGGAAATAATAAAGTGAACCAGAAAAGCACCATCATTCAGTATGAACTAACTCTATGGCATAAATGATTATATTTGGGGGTTCACTGGTTAAGGATTTATCTTAAGAATTGGTTATTGGAGTATCTCTTATACTTCATTTTCTATCTGCAAAAATTAGAACTTGAAAAATGGGATCTTTAAGCTTCCTTCTAAGATAAAAAATTATATGATCATATGATAAAATCTACTGCCAAATATGAGGCTTTATATGTTGACATTTTACACTAAATAAGAGTATTTCTTCATTAAGTATAGAGAGAACTATAGATATTTGAACAAGAAAGTGGAATGAATTCATAATATCAAATAAATTTTAGTGTATATGGACTAAGTTGAGAATTATTCAATGATCAGTAATGAGAACCTTGCCATCAAAAGATGTATGATAAGAATGAGTAGTTAATATCCTATTAGCAAATCCATTATAACCTAGGAATAGAAGCATGCTTTATTTTTTTAGAGCTAAAACAGTTTGGAAGTGAACTTTAAGAGCTGAAAAATGCATAGTTAGAGAAATAAAATAAATTAATCACACTATCAATCCTGCTGAAAAGAGGCTTAGTAAAAAAAATTGTCAATGCCATTATAAAAGTCTTTATTAAAACCAAATGCAGTCAATTTGTGTTTCTATTAAGGACCTTAATTCTTAATTTTCATGGTTAATGTAAGTTGTACAAGATACTCAAATTTTTCATTCTACCTGTGAAATATTTACTATATAAAACTTTTTTTAAAAAAACTTATAAGTATAAATGCCCCACAAAGAGTAACATTAGATAAATCAATTATAACCTCTATGTCAAGAATTCTTCCACACAGTGAAATACTGCAGCTTTCAGGATTTAAAAATAGAAAAATTACTTCAAATGAAAGATGGATCATTCAGTGCATGGCAGTTAATATTATTTTCTATGGTTACATAAATGAAAGAAATTTTAAAGTAAAAATAAACTTGTTTAATTTCTAAAATATATTTTGGAAGTAAAATATGAAAGAAAATGAATGTATGCTCTATAAAAGCAAGGATGCTGTTGCAATCATTGTCTTATATCCCTAAGAATTTGTTTTAATTAACTACATAGGAAATACCAAGTGAATGGAGAATGACTAATGCTGAGCATTCCAATTAAAATGTCATCATGAAAAGTCATAGAAGACTCCATATTTCCCACATATATCCCAGAAAAAGTCTCCAAAGGACACCAAACTTAATAGTAATGAAGAAATCCAAAGAGAAAATAATATATGTACATATATAATATATACAAATATACATACACACACGTGTGTGTGTGTGTGTGTGTGTGTGTGTGTGTGTGTGTGTGTGTACTCTGTAGAGATAGTATGTGTGAGGGAGAGATTAGGTTGCAAGATAGGCCCAATTAAGAAAATATCTATTATGTGTCCATATATATATATTTTTGGTTTAATTTTGTGGAGGTAAAAAATGATCATTTAATGAAATAGAAGACTTTCAAACATTCCTTATGGAAATATTACAACTGAAAAGAAAATTTGACATTCAAACACAAGACTCAAGAGAAACATCAAGGTAAAAATTAGTGAGAAATACTAAGAAATTTAATAAGGTTAAACAGTTTCCATTCTTCCATGGGGAAATGGTCCATAACCCCCTTAGAACTAAATCAGCAGTGGTCTTAGAAGGATTTTTTATTAGAGAGTGTGATTATATTATCTTCAGATAATCTCAGAAGAAAAATGGAAGACAAGGAAGTGGAATGCACTGGAAGAGGAAAAATGGGGAATATTATCTCATGTAAATGGGGAGCTCAAGGAAAAGTTCATAGAATGGAGGAGACACTTGGTGGAGAGGGGGGACAAATGGGCAATATTCAAACTAGTTCAAAGAGGAAAGAATATTTATGCACATAGTTGGGTACAGAATTTCATCTCACCTAACAGAGAAGTTGAAGGAAAACAAGAGAAAATAGTAGTATTGTTTAATAAAGGAGAGATTAGATTAAGGGAGGCAGGAGTCAGAAGCAAAAAACAAAAACAAAAACAAAACTTAAAGAAAGGAGAGTGTAAAAATATATAAGTTTAAGAATAATAAAATATTGGAAATGCACATTTAACCATCACAGCTGCTCTGGAATGAACTCACCCATAAAAGGAAGGTATCAAATGGATAAGGAACTAAAATGCAACCATATGTTGTTTACAAGAAATACACTTGAAACACAAAGATACATATAGAATTAAAACAAAGGAGTGGTGCAAAATCTGTTATGCTTTAGCTAAAGTACAATAAAAAAAAGTAGGCCTGACAATTATGATCTCAGACAAAAAAATAGATCTAATAGATATATAATACACATTATGTATTATAATTCTCTAATAGAGATAAACAAGAAAACTGCATTTTACTAAAACTCACCATGAACAAGCAATTAATGTCAGTATTGACTAAACTCTTGAAAAGGCACAGTATTCAAATTCTTGAAGGAAAAGTTAAATTAATAGCAACAAGCAGTAAAACTATAATAGTAGGGGATATTGATTTACCCCTCTCAGAACTAGGTAAATCTAACCAGGGGTGGGGAACCTGCACCCTCATTCCACATGGGGCCCTTTAGGTCCTCAAGTGCCGTCCTTTGACTGAATCCAATACTTACTTATGTAAGTAAGAACAAAAGGATAATTGCATTATATAGAGAAATAGAAGTATAAAAAACAGAAACAAAACTATAATATTTAGAGATCTCAATATACCTCTTTTCAGACTTGGCCAAATCTATGGTTAAAGATAAAAAAAGATAAAATTAAATAGGGTTTTAGAAAAGTGAGATATGCTTTATATCTGATGATTACTATTTGTAAATAGAAAGCAATGCACATTTCTCAGCTGTTCATGTCAGTTTTAGAAAAATTTACTATGTGCTAAGGCATAAAATCCTCATAAAATGCAGAAAACCAAAAATTTTCAAAAAACATCCTCTACTGACCACAATAAAATTAACATTACAGTCAACAAATTCATTTAAAAATTATTTGAACTTAAAGGACACAACCAAAGCAGTTTCTAAGGGAAATTTCATACCTCTAAACAATTTCCTCTATAACAAAAAGGAAAAAAAGGTCAATCAAATGTGCCAGAAACTTAAATGGATGAATGAATGAATATAAGACAATAAGTAAAATAAATGAAGAAATAAAAATTCTAAAAATTAAAGAGAAAACAAAGTTAAGAACCAAAATAAATTTTAAAATAAAACTAATAACTGTATTTTCAGGAAAAAAGTACTAATAAAATTTAAGGTTTAGCTAATATTTTTTAAAGACATGAAAATCAAATTACCAATTGAAAATAAAAAAAATCACAATAAATGAAGAAATAATAAAATTAGTAGAAACATTTTGCCCTACTACAAAGCAGTAAAACATAAAATAAATGGCAACACAATAATATGTATTTGTGTATAAATACTGCCCAAATTAAAAGGAAATGAAATTTAAATAACTCTAGCATGGAAAAATAAACTAATTTGCCATGAAAGAACTTCCAAAGGGAAAAAGGACCAGATAAATATATCAAACATTCAAAGAATAATTAATTACTATATTCCATAATTTATTTTTAGAGTGCAGAAATAAAAGATGATGAATTCTTCTCATATGAGATAAATATGATCCTGTTACCTGAAATGGGAAAAGATGAAGCAGAGAAAGAAAATTATAAACCAATACCAGTGATGAATATCCTTTCAAAAGTAATTGAATAAAACATCAAAAAAGAGTTTGAACAATATATCAAAAAATGTTTATATCTTATAGCTAAGTTGTACTTCTATAAGAAGTATTGTTTTGGTTCAATATTAGAAAAGCTACAAACAAAGTGAATAATAATAATATTTTTTTAAAAAAATCACATGAGTGTTTCAATAGGTGCCTATTAATAAGCTTTTAGCAACATACAAAATACCTTTATAGTAAAGAAATGTAAGTCATAAGAAAAACTGACTTCTATCCATATTTCTCTGAAACTAGCATTTTTCATTATAGAGAAATGCAGAAAAAGAAACTGAAGGAATAACTATAAGCAAAGCAAAAAAAAAAAAATGAGTCAACTCAAAATTAGCTGAAACAATGACTTCAGTAAAGTAGCAAGATACAAAATAATAAAATAAACCCAAAAGAGATATTGGTCCATTTAAGATCTAAATAACATCAAAATGTACATAATATAAAACATGAATTCTTAAGCTGGGGTTCAGGATTTTAAGAGGTCTGTAACCTCTGATGGAGGAAAAATACAAATTTTTTTCTAACTTTTGGTTTCCTTTGCAGTCCTATGTATTCTATTTTATACATTTAAAACGATTCTGAGAAGGGGTTAATAGGTTTCACCAGTGTCAAAAAAAAAAGGCACAAAAATGCTTTTCAACCCAAATAGTTGAAGTACCCATGGTTGGGTTGTATTAATGTAATTTAAAATGTGCTCCAAATTAATTTACAAATTCATTACCATCCTAACCAAAGTAACAAATATGTTATAGAATTAGAAAAATAATAAAATTTATATGGGGAAAAATATGTCCATGGAAGAAATGGAAAAACAGGAGGAATCAGGGGGTCTCACATATGTTAGATTTTGAAATATACTACAAAATAGCAGTCACCAGAATTCATTGATACTTTGTTAAAAAAATAGAAAATTCAACCAGTGGAACAGATCATGTCCACAAGATTAATAAACAAACAAATATAGTAGCCAAGTGTTCAGCACACTGTTGTACAACAGCTACTGTTATTATTGTATTATTATATATTATTATATAATATTATAATATAATATATTATTAATAATAATATATAATATATTATATATGTGTTATATATAATATATAAATAATATATATTATATATATAATAATATGTAATGATATATTACTACATAATACATATATATAATATATATAATACATATAATATATAATACATATATATTATACATATTATTATATGACTCATTATTCAACTCAAACTGCTGGAAAAACTAGAAATCAGTTTGGATAATCTCTTACACTACCCATGTTCCACATGGATACAATTTTCAGTAGTTATGAAAAGTCATATTTTAGAAGAATAAGCAAGGATATAGCTTTAACAGTTGGGGGTGGGGAAAGTTCCTTGATGAAACAAGTAATAGAGAGACTTTCAGGTAATAAAACAGACATTTAGATTATGTAAAACTCAAGTGTTTCTATCCAAACAAAACCATTGCCATTAGAATTAGAAGGGAAATAGTCACCCAAGAAAAGTCTTTCCAAAAATTTTCTCTGATAAAGGACAAATATCTCAAATATGTAGAGAATTAAAATATATCTAATTACATATTTTACCATACTATGTGTATATGTGTAAGTGTATATGTACATGCATGTATATATGTGAGTATGTATTTGCATGTATACATACACAAGAGACATTCTGCAGTGGATAAATGATCAAAGGCTAAGAACAGCTATTATCTAAAAGAAGAAAATCAAGTTTGAAAATGCTCCACACTTCTAATAAAACAAACACTAATTAAAACAAATCTGAGGTTCCATATCATGGCCATCACTTTGGCAAAGAAAACAAAAAAAGAAAGAAAAATTTACAATTTTTAGAAAGGCTATTGGAAGACAGACCTATTCATGTACTGTTGGTGGATTAGTGATGTGTCCTAAGCTTCTGGAGATCATTTTGGAGCTATAATCAAAAAGGCACTAAACTGTGCCTATACTTTGATCCATCAATGCTACTGTTAGGTTTATAACCTCAAAAGATTTTTTTAAAGGGGGGAAAGGAGTCAAATATAAAAATATTTATACCAGCATACTTTGTTATAGAATAGAAATGGAATTGAAGTTTCTGCCTATCAATTGGGGTATAGCTAAACAAATTACGGTATGCAAATACAGAATAATGTTATTGTGGCATAATAAGTGACACGGGACTGATTCAGAGAAACTAGGCATGAAATTGGACAGACTGAAGTGAGTGGAATCCAGAGAAAATTTATTTGTGGTTATACATAGCACCCGGGTGATCTAGGACAAGATATTTAACCTCTCACTGCTCTATGCCAGTCTCTAATTTTTAAGCTGTAAAAAAGGTGACAACTTGCATTGGAAGACAGAATCCAATTCCAGTGAAATCACATGCTAAATTCCTTCCCCCATCCCATTCTAGTACCTTTCTGTGACTGAAATCAGCCTCCAGAATTTAAAACTGAAGGTCACTCAGAAAGCAATGGCTTCACATGGCAGCAGTGCAAAATTGTATACAAAGTAGTTTGAAGGAAATATTGAGAAAAATGTCATAAAAGAAATAAATGAGCAGAAAAAAAAGATAAACCAGTTACTTGGTAAAAAAGAGAGAGAGAGAGAGAGAGAGAGAGAGAAATAATCACAATTTATTTTCTTGTGACATCAAAAGAAAATTAAGGTTTCTAGCATGTTCATTGTACTCCTAATGGTAAATTAATGAGAAAATATGAACAGGATTCACACAGAATGAGCAGGCATGTATGGATGGTAATAGTTATCATTGGGTGACTTAGTTGAATCACTTAACCAATGATATTATAGGTCTGAATATGATTATTTCAGTTTTCCTAGGACTTAGGACAGTATGACATGAACACTGTACTTGTTTAACAAATGCATATTAAAATGATTGTCATAGTTTTGAAAGCAACAAATATGTTCATATTCTGCTTATAGCCTTCATCTTATCTTATCAAAAACCAATTAAGAATCCTAAATTCTAGAACCACTGGTAATTTTTTAGTCCCCATCCACTTTATAATTGCGATGACATATTCAAAATGTCAGAGAGAGTGTGTTGAAGATCAGATTCCTTATATAGTTATGAAGAACAATCAATAGAAACATCAAAGAGAATAGTAGTACCAGTTTAATAACAACAAACATTTTTAAAAACTGTTTATATAATTAAATACCATAAAACTGTTCAATTAGTTGAAACACCAGAAGAAACAAAATCTGAATAGCAACCACATATAACCAATAACAATCCCAAAAGATTTCCCCATTTAAAAAAAAATATCACATTCAAAGACAGTAAAAGAGAACTGAAAATGCTAAGAAAAATTACAGGTCCAATTTTAAAAATGCTTGAATAAAGTAGGAAACCAGAGCATGAAATCAAGAGGTAAAGGAGAAGTTAATTAATGAAATGAGCAATGTGAATAATAAAATTAAATAGTCTAAAATTCATATAGACAAAAAAATACTACAATGGAAAATAATTACATACAACGCATCCCACCTGTAAATATGAGACCCAAGTCATAGAATTATCCAAATTTTATGATCTTGTTTTTAATGTTCTCCATATTAAATGACCTTGGATTCTATTCATAAAATATAGCAATACTCTTATTATGGGAAGAAAGCAGAATTACTCAAGAAAATGATCACTACAGAAACATAGAAAATGAACCCAAATGCATTTTCATCAGAGCTTAAACCTATAAGAAACAGAACTGTATATGATGCATTTTTAAAGTTTTCTGGTAGTATTTTCTTCACTCAGAGGTGAAATCTACGATACTCACTGAATCTCAGGCAACTCAGGTATACATAACTGATACTCAAGTTACAGAGTAATGCTTAAATACTTTAAAAAGATTGGTGATTTTGTCAACTATTTTCCACTACCAATAATTACTTTTCTGTGGCTACTTTAGCCACAGAAGGCCATGTGAAACTCTGTCACTTTGAGTGATCATTTTTAATTCTTTGGAGGCTGTCTGATTTCAGCCATAAAACTTTATAGTGATGAACCTGTCTGAATTTAGCTGGGATAGGTCTCAGATGACTAACAGACAGTCTAACACTTTTCTTCTTTTCTAACAAAACTTTTAGAATTTAGTCGATCCTGCTAGATTTTATGCATTATATTATTTGAAAACCCATGGCTGCCTCCATGCCCTTTTGAGAGACTGGGACATAATAATAATTGTGATAAAAATTATAATTTATTAGTGGATTAGTCATTAAAAATAATAATAACAATGGTGAACATTTCTACAGGAGGTACTGTTATTGACCCCATTTCACAATTTAGGAAATTGAGACTCAGAAAGATTAAGTGACTTTTCCAGGGTTATAGAATTAGTTAAGCCTCTGAAGCAGGAGTCAAACTCAGGTCTTCCAAGTCCAAATATAACACTTTGTCTACTATGCCACCTAGCTGCTTCAATGGAGGGCATTTTTTTCAATATATAGATATAACTGATTCATTTAATATACACAAATATACACATTTTACACATACACATATATGTATATAAAGTATGTGCACATATATATATACACACATATATGTGTATATACACACACATAGACATATGTATTGATTAGGTAGAGTGCAAAGCCTTAGTTCAGAAAGAACTGCATTCAAATAAAGCCTCAGACATTTACTCACTGTAGGATTCTAAGCAAGTCACTTACCCTTTGTTTGCCTTAGTTTTTTCAACCACAAAATGGGTATAAAAATAGCACCTATCTCCCAGGTTTATGGTGAGAATAAAATGAGATACTGATAGAAAGCTTAACACACTCTTGACATATAGCAGATACAGCTGTAAATACAACTGCTTTGTTATTTTGTGAAACAAATGCTGACTTTCTTGGGTGTCATACAAGGTAGGTTCTTGAAATAGCAGGCTTTCATGGAAGCCTCTTCTATGGACTGCTCACCACAAGATGAGCACACTGAACAGTGAGTTGTTTGATTTACCCTTTGGAAAAATTCATGAAATTAATCTGTGGAACAGCAAGAAGCAGATACTGAAAATGTTGATTATGTAAAAGAAAATTTTCAATTTCTAGCACAAACTTGATTCAAGGACCTGGATAATCATTCCCCATTCTTGTACATAGTAGCAGTAATATTGTAATGATGATAAACTGTGAAAGACTTAGCTATTCTGATCCAAGACAAATTCAAAGGATTCATGATGAAAAATTCTAAAAACAAATAAAATATTTTAAGAATATTCTCTAACGAATTTCCTACCTTTCTTACACTTTAATGATACCTTCTTGCACATTAGTGACACTAGCCTCTTAGTTGTTCCAAGAACAAACTCAGTGTTGGTAGGGGTGATTTTCTAACAGAGGAGCTTCCTATACCAAATAAATAAGTTCAGTCCCTGTATCCTCATCCCCACCACCAAGCACGTAGTAGACAACTGATATTTATTTAAATTGTTAATTATTTTATAAGAAGGGTTTTAAATGCCAAACAGAGAAATCAGTGAAGGAATCCTCTTAAAATTTTTAAATTCCTTTTTTAAGCATTTATTTGTATTTATATATTTACATTCTTTTTTTTTAAATTTAGTTCCAAATTATCTTTCCCATCAGTCCTTCCCCCACTCATTGAAAAGTTAAGAGATATGATACCAATTATATATGTGAAGTCAGGTAAAAATATTTCCTTATTATCCATGTTGGGAAAAAAGCAAAAGAAAAATAAAGTATGTTTCAATATTCATTTAGAGTTCATCAGTTTTCTCCCTGAAAGTATATAGTATTTCAAATCATGAGCCCTTTAGAATTGTCATAGATCATTTTATAGATCAGAGTAGCTACTCTTTCACAGTTGATAATTGTTACAATACTGCTGTTACTGTGAATGATGTTTTGGTTCTGTTGAGTATAGTTTGTATCAGTTCATGTGCATTTTCCCATGTTTTTTTTTTCCAAAATCATCCTGCTCATCATTTCTTATAGTATTCCATTAAATAGTATCCATTAAATATAGTATAGTATTCCATTAAATAATATTCCATTAAAATCTTGGAAACAAAGGCTTTGTTGTTGTAACATGAGAACCTGAATTAAGGTGGAAGATAAGTAAGGTGGAGGAAAACAGTTTATAGAAGTACTAGTAGGATGGTGAGGAGTTTATATTTAATGAAAAAGCATAAAAAATAAAAGTCCTTGGGCAAGAGGGATTACGTGATGGAAATGCTGTGTGTTGATGGGAATGGTACTGAAAATAAGATGGAATAACTCTGAGACATAGTAAAGATATAAAGAATTAGCAGAACCATGTACTGAGCAAAGCTCAGGGTGAGACTAGGAGGTCAGAGATGACTTCAATCCTATTGTAATCTGACAAGACAAGGAAAATGGTGCTTTTATTAAAAATGATTATGAGGAAATTGGGTAACATTATCTGTTTAAAGATAATTCATTCAGTGTTGACTGGGAGGGAATATATTGAAATCAGAGTGGATATTGTTGTTGTTTTTCCATAATATGTTTTGCATTCTAGCAAAATACCAAATGGATATATCAAGTAAATAGAGGTTCCAATACTGGAGGGAAGGTCAGAGTCAGAAGTGGAATTTTGGGATTCTCTCAAATAAAATGAATAATTAAATTATGGCAGTGAATGAGCATTTAGAGGGAGAAAGCACAGAGGAAAAGTATGCCAAGGGTGAGAAACTTTACCGGGAGGATGTCCACAGCTAGAAAATATTAAAAACCTGCATTTTTTCAGTGAACCAACAAGTACTTAAACATCTACATCCTAGTATTGTTGGGGGGCATTGTAATATCTCATAAAATGAGATGTGCATAAAGCATTTTCTAAACATTAAAGAGCTACATAAATGCTAATTATTATTCTTGCTGTTGTTGTTATGCGTTTGAGTTTGGGATGTTTCTGGGACATCCAGTTTGTAATATCTAATGGGTTACTGTTGATATGAGAATGAAGATCAGAGAAAATATAGGGCCGAATATATAGATTTGCAAATCATATGCATAGACACTATTTTAAAATTTCGGGGAGCCGATGAGGTTACTGAGAAAAAAAATATCAAGCTAGAAAGTCCCAGAAAAGAACCTTGGCTAACACTCACACTTAGAGGGCCTGGCATGGATCATCAAACAGCAAACGAGACTGAGAAGGAGCAGTCAGATATGTGGAAAGTAAAGTAGGAGAAAGTAGTGTAATATACTGAAGAATATGTAGTATCTAATATACTAGTGTAATCTACTGAAGTGAGATTATCTAGGGAAACATGTGTGGTCAACATTTTACACAGGAAAAGAAAAAGTTGATAAAAAAATTATGATTGATAAAAGACAAATAGACTTGGCAATTAAGAAATCACTGGCAACTTTGATGAGAACATTTTCTTTTAAGTGATTAAGTTCAAAGTCAGATTTCAAAGGTTTGAGGAGTGACTGGGAGAAGTGGAGTCAGCATGTATAGATATTTTTCAAAGAGTTTGGCTCAGAAAATTGAGAGTTTTGAGATGATAGCTGGAGGGAATGATACAGTCTAATGCAGGATTTTATTTTTAAAATAAACAATATGAGTAAATTCAAAAGCAGGTCAGGAGGAACCAGTTGATAAGGAGTAGTTGAAGATTTGGGAGGCAGTGATTGAGAATACACATGTTGAAAAATTAGCCTTGGTGAGGAGAAAGGCAGAGAGAGTAATAGCATAGATAAAAGGGTTTTGAGATGCAGAGAATAGAAGAGAAGGAAGCTCATATTGAATAATTTCAAAGAAGCAAGGTCATTAAATGAAAGTGAGTAGGAAAGATGGTTTGTAGGGAGGTTCAGGTGGAAAGAGTTTGGAATAGCTTCTGTGGAGAATAAAAGAATCCCTTCAGAGGAATAAAAGGGACTGCTTTGTTTCAGGGACACATCAACTAATAACTGATGTTGGATAACATCACTTTGGAATATACTCATTGTGACTGTGAGATCTCCTCCAGAGTAATCCTGTGAGTAGGAGTGATGGAAGCGGATGGTAGAAGTAATCCACAGCTGAAGTTTAACAAAAGAAGAGTGATGACAAAATGGGCGACAAGGAGTTCAAGAGCAAAGGGGAGTATTGAACTGAAATAGTTACTGACTGGGTTAAAGATGAAGAAGAGGAGAATGGATCCAGATCATGGATAACAGCCTAAGAATACACATAGAGGCGGAGCCAAGATGGCGGAGTGAAAGCAACGACTCACCTAAGCTCCTGGAAAAACTCCTTTGGATATCTCTGGGGGGAGAGTCTGACCAGACTTTGGAGGTGTAGAATCCAGTGGGAGACGGACTTTGACAGATTCGGAGCCCAGGCTGGACTGGAAGGTCCACGGGAGGGATCTGTTCCGCGGGGGTAAGACCCCGGCGCACAGCGCAGCGCGGTCGGCGCGGCAGGGCGGAGGCGACCCAAGGGGCCCAAGAGTGGCGGGCGAGACCAGCGGAGCAGGAGATAAGCCAGGCCGAGCCAACGATATCAGCGCAACAGCCTTTGAAATCTTCAGCCTAAAGACGGGACTTCAGTGGGTCACTACTTGAACATCCAGAAGCTGGGATGCCGGAGTGATCAGTAAGTGCTCTCCCCTCCCCCCCGATGACCGTGAGGGAACCATAAAATTCTTCCCCAGATTGATCCTGGATCAGTGGGAGCAGCAGAAGGGGGCGGGTGGTCTCATAACACCAGAGGCTGGAGAGGTGGCAAAGGGGGATTCTTCCTACCGTGGCGGAGGCTATCTGGAGGGACAGACGACCCAGAGCAGAGAAAAATTCGCACTGAGACCCAAGCAAGCCTCAGCCCGGGAGACGAGCCCCAGGAGGGGCGGGAACACGCATTAGCCTCTAGGCGTGCCCCAGCCCTCCAGGGGAAAGGGAAGACAATAGGGAAGCTGGGATCACCATCCCCCGGACCTTGCCTTTGCCTCAGGCCAGCTGAGGAGATATCCTGAGACCAGACCACCCCTCCCACACACCTATCAAGCTAAACCCAGGGTTGATCTGGGAAACAACAACAACAACAACAACAACAACAACAACAAAAGCCTGCTTTTAGCCTAGACAAACATCAACTCAACTTAAAAGATCTGTACCTTCTGACTGAAAGAACCAAAAGCTACAACACTCAGCCAACATCATGAATCGGAAAAAGCAGACGAAAAGTGAAAAAACCATAGAATCTTTCTATGGGGATAAGGACCAAAACACAAACACCAAAGAGGTCAGAGCTGAGTCTGTACTTCCATCTGAAACCTCAGATGGGACTATGAATTTCTCGCAAGCACAACTAGATTACCTGGAACGTCTGAAGAAGGATATAAAAGAAAAACTGGCCAATGATTTTAAAACCATAAAAAAAGAATTCACTGATGAGAACATCAATTTGAAAAAGAAAATTGAAGAAATGGAAAAGGAAGTTCAAAAATTAACTGGAGAGAATAATTCCCTAAAAGGAAGAGTTAATCAAACGGAAAAGGAAACTCAAAACCTAATAGGGAAAATTGATCAGATGGAAAAGGAAACCCAAAACCTAACTGGGAAAATTGGTCGAATGGAAAAAGAAGTACAAAAATTAAATGGAGAAAATAGCTCCTTAAAGGGAAAAATTGGCCAGATGGAAAAGGAGATGAGAAAGCTAACTGAAGAAAACAATACGATCAAGATTAGAATTGGGCAAGTAGAAACTAATGACTCAATGAGGCAACAAGAATCAGTCAAACAAAATCTAAAGAATGAAAAGATAGAAGAAAATCTAAAATATTTAATTGGAAAAACAACTGACCTGGAAAATAGATCCAGGAGAGAAAATCTAAGAATTATTGGCCTGCCAGAAACCCATGATGAAGAAAAGAGTCTGGACAATATCTTCCAGGAAATCATCAAGGAAAACTGCCCAGAAGTACTAGACTCAGAGGGCAAAATAGTCATCGAAAGAATCCACCGTTCCCCACCGGAAAGGGATCCCAAACTCAAAACCCCAAGAAATATAGTTGCCAAATTCCAGAGCTATCAAGTGAAGGAGAAAATACTACAAGCAGCCAGAAAGAAACAATTTAAATATCAAGGTCACACAGTCAGGATCACACAGGACCTTGCAGCTTCTACATTAAAAGATCGAAAGAATTGGAACCCAATATTCCGTAAGGCAAAGGAGTTGGGACTCCAACCGAGGATCAACTACCCAGCAAAGTTCAGCATAACATTTCAGGCAAGGAGAAAGTCATTCAACGAAATAAGGGATTTCCAGAGCTTCCTGACCAAAACACCAGAACTCAATAGACAATTTGATCTTCAAATGCAGGTCTCCAGAGAATCATAAAAAGGTAAACAGAGGGGAAAAAACAAAAACAAAAACTTGCAACTCAATTAGGGCAATCTGTTTACCTCCCTGTAAGGGAAGGTGATACCTGTTAATCTTGAGAACTGTGCAGCTATTATGATAAAAGGGATATATGTAGAGGGAACGGGCATAAAGTAAATGATGTCATGGCAAAAATATGATTTAAGTATGAGAAGGGAATGTAATAGGAGGTGTGGAAAGGGGGAAGCAGAAAATGGCAAATTATATCACAGGAAGAAGTACAAAACCATAGTAGAGGGAAGGAGGGGAGGGAGATGAGCATTGTTTGAGAGGTACTCTCATCTGATTTGTTCAAAGGAGGGAACAATAACCTTAAGCAGATAATCCTAACTAGCTCTATAGGTAGTAGGAGGGGAAGGGGGAAGAAAGGGGAGGGTGGCTAAAAGGGAGGAAAGAAGCAATAAGAGTAAAGGGGACTAAAAGGGAGGGGGGCTAAAAGAAGGAGGGGAAGGCTGCAGGAGGAGGGGGAGAAAAGTGAATACTATTGAGGAGGGGAAGGGAGACGTGAGAGTTAAAAGCACAAATGGTGGGAAAGAGGGTGGAGGGAAATACACAGATTGTAATCATAACTGTGAATGTGAATGGGATGAACTCTCCCATAAAACGGAGACGGATAGCAGAATGGATTAAAAGCCATAATCCAACAATATGCTGCTTACAAGAAACACATTTGAAACGGGGGGATACACATAGGATAAAGGTCAAAGGATGGAGCAGAATATATTGTGCTTCAGCTCATGTAAGAAAGGCAGGAGTAGCAATCCTAATCTCAGACAAAGCAAAAGCAGAAATAGATCTAATCAAAAGGGATAAGGATGGAAACTATATCCTACTAAAAGGCACCATAGACAATGAAGCAATATCATTACTAAACATGTATGCTCCAAGTGGTATAGCATCCAGATTCTTAGAGGAGAGGTTGGGGGAGTTGAAGGAAGAAATTGATAGCAAAACTATACTAGTGGGGGACCTCAACCTCCCCCTCTCTGAACTAGATAAATCCAACCTTAAAATAAACAAGAAAGAGGTTAAGGAGGTAAATAAAACTCTGGATAAGGTAGATATGATAGATCTTTGGAGAAAATTAAATGGTAATAGAAAGGAATATACCTTTTTCTCAGCAGTACATGGAACATTTACAAAAATTGACCATGTACTAGGACATAAAAATCTCACAATCCAGTGCAGAAAGGTAGAGATAATCAATGCATCCTTTTCAGATCATAATGCATTAAAAATTACATGTAATAAAAGGCCATGGAAAGAGAAACCAAAAATCAATTGGAAACTAAATAATCTAATTCTAAAGAAGGATTGGGTTAAAGAAGAAATCATAGAAACAATCAACAACTTCATTCAAGAGAATGACAATAGTGAGACAACGTACCAAAACTTATGGGACACTGCAAAAGCAGTTATTAGGGGAAGTTTTATATCTCTGAATGCTTACATAAATAAAATAGAGAAAGAGGAGATCAATGACTTAGGCTTGCAGTTGAAAAAGCTAGAAAAAGAACAAATTGAAAACCCCCAAGTAAATACCAAATTAGAAATACTGAAAACCAAAGGAGAGATTAATAAAATTGAAATAAAGAAAACTATTGAATTAATAAATAAAACCAATAGTTGGTTTTATGAAAAAACTAATAAAATTGATAAACCTTTGGTTAATCTGATCAAAAAAAAGAAAGAAGAAAACCAAATTACTAACATTAAAAATGAAAGGGGTGAACTCACCTCCAATGAGGAGGAAATTAAAACAATAATTAGAAACTACTTTGCCCAACTTTATGCCCACAAATTCGATAATCTAAACGAGATGGATGAATATTTTAAAAAATACAAATTGCCCAGATTAACAGAAGAGGAAGTTGAATACTTAAACAACCCCATCTCAGAAAAAGAAATTGAACAAGCCATCAATGAACTCCCTAGGAAAAAATCTCCAGGGCCAGATGGATTCACAAGTGAATTCTATCAAACATTTAAAGAACAGTTAATTCCAATACTGCATACACTATTCTTGAAAATTGGGGAAGAAGGAGTCCTCCCAAATTCTTTCTATGATACAAATATGGTTTTGATACCCAAACCAGGAAGAGACAAAACAGAGAAAGAAAATTATAGACCAATTTCCCTAATGAATATAGATGCAAAAATTTTAAATAAGATTTTAGCAAAACGAATACAGCATCTTATCACGAGATTAATACATTATGATCAGGTAGGATTCATACCAGGACTACAGGGCTGGTTCAATATTAGGAAAACTATTAGCATTATCAACCACATCAACAACAAAGCTAACAAAAACCACATGATTATCTCAATAGATGCAGAAAAAGCTTTTGACAAAATACAACATCCATTCCTACTAAAAACACTGGAGAACGTAGGAATAAAGGGAACTTTCCATAAAATAATAAGCAGTATCTATCTAAAACCTTCAGCAAGCATTATATGCAATGGGGATAAGCTAGATGCATTCCCAATAAGATCAGGGGTGAAACAAGGTTGTCCATTATCACCACTATTATTCAATATGGTACTAGAAATGTTAGCTGTAGCAATTAGACAAGATAAAGATATTCAAGGAATTAGAATAGCCAAAGAAGAAACTAAGTTATCACTCTTTGCAGATGATATGATGATTTACCTAGAGAATCCCAGAGATTCAAGTAAAAAAATTACTTGAATTAATAAACAACTTTGGCAAAGTTGCAGGGTACAAAATAAACCCACACAAATCCTCTGCATTCCTATATATTAGCAACAAAGTTCAACAGCAAGAGATAGAAAGAGAAATCCCATTTAAAGTTAGGGTAGACAGTATAAAATACTTAGGAGTCTACCTGCCAAAACAAACCCAGGGACTATATGAACACAATTACAAGACACTTTTTGCACAAATAAACTCAGATTTAAGTAAGTGGAAAAACATTAGTTGCTCATGGGTAGGCCGTGCTAATATAATAAAAATGACAATTCTACCCAAATTAATATACTTATTTAGTGCCATACCAATTAAACTATCAGACAATTACTTTCTAGAGCTGGATAAAATAATATCAAAATTCATTTGGAAAAACAAAAGGTCCAGAATATCAAAGGGACTAATGAAAAGAAATGCATGGGAAGGTGGCCTAGCGCTACCAGACCTTAAACTGTACTATAAAGCAGCAATTATCAAAACCACTTGGTATTGGCTAAGAAACAGAGAGGTAGACAAGTGGAATAGACTTGGCACTCAAGATGCAGTAGGCAAGGAATATAGCAACCTTCTGTTTGATAAACCCAAGGACCCCAGCTTCTGGGATAAGAACTCATTGTTTGACAAAAATTGCTGGGAAAACTGGATAACAGTGTGGCGGAAATTAGGCATAGACCCATACCTGACACCGTACACAAGAATAAAGTCCAAATGGGTACATGATTTAGGTATAAAGATTGATACCATGAATAAACTGGAGAAGCAAGGAATAGTGTATTTATCAGATCTATGGAGAAGGGAAGAATTCTTTACTAAAGGAGAGATAGAATGCATTATGAAATGCAAAATGGATAACTTTGAGTACATTAAACTGAGAAGTTTTTGCACAACCAAACCCAATGCAACCAAAATCCGGAGGGATGTAGTAAATTGGGAAAAAATTTTTACAGCTAAGCTCGGGGATAAAGGCCTCATTTCTAGAATATATAGAGAACTGACCCAAATGTATAATCATACAAGTCATTCCCCAATTGATAAATGGTCAAAGGATATGAACAGGCAATTTTCAGAGGAAGAAATTAAAGCTATCTATAATCATATGAAAAAATGCTCTAAATCACTATTGGTTAGAGAGATGCAAATCAAAACAACTCTGAGGTACCACATCACACCTATAAGATTGGCAAACATGACAGAACAAGAAAATGATAAATGCTGGAGAGGATGTGGGAGAGTTGGAACACTAATTCATTGTTGGTGGAGCTGTGAGCGCATCCAACCATTCTGGAGAGCAATTTGGAACTATGCCCAAAGGGCTACAAAAATGTGCATACCCTTTGACCCAGCAATATCGCTACTAGGACTATATCCCCAAGAGATCATAAAAATGGGAAAGGGTCCCACATGTACAAAAATATTTATAGCAGCACTCTATGTAGTTGCCAAAAACTGGAAGTCAAGGGGATGTCCATCAATTGGGGAATGGCTGAATAAATTATGGTATATGAATGTAATGGAGTACTATTGTGCCATAAGAAATGATGAACAAGAAGACTTCAGAGAGGCCTGGAAGGACTTATATGACCTGATGCTGAGTGAAAGGAGCAGAACCAGGAGAACTTTATGCACAGCAACAACCACAGTGTGTGAGAGTTTTTTCTGGTAGACTTAGATTTTTGTAATAACACAAGAACTTCTGAAAAAAAAAAAAAAATCCCAATGGTGGACCTCAAGGCAAAATGCCTTCCACACTCAGAGAGAGAAATATGGAAGTCACTCACATAATGTAGCAGATCATGTTTGTGTATGTGTATCTGTTTGTGTATCATGTTCTGATTTGTTATACGGATTCTTTCATTTATCTTAGTCTGACTACATAGCATGACTATAGTGAAAATATACTCAATAGGAAAGTATATGTAGAATCTATACAGAATTGTATGCAGTCGTGGGGAGGGAGGGAGGTAGTGGGGGGTGGGTGGGGAGGGATAAAATCGCAATTGTATGGCAGTGATTGTTAAACATTAAAAAAATAAAAAAATTAATTAAAAAAAAAAAAAAAAAGAATACACATAGAAGTAGAGGTAAGTGGAAGTCTCTAAGGTGAACAGCAGTTGTAGGGAGGGTAAAGCACAAGAAAAGTAATACTTGTGAGTGATAGCAAAATCTAGTGTACTACATCCTTATATGTAGCTGAGACAGAATGGAGTAGGCCCCGAGACTGAAGGTTGAAAAATTGTGGTTAGGGAATTTAAGGGAGCATCTGTATGGATATTAAAGTCCCCTATTATTTAAGGACAGGAGTGGAAAAGAAAGGAAGATGGTAAGCCATGGACTAAAAGTGCTACTTATCAGATGACTTTCTTGAACATATTATATACTTGTTACTTGCATACTACTTTACATGTCCTTTTACAAGCTCATCAAGTTGAAGAAATTGCACTATTTTTATAGACTAAGAGATATTTTCTGGGATTTATATGTAAACTGAATATTTGGAAGTGGGGCCTCATTAGGAAGTTCCAGTGATCTTAATAAGCTAATATAAAATGATGTTATAGATCTTTTTATTCATTTTCAACAATGTGGATAAATCATAAAAACTAGCCTTTCATCTGCATAATCATATTTATTTTATTTTTCAGATAATAAAAACTACTTTTTTCTTGTATTTTGCAGTGACTATAAAGAGGGAGATATTTAACAACATATGAAGATTTGCTAAGATTATTTTTAAAATTAAAAAAATAAATTATTAGAAGTCCATAATAATTATTCCACTGAAATTCTCACTTGGTGACCTAGGACAAATCTCTTTATCTTGAGCAGGGGACAGAGGAACTAGATGACTTTGAAAGGTATTTCTGGTTCTAAATCTAATGATTATATAATCCATAAAGAAGAATTTGAAAATTTGGGCAAATCTGATAAAACAATGTTTACATTTATGCTTTTTCTCCTTTTTAGTTAAATTTAAGTATTCAATTGCCTAATCCTTATAAAAATTTATGCTGAAGGACCTCTGAGTTCCTCTCTTCTCATAAAAGCTTTATGTCAAGTTTCTATGGAGAGCCAAGAATTGCAGTTATAAACCCTGGAAAATGGAACGTCTGAAGGAAAGCATTATAGATAAAAAGCAGAATGAATTTTCAATTAGATCTATTACAAATTATATATAAGAGGCAGTCTTTTGAAAATGTCTGGCTAACTGTGGAGCAAGTGGGCTGAATAGCTGATTTAGCAGGATAAACATTGTGCTAAGATGTAAAAAACAATCGCCTTTCCTAGGTTAAGACCCAGAGATTAGTGACCATATCCCTCCCCTGAATACATCACATTGGAAGTACTGAAAACTTAATAACGTCTTAAACTAGCTGTGAAAACAGCAGAGTGCGCGCACACACACACACACACACACACACACACACACGCACGCACACACAACCCTGAAGTTGGGATATCCCTGAGGTGGGCAGTACCCAACCCAAGTCTAACACAAATTCAAAGTCAAGCTGGGAAAATGAGCAAAAAATAAAAAGAATCTCATCATTAAAAGCTACTAGGGTGATGAGAAAGGTCAAGGCATAAACTCAGAAGATAATGACATGGAAACATCTATAAGCAAAGCCTAAAAGAGCTAAAGAAAAAGATTTTTTTAAAAGGAGCAAAAATGATTTAATCAAATAAGAAGAAGAGAGGAAAATTAGGGGAAATTAAAATAATGTGAAAAACCATTAAAAAAGAATAAATTGTTTAAAATGACTCCTTAAAAATTATAATTGGTCAAGTAGAAGTTAATGATTCCATGAAACATTAAGAAACAAAATTTTAAAAAGAGAAAGAAAAGCAAATTACCAGTATCAAAATGGAAAGGGAAAATGTATTACTAGTGAAGATGAAATAAAAGCGATTATTAGGAATTATTTTGCTCAATTATATGTCAATCAAATTGACAATCTAAATGAAACAGATGAATATTTACTAAAACACAAATTGTCTAGATTAACAGAAGAGATAATTATATCTATAACTTTCTTTAAAAAGAAACTGAATAAGCCATAAATGAACTCCCTAAGAAAATAACCCCAGTTATTTGAAGAATAATCAATTCCAATATTATGTGTTTATTTAAAAAAAATAGGTTAAGAAGGAGTAATACCAAATTACTTCTTATATTTGATACCTAAAAGAAACACAACTGAAAGGTAAAGATATGCACCAAGATAAAATAAGGTGCTGAAATCTATTATGCTTCAGTTGAAGTAAAAAAAGTAGGAACAGTAATCATGATCTCAAAAGCAAAAGTAAAAATTGACCTAATTAAAAGAGATAATTTGAGAAACAACATTTTGCTAAAAGTTACCACAGACAATAAAACAATATCAACACTAAACATACATTCACCAAATGGCATAGCATACAAATTCATAAAGGGAGAATTGAATAAATTCCAGGAGGAATAACTAGTAAAAAGTATACTAGTGGAAAATCTCAATTGACCCCTCCCAAAACTAGATAAATCTTACCATCACATAAGAAAGAAGTTAAAGAGATGAATAGAATTTTTTTTAAAGTTACATATGATAGGTCTCTGGAGAAAATTAAATGGAAATAGAATAAACTATACTTTTTTTCTCAACTGCATTTAGTACCTTCATTAAAAAATGACCATAATTAAGTTTCAAAAAACTCACAAATACAGAAAAATAGAAATATTAAAACAACCTTTTCAAGCCATATTGCAATAAATACTACATTCAATAAAGGGACTGGGAAACATAAATTAAAAATTCATTGGAAACTAAATAAGCTCAGCCTAAAGAATGAGTGGGTCAAAAAACAAATCATGGAAATAAGAACTTCATTAAAAAGAATGACAACAGAGAGACAACACAACAAAATTTGTGAGATGCATCCAAAGAGGTACTTACAGAAAAATTATATTTCTAAAGCTTACATCAAAAAAATATATACAGACCAAATTTCAAATCCTTATTGAAACACCAAAATAAAAACCCTATAAATAAAGTGTCTGGTTTTGTGAAAAGAAACCCAACAAAATACATTAAACACTGCTTAATTTTTAATTTTAAAAAGAGAAAGGAAGCAAATTACCTATATCAAAAATGAAAAGGGAAAATGCATTGCTAGTGAAGATGAAATTAAAGCAATTATTAGGAATTATTTTGCTTAATTAAATGTCAATCACACTGACAATCTAAATGAAACAGATGAATATTTACTAAAACACAAATTGCCTAGATTAACAGAGGAGAAAAACATAACACTATCTTTAAAAAGAAATTGAATAAGCAATAAATGAGCGCCCTAAGAAAATAACTCCAGTTATTTAAAGAATAATTAATTCCAATACTATGTGTTTATTTGGAAAGAATAGGTTAAGAAGGAATAGTACCAAATTTCTTCTAATATTTTGATACCTAAAACAAGGAGACTATAACAACATATCACAAAGATCATATTCCTTGACCAGGTGGGAATTTGTACCAGGGATAGTTAACCAGGGTTAGTTAAAAATTACAGTCACTATCAGCATAATGTACCATATCCATAACAAACGCAACAAAAATCATAAGATTATATGAACAGATACAGAAACACCCATTCACATCCAAAATTCTAAAAAGTTTAGAATTAAAAAGAGTTTAAAAAATACATAGTATTTATATAAATCAAAACATAGCATTATCTGTATTGGGTATAAACTTGAATAAGTTAATAAGTTAAGATCAGCAGTGAAGCAAGGATGTCTATTATCACCATTGTTATTCAATATTGTACCACAAATGCTAGTTACATCAATTAAGACCAAAAAAAAAGAAATTCAAAGAATTGGGACAAGGAAGCAAAATTATCACTCTGCAAATGATATGAGAGAATATTAAAGTATCAAGAAACCTCAGAAAATCAACTAAAAACATTAGTTAAAACTATTAAAAACTTTAACGAAATTGCAGGATATAAAATAAGCCCACATCAGCATTTCTATATGTTACCAAATGGAAATGAAAAAAAAAAACCTAGAGGGAAGAGACAGAGAAATTCCACTTTTTAAAATGTTATATTGAAAATGATAGATACTTGAGATTCTTCCTGCCATGGCACACAGAAGAACTATAGGAACACAATTATAAAATGCTTCACACAAATAAGGACATATCTAAACAACTGGAGAAATACTATTTGCTAAGCCAATATGATAAAAATTAGAATATGATAAAATTAGAATTCTATCTAAATTGATTTACTTATTGAATGCCATACCAATCAAATTACCAAAGAATTATTATCTAGAATAAAAGATAAAGAATTTCAAGAGAATCAATGAAAAAATTAAAGAATGCAGCTTAATAGTATCAGATTTAAAACTATATTGCTAAGAGGTAATTATCAAAACAATCTAGTACTGACTAAGAAATATGGTGTTTGATCAATGAAATAGATTAGGTACATAACATATAGAAGTAAATGACCATAGTATTCTAGTGCTTGATAATCCAAAAGATCCAAGCTTTCAGGACAAGAATTCATGATTCAAGAAAAACTGTTAGGAAAATATCTGACAGAAACTAGGCATAGGTCAACATCTTAAACCATATATTTAGATAATTTCAAAATAGGTACATGATTCACACATAAAAGTAATATCACAAGCAAATTAGGGAAGTGTGGAAAAAAATTCTGTCAGATCTATAAATACAGATTTTATGATCAAATGAGAAAGAAAAGATCACAAGAAGTAGAATAGTTAAAACCAATGCAGATAAAATTAGATGGGGTAGGGTGGGAAGAGGGGAATGTTATAAAAGCTTCTCAATTAAATACTTTATTTCTCAAACATATGTGGAATGGAATCAAATTTATTTTTTTAAATGAGAGCCATTCCCCAATTGATAAATAATCAAAAGATATGAACAGGCAGTTTTCAGAAAAAGAAACCAAAGCTATCAGTAATTATGTGAAAAGGTACTCTAAATCACAAAAGGTACTCTAAATCACTAATCATTAGAGAAATACAAATTAAAATAGCTCTGAACTATCATTTTACACCTATTAGATTGGCTAATGTTAGCAAAGAAAAATGATAAATGCTGGAGAGGATGAAGTATGTTTTGCTTTGTTGATAGAACTGTCACGTGGTCTAACCATTTTGTAGAACAATTTGGAATTATGTACAAACTGTGCATACCTTTTGACCCAGCAATATCACTACTAGGTATCTATTCCAAAGAAAACAAAGAAATAGGAAAATTACCTATTATGTGCTATACACACACACATACACACACACACACACATAATATTAGCTCTTCTGTGGTATAAAGAATTAGAAATGGAGGTGATGTCTTTTAATTGTGGAATGACTAGAGATGCTGAGATATATGATTGTGATGGAATACTAATTATGTTCTAAGAAATGACAAGGAGGATGTTTTCTGAAAAATCTAGGAAAAACTAAATGAACTCATGTAAAGTGAAGTGAAAAGTAACAGAAATACTGCAACAATAAGCAACTGTGAAAGACTTAGTATTTCTGATCAATGCAATGATCCACAACCATTCCAAATGACTCAGGATGAAAAATATTATCTATTTCTGAAGAAAGAAATGATGAACTGTGAGTGGAAATTGAAACATATTTTTTAAACTTTTTCTTGCTCTGTTTCGCAATATTGCTAATACGGAAATATGTTTTGCATGACTTTACGTGTATAATGGATATCATATTACTTGGCTTCACAACGAGTAGGGCAGGGGTTGCAGAGAGGAGAAAAGTTGGAATTCACATTTTTAAAATGAATGTTAAAAAAAAGAAAGCTTCTTTCCTACAAACAAAGTCTGACCAATATCCCACAGGCAATTTTGTCCTTGCAGCAAAGAGAAAGACAGATTATTTTTATCTCATTAATTTTTATGTAAAATTGTTTTTTGCTCTCTTGGTTGCTCCCTGGATAAATTGAAAGGGAAAACAGTAAGGTTCTTTATCTTGTGGGTTTAATTATCTATATTTACACACTTACTACTTGTGATTATGAAATGAAGATGTTGTATACCTATGATAAATATTGCAAGATCATTTTCTATCATTGTGTATTTATTTTAGCATAATAGCAATGCCATTAAGATGAATAAAAAGTAAAGAAAGCAACATAAAGGAATGAGAGGAGATGAACAGGAGAATGGGGATCATTAGAATTTCACTTGCACATTAGAAATGAATAATGAATTTCCAAAACAAACATCATTGTTTTAAAATATAAGATTATGTTGAAATAATTAAATGTACCAGGAAGCTCTAAACGTACACACGACTAGACAATTCTAAAGACATGATCCTTTTATTTTCTTTGTCTTGCATCCTCCCTCTAGCAAATTCTTGCTTCTTGTAGAACACAGAAGCAGTGCATTGACAAACTATAAAGCTTATAGATAGCCTGACAAATGGAAACAGAAATGAAATAATGTAGATGCTTTTTTAATGGAAAGAAAAAAATTAAGTATGCTGTGTACAATGGTTTTATGAATCTCAGGCTGTTAGAAGCCCAAGGGAAAAAAAGTATTCTTTGAACAAGCTTTTGTGTGCATAGTCAAAACACAGTCATGTGTTTCAAATGAAACTTACTCAGTACCAGCTTCTAAATGAGAATATGTTTGATCAGAAAATATGATAGAGTACAACACTCAAGCAGTTATCTATGACTTCTCAGTTTGGAGGTATTTGAATTGAGCATGGTCTTATAATTATAAAGGTATCTAATAAATATTCCCAATCTTTCTTTAAAAATTATTTTCTTTATTTCTTCTTTTATTTTATTGTGCTTAAACAAGCATCCATTTTTTTCTCCTCCCCATACCCCCCAGCTGAATGTGCATTAGAAGAAAATGAGCAATAAATATTAACAGTGAACATAGTATTCTCAGTGTATTTCAAATATACATCATTTTTTCTTTGTTCTATGAAGTCTATGGATAGAAATATTTTAACGGCAACATGCTTTTGCTCTTTTTCACTAAGGATATCTGCCATGATGCTTCAGTATAGCATGAAATTTTCCCTAGATTATTAAAGGTTATGTTAGGAGACCAGAAGGTTTGACAGGTCCTTTGTGAGCCCTGCAGTAGTTTGACTGTAGAGACTCATCATTATAAAGGTGGTCTTTGGGTGATGATTTTTTTCCTTCACAAGCAAAAATACAAAGAAGTTGTGATCATGGCTATGGTTGAGCCACAAGTGCCTTTTTTTTTGTAAAAAATGAGGAATTTTTCACACTAAACTTTTCATAATTCTGGGATTCTGACAGATATTTCAGGAAGCACAGAGGCTCCTGGCAATGCTAGATTCAACAGCCTTTTCAGCAGAGACCTTAGAAACTGTTAATAATTTTCTAGCTATGATGGTAGCACTTTAAGGATTGCAAATTCCTTTGCAAATGTCTCATTTCAACAGCCCTGACAGGTACGTATTATTATTTTTCCCATTTTGCAGATGAGGACACTGAGACAAACATAGATTATATGATGTCACACATCTAGTAAGTGTCTGAGGCTAGATTTGAACTCAGTTCTCTTTATCTCCAGATCCCATGCTCTATCCACTGTGCAGCCTTGCTGGTTTTCAAGAGACTTTGAGGATCTTGAAGAGAGAAGCATCATTTTATTTTTTTTTGTAAAAAAAAATAAAGAAGTTTTCTGTTATCTCTGAAGAGAAATTTCTGAAAAGCAAGAGTACTCTGTTGCTGAGATATTGAGTCTAATCTTATATCAAAAAGTAAATAAGAAGCAGATTCTTAGGAAGAGACTTTCATTGGTATCTTGAGAATCTGAATAAAGGAACTGCCTTTCAGGAATGAGCAAGAATTAAAAGTAGAAGTGATCTTGGCTATGATCTCTTCTCGCAGCTAAAATATTACAAGTACTTATCTATGCCTGTGTGTAGCCACTTATTATCATGCTAATAAACTGTATGCCCAGGAACTGTTTATTTAAGCATAAAAGGTTATGAGTTCGGGTGTTTATAGATAAATGAGTAACTGCTTATTGGAAAAGAGGTTTCCACAGTTCATTAAATAAGAAAAGAGAAAAACTACACCTATTATGTGGAAGCTGCTCTTTATTAAGGTTAGAGTAAAGACACCCTCACATTGTCATCATTTCCATGCATCCTTTCCCTCAGAAAACTTGAATACAGTTTTAATTTCTGGCCCTCACTGTGCCTTCCCTTTGGGGAAGTTCATAGAAACACAGTTCAGGAGGTACTGCAATATGAGCTGATGTAACCAATCTCTTGCTCTCCTTCAAGGGGTTTAAAATTGAAAGTAGAACTTAGTTATTTATAATAGAATCTAATTATATATCTACATTATAAACCTGGCATCTTAGTTTTAAGGCTCTTGATCTGGGTGACAATGTAATGAATTGCTTACTTGAACATTTTTAATCATTAAAGAAAAATCCTTTTCGTTACTCTGAGATTTGTTGTACCTCTCTACTCCAAGTAGAAAGTAAAAAAAAAATAGTAAAGTGAGCTACCAGTTACCACCAAACTTCAACTGGGTACAGTACAAGACACAAGGATAATCTAATGATTTTGACCCTTAGTTCTCCTTCCCAAACCTCACATTCATACTTTCTGGTATATGTACTAAAGTCTGTTTACATTTTTGTACAAACTGAACCAGTTTTTTGTTTTTTTCTTATTTGACTGCTAACTGAAAGCATGCTTAGAAAATAAAGGAGAGAGACTGAGGGCATCAGGCATGTGAGAGATGGAAGAATAAACATCATCGGAAAGTAGAAGATCCTTGAAAGGGGACAGAGGGAAGTCACTTTGCCCAGGCCTAGCAATGGTCCTAAGAGTTAGGGGAGATCTTAAAGTGGTTTTGGCATTCCGTGCCAGAGCTAGGCAGCAGCCCGGTCTAGCCCATGCTTTCCTTAAGGCTCGTAGCTGGGGGAGCCCAGCCCAGTTCAAGCATTCCGGGATGGTCCAGCCCAGCTCACCATGCCTGTCATACAGAACATAAGCATGCCAGACATGACAGGAGCCCAGTCAGAGCCTTCTCAAAGGCCTGTGGGTACACCAGAACCCAGGTAGAGGCAGCGGGAGGTGGCAGCGGCCGCCGTGACCGCGGTTCGGTGGGCGGTGAAGGCACGGCTGCCTGGGCCCTGCGGGGCAGCTGCGGGGCCGTGGAGGGGGAGCCCGGGGCTAGAGGGGCGGGAGGTTGGAATCGCGGGGGAGGGCGCGAGGCCCGCTAGCCCACTCCTCGTTATCTAGCTGCTGGGACGCAGGGCAGGCTTGGGGAGCCTCTCTCCCCTTCCCCACCTTCGGGCCAGCCTCAGCTCCGCAGCCGCCCTGCCAGCCCTCCAATCGGCTCCTGCCTCCGCTCCCATCCCGGGCTGGAGGAGGAACCAGAGGAGGAGGAGGAGAAGGAGCCGCTGGCCAGCGGGGGCGATATGGTCCAGCTCAACGTGGGGAGGTGGAGGGGAGACCCGGCGGTGGACCCAGATAAAGTACCTCAAGAAAAACACAAATGTGGATTCCAGATTCAGCCAGTCAACCCGGGGAAAGGGGGCCCTGACATTCTCTCTAGAACTGGAGAAGAGGCAGTTAAGACTGGGATTTCCCGTAGACCCACGAAGGTGCTGATGGTAGCTGGCCATCACAACTGGACTGTAGCTGCTCATGCTCATTTTGCTGTTTGTTGCAGAATCAAAGAATCTTCTGGATGGCAGCAGGTGTTTCCAGGTCCTTATTCAGACTGGACTATTGAAGGAGTGGCATTGAATGCAAAAGTGGTTGAAGGTCCACATGGAGACAAAGATAAGATGGTGGCGCTTGCCTCAGATGGTAGCATCATTATATGGAGCATTCAAGATCGAGGCAGTGGTAGTGAAATAGGAGTATCCAGGCTTGGAGTTCCTGGAGATGCTATCTTTGCCATTGGTAACCAGTTGGTGGCTGCAAGTCATACAAGGAAAGTGGGAGTGTGGAATGCTGTAACTCAGCACTAGCAAGTTCAAGATGTTCTTCTTATTACTAGCTATGATACTGCTGGATCATTCCTGCTGTTGGGTTGTAACAATGGATCCATATATTACATAGGTGTGCAGAAATTTCCTTTGAGAATGAAAGACAATGAACTTCTTATAACCGAACTTTATCATGATCCTTCAAATGATGCTGTTACTGCTCTGAGTGTCTACCTCACACCTAAAACAAGTGTCAGTGGAAACTGGATTGAGATTACCTATGGTACAAGTTCTGGAGCAGTAAGAGTAATTGTACAACACCCAGAAACAGGTGGCTCAGGCTCTCAACTTTTGCAGACATTCATAGTTCACCAAAGTCCTGTTACAAAGATCATGCTCTCAGAGAAACACCTTGTATCAGTCAGTGCTGATAATAATCATGTACGGACATGGACAGTAACATAATTCCAAGGAATGATTTCCACACAACCAGGTTCTACTCCTTTAGCATCATTCAAGATACTGTCTTTGGAAGAGACAGAGTCATGGCAGTTACTCTTCTGGAAATGATGTAGGACCTTTTGGAGAGAGAGATGATTAACAAGTGTTTGTCCATAAAGTCATTCCTATCCCAAACAAACCCTTTGTAAGACTGTCATCTACTGGAAAAAGAATATGTGAGATCCAAGCTGTTGATTGTGCCATCATTTCATCATTTACTGTGAGAGAATGTGAAGGATCCAGTAGGATGGGTTCAAGACCACGATGTTATTTATTCACTGAACTCACAAATGGCAGCATTCAAATGTGAGATTTAACAACTAGCATGGATATAGTTAACATAAGTGAAGATAAGGAAACATCCTTATTTTGTTTCATTTATTTATTTCAGTTATTTATTTATTTCAGTTGGGGGTCCAACTGAAGAGGAACTACTTAAATTACTGGATCAGTGTCACCTCAGCACATCTCAATGTGCTACTCCTAATATATGACCAGCAACTTTGGTAGTTCAGCATAGCTGCCTGCAAGAGTCAAATTCTAGCCTTCAACTTCAGCACTATGAAACCATCCAGCTACTTAAGGGTCTGTGAGGCCTTGTAGAGAAAGTCCTTTGTTGCAAGGGCAAGGAAGACTGAGAGCTTTCACAGTTATAAAGACTTCCAAACTTTTAATTTGAACAGAAATTCAGTGGAAAAAGTCCCTGAAAATAATCTCTGCCCAGTATAGGGGAAAATGAAATGGGCAGCAGGGGAGTGCAATATCTCTGGAAAAAAGTCTCCAGGAACAAAAGCAGAAACTTCAAGAAAATTAGATAATGGAATTGAAGCTCAGAAAATAGGTGAAAGTTGGACAGAAACCAAGAAAAGAGGATCTGAGGATGAAATTGAAAGCAAAGTAGAGATGAAGAATAAAGGTGGATTTGAAGGGGGAAGGTTCCTTGGAAGAAAAAAAGTTCTTCACCTGGCATCATCACCAAGTACTTCAGATGGAGGGACTGACTCACCTGGTACAACATCACCATCACCTACAAAGATCACTCCATCTCCACGGCATAAGGAAAGTGAGTCTTCTGGTCAGGATTACAGCTTGTGAGCAAACACTAGCCAGTATGAACAGTCATGTCATTGACTATTGATGAAAGTTAATTTAACTGGATTTCAATGCTGTTAATTTTTACACTAAAACTTTGCAACTTACAACTGGTTTCATTTCAGTATCTTTTTAAGAGAAGGGATTAACTGGAGCAAGATCGTTATTAACTGTGTTTTTCATTAACACAATAAACAGACATTTTAAAAGCTTAGAGTCCAATTTTATGTATGTCATTGTGTTGAAACAAAATTCATTATTTAAGAGAATAGTGGCATGCTAAGATAGCATGAGTGCTCCCATAAGGAGCTGAAGTTGGCAGACCTTAATCTTCTAGTCATTTTGCCACTAATTTGTGTTGAAATTTTGGGCATGTCACAGTTTTTTGGTGACCCTTGTTTCCTAATCTGTCCAATATTTGAAAAGTACTTTGAGATCCTTACTTGAAAGGTGCTATGTATGTGAAAAATATAACAATAATATTCTAATTATTAAACACTTGTGATATCAGATAATACAGTCCAGTATATAGAACTTCTTTTAAAGGGATATTTGTGTCTTGATGGTGGGAGTCATTTTTTGATTCTTCTTTTTTGACCTTTTTTTGTATTAGAAATAATGAATACTCGAAGCCCACATAAAGCCTCTTTAGAGCTATGTTTGTGATTTACAGGGATTTGGAGTTACTTTTAGGTATTATTTCTCTTTAGGTTTGATAAAATATGAAAACTAACTCAAGAGAAGCTTATTGTATCCATGTGGGAAAGCTCTACTTATTTTTTTCTGCCTTGTTTATAAAGTCACCATGGCTATTTTCTCCCCAAATCTCATAAAGCTAAGAGACCTTTACCTTGGTTATCTTATTAGTTTATGACACTGTGATTCTGAATATTGAGTTAATGCTTTTGGTTACTGAAAAAAAATGTTATTTTTATTTGTCCTCATATTAAAAAGTACAAAGAAGTATAATTTATAGTTATTTCTCCATTTTCCTCAACATGATTTCAGGAATTTACAAATATGGTAACTGTAAATTTAAAAGGTATTAGGCATTTGTTTCAGGATGCTATGCTTATTAAAATTCCACTATAGTTGATTTGTGAAGTACAAATATATTCTTTGAAAGTTAAAAAAAAATATAAGAATCCAGGTAGAAAGAGCAGACTTAGGCCCATGTAGGCCTATAGAGTGTGACTTTAATTGCTTGATCAATCCCTGAAATTTCTTGGAGGGAATTTAGCTCAGAAATAGCCCTTAAGATCAAAAGTGAGGAAGGACCCTAGAAAGTAGGAAGTGCAGGAATCCTATAAGACAAGGCCCATGACCAAAAAAGTAGATCGGTATACTCAGAGCTAGTTAGGCCTTTCCTGTGTCATTCTAGTTGGGATCTTGACCCAAGTAGAGGCTCCTAAATCTAGGTACTGAGGTGAATTATATGGGTTAACCAAGTGAAATTCTAAAAATCGTAAAGAAATATATTAATTTAAGAGACATCTAGGTAGTATGCTTCAAAGACTATGGTTTCCCCACAACAAATACAGGTGAATCTTTAGAGAAAAAAAATTTCCCAGGTCGGAGGTACTGGAGTACGCAGAAAAAATGAAATGAAAGATGCACAATGACAAAGCTAAAAAGACAAAAATGGTAAGGAAAATTGTCACATTAGAACAGATGGTGAAATATATCATTTAAGAATTGAATGCCTTGAAAATTATAATAAGCCAAAGAACAAAAAACCTAATAAGAAAATTTAAAATAAATACTAAAAGTAAAACCAAAAGTTTGGAGAAGGAAATTAGAAGAAATATAAGAAATATTACATAAAAAATAACTGGCCTGGAAAACAGCATTATTATCTAAGAATTATGTGACCATTTGGAAAGTATGATCAGAGAAAAACCTATCATATTTCAAGATATTATGAAGGAATACTTCCAGAACTCTTAGAACCAGAGACAGTAAAACCATAAAGACTCTATTGGTTAATTCTAAAAAGAAACCTAAAAATGAAAACTGCCAGGAATATCAATACCAAAATCTACAGTTACTAGATCCACAAAAAAAAAAAAGATACAAAAAGAAGGACTCTGAATACCAAGACACACAAGAAGTATCCCCTAAGATTGAAGAGCTGCCACTTGAAATGTAAAGAGAAATTGGAATAAAATATTCCAAAAGGAAGAGGTATAAGGATAATGTATCCAGCAAAATAAGCTTTTTCTGATAAAAAAAAAAAACAGAACTAATTAGATATTTAGATATGGAAACAGACACCAAGGAAAACATACAAAGGCACACATACATGCTTAATTGAAAGAGAATATGTGGGGATGGATTGTTTGTGAGTTGGTAGAGGCATAAGAAATTCTTTTCAGAGCCCTAATATCATCAAAAGTGAATGGACAAAGGAGAAAGAACACAATTATAGAAAGTTACTATGGGAATAAAGACAAGGGTTCATCTTCAGAGGAGGAAATTGTAGCAAAAAGAAAAGCCTCTTCTACCTGAGTCACATCAAATGACCACCTGCTGAAAAAGAATTTATAGAAGTGCTTTAACAAAGACTTTAAAAATCAAATGAGAGAGATTGAGGAAAAAACTTGTAAACAATAAAAACAATTCAAGAAAAACTAGAAGATTCTGAAAAGAAAGTCAACCAACTATAAAAGGAGATCTAGAATCTTGAGGAAGAAGATGGCTCCTTGAAAATTAGAACTGGGAACATGACTAATGTGAAAATTTGTTTAATAAAAATATATGTGTAGAACCCATATAAGATTGCATGCCATCTTGGGGAGGGAGGGGGAAGAAATTTAAAACTTATGGAAATGATTGCTGAAAACTGAAAACAAATAAATTAATTTTTAAAAAAAGAATATTAGAATTGGGCAAGGAGAAGCCAGCAAGATTATAAGAGACCAAGAAAAAACAAAACGAAATATAAAGAATGAAAAAATATAAGAGAAACAGTTGATAAAAAACAGCTGACATACAGAATAGAAAAATTGAGGTGGAGCAGAGGATGATGTGATACTAAAAAGTAAACCATCTAGGAAAAGATAAAAAGAGTAATTATCTTATGCAAATGAGGTGTAAGAGAAAGAACTGACACAGAAGAATTAGATGGGGGAGGAGGGCTGATAGTTCTGGAACCCTACTCTCATTGGGAATGAGTTAAACAGGGAACAATACATATATATCTAGAAGGGCATGAAAGTCTTCTAAATCCAGAATGAAATAAAAGTCTAAAGGGATGGGGACTGGGAAGAGGATAAGGGAGGAGTTTTATGGTTGGGTCAGGAGAAGATAAGGGAGGGATCTTGAGTGCAAGGGGAAAGGGCGGCAGAAAGAACATAAGATAGGGATCCGGAGTGGAGGCTGAGGGGAGAGGATCGATTAAGTAATAGGAGGGCAAGGTATCTGGGTAGAAGTAAAGCAAAGAAGTCAGGAGGGATATAAGAGACACACGCAAAAATAAAATAAAGATCAGGAGTAGAATTTATTAAGTTAAAAAAACAAGTGTAAAAATCATGATTTGTTAAAGCTAAAATAGATTTAATAAAAAACGAAAAATAGGGAGACTATACTATATGTCAGTCATATTCATTAAAACTGTTTTAGACTGTGCCTGCAGAACCTATGGCCTGCAGGCATGCCAAAGGATTGCAGACAACGCACAACAAAATGAAGAGTATGTTTTCCTCTACATTTTTTGAGGGCTGACCAAAATCCTTTAGCATGCCATAAGCAGCCTGCTGGCTATAAGGTTGCAATATTGCTGCGGTGCAGGAAATGATGAGGTGGTTGATTTAGAAATATGGAAAGACTTGGACATAGAAAGAAAGATGTTTTCCACCTTCAGAGAAAGAGAAGACAAGCATAGTAGTCTTACATAGAAGCATATGAATGTATATGTGTGCATATGTGTGTGATTATAAATATTTATGTTTATATATGTGTATTTAAGTGTATGTATGTGTGTGTGTATGTATATACACACATATCTGTGATGAATTGTAGCCTTCTTGGGGGGCGGGAGTGGAGGAAGGAGGGAAAAAAAGAACAAAGCAAAAAGTACACAGCAGAGACCGAAAGAAAACTTACAAGGAAGTGAGGGGGGAAAAGTTGGTCACCTGAAGACAAAGTGCAGTATTTATTAAATAGGGATTTCTTGAAATGGAAATGTATTGCTTTATATTTTGAATGCTCTCATGTTCTGTGCACATGACAAAACTTTTTTTTTTACTTTTTAAATGTTGTCTTCAAGTTTTAGTATTTGAGTAAAAATAAATTAATAAAAAGTATAATTGAAGTAGAAATATATAATGAGTGTGGGGTGTTAATATATCCCTTTCAAATCAAAAAGTATTTTTAAGCTTTTCAGAAGTAGAGAAATTTCACCAAAATATAAACAGAACAGAAGTTACAGACTTGAATAGAACTTTAGAAGAATCAAAAATGATAAACTGATTATTAAATGGTAATAGAAAGGAATTTACGTATATTCATGGTCTATATAACACCTTTACAAAATTTACCTATGTTTTAGGGCTTAAAGATCTCACTAAAATACAGAAACATAAAATGCTAAACATCATTAGGTGATCACAAAGAAATAAAATTTTATTCAACAAAACCCCTAAAGACTTAAAAAGTAATTGGTGCCTAAATGACATTATTCCAAAGAACAGTAAGGTCAAAGAACAAGTTATAGAGAAAAATTTGAAAATTTCATCAAAGAAAATGAAATAATGAAAAAATGTAGCAAAAATTATAGGTTACAACTAACTTAGTTCTGAACAATAAATTTCTACCTGTATTTTCATGGAGAAAAGAGAACAAACAAGCTAATGAATTCAGCATGAAACTAAAACACAAATTTGAACAAAAACAAAAGAAAAGCCCTAACTAAACTACAACATAGAAATTTTGAAAATTGAACATAAAAGTAAGAAAATTGAAAGAAAAATAAATCTATGAATTGATAAAACTAGAAGCTAGGAGAGGGGTTGGGGAATGGGGAATTAATAATATAGTTAGCTTATCTTCAAGAGAGTAAAGTCAAAATTTTGTATTAAAAATGAAAGAGAACTCATGACAATTAAAAAGGAAATTAGTAACTATTTTGCCCATATCCTTACAAAACTGATAATAAGAAATGGTGAATACTTATAAATAATATACATACACATATACATAAACACATACACATACATACATACATACAACCAGAATATCAAAAGAGGAAACAGAGCATTTAAAGAATCTATTTAAAAGGATCCAGAAAAGAATTTGCTATTCATATACTCTAGATTTGTGATCTAAACTTATATTACCCACAAAAGAACATTATTTTAATATCTTTTATAGTCACATTGTTTGAATTTTAGTCTACAGTGATGATCACAAGATTGAAAATTTAGATATGGAAGGGAAATTAAACATTATTAAGTCAAACACCTCATTTTGTAGATTAGGAGTTTGAAGCCCAGAGAGGACAGTGACACAGTGGATAGAAAACCAGATCTGGAGTAAGGAAGACCTCAGGTCAAATCTAGCCTCAGTTACAAGCTGTGTGACCCTGGGCAAGTCACTTAATCCTATTTGCCTCAATCTTTTCATCTGTAAAATGAGCTAAAGGAGGAAATGGCAAGGTACTCCAGTATCTTTGTTAATAAAACCCCAAATGAGGTCACACAGAGTCAAATACAACTGAAATGATTGAACAACAACAACAAAATATTTCAGAGGTAGTTCATGACAGGCAAAATTCAAACCCAAGTCACGAGACTCCAAACCCAACACTTTCCACTGTTCCAGTCTACCTCCCTAGGAGTCATATACATCAGACATAAGTATAGCTACACTATTGGGGAGGGGGAGCCTAAAATGAAAATCAGGCTCAGATATTCATTTGCAATCAAGAGTTAATCACTAACTCATGTTACATATTTGACTTTGATATGTTATAATGATTTCAGTTTCAGAAAACTTTAAACAAAACTTCATCTACATTTTGTATAATCTATAAAAAACCTGCTTTTGTTACTGAAGGTTTCTTAGGAAAAATCTCCATCATCACAGAAAAGCAGAAATTACAGTGTGCAATCAATTCATTTCCTCCCTCCTGGCAATTGTCAGGTAGGGATCCATGTGCTCATAGTCTTCTGTTCCAGAAGTTAAAATAAAATATGGAAATTGACATTTTTGTTCAATAATCTACAACCCTAGTGAGAATTAACAAATAACAAACAACATATGGCACAAATATGCATTTGGCACAATACAATACTTTGAAAATTCCCTGAGAAATACGCAAAATCATTTCATGAGCACTGGTGTACATATAATTTCATTCTCAGATGATTGCTCTAGTGTGGTCTACAGTCTTTACCTCCATGTCTCTGTAGAAATATGCATGTATATCTATGTTTCTTTGTTCCTCTTTCCTTGTTAGCATTCTGTGTAGCGTGTGCATGTCTGTGTCTGTGTCTCTGTGTGTAAAAGGTATGATGATTAAACTGTGAATGACTTGGCTACTCTGATGCACTTTACCCTACTTATCTTTTTTTTTAATCACCAAAAAAGCCTGAATTCAAGTATCACTTGGTCTCTTTAGTTTTCATTTTCTTCATTGTTAAAATTAAGGAGTTGGATAATACAAGACGTTCCTAATCTAAGGACCATGAATTTTTAGATGTATTTATAAAATTATATCCATTTATAAAGACAGAAAACTATTTCATTATAATTGTGTTTATAAGCCTATGCATCTTATTTATGTGTTTTTAAATTCTTAATTTAAAAAAGGGGGTCCATAGTCTTGCTCCACAGGGCCGCCAAAGGGGTCCATGACAAAAAATAAAGGTTAAGAACTCCTGAATTATATGGTCTCTAAAGTGCTTGCTAGTTCTAAATCCTAAGATCTTTGGATAGTTTTTCTTTCTTTTATTTCCAGGCTAAGCATGTTTTCTCATTTCTCCCACTCCCATTATGATGTTTGAATTTTCATCTTTTTATTCAGAAGAGTCTGTGATGCTTAAGGAAAGTGCTCTTAGTAGAAAGAATTGCTCTTGATGGTATTAGAGCTTCCTTTTGGATCACCCTAGAGATAAACACACTAATATAAATACACATACATTTGTATGCATAAATGTATATATACATACATGCATACACACATGCAAAGTTATGTAAAACTGGTCTCCCAGGGATTTGGCTGATATTTTTAATGGATCTAAGATGAAAACAAAGACCTCATTTTTCCTCACCACTCCCTAATATCCTGTTAATTACTTTTCCTAAGCTTTTCAATGGAAAGATTTTTTTCATTAAATCTCTGCTGGGCTGTGATTGCAATATGTATACTCATGTATTCATTGTCTTCTTATATTATGGCATCTAGAGCTTTGGAAAGTTCATGGTCAAAAAATCATACATGATGTGTAGGTTAATAGCAATATGTTAAGAACATCCTATCTAAATATAACTGTTCTACACAGAATAGGTCAAATTATGGACCCAAATGGTGGAAGGTGAAGCAATCAGAATCAAAACTTATACTTGATATTATGTCTCTGGGTTTCTCTTAGATAGAGTGTCACAGAAAATTAGAGGTACCTAATCATATATATATATTTTTAATAGCATGATAGCCTTGTCTCCAATTTCTTATGACGTAAATGTATGAAAAGAAAAACATTCAAATTCATCACAGAGACCAACCACCAAAGAAAGTGAGAATAGCTCCTTTTCACCTTTGAAAGTTATGAGTCATCTCATGAAGATATGAAGATTTGTTCAAAAGTCACTCACAATAAAATTGTGGAGATTTCTTAAATAAGTTTCTTGTGATCTTGATTTGAAACATTTATCAAAACAAATGGATGACATCATGATTAGGTTCTTTAGCAAGACCTCATTGAATATCTCCACTAAAATGAGCCTAGCCTTCAAGCAAGTTCAGAGATAAAAACAGAGTGAGAAAGTTACACATGAAATTCAAAATTAAAAATTTTTTCTATAACTCGTGTTAGAAATGTCATAGAGGGGTCATTGACACTTAGGAAAAATTACAGGATTTAGGATTTGGAAACCCAACAGTTCAAATTCCAGGTGTAATACTTACGAATTCTATGCCTATTGAGCAAGATAATATGATACAATATTGAGATTAATGGAATTTAAATTATGAAAGACTGGTGAAATTACTTGTTTTGCTTTTTGACTGCCTGTGTGTTCTTAAGGAAATCATTTAACTTCTCCAGACCCCAGTTTGCTCACATGTATAATGAAATGGACTAAATTATTGATGAGGTCCCTTTAGCTCTAGACTTAATTTATCATCCTAAATTACATGATCCTCCTTAAAGTGATTGAGAGAGTCATATGATCTCATAGTTTATTTTCTCCCTAAACAATAGATGTTTAACTGATGTGTGTAGGGCATTTGAAAGGCATTCTAATACAGTGTACAAAACATGGAATATAGTCACAAGAACTGAGATCAAATCCTGCTTTTGCACATGTGACCTTGGATAAATCAATTAATTAACCTCTGAACCTAATCTGTAAAGTCAGGAAGTTGTTTGTGGAAATTTCCATCACGAAATCTATGAACCTATGAGATATTTTTATGTGATAGAGGAAATAATGAAGTTTAGATAATAGAAAGCAACTTTTTTCATGGAGATTATTATTTAGTAACCCATGGGAATAAATGAAAAACAATGACAGAGAGCTACAATAAATATTTCATGATATTATAAAGTTGTAAATAAGTATTAGAGTTAGAAAAAAATTAAGTTCTATAGACATCTGAAAGGTGTCACTAGAGTGATCAGCAAAGAGTTGACATTAGAGTTTAAAGGCTCAATAGGGATTTTATAGGGTGAGAGAAGATAACAGAGGAAAGAAACAGGATAGGAAGAAAAATATTACAAATATGAGGAACAATGTAAGCAAAGCACAATAGCAGAGGGCATAGGGTGAGTTTGGCAAGCAGAGAATAGACCGGTGTCCTTGGACCTTAAAGTGCTTAGATGGAATAGGAAGGATATGACATAAGGCTACAATGACTGATTTAATATCATAGATTTTGGATGTCAGACAGAGGAATCCAAGATTTACTCAGTAGGCATAATAATTTTATTTATTATTTTTTTGACATTCATTTTTATTTTGAGTTCAACTGACAATTAATTAGTATTGTTAATATGAAGTATTACTAAGGGTAGACAAGTGGAATAGGCTAGGTACTCAAGACATAGTAGGCAGTGAATATAGCAATGTACTGTTTAATAAACCCAAGGACCCCAGCTTCTGGGATAAGAACTCACTGTTCGACAAAAATTGCTGGGAAAACTGGATAACAGTATGGCAGAAACTAGGCATAGACCAATGTCTGACACCATACACAAGAATAAAGTCCAAGTAGGTACATGATCTATGTATAAAGACTAATACTATAAAAAAAAATTTGTGGAGCAAGGAATAGTGTATTTATCAGATTTATGGAGAAGGGAAGAATTTTTGACTAAACAAGAGATAGAAAACATTATGAAGTGCAAAATGGATAATTTTGATTACATTAAATTGAAAAGTTTTTGCACAAACAAACCCAATGCAACCAAGATTAGGAAGGAAGCAGAAAACTGGGAAAGAATTTTTGCAACTAGTGCCTGTGATAAAGGCCTCATTTCTAAAATATATAGAGAGCTGAGTGAAATGTACAAGAATACAAGTCATTCCCCAATGGTCAAAGGATATGAATAGATTGTTTTCAGAGGAAGAAATCAAAGTTATCTATAGTCATATGAAAAAAATGTTCTAAGTTACTATTGATTAGAGAGATGTAAATCAAACAACTCTGAGGTCCCACATCACACCTATCAGATTGGCTAACATTACAAAACACAATGATGATAAGAAGATGTGGGAGAGTTGGTCCTTGTTGGTGGAGCTCTCCAGACATGTTGGAGAGCAATTTGGAACTATGCCCAAAGGGCTACAAAAATATGCATACATTTTGACCCAACAATACTGCTTCTAGGATTGTATCTCCAAGAGATCATAAAAATGGGAAAAGGTCTCCCTTGTACAAAAATATTTATAGCAGCACTCTTTGGTGGCCAAAAACTGGAAATCAAGGAGATGCCTGTAAATTGGGGAATGGCTGAATAAATTGTGGTATATAAATGTAATGGAATACTATTGTGCTGTAAGAAATGATGAACCGGAAGACTAAAGACCTGGAAAGACTTGGAGCAGAATCAGTAGGACTTTATACATAGCAACAACCACAGCGTGCGAGGATTTTTTCTGGCAGACTTAGAACTTCATTGCAATGCAAGGACTTTAAAAATTCCCAATGGTCTCTTAAGGCAAAATGCCTTCCATATCCAGAGAAAGAACTATGGAATTCTATCATAGAGTGTAGCAGATCATTTTCTTTTGTATTACGCTTTGGTTTGTTTTATGATTTCTCCATTCATTTTAATTCTTCTATGCAACATGACTAAGGTGAAAACGTATTTAATAGGAATGTCTGTGTAGAACCCATATAAAATTCTATGCTGTCCCAGGCATAGAGTGGGTAGGTAGGGGGGAAGAAGAGGGGAAAAATCTAAGATACATGGAAGTGATTGGAGAACATCGAAAACAAATAGAAGAAAAGAAAAAGAAGAAAAGAAATGTGAGATGCTCCAGAGAAAGCATTAGCAGGAGCAACACTTATCTCAATGCTGTAGATTAGGGAAAAGGATGAGTGAAAGATAGCCCCCAGTTCAATAAACATAAAAACAGGAACTATGTGAAGGCTACCATGATAGACCAGGCATTCAGAGACAAAAATAAAATTTTCCCTGCATTCAAGGACATTATATTTTACTGGTACACAAATGGGATAGGACCTTAAAAGATAAGTATGATTCAGTGGAAAGAAGATTGGGTTTGGAATCAAAGAGCCTGGTTTCAATGAATTATCTAACATCTTTAAGAGCCAGGCACTGTTTTAATCACTGGAGATTCAAAGAAAGGCAAAAACGAAAAACAATCCCTGATTTCAAGGAGGTCACAGTTTAGTAGATGATACAACATGCAAACAGCTGTACAAACACTTATACAGGTTACATTTGAATGTAGTTTCAGAGAAAAGGTGTTAAGATCAATGGGAATCAGGAAAGACTTCTTTTAGAAAGAGGGACTTTAGTTGAGACTTGGAAGATGATAGGCAGTGGGGATGAGGAGGGAAAATATTCCACACATAAATGACAGGAGTATTGTATTTTAGTAATATCAAGCCTGAACTGAAGACAATGCAGAGGGGAGTAAAGGGTAAGATTACTTGCATGACCTGGGATCAGTCATTTCCCTTCTCTAGGTCTCTCTCTCTCTCTGTCTCTCTCTGTCTCTGTCTCTCTCGGTCTGTCCCTCTCTCTTTCTCTCTGTCTCTCTCTGTCTCTGTCTGTCTGTCTGTCTGTCTGTCTGTCTGTCTGTCTCTCTCTCTCTCTCTTTTTCACAAATGCCTGCATCCCCTACCCCCTATAAAATCAGGGAATCAGTTCCTTCCAAATCTAACTTTTGATGGAACCCATAATATAGCTCATCCCTGAGGGAATTAGGACAGCAGGTGGTTGATGGTTGAATGGAGTGAACTATAACTTCATCTTGTGTCTCAATTCTCTTTCTATTCGGTTATGGGTCTGTTCCAATTTCTGTCTTGTGTGAAAACTTAATTCAATTGTGAGAATTGGGAGAAAACCTTACTGTATTGTTTGAACCTAGCCTGTGTGGCTGGGAAGCTGGACCATCTCCACTTGCTTCTTTCAGACATTTAAATAAGGACCTATGTTATTTTGATCAGAAACCCAGTCAGATCCTAAGACTGACACAAAGCATCTTCTCACAGTAATACATCTCAAGCAGTCCATATCCCTTATCTGAAAAACTGTGATTATTTACGTTTTTTGATTGCTCACAGACAATGGGAGAGAGTGGGAACTTTTTTCTGATTTCAGAGAATTGCTCTTTGTTCATTCCTGTCCTCCCAACTTGGAAAGTCCCTAATTTTTCCTCTAATTAGAAATCAGATAATCTAATTTTGCATCCTGATTAATTGTTTTATTTTAATTAGTTAGTCTTATTTGATTGTTTTTAATGAATAAAAATCTGCCTCCTCTGGTATGAGGAATCCATCCTTAAGCTCAGGAAGGGGTCTGGTTCTGCTTTGTTAGATAGTAGGCATGCATTGCTTAATAAATGAATAGGCTTGGAAGCTTGAACCTTTGTTTCCTCAGGCATTTCATCTCTCACTTGCCACATCCCTTTCTACACCCCCCCCCACCTTAACATTCTTCTGTATGAGATATGAAAGCTGGTGGATATTTATAATTATAACCTTGAATATTAGATCTGCATATTTATAGAAATCAAAGTATTCAGAACATTGTATTTCTCTTAGAAATTCTACACAATCTCAGTTGAATCATCACCAATGTTCTACAATTGTTATCTACTCTAAATAATTCCCTTTTTCATTTCCCACAGCAAGTTTCAAAACTCTTCCCCTTCCTTATTACCAGTTTTGCCTTGAAACCTCTGTACTTCAAATACATGACCTTTATTTTTAATTTTCTGAGCATCTTAAGATTGAGGCCTTCACCCTTAACTTCTTCCTTCCATTCCTCATAACTTTTCAGTGTCATCCCCCACTGTCCTCCCCGTCGGTCACCATAGAAGAGATATTCTTCATCCTCACTAGAGTTCATCCCTCTATCTGTGACCTTGAACTCATTTCTTTTAAATCCTCCAGAACCTAGTTTTGTTGGTTATACCCTAGGACATGCAGAGACTTCAAGCTTCTCTTTGGAGTTCTAGATCCCTGTCTTCAATTGCTTCAATGTCCTCTTGTCTAAACCTGACTAATTATTTTCTTCCACAAATTTGCCCTTCATTCTTGTCATAAGATGACAGATTCATAGTAAGAAAGGACTTTAGAAGTCACCTGATCCAACCCTTTCATTTTTCTGATAAAGAATTGGATGGAGTCTAGAGAGGTTAAATAACATGATTCAGGATTCCAACCCATTTGTCCTGATTCTTCATTCATCACTTTCTTTGCAATAGTTTATATTTTTCACTGATTTTTACTATTTCTGTGTGTGTCATCATTTTTTATGCAGTCTCTCATGTTTGTAATTTAAGAACTTGACTAAAGCCTGGGTCATAGTCATGACAAATGGGCCTAAGCTAACAAACATATGTCAGTTACTTCTGCACTCCCAGACCACAGCTAGGGGGAAGAGACAACAACTTTGTTTCCAAAGTAGTTTTTCTTTTTTGATTCATTTTCATTTTTTGTATAGGCTTTATTTTAAAAAATTAAATAATAAGTCTGTCATGGTAGAGAAATTTTTATTCAAAGTGTTAACTGAAAAGAATTGTGATGGTGGAAATCGGCTGACATGGTTTTAATTTGAACATATTATGGACTTCATAATGTTATTTCAAGCATGAGATATAAAAAAGATTTAGTGATCTGAAAATAATGAAAGATTTTCAAAAGTTATAGTTATACCACTTATTTTCCAAGTTTCTATTTGTGCCATATTTGAAATTTCATATTCATCCTCATTACTGACAAAGAACAGTAGTAGTAATAGCCATGAACACCATTTTTTTTGTGTGTATGCTACATCCTCCTTGCCCGTTAGGAAAAGAGTAGGCCTGTTCCAGGGATGCCATTAGAAACTCAATTCTCTATTGAAAAGGAGAGAAATTTTCAAGCTATATGTTTTCACTTTAGTGACACCTAAAATAATAATAGTGAAGGTCTAGGTTATTACCAGCCTAATGGCATTATTCCTTATCATAACAAGGGTGTCAAGGACATTATGCAATGGCACACCTGGGAGCATTTATGCTAGAAACAGGTAACATACATTTGCTTTGTTTTGTAGATAAATGCCTGACTCCCACCAGAAGATAGCATTTACTATGTAATTTGGTTCATTTGAGGCAAAAATATGTCAAATAATAATTTTATATTATCTGTTTGTAGATTCATTATTATTATCCTTGAAATAACCATAAAAGACCCATGTTTGTCTGTGAAAATATGTACTTATGAAGCTACAATTCCTGGATTGAGTGCTAATGAAAATGTTCATTTTCCCACCTACTGAGAACACTATTGTAACTGCAGTGGTGCTGCTCTTATCCATGATTGCTGGCAGTCTCATTGCTTTTAAAAATGCTGTGTCATATCAGCATATTTTATTTTATTCCCTACAGATGAAACTAAGCAATTCTGGAACACCTGTTACTCAACTTGAACAAAGAAAATGCAGGATCTGTCACCCAGATAATTAGCACCCCAACTTTCAAGGGGGTTGATTTCCACTATCATGATTCTTGTCAATTAACATTGTGAGCATACATTTTCAGACATTTTGCAATGTTGGCTTATTTCACTTTTTTAAGGAAAGCACATTAAAAAAAAGAAAAAAAACTGCCCTGGAAACAAAGTGGGTGCTTATCTTCCATGCACTTAGGAGTGGTTAAAGAAGTGGTGATATATAAATATGATGAAAAATAATTGCAATATAAGAATCAACAAACATAAATGTTATAAGACCCTCGAGATATTTAAATTTATTCAGAGAAAAAAAGAACACTGTATGTAGTGATCGCAATAATACTTTGATGATGGTTAAAAAGAGGAACATCAAAATATGACGATAACCCTCAAAAATAATCAAAAGATTTATTTTTTAAAAAAGTAAAAATTTTAAAAAGGAATGACGCATGAAGGATGATTGCATTTTTTGATATTTACTTGCTCTTGCTACTGACACTGACACTATTAGGATAACACACTCCAGGTTAAAAGGCAAGAGCAGAAAGGTATTTTTAAAAAAATATACTTAAGCTTTGTTAAAATTGTTTTGTTTTTTCATTGTACTTGCAGAATGGAATATAATAAATAACCCTGCTGCATACAAGAGGAAATCCTTCTACAGAGGTCAGGGCAGGCCTTCTTTCAATATATCTATTGATTTTCTTGGAATAATACTCAAAATTTAAATCCATCTCTGAAGCTGAACCCTAGCTCTCACAATGAGGCACCTTGTCAGGTATCAGATGATAATAGGGATATTTTCTTAGTTTCAAGGAAATTCAGACATTCAGACACATTCAATTGTGTCTAAGACCAAATGTCATAGAGGCTTTTTTTCCCTTAGAAATTAAATCAGCATTGGCTAAATTTTCACCATAATTCAAAAGTGGCATCTGATATAAATAACAACATAGCAAGGAAAATTTACCAAGTTTGCAGTAACAGTTCTTTCTGCAGTAGCCTTCATATCACAACAGGAATATGTGACAGAAATCCACAGTTGCCACTCAGTAAATAACCCAGTCTTTAAAATTATAACAGGGATAATTTAACCAGTTCTAACAGAAAATTATAAGTAATTCTAGCCTCTGCCTCTATACATCAACAACTTTAAAGGCAAGGGACTTGGTAAGCACAAAAGAGACCTCCCAGGAAACCTGCCCTACAGTGCTTTGTACTACATACCTAAACCCAAAAGACTAGTTTAAAGTTATTGTGACACAGAGGAAAGAACACCGAGCTTAGAATGAGAAGGCTTGAGTTCAAATCCAGCACTGCTGTAATACTTACAATCTGTCTGATAACAGGCAATTGACTTCACCTCCCTGGCCCTAAACTGTAAAAATAGAGGATTGTATGCTAAAACTCTTAAAGCTCTAAATCTTATAATTGCATGAAATCATACCATTTATCAGTTTCACTGTTTTTTTACTCAGTTTATTTATTGAGTAATCACACAGCTCTTGGTATTTTACTAAGTACCACAGAGTTTATGTTCATTATTGATTTCCTGGAATTATTTTGCCTTGAATATAACGAATTTACACAATTTTATAATTTTGTCCCAATGAGAAGTAGACTACTTTATTCAAAAGAATGAGGGAGGCATAATCACCTTGCTCCTTCCCCACATACACACACAATAAAATAATGCTAAGATGTCAATATACTCTTACTTTCTCATCTCTATGAAATCTTGAGTGGAATGGTTTTTGCCTATATTAAAGATTTCTTTAATGAAAATAGAAGAAAGGAATGGTTAGTCTTCTGCAAATGAATTTCTATATAGTATGCTACATCTTCACAGTCAAAACATTGATTTCCTGATGTAGAGAACACAGTTCCAACTGTTTTTGTCTATGGACTATTAGCTACATTAGCACTGGTAAATCAAACTACCTTGTTAAAGACTCTTTTCAAACAATCTATCTCACGCATATGTCAAAATTACATATCTTTGATACCTTGATTTAGTATCATGGTCACTGTATAAAATATTCTCTTGATTCTCTCTCTCTCTGTCTCTCTCTCTCTGTCTCTCTCTGTCTCTCTCTCTGTCTCTCTGTCTCTCTCTGTCTCTCTGTCTCTCTGTCTCTCTCTCTGTCTCTCTGTCTCTGTCTCTCTCTCTCTCTGTCTCTCTCTCTCTGTCTCTCTCTCTCTCTCTCTCTCTCTCTCTCTCTCTCTCTCTCTCTCTCTCTCTCTCTCTCTCTCCCTCTGTCTTTCTCTCTGAAGAAATTTAAATATCTTTCTAAGTTTCTCTGAACATTTCATGTCTGTCTCTTAAAATGTAATAATTTTCCACCAAATTTATATACTACAACTTTTGAAATTATTCTTTGCCTAGAGGTAGGTTTCCTAAGTGTTGCTTAGACTCCCCTATTGAGCATTTATAGGAAGAAGTGGATTAGAACTGATTACTTGAAATGAAGCTGAGATGTGATCTATATACTAGTGATCTCCAAATGTGCACCAATAAAATCACTGACACATTAAGGTATCAAAACATATTACGTTGAATGTGGCAGTATGTATACAGGAACAGTATACCAAGTTATAGCACAATTCTTATAATCACTCTATCTTCCCTTGTGGTTAAGAATTGTTACTGAAGTCAATCCATATGGATCATTTGCAAGAAGAAATGATACGAACAGAAGCATATTAGAATTTCTTGTAGATAACATTTAAACAAATTTGGGCTTCAGGCATGTTTGTGAAAATACTGAATATGTCCAAAACTGGAACCATCATCTTTCTGGACAAGCCCTCCTCTTTTCTTAATTTGCCCATTACTGTCAAGGACAGCACCACCACCTACCCAGTCATTCAGGCTTTCAACCTAGGTGTTATCCTTGACTCCTCATTTTCACACACACGCACACACACACACACACTCACACCCCATTTCTAATCAGTTTTCAAGTCTTGTAGTTTTCACCTTCCTCCTATTTTTCATATGTGATCCTGTCTCTCCCCTGAATTCATTGTCACCACCCTGATATAATTCAATTCAATAAACATTTGGCACCTACTTTAAGCCAGACACTATGTTAAGTGCTGGGGATACAAACAATAATAAGAAAGACAGTCCCAGCCTTCATGGAGGTTATAATCTGATAGTAGAAGACAATATACAAATGGTAAATTGGAAAGTGATGGGGAGGGGGCAAAAACAGGAGATACCTGACATGGGGGCATGATGGTCTCTGAAGTAAAAACTAAGGAGAGCTGCTGATAGAAAATAAAGTTCCTCTATAAAGGTAAGGTTTGGGAGGAATGTGATGTGCTTCCCTCCAGCCCTCCAATCAGAGGAGAGAGGAGCCAGAGTCAGTTTGGAAGGTGCTGAGGAGTCACAGCTGAGAAACTCAGATGCTGATGAGATTTCAGGTGATCAGCTTATCCTGGGTGGGTTATGATGCTTTCCAGAGTTCAAAACAAGTACAGCAGTTGATGGAGAGTGGTGTAAGTCTTCATCCTGGTCTATTATAATAGCCCATTGATTGATCTTCCCATTTCAAGTCTCTCCCCTCTCCAGTCCTTCCTCCCCTCAGGTCTGTGACTCACGTATTCAGTTCATTTCAGTGGCTCCCTGTTACCTCTAGTATCAAATGAAAAATCCTTTTTTTACCTTTTAAAATCTTTCATAACCTGCCCTTTCTTCTTATACCGTATTCCCCCTCACACACTCTCCTTGCTGTTCCTCACACAAAGACACTGTATCTTGTAACCCCAAAACATTTTTTCACTGACTAGAATTCCCATGTCTAGAATTCTCATTCTCCTCATCTATGATTCCTAGTTTACTTCACTCTCACCTAAAGTCCTACCTCTTGCAAGAAATCTTTCCCAGTCCTCCTTAATAATTAGTGCTTTTTCTCTGAGAATGTCCCCATGGTTTATCCTATAAGTATTTTGGTTGTAAATAGTTGCTTGTGTGTTATCAGATATGTTTCAGACTGTTTCCCTCCCTCCACCTCAGTCATAATAAAGAAACTATGACAGATACAATTACAGCAATTGTTCAACAATCTGGTTAGGGTGAACATCAAGTAAAACACAAAACCAGGAAACATTCTTGCCTAAATGGTTAATCAGTATTAAGGAAGATGCTTTGAGTGTCTGTGGTATGATCCTCTAAATGCTTCCAATACCAGATAGTGTCATGGAAATTTCACTAAGTCCCAGACTATAAAAAAAAAAAAACCACAATTACTTGTATCAACTGATGCAAATTAAAAATGAGCAGCAGAAGAACATTGTGTACAATGTACACAGTACATTGTGTACAGTAACAGCAACGTTGTAAGAATGATCAACTATGGAAGACAGCTACTCTGGTCAAGACAGGGATCTAAGACAATTCCAGAGAACTCATGATGAAAAATACTATCTACCTCCAGAGAGATTTGATGGACTCTGAGTGCTGATTGAAGCACACTTTTTAAACTTTCTTTATTTTTGTTGGGGTTTTTTGTGTTTTCTTTTGCAACATAACTAATATGGAAATATCTTTTGCATGACTACATATATAATCAATAGAATTTGGAAGCCCCCCAAATTTTTAAACAAATGGTAAATATATACATACATATTTACTTATATATGTGTAAACATATGAGTATGAGTGTATGTGTGTATATATGTGTGTTATTTAATAAAATAAAAATATATTATTAAAAAATAAAACAAATCCAATTATTCAAAAGTTATAATTATCCATGCAAGTAAATAGAAATATAAAAAAATGTTCAGATGACTTGCACCTGGACATATTACCTTATTAATTAATAAATCAGTATTTTTCATGGTGTTGCTGTGAAACAATGAACTGGATCTGTGGTTGAATAGGAGGAACAAGAGATTGAGCTCCATAACTTTGGGCAAATTAAACTGTGTTTTCAGTGATCCCAAGTTTTCCACTGCTATAAATACTCATTTTTTTTTGTAGTCAATAATCTCCACGTTAGGCTAACTGTGTTATACAATATTTCAAAAGATGTGAAATCACAGTTAGCAATTGCAATTGACAAGGAAGTGTAAACATGCATGGTGGGTGTAAGTAATCTAAAACATATTATCAGTGATAACATTCTCAGAAAAAGTAGAATAAATAATAGCATCAAGTACACGTGACAGGAAAAGGTAAGGCAGCCATTTAGGGAGAGTGAAACATAGCAGATGGATAAGCTGTATTATTGCAAAAATTAAAGTAAAATAACACCAAGTGAAAGTCTCCAAAAGGCTAGGTGAATCCTCAATGGATTTTTTATGGAATGATATTTTAGATAAGAAATGAACAGTATAGAGTGTTGAAGGAACATGATCTTCCTTGTGTCATGGCATATGAATGCCAATCAATCAAGAGGCTACTATCTGCCAAGCAGGGAGCTAAGCCTTGGAGATATAAAAAGAGGGAAAAGGTAGTCCCTGCCTTCAAGGAAGTTACAATCTAATGGAGGAGGCATCTATACAAAGTAAACTACATACCTACAGGATAAGAAGAAGCAATTAACAGAAGGAAGGCTGAATGTAGAAAGTAAGATTTTATTAAAGGAAACCAGGGAAGTCAGTAGAGTGAAGGAGAGAATCCTAGGGGAACAGATGGAGAAAATGCTCAGACCCAAAAAACTTCAGGTCAGCTGAAGTATCTAGTATCTGTAACTACCATAAATTTTGACAATTTCATGATATTTGAAAATCCTTGGTCTAGAAATTATTTATTTCTACATATCCTGTGCAATCAATCATTTGTAATATTTTGCAGTTTACCCATCCCCATAATCAATCTCTCATGCTCTGCGGATGACCCAAACTTTAATTCTTCAGAAACCATGGTATTCCATTAGTTGAAACCACATAGATTCAGTGTATTCATACTTATGATTAAAAAATAAAACATAGCTGTTTGTTTCAGGATAAGGGAAAATTTCCCAAATTCAGTCTACCAGTTATCTTCCTCCTTTTCTGTTCTTGTCCCAACATGCTATCTATAGTACCTGTGACATAAAACATATACTGATATAACAACTAAATTGGCTTTCCAACAACATGCCAAGGTCAAAAGAATGAATGTTTGCATCCATTTAGTTGTTTCTACATAGATTATTGCACCAATTTTAAAATAATCATGGAGGACATTGAAGAAGCCTTGTAAAGTTCTAGGGTTGATGCACTCAGTCCAATGTTACCCTCAGAAAGGAGCATTTGGAGGACCTTTTTCCATTTGGATTCTACTCATGATGTCTTCCATAACAGCTAGGAAACACATTTGTAGAGTATCAATTCTTCCTGTATGATGCCTCCTGTGATATAAGGTCATTAAACAATTACCCTTAAGGTTCCATTCATCTAGATATACTCTATTATCTCAACATTTATGGGGAGAAACTCCTTGTTGGAGAGCCACTGAAGTATTTAAGAATTAATAAATAACCTGGAAAGCAATTAATTTACTACGATAACTGTTATTGCCTTTAGCTAGCATTAAAATTTACCTAACAATAATTAGCTAAAGAGGTAATTCAGCATAACATCATGGAAAATCTCTCTAAAAACAAGTTTACCAAATTTTCTAGTTTGCCTGAAAGTTTCTGGCCAGGTAATTTCTGTGTATTAACTACAGTCCCAAAGAAACTTAGGAGAATATTGTCTTGAAAACAATGAATCTTTTTTTTTTTTAAATTCCTAGCACCTAACATGTAGTAGGTACTTAAGAGAAGTTCATTGAATTGCGGGATTTAGTTGACCAAAAACAAAGAAAATAAAAACAGGATGAGTCATCATCATCTTCATCACTACCACCATCTTACTTCTTAGGATAGGGACTGTATCACTGGTTTCATTGGTAGAAAGAAATCCTGAGAGAAGAAATTCCTTTTATTAAAGGAGTCGCATTTTCTCTGTAACTTAGTCTTAGAGGATTGCATCAAGACCTTGATTTGCCCAGGGTCACACAGTCAATATATTTCAGAAACAGGATTTGAACCAAGCTCTGAGCACTCCAACTAGTATACCACATTACCTCAGCTTCCTCTGTAAATCTGAGAATTGGACAGAAATGAAAACTTCATTCCCGTATTCTTACCATATTCATAAGATTTGTTCTTTGAAGGAAGAAGGGAAAGGAGTTTTAGGGGCTGGTATGAATTGCTGCCTATGATTCAACATGCTCAAACATAGCAAGAGACACTTTTAAAATTAGGTTTTACCAATGTACATAATTTCACTGCTAAAAGAAATCTCATACTTCAAGAGAATACAGGTATTTACTTTGGAATAATTCAACTGACATGATTCATATTAAGGTCCCAAAGCTTCAAAACATGAGAGGCCAACATTTTCAAATGCAAAGAGGAGGTTGCAATTTCCCAATTTTGCCTAGTCTTCATAAATGTTCTGGCAGGGAATGTCCCCAACAAAACTTGCATTTTTTGCTTCATGAATAGAAGGACATTAGCCTTCAGAAGTTGTGTCAGAAACAATGTGTAGGCATGTTCAGAACTGAATTATTTGCATGGACACAAAGAAGGAGTATTTTTCTAACAAAAAGACTATGCAGAACCTGCCTTGCAGCACCAGGAAATCTGCAGGTGGAGAGCTCAGATCAATGTCATTATCAAGAAGGCTCTTCTGAAATAGATTTTAAATCCTTTGATGTAATTGCTTGCTGAGTTTGCCATTATGGTGGCACTATCCTTTTGACTGATTGAGGGCCTTTCAATGTTCAGGTTTCACTTATGCTGCCAATCTACCCATGGTAGATGAACCTTAAAGTTAGACAGATGTTTGATGTTTAATTTAGCTAATATGGCACTCTATGAGTCAACAAAACACATTCTGTGTTAATGCCCCCGAAGTGGGTAAGGGACAGGAACACATGCAGAGCTAATCTTCCTGTGTTAACAGTCAAGCCTTTGCTCTCTGAAACTACGAAAATGAATTCTGATTTGAAAGCCCAGTGGCAGTTTTTCTCTCCATCGTCCCTTCAGGAATGTTCAAAATCTGAATTCAATGAATAAATTAACATTGCATAAAACAGTTAAATGAAGCATAAGAAGCAATGAAGTAAGAAGAATAATTTCTTCAAGAAATATCCTATTTTCCACAATCCTTGAGATTAGCTATTGGCCACCATGCTGCTGTCTCATTTTCTTCTTCTGCCAGCCCCTCAAAGTACACATGAGAAGAACGTCCATGCTATGATCCTGTAAAAAGGTCAGTGACTTTCCAGAGTTTCCCAGTTTGTGAGTTTATGAGGCAGGATCGCAGCATCATAGGTTTAGAGGTTTAGGACTTCAGAAGCCAACAAATCAGACTTATTCACTTCATACGTAAGGAAACAGATTCCCAAGGAGGTTAACTGATTTAACAATGGTCACAAAATTAAGAAGTTGCAGAGCTAGGATTTAAACCCAGGTCCTCTTATTTAAGTCCAGCACCCTTTCCACTACACCAATTTTCCATTCTTGCCTAAGATACATAAATGATCTGACAGGGAATGTGTATGAGAAGTCATTAGCTTTACCGATTTTATGTCAGAAACAACAGTATAGATATATTTAGGAGGACTGAATTGTTTTCATGAACTGCTTTTCCTGCTTTCTATTCACTGTGTCTTGGAGGTATTGTGACCACAAATTGAAAATTAAGATCAAAATCCTTATGCATGACTCTATTATCAACAAAAAATGACATGGTAAGATTTTATATTCTCTGCACCTCTCAGTGGTAAGACTTTAAAGATATAGTTTGTTATTTTAAAAAGTTAAGCATAAAAATGTGAATGTTTCTTCCTCTTTTCTCATTAGTAATTAAGAGACATGGAAAAATGGGCATATGGATCAGTGAAAGTTATTATCTCCACTCAATTGTCTTTTTTGTCAAATATATTGTGTACTGTTCTTTTCACTTATTTGCCAAATCCTTGAAGTATTTTGAAACTTAGACCCCAAGAGCCTTTAAAATTATTTTGTCACTAATATAAATGTCTTCTTTATGCACCTAGATTCAGTTACTCTTTGCAATTTCCTTTTCAGTTCATTTGTCATTTCATCACATAGTAAGGTACTAAGATAGTGGAATTTACATTTAATGTTACCAGTATAATTGCTAATAAGAATAGATCATTACATAAATTCTGACTAATCTAGTTGGCTTCATATCAATTTGTCAACCTCCCAATTCCATCCATTGATACTTGAGTGAGGATTTCGTTCTGTTGCTTCCTGATATGGAAAAAAATATCTTTTAAAACTTTAAGACAGAACCCAGTCTAAAGATTTGTGCCAAATAATATTCTTTTTAAGCATGTCAGAATTGTACAAGATGGCTGCCAATGGCAATCCTAGGTAACAACGTAAACTCATCCATAAAATCTTATGAAAAAAAACAATGGACAATTACTGGAACAATTGTCTCATAAAGTAAAGTAAAACAGTGGAGGTTAAAACAGGTTTAAAGAAAGGTTATCAAGATATCCATTTGTGGCAAAAATTGTGGCAATGAATTTTTTTTCCATATAGGTTAGTGGAACAACCACATCCATACCTTAATAATACAGAACCTCAGGTGCTTACTGAGGAAGTAGAAACAGTACTCAAGGGAATACAGCTGAGACAAGGAAGCAAGTTGGATCAAGAATATAGAGAGTTGTGATAGAGGGTATACAATTGTGATAACATTGAAGAGCTAATTTGCAGAATATTTAAAGGAAGGAAAGACACTAGAGGCATGAAAAAATATAGAATTTTTTTACAAGGGGAGGAATACTAAGAGCATATCAACAACTGTACATGTACTATTCCATCTATGTAAAATCTTTTTGAAGATCATTTGCACAGAAATTGAGGGTGTCCTCAATGTAAATACAAAAAGAAGACAGCCTTTACTCTCAAGGAGCTTGCATTTTAATGAGAATACAAATCTGTAAGGGAAGGGGAGTGGAAGAACAGCGTGCCTAGGTCTTCTCATGATATGGAGATTCATAAGAACATCTAAAGGATATCACTATCAACAACAAATTCCAATTCAATCTGGACTCTGTGCTGAATTTTCTCCATTAAACTGACAAATACCTACAGCTCTGTTTTATGTTTATTATCAGAGGGTCAATGATCAGAATGATTTCTCTTGTTACACTTTCTCATGAATCTGATTTTGGTGCCTGGATGGGAGATAACATTTTTAACATTTTTAAAGCCTTTTAAGAGGTAAGGGCAGAAGGAATTTCTTTCTACCAATTCAAATGTTTTGTTTTGTTGTGTTTTTGTAACTAACAAATACTATGAGATCTCATGTCCTTTATATATTTTAGACAGTTGTGAGAGGGTGAGGATATAAGCACATGGTTGAACACAGACAAAAGACTGTGTTTTCCCTACTTATATCTCCATTGAGAACACCTTCGTATTTTGTACAGATGATCTTCCAAAAGATTTTGCACAGAGAGAGTTGGTAGGGATATAGTTGATGTGTTCTTAGTTCCCCCCTTTTTTAATGAATAAGTTCTGATAGGTTTTTCATACCTCTGATATCTTCTCTTCCTTTAAATACTCTGCAAATTAATAGGTCATTTGCAGATCTCCATTGACAAAGGGAGTTTTCTCATGGTAAATTCTCTTGTTAATGAATTTTAATAGCTAAAATATATTCCAAAACTCAGATGATACACGTTTCAGTAGTAGATTTATTTTAATAAAGTATATTTAATATTTTCCCATAAAAATGTTTTAAAATAAGACAATTAGTGAAGGGAAGTTTTTAGATATTGATTTTAAAATATATTTATTTCTATGCCTTTAACTCAGTCATGCACATGTATACATAGATATGTACTTAACAAGACAAAAGAGAAAAATCTCTCCCTTAAAGGATTAAAAACATCATTGATTTCTATCACTGTGCTCTTTCTGACATGCCACTATATAACAATAAAAGAAACACAATATCAGGTGGAAAGACCATGAGAAGTCATCTAGCTAACCAACAAAACCTGTGTCAAAAATCCATATGATGACATATTCATCAAGTAATCATTTAGCCTCTTCTTTAAGACCATTAGTGAAGGGAAACTTTTAGATATTGATACATTTAACTTTGGGATTGATTTTTCTTACATCCAGCCCAAATCTTTTCTTTTTTTTTTTCAATTTGGCATGAGGTGAAGGTGAGAAAGGAGAAGATATGGTAGCAGAGAACAGAAAATGCTAGATAAACAAAGAAAAGAGGGTCACTGGATCATTAGAAAAATGCAAAGTCCAAGAAACCATCTCAAACATCAAGGACAGTGTTGAAATCCTATTCACTTCTCAGACTATTTGGGCTACAATCAATTGTGCATATGTTTTAAATGAAAAATAAACTATACACAAAGAGATTACCACTTTCAATTATAATCTTATTTTTTTCTCCTCTGTATAAAAAACTCATGTCATTGGTATGAAAACATAGAATAAGAAAAAGAAAGCATAAACTTTTTCCTTGTTATTTCCACCTATTAATTAGCCTTAGTTCTAAATTCAGTGACCAAACAAATCAAATCCAACCCTTCTTTCACATGACAATTTCACATTATAATTTTAAAATCTTCCCAGATAGTCACTTGAGACTTTTATTTAAAGGGGAAAGAACAGAAGAAAGTTCAGAAGAAAATAAAGACAAGTAGAACCACTTTGAACATAAGAGGCTGTTAAGTGGTACAGTTAGGGTAGAGTAAAGTCAGGCAAACCTCAGTATGAATACTGCCACACATAATTCCCAGTTGTACAGCCTGGGGAAGTCACTTAATGTCATTCAGCCTCAATCTCTACATGTGTAGAAATGAGAATAATAATGGGATTTGTCAGGATTGTTGTGAGAATCAGGTGAGATAAAATATGTAAAGTGACTTACAAACCTTAAAATGCTATATAAATGCTAGTTACTTATCTTGTATATGTGTATAGAATACAAATATATATATATATATACATACATATATATATGACTGTAGATGAACATTTTCACATATAATCTTCTTTTTCTGTTCTATATGAAAATTTTCTCTTTTGTATATTCATTTTATACCCCTCTCCCCAGTTAGGACACATATTGAATAAAACAACCAACCTCAATTTACTATTTATTTACCACTTTCATTAATAAAAGAAAGCATTAAGTTTATTTTCCTATAAGTTCCAATTCCAAATTTTGTATTCAAATGTCCCCAGAAAAATGTGTGAATCCACTTTGATAGTGATTCAATGAAGAAATGGCAGACTATATATTTTAGATAGCATAAGATAAGACACTGATTCAGGTAGCTTTATGGTATATGGTTCATAGATGATCTGGTGTTGTATTAAACATATTAGTGAATGGCTAATACAAAAACATCAATAATATGATTGATATTATCACTAAGATGTTATTTTAGCACTTTATTAATACAATTTCATTGATTTCTTGCTGAGCTCAGTATAGTCAACTCAATAATGATAAGTTGTGCTCATTGATTACATAGCCATGGATGGTCTTTGAATCTAAAGCTTGATCAATGTTTTATTCAGTCATAAATTATTTCGATAAATAAAAAATTCAAATTTGAAAAGATCTTCAGGGGTCATCCTGTTTGTTCCACTTTTTTTTAATAGATGATACAACTCAGACCCAGAGAGATTAAATGAATTATACAAGTTTACTCAGGTAGTGAAAACTGAAGACAACATTCAAATCTGAGTCTTGTGACTCCAAATGCAGAATTCTTACAACTATTTTCATAGTTCAGTGTTAAATGACTATTGGGCTTATAGTTGCTTCCTGATTTTATATTATTCTAAAAAATCAGTGATTAATCTCAGAAAGATAAGTTTGTCATATATGCCATTTTATTATATAAGATTATAGTAACTATAATGTTAAATATTAATTTTAGCTGTTATATTATTGTTCTCTTAATGAAAAGGAAAGCAAAAAAATAAAGCTATATCATATTGATGTAAGAATTCTCCTTAAAAACAAAAAATCTAATACAGAATGATTCTGAGGATCTGTGGATTCAAGCAGGCTTTAAAACCTCCTGCTTTGTTTGTTACCTTTGGATCATTTTGCAGCAAATTACAGGTCTTTTTAAGAGATTCTGGGCTTCAGTTTCCTTCTAAAAAACCAAGCTACAACATTTACCCTGTTTTTTTATTTGAAAATGTGCAGAGTAATGGGCAAAAAAAGGCTGGTTACAAAAATGTCCTCATATTGAGTGGTGTGTTAATGACTGCACACTTCAGACATTGTAATAGCTGAAGATGGCTTGTTAAATGTGACTTTTCCCCAGTGTTACAAAGATGTAGAATGATCTACACAAGGTATTAAAAAAGTGACTTAATTTCCACCTACCTTGCTCTTCAAAGAGTTAATAAATTTGGGGGGAAGCTTGAGTGTATGTATAGCTCATGCACATAAGTATTCTTAAATAAGTTTTGTGTTTATTTTTAACCAGATTATGGTACTTTATCAAATGCACAACTAATCTCTCAGTAGATATTCATTTGAAAATGGTGTGGCCTTGATTAGTGAGCAGGGGAAAAGACTTGGGGGTTTTTTGCCTATGTAAAAATGACTCATTTGCTGGGAGTCATAATTCTCTAATATGTTTGTGGTTGGTCTCTTTTTAATCAGGAAAAAAAATAAAATGTTTTTGTGTTCATTTAGGCATTAATTTTAAAAAAATCTGGAATGTGCCCTTGTATTTTTGGACCACATCTGAGATTTTATTAATATAGGAAATTCCATCAATGTGAATCAGTATCTTCTCTGTAATTTACAGTCTTGTAAAGTTTCTTGGGATACTAAAAGTTTGTCAATCAATAGTCAACAAGCATTTATTTAAGTTCAAAGGGACTTGCTCAGGTTCCTTTAGCCTTTGTGTGTCATCTGCCTGAGAATGAAGTCATAGCCTTTTTTTACTCAACACAATAATACCTTTAATGTGCTAATCAACCTAAACAGCAATTATGAAGTATTTTTGAAATAAAAGCTTGCAAATCAGCTTCAAGAATTTACAACATAATGATCTTCTTCATTGATTATTAATGTTCTGACTTTGAAATAGCATCATCCTCTAAAAAAAGAAATAAATTATTAAAAGATGAGGATTCATAGAAAGGAAGCTACATAAAAATCTCATGCTTCAACACCAAAGAGTAAATAATGCAATAAGGTAAAAAACATCAGGCTTAGGGACAGGAAAATAAGGTACTTTCCAGTGGATTCCTATTTATCTCTGTCAAATAACTATGATAAATTGATTCCCTGGTATAGTTAAGTGCTTTGTGTCTCAGTAGTTTCTTTCTACTTAAAATATCAATTTATTTCAGTGAGTTTTTTTATATGAACAGTGTATGTTCTTTTATTTATTGCTCTCATTATTCTTCAATAATCTCAAGAGTTCAAGTTCTAATAAAAGGTCAGATTAACAAAAAGCTATCACACTTTCAAGTGTCTTGTTGATAATACCTTTCAGTTGAAATTAAAATCTCAAATGAAATATAATTTCTGGTAGAAGTACTTACGGGTAGAAATCATCCTTAGATTTATGGGTATCCCCCCCTTCCCTTTTAGTTATCTATATAAATGCCTCTTCCCCAGTCTTTCTTAGATTACTCATGCCCAGAATGTACAATTCATAAATATTTACTATTGCTAACAAAGATGACTGAACTCTTTCTTGTTAGATTTCTTCCTTTTCTTTTTGGCAGTTTCCTTACATTCACTCTTCACTTTTGAGACTTAGCTTTCTCCTTTCTTCTATCTGTCTCAATAATGGGAACAGGACCTTTTTGAAATCTCTTCCTTTTCAGGTTTACACTAGATTTAATTGATCCTGAGTATTACAGACACCCCAAAGTCTCTAATGAAGAAAAAACCCAACATCTCATCATTAAGTCTGAAAATTCCATGGAGATCAGAAATTAATATATGTTGCTCAACTGTTCTACCAGACGGATTACATTTATTATCATCATTTAACTGAACATACAGAGGCACAGTATTCAGCAGAAGAATTACTAGTTTTGAATTATTAATGAAAAGGTAGCAAGTTCCCAAAAAAGCACACTTGTATTTAAACAGGAGAAAAATCACAAAGGGAACTCACAGGGAATATTGTAAGGTAGCAAGAGTTTGGGTTATTAGGAACCTTTTAACTGTAATAAAGAACAAGGAGATGGCTTATTGCATAGAATATTTTCCCCCAAAGCAGTCATAATTTATTGAACTATACTAGTTTGTTATTGTTTTGTTGGGCTTTTTTGTATTCCTAACACTTGGCACAGTGTCTGGCACACAGTGGGTGTGTAAAGGCTTGCTGAGCATCCAACACTTAAACCTCCAGTCTTTCCAGGCAGATGAAGGCATAGGCTGATTCCCAGATGGTAGTGTGTGTCTAAACAGGCTGACGGAGGAACACTATGCTGTTTGAACTTCACTCTTGCGGGTCTGTACCTAATGTCTATTAGACAAGGTTAGACTTTTGAAAATGGAGCAAGAAATAAAAGAGTGAACAAAGACATGGCCTCAGCCAAACAGATTGGCAGCTCTCACAAGAACCTAGCTAAATAGAAGGCTGACATAGAGGAGGAGGAAGAGCCAGAGGATATTATCATTTGGGTGCATATCAGAGAATTGGCACCTTCTCCTGAGTTTCTGTAACGATTTCTGCAGCTTTCGGCAAAGATTCCTTTTACTGTGTATCAGATAATATATCAAGCAGGTCCCTTTACATGTAACATATTTCATGTATTATTGATTCTTAAGATTTCCCCTCTCAACAATTTCACTTATTCTATTTTCATTGATTTTGTAGGAACAAAAGTTCTTTTAATTATATATAGTCAAAATTATGTTTTGACCTAGATGATCAAAATTATTTAGACATATGATGTTTATATATTAATTATATCATACATCATATATATATATAAATTACATATCCTAAGAATTCTCCCCTGCACTATTGCTATACAAAGTATTACCTTGAAATCTCCAATAATTTTGTTTTTGTTTTTATTTGTAAATGGTATGACTTTTGCTTTTCTCTTCAGGTCATATATCCATTTTTCCAATTTGAAAGGAACTTGTGTTCATCTAGTTCTAGTCCAATGCTTTTCTGAGTAAGAATTTTTCCCTGTACCATTTGTAAAGAGGAGCATCCTGATTCTACCTGACAATCTGTAGTAGGGAGGAACTCACTGCTTCCCAAGAGACCCTGTTCCACATTTGGGCACTAATTAATTTTATAAAGTTTTGTTTTTTCTCTTACCAAATCAAAATCTTTTCTCCTTTCCTTTTATTTCCTACTCTATAGGATAAAGCAAAATAAATCTAGTCATTCTTTCATTTGTTAGCTTTTTAAATATCTAATATTTATATTCTGATTATCAGGTTTACAGCTGTATGTGTGTGTATGTGTGTGTTCATCCTTCATTGCCGAAGAAGACCATGCTATCAGAGAAATAATGACTTGACTTGCGCTTGACTTTGTTTTGAGTGAGAGAGGGCTGTACAGGTCACCAGCCTTGCTGCTCCTCCAGAGCCATATGAATTCAGTGACCAGATATTCTTTAGGATGACCAGAGATGACGCAGGATGAAGCAATTGGGGTTAAGTGACTTGCCCAAGGTCACACAGCTAGTAAGTGTCAAGTGAGGGAGGTAAGATTTGAACTCAGGTCCTCCTGACTCCTGCACTGGTGCTCTAACCACTGCACCACCTAGCTGCCCCAAAAGAATATAGGATAGGTTAAAAGAGAAAAGGGAAAAAATGAGATGTTTTAGATATTCAGAGTCTGAGATTTGATGAGCTGTCCAGAAAGAGCCATCCAATATCCGGCAGTTGGTAATGTGGAACTGGAATTCAGAAGAGATGTATAGGAATAGATTAGGGATGGATATATAGATTTTGGAGTACATAGAGATAATCATTGAACTCAGGGTTGCTGATGATATCACCAAATAAGTTTACCATCTATGCCATGTACTACAGACTGAGGCTCTCCTGTGAAATTCTTGGTTGTAATGTAAAATATTATTATTAATGTATCATATTACTTATAATTATACAACTAATTATATTACATGAGTAATATTAATATATCATATATTATTAATTATACAGTGTTAAAAATAAACTTGGTGCATATCCTTTTGCTTTATGAAAGAAATTTATCTTAGGAAAGATGAGAAGCAGGTTTGAGCCTGTGCAGCCAAATTTGTAAACAGCTACTTCAATTCTGTATAGTCTTTCATAGAGAAAAAGAAGAGACAGGCAGACAGAGAGAGACAGACCGACAGAGAAAGTGATGGAGACACAAAAAGTCCAGGCTACATGGTATGGCTGTTAGGGAGTTCTCACTGGAGTCAGAAAGACCAAGTTTCACAGTTAATCTCAAGTCAAGCATATGGTCCATGTGACCCTGGGTAAGACACTTAACATCTCAGTGCTGTAGGCAAAAATGCTTGCCTAACATTTCTGAACAACATGAAACTACAAGTCTAGTTCCAAAAAAGGGAGGGGAGATGGGAATAGATGTCCTAGGATGTCTCCTTGAGAGAAGGAATATTTCCTCTTTCTTTTTAGTCTACATATAGTGTAGGTTTTATAAATGTTTGTTGGTTGACTAACTTAGAGTGAAGACTTGTTGAGTACTATGATCCTTTTTATCCTAAAGAGAGTTCATCGTTATTCACAAAATTATAGAATTCCAGATTTAGAAGGGACAACAGGAGTCATTTAGTTCAACTTACATTAGAAGAACTGTCACTAATATAGTCTGAACAAATTATTTTCAGCCTTTGTTTCATGACCTCCAGTGATGGGGGAATGTTCCCAGGGCAGCCCATTCTAATTCTATTTCTACCGCTGCTCAAAGAACAAAAGGGGCAGTTGTTCTTAGATCAATATATAGGGTCACATCACTATAGAATTGCTTCAGGCAAGCAGATTCAAGAAGTCCAAGAAATATAGTAAATAACCCAGGTTTCACTAAACCATATTTAGTATATAATTAAAAAATAAAAAAACAACTCAAACTTATATTGCATTATAGGGTTTGTAAAGAATCTTATATATGTTATCTCCTTAATTATTACAATAACCCTGGCAGGGAGGTCTTATTCTTATTTTCTTTTTACAGATGAGAAAACTAAGGCTGAGAGATTAAGTGATTTTCCCAACATCACATAGATAGCTAGTATGTGTCTGAAGTGGTATTTGAATTCATCTTCTTAACTATAAACTCAGTTCTCTATCTGTTGTGCCACCTAGCTGCCTAAACAATACAGCTATTACTTATTAAAGCTAGTGTTTCTTGATATGCACATATACATACATACAAGCACACATACATGCACACACATATAGTGTACAAAAGACATTTTCATGTTATTTCTCCCATTAGAATGTGAGGGCACATTAGAAAGAGTCTTGGAGACAAGTTTTTGGTTCTTTGGAGGGGCAGGGAGTGTGGATGTCTTTTCCTAGTATTCTTAGAGTGTAGGATCAAAAATAACACAAAATAACATTAAATAAATGCTTATTGCCTGATGGACTCCATTAAATTGTAAGTTTCTTAAGGGCAAGGACTGTCTTTTGCCCTTTTTTGTATCTTTAGCAAGCCTGGTACATTGTAGGCATTTAATAAATGTTTATGAATTGACTGGAATTTATATAGAATTTTAAGGTTTTCAAAGTACTTCACGCTATCTCATTTGATCCTCAACAACTCTGTGATGTAGGTGATATTGTTATCCTTATTTTAGTCAGTCAACTAGAATTTATTAAATGTTTACTACATGCCAGATAACATGTTAAATGTTGGAGATGCAATGAAAGGCAAAAATCAAAGAAGTGATAGTCTAAAGGAGAAAGATAACATGCAAACCAGAGGTATCAAACAAATGCAGTATCACTGGAAAATAACAAAATAATTTAAAATACAATAAAACATACACAGCAATTATATTTTAAAACTAATTCAATATATGGTCCTTGAGCATTCTTATGTATATATTAGTGGCGTCAATTCTGAGTTTGACACCATTGATGTAACCAATTATGTGTAAACAAAATATTTACAGGATAAATTTGATATAATCATAGAGGCGTAGGCAATTGGAAAAGACTTTTTGAAGGAGGTGGCTTTTAGCTGGGACTAAAAGGAAGCCAAAGAAGTCAGGTGACAAAGATATACCATGAGGGACAAGTGAAAATGCAGTCAGTGAGTCAAGAAACACGTATTAAGCACCTTCTATGTGTCAGGTACTGTGAAAAGTGTTGGAGGGGGGGGTGGGGGGGAAGAGAGAGTCCCTGCCTTAAAGGAGTTCAAAATCTAATTGGAGAGACAATGAGTAAACAAATGTGTACATACAAGCTATATACAGGATAAATAGAATATAACGAATAAATATACTGGATATGTTACCAACAGACTGTTAGAATTAAGAGGGATTGGGGATACAAAAAGAGCAGACTTCAGAGAGATCAACAGTCAGAGCTGAGGAGGGGGAATATTCCAGGCATGGCAGAAAGTTAGAGAAAATGTCCAGAGCCAAGAGATGGTGTGTCTTGTTTGTGGAATAGGCAGGCACTGGATTTAAGAGTACATGTACAGAGTAAGATGTAAAAAGACTAAAAAGAAAGGAGGCAGCTATATTATGAAGCACTTCAACACCAAGCAAGGATTTTGACTCTGATCCTGGAGGTAATAGGGAGCAATTGGAATTTATGAGGGGGATATGGAGGAGGCTGTGACATGGTCAAACATGTGATTTTTTTAAAAATCACTTTGGTAGCTAAATAAAGGAAGATAGATTGGAGTGGGGAGAAACTTAAGACAGGCATACTTACCAGCAAGTTATTGCAATAGCATTAGGTAGCAGTGTCAGAGAAGAAAAGAGAGTATATTTGAGAGTTATTTAAAAAGTGAAATCAATGAGCCTTGGCAACATATGGCTGTGAAAAGTAAAAGATGACACCTAGGTTGCAAGTCTGAGAGCCTGGGAGAATAGCATTGCCCTCTACAATAAAAGGGAAGATAGGAGGTCAGGAGAGTTGTTGGGGTTTTTTGGGTGGAGGGATAATGAGTCCCATTTTGGAGATATTAAGTTTAAGATGTCCACTGGACATCCAGTTTGAGATGTCTGAAAGGTAATTGGAGAGGCAAGTATGGAGGTCAACAGAGATTAGCACAGGAGAGGTAGATTTGAGAACTGTAAGCATTAAATTCATAGAAGCTAATCAAATGACCAAGTGAAATAGTGAGGTCAGAAGCCAGGGGTTAACAAGGGAATGAAAAGAGAGAAAGTAGAGACACCTATTGTGAATTGTCTTTTCTAGGAGTTTAGCCACAAAGGAAAAAGGATAGATAGATAGATAGATAGATAGATAGATAGATAGATAGATAGATAGATAGATAGATAGATAGATAGATAGATACATACATACATACATACATACATACATACATACATACATACATATATAGATACATAGATACATAGATATATAGATACATAGATACATAGATGGGTAAGGTGGATGGATGGATGGATGGATGGATGGATGGATGGATGGATGGATGGATGGATGGATGGATGGATGGATGGATCTTGTTGAGATGAAAAGATATAATTAAGGGTTTTTGAGGATGAGGAAGACAAATGGATATTTCTAAGAAGTAGGGAAGGAGCTGGTAGACAAAAGTAAGATTGAAAATAGGTAATAAAGCAGGGATAATAGAGGATGCAATCTTTTGGAAGTGAGAGCATGGAATGGGATACCTTGAGCAATTGGAGTGGTTAGTTTTGACAAGGAACAAGGTCATCATATCCCATAAGAGAGGGGTGAAGAAAGACATAGTGACAGAATAAATAAGATGAGGGGAAAAAAAGAGAGAGTTCATGGTAAATGGCCTCAATTTCTTTCATAAACTATGAGACAAGGTTCTGAGCTGAGAGGGTAGTGGAAGGGGAAGGCAGAGGAGCATAAGAGTTATGAAAGGGTTTAGAAGAGCCACTGCATATAAGTGGGGTAGTGAGTTGGTAAGGGAGGTATAATCAGCTTGCCTAGTAGTAGTGAGGGCTCAGATGAGGTTTTGTAATGAATTTATAGTGGATCCAATCAGAGCAGCTATATCATTTTCTCCTCCTTCAGTCAGCAGCATGTGTGCATTAGCTAGGCAGTGGATGATAGGAGTGATCCAAGGCTGAAGCTTGGCAGGGCAGATAAAGTTGGGAGATGAGGAGTCTTATGTGAGACCATTGTCATTGAATCACAGAATATTTGGGGAGTATAAGGGCTTCAAAAGCTAATAAAATAACTATTCCATCTTGGAGGCATTAGAGAGCCATTGAATTGTCAGCCCTGAGCTCTAAGAAATCAATTTGACAGTTAAATGCAGAGTCATTTGGAGTGGAAAGAGATTTGAAGCATGGAGACCAATCTGAAGGTTATTGCAATAGCCTCAGCAGGAGATGATGAGGGGTTGGACCAGGGTGTTGGCTGTGTCAAGAGAGGCAAAGGCAATTGTACAAGAGATTTCGTAAAAGTCTAATCAACAGGACTTAGCAAATAACTGCTTGATGACTGAGGCTTCTGGATCAACTGACCAACAAGATGAGAGGACTGAACCTCAGGACTATGTAAACCACTCCAAAATAGAAATTGTTTGCCACAGATAAAGCAATTTCAACTGTTATCATGGTCTAAGACACCAAAGAATCCAAAAGTAGGTTAAAAAAAAAACCTCCATGAAGTCTGAGCTACCTTGAGCTCACTCAGAATTCTCTCTCCCACTGGCCTCCCTGCTAGGAGTAGTCAGGCTTTGTTAACCAATTTAGTTCACTGGCTTGAAACAAAATGCAACCTTTGTAATGGTAATTTAAAGAATGTAATGGTAATTAAAATAGGAAAATCTTTTCCATCCATTAATAGACCCATACGACCTACCTGGGTCACATGGAAGTCTGAGTTGCATGGATCCTGTGGTGGGAGGAGTTTGTTGAATGGGTGGAGCAAGAAGGAGTGGAGCAGAACTGAGAAGAAAATTAATCACAGCAGTTAGAACTGAGAGGGAGAGAAAAAACAGTCAACTGGTTAGTGTGAGTAGAAGAGCTTGTTTGTGATTTGTTTAAGGGAGTTGATTTGTGGGAAGATCCTAGCAGGGGGAAGGATTTGGGTTGGTGTTGCCCTCTGCATTGTTAGTGTGTATAGATTATTTTTGGTGTTACTATGATGGATTTGGCTTTCTGGTGCTGGAATTCAGTGTTTGAATAAATGTTTTGGTTCTGTCTTCCATGTGGAGAGTCTGCTGTTTCTCGCAATTCAGAATTCTACTGGCATATTCATAGCTGCCATAGGCACTGTGAATATCATGTTGGTAGGACAGCCTCATACCCCAATCCATAATCCTCTTTTCAGTGCTATTTGAGATCCAGGCCCCAAACTACAGAAATTTGTTGAGACCTCAAGAGCCAGTGCTGTGTAGAACACAGAGAACACTCTGAAAAGGAAGAAAGAGAAAGGTACAGTACATGTGTCTGAGCTTGGAATAGAGCTCAACCCTACATCCTAACTGCCCTCCACCTCCTTCTTCCAACCTCAGAGATTCAAATTCAAATAAAAAAAAATAACTCACTAGAAAAGTAAAACCAAGGCTGCAAACAGTGATTAACTTTAAAATTTAAGTCAGAAACAATAAATTCTGCAAGAGACAAGGAAAAAGATCTTTAAATAGAAAAAAAAAAGTATTTTAGAAATAAGAGGTGAGAGAAATTGAGGAGGTCACTGAAGTCCTAAGCCTAGGTGACCAGGAGGATTATGATACTCTCCAAAGTCACAGGAAAATTAGAAAGAGAGCTCGAAGGAAAGAGAATGAGTTCAGTATTGAATGTATTGGGTTTGAAATTTCTTTGGGCCATCTAGTTCAAAATGTCTAATAGGCAGTTGGAGATGAGAATAGAGTTCAGGAGTGAGGTTAGGGCTGGATAAATAGATCTGAAAATAATGTACAGAGAGATAATAATGGAATCCATGGGAGTCAATGAGATAGCCTAGTAAAATAGTACAGAGGAGGAAGAAAAAAGACCTGAGACTGAGACTTCAGGAGAATCTACAGTTTGTGGGCATGAAGATCCAGCAAATAAGGTTGAGGAGTGATCCAACAGGTAGTAGGAGGACCAGGAGAGAAGTATGCTGAAACCTATAGAAGAGAGATAATGAAGGAGGGGAGGGTTATCAAGAGGGTCAGAGACAGCAGAGAGATTTTTTTAAAGAATGAGGATAGATAAAAAGTCATCCAATTTGGCAATTAAAAGAGGATGCTGAAAGCCAGAATGAGGAGTTAAGAAAGGAATGAGAGTAGAGAAAGGGAGAATTTTTTTAAGCACATGGGAAACATGGGGGAGATATGCCTATAAATACAGGCAATAGCCAGTAGAAGACAGGGAGAGATTGAAGATTAGTGAGAGAATTAGAGAGAGAGAGGGGTGATGTATATCAGACATCTGCTGATCCTGAGAAAGATGAAGTACCTTGTCTGGATCACTGGTAGATTTGAACTCAAATCTTTCTTACTCCCAAGTCCATCTCTCTACTTTGTGCTACTTAGAAGTCTGTGTCATCTTTGTCAGTTCACTTAATCTCTCTAGGCTTCCATTTCTTCAGGTGTAAATAAAGGAGTTTAACTATATTACCTCCAAAGTGTCTGATCTTACTCTTTCCTCTAAATATAGGAAGGGTTGGAAAGAACATTGAAAATTATAGGGACCAGAAGGGATATGGGGTTGCTGGTAACACCTGAGCTGTATCATGAAAGGAGGTAAAGACTGAAAGAATTATCTCTTGCTCTCCCTTGCTACTTAAGGTTGAGATAAAGGAGGACATGATTTTACTTTTGCTCCAGTTTTCTTACCTGGAAATCAATCCATTAAATAAAATATTTCCTAAATACCACTGATGCTCTTTTCAAAGAGTCTTATACTCCAGAGCAATTAAAGCATAAAAACCTAGCCTGTGTCATAGTAGTTAACATTCATGCCTTAGTATCACTTAAACAAAATTGATCACATCATAATGAATTAAGAATAAGCTAGTTACATTCAATCTGCATCCCTAGATAGCTAAAATCAAAACACAAATGGAACCATTCTGACTTCAGAGATGTGTTCTGGGAATTTGACCATTTTTACATGACATTTAGCTTTATTATAGACTCAAGACAAGATGCCTTCTCTTTGGTATGATCTTTCTTCAAATGACACCTCTTCAATATTATTAAGATCAAGCCCACACAGAAAGAATGTAAATAAAGGGTTCCTTTCTACTCATATATTTATCCAAAATGGAAACATTCTCATAATTCAGTTGCTTTATTTTTACATATATTGCAAAAACCATGATAGTTATACTCCTATTTTAATGATGATTTTGGAGATATTTGATCTGAAATATGATTCTTTTGATTTAGGGAAATCCCAGTGAGAATTCCCACACCCCCACCAATGTAGATGGACAACTATTTTTAACTTTAGGAAGTAAGAAAGTTGCCTAGATCATCAAGAAGTTAAATGACTCACCAAGGATCATATATCCAATATGTGTCAGAGACAGAATTTGAACTGAAATCTTTCTGATTCTGGAGATCTCAACTGATGCTGTTCCACTGCCTCTCCAGGTTAATCTTTGGGGACAAATTTAAATCAACAAGCATTACCTTCACCATGGTGCCATTAGGAAAAAAAATAGCTGAGCTTATGAATATGTTCTAATGAGACCCAGAGGCTCCAAAAGGATCCATCAATAAATTTCAGGAGGTCTATCAACTTAGTTTGTGAGTTTCTTAAGGGCAGGGACTGTCTTTTGCCTCTTTTGCATTATGCCTGACATGCACTAGGCATTTAAAATATGTTTATTGATTGATTAATTTATTGGATAGTTATAAAAGAAGATTTTATATGTTTTCACTAATCTTTCACTGAAATTTGTAATTTCCTTCATTTATTTAGAAATTGTGAGAAGAAATCTATACAAGGCCAGCATTGGATTGACAAAGCAGTCCACAACTCAAAAAAAATCAAAAACTTCTGCTCTAAACGATCAATCTGAAGAAATGTATTACTTAATAAAGGAAATGAGTCTAAGGTCCTTATTCAGCAGGGAGCAGTGTGTGTATTTGTACATCAACCCATAGCTCAATGTTAATAACAAATCAGAGATTTCTCAGTCACATCATTATTTAATCTATGCTGTCCTGAATTATCCTAAAAGGTATAAAGAACATCAAGTTCTCTGTAGGCAATTTACAAAATCCACTGAGAATTTTTTCCCAAATATAATAATTTTGATTAGTGTAAATGGGCAATGGTCTTTAGCTAAAATACATGGAAATAAAGGAAAGAATTCAAAACACATGCTCATTGTCTTGGACATCTTCTTTACCTATGATTCATAAGAACATAGCAAAGGTCCTATCAATTCAGACATGAACTTTCTAATTTTTCTTTAATAATCTTTTTTACCCCAATGATGTCAATGATTTCTCTAGTACAGAGATCTCCCAATGAATAAACTACATCTACCAATGCAGATCTCTACCTGCTTGCCAACATATAAATTAAGCAATTACCTGAAACACTGAGAAGTTAAGATTTGTCTAGAGTCATATTGCCCTGGATCAAAGATGAGACTTAAACCCAAATCTTAAACCATAGACCAACTCAGTATCCACTAAACCTGCCTTTTCTTTTTTATTTAATACTATAAATATAGGAGTTGGTATAATTTGGAAGTTGGACTGGAACTCAGGCCTTTCAGACTCTGAAGTTAAGTCTCTGTCTACCATTCCATGATAGCTCTCTAATATCCATTATTCATAAGAATAATATTCATGTTATCCATATATATATATTCAAATTCTTATTGAACTTTGCTATATTTTCATTCTGTACATCCTATCTGAAAAAAAAATTATATAAGATTGGCACCAGTTATACAAAACAACATGACCTTTATTTATTCCTAGTTTTCTACATTCATTTCCACAAGAGCTTGAGTTTTTGACGCATTTTTGTCACATTCCTTCCCCCACCCTGAGATGGCATGCATTCTGATTACTCCTTCCCCAAGTCTGCCCTCCCTTTTATCATCCCCCCACTCTTATCTGCTTCCCTTTTCACTTTCCTGAGGGACAAGATAGATTTCTATACCCCATTGCCTGTATATCTTCCTTCCCAGTTCCATGTAAAAACAATTTTTTTTAACATTTCTTTTTAAAACTTTGAGTTCCAAATTATCTCCCTTCTTTCCTAACCACATACCCCCATTGAAGGGAAGAAACTCAAGATAGGTTATACATGTATAGTTATGAAAAATACCCCCATCATAGTCATGTTGTGAAAGACTAAGCATATTTCCCTCCATCCTATCCCACCCCCCAATTATTCTACTTTCTCATTTGACTCTGTCCCTTTTTTAGTATTTGCTTCTCCTCACCCCTTCCCCCAATCTGCCCTTCCTTCTAACATCCCACCTTTCCTATCCCTGAGTGTGTATATTATTCTCTCCTTACACCAAATCCTCTGAGAATAAGATTCACTCATTCCTTCTTACCTACCCCCTCTTTCCGTCCTTTGTAAAACATTTTTCTTGCCTCTTTTACATGATATAATTTACCACATTCTCTTTCTTCCTTTCTCCTTCTCCCAATATATTTCTCCCTCACTCCTCAATTTTATTTTTTAATTATCCCTTCATATTCAAGTCATCTATGCCCTCTATCTATCTGTCTATCTATCTATCTATCTATCTATCTATCTATCTATCTATCTATCTATCTATCTATCTATTTATCTATCTATCTATCTCCCTGTCTATCTATCTTTCAATTTCCAACTACTCTAATACTGAGAAAAGTCTCATGAGTTACAAATATAATCTTTCCATGCAGGAATGTAAACAGTTCAACTTTAATAAATCTGATATGTTTTCTCTTTCCTGTTTACCTTTCATGCTACTCTTGATTCTTGTATTTGAAAGTCAAACTTTCTACTCAGCTCTGGTCTTTTCATCAAGAATGCTTGAAAACCCTCTATTTCATTGAATATTCATTTTTTCTGGGTAGATGATTCTTAGTTTTAATCCTACCTCCTCTGATCTCCAGAATATCATATTCTAAACCCTTCAATTCCTTAATGTAGAAGTGGCTAGATCTTGTGTTATCCTAATTGTATTTCCACAAACTTGAATTGTTTCTTTTTGGCTGCTTGCAATATTTTCTCCTTGACTTGGAAACTCTAGAATTTGACTACAATATTCCTAGGAGTTTTCCTTTTGGTATCTCTTTCCAGACAAGATTGATAGATTCTTTCAATTTATATTTTTACCTCTGGTTCTAAAATATCAGGGCAGTTTTTCTTGATAATTTGTTGAAAAATTATGTCTAGACTCTTTTTTTGATCATGATTTTCAGGTAGTCCAATAATTTTAAAATTATATTTCCTTGATTTATTTTCCAGGTCAGTGGTTTTTTTCCAATTAGATATTTCACATTCTCTTCTATTTTTACAATTCTTTTCAATCTCTTTTAAAGTTTCTTGATTTCTCTTAAAGCAATTAGCTTTCATTTGCTCCAGTGTAATTTTGAATGAATTATTTTCTTCAGTGAGCTTTTGGACCTCTTTTTCCATTTGGCCAATTTTGCTTTTTAAGACATTCTTCTCCTCATTGGCTTTTTGGACTTCTTTTGTCATTTGGTTTAGCCTACTTTTAAGGTATTATTTTCTTCAGTATGTTGGGGGAGAATCTCCTTTAGCAAGTTGTTGACTTGATTTTCATGATTTTGTTGCATCACTCTCATTTCTCTTCCCAATTTTTCCTCTCCTCTTACTTGATGTTCAGAATCCTTCTTGAGCTCCTCCATGGCCTGCAACCAATTCACAATCCTCTTGAAGACTTTTGATGTAGGAGCTTTGACTCTTCTGTCCTCTGGTTTTATGAACTCATCTTCCTTGATACCAAAGTAAGATTCTATAGTCTGAGTTATTTTCTTTTGTTTACTCATCTCCTCAGACAAACACTTGACTTTCTAACTCTTTGCCAAGGTAGAACTCTGTTTCCAGTGAGAGTGGGGGTGGGGGTTGATATACTGTCCCAGGCTTCAGGGATTTTGTATCAGCCACTAGATCTCCCACCATCTGTGAGACCATAACTCTGGAAGCAACCTCTGCTGCTGCCACCACTGCTACTACTACTGCTTCCAGCCACCACCACCACCACCACCTCCACCACCCTGGGACTAGGACCAGACTCAGGCACGCCTCACACTCCTCTTTCACCCAGTTCCCACTTTTTTCCCACTGACCTTTTTGGTGTTTGTGTGTGTGTGTTCATCCTTTATTGCTGAAGAACACCATGCCATCAGAGAAATGATGACATGACTTGCACTTGACTTTGTTGTGAGTGAGGGAGGGCTATTCAGGTCACCAACCTCACTTCTCCTCCAGAGCCATCTGAATCCAGTGACCAGATATTCATCAATATGACTGGAGATGACCCAGGATGAGGCAACTGGGGTTAAGTGATTTGCCCAAGATCACACAGCTAGTGAGTGTCAAGTGTTTGAGGTAAGATTTGAACTCAGTTCCTCCTGACTCCTGTACTGGTGCTCTATCCGCTGCACCACCTAATTGCCTCTGGTTTTTGTGGATTGAGAAGTCTGGAAACTGCCACAGCTGCCAATGATTTAGTTCCCTTAGGCCTGCTCAGGTCCTGTCTGCCCCAGTACAGCCTATGCTACATTGTGCTCTGCTCCCTGTCCAGTGCAATAAACCATTCCTGTAGACTTTTTGGGTTGTCTTGAGCTGGGAATTTGTTTTATTCTGTCATTTTGTGGGTTCTGTAACTCTAGAATTTTTTAGAGTTATTTTTGCAGGTATTTGAAGGACTTTAGAGGAAAATTTAGGGAATTCCCTGCTTTTACTCTACCATCTTGGCTCCACCCCCTATCCAGATTGTCCTTTTATTTAACCAAAAATAAACTCCATCCAATTTCATTGTATTGAATTTTCTTGGCCATGCAATTCACAAAGACATCTACTAAGGCAAATAGTTTATTTGGTTGTAATCTGCATTGGGAAGACTAATACTGATGAAATCATAGATCTTTTGGTGTATCAAGATATGGTATAGCATAAAGACTGTTGGATTTTCAGTCAAAAACCTGGGTGTGAATACTTCTTCTTTCACATAGTCTCCATGTGACCTCGAGAAAGTCACTTCTGCTCTTTTGGCCTCAAATGAGAGAATTGGACTAACTGACCTCTAGCTTTAAAGCAATGATCCATTCTATCATTCAAAAATTCCTTATCTCTTTGATAAATTATATTGTCTTTCATAAATTTTCTAATCAGTTTACATCTTTCACAAGGAGCAACCTCCAAAAGAAAGAATGCATTGTGAAGAACAATGTGCTGCTTACCTGAACCCGAGGAAGTGGTCAGGTTATGAAACCTCACTGTAGTGAGTTTATTGTCTTCCCCTCCTGTTGTTGCTATGGTCTTTATACTTTTTCTGAAAATATAAAGCACTTCTTTACTCCAATTGGAGCATTTTATTTTAAAGTGCATTGAGCCTCCTTCATTTTCCAACTAAAAAGGAAAATGGAGAGTGGAAAACAGACATTAAATTATGTGTTAGAATATATTTCCTGAACTCTTTTAACAAAGAATTGGAAAAATGTTACACATCATTAATAATAACAAAAATGCAAATTAAAGAGAGCTCTGAAGATTTAACCCACACTAATCAAAAGAGATGATCGGTGATGGAAATAGTCGACGTCAGAAGGGTGATAGGAAGTTCAGGTGCACTAATATACTGATATACCAAATCCTTTGGAAAATGATTTCCAAATTATGTGAGAAAAGTCACTGAATAATTCATATCTTTTGACCTAGTGATCCTACTATAAGGCATGTACCTAAAGAAGGTCAAGATCAGAAATCCCTAATATACATAAAAATCTGAATAGCAGTAAATTTGTGTAAGCAAAAAAATCTGGAAACAGAGGAAGCCTATCAATGGGGGAATGAATGCACAAACTTGATATATGAATGTCATAAAAAATTACCAAGCAAGAAATGACAAAAATGAGGAATTCAGAAAAACTTGGGAACACATTTGTATGAAGTGGTGTAGTGAAGAAATCAGTGATGTAAATGTTATTTTAAATGTTTTAAATTTAATTTTATTTAAATTTAATTTTATTTTTCATTTAATTATTTAATTTGATGTTTAATTCATTTATTTATAATTGATTTTATCTTATTTAAGTTAAATACTAAAATTTAATTTAAATGTTAAAATACAGATTGACCTCAGTGATTAATATTTGACCTGGAAAAGGGAAAAAACACATTTCCCTCATTTCAGAAGTGAAGTAGAAAGAGGGGTTCTGAAGGTACAAGATTTTGCATATGTAACCAGACATGGTAGTTTTCAACTGGTTTTACTTATTCTTTTTTCTTTATTACAAGAGACGGCAGAGTTTGTAAGGGAAGGAGGGAGTATACCAGAAGATGACTGTGGTTTTTAAAATAAAAGGCATCACAAAAGTTTTTGGTTTTCAAAGCAGCATTTCCCTTCTGACAGCCTGAATCAGTCACTTTATTTCTTGGAAGTTATCTTCATGCTGGGAGGTAATCAATGTTTCATGTGCTAAAGAGTGACACAGATTTATTGGAGAGCCAGGAAGCAACAGTGAAAAGAGTGATGGACTTGAAAGTCAGAAAATATGGCTTCTAGTCTCTGTTCAGACACTAACTAACTGTATGACCAGGAACAAATAATTTTTGTCCCCTTGAGCTTTAGCTCCCTCATCTGTAAAATGGGGATAACAATATTTGCACTGCCTACCCCACTGAGTTATTTTGAAGCAAGTGCTCAATAAAGCTGAGGGTACTTTATAAATATGAGTTATTGTGATCATTACTGTGATCATCACATCCAAAGTTGACTTGAATGAGAGGAGAGCATAAAGGCACTTAGGGATATGTCCTTATGGAAGGCTGATTAGGCCTGCCCCATTTTATGGGCCTTGACTCCCTAGGAAGCTTGTTTAAATGTTGTCACATATCCCTGACTCCTTTCTCTAGTTTCTTTGGGCTTCTCTGTGCAGCTCCTCATTTTAATACCTGGCCATCATTGCTCTGATTTCCTCCAAGGTCTCTTCCCTAAAAAATGGGAACTGAGAGAAAGTTTAACTAGTAAAACTCAGGTCAGCAGAAGCAGACATCATGATTTGCTTCCTTATTTTAAGGACTTACAAAGAAGCCCTTACAGAAGCTCAAATCCCTTGAGTAGTCTTGTCAAAGTAAGGCCTGCAGTAAAGATAGGCAGAAATCCCCTTTTCCCTCTGATGGTGACTTTGAATATCAACTGACCACTAATTTCCCAGGTGTTCCTTCTCTGAAAGAATCAGTATCAGGTTCCAAGTCCAGACTCCTCCTTGCTGCTTCCCTCCAATGCCAAGTTCTGATTGACCCTGATAAGAACCCCAATAAAAACCCACCTAATTTTGCCATCTTTTATCTCATTCTAATCTACTGTAATGCCAAAGAGTACCTCTCTCCATCATCCCTGATTGTCCCTTCTTGTTGTGAATATTTCTCTTCAATGAAACTGGTTGTCTTTACTTTTTGTCGCTGACTCCATTTTCTAATGCTCCAGGCTTCCTTGTACTATACCTTGGTATCCTAAATCTTACTCAACTTGTATTAAGATACCCACTCTGACATATATTGTGGGAAACCTCAAGCAGTATGAGTCCAGACCAAAAAAGAAACCCACAAGTATCTCCACACACCACAGATGATTGAAGACTAAGCAGCATACTATGGTTGCTAATATTATGTTACAACATACTTTGTTCAGTAATTCTCTACCTGTCGCATGGAACTCTATATATCAACCAAGTGCATTCTCTGTAAGCAACACACATTCCATAACACTAAATGACAGATAAACTATGCAACCACCAAACCATTCTTCCACCACACTTGTCCTCTTCTTAAATACTAATTATTCACCATACATAGCCCCTTCGTACTCTTACTTCTTACTATTAATTATTGAGCATGCTCAAGTACCCCCAACAAAAAAGCCAGAGAAGCTATCAGTTTCTGAGAAGCTATCAGTTTCTGTAGCAACTAGATTTTCACAGATTCCAACTTCAAAACTAAGAGCCTGTATTCTCTTCCTTCTAGTCCTACAGCACTCTAATATCTTAAGAGCCTTTTTCAAGAAGAGGGAGGGGAGGTTGTTCTTAGGGAAGTTTATATGTCTGCCCTTAGATAAAGGAAAACTGACTAGCATTTGCAGGCATCCCTACTGACATAGGAAACTTGTTGGGCACTTGTTAAATCTAATTTCTTTGAGGATAGGGACTGTCATTTTTGTCTGTATATTCCCAAAATCTAACACAAAGCTTTGTGATGGAAATGTGGACAGGATCTATAATTTCTTTGTTACTAGGAGCATCCAGGCAAGAAAACTCCCTCAACCAAGACACATCAACATATTCTCTGCAACTTGGAGGCATCTAATTGATGTTTGTTGAATTGGACTGATTTGAATTTGACTTAGAAAAAAAGCCCTGAGTAAAGTGAGAACTAGGAGAATAATTTATCCAATAATAAGACTTTTGTAAAAATGTAGAGCTTTGAAAGACTGAGAGCTCTAATCAATTCAATGATCAAACATGATTCCATGGTACCTACTAATGACATTGAATGCTTTCCATCTTGTAATATAGATGTAACAGATTCAGAACATAGACTGAGACAGTCATTTCTAGACATGGTCAACATGTGAATTTATCTTACTTGACAATGCATATTTGATACAAAGATTTTATTTATTTATTTTTTCTTTTCAATTTGGGCAGGAAGAAAGGAGAAAGGGAAAAATAAATGATTGTTAGTTGAAAAAATTAAGAAGAAATAAAGGTGGTCATAGGTGCTCATAGTGGGAAATTCCTGTCTAAAATATTCTAATTCTTCTTTCTGTGGTTCTACTTCCCCATTCTCCCAGAGGACTGATGAGGTGCAGAAGTTCACTCCAATTCATCCTTTTCTTTTGGGATTTGTTAACCTAAGGGGGGTTCTGAATCTAATCAAATCATGAGGACTTCAAAAAAGAAAATACATAAGAAGTAATCATAGAACATCAAGTAATTTTGAGGATAGGACCCTAAAAACTAACAGGATTCTAAGAGGTAGAAGTAAAAGAAAATACATTCCAGATACAGGGACCTTAGAGCAAGTCTATACCAAGATACAAGATGGTAGATGCAGTATCACACAAGTAGGCTGATTTGAAAAAGCAAGAACCAGGATCCTGCACCAATTGTAAACCTTAGTAAACAGCAGTACAGTGATGACCCAAGGTGAAGTAACTCCAAACCAAGAATCAATTCCTCACCATATATCCCAGACTCATGAAATCTCTTCCTTCCCAACATTCATTCCTTCACCTCACAAAATGTTGTCCCTACCAAAACACATATCGAATGATAGCAGATCTCTGGATTCAAATTAAAAAGGCAGGATCCAAGAAAATGATTATGAATTAATCTATTTTTTCATTGACTGCTCCTATAGGCATTTAAGTATTTGTAGTGCTTGCTATACTCAAAGTCAAGAAAACCTGAGTCCCTCTTTGTACTCCAGAAACTTATTAGCTATTGGACTCTAAAATCTCAGGTTCAATTTCCCAGTCTGTCACATGGAGACATTAATGTCACTACCTCACAGAGATGAGAGGATCAAACTAAATAACAATTAAATTTCTTTACAAATCTTAGGGTATTACATAAATGGTAGTTATCACTCCCTTCTACACATGCAGCATCCCACTTATACAACATCATTCCATATTCTATCTCTCTCAGTTACAAAATAGAGTCATAGAAATTTTAGACTTGAAAAGAAGCATAAATACTATATAGCCTATCCTTCCCATCCCTTCCATTGTACAATCTTCAGTAATTATTCTGACCTGCTTAATAAAATTCAAACTCTTGTCTCCACTTAAAGCTTTCAGTTACCTCATTTCTCTCAGTACTCCACTATTTACCTTGTCTCATTTCTTATTAATCCCACCAATATATTCTGTATGTCATCCAGGCTAGTCAGTCTTTGCTCCCTAAATGCACTTTGCAGTTTCATGCTCGCAGAAATTTCACATTTCTGCAATGTCCTTCCTTTTTCATGAATTCCTGTTTATCTTTACTGTCTTTTTTAATACCACTCCATGAAAGTGGTCATGAATCATCTGAAATAGTGATCATCCAACTTAGACACTAAAGAATATATAGTTTTGTAAATCTCCAATTCGCTTATCAGCTAATGACTTGCCTATCCAACGTTCTACCCAACAAATGCTTCAGGATAACTCACATTTCTAAAGTGCTTAAGATTTATGGGGTCTTCATGCTGGTCCTGTGAGGTAAATAGTAGAAAGACTTTTAAGCTCCACTTTACAAATAAGGGAAATTGTGACTCACAGAGTGTAAGTACTAAGGTCATATAACTAGCATGTTTGGGGGCTGGGACTTGAAACAAGGTCTTCTGACACCCAAACAACTATTCTTTCTTCTGCACTGAAGTAGCATGAGTAATTTTATTCAATCAAAAAGCATAATTAAGTGCCTACTATGTTCTGAGAATTATGCTAGGCAATAGAGACAAAAAGCCATAAAGGAAAGTCTCTGTCCTGAAGAAGCTTCTGGATGTAAGAAAAAGGCAATCAAAGACAATGTGTACATGAATATGTGTATACAAAAGAAACATAAAGAAATTGGGAGAAGGTACACACTTGTTAAAGAGAACCCCATTTCAAAGATATTTCTCATGTTAATTAGCTTCATGTGGTCACATGTTCCTCCCATCAGCCCTCAGTTTGAGAGCAGGGGATAACCAAATCAGTCTGGTTTGGATGCCTCAAGTTCCTAATACTCCTCTTTATTTCTATTTAGTTATTATTCCTTGGAAGTACACTAATGCATGGAGTTACAACTTGAATCTTCTTAACAAATGAGGGTTTTCCACCCATAAATGTACAAGACCAAAAAAAAATTTTTGATGGGGGGAGCACTTAAATTATTTTATATTTTAGAATAACTCAACAATCTAAAAATCTAGGCATTAAGAAGGAAGAAAACAAACTAGTTGTTACCAGAGAGGCCTATAGCATCCTAAACTCCTGTATTTATCCATCTAATAAATTCTAATTGAGTGTTCCTGTATATAAGAGACTGTGCTAGGTGTTGAGTGAAGCACTTTGGGGATTTACATTGTTTTCTCCTATACTGGCGAAATTCCCTTCCAGAAGAGCAGTAGGAAAAGACTTGCTTATGGATCAAAGGGAAAGAAAGCTTGTTAAAATAAAGATTAAATACTATGTTGCACAATAATGCAAATGTACTTGACTTGATGGTTACTACTAATGGTGGGAATACAATAGTTAAAAAAAGCCTGCTGTATTCTTCAGAGATGTGTGAATTTGCAGGTGACTGTCAAGTTAATTTCAATAGGGACTAGAAGGAATGTGTCATGATTTCTTTGGAAAAGGGAAATGGCCTGCTCATTTGGTATACAGACCTGTAGTGGGGATATAAATTAAAACTAAAAATAGATCCCCAAACACTGAAAGTAAATTGTGGTGCAAAATTCAAAAAACTGGACCTCATTAAATACTTTATAAATGCACAGCAACCGAAAGGAATGGTTAATATTAAGGCCATGAGTGATATATTGCCAAAATTGGCAAAAAAAAAAAAAAAAAAAAAACCAAAAAAACAGTTTTAATTAACTGGAAAGTTTCTTGCCATAGTGACATTCCATCTCCTGACAACGTACATTTCCATAGGCTATCCCCTATGCCTGGAATGGTCTACTTCATTTCAATCAATCAATAAACATTTATTAGATGCCTACTCTGTGCCAGGCGCAGTGCTAAATGCTGCCTCTTGGAATTCTTATGTTTTTTCATGATAGCTGAAGAGCCATTTTCTACATTAGGTCTTTCCTCATCCCCTAACTTTGGAGTCCTCTTCCTGAAATTGAATTTATTTACTTTATTTTTGATCTGTGTACATGATACTTGCTCTGAAAGTAAGTAAACTCCTTAGGGGCAGAGACTGATTCTGTTTCTGCATTTATATCCCTAGCATACCTGTATGCCTGGCATAGAGAATGCTTAAGAAATGTTAGTTAAATTGAATTAAATTACGACAAATCCCTTCCCATTAGTTTTTGCAATACAAAAATAAACTGGTTCATTCTTTCAGATATGTTGGAAAGAGCCAAAGGGGAACAGAAGAACATGTCTTTCCGAAAAATCTCAGAAAGAAAGCTTCCAAAAGAAGGTGAATAATCTTACTTTCAGAGGAACCAAATGTCTGCCAAAGAAGCATTAATATTGCAGGAAGTTTGAGAGTTCCATCTAGTGGTCAGAAACCAATTCCAGTGCATCAGACAAATACTTCAGCAATCACCCCAGTTCTGCTGATTTATGAGGTGCTTGATCTCAGCTGTCATACTTTATCATGATGTCCCTGGCTAGTACAAGTCAAGGTAAACATGGTAGGCAGCAGGTACTCACTCACACATTGGTCATACCCCCGCCTTGTTAGTAACCCTTAGAGAAATAGAGGCATCAGTTTCTAGAACAAAGTCCACTTTGAAATTATTTTATTGATTTTATTCTACAGCTGACTTAGCTTCTTAAAGATCTTTTGTTACTGAATATCTGCACCTCAATGCACTTGGTAAAATGGTTGATGACAGCAGTCTCATAAACAAGGCTTTATAGATATTTCAGATTACATTAGCATTGTTCCAGCTCTAAAACAAATAAGAAAAATTATATTAGATTTCCCTGTTTATAGAATCCTTCTAACTCATTTTGTTTTAAAAACCAAACTGGATTTTTTTAGAATATATTGGAAAAGGACAGATACTTATCCCATTCCTAAACTCCTTCTTTATTTCATTTTTTGATAAAATTTTACTTAAGTAAAGTTTTCCCACAAAATGCCTACTTTGTACTCTTTTTAAAAAGAAAAAGTCAGGATTGTTTCTGTAATGAAAAATTACTGCCAAGGTGGCATTATATGAAAAGTCCCTGTAAGTTGCTACTTAGGCAGAAATCTGCCTGATGATGCACTGATAGACAGCGTAATGAATCCATCAAAAAGGACAGCATGTCCTTCAGGAGGGTAACAAGCAATGTGTGACAGTGATAGAGCGCTCTGGTATGATTGAGTACAGAATGGTAACTGTATACAAAGCTGAGACACCAGCTTCTCAGTGATGCCACATTTGGCTTCCCAAGCTACTTCACAAGGCTACATTGAAGTCACATTGTCAGTATGCAGTGTCTTCACAAGCTTAGTGCCAAGAGGGGTTTGCAACACAACTGGTACATCAGAACGAAGTTAGTTCACTACAATTGAACTCTCTGAGAGTGAGATATGCATTAAGAATGAAAGACATCGAGAAATGTAAGGAATGACCGATGGCAGAAAAAAACTAAAAACGATGAGGGCAAGCTGAACCCAAATGCAAGCTAAGCAACAGTGGGGTCCTACTCAATAGCAGTTATCAGCAGCTGGGGCAGGCGTAGGGATCTTTCAATTAAAATGCCAGTGTATTTCTTGAAAGCAAAGCAGTCATGCAACAATATAGAACAACAATAAAGATTCACAAATATTTACAGGTCCTAGAAGCCTAACTACAGACTCTGACAAGCTTACAAATGGCCTCAGTGTGTGGAAAAGACATTGAGGTCACTTACTAAGTAACATGTTTCTTTATGGTATTGTCTAAAAATCTTTACCCACTGGTGTTTATAAGCCAGAAAGACATAGACATTGGGTTTTACTTTCACTGTGGACTTATTCATTATTAATTTTGAGAAACTTCCATGATAATTTTGTTGTCTATTTGAAAGGAATAGTAAGTTGTGCATAGGAGATTTGCAGTTTCACATACAATCATCTTTTTATTGTACTATGCTATGGAAGCGCTTATTTTATTTCATAAATTAAAAATGAAATAAATTTTAAAGTTTATTTTTTATTCTACACTCTACTTAAAACTTAGCATTCTTTTTCACCAAGGAATAACGATATATTCATGAACACCAGTGTTAGCTATTGTTAATATTCATTTGCTCCTTCAATAATATTCATAGCACCCAGGTCCCCCCCAAAATTACTCTAGATTTGAGATACTTTGTGAGTCAGCATCAAATCAAGCCCCCATCATTTTGTTTCCTTTACTAGGCCCTAGAAGATACATTACTATGATGCAAAAGATATTCCAATACTTCGAACATCTAATTTGATTGGAATGCATATTGACTCCATTGACAGTAATCATAACCCTCCTGGCTCTTGGCAGATAGCTCTCTGAGAGTTATGATGGTTGAAAAAAAGCTATGAGAACAAATGACCAAAGGACCATAAGATTTAGATCTGGAAGGGACTAGAAAGTCCAACATCTGCCTCCCTTCATGTTAGAGGTGTGGAAAGTGAGGCCCAAATGTTTTGCTTATGGTCAAAAATGTGATGATGTGGTCTGTACCGGGTTCCTCTGACTCCAAATCTATTGTTATTTCTCCCCCAGAACATGCTGTCTTCCAGTGTCTTGTCTATGCAAGCTGTTCCAATTCAGTGCAGCTTTGGAATACCCAGCATATGAAATACCCTGTATATGATATCTGAAGATTCATACTAGATTTCCCTCTCTACACAGACAGCTCAAAATTAGACTTTAATCAGGTACCAGATCATTTACACTTTTCTCTTCCTGATCCGACCTCTGATCAGCTTCTTACTACTTCATTCCCAGGAGCCAAGCCTTTCCATCTGCTCACCAGCTATGTTTCAGCAACCTTCAAATTAAACAAACTTTGAGTAAGCATCAAATCTAATTCACTCCAAACTTTGTCATCAACATCCCCTTGTCTCTGCTTAAACATTTAAGGACATAAATGACTCTTTACTTTAACATGGGATGAACATGTGAGTATGGATTATTTTACTTTTTGAATTCAGCCTCTTTTCTCAACTTCATCCTGATAAAAAGAATCTATTTCTTCAAAATTATCTGACTGTGTTGTAAACTGATATATGTTATTAAATAATGGTTTGTTTAAGTGCCTAGAAATCTTTTGATCATAAAATGCTCTAAATAAAACCCTTCTAACAGGGCTATTGGAATTTTTCTTCTTTGTCCCTTCTAATACATTGTCCTTTATACAAATGGTTTAATGGTTTATAAACCCCTTGGGCATTTGCAATGATGATCCAAAAACTCATGCAAAAATTCTTTGCATTTTTCTTCTTTGATGATACATATAAATGCTCATGTTTCAAGCAATATAGAAGTGTTTTGCAACATTTTGGAACCATCATGACTTCAACATGTTATCATCATAGCTATTGTAAGTAGTTAATGAATAAAGCTAAAAGAATATTTTAAATAATGGATTAAACTGTCCAGGGAATTCACAACACATTTGTTGTTGCTGTTGAAAGGAGTTCATGGCACAAAAATCATTGGGAACCATACTGATTTATACCATATACTGTAATTTCATAGAATGACTTCTATATCACATTAATTAATTAAAGCAATTTGCTATTGTGAAAAAGCATCAACTAATGTTGCAATTGTGGACTTTGGGGTCAGAAGAGAACTAGCATTTTTAAAAGGTTTTTTTTTTCTTACTAGATTTATGAGCATGAAGGAATTACTGAACATTTCTTTCTGAGCTTTCTTTCTAGTTTGTATTTTTTTCTTATGTAAAAGGAAGTAATAGTTGTAATGTAACACTCACTGACTTGGAGAATATCAAATTATAAATCTGAAAGCTTACAGGTACATAGATATTGATGTTTATTCCAAACAACATAGGTTCTCCCAAGAACCTTGAATAGCAAATTCCTGTCTTTCTAAATTTCCTACTCATGTTAATGGGTCAATCTTCTTCAACACACATTGTTGTTTGTTGTTCAGCTGTTTCAGCAGAGTTCAACTGTTTCTAACCCCATTTGGGGTTTTCTTGGCAGAGAGACTAGAGTGGTTTGTCATTTCTTTCTCCAGTTCATTTTACAGATGAGGAACTGAGGCAAACATGATTAATAGCTGGATTTGAACTCATGAACTCATGAACATGAGCATTCCTGATTCCAAGTCCAGTGTCCTACCTATTGCACCCCCCAGCTTCAACTCACAACCATATAATAAATTTTAAAGGAAACCTCTACCTCTTCTAAACCATTCTACATTGAATTCTCATAATCTACTCTAAAATGACAATTATCATGATGCCAAATTAGTTTTATTGTACAACTGAATATGTACTGCCCTGCCCATTCCATGACTGCTGAATTAATGTATATCCATAATTACACTGGTAGAAGCTATAGTACACATCATGATTTACTGAAGAAGGAGATTAGGAAGTGGTGTTTTTAAAGCAAACACTCAACACTTGATTACGTATCACCAAGCCCTGAATTTATGAAAAGCCCCAGCTAAACTGGAAACCAAACTTCAGTCCTTTAAATTCAGGCAGTTTTGTTGACAAATCAATCCCCATTGAGGGATTCCATGCTCAGTCCCTGAGGTTTCATAACAATATGTGCTTTCATCTAATTATGTGTGTTCCTACCTTGAAGATTAGAATGAAATTCATTTTCCACTATTTTTAATAATCAGAAAAAAATTGTTAATTTTTTCCCAGTTTGTTATTTACTACATGGTTATAATTAGACAAATTAAGAAAATATAAATAAAAAAGTAGAATATGTTTTTTTCTAATTTCTTCTTAAACTATAGATTCCTCAAAGATATGCTAGAGATTTATACCATATACTTCATGTACCTCAGAGAGTCTGAAATAATATTATATTGATATAACTGAATTATATGCAGGCAGAAGGAAAGTACTTTGTAATTCTTGTTTATGAAGCTGCATTAAACAAAGAGCTCATATGTATTATACAGATTTCTCCAGCTTAGTTTCCTCTTAAATCTCAAAGATAATTTACCAGGAGATGGAGTTGCCAGAAATCTTAGTTTGATTTTCATTCATTCAACATGTATAAACTAAGTATTCATCATGTTAAAAAAAAGAAAAAAAAGGCTATCACTGGAACAGATTATACAACCAAGATTTGGAAACAATTGAGGTATGAAAGTGTTTAATAAACCAAGAACACAAACTAACTAGGTAAGAACTCACTAGTTGACAAAAAGCTGGCAGTATTAGAATATAATAACAGTCTGGGAGAAATTAGGCTTAGCTTAAACATCTCAAACACATCACAGCCTTACCTCTCTCATTATGAGTCACAAAGGAAGAAAATATAAATCTTACCATTTGATGAAGGGTGATTCTCCAACTCTAGACATTACAGAGATATCAAATGCTTCCTAGTGGAAGTTCTCCAAACCCAGTGGTTACTGGAGAATAACGCTCTCCTTTCCAACATCATGTAGTGTTGCCCCTATAGCCTGAGGCTCCACAAACCCATATTGAAAACTGAACATTCATGTTGTGCCTTGATAAGGTTTTCCAGATCTCCTGTTCCTTTTCTAGAGTAACTCCTGTAAAGCAGATGACAATCTCTGTTTTAACAATCCCTTAGTACACCATTCAAGCCTTTATGAAATTTTTTTTATAATCAATGACCCAAACAATTCCCTCCCGGTCCCTTGTATTTCTCTTCAGCACATGTAGGTGACTGGAAACGTGTATAAGGAAGAATCTAAACTGCTGAAAACATTGGTTACATAGACAATTTGGAGCCAATCTTGAGGAGAAGGGACTGATTTGGTTTCAAATATGGTGACTTTGAAATAATTTTATCAGGATATCAAACTGTAGGTATGAAACTGGAGCTTGAACAAAAAGTCAGGAGCAAAACGTGATAGTTGAAAGCTCTCAGAATCATTATTTAAAGTGAAAAATCACAGAGAGATCAAAGGCCCAAAGACTGAGAATATACAGGGTGAGGAGCTAGAGATAAATTTGAGAGGAATCATCAAAGGAGACAGAAAAGGAGCAATTGGAAAGGTAACAAGAAAAGGAACATAATCCTGCCGGTCTGGAGGAGGCAAAAACCACAGTTTAAGAGTCTGAATAAGATCTCTATAATAAGAAGAAGAAGATTGTATCATTGATTCCTTTTCTTTCTGATGGTGCCAATTTCTCCATTAAGTTTCTGTGATTTCTATAAAGAAGACAGTTTTCTACTTGTACTATCTTATCACCACCAAAAAAAAAGGCATGCTATCTTTATATATTCTGAGCTATGCTCTTGGTAAATTTGAACTGACTTCATAGTGATGTGCTAAAGATTTCATTTATCCATTTATCAATGTGTTCTACTCCTCCCATAACATCACCATCCCTGTGGTTCCATATTAGGTGTTTTGGTTTGTTTTAATCCTGTATTTACAAGAATATTGATCTCTGAAAAACTGTCCAGAAAAGATGGGGTATCCTGGGAGAAAGACATGGGCAGTGGCAGCAAAGTGTAACTAACACAGTGAATGCATCAAGGGAACAAATCAGACATGGAAAAAAAATCAACCTTTTTGTAACGTGTCTCAAACATGAACTACATCTCTACCTCTACTACTGCTGCTATTTACCTGAAAACCCAGAAGAGCTCTTTGGGAACCACTGTGATTTCTCAAGGAAATATGTATTTCCATTTTCGTACTTATCTTGAGAACTCGTTTTAATCACCCAGTAGACATTAACAGAATCTTCCCAGCTGTTACTTTCTATTATGTCCTGTAAATGTGTCTTTTGGCTCTTTTTAAAAATGCATTTTTGACCTAAAGATGATGAGGGTGCTCAAGCAGTTGTGACAATAGATGGCATAAATCTTCTTCAATTGGGAAATGAAATAGGCTGGCTCATTGAAAATGACTGTGGTACATCGAATGTTTTATCTTCCAGACATGAACACAGATTGTGTGTGCTAAAAGTTTTTGTGAATTATTTTCTCAAGCTGTTGAAACTTGAAACCAAACAGCCTCTAGAGCAATTCCCTTTGGATGCCTACTTTTAATGCAGAGATAAATATTTATTACCCAGAAAATCCAAATAGGGAACACAGAAAATGAAAGGCTATGGATGCAAAGAGTTAACTACAAATTTCTTTGCTCACTAGTATTGTACATGACTGTCTAAGATGCATTTGTCTATGAATGCCATTATTAATTAAATAAATAAATATATTTTCTTCAAGCTAGGTCAGTTTGGTTGGTGTATCCAATCAGACACCACTTCAGAGTTGTTGTTTTTTTTTTTAATGCAAATTGAGGAGAGGAGAAAAACTGATCTACATTTGCTATATCCATATCTAATTAAATTTGTGTGGTAAGAGAGCTGGATCTGTAATCAAAATGTCAATCCTAGTTATCTTGTTATCTGTATGACTTTGAGCAAATCAATAAGCCTTTTTTTTAAGCATCTACTATGTGGCAGGTAGTAGGCTAGGTGTTAAAGATACAAATAAAAAGAATGAAACAATCCCTCCCCTCAAGGTGCATATATTTCAATGTGTAAGGCAAGTAGATAGATCTCATAGATAGATAGATAGATAGATAGATAGATAGATAGATAGATAGATAGATAGATAGATAGATAGATGATAGATAGATAGATAGATAGATAGATAGATGTAATCTATATAATATATATACAGTTATAGATATCTACATATAATCCATATATATAATATAGATATCTACATGTATTCTATCTATACGTTATATATGAAGAGAGAGAATAAATATCAGGTGAACAAATGAAAATACATTTTTAAAATAGTTAAATACAAGGCAGCTTAGTAGGGAAGAGCAGGTGTCATTTAGAGTTTGATGATGGCACTGTTGTATCTTGAAAAAAGAGAAGGATGCTACAAGACAATATTGAAAAGGAAGTGTATTTTAGGCATAGGGGCCAGAAAGTATAAAGGCATAGATTTGGAAAATGGCATATCAAGTTTAATAAAAAGAATAAAAGATTTATTGGATTGCAAAGTCCAGGATGGGGAATGTCCAATGAGCCTGTAAAGATAGGTTGGGTTCCATTTTTGAAGGGCTTTAAAATCTAAATTGAGGGATTTATATCTGATCCTACAGGTGAGGGGGGAAGTACTGGAACTGATAAAATAGAGGTGTCACGTGATCAGAGCTAGACTTAAGGAAAATTATTTAGGCAGCATGGTATTGAATGGACTGGGTTTGGGAGAGATTTGAGGCAAGCAGTTCAATTAAGAGAATATTACCCCCATCAAGGCAAGAGGTGTTTGAGGGCCTAAAGGTAGGTGTTGGTTATGCAAATAGAGAGAACGAGTTGGGAATGAGAGATACTGTAAAGCTTGAAAGATCATAATTTGGCCATTACTAGATACTTAGGGTAAGGAAGATTGAGACGTTCAGTACAATCCTGATATTATGAACCTAGGAGACTAGGGGACAAAAGTATGTGACTTGGATAGAAATGAGGATATCTGGAATAGGGGAGTGTTTGAGAAGAGAAAGGTAATGCCTACATTCAGTTTTGGACATGTTGATTTTAATATGTTCGTATTATATGAGTGTCCAATTGAGGGTATGGATTAAAGCTCAGGGGAGAGACTAGGGATGGCTATAGAGATTTGTAAGTTATTTGAATAGAGCTGAGAGCTAAACCCAAGGAGATGGAGAAAGAAGAAGACAGAGACAGATGGGGGAAGGAGGTAGAGACAGACATAGAGAAAAGGACAGAAGGGTTGCAATCTGCTGGGGAAGGCAGAAGGAAATAAGATGAAGAGGAAAAGTGTTGTCTCTTTGTCAGAAACTGGGGGAGCAGAGGGATTTAAAAGCAGAGGACAGTGCTGTTGAAATGGTTAACTCCAAGGTTGAGGTTGGAAAGGGAAGAAAATGAAGTCAGAGCAGAAGTAATGACTCAAGGGTGGAGAAATTAGAAGTCTCAGTGAATGTAAAATGCCAGGCCTAGAGGCCTGAGGGCTACCCGAGTCTTACCTTACCTCTATCGGAGGTCTTCGGCTGGCCAAACCGGATGCTCATATGAGAGAAAGGACGTTCCAGAGTCGAACAAGGGTTGAGCTTTATTTCAGGGTCTGGTTACAAGTGCAGGGGAATTCTTCCTTAGGAGGGAGAGAGAAAGATCTCCCAAGGAGGCAAAGATCTTACAATAAGAGATTGGAAGTAGAAGTGTAAGTGGGGAGAGAGGGGGAGGGGAGAGAGGAAAGAGGAAAAACGGAGCCTTGTGTCCTCACACGTGGTTCCTCCGCCCAAGAGAACTTTCAGGCTTTCCTGACCCTACTTAAGCTCTCCCGTCGCGTAGTTTGCACGTCAATACCGAGCCTGTTAGGTAACAATGGTGTGCTCCAATCCGGGACAATCTCGAGGGCGGGGAGAGCTCTCTCCCATCACGTTTCTCACGGGAAGAGGCGGAAATACACAAGATAGCTCGGTTCACCTCGATTCCCAGTCGTTTCCTGGGGGGCCTCGTGAGAACTCTAAGATTTAGAAGTTGCCACCTTTACCCACCCGAGACTGTCCACATGGAATTGAGCTTCCAACCCCAGCAGTAAAAAAATAAGTTTAAGGGAAGTGAGGCATAGGGAGAGGGAGAATGACAGGAGGTCATAAACAAATGGAAGACTTTCCACTTAAGAAAGTGTATCACAGTCTCTGAGGCCCAGTTTCTTCGTCTGTAAAATAAGGGGCTTGGACTAGATGATTTCTAAGGCCCCTTCCAGTTCCAAATGAATGATTCTACTGTAACTGCTTTTTGCAAACAACATCTCTCCAAACAACTGAAAGCAAATTGGCCTCAGTTTCTAGGGTTTGGGTTTTAGCTTGGTTCAATGTGTGTGTGTGTGTGTGTGTGTGTGTGTGTGTGTGTGTGTGTGTGTGTGTGTGTGTGTGTGTGTGTGTGCGTGTGTCTGTGTGTCTGTGTGTGTCTGTGTGTGTGTGTCTGTGTGTGTCTGTGTGTGTGTGTTCATCCTTTGAGGAAACTTGAATTAAATGGCATTTCTGAGTGATAGAAGTTATTCCTAGAGCACTCTTTCCTTATTCATTCATTCATTCATTTAGTTTCACATTAATTTCAGAGAAATCAGAGAAAAAAATGAATGATCATTTGGGCAACTAAAAGGGTGGTGTCAGGTTTTTTAATTTTTTTCTACTTTAATTTTGTTTCTTTTTTTTTCTTTTTTTTTTATTTAACTTTTAACATTCATTTTCACAAAATTTTGGGTTACAAATTTTCTCCCCTTTTATCCCCTCCCCCCCAAAACACCAAGCATTCTAATTGCCCCTGTGACCAATCTACTCTCTCTTCTATCTTCCCTCTCTGCCCTTGTCTCCGTCTTCTCTTTTGTCCTGTAGGGCCAGATAGCTTTCTATATCCCTTTACCTGTATTTCTTATTTCCTAGTGGTAAGAACATTACAGTTGATCCTAACACTTTGAGTTCCAACTTCTTTACCTCCCTCCCTCCCCACCCCTTCCCTTTGGAAGGCAAGCAATTCAATATAGGCCAAATCTCTGTAGTTTTGCAAATGACTTCCATAATAGTTGTGTTGTATAGGACTACCTATATTTCCCTCCATCCTATCCTGTCCCCCATTACTTCAATTCTCTTTTAATCCTATCCCTCCCCATGAGTGTCAACCTCGAATTGCATTCTCCTCCCCATGCCCTCCCTTCTGTCATCCCCCCCACCCTGCTTGTCCCCTTGTCCCCCACTTTCCTGTATTGTGAGATAGGTTTTCCTACCAAAATGAGTGTGCATTTTATTCTTTCCTTTAGTGGAATGTGATGAGAGTAGACTTCATGTTTTTCTCTCGCCTCCCCTCTTTATCCCTCCACTAATGAGTCTTTTGCTTGACTCTTTTATGAGAGATAATTTGCCCCATTCCATTTCTCCCTTTCTCCTCCCAATATATTTCTCTCTCACTGCTTGATTTCATTTTTTTTAAGATATCATCCCATCCTCTTCAATTCACTCTGTGCACTCTGCCTCTATGTATGTGTGCGTGTGTGCATGTGTGTGTGTGTAATCCCACCCAGTACCCAGATACTGAAATGTTTCAAGAGTTACAAATATTGTCTTTCCATATAGGAATGTAAACAGTTCAACTTTAGTAAGTCCCTTATGACTTTTCTTTGCTGTTCACCTTTTCATGCTTCTCTTCATTCTTGTGTTTGAAAGTCAAATTTTCTTTTCAGCTCTGGTCTTTTCATCAAGAATGCTTGAAAATCCTCTTTTTCAGTGAAAGACCTTTTTTTCCCCTGAAGTATTATACTCAGTTTTGCTGGGTAGGTGATTCTTGGTTTTAGTCCTAGTTCCTTTGACTTCTGAAATATCCTATTCCATGCCCTTCGATTCCTTAATGTAGAGGCTGCTAGATCTTGTGTTATCCTGATTGTATTTCCACAATACTTGAATTGTTTCTTTCTAGCTGCTTGCAATATTTTCTCCTTCACCTGGGAACTCTGGAATTTGGCCACAATGTTCCTAGGAGTTTCTCTTTTTGAATCTCTTTCATGCGGTGTTCTGTGGATTCCTTGAATATTGATTTTGCCCTCTGGTTCTAGAATCTCAGGACAATTTTCCTTGATAATTTCATGAAAGATGATGTCTAGGCTCTTCTTTTGATCATGGCTTTCAGGTAGTCCCAAAATTTTTAAATTGTCTCTCCTGAATCTATTTTCCAGGTCAGTTGTTTTTCCAATAAGATATTTCACATTATCTTCCATTTTTCCATTCTTCTCTCTTTGTTCTGTGATATCATGGTTTCTCGCAAAGTCCTTAGCGTCCATCTGTGCCATTCTAGTTTTGAAAGAACTATTTTCTTCAGTGAGCTTTTGAATCTCCTTTTCCATTTGGCTAATTCTGCTTTTGAAAGCATTCTTCTCCTCATTGGCTTTTTGAGCCTCTTTTGCCAATTGAGTTAGGCTAGTTTTCAAGGTGTTAATTTATTCAACATTTTTTTGGGTCTCCTTTAGCAGGGAGCTGATCTGCTTTTCATGCTTTTCTTTCATCTCTCTCATTTCTCTTCCCAGTTTTTCCTCCACCTCTCTAACTTGATTTTCAAAATTCTTTTTGAGCTCTTCCATGGCCTGAGCCCATTGGGTGGGCTGGGACACAGAAGCCTTGATTTCCGTGTCTTTGCCTGATGGTAAGCATTGTTCTTCCTCATCAGAAAGGAAGGGAGGAAATACCTGTTCTCCAAGAAAGTAACCTTCAATAGTCTTATTTCTTTTCCCTTTTCTGGGCATTTTTCCAGCCAGTGACTTGACCTCTGAATATTCTCCTCACACCCACCTCGCCTCCTGGTCCTCCCAGCCAGCGTTTCGGGACTGAGATTCAAATGCTGCTTCCAGCCTTAGGGCTTTTGGCGGGGGCAGGGCTGCTATTCAGTATGAGATTATGTTCAGGTGGTCAGGTTGGGGCAGGGCCGCCTCTCAGGCTCAGTTCTCTCAGGGGGTTTATGCACAGACCTTCCACAATGGATTCAGGCTCCCTCCCGCTTGGGGAGCCCCAGTCTGCAGCCACCTCTCAGCTTCTACCTCCCAGGGGGGCCCGAATCATGGGAGCACCCCACTCCCCTCTCGACCCGCCAAAGAGACTCTCTCATCGACCCCCATCACCTGTGGGCAGAGGGACTTGTGCGGCCGCTGGAGATCCCGTCCCTGAAGCCTGCTTGGGTCTGTTTCTCTTGGTGCTGTGGCCGCAGCAGGTCTGGGCTGGGCTGGGCTCCGCGTCTGCAGCGTGACGGACCTTTTGTGAGAGGTTTGCAGGTCCCTCTGTGGGTGGAGGGACCCGCGTGGCCGCTGGAGATCCCATCCCTGAAGCCCGCTTGGATCTTTTCCTCTCGGTGCCATGGCCGCGGCAGGGCTGCCCTCAGCTCCCAGTCCCGGCGCCCAGTCCGCAGTGCGAAGGACCCCCCGCGAGAGGTTTGCAGGTCCCTCCGGAACAGAAATCTCCCTCACTCCAATATTCCGTGGCCTCTGGGTGCAGAATTCGCCGTGAGTTACTCCCCTGTAGCCGTTCTGTGGGTTGTGGGTTAGGAGCTATGTGTATGTGCTTCTTTCTACTCCGCCATCTTGGCTCTGCCCCCTTAATTTTGTTTCTTTTAAACTTCAGTTACCCACAGATTTTTGTCCATTGGCACAATTGATTAGTAATATCAAAGTAATTACCTACTCTCAAATCATCAGTTGAGGTAACATCTTATTATTACATGCTGAAAGAGTAAACCAAAGGGTACACTCAAAGAGACCATGGGGTTCACCAGTCTCTACAGGGTGCTGAGAGAGAGAGTAGGGACTGAGCAGTGTGGTCCTCTGTTCTACATACTATTGAGAAGATAATGGAAAAGAAGAGAGAACAAAAACATAATCCAAAGGCTTCTGCAAAGGATTTCTCAAGAAGACCAGGGAGGATTGGTCAACAAGAAAAAAGGCAGGATTTTGAGCCACTCATTAATTCTTTCCTTTAGTATTTACAGAGTCTGTACTATATGCAAAGCATTGTTGTGCTCAATGACAATAGTGAGAAGAGTGAGTATCTAGTAGGAATGATGACAAGCGTACACATCACTGAAATACAATAGATGAGATAGTATGATGTGACAGAGTATTGGATGGGGAGCCACAAAACTTGAGCACTTCCTCAGACATTTCCTCATTATGTGATCACAGGCAAGTGACATAACATCCCTGACCCTTTATAAAGAACTACATAAATGGCAGCTATTCTTAGAAAAAGAAAATATAACAAAAGGTACAAAGAACTATGGAAAATCAAGAAAGGAGAGCTCACTTCCATTGTATGTAGGTGGAAGTCAAAAAATCCTTGATGGGCAAGAGAGAATTGGAGCATTTTTTTGAAGGGGTTCAATTAGAGAATTGGAACCAGGCAGAAAAGGGAATTGAAGAGATTCCATTTGGAAGGAACACCTTGAGCAATGGCACAGTGGAAGTTGTTTAGTGAATATCAGTTAGTCCAGCTTGAGTGGGAGTAGGGGACAATGAGGCTGGAAAGTTCAATTGCAGCCAAATCATGGCAGGTCATGAATTTTAGGCAAAGGAGTTTGAGGAGTGGGGAGTTATAAGAAACCAAATATTTTGATAAAGCCCTATGTCAATTAATATCAATCTGAGAGCAAAGAGTAAGATGACTTACAGAATAGAAAAATAAATAATTGGGAGAGCTATTTAGATGTTATTTTAGTAGTTCATGAATAATGAAGGTCTAAATGTGGGTTTAACCTCAAGAAGTAATGAGTTCCCCTTTCTTGGAGATCTTCAAGAAGGTTATGATGTAGTGAGGATGCCTTTCATGTATTGGCTGAATACGATAGTTGTTGGGATCATCTCTAACTCTCAAATTATGTGAATGGCGGACAAAAATGGGAGCAATATTGCATAGGTAGAAGTGAGATAACATAGTGATTGAATAGAAGAGAGCTAGTAAAAGTAAAAAATGACTAAAATATTTTAAGGCTGAATAATTAATTGGATATTGGTGTCATGAATGGAAACAAAATTCATGAAAAAAGGTTTTGGGGGTTTTCATTTGCACATGCAAAGTTTGAGGTGCTAGAAGGATATCAAGGTAGACTTATCTTGCACACACATGAAAATGTAGGCCTAGAGCACAGGATAAATCAGGAAGGCAGGTAAAAAATGCATGTTTGAAGTACAGGAAAGGTGATGAAATAGGTAAGTATCTATGTGGGAAGTATCTTAATAGGAGCAAGAGTCAAAGCAAAGGAAGTAAATGAAATCACCCAAGTAGAGCACATCAAGAGCAGAGTGGGACCCTTGAGAATGCCAATATTTAGGAGCCTATAGGAGGGAAAGACATCAGCTAAAGAAGGAGGGCAAACCAGAGCTGCAGGAGCAGTACCAGGAAAATGTAATGTTACAGTAGCCATGGAAAGGGAAAATATGGGGAAGGGAGGGGAGTGGTGGCTAAACAAGTGAAGGGATTAGGTGATTAGATGGGCACTGATAACTTTCAGAGATTAGTTACAACTAAAGATGAGACAGTTAGGCAGCACAGTGGATAGAGAGCTGGGTCTGGAGTCAGGAAGATCTGATTTTAAATCCAGCTTCAGAAACTTACCAGCTATGTAAAACTGGACAAGTCATGGAATTTCTATCTGCCTCTGTCTCATCATCTTTAAAATGAGAATAACAGCACCTACCTTCCAGAGTTGTTGTTGTGAGGATCAAATGAGATAATAATTGTAAAGTGATTAGCACAGCTTCTGACACATAGTGGGTAACTATTCTCTTCTCCCTCCCTTTGTTTTCTTTTATAAAACAATATTTTGTTTTTCCCCATTTACATGTGAGACAATTTTTAACATTCTTTTTTTTTAATTTTGAGTTCACAAATTTTCTTGTTCCCCCCACTCCCTGAAACAATAAGGATCTTGATTTAGGTTACTCATGTGCAATCATGAAAAACACTTCCACATGTTGGGATGATGGGGAACCACTAGGGCAACCAGACTTTTCAGAGCTGTACTACTCTGCCACAAATGAGATTCATAGGACCATAGGGTTAGTGCTGAAAGTAAGATGATGAATTCCAACTCTAATTTTATAGATCATAGAAACTGGGACACATTCATATAACAAGGACAGTGTTGGAATTCAGTTCTTCCAGACTTGAAGTCCTATGCTCTGTTGACTATATCTTGCTCCTGTGGATAAACACTCATTTTTTATCAAAGTACATTGCCAGTTTAGAAAAGCTCATCCCAAAGTACTGAGTTATTCCGCTTAGGTAGCTTATACAAACTGCTTCATAGCAATAAAATAATTAATGCTTTGCTAGTCCTGTTGGCAATAGTGGTTGCATTCCTGCATTCATAACTTAATTACCCTATAATCTTCTCTTTAAAAATAGAGATAAAATTAGGATAGGAACTAGCAAGAAGAAAGACTTTCCCAAAGAAAGTAGGGCCTTGTTTTTTTTCTATTGCCCATTGTATCTAGAACAAAACTCAAAAATATACTTGTCCAAATAACAAAAGAATTAGCAAACAAAGACAGATCCTAGGGATGAAACAAGCAGGTTGTTGGGATGTAGCAGGTCTGTCAAAAAGTGCTAGACAGGCTCAGTTTAGAATGGGTCATAAAGCTGGAATGATGACATCTCATGGTATCTTCTGACAAGTTGCCTGCCTAGGCCCTGAGTTAAGCAATTGCAGTAGCAATGACAGCAGAAACCCCTTCTAACGGGACAGGGAGGAAAGTCAGCAGAGGTCAACTTACCTCCTCACTTGTTAGGTTGTAGCTGAGAAAATTACAACTGGAAATGAATGATAATGACCATACCTTCCCCCCAGGGTAGATAATTGTAAAAAAAAAAAAAAAAAAAAAGAGCAATAAAGGTAAAAGTAGCACTTTTGAAATTCAATTCAATTTCCAATTCAACAAGCATAACTAAGTACCAAATAGCTGCCTGGCATCGTCCTAGAAAGTAACGATAGCAGAGAGGGAGGGAGGAAGGGAAGAAGAGTGAGAGACAGAGAGACAGAGAAAGACAGAGAAAGACAGAGAGAGACAGAGACAGAGAGACAGAGAGAAGCTTTGTCCTTAAGGAATAGAGAATTCTATTTTCATTGAATCTTAACTTGCTTATATATTCCATAGACTTGAGACTTGAGCACATGCCAAACAAGCAAACTAAGATCTATTTTGAAATTATTCACATTATGTACAGAGATAAGTGAATAATCTATGATGTCTGGTGGAGAGCTAATACAAATCACAATGTAGCAGTTAGTTAGTAGATAAGTCTCAGAGAGTTGCCTGAGGCTCAGATGTATAAAGTAGCCTAGCCATCTTCATCCACATAATTAATGTCAAAAGACAGACTTAATCCCAGATGTTCAAGTCCAACACTCTATATGCTATATAACACATAGCTTCTTTAAAAGTACATATGGCTATACAATAATTGAACAGATATACTAAAAAGTTAAATACAAGTATAATTATGAAATTCTCCAAAATGATTTTGAATTCAATTTTACACTAAAAAGGAGTGTCCACATTCATCAGGCTCCTTATCTTTTTGTCTTTCAAGGCAATTTGGAAAATACGTTTTTTGAATATGATCACATTTTCCCCAAAAGTTTGTCCCAGGAAATCTTGCCTCTTCTCATCAGCTTTTGTTGTTGTTTTGGTGTGTCTAAATAAATTTTAATCATTATCAGACATACAAGAATCAACTGTGACTCTTGGACAGCTCTTCTTAAACTGTGGGTCACAACCTCATATGGGAGAAAAATCTGGCAACAGTAAAAGGTTTCTGAACATGCAATGACCAAAAAGAAATTAAAAAGCAAACGTAATGAATCTGAGATGTCTCTGGAAGCGCTGCATTGTGCAACTTCACTGCAGCCTTGCTTCTGGATACAATGTGCAATTTGCACTGTGCATGCCCTCAGGCCCCACAAAACCAACTAACCCAGAACTGCCAAAACTTAGAACTTGAAAAGGAGTCATGAATAGAAAAAGTTTAAGAAGTCCTGGTCTAAATCTATCTTTAAGAGGGCAAGAAAAACATTGTCATCATAAAGCATTATAAACATATCTAATGTATACATATACACATACTAAAATGATTCATAAGCTTCTTCCAATGATTTTTATTGCAACCCAGTCATGTCTATCCATTGTATGTGCTTCTTGTCCACATCCTACCATGTATTATCTACAGGAGGTCCACTCAATTTAAGAGTAGTAGTGAATAATACATTGTTGGTAGAATTATGAACTGATTCAACGATTCTGGAGGACAATTGGAACTATGCTCAAATGGCTACAAAAACTGTGCATACCCAGCAATACCACTTCTAGGTCTATATCCCAAAGAGATCATTACAAATGGGAAAGGAACTCACATGTACAAAAATATTTATAGCAGCTCTTTCTGTTGTGGCAAAGAACTGGAAATCGAGGGGATGCCCATCAGTTGGGGAATGACTGAGCTTGTTTTGGTATATGAATGTAATGGAATACAATTGTGCTATCAGAAATAATGAACAGGTGGGCTTCAGAAAAATGTAAAGAGTTACATGAACCGATGCTGAGTGAGGTAAGCAGAACCAGGAGAATGTTGCATACAGTAACAGCCACACATTATATGATGACTAATTTTGACAGACTTATCTCTTCTTAGCAATGCAAGAATCTAGGACAACTCCAAAAGACTTATGATGGAAAATGCTGTCCACATCCTTTCTCTCTCTTCTCTTCTCCCTCTCTTTCCCTCTCTCTCTCTCTCTCTCTCTCTTTCTCTCTCTCTCTCTCTCTCTCTCTCTCTCTCTCTCTCTCTCTCTCTCTCCCTCCCTCCTTTTTCAAGGTTTTTCTCATTGGTTCCAGTTCTTATGTACAACATGACTAATATGAAATTAGGTTTAATATGAATGTACATTTTGAGCCTATATCAATTTACATGCAGTTTTGGAGTGGAAGGAGGGGAAATATGGGGAGAAAATGTGGAACTCAAAATCTTATGGAAATGAATATTGAAAACTAAAAATAAATATTTTTAAAAAAGAGTAGCAGTGAAGCACTCTAGATCAGAGGGGTTGAACATGAGGCCCACAAGTAGCATGCAACCCACAATACTACTGAATGTGGCCCAAAACAGATTAAAATGTCATTCCTACATGATTTTAATATGTTCAAGAATTAATTTGAAAAAGAAATATATAAACATGTATGGTTTTCTATGTTGATATGTAGCCTACAGGAATCTTTATGTATGGTTTAGTGGTGCCTTTTTCTGTATGAGTGTGAAATCACTGCTTGTCATCCATCAACCTTGCGATAAAAGCAGCCCTTCCTTTCCTATTGCAGTATTCTCTGATGAGGTCTTTTCTCTGTTCTGCTCTTCGGTTCAGGTGCTGTAGCCTACTTACACCCACCACATCCCTCTCCATTGCTCTTTGTATTGTGATGTTCACTTTCAGTTTTTCAAAGCAGTTGTATCTTTTAATATTTCACTACAGTTAGAGCAATACAATGTTGGCATTGGCAATGTTGACCTTTACTTTCAGGGGAATCATAAGGGCTGTAAAGGAGTTTTGAAGTTTCCTGAAGGCATTCCAGACTGCTTTCTTCCTTCTGTTCATCTCTCGGCCCAATTTGTTGTCCCTTTGTGTTGCTGAGGCCTGACTCTAAATCCTCCGTGACACACTGCTTCCAGACTCTGACTCTATATTCATCCCTGTGTGTCTGTGCATGTATGTCTGTAAGATAACTATTTCTTGGTGATAGATGATAATGGATATGGATGGAAGATGATGACAATAGTGAGAGAAAGATGAGAATGGCTTGCTAGGTTTCTCTAACATTAATTTAAAACCTTTTAGACAAGGCTCATACAACTGGCACTATAATGATGTTAATTCTTTACATTTTTATAGCATTTTCTATTTTTTCAAAGCATTTTCACATGAATTATCTCACATAATTTCTAAAAAAACTCTGGGAGTTAGGTAGGGAGTTAGATATTATTAGTTGTGTTGACAGGTAAGAAAATTGAGGCATAGAAAAGTTAAATGATTTCGCCAAATTCAATGAGCTAATAAGTAACAGAACAGGGGCTATAGCTCAGGTTTCCTTATTGCTATTTCAGTGTTTTTCCCATTATATTAATGTAGCATACCATATTTTCACCTTCAAAATGGATATTAAGAAATTACTAGTTTTCAACAGAGAATAGACTCCCTGAGTGCAGAGGTAGGTTTATTTGTGTTGTTGGTTTTGGTTGACTATCTTAAATTCAATCAGTTACTAACATCTTATTTGGGGGTGTGCAGCTAGAATGATTTCAGTTGTCAAGCTGATCTTCCTAAAATGCAGATCTGACCACAGTCACCCCTCCTTATTCAATAAAAAATCCAATTGAAAATTGTTTGGATGTCCAACATGACATACCTTGTGTTGCCTTGTCAAAAACCACTCTGAAACTTAATGTTCTAACTCAAACTAAATAACCCCAACATTCGCCCTGCTATATGTTTAAAAAAAACACCTACCTTGATATTTAATGTATTAATAAAGAAGCAGATACATTACTGTATCACAAGTACAATACTTTGATCACTGTTCCCCAAAATAAAAATAAAATAAACTCCAGTGACATTCTTTCACCTCCAGAATCAAAGATAAAATCCTCTGTTACGTTTTTAAACCTTCATATCTTTCCAGTCTTGTCACACCTTATTCTTCTCTACATATTCTACAATCTAGTAACACTAGGCTCCTTGCTATACCTCATATAAGACAATAAATATATCTCTCTTGGTGTATACATACATACATACATATATATATATGTATGTGTGTGTGTATACACACACATATACATATATGAAAAATATATCTGCCAACTCCAGGAAGTTTCATAATGTCTATCCACCATGCCAGGGAGAATGCTCCTTCATCTCTGCATCATAATTTCCCCAGATTACCTTAAGTGTTAGCAGAATTCCTACCTTCTACATGAAGTCTTTCCCAGTCTTCCTCAATCTTAGTGCCTTCCCCTGATATTATCTCCAAAGGTGTGCGTGTGTTTGTATGTATGTATGTGTGTAATATTTTCAATATAGCTGTTTTCATGTTATCTCCCCTTTTCATGTTATCTCTCCTTGAGAGCAAAGACTGTTTATTATTGTCATGACTCTTCATTTCTGTTTTTGCACCTTTGAATCCTCAGTGTTTACCAAGGTGCCAGGTATATAATAGGTGCATAATAAATACTTACTGATTTGACTAAACCCTGGGCCAATCACCTGACTTCCCTGAGCCTTAAGCATCTCCCTAAGAGTTATGGGCATCTCCATAAGATAACTCCCTTCAAATACTCCCTCTGTGTGGGCTCAGAATTTTTGAGCCATCTCTTCATTTCCCAGCAGCTTCTCTGCTTGGTTCTGACTCCATGAAATATCTGTGCCATATAATCTCTCCCTGCCTCTCACAAAACTTTTTTTCTATTTCCCTTTGACTATTGTCTTCCTCCAATAGATTATAAATTCCTTAAGAGTAAGGACTTTCTTACTAATTATTATTTTTATTCCTAGCATTAGCACAGTTCCTGGCACATAGCATGTGCTTAATACATTTTTGCTGATTAGTATAGGGCAGCTAAGTGGTGCAGTGGATAGAGCACCAGTGCAGGAGTCAGGAGGACCTGAGTACAAATCTCACGTCAGACACTTGACACTCACTAGCTGTGTGACCTTGGGCAAGTCACTTAACCCCAATTGCCTCATCCTGGGTCGTCTCCAGTCATTCTTATGAATATCTGGTCAGCGGATTCAAATGGCTCTGGAGGAGAAGCGAGGCTGGTGACCTGCACAGCCCTCCCTCACTCAAAACAAAGTCAAGTGCAACTCATGTCTCTGATGGCATGGTCTTCTTCAGCAACGAAGGACGAACACACAGTGATTAGTATATTATTTATATTCATTAAATTATAGATGATTTTCAATATAACTTGATGGAAGGCATTTCTACACTGATGAAATGACTATTTGATGTATGGATCTAAGAATATAACTATCAGAAGTATATATTGTAGACATACCAAAAGCTACTCCAGAAACAATGATACAATAACTAATATTTATATGCTACTTAAGATTTACAAAGCACTTTCCTCAAAGCTATTCTGTGACATAGGAAGTACAGTGATCATTATCTCATTTTAAAGATGAAGAAACAGAACAGTGACTTCTTTACTGTGTTATGACCATCTAGTCAGTTACAGAGGTAAGATTCAAACCTGTCTCCTAAGTCCAAATCCATAAAAGCCTAAAGCAATAGAAGTAAAACATTTTTGTTCATTTGAAATTGTTTTGGATGAGAGGTAATGTGGTATGGTGGATGGGTGGCCAGTCTTAGAATCAAGATATGGGTTCAAGTCTTGCCTCAGATACAAATTGTGTAACATCATAGTCCCCAGATAACTCCATCACATTATCAGTTGCAGACGAATTGTTGCTCTGCATTGCTGGGAGAAATTTCAACACTTTGATTTCCCTGTACTAATGGAACCTCAAGGTTTGAAGCATAAAAGAATAATTTGGGGTTCATGTTTTCACTGAATGTGCAACTGAAACACATAACCGTATTTAAGGATAGCTATTTACCTGGGCAATTTACGAGACTAAAGAAAGATGTTAGGTTTATCACTGTAATCTTAGAAATGAGGCTGTTCTACCTGCGGATGACAGTCTGAGCTATCCCACAACGTGCTGTAGCCTAGGGACACCTGAAGAACAATCTGATGAAGTTTTGTTTTGTTTTGTTTTTTTATTGTTGTTGGTTTTTTTTAACTGCAGATGGTAATTAGTTAATTAAATCCTGTTTCACAGAATGGAACTGGTAAAGCAATTTTACCACAACCTTTTCCAGCTTGAAAGTGGGAAAAAAACTCTCATTGGGTAATACTTTCTTTAGGGTTTATTTAGAAACTTAAATTTGCTCCTCTGGGGAATAGAAGTGAAAGAATTGTAAAAAAGTCAGCCCTTGTCTATATTTAACAAGAAATTAACTGTACCCACATTAAAAAGGACCTGTTGTTGGGATCTACTGAACTTCTAAAGGGATAAACAGCCATGCTTCTTCCACCTTTGTAACTTGGAGCATTCCAGGTAACCTCTGTAGTCCTTGGTTTCCTTGTATGTAAAATGAGATTTTTTTTTTAAACAAACCTGTGATTTCTTCAGGGTATGGTGTTCCCAGTACAATGATAACTAGTTAACACTCTAGGAAATTAGCCTTAACTCAGCAATTTAAAGTCCTAGTTTCCTGAGGCACTTGGAGATTAGGTAATCTGCCCAGGGTTATACAGTCATGACACAACAAGCATGAATACATCATCAGAATTATACCTTATACTTTGTGAATTAAGATAAGATGATCTCAATTTCTTTTATCCCTAAAAGTTGGAATGAGTCTATGACATACAGAAATATGATTGATAGACTTTGTGAAATCATTAATGATAAGTAATAATGGATAGGTACTGGATATGCAATTTTGGATTATTTTAACCAAGCCATAGTTTCATAATACAGTAGGAAGACTGCTGGGTTGGGATGTAAACAGGGAACTGAATTTGAATTTCATTTCTGGCACATAGCTAGTTTTGTAACCTTGGGCAAGGCAATTAGTTTGTCTCAGCTTATGATCCTCAAACTTAAAATAAAGGTAATAATAATCATATTAACTACTTTACAAGATTAATTCTAGAATTGGAAGCAGCAATATTTGCAAAGGAGTTTGCAGTCTTCAAAGCACATATAAATGTCAACTACTGAGATACATTTCTTTATGAATGAATTGGAAAATAGTTAAATGTACAAACAATCCAGTAACAAATAAGCAACTCAATTTTCTAAACATTTTATACATGTATTATGTAGATCTTTGTCTCATTTACCCATTTTTCTTTCCTTCCTTCCTTCCTCCCTCCTTCCCTTCTCTGTCTTTATGCACACGCACACACACACACACACACACACACACACACACACACACACACACACACTGGGTTTAGACTTCATCGTGGGAAAGTCAAGGGTAAAACCTTACAACAATGAAGATTATCAACTTTTCCATAACTTGTAGTCTTTAAGAATTGCTTGAGGCACTGAGAGGTAGAGTAATGTACCCATGATCAAACTTTCTGTATCAGAGGTAGGGCTTGAACTGAAGTCTTCCTGATTTCAGGCTCTTTTTGCTCTCCACTTTTCCATGTTGTGTCCTTCCATCTCTCCCCCTTTCTTTCTCCTTTTATTCCTCCTTCTTCCTCCCCCTCCATAAACAATCATTGACTCCAACTGTATAACGATACTGATAATATAGTACCTACTTCACAGATGGACAATGAACTAGGTTTAGAGTTGAAAAGAATGGGAGGTTAGATTGCATTTGAGAAATTGCAAAACACATTTCCTGACCACCAGATTCTCATAACAGCAAAGGTCCATTTCTTTTAACCTCAAAAATTTTACCCGTACTGAAATGTGATAGTGCGACCTGTAACTCTACTATCTCTGAAAAAAAAAAAAACAGAAGATGATCTTCATACAGAGGGCGATGAAAAGCCAAAAGGTGAATGTGAGTAAGCCACAACCAATAACGGTGAGGAATTCTGAAGAATGGGAGTAAAAAGATGTCAGAAAGATGAGCAGAACACATAGTAAAAGTAAGGAAGTGTTCCCTAGGATCTTCAAAATGTCAAGAGAAAGCAAAGACTTCAGCACATTGAGCAGACTATGTACGGTGAACTTTCAGCAAGACATAGGAATGTCTCACAAGTTTCCCAGGCATAGGTAGGTTCCACCTACGATGGGTGGAAACTCCTGAATGAATGAAATTACAGATCCATTTTTATATTCATGCATCTACCTTACAACATTGCTTCAAATTGTGTATATTTCCATGTGTGTAATTGTATGTATATCTATAGTCATACATACATGTTTAATTATATTTCCATACATAAAATATGTATATACTGTTTATATATAAATATATTTATACATAACTGTGTTGTGTGTGTGTATATATATATGTATATATACACACATTTGTGTACCATTACATCATAAAATTAGCTAGTCACATTTCAAATGCAAGTGGTATGCTACAAAGAGAAAAATGAAGAAAAAAATGAACAAATTATAATCATTCCTTTCATGAAATGTATTTCAATAATGAATTTCTCTTACAGAACTCCTTGCCCCAACACCCAAGCTGTCTTTCTTCAAAGTTCCACAATAGTTCTAAAGAAAGTTTACCAAAGTGTATTTTTGCTGCTTCCAAGATGGGAAGAGGAAGTAGTTTAATAGGAATCTCCCTTCCCTAGATAGGATGACTCCCGGGGACAAATTTTATCTCACCCCTTACAAGACAACTCATTTATAATGGGTATCTGCATTTATTTTTCTTTAAATGGTAGCAAGTCTTTTCCTTAAATTGGTGATATAATCAACACTCTGAAGATATTCAGAATATGAAGTCCTGTCCTCTAGTGGGGAACTCAGAAATGCCGCTCTCTAACATACAATAAAAGTCACATGGCAAGGAATATTTGGAAAATCCAAACATAACGAACACATGGGAAATATAAGAAGCAAATTAAATACCTTGTGGAGAAAGTCCAATAACAACAACAGATACTTCTATACTGCTCTAAGTTTTATATACATTATTTAATTTGGGCCTTATAAACCACCCTGTGAAGCAGATACTATAGATGTAATTATTCACATTTTACAGATGAAGAAACTGAGACTCAGAAAGTTTAAGTGACAAACATTGACACGCAAGCTATTGAATGTTGTAGGAAGGATTTGAAACACACCAGCAAAAATAAGGGATGGAACGACTTATTTCTAAGGAACATGAGAAGGATAGTTAAGTGTATTTTTTTGTTTTAAGAAAGTATGAGCAGTGTCAAAGGAAATGGAAGGAAAGAAAGTATGCCTAAAAAGAATGCCATCCTTATGGCATGAACGTGTAACAAATGGAAATCAATTCTGCAGGCTCAAAATAAAGTGAACTGGATGGACTGACTTAAAAAAAGTTTCACTTCTACTTTCATCCCCACATTCACTAATATTTCTCTAAAATAGCTTTTCAACCTCTGAGTATATTTAAACATTTAATGTACTACAAGACACAAATATATAAATATGTTCAAAAGCATGGAGAAAAATAGGACTCTCAGGATTTGGATGCTTGGTACTTCAGATTTAGCCTTTCCATATAAAAGAAAATAAAACCTTTCTTTCTACAAGAGTTTATGACTGCTGACCATAAAATAAAATTGACAGGGTGCAAAACTTTAAAATCCTACACAAATACAGTCCAGGGTATTTGATAACCAGTTAAGTCTCTCTATAGTAATATTTCTAGGTGATCAATCAGTTTAATTATGTATTGTGATGACAGCCCAAGTGGACAACCACTTTTGAACAGCCCAACTAAAGTGAGCAAAGCTTAATAGCGGCCCCTAGAAACAAACAAATCACAAGAGATGCTTCACTGAGAACATTTGTAACAATACATTCCTCACCATGTAGGTCTAGAGTTTGGGGCAATTCACAAAGTTGAGTGTGGGCAAGGGAAAGGACTCTGGGAGATGTTTTCATAATTGGAGTTTGCAAAGTTTGCATGCAGAACCAATCCATCATTTGGTCATCTTGCCATTACTTAGTATACCATATTATACTTATATCACACACAACCTTACTTACTATACTGCTTCAAAGATACTCAGTAAAGTACAAGAAAAGTTTATATACTGTCATTATGAATGACTTAGCCAAGTTTTGCCCTTTATTGATTAACATAAATATTGTAAATATGCTATGTATGTACTACGAAAACGAAAATGATCAGTTCAGTCAATTAATTTTTCTCATCTTCCTGACTTCAGCCCAACACTCTGTCCACTGTACCAAGTAGTTGCCCTCCAAATCATTTAGTTCATTTCTTTTAAAATTCTGTTCTATACATTCTTATTAGATTTTTTTTTCTTTAGACCATGCTTGGTAACCCCATTCTATTTTCCTCTACTGTTGCTTACATGCAAAACTCTATGAACCTTTTTACTAAAAAGATTTACCATTCACTTAGCTCAGTTTGGAAAGACCATCGTTTTAAGATTTTTAAATAGTACTTTGAAAGAAAGCATACTATAACTTATAATATATTATCAAGGATAACCTGCTTGCAAGAAGTGATAGAAAAGACATAATCTTGAGCAAGTAAATTAATCTCTCTAGGCCTCAGCTTCTTTATCTGTATAACTGGAAGCATGGACAAGATAATCTTTGCAATTCCTTCTAGGTCTAACACTTAATAAACATTGGCCCGGTTCATCATTTAAACATCCTTTACCATCCTGAAGGATATATGCTACAACATAAAAAAGAAATGTCTCAAAAGTCAGAGGACCTGTGTTCAACATCTGCTCACAATCATTGCTTCTTGTATGACCTTGGACAAATCATTTAATGTCTCCTGGTCTCAGTTTCCTTCTCTATAAGATGAGAGAAGAGAACTAGATGATCTGCAGAGTTCCTTTCAAATCTAAATCCCATGATTTTTGCTCTTTACCATCAAAAATAAGAAGGAAGATAATGAATGAGTAACCCAACTATTGCATCTCTCTTTACCAAGAAATATCAAAAATAATTAGAAAAATAATTTCATCCCACTGGGCAGATCTTTCATAGAGAGTATATAGAAGGCTATAAAAAAGAATTATATGGGATGAGAAAGTATAAATAGATTGAAATATGCTAAGGTAGAAAAAATACCTACATTAATGAAATCATGCACCTGATGTATCAAAGCATAATTATGTTAAGATAAACATTTTCTCAACACATGATGACTTTACAAGCAAACTGAGAGTTTTTGTACAAATATACTCGAAAAATCCAAATATTGTACAAAAATAGTAGAAGATAAGCAATGGCCTACTTTTTCTACTTTATACAGATAATACAGGGCAACTGACATCTGATAATTCAAGGGGAATATTCACTGATCTGGAATAAGTCAAAATAGATTCAAATATAATCCAGACACTTCATTATATTCATGCAAAGGTGCTAGAATGGAAAACAACCCACAATGAAGTGGGAAAGCCCAGAGGACCTTATCAATCCTCCCTCTATTTATTTTTTCGAAAGCTAAGGAGAGGCCAAGAGGATTTATATAATTTTATATGTATGTACATGTATCCATATGTGTGTATATGTAAGAGGCAACGCTATCTAGAAGCATTGCCTCAAAACACTTATTATAAGTGATGGAAGCACTTCAGGGACAGAAAGCACTGAAATTTCCCATGCACCAAGCAGTATGTGCAGGGAAGGAATCTCCTCAACTATCCCATTGGCACTTTCCTCCTCCTCACTTCCCATCTGTGCTGTGCTATAGAGAAAGGAGAGGGAGGTAGAATGGCTGCTCCTGGCAGCTGTCTATAAGGCAAACTATCTTTTCAAACAATGTTGGGGATGTTGGGAAAGTCCCAAGCACAGGCTTTCTAACCCCTGAGTTCACATGAAAAAAGCTGTTTACCTGCCTTTATCACAAACCTAGATGGGCTCCTTTTTTACTCATTCTGTTTATGGGGGTCTACTAGATTTAAGGTTACTACCTTAAAGTATGTATTCTTGTTTCTATCATGTAGAAAAATTTGCTATATGTGAATGTAGTTGCAAAAAAATTAATACCTAAGATGATTTTTTTATGTTTCACAGATATCATTTACCTACAGACTGAGATCCCAAAATTTCACTTCTAACATTCATTAGGTGGTCAGAGATGAGAAAATTACTATTTCTGAATCTCAGTTTACTATTCTGTAAAATTGGAAAAACATAATACTTGCAGTCTCTGCTTCTGGAGTTTTAGTAAAGCTCAAATGAATGAGTGTATTCACAAGACTCTGAAGTCTTTGAAGTGACATGGAAATATTAATCATTATTCCCCGTATAAGCTGTGTGTGGCCTATGTATAATATTCATGTACTCTTGACTTGTGTAAGTATGGCTCACAGGAGACATTAATAGATATGACATGAGGCATGGACCACATCTAATGAGAGGAGAGCCAGCATCATGGCCAGGGGAAATCAACTGGCAAGTTTCTGGAACACCCCTGGGCTAGCCACCCTCTATTCTTCTTATTATATCTTTTTGTTCCCCCAAATGTCTCTTATTTATGTACAATAGGTTCAATACAAAAGCCACTTCTCAAATTGCTCTTAAAAGGGAAGGTAGCCTTTGAATTATATTCCCTTCACAAAAGACCAACATAAATAATGAATGTTGAGTAAATGATTTATCCAAGTAAACAGCAAAAAGAAATAGAAGAAATTATACAAATTACAATATACCAGAAAATACATTAAGTGAATGAGTTATATATGGGAGAAAGATGACATGTTAACTCAAACAAGAGAAAAGTCACTAAAATCCATAGAAGACAAGCTAGAATTCAAGGACCCATTGAAGAACCAGTTTCCCTCCATGTCTCCAGTTTCTAAAGTTTGTCTCTCTACATGTTTCTGGAATCAGTCCTAAAGAAAGTCTGGAACCATGAGTCTCTCTCTGAAGAGGAATGTCTCTCCCTCTCAAAGTTTTCACACCAATACCTCCCCTCAAACATCAGCATTCCTACCACCATTTAGAAAAATCTCATGTAAAAAGTCCCATGCAATGGCTAGACCACATCATTATTTTTTTTAATTATGAAAGAAAGACAAAAAACCATAAATATTTCAATATATAAAGAAGTACAGAAAAATGAGGGTCACAGGCAAAACTACTATTCTACTATATGCTGCTCTGTCTTTGTTTTTAGCATATAATAAATTTAAGAAAACACTAGTACCAACGTTACCCTACTACCCTATGTCTCCTTCAGAACTTCTACTCTTTTCTGTATATTTTTAATTACTGCATTGATGCTCTTTTCTTTCTTGATTTTTCATTAGTAGCATTTCCTTCTATTATCCCTTAACCACTTTTAAAAAAATTTTACTTGTAATGGAAACATAATCAAGCAAAACAAATTTGTGTTTTAATTCTTGTATCTGTAAATGTATTTCTCATCCTGCACCTAAAATTTACATCTTTCTACCAAAAAGAATAAGGTATCAATCTCCTGGAGCTATGATTGGTCTTTGCATTAATCAGAAGTCTTAAAATAATTACAATTACTCTTTTTAACTATTCTTAAATGGTTTTACTTTTAAAAGTTATATCATACTCAAATTTACCCCAATCTTTCTTATGAACTGCCCAACTAGTAATGAGAATCTTAAACATGTTTCACATTTTACATATATAAAAATTAAATAGCCTATCCTTATTGCATCCCTAATCTGTCTTTTGTATGTATATTCCTCTCGACTCTTATATGTCAAATCTATTAAGTTCAGGGTTTTTAACAAAGTCTTGAAAGTCTGACATAATCAAATGTCCATTTTTTTTTCCATTCAGAGTTATTCTTAACTTTACTGGGTATGATATTTTGGAATGGAACACAGTTCTTTGCTCTTCAATATATAGTATTCCAAGAACTGTGGTCCTTTACTGTCCCTGCTGCTAGATCTTGTGTGATTCTAATTGTGGGACCATTACATTTAAATTGTTTTATTCTTGTTGCTTTTAATACTTTGTCCTTGAGCTGGGGTTTCAAAACTTGACCACAGTGCTCCTTTGTTCTAATGTTTCAGGACAAATTTTCTTTAAATATTTCTTGTAGTATTGTATCAATATTTTGTTTAATTATTTCTCAATCTCTTATGATTTCTCTGGCTTTGCCTTGCCTAATTCTAATTTTCAAGGTGTCACTTTCCTTCCTTAAGATTCTGGATATCCTTTTCTAATTTTCATAATTTTCTCATTTTTCTTGCATTATTGGATTATTCTTACATTCTTTTGTTTTTCCTCCATCTCTGTCATTTAATTTTTAAAGTCTTTTTTAAGATCTTCTGACCATTTGACATTATTCTCTGTGGTAGAAGGGGATTTGTTTACTTCAATATCCTCATCTGAAGTTGAACCCCAGACTTCTCTATTCCCAAAAGCTTTCTGTGGTTCTTTCTCCTTGCCTGTTTATTTTTTATGGTAATAGCTTAATTTTTGTAATCACCTTTAGCTCTAGGGTATGGAAAATGGTACCTCTTGCCCCAGATCTTCAGTTCTCCTCTCTAGCCTAGAACCAAAGCCAAACCTCCAAAGTATTTAAGTACCCACAGCTGAGAGCCTCACTGCCTCACTCACTTTCTGTACTCACCAGGAGTGTGCTGGTTCCTTCTCATCCCTGCTTTTCTTCACAGCACAGCTGGGTCTGGCATTCCCTGACAGCAGAGTTTTCCTTGAACTTCTCTGGCTCAGACACTCAACTTCCTTCTCCTTTCCAGGGGTAAAAGTTCCTGTGGTTTGGGCCCAGGAAGCCTTTCAAACCAAAAAATCTTGGGCTTGACACTTGTGAACATGCACGCTAGCCTGGAGGTGTTTACTCTTCACAGGGACCAAACTTAATCCTGGTATTTTTCTTCTGATCTTCTCAAATTGTCCCAAGAAGACCCCTGTATACTCCTATTCTTTTTTATTTTTATCTGCACTTTGTTTGCCCCAAAGAGTTATTTTATCTCTTTTGTGGAGAAAAATCTTAAGATCTTAGAATTTTCTGACCTACTCAGCCATCTTCCCAGAATTCTCTCCAGAATTCTTAAATATTTCAAAGGTGTTTTCCTTTATAGTGTTGTGGTCATTGTATAAATAGTTCTGGTCCTATGCACTTTATTCAGCATCAGTTCTTTCCTTTTCATTATTTCTCATAACACAATAATTTCCTATAATACAGTTATCCCTTCCACATCATGGGGGCTAAGGGTGTGATACCCTCATGATCTGGAAAATCTGCATACGTTTTTTTGACCCTCCTTCATACCAGAGGAGAAATCGGAATTATTATGGTATTAAAAATAAAGTATGTTGACATAATATAATATTGTATGTATATTTTGGGCATTTCTGAGTTTCTAAACCTTTTTCTGTTCTGTCTGCTGGTCTCTGAGTGTCATCTGTGGCTTCCACAAAACTCCCCCAAAATTCCCATTTAATTTCTTATGCTGACCCACTATATATTGAAACCACAATGAGAAAAGTTACAACGTGGAAGAAATAACTGTATTACATTACATGTATACACTATAACCCCCAAATGGCAGACACCCAGGTTGTTTCCAGTTCTTTGCCAAAACAGAGCTCCTATAAATATTTTTTGTACACATTGGTCCTTTCCCTCTTTCATGAATCTTTTTTGAATTATAGTCTTCACAGTGGGTTCCCTTGTAATTCTAGCCATACTACTTTTTATCATACAGAATCCCTTCAATTTCAAGCAATCAAAATTATCCATTTTATCTTCTGTGGTTCTCTCTCATTAGGTAAAGGACTTTTCCTGTGTCCCTAGCTATGTAAGGCATCTCCTTCATTATTCCTTCAATTTGTTTATGACATAGCCTTTTATATCTAGGTCGCATATTATTTTGGAGTTTACTGTGATGTGTTTGAGATGTTTAAGCTAAGCCTAATTTCTCCCAGACTGTTATTATAGTCTAATACTCTCAGCTTTTTGTCAACTAGTGAGTTCTTACCCAGTTAGTTTGTGTTCTTGGTTTATTAAACACTTCCATACCTCATTTGCTTCCAAATCTTGGTTGTATAATCTGTTCCAGTGATAGCCTTTTTTTTCTTTTTTAAACCAATACTATTTTGGATAATTTTTCTTTAAGATTTTATACTAGTCACTCCCCTATATTACCACATTTTTCATTATTTTCCTTAAAATTATTGACCTCTTCTTCCTCCAGATGGATTATATTATAAATCTATCTAGTTCCATTTAGTAGTCCTTTGGCAGTTTGATTGCTATGTCACAGAATCTGCAAGTTAATTTAGAAAGTACTAACTTTTTTATTGTATTGGCATATCCCATTCAGCAGCAGATAATATTTCTCCAATTATTTAAGTATTTTTTATGACTACAAAGAACATTTTAAAAGATGGTGGAGTAGAAGACACATATACTCCAGTGCTTCCCCCACAGCCCACAAAATACCTATAAGAAATGACTCTCAACAAATTCTAGAGCAGCAAAAGCCATAGAAAAACAGAGTAAAAGAGATTTCCAGCCAAAGGTAACCTGGAAGGCCAACAGGAAAAGTCTATCCCACAGGACACTGAATGGTGCAGAGCCCAGCCCTGGCCACATGGCACGGGGAAGAACAGGAATGAACAGGCCTCCAGGGCAGAATTCCCCAGCAGGGAGGGTCCCAGGACCCTCAACCCACTAGTAACGAAGAAAGCATCAAAGGTCAGTGTAGGAGGGCTTTCCCAGCTGGACAAGAGGGAAGCAGGGTCCCCCCTGCACTGACCCCATGTGGTAGCAGAGGCAACAGGAGCAGACAGCTACGATGGACACTGAACCAGCCTGGGTCCATTGTTCTGGTGGCTCAGCTTAAAGCTTCTGGGGGAATTGAGCAGGTGACCTGAATCTCAGCCCTGAACACCATCCTAGGGGGAGGAGGAGCACAAGGATCCTCCTCTTGACAAAGGATTCACCTGTTCACCAAGAAAGTAACCTTCTCTGGTCTTATTTTATTATGTACATATATACATATATACATATATATGTATGTATGTATGTATGTATGTATGCATGTATGCATATGTGTGGGTGTATGCACATATGTATTATATATGTATATATACACAAATGTATTATATATATATACATATATTCTTCTATACACACATACACAAATGGGAGGAGGGGAAAAGGGAGGGAGAGGGGGGAATATAGAACATAGAACATATATAGAATGTAGAACACTGGAATGGAACTTTGACAACTAGGGTGTTGGTGTAATTAGGAGAAGGCACATGAGATAAGCAGAGAAGGAAAGTAGGGATTCAAAAAGGTGAATAGGAAGGAGTGCAGTGCATTCCAAAGAAGATAAGTTTATGCAGAGATATGAAGACAAAAGAGAGACTCATTAATTTTGTTTAATTTAAAAAACATGCATTAGTCATTTTGGCTAAGAGTAAGGATATTAAATAAGCTTAGTGAAATAGGTTAGGATAGCTGTGTGGCACAGTCGATAGAGTGTCAGGCCTGGAGTCCAGAAGACTCATCTTTCTGAGGGCAAATCTGACCTCAGACACTTATTAACTGTGAGACCCTGGGCAAGTCACTTAATCTTCAATTTCCTCATCTATAAAATGAGCTGGAAAGGAAAGTGGCAAACCACTCCACTATCTCTGCCAAGAAAATCTCTTCCCCCACAGTCCATAAAATACCTGTGAAAAATGACTCTAAACAAATTCTAGAGCAGCAGAAGTCCCAAATGACAGAGAGAAAAAGATTTCCAGCATAAGGTACGTTGGAAGGCTGACAGGAAAGGTATACCACACGGGGCATGGAGCTTAGCAAAGCGCATCCCAGCATGGGCTGGATGGCATGGTGCAGCAGGGACAGGACTGGTTACAGGCCTTGGGGGGCAGAATCCCCAGCAACAGCGATGATTCTCAGATCCCTCAACCCACAATCGCTAAATATAGCTTCAAAGGTCAGCTGTAAGGGGCGCTGACCACCACATCATCTGGGACACTGCACTGACGGACATCAGGTAAACTGAGTCTGGTGCAGGGAAGGGTGAACAAGATGGCACTGGAAGGGATGGCCGCACCCCTGGTTTGTTTTTGTCACTATAGTTCCAGCTTGTGTTCATTACTATAGCTTCGGGTTTGTTTGTGTGTGTTACCATGGTTCACTGGGCTAGCTGGCAGAGACTATATAATCAGAGTGCTTGCTTGAATAAATCGGAGTTGCTTCATGACCCACTCTCCCACCTCATTCTTTTACTTGTGAGCTCCACAGGAGGACGAGCAGCCTGCTGGCTAGGCATAAGACTTGCTCCTCTCGGTAAGCTATGCCATCACCACAGCAGTCAGTGAGAAAGCTTTTTCAACTGGGTGACAAGGGAGGAGGGTCCTCCCCTGACCCAGGCCCCAGGCAGCTGAGGCAGCAGCAGAGGAGGAGGAGACAGCACCAGGTAGCAGCAGTGATGATTTTTGGAGCCCTCCCCCTCACCCTGGGGGAATTGAGCCACTGATCTGGGTCTCAGCCCTGAGTGGAGCTGGTAGAGGCTCTGGAAAGGGAATTCTATTTGCAGATCCTGGGCAGAAAAGCTTTGGTAGCTCCCAACCCAGTGCTCAGGCCAGGAGAGGAGTAAACTCTCCCTTGATTGTGCCAAACTGGATGAATTGAGAACTTACAGGTCCCCAGAGTATGCCCTCTTCTTGCAAAGGACTCAAAAGTCAAATAACTGGCTGGGGAAATGCCCAAAAAGGGAAAAAAATAAAACTACAGAAGGCTCTTGGTGAACAGGTATTTTCTTCCATCCTTTAGGATGAAGAAGAACAATACTTATAATTAGAGGTCTCCAAAATAAATATGCAGTACTCTCAGGTCATGGAAGAGCTCAAAAAGGATTTTGAAAATCGAGTAAGACAGGTGGAGGAAAAATTGGGAAGAGAAATGAGAGCGATGCAAAAAAATCATAAAAAGTGAGGCAACAGCTTGCTAAAGGAGACTCAAAAAAAAAATGCTGAAGAAAATAACACCTTTAAAAATAGGCTAACTCAATTGGAAAAAGAGGTCCAAAAAGCCAATGAGGAGAAAAATGCTTTAAAAAGCAGAATTACCCAAATGGTAAAAGAGGTTCAAAAATTCACTGAAGAAAATAGTACTTTAAAAATTAGGATGGAATAGATGGAAGCCAATGACTTTCAAAGAAACTAAGAAATTACAAAACAAAACCAAACAAATGAAAAAATAGAAGATAATGTGAAACATCTTCTTGGAAAAAACAATTGACCTGAAAAATAAATCCAGGAGAGACAATTTAAAAATTATGGGACTACCTGAAAGCCATGACCAAAAAAAGAGCCTAGACATCATCTTTCATGAAATTATTAAGGAAAACTGCCCTGATATTCTAGAACCAAAGGGCAAAATAAATATTGAAAGAATTAACCAATCACCTCCTGAAAGAAATCAGAAAAAGAAACTCCTAGGAATATTGTAGCCAAATTCCAGAGTTCCCAGGTCAAGGAGAAAATATTGCATGCAGCTAGAAAGAAACAATTCGAGTATTGTGGAAATAAAATCATGATAACACAGGATCTGGCAACTTCTATACTAAGGGATCAAAGGGCTTGGAATATAATATTCCAGAAGTCAAAGGAACTAGGATTAAAACCAAGAATCACCTACCCTGCAAAACTTAGTATAATACTTCAAGTAAAAATATGGTCATTCAATGATATAGAGGACTTTCAAGCATTCTTGATGAAAAGACCAGAACTGAATAGAAAATTTGATTTTCAAACACAAGAATCAAGAGAAGCATGAAAAAGGTAAACAGGAGAGAGAAATCATAAAGGACTTTCTAAAGTTGAACTACATGGAAAGATAATATTTGTAACTCTTGAGACTTTTCTCAGTATTTGACACACATAGACATACACACACACATACATATATATATGTATGTAGAGGAGGGAGTGAGAGCACAACGTTAGTTGAATAAGAAGGGATGATATCTTAAAAAATAAAATTAAGGGGTTGAGAGAGGAATATATTGGGAGGAGAAAGGGGGAAATGGAATGGGGCAAAGTATCTCTCATAAAAGAGGCAAGAAAAAGCTTTTCTAATGAAGGAGAAAAGAGAGGAGTTGAGAGGGGAAAAGGGAAGCTTATTCTCTTCAAATTTGGCTTAAAGAGGGAATGCTCGCTCAATTTGGTATGAAAACCTATCTTACACTTCAGGAGAGTAGAGGAGAAGGGGATAAATGGAATGGGGGGATGATACAAGAGAGGGCAAATGGAGGAGGGAGTAATTAGAAATAAGCACTTTTGGGGAAGGAGAAGGTCAAAAGAGAGGATAGAATAAATGGAGGGCAGGATAGGATGGAGGGAAATATAGTTAATCTTACACAACATAACTATTGTGGAAGTCTTTTGCAAAACTACACATATATAGCCTATATTGCTTGCCTTCTCAGTGAGGATAGGTGGGGAGGGAGGAAGAGAGAGAAGTTGGAACTCAAAGTTTTAGGAACTAATATTGAGAATTGTTTTTACATACAACTGGGAAATAAGAAATAAAGGTAATGGGATATAGAAATCAATCTTGCCCTACAAAAAATGAGAGAATATGGGGATAAGGGAAGGGAGGGGTGTGATAGAAGGGAGGACATATTGAGGCAAGGGGTAATCAGAATGCAAGGTGTTATGGGGTGGGGGGGGAGAGATGAGGAGAAAGTTTGGAACTCAAAATTTTGTAGAAATGAATGTTGAAAACTAAACATAAATAAATAAACATTAAAATAAAAAGAAAATCTTAAATACGGTCTTGAAGAGTCAGCCATGCCTGAACATAACAAATGAGCAGGGAAGCAGTTTAAAGTCAGCTTGTAGAAGACTTAAAATAACAAAGAGAAGAATTTACTTTGTCTTCAGAGGTAATAACAAGTCACTTGGTGCTTTATAAACTTGCAAATGACATGATCAAACCTGAGCTTTTGCACTATTGATTTGGTATCTTTATGGAAGATGGATTGAAGAGTGAGACAGATAGACTAGAGGCAAAGAGGTAAATTAGAAGGTCATTGAAATAGTCCAGGAAAGAGGTGATGAGAACTTGAACTTGGGTTGTTAGCCATGTTAATGGAGAGAAGAGACTGGCTAAGTAAGACTATCTAGGTATGTTGTGGGAACTAGCGAATTAATATGAATAAGATCAGTGGATGAACATTGCCTTATACAGTCAAAGTATTCTTAACAAAATAAAAAGTGCTTATCATGAAAGCATGCCCTGAAAACTTCACATCTTCAAAGGAATGTTTTTATCAAGTGCTCCTGGTTTTCTTCATTTTTTTTCTTCCTAACCCACACAGGTAGTGTGTCATTAACTTGGTTAAAAATGATAGAGATAAGCTGATGCAAAAAGCAGAGGTGGGTTATGCAAATATGAAGTTTACAATTTAAATCAATAATGTCTGTCACTTAGTAGATACCTAAAAAATATTTGCTGAATTTAGTTGAATTGGTTTCATTTCACTTTTTGACAGGAGTCACAAACACATTTCAATTCAATACATTGGCCTTAAGGCCTGACAAGCATGTCTGTTATACCTATTTTCATATTAAACAGGGAGTTTTCCATGACTCTTCCTCAGTTTCTTCAGTGTTTATTCACTTACTCCAACTTCCATCAGAAAACTGATTCTAATGGCATCTCATTATTACTCATGGTCATTGCCACAAAGCAGATCTCATTAATTGTCTGGAGGGCCACAGCAGGAGAGGAAGGCTCATGTTGCTTATCACACATATTGAAATAGGCGAATCAAGTTGATGTCAAACCCCATCTGTTGAGAGTTAGTAGACCCTTCTGTCTACCCAGCTATATCTTCTTAGGTTAGTATATATTCTGAGTCCACTGGCAAGGAATTAACGTGATTTATTCCACACTTGTCACCACAATTCCATTTTCTCCTTTTTGTCTAGTACTCTTCATATAAGACTGAAGCTCCCTTTATTTACTTCCTGTCTCAACAATATCCATTATACCCTTTACCTGCAGAAAAGCAGTAGAAGCCAATGTTGCTTTTCTAGCACATACAACTATTCAGTTTCAAATAACCATCACTCAGCCCCAGCCTGAGGAACTAAGGACAATGCTGAATGTAATTGCAAACCAGGTGGATGGACTGCTGTGTTGTCAGGAAAAATATAGCATTTATCTGCTACCTTGAGATAGTATATTAAAACAGTCTTTCTGAATGAGCTTCAAATGAACTGCAAATTAAGAAAGAAAGTCCTCTGATGAGAAATTACAACCTGCTAACCAATACTGTGAATTCTGTTGAGGAAAAGGCATTAAGGTCTATGTGTCAATGTTTGCTGTTTTTCTGGGTTTTACAGCTTTAAACAATGTTTCTATAGCAAATAAAAGGAGCAATAAAATAAATGAACATAATAGGTAAGATCATGTGGTTCCTAAAATTATATTCAGAATACAGTACGCTGAAAAAAAAATAGAATTATAACATGTCTGGAAGAAAAGCTGAGTGACCAGTTCTCCATCTTTCTTTCTATGCTTAAAATAAAACTCTGCCCTTCAGAATTTCCAGGGAAGGAGCCAAAAGGTGCCTTGGGACCTCCTTCCTGTGTTTAACAAAGCTTACTGTCAGCAAGCTCCTTACCAAATGACTACATATTAGCTGCTTCTCTTTAAATTCTGGCCCCCTGAGGGAGGAGTGAAGGACATCTCAAAAGTGCCTAAATAAAATAGTAATGGTGCTATATTATTAATGATAATAACTGAGCTTACAGCCCAATAGTTTTATTCAATTTCCAAAAGTCATTATTTTATCCACTTGAGAATAGTCCACAGAACATTAAGTATAAAAGAATGACAGCATGATAGTGACTTGTCCTAGGATCATTTCTAACTAAAATTTATGGGAAAAAAATGAGAATACTAATAATATCAACAATTGACATTTATATATTGCCTTAAAATAAAAAAAAACAAATATATTATATTATTTGAACTTGGCAACAACCGTTTTATTGTCTGGTATACTCTTCCTATCTTTCCGATGGTCAGAAGTGAAGGGACTTTTCTATGGCAACGTCAGTGTTAGAAGTGGGATCTATTTTACTTTTTCTGACTTTAAGTCAGGATCCTATTCACGACCACCACACTCATATACCTATTTTTGTTGTTGTTGATTTCCTTTACTCATGTCTGACTCTCCATGATTCCATTTGGAGTTTTCTTGGCAAAGATACTGGAGTGGTTTGCCATTTCCTTCTCTAGTTCATTTTATATACAAGGAAACTAAGGCAAATAGGATTAAGTGACTTGCCCAGGGTCATATAGTAAGTACCTGAGGCCAAATTGGAACTCAGCTTGTCCTGACTCCAGATCCAAATCCACTGCCCATATGTATACCTTAGTTCAGAGCAAAATTACAATAAAATACACAAAGTATGTCTTTTTCACTTTGCCTTCCTCTCTTTATTAAACCCTCATCTTGGACATTCTTTTGGCATATACTAGAACCATTGTCCTTTCTAGACACTCTCTCTCATTGAAACTTTCTTTTACATATATATAGAATTACTACTGTTGCTCTTTTAAAGATAAAGAAACTAGGAACAAGCTTATTTGGTACCTTTCAGATAAATAGCTGGGTGAAATGCAATAACTTTATCATCTTCATATCTCTGAGACTCTGGGCTCTGCATGGTGAGCATTCATCTAACTTCAGGCCCTTCTTAGCCATGCCCATGCTGCATATTCCTACCTTTGGAATAACTCAATACTGAGAAGCTGGTTGACTAAGGAAGAGTACCTAAAGGATGGACCATGTTATGCTCAGTCTTTCAAAACTTGAGAAATCAGCCATAATCTGGGCATGGAACAGAGGGAAATATCCTCCTATATAGTAAATTTGTTTATGGTAGCTCTTGGTCTCAGTTTTAACTCTCAGTCCCTTAAAATCTCATTGCCTCAATTATGTTAACATTCATGTTAATAAATTAATTCATGCTATCCTAATAATGGGTGATAACTATTTCTTCTAGGTAATACATTTGCATTTTAACATATCTTTCTTGAGATATGTTGCCTTTAACCCCAAAGAATAAGTAACAGCAGCTAGAAAGATTATTGAATTTAAAGGAACTTGCCTCTTCATTTCTCCCATGGCTATACTCCTCTGGACTTCTCTACCATGATCCCCCCAAGGGCACTTCCCTGCTATCCCCTCCTTTTGAACTTCTGTTTGTGTATCTCTTCCCCCATTAAATTGTAAGCTTCTTGAGGGCAGAGACTGTCTTCTTTTTTGTTTTTATATTCCTTGAAATTACCGCAATGCCTGGCACTTAGTAGGCATTTAAGAAGTGCTTAATGACTGACTGTCTCTGTCACTTGTAATTATGACCTCAGAAAAATCAGTGCTTCCCTCTAGGCTTCAATTTCAAAATGAGGGGCTTGGACTAAACGACCTCTGAAGCTCTGTTCAGCTCTAAACTTTTTTTAATCATATAACCCTGTGAATTTCTGACAGTGTGACACTTCAATAAAACACAGACTATGTTCAGGATATATAAAGTCTTCCATTAAACTGTGAGTTCCTTAAGGGCATGTGTTTTTGTTTTGTTTTTGCCTTGCTTTATGTACCCAGTGACTACGTAGTAGTGCTTCACAAAGGCTTGCTGACTTGACTCTTTGGCATTTAAAGTTCTTAATAATCTGGCAGATTTTTATGTTTCTAGTCTTTTCCACTTCCTCTTCTCTCTCTACAATCCAGTTACACTGGCATACTAATAAGTCTTCAGACACAATACTCTATCTTCCAATTCCATGCCCTTGCACTGGCTGGCCTCCATGCCAGGATTGTGTTGCCCCTTCAAGTCTACCTCTTGATTTCTCTGACTTCCTTCAAGACTCATCCTAAATCTCCTTCTACAAGAGTCCTTTCTGGGCCTGCTCCCTCAAGCACACACACTAGTGACTTCCCCATTCAGACTGCCTTCTATCTCCATTTGTACCTATTTTTATATACCATGCAACTTACATGTTGTCTCCCCTATCTGGATGTGAGCTCCTCCAAGGCAGAGATCATTTATGCATTTCTTTGTATTGCCAGCATTTAGCACAGTGCCTGGTACAGAGCAAGCAGTTAATAAATGCTTATTGACTGATGGATTGAGTATTTATTCCAACTGCCTCATCTTGTAGTGAAGCTCAGAGAGATGAAAGAATTTGTCTCAGGTCACAAAGCTAGTTTAGGGTAGAATTTGGAATAGAATCTGAATCCCTCCAGTCAGGGTTCTATACTCTTTCCACTCTCACATGATGCTGCTTGGCCTTTGGGAGAAGATATTTTGGAGTAAGCCCTACTTAGACTGCACATCAGCCAGTTCTGCCCTCATTAAAATAAAGCAGTACAATGCCTCATCTTGACAGGATATCAATTCCTCTGAGGGAAGCAATTAAATTATAAGGTGTATGTATGTATCTAAATATATACAGGGATAGGGTCTGCAAGGAGAGGGAAGAAATTAAATTATAAGGTAAATATGTGTAGGTATATGTATATGTGTGTATACACACAAACACACATTTGAATAAACATATCTTGTGGACCTTGATGACTACTTTGTGACTGACAGGAGCATCTCTCCCCTACAAGGTATCCCAGACTTTCTTTTTTTATCCAGTTAAATTATATGAGGTTTCAAATGTGTTTTCACAAAATCTTCACACCAGCATACCAAATACATCAGCATGATAGCATCCAGGTTTTTTTCAGTACTTAAAGAAAGAACTGAATAACTACACAGGACAGTAGAATAACTGGTATACCTCATGTAACACCATGTCAAGGGTCCAGCCCTAGCAGTGCCCCGGAAGAATTCAGCCACTGGAAAAACACTCCAACCTCTCTGTACTTACAGCTCCACATGTCAGCTCCATGTTGTAGCTGATTCTGTAGTAATTAAAGATTAATATGTGTTCTGCAGCTTTTATTCACGTCCACTTTTCTCTTAATCAGTCTGTTACATCTTGATGCTGAATTTCTGAATAAGGAACAGAGTGATTAATTTTTTTTTCCTAGCCCATGATGAATTCTAAATGCTAGTTGGATTCATTTGAAAACATGACAGGAAACAACAGTGGGGTAAACACCATAGCTTGTTAAGCAAGCTCTTCTAACCCTAGTTTCAGAAAGACAGCTATGGTGCTGCAACTGTTAACTAGTCAAAACAGGAATGGATTGCAAAAGTTTTGATCTTAGCTCAGCTCAGCTGTGTCATCCATTCAGCTAGGTTGCTGAGTTTCAGGGAAAAGGACCTTAGAAATATCCTAAGACTTAACTTCAAAGGAATAATTCCTACTCTATGCAAAGAGATAGTACTTAGGATGTTGGAGCAAGGCAGAAACATGTTGCCATTCTACTGGATGTTTTATGAATACTACAACCCTTAGCTATCTGAACCATTAAAAATGTGCTCAAACACTGTACTTGCCCTATTAGAGAAGTCCAAAGCCCCTGGTGTTTGCAGGATGGGGTGCCACATCAGGAATCACACAATATGCCATAGTTTTGAAATTTACCTTTCAAGCCCCTGACTCCTACTTGTGCCTCCAAAAGTTTACAAAGGCCAGTGGTTCAAGGTGCTGTGGTTCCATCTCTAATAAATATCTCCCTGCCTGTGAGATAGAACTACCAATTAATGAGTGTGTGGAGCAAGAGCTATGGCCACTGAACAAAAAACATATTCCTTTTAGATATCAAATGAGAAATTAGTTCACAGACCCTTTCCCTGGAAAAAAGTGTAACTCGAATAGTAATTCCATCAATGAATATCATCATTAAATACAGGCCATATAGTCAGAGAGGCCATAAATCCACAAAAAGATGTTCAGTTCCCCTTTATTCATGACAATGGCAATGTGAAATAAAATGAGAGCCACCATACAAAGTCTGTAACTTCACTAAAGCATTTGAGGACCTCGTCCATTTGAGGAAGACCAGGACTGAGTTACAGGAATCTTGATTCAAGATTTGATATCATTTCTGGCAGTATAGTGCTTTTCCAGTATTTCTCTCTCACTCTCAGTTTCCCCCAGAAAGGGGAAGGGGCAAGAGTAGGGGAATGCATTTTGCTTAGAATACAAGTAATTGTCCTTTGATATCTAGATCAGGCTAATTGGTGGAAATACAACCAAGAGGCTACAATCAAGTGTCAAGGTATAGAACACAGGAAAGGAAATTGTTTTTAGGGCATCTTCTAAAGGATTCAACCCCTTACCTAGGTTGCTTCTTGTAGAAGAAAAAATTATTCTCATTAAAGGAATAGCTTTATGATAATAAAAACCAAAGTAGTGCCTCAGAGATTTCTGAAGGCAAATACTTGAGTTGGAAAGAAAATTGTTCAGCGAGCCAATGTTATATTTTGTTGTTGTTAAGTCTTTTCAGTTACGTCCAACTCTCTATCACTGCATTTGGGTTTTCTTGGCAAAGATACTAGAGTGATTTGACACTTCCTTCTCCAGTTTATTTTACAGATGAGGAAACTGAGGCAAACAGTATTGAGTGACCTGCTTAGGGTCACAAAACTAGTGCTTACCAGGTCTGATGTCACATTTGAACTCAGGTCCTCCTGATTCCAGGGCTGACTCTCTATCCACTATGCCACCTAGCTGTCCTTAATATTATATAGGGGTGCTCTTAATATAGTGCTTCTTAATGTGTTTTCTGTGTGATAGACCATTCTGAAAGCCTATAAATCCATTCTCAGTATGATGTTTTTAAACATATAAAATACATAGGGTTTACAAAGGAAGACAATTATATTGAAATATAGTTATCAAAATAATATTAAGAAGGTTCACAAACTCCAGGTTAATAAATTTCTCCTCTTGAATATATTCCCTTTGGTCAAAGCCAAAATTGGAAGAGAGACCTGGTCATCTGTGCAATTGTTGATAAGGTCCACTCTGCCCCTTCCCCCTTATATCCACTTTTGATGTGCCCAAAGGAAGGTTACACCAGAATTGATGAATTGTTTATGAGCACATGTCTGTATTGTCCTCTTTTTAGATGCCTTCTCAGGGAGAACAAAGGTAAATCTGATACAGATAATCATGACAGTATGCTTTATAATAATGAAGTATATTTTGAGGTTTGGTCTATTGTGGTGTCCTACGTACAAAATACGTAGAGTTTCACAAATACTAAGCACCGACTCTGCAGCGAGACCTGTCTGGGGAGACAAAAATCAGAAATATGAAATGTTTAGATGAAGCCTGGTACATACCCTCACTGGAGCATATGTACAGTCTATAAAGTTGTTCAGTTTGGCCTGTATGCTAGGCTTGCACATTTTAATGTAACTAAACTATTTCTGGCAACCTTTTTTTAAGGAAAATTTTGTCTTCAGCCCAGTTCTAATTACCCAGGATTCTGTTTGAGTGGAAAATATCATCTCTTTGGGACTCACATGCTTCATCTCTGTTTCTCCTTTTAATGTAGTCATCTACACAAAGTTCATGTGTTCCGTAAACAGTCATCTATCTGATAAAATTATAATGAAGGATGTTAGATAATTAGAAGGATAAGGTATCATTTTTCCCCTTCAGTATTTGCCATGGCTTCTATGGACCACTGAAATCCTCCTGTATCTGCAAGATCTACCTTACAAAGTTGTTGAGAGGAGTAAATAAGAGGAAGTATATAAGCTTTCGCAAACCTTAAAGCACTGTATAGATAGTGGGCATTGTAATGAGAACCTCATAGAGTGGTAGGGAATATTCCAAAGACTGGCAGGAAACTTTGCGTTTCAGAGAGTAGAACTAGATCCTGGTATCCACCTGGAGTATCAGGCAATACAAATAAACTCCATGAATCTAGAGATCAAACTGAAAAGTTTTGTAAGATCAGGCTGTAATTCAGAGTTGCCCACAGCATCTTGTAGACTAAGCCATCCATTTCTTTAATAATTTCCCGGTGTTTTTTATTCTGTCTGACACCTGGAAGAATAAAGACAGTGAAAACGGATATTGTACTTTGAGAAAGAAATAAGTGTAACAATTGAACAGAGAAGTCCAATTCCACCTCTGGACAATAGTGTAGGTCACTTTCTCTCTGAACTGAATAGGAATAGTCTGAGATGACTATTCCTATTGAAAAATATCATTCACTTGATTAGGCAAAATGAAGTGACAGTTCTACAGTAGGATTTATATCCCCAGGTGCAAGAAGAGGCCATTGTTTTGGTTTATTACTAAATTAAATATTAGTTAATTTCTTATGTGATTTATCTCAATAACATTTGAAAGAGTATCCTGGGTTTTTTTTTTTCAGTTTCCAACAACTAATGAGCTTGTTAACTCTTACTCACTGTTATAATTCAAAAATGTCTGCTTAAGATCAAAGGATAATGATCTAGCCCAACCTCATCATTTGATGAGGAAAAAGGCCAAGAGACACCAGATCATAATAAAGAGGAAAACCCTTTTTTGAACCCAGATCATCTGATTCCTAATCTGGCTCTCTTCACACTGAAAGTGATCTTAAAGTATTGTTATTGGTTATATATGTATGTATATGTGTATATGTACACATGTATATGTATATTGTGTGTGTGCATAGACAGAGGAAAAAATAGAATCTTTATGAGCTATACAATGCATGTATATTGATTATATAGAGTTATCCCTTCCCTATCATGGGAATTAGGGGTACTGCACCCCTACAATCTGAAAAATCTGCATAAATTTTTCAGACCTCTCTTTGTAACAGAGAAGTATGATTTTTTTTTTCTTTTTCTTTCATGGAGTGTTTATAACCTTATTATAAAATTTGGTCTAAATAAGCTAGATGGGTTGCCGCATCAGGAATCACACATAATATGCCATTGGTCATAAACTATAACAATACTATGCACGTAGTTTAATGCATTTTTTGAGTTTCTAAGCTTTTTCTGTCATCTGCTGGTCTTCACATGTCATCTGTGGCTTCCACAAAACTCAAAAAAACTCCCATTTAATTTCTTATGCTGACCTGAAATAAATCAAAATACAATAGAAAAAATGGTATGCAAAAGGGATAACCGTATAATATTATTTGTATTATCTACATATATATAGACACATTTATGAAAACTCCCTCCCCCAGATATGGTAAAGCATGTCTTTTCTATTCTACAGTAACAATGACTTAACTACAAGTTCATGTGTTCTGTAAACAGTCATCTATCTGATAAAATTATAACAAAGGATGTCAGATAATTAGAAAGATAAGGTATCATTTTTCCCCTTCAGTATTTGCCATGGCTTCTATGGACCACTGAAATGCTCCTTCCATGATAATAGGCTTTTGTCTTATTTTATTTGTAAATAATAATCCCACTTTCTATGAAGAGTTCATTCAAACCGTGGAGCTAAATAAGCTAAATAATATACATATCTATGTATATTGAGCCTGAGCCTGGGGAGAAAGAGCCGTGAAAATCACTTTTCATATTAGCTTGTGCATAAGTACCCTATAATTAAGAGATTGTCATATTTGGGGTATGTTAATGGTTAATGTAGTTACATACTGTGTAATACACACATATATATATATATATATACACACTATACACATACACACATACTATATATGTATGTTACTTTAGTAGTCTGGGAAAGTCTTTAGACCCCTTCTAAGGTTAATGTTTTGAAATTCATAAAATAAAATACAGAGCATGGCAAAGGAAACCAATTCCTTTTTTAAAAAAACCAATTCCTTTTAAATCAGTTATCAAACTTTGAAAAAGCAAAACAAGTTTATAGATCAAAGTTAAGAACCCCTATTCTGATTGCGACTTGTCAACAACATCTAACCACCACAAGTGATATCAGGTAACAGTCCAGAAACAGCCAGAAGGGTGCTTGTTTTCAGTTAGGAAATATTCCAATTTTGATTAGATATTTTTAATTTCAATTTTAATTAGGCATTTTCTTTGGATAGGAAACAAGTCAACTGTGGGCACCTCTGAGGAAACCTCACAGACTTGAGGAATTATCTGTCTGTCATATACTCACAACTTACGTGAGTAACACTAATTACTTCTAGTCATGAAGGGAAGAAGGGATAAACTCAGCGCAAGCATATGGTAATTCATACTTGATGAGGATTTAGAAAGTTACAAACAACTGAGAGGACTCTGCCTGCTGGGGATGCCATAGGATCATAGCTTTGGGATGATATAGACTCGCTGAAGGGCAGCAAACTGAGACCTGTGGAGGTTAAATGACTTACCCAAGGTCACATAGTTTAATGTTAGATTTTGAACCGAGGTCTTCTAAATCCATTCAATGAACTTTCCTTTCTTCTACTCTTCCCTCTTTTGGTGGAGGCTCCTTCATATAAATATTCTAACTAGATTTGGGGGGATGGACTATAAGATTCTTGGGACTGCCCTTGAAAGCCGTAACTATCATAGGAATCCCATGGTTTTGCCTGGATATGCAAGTATGGAAGAAGGGGAACACTTTTTCTTATGGTAACTTTCTGCTTCCCCATGCCACCAAGCATGTTTAATACTCCTTTCCCTGTCCAGCCCCGGAATGTCATCCCACCCATCATCCTGCTCCCACAGACAAATTGGCCTCCTCAGACTTGGGATGTCTGTCCACAACCATCACCACTTAACTGAATTTGCTCAAGGGCTGTAAATCCTGACGTTCTTCTCCTTCTGCCCTCTTTCACAAATTCTTTCCTTCTATCCGTCACGTGCCTGGAATTCAGAGTTGATATACATTAAGATGAAAATCACTTTTTTTTTTTTCCATTATTTTTTGTCAGATATCTCATCTTTATCCAGCGCAGTCCTTGTCTCTTCTTTACATATGTTCTCCTGCCTCCCTTGCTATTGTGTCCTGGGACAATTCTACTGCTTTTTTATATTATTATTATTATTTGTTTTCAGGGTTCTACAATCACTTCCACACAACTTAGATTTTTCCCCTCCCTCCTCCCTCCCTCCCCGAGATGGGATACAGTTTTATATAGGTTCTACACATACATTCCTATTAAATACATTTTCACCTTAGTCATGTTGCATAGAAGAGTTAAAATGAGTGGGAGAAATCATAAAACAAACCAAAATGTATTACAAAATAAAATGATCTGCTACATTCTGTGATTGAATTCCATAGTTCTTTCTCTGAATGTGGAAGGCATTTTACCTTAAGAGACAATTGGGAATTTTTCAAGTCCTGGCATGGCAATGAACTTCTAAATCTACCAGAAAAAGTCTTCACACATTGTGGTTGTTGCTGTGTACAAAGTTCTGGTTCTGCTCTTTTTGTTCAGCATCAGTTCACATAAGTCTTACCAGACCTCTCTGAAGTCTTCCTGTTCATCATTTCTTACAGCACAATAGTAGAGCATTACATTCATATACCATAACATATTCAGCCATTCCCCAATTAATGGGCATCCCCTTGATTTCCAGTTTTTGGCCACCACAAAGAGAGCTGCTATAAATATTTTTGTACATGTGGGACCCTTTCCCATTTTTACAATCTCTTGGGGATACAGTCCTAGAAGCAGTGTTGCTGGGTGAAAGGGTTTGCACATTTTTGTAGCCCTTTGGACATAGTTCCAAATTGCTCTCCAGAATGGTTGGGTCAGCTCACAGCTCCACCAACAGTGAATTGGTGTTCCAACTCTCCCACATCTTCTCCAGCATTTATCATCTTCCTGTTTTGTCATGTTAGCCAACCTGATAGGTGTGATGTGGGACCTCAGAGTTGTTTTGATTTACATCTCTCTAATCAATAGTGACTTAGAGCATTTTTTCATATGACTGTAGACAGCTTTAATTTCTTCCTCTGAAAACTGCCTGTTCATATCCTTTGACCATTTATCAACTGGGGAATGACTTGTATTCTTGTACATTTGACTCAGTTCTCTACACATTTAGAAATGAGGCCTTTATCATAGACACTAGTTGCAAAAATTCTTTCTGCTTCCCTCCTAATCTTGGTTGCATTGCGTTTGGTTGTGCAAAAACTTTTCAGTTCAATGTATTCAAAATTATCTATTTTGCACTTCATAATGCTTTCAATCTCTTATTTAGTCAAAAATTCTTACCCTCTCCCTAAATCTGATAAATATGCTATTCCTTGCAAGACTCAATTCTACTGTTAACAAATCCTACTGTGTCCTAGAGCTCTTAATCATGCACATTCCATTTGGGAGCAATAACTGAAGTATGGTTCCCTCATAAAGACAGCATTCTCATTATCTACACGCACACACACACACACTCACCCTTAGAAACTGGTAGTCAGTTTCCTCCTCGCTAGGTGCTATGACTATCAGACACTTTCTTTTCTACTTCCCATGGCAATCTATCCTTGTTTGGACTTTAAATTGTCTAATGATGCTACCATAACACCAACCACTCAACTCTAATTTTTTTGTCATCTGCTAAATTTCCATTTTCTCCTCCCTCCTACCTCAGTGATATTTTTCAACACCTGCGTAACAATTCAGTTCAAAAAGTATTAAGAACCTACTTTGTGGGGCAGGGAGGTTACACAATAGATAGAACACTGTCCCTGGAGCTAGAAGAACCTGAGTTCAAATCCAGCACTTGACAGTTACTAGCTGTGTGACCCTGCGCAAGTCACCCTGATTGCCTCACAAAAACAAAACAAACAGCAAGAATGAAAAAGAGCCTATTTTGTACCAGGTCCTATTCTCAGTGTAAAGAATGCAGAGGCAATTTTTTCTTAATCTTGCCTTCAGAGAGGTTATCTTCTATTTCCGAGATAAAAGTCTGGCAATAGTGTAGAAAGAGATAAGAAAACACCCTCTTTTTCTCTATATATACATACACACGCAAAATCAATGCAAAGTAGATACTAAGTAATTTAAACTGCTCTTGTACAGCCGGCCATCTTCCTTGGTTTACCCTAACCCTTTTCCTCATCCTTGCGAACTTCAGTATTCATACATATGACCCTTTTAAAAAGCACATGCATGCGTAAGCAAACACACACACATACATACACATCCCTTTTTGTCACCATCATATTGTTTAAATAGGTTAGCTTGGAGTAGCTTCCATTACATACATGGCTTCTCATTTTATTCTTTCTTCTAACTTGCTATTGACCTTGATCTTTGCTCTTAATATTTTGAACTTAAATTTTTGACTCTACAAGGCAACTGATTAGGAAATGGATCCCACACTGCTAGCTCGTCTCTCATCCATTAAGATGATTGTGCAATGATGTCATCCATTGACCAGCCTACTTGTGAGCCTCTCTCTGTATGCGTAGGCTGGCCTTTGGACAGTGGGCTGTCATAAGGATTACTCTTTAACAGTCTGAGTGTTGTATAACCTACTAGAACCTTGTTTCCCACTCAAGGAAAGGCCATGAGAATTCAAGGTTAACATCCACACCACCAGTAGTTAACAGAGTGGAACCTTTGTGAAATAATTTCCACATAGTAATTGCTTAATATTTTTTGAATTACATTAAAAGTTGTTCAGATATTTCTTGTACAGAATAATTTCACTAAATAAATGGTCTCAAAGACCACACATAAGGAAACCATATGCCATATGACATTTGCCATAGACAGCAAAGAGAGTAAATACTGAATGGATAAAGCCCTTTAGAAAATCTTCTTCTAAAGTTCCTTTTGGGAAAAGAGATAAAAACATAACTTCCTATGGCAGAAGAGGATTGTTTTGGTTAGATCAAAAGATTGTTCCAAGGTATTTTATTTAAGCTACAGATTATCTTGGGCGGTGAATATAATTGGTGCAATGTAAGAGGAAACAAGATAGCATTTTCCCTATAGAGGATACATACATACATATACATGTGTGTGTATAAGTAATACATATAAATATAGAAGCAAACCTTTAAATGTTGCATTTTTTATACTTAAAATATTTTTAAATCAAAATTCAGTGACTTTAGAAGGAAATTTGTATTCCTCTGACATTCCAATGGTTCTGTGATCTCATAGATGCATTTCTTTCACTGATGCAGATGGAAGCCTAACTATGCCTATCGGGGTATCTCTTGTTCATACCCACCCACTGTGCTAGAAGCCTTCCTCACTTTCTCTTGATTTATCAAGGCTACACATGAAGTCTATGGACTACCATTTGTTAGACGTCACTCTCCTATGTGACTAATCTATCCATTTTGTTCATATAATTCTTTGATGGCATCTTTTACTAAAGTTCTTCTTTGCAATGCTTTTTTTCTGTGTTAAAGTCTCTTGTAACATGGAGCCTTGTGCTACATGTTTCTCTGGTAGTCCAACTTGCACTGCTGCAAATTGGTCAGAAATAAAAAATAAATTTTGACAAAATGTAATATTCAATGGTCTTTTTTTTTGCCTCCATTGGTTGTGTACTAGGATGTTACATTTGGTTGTAACACCATTGTCTTCATCTCCAATTGGTCCTCTAAATGACTAATTCTTATTTGAAGATTTGTGTGAAAATATTTATTCACAACAGGGCTCTTGAGAAACAATTTAAATAGAGAGGTGATCTTGCTGAGTTGGATGACTATTACAAACAATGTATGGTTGTAAATGGGGGAAAATGACAGATATAAAATCCCAGAAAAATAGAATTGTGTTACTGGAAACTAAACTCTATTCTCTACATTATCAAAATCACAATTCAGTTTACATTTTAGATGAATAAAGGAAAAAGAGATTATCCCAAAGGAATATTGGGGGTTCTCCACCCTGACAACAGGTAGTGAATAGAATATTAGACCTGAAGTCAGAAGAAGTCAGGAAGACCTAAGTTCAAATCTGACCTCAAACACTTATTAGCTGTGTGACACTCGACAAATCATTTGACCTCTGATTGCCTCAATTTTCTCAACTGTAAAATAGGAAAAATAATAGCACCTGCTTCTAGAATTGTAATAAGAGTCAAGTGAGATAATATTTAAGTACTTAGAACATAGTAGGCACTATATAAATAGGTATTCCCTTATCCTTCCTAAAGATTAATCTTGAGAGTCACTTAATCAAGCACATATGTGTGAAGTACTCAGTATTCAAAGATATATATGAGCATATGAAGTCCTAATAACTTAAGACCATAAGTCTACTCACCATGATCATAGGATTTAAAATTGGAAGGGAATTCAGACACCAGTTAATTCAATTCTTCCATTTGTCATAAGAAAATTGAGAGCAGGAAAAGGGCATCCAAAATCACATGGGTCATAATAGAGCTGAAATTTAAACCAGGTTCTATGACTTCCATTTCAAGGCTCTTTCTACTGCAACTGCCCTCCCACTATCTCTTTATATTACCCCAAAATTTCTTTAGTGCTGCCTTTCAAAAGACATGACTTGGATTTTTTAAATGTATTTCAAGATGTATTTTAAGATGTATTTTCAAGAATGTATTTCAAGACCAAAAATTTCAAATTTGATAATATGTAAGTATATATTACAATCTAAAATAATATCCTATTTTTCCCTCTTGTAAGGGTTAAAGTAAAAAATACTTTTTTTAGAGAGGGATCTAAATTCCCACACCAGCTAAAACTATCAAGAATAATTCACCGACTCTTGATTCAGACTTAAAAGAGCTTAAAGATGTTGACCATTCTAGTGAGCCCTGAATTACCTGAACAGTTCTAAGTTCTGAATCAAACCACTTCCCTGGTGTCTCCTCCCACCAAGGTATCCCTTCAAAATAGAGAGAGGGAGAAGAGAAGAGAGGAAGAGAGACAGGGTGAGAGAAAGGGAGATGAGAGATGGGAGTGAAGGAAGGAAGGAAGGAAGGAAGGAAGGAAGGAAGGAAGGAAGGAAGGAAGGAAGGAAGGAAGGAAGGAGGGAGGGAGGGAGGGACTCAGTTATCCTACAACGACTCTAGTAATAACCAGCATTTTCTCTTCTCCAGAAAGCTACGTATAATTTCTGTGTGTTTGGAGGCCCCATTCTCAGAAGGAACTGACAAAAGAGAACATCAAGGTTGTAGACAGAGTCAATCATTCAGGGATGGCTAGGGGACCAATTCCAGAAGATTGAATGGGGATTACTTGAATCAGACTGAGAGATGCAAATGACTCTGGACTTCACTTTTAAACATACCGCTGTCCACAAAGATACTGGAGAGATTTTCCATTTCCTTTTCCAGCTCAATTGAAAGATGAGGAAACTGAGACAGACAGGGTTAAGTGAATTGCCCAGGGTCACACGGCTAGTAAGTGTCTGAGACCAGATTTGAACTGAGGTCTTCCTGACTCTAGGCCCAGAACTCTATCCACTGAGCTACCTAGCTGCCTTCTAGAAGGCAGCTTTTACAGAAGGAGGCTTTTACAGATGAGGAAACCAAAAGCTGGAGAGATAAAGCAACTTGCCCAAGAGGTTAAGCAATTTACCCAAGCAACTGAAGCAGGATTTAAACTCAAGTCTTCTAGTTCCAAAACTAGTTCTATTTTTTCTTTATTTTGTCCTACTGTCTCCTCACTTTCATCATTTTACAGAGAAAGAAATTAAGGCAATATAGAACTTAGCACAGGTCCCCAAAATATTCAGTAACAAAATAAGAATTCAAACAAGGTGTGCTGGAGCAAGTATAAACTGGAGCTAATTATAAAATTTTCATTGAGAACTTTTGTGTTTAGAAATCAGCAAATGACACAGATTAGGATTTGATTATTTTGTTGATTGATTAGATTTAAGTAATAGAGAAAATGTTGATAGTGCATAGTAACCTTAAAAGTGTGTCACACATTTTTCAAGAGCTGCTTATTTAACATTTACCAGCATATTCCTACATCCAAACCCAGTTCTTATAACTATAGAGTCATAATGCTCCTCCCACTGCTCCAGCACTTAATTTGTATTCATATAGTAGTTAATATGGGATCCTAATGAATATTCATCAAATATTGTCTCAGAATATAAAATTCCTTTTACAGGAAAATATAATGTGTGTGTGTGTGTGTGTGTGTGTGTGTGTGTAAAATGACCTTTTAAAATGTACAGTCCTACATTTTCAAAAAGAACAGAATTCAAATTCACAATGTACAATCTAAGAAAAAAATGAAGACACTTATAATAGCATACCAAATGTTAGCCCCAAGAATGGTGTTGGCTTGAGACTGAAAAGTCGTCATAAAGAAGATCCCTGTCCACTGAATCTTCCACTTTATACCAGTCAGGATTTGTCATATGACCTCACATTATATTTACTTTAAGTTCACTAAAATAGAAAGAATTCTTTCCTCACTAGAAAAGATCAACAGCAAATACTGTCAATATTCATGATGCCAAGCAGACTAGCTTGTCTCTCCCAAACGCCCTGTCTCTTAGAAGGATTCTAGTCCTCTCCTGGTCTTTGAGGTCAGTTGAAGGAAGTCAGATGTATTATGATACCAACTTATTCAGAAAGTGCTACGTCTTTATTTTTTCTTATCTTGCCTTAGGGATTACTCAGGGATTGAGAACCAGTTGCTTCTGGTCCTCCATAGATGGGATGAGGTCTATTAGGGCCTAGAAGACTGCATCCACATTGAATTTCAGCTCATGGAGACAAAATTCATGCCTGGGCAGTGGCAGCTACCTAGAGTACCAAAAGAGAAAGAGAAAACCTCTTTCCTTCAAGTATACACAACATGACATAGAACGGGAAGAACTCCCCAACTTTGGCAGAAATTTTCTCCCCTCTATTACTTCCTTATTCCTGTGGCTTAACTTCTTGTACCTTCTTATATCTTGCATCTTCTAAATGAGTTCATTGCAGCCCATCTGCTCAATCCTGTAATGTGGAGGCCCTCTAGATATACTATACAACAATCCACTAATAGCAGCTGCTAGGAATGTCACTTCAGCAAAATCCAAGTGCCTTTACATACCCCTGGTTGATCTAGAATAGAAATGCTCAAGTTGTTAAAATGAGCAGCCAAAGACAACCAAGAATCCCAATATAGTCATCCTTTCCACATTATGACTTTACCCATCATGGTTTTGAGATAGCATAAGAAATTAAATAGAAATTTGGGGAAAGTTTTGCAGAAGCCTCAGAACACAAGCAAAGACAAGCAGATGACACAGAAAAGACTTAGAATGTAGAAAATATAATTAAATCCTTGTATAATAACAAAATATTTTACCCATAATTATTCAGACTTCTCTGGTATGAAGGGAGGGCCAAAATTTTTACATGAATTTAACCTCCTCAATGTGGAAGGGATAACTGTACTAAAATCTCAGTATCATATATTAAAAGAAAAAACTTTTGAAAGGTAAATTTAAGCAAAGTGTCTCCATGATGCATATTGGGAAATCAGAACTCACCTGACAAGTATCTAAAGAGAAACCCACAGAGCCATCTTTCTCCATTCTAGTGAATAATTACTAATATAACAGCTGTTTGTTTTTTAAACTATTACTTTCCTCTACACATAAGCAACAAATTAGTAGCTCCTTTAAATAATGGGCAAGATCAAGATTTGTTTGTAGAGTTGAGTCCAGTGTACCAAAGATTCTAACAACGGTGTTTTCCAAGTATTACACAGCTCTTCTTTAATGTACCAAGAGTTGAGACTGAAGCAACTCTGTCTCCTCTTCTCTTTTTGCCTGGGACAAACGTATGGCACAAAGGAATGAAATGCTCAGCCCAAAGCCACATAGCAAGTCAGTGTCAAGGAAGTGATGCCCTATTTTGAGCCCACAGGGCACTACTCTATGACACTCATTATTTCAGCCATTTTGGACTCCAGGCTAACAGGCATAAATAGCCTAGCAGTTCCAGCAAAGAGATGACTAGAGCCCTGGTCCATAGACATGGAGGGTTGCAGCAGATACAGCTCTGTGACTTTGTTCTCTATCTTACTCCCAGGAGAGAGGGGAAATTTTCTTTATCACTGGTTTGTTCCTTTTGGTAAAAGACCATGCTGTCAAATGAGGAAAAGAAAAAAATCAAAACTCAGAACCAGGGTTCCCTCATTCTAATCCTGACCCTGTGGCCTTGGGTTAGTGCCTTCATGGGACGCAGAAGCCCAGCTGTAAAACGAAGAAATCAAGACTGAGGACTTTCACTGATGTTTCTGGATAATCCAGTCATCTTCTGTCTATTAGTCTGAATCTTCCTATGAAAGTTATTTTTATTTTTTTAATTTATGAATAAAACAAGCCATTCCATAATATAGTTTAATTTTTTAAAAAGATGATTGAACATGAAACTGCAAATCTATTTTGTACAACTTGCTATTTCTTTTAAATACATAGTAAAGTTATCATGAAAATTTCTCCACCCCACCCTAGAGATGACTACCATTACACACACACACACACACACACACGCACACACATACACACACACGCACAATGTATAGATATAGATATGCATATACACACATATGTGAAATTATTCTATACATATTTCAATTTACCATAAGTTCTAACTTCCTCATAACTTATTATTCATATTATGTCTTATTGTTACATTGTCTAAGTCCTACAGGGGATAAGTTCCATAAAAAGAGGGTAAAGTTCCTTATGAGGGGGTAAAGTTCTGTAAAGAATTGTATTCCCTTTTGGTTGACTCCATCAAGACAGGAAAAAAAATTACAGACAGCCTGGAAGCCTCCCTAATCTTGCTCCTTTCTCTTGTTAAGAAATAAATAAATCTTGTTGTTTACCCCCAAATAGAGATTGTATCTGGGCTGTCAATTTATCTTCAGCTTTTACAGAGGATTTTGGTGCTGAGGGGCCAATAAGAAAGCAAAGGCAACCAGGAAAATTAGACGAATATATGTTACTGGGAACAAAGATGGTTTTATTGGGTATTTTCATTTTCTCATATATGTCAAAGTGCTTTTTCAGCTTTCTAGAACTTGAGTGCTATTAAAAGATGCAAACTCCTTGCTTTTATGGCTGGGATAATCACATTTTAACAAAAAACACCTATCTCTCAGTGCTTGCTGAGGTGAAAATTCGTATCTTCTAAGTTTCCAAACATGACTCAAGACCCCTCCTGCTTATTTGCAGATGCAGTATTATGTTCATTTATATTTTATAATTCATGAAAAATGTATAAAAAGCATAAAACTCTTGCATTGGATTCTTTCATCTTAATGGACTCTTTTATGGCTTCCTTAGTCTGTGAAAATTGGATTTCCCGGATGGGGCATGTTGCAATTTCCATTCACCAGAGCTGTAGACAGTGAACTCACTACTCTGGCACAATATGAGGGATCTGGGGACACAATAGGTCTGTATATCTTGCTCTTCTCTTCAAGAGTAGTGAAGGGGGCATCTAGAGAGAGGAGGCAGGAAGGGTTTATTGCGGAACTTCCTAATTATCACACTGGTGAGAAAGACAGACCTACACACACACACACACACACACACATACACACACAGATCTTACATGCCATCAGCTAATTTAGTGCAAGAGTTTGAAATTGTGTTCCTCGATCCTCATTCCCATCCCTATCCTACGGCCTGGTCTCCCTGAGAGGTGTTGATTAAATTAGATTAGATCTGTTAGAAGAGAAGAATTTGGGGAAATTTTTTCCTTGTGCCTTTTCTAGTATCATTCCTTTTCCTCCTCCTCACTTTCTTTCTTTTACATTCTGTGTTCCTACTCCTGACAAGAAAGGAAAGTAGGGAAATAAAGGAACTTGGGAGCCAGGAAGGAATGAAAGTTTTCATAATTTTGTTTGGGAGGGGGAAAAGAGATTCAATTAATACTTGAATCTTCATATGAAAATGGGAAAATTAAATACAATCATTCATTCTACTTAACAGGGATGTTTTAAGCATCTAATACATGCAAGGCCCTAGGCCAAGTGCCAGGAAAACAAAGAAGGAATGAAACTGCCGCCCCAAAAAACCCCAAACTCCAACCCTGTCCCTACTTTTTAAAAAATTTCTGTTCTAATAAGAGATATATACATAGATAAATAGGTGATGATAGTTGGAGGTTGGCAAGAGCACAAATTGGTAAAGGGAACTAAGAGAAGTTTTCCTATAGGTGGTAGCAATCAATTTGTCTGGAGGAAGCTAATGATTATAAGCTTCTAAGGCAGGGAATATTAATTCAGCATGTATATGGAGGATGGATTGGAGAGGGAAGGGATTAGAATCAGGGAGACCAATTATAGCTGGCTATTGCAATTAGTGATGAGAGCCTGAAGCTAGGGTGTTGGCTAAATAGATGGAGAACAAAAGATGAATTTAGCAATTGATTAGATATGAGAACTGAGGAAATATGAAGAGGCATGAGTAACTTAAGCTACATTTTGAATAATTGTAATGAGACTCTCAATCTAAATAGAAAAGTTGGGAGTAGGGGTGTGTTGAAAGAAGGAACACATTTTAGACACATTAAATTTGACATGGTGATGGAATAGGCAGTTGGTGCTGCATAAATGGGATTCAGGAAAGTAATTTGGGCTGGTTTTACACACAGAGAGATGTTGTATAAATATAGCTATATATGTATGCGGAGAGATAGATATATGTAAATGTGTTTATACACACATGAATATGTGTGTATACACACACACAGAGATTCACAAATATACACACAGATACACAAATGTGGAGGCTAGGTGGCACAGTGGATAGAAAGTCAGCCCTGGAGTCAGGAAGATTCATTTTCATGAGTTCAAATCTGGCCTCATACCCTTACTAGCTGTGCCACTTAATCCTGTTTGCCTCAGTTTCCTCATCTGTAAAATGATCAGAAGAAGAAAGTGGCAAACAACTCCAGTATCTTTGCCCAGAAACCCAAATGGGGTCATCAAGAGTCAGACACAATTAAAACGACTGAACAACAAACATACACAAGTAGATAAATGACAGACAGACAGACAGACAGACAGACAGACAGACAGACAGACAGATAGATAGATAGATAGATAGATAGATAGATAGATAGATAGATAGATAGATAGATAGATAGATAGAAGAGATTACTGAACTAGGGGAAATTCTTATGAAATGAGAAAATTAGATACACCTGAATGAATCATTCGTTCAACTCAACAAAAATTTATTAAGCACCTAATACATGCAAGGCCCTGGGCTGAGTGCCAGGAGTACAAAGAAAGAATAAAAACACCCAGCCCTGTTCCTACTCATTAAAGAACTTCTGTTCTATTAGGAGATATAACACATACATAGATAAATAGGTTTATAATAATTTGAGGTTGGCAGTTACGAAGGCAACACAACCCCTGGGGATTACCACTTAAAGAAGATGGAGAAGGTAAGATCTTAAAATCCCTTAACAAGTATTTGTGAAGTTCCTACTATATGCCAATTCTGTATTAGGCACTACAGACACAAATAGAATAAGAGAAGCAATGCTTACCTCAAAATGAACTTACTTATAGTGGGAGCTACAACATATACATATAATACTATACACACACATACATATGTATAGCATATTCATATTATATATATATATGCACATATATTTAAAATGTGTGTGCATATCAAAAATACAAAGTGAATAAATGCAAATATATACAAAGTAGTTAAATAGAAGGTAGTTTTATAAAGAAAGCACCAGCAGGTGGGGAGATTAGGAAAGATTCAGGCAGAATATGGTACATAATCTTCATTTTAAAGGAAATGAGGTTATATATGAAGTGGAGGTGGAGAGTGAATATGTTCCAGTCATCAGGAAAAGAGTAAAAGAGATTCCTGGAATGATTTGCTACTAACTACCCATGGTTGAGAAGTATTATTTCCACCTTTAACATGTCTAGTACTGTACCCTGAATATGAAGCACCAAGTGATATGAGTTCTTAAGAGTCAATTTTAAGCTCTGACCTTCTCCATCTTCTTCAAGAGGTAATCCCCAAGGTTTGCATACTTTCATAACTGTTAAAGCATTTCCCTAGTTGTGGTTGAACAGGGAAACTAGCACAGATGTGGACAGTTTTAGTTGAGAGCTGTTCATTTGGAGGGAAGGGATACCCATCACTCATTACACAGTAAGAAAAATAACAGGGTTGAGGTAAGGTTCATCATCCATATCCGAAAACAATTAGTGATTCTCACGCTATCTGGTAACTAAGGGTAGGGGAGATATCTAGGATGCGTAAGTCTTGATTTATGAAATATAGAAGTCTTGGTAAAAAGTAATCCCTGACCTAAGACTTTTTCTAGAGTCTCTTCAGCACTAAGTGATAAACTAAATCTAGAAGATACGAGGAAAACTCTAAAATGAACTCACTCTGATACCCAGAAAGAGAACAGGGGTCTGCTCCTGTCAAAGAAAAGCCATTGTGTCATCCTGAGAGAAGATCCCATGTCAAGAGAGGACCTCACACAAAAATACAAGGCTGAGAAGCTGCTAGCTAAAAACAGAAGGGGAGAATGGGAAAGGAAGAAACCACCAATTATTCACCATTTGGTGATCCCAGAATATGGCAGACAAAAAGAATATAGTAGGATGTAGCCTCAAACATGAATGTGTAAGTCACTCTATAAAATATGAGTGTAACAGAAGATTAGTCAGTAATAGCTCAGTTCTTATGAATATACATAGTATATTCCCCTGATGCAATCCTCCATGAGGATTTTTGCACATTGCTAAAGTATTACATGACTACTGTCCACTGACTATGGAGTTGAGTCTTAATTGGCTCCTATGCCATAACTGAGTATGCATACAAAAGGCCCTAACTATACAAATTAATCATTTTCTTCTTTTTGGCTGTGCTCAAGTGAAGAGGATAAAATTCTATAAACTTCTGGGTTGAGGAGGCGGCAAGCCTCCCCAGTGTGATTGCCATGTAGCTTCAAAACTACATAGGTTGTTTCTATGTGCTACATGTACTATGTACTACAAAACTACATATGTTATTCCTGTTGTTTCTGTCTTTACCTGCTCATGGAAGAAGGCATATTGAAGATGAAACAACATTTTGAGATTCGGAAGACTGGAGAAACAGAGGTTCAGTCAAGGAGTCCATACTGGAATTTGCCAACAACCAAGTGTCATATATCCTTGTAGCCTTAAAAGTGATCTGAGGAGTTTCACCTGACAGTGAACTGGAGAAAACAACTAAACTCTGTGTCCTTCAAGCAAGAAAGTGATTGACTCATCAGCTATGCCAAATTTAGGGAGATATTAACTGTAGTTGTCAATGGACATTGGTTCAAACACATAGGCATAGAGACTTTAGCCTATACATTAGAAAGACATTCCAACCCCCTATGGTTGCTCATAGAATTCTTAGGGGGAGATTTAACCAACCCTCTGTGGACCAAACTCAGCAGTGTATGTAGGAGTTGTGATAAAGACACCTAAAGTTTACATAGGCTACATGTTTTGGCACTGAAGGAAATCTATAATCTCCTTTTTTAAAATATAAAATGATGGCAACATTTTGACAAAAATGACATTTCTCAACAATCAATCAAATCCCATTACAAAGCATATTGCCTCAAAATAGTTAATCACTTATCTGCTTGAAATATATTACAGTATATGATTTAAATCTATTTTTTCTAGTCTGTCCCTTTTCTAGTTGCTGTTACTCATTCATTCATCTCAAACACGTCCAACTCTTCATGACCCCATTTGGGTTTTCTTAGGAAGGATACTGGAGTGGTTTGCCATTTCCCTCTCCAGCTCATTTAATAGATGACAAAACTGAGGCAAACAGAGTTAAGTGACTTACTCAGGGTCGCACAGTTAGTAAGTGTCTAAGGTCAGATTTCAATGCACAAAGATGAGTCTTCCTGACTCTATCCACTGTGCCACTCAGTAGTTTTTGTTAAATAATCATTGGCATTGTAGTTTATATTTTTGGGTATTTAGAACAGTGGATTGCCATTTTCGTTTATTTCTAGGTCTTAATTATCTGGTCCATTCTAATCATCTACTTTTCTATTTTATATACAACACTAGATATTATAATTACTGCTGGTAATATAGTTTGAGATTTATTTTCTAATATTACCCTGGATATTCTTGATTGTTTTTCTCCAAATGAATTTTCTTATTTTATCTAATTCTGTAAAATAATCCTTGTTAATGTAAACAATATAATACAATTTGTTGATCAATTGGTTAGAATCTTCATTTTTAATATACTGACATGGCTGAATTCTGAGCATTGAAGACTTTTCCAGTTTTTTAAGTCATCCTTTATTTCTGCAAAAATTTTTATGAATATCTATGTACAAGTCATATATATGGCTTGGTAATGTATTTTTCCATATACTTTTCCTGAATTTTCTTGCTGTAGCTAATGTATATCCTTGCTTTACCCCTTACCCTAATGGAAAAGTTATTAGTGTTTCTCGAGATACATTAGGATATATTTTAAGAGATCTTTTTTGTGCTTTTCAGCACTTTTGCAAAAACTAAAGCTGTATTTTGTGCAAGGTTTTTTCTATACTGATTAATAAAATCAGTGTTATTTTTCTTAATACAATTAATTGTGGTTTTGGTTTTACTGATGATGACTCATCTTTGCAGTTCGGCCATAAACTAAACAAGGTCATAGTGAATATTTTATTATATTAATACAGACTCTTTGCTAATATTTATTAAATATTTTTCAATATTCATTAGTGACATTGGATCTATAGTTTTCAATGGATGAATCATAAAGCATTTATTAGCACTTAGTGTATGCCAGGATGTTGTTACTCACTGGAGCAAATACGGTGTGGAATCTACTGGGAAGAGATATGGAAGTTTTAGGTATGATAAAGTATATGCTCACCTATCAAAGCCCAGTGTTCCAAGGAGGGAGTCCAAGGTTCCAGGGGGAGGGATAAAATGAGGATAGACTCAAGGCACCTTTCTCTTTCTGCAGTTTTAATATCAGGGTCTTAACATCAGATCTCATATAAGAAGTTCAGGAAGAGGACTTCTTTCTCTATCTATGTGAACACATTGTAAATGTTGATAGAATTAATTTATAAATCCATCAAGACCAAAATTTTATATACATATATGTATATATATATACATACATTCACACACACTTATATACACATGCGTATATTTATTTATATTCCTATACATACATATATCTGTGCAATTATTTTTCCTATGTGGATTTATTTCTGACTTACTCAATTTTTATTTTCGATATAGGCTTATTAAGATTGTTTCCTATTTGGTAATTTTATGTTTTTTTAACTCACTTGCAATCATAGCTCATTAAGCTATACTTGAAATTACTAGGGTTAATTCAATCTTTCCTGAAAACAGTGAACTTAGAATCACAAAATGATTTATGTTCTCCATTAAGCTGTTTTCAGTCTTCCTCTCCACCTATCTCATAAACACCCATATTCCCTCTAGCCACATGTTAGTTTCTTCTGCCCTTTAGTCAGCTAGAAGCCCTGGTGTTGAATATTTTTTTTAACATTCTTGCATTCTATTACCCTAGAAGTATGAGACAGTAGAAATAGCATGGAGGTAAAATCAGGAGAAACCTAGGTTTGAAATCTGCCTCTAATATTTCCTAGCTATGGGACTATGGGCAAATGATTTAATCTCATAATCCTCAGTTCATATGCAAAATGGGGTTAATGCTATTCACAGGGTTGTTGTAAGATCAAAATGCTATAATATGCATTATTAATAATAATATAATGTAATAATATAATATAAATAATAATATAATAATAATAATAATAAAGAACTTTATAAAACTTAAGTTACCACTTGAAGGGTCTTGGAGGTGGCTAGGTGGACCAGTGGATAGAGTATTGGACTTGGAGACAAGAGGACTTGAGTTTGGATAACTCTTTAGGTATTTACTATTTACATAAACCTGGGAAAATCACAACCTAGATTTACCTCATTTTCCTGAATGGTAAAATAAGGATAATGTTAGCATCCACCACCCAGAGTGGTTGTGAAGATAAAATGAAATATATGTAAAGCTCTTTGCAGACCTTAAAGTTTTATATACATGCTAGCTGTCATTATTATTACTATTTATATTATTATGTCAACTTTGGGTAATACTATTTTAATTGTTCTCCTTGGTTCTAAATTTGTAGTCTAGCTAAGTAAACTGCTACTTCTAGGTACAAAAACACACAATTAAGTCCAATTTGACTTTCATGGGATAATTGGATAATAGACTTAAAAATTAACTGGTCCTTAAAGTTTTCTAGTGCCAGAGGTAGCAAAATCATGGGCCTTAAACTGCTCAGAAATGTCATTGGGAAATGTTTAACAAAATAAATAAACATACAATACAACATAAATAATGTTGATTTGTGGTTTCCTAGTCAATATACAGGCCTCAGGGATTTGAGTTTGACACCACTGAGCTAATCCAGGCCCTTTTTTGCAAATGAGAAAACTGGAGCCAAGAGAAAAGTCAAATAAATTTCCTTACCTTGCATTGCTAGTAAGTTAGCAAAGGCAAGATGGTATCAATATAAAAATAAATTTTAAACTGCTTATGCCCATCTTAGAAATAAAGACCTAAGAGATATGGAAGAGGATAAGGTGAAAAAGAAAAAGTCCTCAGTTGTTCACTACCATTTATTAGGATGCATAAAGGGGAAGGAGTCAGATGAACTTGGAGCATTCCCATCGAGATGATTAAGAAATATTTGAAAATATGCCCCTTTTGGGTTGTTCCATTTTTTTCTACAGAAGTCATTTTAAACATTGCCATAACTAATAAAATAACTGCTCTCTTTGGCCACTGTTTTTTTCCCTAGGTTGCTAGAAACCCAGATCCTCTTACTCCTGATCCCATGCTCTTTCCACCGTGCCATGCTACCTTTAATAAAAAATATCTAATTAAAGATTAATTTTTCTTTGTGACATATATATGTACACACATATGTATTTATTAATATATATTCTATAGTCAGAGACATATTAGTCTTAGTGAAAGGATACGAGATTTGCAGGTTGGGTTTGAATTTCAGTTATATCTTTCACTTCTGTGTGGCCTTAGAAAAATCATTTCAACTCTGGGGAACTCAGTTTCCTCAAATGTAAATCGAGGGTATTGCATCTCCAAGAGGACAAAATTTCAAAAATGATGATCTTATTAAAATTATGTAGTCAGTCTAAATGATTTTTTAGAATATTTTCAACTCTAAAAACTCTAATATTTCTTTGCTTATTACTTATAAATACTGACAAGTGGTCTTTATAGACCAAATCAAAACCTCCCTTTTAATATCAGATGCCCTCCCATACTGTACATGATGGGAGAGTCATACCTTGGGTAATGGAGGAGAAATAGCTGAGTGAAAAATTCTCTAGATTATACAGGTTTAAAGAAGGAGGTTCTTTAGAACCTGGAATTCTGTCTGATTTTAGACTTTTCAAAGGACTTTACAACTATCAATTCACAGTCTTTCCAGGCATGAATACATGCAATCAAGGTATTCACTTTAAGCATTAGAGTAACAGAAGCATCCTTTGGCTCAGCACAGATGTCTAAAAGACATCTTGGAATAGCTGGGCTGTAGAAAGATGCTGCTTATTCCAAAATAATAATGTTCTAAAACAGTGACATCTTGTGGTTTCCCAAGCTTTAACAGAAATGAAGTATTACAAGTACAAAATCTACTACTTCTTTTCTCATATGAATGGCTCAGGGGAGGGCAATGAGGGAAAGGTGTGTTCACTTTCATTATCACAAAAAATGATGAGATTGAAGCCTGCACGACCTCCACTTGGGATGTGAATTCCCCTTGTTGTAGGGAAGAGCATGGTAAGGGAAAATGGTTCTATTTTCCACAGCTACTTTTCACTGCAGCATCTGAAAACAGCTTTGTCATTTGCATAACAGTAATTCTTTTTTACAGGTTACAGAAATGCTGTGCTTTCAATATTGGGCAGTTTAGCTCTCTATCAAATAAAGACAATCTATACCATCTCATCAATTCACCCAACCAATTAATTCATTGAGTTTTCTCCATCTTAGTTAGTTGTTGTCCTTTGTCTTCAAAGAGGACCAAAATGACATCACCATTGTAAAGTGAAATTTCAGTGTGTCCGACTGGCTGACCAATATGAGCTCGGAATGCTCTACCACAGGTTGGCCACAGATAGTCCTTATGAATATTTGGGGTGGATTTCCCAAATTTGCACATCCTGCATTTACTTTGTGCTGTCTCAATTCTGCTTTGCTCATAGAGCACAGCATCCTTTCTGATGTGGGCACACCGTATTGAGCGGTCCTGTGCCAGTGTCTCCCATGTTGCATAGTCAAATCCAGAGTTCTTGAGAGAGACATTGAGAGTGTCTTTGTATCATTTCTTCTGGCCACCATGTGATTGCCTGCCCCATGCAAGTTCTCCATAAAATAGTCTTTTTGACAAGCGTACATTTTGCATTCAAACAACGTGGCCAGCCCATCAGAGTTGCACTCTCATGCCTTTCTCCATCTACTGAAAACAACAACCTCAGAAAGCACATTTTGACATGTCATACACGTATATATATACATATATATACACATATATATGGGAAAATACAATTTAAATTTTAAAAGTCAGATCTGAATAAAAATCCATTTGTAATAAAATAAAAAGTAAGATTCATGATCTCATTAATAACTTTTCTTTCTGTAATGACCAGATGAACTTGTATGTGCTAGAAATGCTTGTGGGGGAGACACCCAGACAGCTGTTTGTATAAGATTATATTTCCATACAAACAAAAAGACTCATTCTAAAGAGAGATGAGTCCATGTTTAAATGTTTGTATACTCTCTATCTTTTACAAATCTGTTGCTGAAGTTTATATCCCAAGCTGAAAGTTGAATTTCCACATTCATACATAGTGAAAGAAAAGTTGCTCACTACTTTCTTTTTTTATAAGAATTTGACCTAAAAAAAAAGTAAACAAAGCACATGAAAGCAACAGCTAGAATTAAAAAGAAATTTTTGAATGAACTTTGGAATTGTATATTGACTACCGGAAGGGATCTAAAAGGGCATCTAGTCCAATCCCCACAACTTTTCAAATGTGGAAACTGAACCCCAAATATGTGAAGTGACTTATACTGTGGCAGATAATGGTGATATCTGTGGTTAAGAAGTGGCAAAGTTGGGATTAGACTGGTGTGTTTATAAATGTTTAACAACTGACTCTCCAAAATTGCACAACACATTTTGAGCTTAATCTGCCTTATTAACACTTCCTCCACCACATTTTTTAGAAAATCAATAAGAAAATAAATCAAGTTTCAAGGTATAGTCTTTTCTGATTTACAAGGTGTCAGTGCTTTCACTGAAAATTTAACTATAAGCTTTGTTGGGCCTCAGCATGACTCTAGCACACACCTGGCTTAGATGGAAGACCTCTGACTCCAGATCTCAATTTTATGCTTCTCTATATATAATATTTCAAAGAATCTAGATTCTTGGAAATACTGTATAAAGAGAAATCCAAAAAACTCAGGAATCTAAGAAATATGTTCATTTTCCTACAGTAATCCACAGTCATTAGCAGATCATGAGAGATAATTAATGTGCTGGCTTTTCTCAGATTTCTCAACTTTCACCTTTTTGAATGAAATTTCACAATAATAATAGTCCATTGAGCATGTGTACTACAGGATTTCTTTGTATTTTCACTGAGTGGCCTATTTTAATTACAAAACTAAGTTTTCATTGTAAAATACAAATATGTTCATAATGGCTAACCATTCTTCACTGACACAGGGCAATGTCCTACGAAATGACAAAAAGTGGACATTGCATTGGGCAGCTCAACAATGCTTAACAATAATAGCATGGCATGGATGATTTTGTGGGTGTTTTACAGACTGCAGGACCTGAAGGATCAAAGTATGTTGTCCACTCCTATACCCTTCTACTGAGTTATGTTTGCTCAAGTGAACAGGCCATCAGGCAATAACTAAATCTCCCTAAAGAGGAAGCTGCTAAATACTTTCATACTTACAGACACAGGAGTGTTTGTTCCTTCCACAGTGTCACTAGGGAGATTACTTTCTGTTTTTTTAATTCTCCACTCTAATTCATTTCCCCCTAATTTAGCTACTATTAGCCCACTAAGTAAACATTCTTTCAAATCCTGTTTTGTAAAACATGAATGAACTTGGACAATCAACAATGATAAAACATTCTGTGTCTACGGGGCAGAGTCAGTGGAAAAGAGCAAAAGAACCAGAATCAGGAAAACCTGGATTCCCCTTTTATTTGTAACAGGTACTAGTTTTGCCACCATGGATAAATCACTTAAGCTCCATGACCTCAGGGATTATCTTTTATCTCATTTTGTATTCCCAATGGTTTGCAGTGCCTGGCACAGAGGAAGTATTTAATAAATATTTACTGAATAAGTGAATGATTTAAACTATCAGTATCCCCAGAGACTCTAAATCTATAAAATTGGAGAGAGGTCACCAGTATGAATGATGCTGTTAGGTGGCATAGAATTCTGGATTGGGGTTCCAGAAAACAACTTCAAATCTACTTCACACACTTAAGAGTTTCATGACCTTGGGCATGCCATTTTATTTCTCTTGTCTCACTTTCCCTTATCTGAAAAATGGACCTTCCTTACAAAATTATTTTGTGGATCAAATGATATAAAACATGAGAACAATAAAAATGTTAGATATTATAATTATTACTAATGGGAAAAGCTTCTGTACAAAGAGTTCCCCATATTTATAAAACTCACAGGTCTGGATAAAAATAGTCAGTGTATTATAAGGAAGTGTGCAATATCTGGAGTATGAGATAGAGTATTAAGTTCAGAAAGACTTAAGTTCAGTCCTGCCTCTGATACCTATGAAGTGTATAACCATGAACAAGACCCTCAATCTTTCCAAGCATCAGGCCACACTTTAAGATGTATCTACCAGATCACAAATCCTCGACATAATGACTTGTGTAATTTACTCTACCTGGCACTTGAGAGAAATTCAAAGGAACAGTTATAGTCCATGTCTCTTAGAAGACTAAGGAAGAATGGAACCAAATTACCTTTCATAAAATAACACCCAGCCATCTGCTGGCCACATCACACTTTACATTCTACCCCCGCCATCAGTTTCCCTGCTTCTCCCCATCTGGAATAGCACTCTCTGTAACACCTAGAATGTCATCATCCAGGTCAGACCTCCAAAACCCCATGCCCCCAATCCCTAGAGGACTTATTCCACTGAATCTTAGAACATCCCTTCTGGAGCTGAAATGTCTTGATGGATGAGTGAGAGCCCATTATATGAGAAATGGAAAGAATGGTAGAGTTTGAATGAGAAGATCTGTATTCAAATTCTGGACCTTCCTTGTCATTTGCTACATACAACTCTTAAGTGACTCCAAACAAGTTACTTAACTTGCCTGGGCCTCACACTTTCTTCATATATAAAATGAAAGGATCAGAGTGACTAATCTTACGTTCCCTTTAAATCTATGATCACATGATCCTATGAATTAGCTGAATGCAGATTGTGTCATTCTTTATATTCCAGCTGGTCATACAGAAACCTTTCCATCTTCCCTGTTGCTGACACCTTACCCTCTCCCCCTTAATCTGGACATAGTTATAAAATCAATGCTAAGACTGCTTCTAAAAAGATCACGTCAATCAACTGCATCACTGATTAATCTCCCACCCTTATGATGACTCCCTAGATTAACACTCTTCTCCTACCACAGCCACCCAATAAGTATTGTCTCTCTATATGATAATATAATATCTTTCAAGACAGGCAGTATCTTGTTTTTGTATTTGTATCCTCAGTGCTTAGCATAGTGTGGAACATGGCAGGTGTTAAACACTTTTTCTTTCATACAGAGTCAAATTATACCCTTTTCAACCTTGAGCATTGTAATTCTGGTTATTTGGTGTCTTAGCAGTGTCAGGACTTACTGTTTACCTCCGTGCTTTAGCAATTATATTGTCTGTGTTACTGAGTCAAATTTATAAGAAAACAAGTTATTTCTCAATTGATATATGGTTAAAAGGGCTCTGGAGGAGAAGTGAGGCTATTGACCTGCACAGCCCTCCCTCACTCAAAACAAAGTCAAGTGCAAATCATGTCATCATTTCTCTGATGGCATAGTCTTCTTCAGCAACGAAGTACAAACACAATATCATCAAAGGATATGAACAGGCAGTTTTCAGAGGAAGAAATTAAAGCTATCTATAGTCATATAAAAAATGTTCTAAATCACTTTTGATTAGAGAAATGCACATTAAAACAACTCTGAGGTATCACCTCATATTGTAATGAGAGTTAAAAATCTTTCTCATCCATTGATAGACCTCAGGTGGGGCTATTGAGGGAGGCTTGATTAGGGGAGACTTATTTCCTATGAGGACCAACACCTTTTGCTGATTGCTAATGAGGCACTGGGTCATGAGCGGTCATGCCCTCTGAAAAAAGTATATGTACTTTGAGGGAAGGTTTTGTTTTGGGGCTTAGTTTTGGAAGAAGGTTTGTGTGCCAGATGAAACTCCGGGAAGACGTTAAGCAGCGCAGCGCCCCCCCCCCCACCTTTGAAAACCCAGAGGTTGGTGCTTCCCTCTCTGGTAACTATGTCTGTATGTAATGGTCAGACAATTGGAAGCCTGTCTGTTGGTTTTTATTTCTTTGTATATTCTCTGTTTGTTAAATAGATAGGAGGCTTGGTAGCTTTGGAAAAGTAAAAGATAAAAAGGCATGTGTGGAAGTACTTGGTTGAACTAAGTAAAGTGATTGTTGACCCCTCAAAGGCTGCCTTTCCTTTTACAAAAGTGTTTTATAAGAGCCTATAATAGCAGCCCCTTCTGTGTATGTCAGGGTGTTTACTGTTACACACATCCTATCAGACTGGCTAATGAAACAGAAAAGGAAAATGACCAATGCTAGAGAAGATGTGAGAAAATTGGAACACTAATACATTGCTGGTGAAGTTATGAACTGATTCAACTATTCTGGAGAACAATACCCAAAGGGCAATCACACCATACATACCCTTTGATCCAGCAATGCTAATACTAGGTCTGTATTTCCAAAAGATCGTAAAAAGGGGAAATTGACCCACAGATACAAAAATATTTATAGCAACTCTTCTTGTGGTGGCAAAAATTAGAAATTGAGGGGATGCCCATCATTTGGGGAAGGATTGAACAAGTTGTGGTATATGAATGTAATGGAATATTATTTTGCTGTAAGAAACTATGAGCAGGCTGATTTCAGAAAAACCAGGGAAGCTTTACAAGAACTGATACAGGAAAACATTGTACATGGTAACAGCTAGTAGTATCTGAGATGAGATTTGTATTCCAAGTCCAGGGTTCTATCCATTATACCATAGTATATTTAAAAATCCCAGAACACCCTATACAGTTCTTGACTGTCTAGAAATAGTTAATTTTGTCAAAATTACTATTTTTCTCTAAAAAGGATTAAGAAAATGTGTAAGTTTTCTAAAATGGAAATTTATGAAGTCTGTTCCAAGGCCTTATTTAGCACACACAAGGTTCCAATATCCCCAATTCCTAAGTCATTTTTTGTTAGTAAAAGCCACCATTTCAGTCTGTTGAGAAAAAAATTACTACCCATACTGCATGATTCTCAATCTAGTCCATTATGCCTTTGTAATTACAAATCAGTACAAAAAAAGGATGAAACTTTTTAAGACTTTTAAAAGTTTTAATGCTATTCCATGAGAACTCCATCATTGGGTGGACTTATGGGAGGAAATGCAGATTTGCACTGATATTCTCTCCAACAGTGAAGTCCTATTGTTATGGGACAATCTTCCCTATTGGAGAGAGTGCAGATATTTGGGAGTACTTAAGTATTTTCCAATGATGGCTACTGATTGTTTCCTTGACATTTTAAAAACTAAGCAGTTGAAATCAGTCAACTGACTGAGGAAAATCATTCCAGCAGGAAATTCTATTTTCAAATTTACTTTTTAAAAATTGTGAACTTAAGAAACATTAACAATCATGAGTATGTACATCCATATGCAAAGAACTTTTTTAAGTACTACATATGAAATCATAAATTTCTGCTATTTTAAATATGTGTGTATATTTACATGTGTAAAAATTATACTGGCCTATACTCAACATTTACAAAAAGTGGTATCTATCAATGTCATTTTTCCTCAAAGTCAAGGAAGTTTGATACTGTGGATCTCTGGGATACATTAGAATGGTGAGTCTAGAAAACCTCCCATAAGGAAAAAAAAATCCATTTCTGCCTGAAATTATGACTGAAATCAGTCCCACTCCCATCAGTCCACTCCAGAATACTATATCAGAAATATACTCAATAGCCTATGAAATAATCTGTATTTTTGGTACTTTTCTAGAGATGAGGAAAGAGAGCATCTGTAACCTGGTGCCCATGGAAACTATCCAGTAATCTAACATTCTGGGAATAATCCCAGCTTGCTTTATGGAGATCATCCAAATGTGTCTACCTTTCATATGGAAATCTGTAGAGGTGTGCTATGAAGCATCAGGCTAAGGCTACCATACTTTAAATGAGACCGAGGGGAAAAAAAAGCTCACTATATGAAAACCCCAAAACTACAAATTTCACTTAAGACTGTTTTACTTTTCTACCCATTTTGGAGCTACTATGTAATTGTATAAAGTCACTACAGCAAACTTGTAAACTGGCTCCAGGTGGAAGAGACATCACCCCGACCCATTTAGGAATGCCATTTCACTCACTGTAGAATCCTACCCAGGTTTATTGTTCAGTTCAGATAATTAGGACAAAAGGCTCTTAGATTCTAGGAATCTCTTTTACCACAAGACTGTTTCTTGACTTGATAGCATAAATGTGCTGGTTTAAAACATTTCATTTAAGGGGCGGAGCCAAGATGGTGGAGTAGAAAGACGCACATACACATAGCTCTGAACCCACAACCCATAGAACAGCTACAGGGAAGTAACTCACGGCGAATTCTGCACCCAGAGGCCACAGAACATTGGAGCGAGGGAGATTTCTGTTCCAGAGAGACCTGCAAACCTCTCGCGGAGGTTCCTTCGCACTGTGGACTGGGCACCGTGGACTGGGAGCTGAGCACAGCCCTGCCACTGCTGGGTGGCACCAAGAGGAGCAGATCCAAGCAGACGTCAGGGACAGAATCTCCAGCGGCCATGTGAGTCCCTCCACCCACAGGTGACGGGAGTCGGTGAGAGGGTCTCTTTGGTGGGTCGAAAGGGGAGTAGGGTGCCCCCATAACTCAGGCCCCCTTGGGAGGCAGCAGCTGAGACAGCGGCAGACCAGGGCTCCCCAAGCAGACAGGAGCCTGGATCCATTGTTGAAGGTCTCTGCATAAAGCCCCTGAGGGAACTGAGCCCGAGAGGCAACCCTGCCCCCACCTGAGCACCTGAACTTAATCTCACACTGAATAGCAGCCCTGCCCCCACCCAAAGCACTGAGGCTGGGGAGCAGCATTTGAATCTCAGACCCCAAGCGCTGACTGGGAGGATCTGGAGGCGAAGTGGGGGTGAAGACAATATTCAGAAGTCAAGTCACTGGCTGGGAAAATGCCCAGAAAAGGGAAAAGAAATAAGACTATAGAAGGTTACATTCTTGGTGAACAGGCATTTCCTCCCTTCTTTTCTGATGAGGAACAACAATGCTTACCATCAGGCAAAGACACAGAAGTCAAGGCTTCTGTATCCCAGCCCACCCAATGGGCTCAGGCCATGGAAGAGCTCAAAAAGAATTTTGAAAATCAAGTTAGAGAAGTGGAGGAAAAGCTGGGAAGAGAAATGAGAGACATGCAGTCAAAGCATGAACAGCAGGTCAGCACCCTGCTAAAGGAGACCCCAAAAAAATGTTGAAGAAAATAACACCCTACAAGATGGCGGAGTAGAAAGACGCACATACACATAGCTCCGAACCCACAACCCACAGAACGGCTACAGGGGACCAACTCATGGTGAATTCTGCACCCAGAGGCCACGGAATATTGGAGCGAGGGAGATTTCTGTTCTGGAGGGACCTACAAACCTCTCGCGGGGGGTCCTTCGCGCTGCGGGCCGAGCGCCGGGACTGGGAGCAGAGGGCAGCCCTGCAGCGGCCGCGGCACCGAGAGGAAAAGATCCGAGTGGGCTTCGGGGACGGGATCTCCAGCGGCCACGCGGGTCCCTCCACCCACAGAGGGACCTGCAAACCTCTCGCAAAAGGTCCGTCGCGCTGCAGATGCGGAGCCCAGCCCAGCCCAGACCTGCTGCAGCCACAGCACCAAGAGAAACAGACCCGAGCAGGCTTTGGGGATGGGCTCTCCAGCGGCCGCACAAGTCCCTCTGCCCACAGGTGACGGGGGTCGGTGAGAGAATCTCTTTGGCGGGTCAAGAGGGGAGTGGGGTGCCCCCATGATTCGGGCCCCCCCGGGAGGTACAAGCTGAGAGGCGGCTGCAGACAGGGGCTCCCCAAGGGGGCAGGAGCCTGGATCCATTGTGGAAGGTCTGTGCATAAACCCCCTGAGGGAACTGAGCCTGAGAGGCGGCCCTGCCCCGACCTGACCACCTAAACTTAATTCTCACGCTGAGTAGCAGCCCTGCCCCCGCCAAAAGCCCTAAGGCTGGAAGCAGCATTTAAATCTCAGTCCCCAAACGCTGGCTGGGAGGACCAGGAGGTGAGGTGGGTGTGAGGAGAATATAAAGAGGTCAAATCACTGGCTGGGGAGAATGCCCAGAAAAGGGAAAAGAAATAAAACTATTGAAGGCTACTTTCTTGGAGAACAGACATTTCCTCCCTTCTTTCTGATGAGGAAGAACAATGCTTACCATCAGGCAAAGACACAGAAATCAAGGTTTCTGTATCCCACCCCACCCAATGGGCTCAGGCCATGGAAGAGCTCAAAAAGAATTTTGAAAATCAAGTTAGAGAGGTGGAGGAAAAACTGGGAAGAGAAATGAGAGGGATGAAAGAAAAGCATGAAAAGCAGATCAGCTCCCTGCTAAAGGAGAACCAAAAAAATGTTGAAGAAATTAACACCTTGAAAACTAGCCTAACTCAATTGGCAAAAGAGGCTCAAAAAGCCAATGAGGAGAAGAATGCTTTCAAAAGCAGAATTAGCCAAATGGAAAAGGAGATTCAAAAGCTCACTGAAGAAAATAGTTCTTTCAAAACTAGAATGGCACAGATGGACGCTAAGGACTTTGTGAGAAAGCAAGATATCACAGAACATAGCGAGAAGATTGAAAAAATGGAAGATAATGTGAAATATCTCATTGGAAAAACAACTGACCTGGAAAATAGATTCAGGAGAGACAATGTAAAAATTTTGGGACTACCTGAAAACCAAGATCAAAAGAAGAGCCTGGACATCATCTTCCATGAAATTATCAAGGAAAACTGCCCTGAGATTCTAGAATCAGAGGGCAAAATAAATATTCAAGGAATCCACAGAAGACCGCCTGAAAGAGATCCAAAAAGAGAAACTCCTAGGAACATTGTGGCCAAATTTCAGAGTTCCCAGGTCAAGGAGAAAATATTGCAAGCAGCTAGAAAGAAACAATTCAAGTATTGTGGGAATACAATCAGGATAACACAAGATCTAGCAGCCTCTACATTAAGGGATCGAAGAGCATGGAATAGGATATTTCAGAAGTCAAAGGAACTAGGACTAAAACCAAAAATCACCTACCCAGCAAAACTGAGTATAATACTTCAGGAGAAAAAATGGTCTTTCAATGAAATAGAGGATTTTCAGATTTTCTTGATGAAAAGACCAGAGCTGAAAAGAAAATTTGACTTTCAAACACAAGAATGAAGAGAACCATGAAAAGGTGAACAGCAAAGAGAAGTCATAAGGGACTTACTAAAGTTGAAATGTTTACATTCCTACATGGAAAGACAATATTTGTAACTCTTGAAACATTTCAGTATCTGGGTACTGGGTGGGAGTACACACACACACATGCACACACACACACACATACATAGAGACAGAGCGCACAGAGTGAATTGAAGAGGATGGGATCATATCTTGAAAAAAAAATGAAATCAAGCAGTGAGAGAGAAATATTGGGAGGAGAAAGGGAGAAATTGAATGGGGCAAATTATCTCTCATAAAAGAGTCAAGCAAAAGACTCATTAGTGGAGGGATAAAGAGGGGAGGCGAGAGAAAAACATGAAGTCTACTCTCATCACATTCCACTAAAGGAAAGAATAAAATGCACACTCATTTTGATAGGAAAACCTATGTCACAATACAGGAGAGTGGGGGACAAGGGGACAAGACGGGTGAGGGGGATGACAGAAGGGAGGGCATGGGGAGGAGAATGCAATCCGAGGTCGACACTCATGCGGAGGGAAAGGATCATAAGAGAATAGAAGTAATGGAGGACAGGATAGGATGGAGGGAAATATAGTTAGTCCTATACAACACAACTATTATGGAAATCATTTGCAAAACTACACAGATTTGGCCTATATTGAATTGCTTGCCTTCCAAAGGGAAGGGGTGGAGAGGGAGGGAGCTAAAGAAGTTGGAACTCAAAGTGTTAGGATCAACTGTAATGTTCTTACCACTAGGAAATAAGAAATACAGGTTAAGGGGTAAAGAAAGCTATCTGGCCCTACAGGACAAAAGAGAAGACGGAGACAAGGGCAGAGAGGGAGGATAGAAGAGAGAGCAGATTGGTCACAGGGGCAATTAGAATGCTTGGTGTTTGGGGGGGGAGGGGATAAAAGGGGGGAAAATTTGTAACACAAAATTTTGTGAAAATAAATGTTAAAAGTTAAATTAAAAAAAAAAAAAAGAAAATAACACCCTGAAAAATAGGCTAACTCAATTGGCAAAAGAGGTTCAAAAAGCCAATGAGGAGAAGAATGCTTTCAAAAGCAGAATTAGCCAAATGGAAAAGGAGATTCAAAAGCTCACTGAAGAAAATAGTTCTTTCAAAATTAGAATGGAACAGATGGAGGCTAATGACTTTATGAGAAACCAAGAAATCACAAAACAAAACCAAAAGAATGAAAAAATGGAAGATAATGTGAAATATCTCATTGGAAAAACAACTGACCTGGAGAATAGATCCAAGAGAGACAATTTAAAAATTATGGGACTACCTGAAAGCCATGATCAAAAAAAGAGGCCAGAAATCATCTTTCATGAAATTATCAACGAAAACTGCCCTGAGATTCTAGAACCAGAGGGCAAAATAAATATTCAAGGAATCCACAGAACACTGCATGAAAGAGATTCAAAAAGAGAAACTCCTAGGAACATTGTGGCCAAATTCCAGAGTTCCCTGGTCAAGGAGAAAATATTGCAAGCAGCTAGAAAGAAACAATTCAAGTATTGTGGAAATACAATCAGGATAACACAAGATCTAGCAGCTTCTACATTAAGGGATCGAAGGGAGTGGAATAGGATATTCCAGAAGTCAAAGGAACTAGGACTAAAATCAAGAATCACCTACACAGCAAAACTGAGTATAATACTTCAGGGGAAAAATTGGTCTTTCAATGAAATAGAGGACTTTCAAGCATTCTTGATGAAAAGACCAGAGCTGAAAAGAAAATTTGACTTTCAAACACAAGAATGAAGAGAAGCATGAAAAGGTGAACAGCAAAGAGAAGTCATAAGGGACTTACTAAAGTTGAACTGTTTACATTCCTACATGGAAAGACAATATTTGTAACTCTTGAAACTTTTCAGTATCTGGGTACTGGGTGGGATTACACACACACACATGCACATGCACACACACATAGAGACAGAGTGCACAGAGTGAATTGAAGAGGATGGGATCATATCTTAAAAAAATGAAATCAAGCAGTGAGAGAGAAATATATTGGGAGGAGAAAGGGAGAAATGGAATGGGGCAAATTATCTCTCATAAGAGAGGCAAGCAAAAGACTCATTAGTGGAGGGATAAAGAGGGGAGGTGAGAGAAAAACATGAAGCTTACTCTCATCACATTCCACTAAAGGAAAGAATAAAATGCACACTCATTTTGGTATGAAAACCTATCTTACAATACAGGAAAGTGGGGGATAAGGGGATAAGAAGGGTGTGGGGGACGATGGAAGGGAGGGCACGGGGAGGAGGGAGCAATTTGAGGTCGACACTCATGGGGAGGCACAGGATCAAAAGAGAATAGAAGTAATGGGGGACAAAATAGGATGGAGGGAAATATAGTTAGTCTTATACAACACAACTATTATGGAAGTCATTTGCCAAACTACAGAGATTTGGCCTATATTGAATTGCTTGCCTTCCAAAGGGAAGGGGTGGGGAGGGAGGGAGCTAAAGAAGTTGGAACTCAAAAGTGTTAGGATCAACTGTTGAGTAATGTTCTTGCCACTAGGAAATAAGAAATACAGGTAAAGGGGTATAGAAAGTTATCTGGCCCTACAGGACAAAAGAGAAGACGGAGACAAGGGCAGAGAAGGATGATAGAAGAGAGAGCAGATTGGTCACAGGGACAATTAGAATGCTTGGTGTTTGGGGGGGGAGGGGATAAAAGCGGAGAAAATTTGGAACCCAAAATTTTGTGAAAATGAATGTTAAATAAGTTAATTAATTAATTAAAAAAAAGAATAAAAAAAAGCATTTCATTTAATACCATAAAAATGTTTTAAGATTTGCAATGTCCATTATATATATTATCCCATTTAATCCTCATTGCAGTTCTGAGAAGCAGTTACTATTATTATCTTCATTTTACAGCTGAAAAAACTGAGGCAAACAGGTTAAATGACTTGCCCAGAGTCATATAGCTAGCATCTACAGAAGGATTTGAACTCAGATCTTTCTGACTTCAGATCCAGTACTGGGTAATTGTACAATTCCCTCCCTTGACTTTGACTCTGTGTAGTGTATATACCTAATGGATATCGAATGCAGCTCTGAAACCATCCCATTTCAAACCATTTTAGCATGAAAGCAGAAAGAGCTATGAGTATAAGTCCATCAAGATGATAAAGCATCCACAATCAACTATTATGAAATCTGATTAGCTTTGATTTACATTGGAAAATATATGAGGTTAATAAATTCCGTAGTTCACTGCTTTCTTCCCAGTCTTTTTCTCATCCCATTCCAACAATCCATAATTGAACTAACTTCACAAAACATATGGAACAAATAGCCAGAGCAGCAGACCTTTGCTACATTGGGGGAAAGGGAACAATTGGCTAGTGCCACTTAACCTATAAGACTACTAGAGTCAAAGATTCTAAACTCCTGAACAGCCAGTTTTATTCAGAAACTGAGGCCATGTTGTTAGATTTAGAAAGACAGAGTTTTCACTGAAAGGGATCTCATGGATCATCTAGGTCAATAGCCTCTTTTTACAGAAGAGGAAGCTGAAATCCAAAGTTAAAGGATTTGTTGGAAATCATAAAGGTATTAAGTGAGAGAGCTCGAATTTGAACCCAGGTGCTCTGTCTCAATTTAGCTTTCTTTTCATTCTACCACTCTGCCTCTTTCTGGTTCTTAGTCCTGGCTCCACCCATTAGCCCCTCAATTTACTTCCCTCAGCCTCAGTTTCCTTATCTGTAAAAAATGGCATAGTAATATTTTTTCTGTCTACCTTATTGGACTATTATAAGCCATGAGATGCTACAAAAATGTGATCCATTGTTTTATCTAATTCCAACTCAAACACAGTGTCCCATTTCTTTTTCTTAAAAGTTAAAGACAAATATGCCCCCATCAAAATGTTCACATTTATTTCTTTAATTATTTCCTATCCGCAGGCTGTGTAAACACAGTTGTTTCCCAAGCAGGAAATGCTAGCCATGGAAATGTCCACAGCTGAAACTCCTTCTGAGCAACTAGGATAAAAGAATTAACACCTTCTATGTCAGAGCTGCAAAGGAGGCCTGACAAGATCACCATTATAACTGAGCCAAACTGCATACAAACCTCTTTGTATGAGCTTAAGCCCAATTAATGCCTATTTTTCTTACCTGGCTGTCAGCAATTAAACCATTAAATACCTACTATGTTCCAGACACTCTGTCAGACACTGAACATAAGATGATTAAACAAGACACAATTCTTGCCTTCAAGGAATTTAGGCTGAACAAGGAAATGCAAATAAGTCTGATTCAAGACAGAGTGGATGGAGAAAATAAGAGATGCAAACAAAACTCTATGAAGTTTTTAGACGGATAGATCACTTTTCACTGGGTTTAGAAAAGGGACCCTGCACTACATTTCCTGTTTTACCATTGGATGAAGGTCCCTGCTACAATGCTGACTCTTCTGGGATATAAACTTGCTTCGTGCCTCTAGCCCTTATCTGATCTTTGGTGTTGTGTGATAACTTGTTCTTTTACTTTGAACAAATTACATATTATTTTTAGACCATTACTAATGGACATGGCCTTACTCCCTCCACACACACACACCCCGCCCCAAGTTAGGTCAGTCTGCAAATATAGTACTTTGGAGGTCATAAAACTGCAGTCCTTGGCTAGAACAAGACATTGTTAGGCTAATTATTAACAAAAATGAACCTTTAAACATACGAGTAACACAGAAGCTTCTGGGCTCCTGCCTCTAGCAGGCTCACTCTGGATCTGCACAGACAGAAGGACAAGACCAGAGACATAAGAGGATAATTTATTTTATTCTTCCCAACAGCAGCATTTAGGGAGGTGGGGGGAGGACTCAGCTCCCACAGCATCCTGCTAGTTGCTCTTCCCACAGAGACCAGTGAATAGGAACTCCAGCTGCCACATAGGAGCCCAGTTCCTACAGAATCCCCTAAGTCTCCACAAATCCCCTCTTACAATCCACACAAAGACAACAGGCCAGGCTAGGCTAAGGGCAACAGATCTGAATATGAAAGGCCAGATTAAGTGGCAAGATTCAGGGGGAACCAGCCTGCAAATCTGAGTATGAAAGGCCAAGTTAAGTGGGGAGATTCAAGGGGAGTTCAGGGAAGTTCCCAGAGTCTGAACCCCATCAGCTATATAATGATGTGCATATTTAGTGAAATTATTTACAAGCTATGATCCTAGGAACTTGTGAACTTTTTATGGCCATGGATCCTGGGAACTAGTATCTTAAAAAAAAAAAACAAATTCACCTTTGTTGACCTGAAAACTTGGTTAAAGAAAGGCAACAGCCTAATGCATACATTTTATGATTTAATTAATTAATCAATTCCCTATTAAAGACAACGGTAACATAATGCATTATGGAGCCAGAAATGTTCTGGCTACCCAGTGCAGAAATCTTCTGGCTTATATACATTTTGCCATGAGAAAGGAACTCTCCTAGTTGAACAAATCATAAATTTAGTAAGACAAGACAATTAACAAAGTAATGTTGGTCAGGCCTTGGGATTCCAGCTGGGTAAGCATATGTCTCGGTGATAAGGAAAGAAACCCCACCACTAGTAAGTGGTAGGCTTCCTCCCTTAAACAGATAATTGACATAAGAAAGCGTAAACAATGTTCAATAGAAATTATGATCTAAGATGTCTATATTTTCTTTATCATTAATACGCCATAACATAGTATATGTCTATAGATCAAAGGAAAGTCCCATTATTCATAACATAGTATGTGTCTGTAGATAATAAGATTCATCAAAGGAAAGTCTTATTATTCATCAAAGGAAAGTCTTATTATTCAAGATATAGTGTCTTAGGTTAAAGGTCTCCTTAAGGAGTGTAGAGTCGGCCTTGGCTGGCTTTTGCTGACATAGGAAGAGGCACTCTCTGAGTTTACTTCAGAGAGAACAAAGAGATTATTCTAAAATTTTATATTAAACATTATCACCTTACATACAATCGGTTTTAAGATTGACACCTCAGAAATCTTAGCAGTACCAAAGATAAGAATATTAATATGAGATCCTGGCATACTGGATAGTGTCCTGAACTTGTAATCAAGAAGATATGGGTCTAGATATCCCCATAGCTGTTCACTGTGTTAACCTGGGTGAATCATTTAACCTCTCTGTGACTCAGTTTCCTTATCTGTAAAAGGGAGATAATAATATCACCTACCCTACTGGGTTTTATGACCATAAATTTAGAGCTGAAAAGGATGTTCAGGTTATAGAGTCTCCCTCATCCTATTTATTAGGAAAATGAAGTCTAAAGAGATCAGGTAATTTGCGAATGAGTGCTTCAGTCTGGATTTAAACCTAGGTCTTCCTAATTCTTGATCCGGTGTTCTATTCAGATGTGCTAATATGTAAAAAGTGCTTTACAACTCTTAAAACACTACATAAATGCAACCAGTTATTTAATATGCAAATATTTTCTTATGTTAATCCAACATACATGTTAAAGAAGGAAAAAACAGGAAGGCTAAAATCACTGATGTAATGTGAATTACTGAAGTGGTAGAGGAGTTCTCTCCTCAGAATTTTCAAAGATTTGTGAGAATTATCAACCAATGTGAAAAAGAAAACTTTTAACCTCCACAAAGACATCACTCCTACCTTTGTCCCCCAGTGGCACCCAGGGTGATAAGAAAGAAGTATAGAGAAAGGGAGATGGGAGGAGGGGGGGAGGAGAGAGACTGCTGTCAAAGGAAAGGCTTGATTCTGAAGTCCTTCATAGTTTTAAATTGTCATCATTCTCTCTTCTCAGAAATAACCTGACTTCCTATCTCTGATCAGCAAATTGTGCCGTTTTCATGGAGGTACTCCCATTTAATTAAAAATGCCGTAACGTAAGTGAATTATTTACCTTTCTAAAGTCAACGAGTGTAATTTCAGCTTGTTAACCTCATTTTGTCCATGACATCACTTTGGAATTCTAAAGCTTCTCTAATTTTCTCTCTTAACAAAAAATAAGGTTCCAGACTTGGTAAGTATATTAATGACTGTCATCTAATTAAATATATTTATTTAAAACAAATATGGCTGAGCCAGCTTCATTCTTTGCACGTAGTCAAAAAGTGCCCCCTTTGGTTCTAGCCTTCCAGACATCATCTTTTACTTCTCCTATCTACAACAGGCAGCTCTTCAGTAGTCTGCTGAAAAGGTCAAACCTAATTTTCCAGCCCTGAGAGTATAAGACCTTGACATACCACCAAGACTATTCACCTTTGTACCTACTCCCTGGCCTAGGGAAACTAGCACATATATTAAAGCAAATAAAAAGAGAATGAATGTTTAAACTGTGAGAAGAATAAGAGCCTTTCCAGTAAGTCATTTGCACTTGGGAGGTCAGGGGAGAGAGAGGGGCACAGCACACAGACAAAAGTGATTTCGTAGCTTTAGTTGGGAAGTCATTAAATGTAAAATAAAGCCCCTGATGCTGGTGACAGAGGAAGAAATGAAATTTCTCCTAAATTCAGTCTTTATAGCCCATAGTAGGAGCAGGCTTTGATTGACAGGGAAGCCAGGAAAACATCAGCCACTAAAGCTCCGAGATGCAGGCTAGTATTTTATTATTTTAGCAAAAGACATTTGAAGAAGCATGAGTAGAGTTCAGCATGGTTAGAAGTGAGCCTGTCTAGCAAGCCCCCAACAGTGAGAAACATGCTCACCTTAAATAAAGAAAAATACTTGTTGTGAAATCAAGAAAGCTTTAATTAATCTTTATTTCCATTCCCCCGAATGAAAGGGTAATCTCCCCAGTAAGGTTACAGAAAGACTACCACAAGTGCAGGAAGATGTGGTTTCTTATACTGTTTTCTGAACTTTGCATCTCCAGCGACACCATCCCCTGACCATGTGACTCCATGTTCTCCTCTCTGATAGGTCCTTCGTCACACAGCTCCTTGGGCCTGCACATTAGTTTTTGACCTCTAATCTGTCCATGCTAGGTCACAACCCTTATCACCTAGGAATGTGGACAACAGAACTTTCTTACTTCCCACAGCATCATCTTGCCATTATTGCTTAGAATAAATAAAATTGGAACTTGTCACAGTAAGAACCAGTCATTGGTATAAGCGCTCACGCAGCACCAAAGTTTTAAAAGACTCAGACCATTGGATGCCCTCTTCCTCATCTGAGGAGCTTGAGAGCAAAAGCTGTTTATTGCTTGTATTTCTAAGACAGTTACAATAATTGCAGTTCATTAAAGCTTTCCAGAAATATAATTAACTTCAGTTATATTTTCACATGGTTCCCAATTCTGCTGCCTTGGGAAGTAGACCAAAGGTTCTTAGATTACCAACAGCCAATGGGTCCATGCAAAGATTTCAGGGTTTCTTTGATTTGGATGGGAAAAAATACATCTTTGGGAAAAAATACATCTTTCCTTTCACTAACCTAGCTAAAATTTAACATTTACTTCATTTATGAATATAAGCAACAAATGTTAATCTAAGAAGAGGTCCAGAAGCTTCAGAAAACTGAGAATGATATCCATAAAAAAAAAAGAAAAAGTTAAGAACCTCTGTGTTAGATTAAAAGTTAAGAGTTCTTTAGCAAAATTCCTAACATTTAGGTAGAGCCTTGACTCTTTTCATTTACATTTATAAATATCACCAGTAAACCCCTAATCTCTCTGTGGTTGAGGGAAAGTTCAGGTGGCCAGCAATGTTTAGGTAAAAAGTCAAAGGGTATATTGTGTCTGTCAATAGTCAAAAAGAGCAGACTTACCCTCTTTTGGAAATTTTCTCAGTCCTTCAGAAGCTGGATACAACTGATGGCCTCAGCCTGAGTCTTTTACTCTTAGATGCCTGGAGGACCATGGTCCTTCTTGATCTCTCCTTTCTCTGCTCAGGTCCTCTTTCTCTCTCTCTGTTCACTCCTGGGCTTCAAATTAAAATCTATATGTTCACATTCCTACCTCTTTGCTGATAGACCCTTGAAATTTCCCAGGTCTTACCTCACCTGTGCTTTCTTTTCCTTTTTTTAAAATTTATTTATTTATCTATCTATTTATTCATTTATTTTTAGTTTTCAACATTCATTTCTACAAAATTTTGAGTTCCAGTTTTTCTCCCTATCTCACCCCTCCCGCCACCCCATAACACCTTGCATTCTGATTACACCTTCCCTCAATGTGCCTTCCCTTGTATCACATCCTACCCTTTCCTTATCCCTATCTTCTCACTTTTCTGGTAGAGCAAGTTAGATTTCTATACCCCATATACCCATTTCTTATTTCCCAGTTATATGCAATAACAATTCTCAACATTTGTTTCTAATACTTTGAATTCCAACTTCTCTCCCTTCCTCCCTCCCCACCCATCCCCACTGAGAAGGCAAGCAATTCAATATAGGCTACACATGTGTAGTTATGCAAAAGACTTCCATAATAGTCATATTGTGTAAGACTAACTATATTGCCCTCTTTCCTACCCTGTCCCCCCTTTATTCTATTCTCTCGTTTGATCTTCTCCCTTCCCAAAAGTGTTTACTTCTAGTTGTTCCCTCCTCCCATTTGCCCTCCCTTCTATCATCCCCCTCACCCCACATGTCCCTTTCTCCCCTACTTTCCTGTATTGTAAGATAAATTTTCATACCAAATTGAGTGAGCATGTTATTCCCTCCTTAAGCCTAATGTGAAGAGAGTAAGCTTCACTTTCCCCTCTCACCTCCTCCCTTTTACCCTCCATTGAAAAAGATTTTTCTTTCCTCTTTTATGAGACATAATTTGCCCCATTCCATTTCTCCCTTTCTCCTCCCAATATACTCCTCTCTTACCCCTTAATTTTATTTTTTATAGATATCATCCCTTCTTATTCAACTCACCCTGTGCTCTCTGTCTATATGTGTGTGTGTGTCTGTGTGTGTCTGTGTGTGTGTAATCACTTCAGTTACCCAAATACTGAGAAAAGTCTCAAGAGTTAGAAATATTATCTTTCTATGTAGGAATGTAAACAGTTCAGCTTTAGAAAGTCCTTTATGATTTCTCTTTTCTGTCTACCTTTTCAAGCTCCTCTTGATTCTTGTATTTGAAAGTCAAATTTTCTATTCAGTTCTGGTCTTTTCACCAAGAATGCTTGAAAGTCTTCTGTATCATTCAATGAACATTTTTTTCCCTTGAAGTATTATAATCAGTTTTACTGGGTAGATGATTCTTGGTTTTAATCTCAGTTCCTCTGACTTTTGGAATATCCTTTTCCAAGCCCTTTGATCCCTTAATGTAGAAGCTGCCATATCCTGTGTTATTCTGACTATATTTCCACAATACTCAAATTGTTTCTTCATAGCTGCTTGCAATATTTTTTCCTTGACCAGGGAACTCTGAAAATTGGCCACAACATTCCTAGGAATTTTTCTTTTCGGATCTCTTTCAGGAGGTGATTGGTGAATTCTTTCAGTATTCATTTTGCCCTGTGGTTCTAGAATATCAGGGCAATTTTCCTTGATAATTTCACGAAAGATAATGTCTAGGTTCTTTTTTTGATCATGGCTTTCAGGTAGTCCCATAATTTTTAAATTGTCTCTCCTGGATCTATTTTCCAGGTCAGTTGTTTTTCCAATGAAATATTTCACATTGTCTTCTATTTTTTCATTCTTTTGGTTTTGTTTTATAATTTCTTGGTTTATCATATAGCCATTAGCTTCCCTCAGCTCCACCCTCATTTTCAAAGAACTATTTTCTTCAGTGAGCTTTTGAACCTCCTTTTCCATTGGGCTAATTCTGCTTTTTAAAATCTTCTTCTCCTCATTGGCTTTTTGGACCTCTTTTTCCAATTGAGTTAGCCTATTTTTAAAGGTGTTATTTTCTTCAGCATTTTTTTTGGTCTCCTTTAGCAAGCCGTTGACTTGCTTTCAACTTTTCCATGGCCTGAGTCCATTTCATATTCATTTTGGAGGTACTGGATGCAGAGGCCTTGACTTCCTCTGACAGTATGCATTGTTCTTCCTCATCAGAAAGGATGGAAGGAAATACCTGTTCACTATGAAAATAACCTTCTATGGTCTTATTTTTTTTTCCCTCTTTTGGTCATTTTCCCAGCCAGTTACTTCACTTCTGAATCCCTTGTCAAGAGGAGGGTCCTAGTGCTCCTCCACAACCCAGGACCATGCTCAGGGCTGAGATTCAGATCAGCTGCTCAATTCCCCTAGGAGCTTTAGGCTCAGTGCTTCACAAATGGATGCCCACTGCTGCCACCCCCACTGCTGCCCCGCCACCACCACTGCCTCCTGGGGCCAGTGCTGGTGGGGACCCTGCTCCCCTCTCGCCCAGTTGGGAAAGTCCTCTTATGACCTCTGAAACTCCCTCTGGTGCCTGTGTGTTGAGGGATCTGAGACTCTCCGTCCTGGGTATTCTGACCTGGAGGCCTGTTCCTGTCCTGCACCTCCTGATGCTGTGCATCCAGGGCCAGGCTCCACTCCACTCAGTGTCCCATGGGGTAGACCTTTCCTGTTAGCACTCCAGGTTACCTTTGCCTGGAAATCTCTTTCACTCTGTCCTTCTGGGGCTTCTGTTGTTCTATATTTGTTGAGAGTAATTTTTTACGGGTATTTTATAGGCTGTGGGGGAAGAGCTATAGTATGTACATCTTTCTACTTCACCATCTTGGCTCTGCCCCCTCACCTATGCATTCATACAAGTATCACACCCACTGACTGAGTATAAAATTCCTGGTGCCCCTCCTTCTTATTGACTGATTTAATCAAGAACTTTCCCTAATGAACAAATTTAACTAACTTCAAGTTGAATAAGGACAAATCAGAGCAGTGATTTTTTTTTTTTTTTTTTTTAGGGAAGCACAGCAGAAACTCCTGCTCTAAACATTAAATATCTATGTGACTCTGGGCATGTCATTTAAACTTTTAAAGTTTCAGCCTCTTCATCTATAAAATGGAGCATCTTCTCATCAAGTTGTTATGAGGATCAACAAAGATAAATTGTAAAGCACTTTGAAAATCTTAAAAATGATACATAAATATTAGTTAATATTTTCATTATTATACTCCATGTTTTATGCCAACCCCCACTAAAGGGGTGAATTGTGTCTTATCCTTAATGTCCTAAGCATAATTAAAGTTTGGATGGTCTTATTTGCAATTTTATGTGTGTTTCATCTGTGAAAAGGATCAGTCTACAATCTTATGTGTTTAGGGATCCCAGTCTATTCATTTAGGTTTTCACTGTAGAAGTCAAAAATATGTGTAACATGAGAAATGGGTTACATGGATAGCTATTCTTTACAGATATATTTATTTGGTGAGGCATTTGAGTCATGGCTATGTTGATTCCACAATACTGTGAATAACAGAATAGCCTGCAAATACTATTCTTGTATGAAATTAGTTTCCCATAAAACAATCAGTGAGTATTAAGCATTTACCTTGTTCTAGGTACTATGCTAAGTGCTAAAAGTTCTAATGGAGTACTATTAGAAAATTTTGAAAAAGTAGCTTTTGTCCTCAATTATAAATGTACTTCTCCCTTCAGGCATCATATAGTACTCTACTCTCTTTTTTTGTACCATACATAACATCTGAAATTATATTATATATAATATATATCATGTAATATATATTATTTATTATATTATCTATGCTTGTATCTTCTGTCCTTCCTGAAGAGTAAACTCCATGATAACAGGGACCATGTCTTTTAAAATCTATATTCCCTATTCCCAGAATCAAACAGTAGTTATGCATATGGTAAATGCTTTGTAAGTTAAATTTAATGAAATACGTGAATATATGAAAGAAATAAAAAAATAAAACATGAAAAATGCTGTTAACAGCAATACCTAACACTGAAAGGGATAGATAGCACAATATCCTACTATGTTTATTGTTTGCTGACCTTTAAAAAATCGATTCATTAAAAAAAATCTGCTTTAAAGACTCTTGTCCAACAAAGTTATCTCTCATGCATATGTCAAAATCTAACAAGGTTCCTTGAAAGATATAACAACAGACATAATTGGGTTTGATGACCCTCTTACTGTTAATGTCTAGTGAAGCAAAAATAGGAAGAAAAAATGCTCACTGAAGGTGTTTCTCATGGCCATAGAATCCTAACAGGAGAAGGATTTCTTACAGATGGGAAGGTACTCCAACTGTTCCTGTTTGAAAATGGAATTTTACACTTTCACCTAGCCACAGGACATTTTATAGGATCCTCAGTGACAACCATAATTATTCAAAAGACTAATACATAACTATCCACACAGGAAAACAAAGTGGATGAAGCATTCTTATTGTAGAAACTATGATATACAGATATATCCCATAGAAACTGGGTATGGGCAATGATTTGGACCCAGAATTGACTTAGATGTAAAGACAGGAGCAAACTGCCTTATCTAAATTATAGTGCTTTTAATGACTCCAATCCTCTCTCTTAAAAAAGTTGCATCTTGTTAACAACTATATTAGAGTTAGTAATTCCATTGGAATATGGATGAGAATCAAGCAAGACCATAGCCTTTGAGGAATTAAAGTTCTGAGCCACCCAAGGCATAATGAAAAGTCAAGGGTATAAACAGGCATATTACCAACAAATTATTACCACATGAGAAGCTGTGTAAAAGATGCCATCAGAGAGATACATGACTGGGAAAAAAGATAGTAAGCCAGAAAACATGCTCCTTTGTTATCCCCACACTACCAATATATCTGAACAGGAGATATTATGCTAGGATCCATGAACTTTTTAAAGGGTATATTTTAGTAGCTGCATTTTGATATAATTGCTTTCTTTATGATTATGTTTTTTGTTCTGCGTAGTTTGATTCACTTAAAAGCAATCTGAGCAGGGATCTATGGGTGGCATCTATTTTTTTTTTTGTAATTTATTTTATTTTTAACTTATGGAATAAAATTAGCATTTCCACATGAAACTGTAAATTTATTATGTATAATTTGCTATTCCTTTTAAATATATAATAAAGTTGTCATGGAAATTTCTTTTTTTTCCTTTTTTTCTTTTCCATGCTCTCCCTGCAGAGATGACTACCATTAGACACAAATTCTTTTTCACAGGGTCCATGACATTTAAACAATGTTAGGAATATCTAATCTAAAGAAAGTCTGCCGAAATATTGACTGTACATACAGATGATTTAGGGGAAGAAATAAATGAGATCAAGGATATGCTGAACCAGCTCCGAGTGGCTCATAAGAGTTGGTTATTAAATTTCACTGTGTGCATTTACACCTCAGAAATTGGCAAAAACTACAAATAAGGGTTTGCTTAATTATTTTGTTGATTCTCTAGAATCTACACTTAACAAAGAGTTAATAAGACATCAAATTTGAGTGTATTGTAAATACATGAGGGAGGTAGGAGAGAGGAGGAGATAGATGCTTGTTAAATATTTACTAACACACTCTTTAAGGAAACTCTTAAAGAATGAGCAGCCATTTTGATTAGAGTGATGCAAATCAAAACAACTCTGAGGTACCACATCACACCTATAAGATTGGCAAACATGACAGAACAGGAAAATGATAACTGTTGGAGAGGATGTGGGAGAGTTGGAACACTAATTCATTGTTGGTGGAGCTGTGAGCTCCTCCAACCATTCTGGAGAGCAAATTGGAGCTATGGCCAAAGGGCTACAAAAATGTGCATCCCTTTGACCCAGCAATATTGCTACTAGGGCTATATCCCCAAGAGATCATAAAAATGGGAAAGGATCCCACATGTACAAAAATATTTATAGCAGCACTCTTTGTAGTTGCCAAAAACTGGAAATCAAAGGGATGCCCATCATTTGGGGAATGACTGAATAAGTTGTGGTATATGAATGTAATGGAGTACTATTGCACCATAAGAAATGAGGAACAAGAAGATTTCAGAGAGGCCTGGAAGGACTTATATAATCCGAAACTGAGCGAAAGGAGCAGAACCAGGAGAACTTTGTGCACAGCAACAACTACAATGTGTGAGAGTTTTTTCTGGTAGACTTGGAACTTCGTAATAATGCAAGAACTTAAAATAATAATAATAATTCCCAATGATTTTCTAAGGCAAAACACCTTCCACACTCAGCGAAAGAACTATGGAATTCATTTGCAAAATGTAGATCATGTTTGTGTTTGTGTATGTGTGTGTGTGTTGTGTTTTATTTGTTATATGATTTCTTCCATTTATTTTAGATCATCTATACAGCTTGACTATAATGAAAATGTATTCCATAGGAAAGTATACGTAGATCATATATAGAATTGTATGGCGTCTTGAGGAGGGAGGGGGATGGTGGGAAGTAGGTAGAGGGGGTAAAAATCTAAGCTTTTTGGTAGTGATCATAGAACATCAAAAAAAGAAAGAAAGAAAGACATGAAGAATGAGCAGTCATGGATGGATTGTAATCAATTTCATTAAAAGGAGTATCCTCATCAATTAGATCACATAAACATCAGAGTATTGAAAAAGGCCCTCTAGCATAAAAAGAGAGCAGAAATAGGGTACTGTAGGGGAAAAGAGCACTGAATTTTGAAGTCAGAAGACCTGGGTAATCTTGATGAAATTTTGTTCAGCCTAGAGGCCGAGAGCTACCTGAGTCTGCTTACCTTTCATCCAGGTCTTCGGTGACCATCTGGATAAATGTGTTGAGAGAAGAGACTTTCCAGAGTTAAACAAGGGTTAGGCTTTATTCAGGGTCTTAGTTACTTATCCATATGCAGGGTGAATTCTTCCTCAGGAGAGAAGAATCCTCCTCCTCCCAAGGGGCAAGGATCATACAGCAAGAGGATGGGAGCAGAAGAGGGGAGGGACCCTCTTCCCTCCAAGGGCCCTTCAGCAGGAAGAGCGCCATCAGGCTTTCCTGTCCCTACTTAAGCTCTCCCGCCACATAGTTTGCACATGAATACCGTGCATGCTCTCAGCCCCTAGCTAATCAACAACAGGTGTGCTCAGACCACGGGCCAATCTCAAGGGTGGGATGCTCTCCCCAGCAAGTTTCCCACTGAGAAGAGGTGGAAATGCACGAGATAGCCCGTGTTTCATGCCTCAATCCCCAGCTGTTCCCTGGGGGTCCTCGTGAGAACTCTGAGGTTTAGAAGTCCTCACTTTTACCTGGCCAAGACTGTCCACGTGAAAACTGAGCTTACACCCCCAACAAAATTTCATTTCTCTGGCCTCAAATACCTCATCTGTAAAATTAGGTTAGGTAATCTATCATATTCCTTCCATAAAATTAAAATTCCATTGTCTTACAACTTTCCTAAATTATAATGGTACAGAATGTTGAGGGAGAAGTGGTATAGGATCCAAGGGAGAAACTAGTTCATTTATCACAGGATTGAAAAGTTAGAGACTAAGCAAATATGCTGGATATTTCAAAGGCTCTGAGAGCTCATTAGCATAGTTATTTACTCCACAGGTAAAGATCTAAACCCAACCAGGCAATATTGGCCTTTTCATTCTTTGAGAATTTTTCCAAATCTTTTCATAAATCTGCCATTGAGAATTTAGCAAACTAGCCATAGACCTCCCTTCTAATTCTTATAATACTTGAAGAAAAGCTAGGGCCACATTTAGGCTGTCCATCTGTAATGCTTCACTCTTTTCAGATCACACAAGCCTTTAATTATTTTATATGTTGTTTCCTATTATAGGCTACATATAGTTACATTGTGTCTTTCCATTGTGAACTTTTGGAAAACCTACAATTCTGATTCTTCTGAGATCATGGCATTCTATTATTTATACAGTATCTATATTGCATTACTGGGAGAAGACTGCTATAGAGAGATGAAGTTTTGGAAAAATAAATAGTTTATGATCATTGAAAGTACTTTGTAATTTCATTAACATAATCATGCATTATTGCCTTCCTATTTAATTCTGACCTCAGCTCAGTATTCATAAGGAACACCTGTTGATGATATAGACAAATAAAGAGAGACAGACAGACAAACCCGATCCACATCCAGGTGTATGTCATACATGTGTTTTCCATCCATTTTGTTTTCAGATATGAATAGTTAGGTTGGTTTTTTCAAATGACAATGCAACTGATTAATAATGTACACTATTTCTCCAGTGATCCCTATCTACTTAAGCATCCTCTATAAAGTAGTGGGAAATATAAATTCTCTATATACAATCATCCCTTCCACATCATGATTCTCCTCATTGTGGTTTTGATATACCATGAACCAGCATAAAAATTAAATGGGAATTTCTGGGGAGACTTGCAGAAGCCACAGATGACATATGAACACAAAAAAAATTTAGAAATTCAGAAATGCATTAAATATGCATATATTATTGTAAAATATAGCCTATGATCCAATACTTAACACATATTTTACATTAAGGTACAGTGAACACTCCACAAAAGAAAATGAAAATTCAGACTCCATCTTTGGTACAAAGGGAGGGTCAAAAAAATATGGATTTTCCAGATTATGGGGCACCATGCCCTTAGGTGTAAAAGGAATAATTGTACACTTATCTCTATCACCTAGAAGTTCAAGTAGTAATCTTTTATTACACAGCTTTATTAGCTTTAAATTGCATAAAGACTTGGGACACACTGTATAAGTAACATTGATTGTGTTTAAAATGTAGCCCTTCCTGAGAAGTATGGAAGTTCCATTTCCTGTGGACCTCTGCCATTGGCACAGGTCTAAAGGGAGGAAGGAGAAACAACAAAACCTGTCAATCTATGGACAATGAGAGTTTGGTTCCTTCAGTGCTTAGCACAGTGCTTGGCACATAGTGAGCACTTAATAAATATTTATTGACTGACTGGTGACAAAGTGTTAGATGTTAGAAGAATATCAAGGCTTGGAGAAGCAAAAATTGCCCTGACTCAGAAAGAATTAAATACCAATGCCTCTCAAAAACCATAGTTTGTTTAATCCTGGATAGGTCTGGGAAAGGAATAAGAGCTGTTAAAAGACCATGCAAGATTAAAGTCCAAATAATCTGCTTCTGGATTATTCACTAGAATGGAATTATTAACAAGTGAAGGCAATTTAATTAAGAGATATCTTCTTCTCTGGCAGCTTACTACAAGTACTATATACATTATTCTTGATCCTCAACAGAAAAAATGGAAGTAAAATTGAAGGTGAGAAATTCCTTTTTCTGTCTATCATTTTTAATGCCTCGTTATCTACTCCCAACAGCAAGTTTTTCCCTTTATTTTTGTCTTCAACTAGCTTTTTAAAAAATATTATGGTTACCCTTAATAATTTTAATAAATTTTAGATCATTTACATCAATACCTTTCCTAAGGCACAGCATGTACTCCTGCTCTAACACCATGAAAGTGTATGAATGGGACTCTGGATTCTCTAAGGCAAGAAAGCAAAGTGTAACTCTGGAAGTGGAATGAGTTTCATGTAGGGGCTCATTACTGAAGTGTGTGTCTATATTCTAAAGAATAGCCTTTCTGGGCTCTAAGAGCTTCCACCTTTCCACTTTCCCAGTAAAAGTTGGTCACTAGAAGATGATTTGAAGCAATTACATATCAATTCGTTCCATGGTCTACTAAGCATGTTGCCACAGTTCATGGAAGGACCACTCCAGGAAAATCACAGATCCTTTGAAGTAGGGTAACAATAGGATTCACTCATATGTTAGAAATTAGCTTTCTTATCATTTATGACATCAAAACATATATGGCAAAAACTGACAATTATCCTACTAACATTCTATTGCAACACAAGCAAACATGATGACTTTTTGCCTGAATCATGTTGTATGAAATGCCAAAGGCCATATTTCTCTAAGCTCCTTCTCCAAAACTTTGTTATGGAACATCAGTGCTCATGGGTTTTAGTAGACTACAAACATGAGCACAAATTTTGATAGATTTTACCACATAGACCAAGGGAACTGAATCTATCAGCAACAACAACCCTCAAAGACTGCCTAGGGAGTCATGGAAGAGATTGTAATCTGAGGCAGAGGGGGCTAGTGCCCACATCAACAAAAAAGGTCCTAGTAGGTTTAAGAAACAAAACCAAAAGGCTGTTTTCAAAGGATAAAATGAAAATTATTTCAAATATTCTAAAACCAGTTGTCATAGAATCAGAGATTCAGAACCAGAAAGGCATTTGTTATAGATGATATGATGGTTTACTTAGAGAACCCTAGAGAGCCAACTAATATGAATTAAAACAATAAATGAATTAAAACAATAAATTCAGCAAAGTTGCAGAATATCAGATAAATTCACACAAATCATTAGCATTCCTATACATAATTAACAAAACATAACAGTAAAAGATAGAAAGATAAATTCCATTCAAATAATTACAGAAACTAAAATAAATTCATATGGAAGCACAAAAAGTCAAGAATCTCAAGGGTATTAATGGGAGGAAGGATAAAGAGAAAGAAGGGAGTTTATCAGATCTTAAATTATACTACAAAGTAGTAATCATTAATATGATTTAGCAATTTTTTTAAGAAAAGAAAGTTAATCAGTGGAATAGATTAGGTACGTAACATCTGGAAATATATGTACATATACATATGTATGTATATATATGTATATATGATCACAGCAACTGATAAAACCAAAGACTTCTATAGCAAAGACTCTTATTTGAAAAAAAACTGCTAAAAAAAAGTACAGGAATCTGGCAGAAATTGGATTTTAAACACAATCATACCATACATCAAGATAAGCTTCAAAAGGATATATGACCTAGATATAAAAGGTCATATCTTAAGCAAATTAGAAAGAAGGAATAAATAGCCTCTAAGATCCATGGATAGGGGAAGAGTTAGTGAATAAACAAGTAAGACAGAAAACCATACAAGATAAAGTGCACAATTTTTGCTATATAAAATTAGGTTTTGTTCAAGTTAAATCTAATATATTAAAAATTAGTAGGGAAAAAAGTAACTGAAGAAAAAATCTTGCAACAAATTTCAAAGGTCTCATTTCCAAAACACATAAGGAATTTATCAAATGTCTAAGATTACAAGCTTTTCACAAATAGATAAACAAGCAAAGGATATGAACAAACAGTGTTCAAAGGAAGCAAACCTAATTTTAACATGCACTATATCAATAGGGTCAAACTTAATAGAAGCAGGGGTCACTAATCTGTAACAAAGGATCCTTCTGGGTCATAAATGGATTTAGAATGTTATTTCTGTTCTACTGTATTTTTATTTATTTTGTTATATATTTGGTTCTGACCACACTTGGAAATATTTTGTGACAAGTGTTTGACACAAGTGTTCTAATCGGTAATAATTAGAAAATGCAATTTAAACTCACTTTGAGGTTCTACCTCACACCTATCAGATTGGATATCCAAAAACTGTTGGAATGGTGAATTGCCTCAGTCATTCTGGAAAGTAATTTGGAACTATATTGAAGAAGTTATTAAAGTGTGCATTCGCTTTGGTTCAATCAAAGAAATAAAAAAAAGAAAGAAAGAAAATCCTATCTGGACAAAAATGTTAATAGCAGCTCTTTTCATGCTATCCAAATATACAAAATGAAGGGATTGTCCTATTGAAGAATGAATAAACTGATTTTGGCATATGAAAGTAATGGAATGTTATTACAAAATAAAAATGGTGAACTAGACAGTTTCAGAGGAAACTGAGAAGCTTTATGTACCAATACAGAGAACAGTGAGCATAACTCAGAGAACAATTCATAAAATGATAACACTATAGAGAAAAACGACTTTGAAAGACTTTTAGACTCTAATCAATCCAATAATTAACCACAAATCCAAAAAAAAAAAAACGAAGCTAAAACATACCACTCACCTCCTGACAAAGAGGTGAATTCCTGGCAGACACATGAACTTAAATGCATACATTTTAATGAAAAATATTTTCTGATTTTACTAACATGGGAAAGTTTTTGTCAAATTAGGTAGCTATATGCTGAGTGCTTCATTTTTTAGGGATTTTTTTTGTTGTTTTTAGCTCAATAGCAGGGGATTAACTAATAAAAGCAAAAGTTCTTCAGGGTCATCTGATTCAACTTTCTCATCTTGCAGATGAGGAATCTCATAGAGGTTGTGACTTCACCAGGGTCACACAAGTAGTAAAGAACACAGACAGTATTTGAATCCATAGTCTCTTGACCTCAAATCCACTGCTATTTGCATTGAGCACTATTTGAACCACTGAGAAGGAAGTTGTGTTACAAAGGTAAAGGCACAAGATGTGGAGAGCAAGGATTGTTCAGCGAAATAACTGTACAAATCTGAACACTCTTTCTCTGGGGCTTAATTTCCTTATCTTTGAAAAGAGGAAGATGAACTAGGTTGTTTCTAATGTCCCTTCAAGTTCTAACATTCTGTGATTCTGTGGATTTTTGATAAGTTAGCTCCCTGCAAGGGAGCTCCTGCATCAACTCAATTGCCTAATGTTTCCAGGGGTCAAAAAAACTTCTGATTGGAAGAGTTCAAAACTGAAGAAGCTTAAGAAAGTGCAGAATAAGCTGATCCATACTGGAGAAGTTTGAATAAATAGCTCACAAGAAGAGCCTTAAAATCAGTCAATGACAAGAAAGAGATTGGACTGTAAGAATGAGGTAGGATAAACAGTTTGGAAAAAGCACTTAACTTTCTATTCAGCATCACCTCCTCTTCTAGGCAGCAAGGTGGTACAGTCAATACAGCCCGGTGTCAGAAGACCTGAGTTCAAATCCAGTGTCTAAGATTTATTGTCTCTCCTTGGGAAAGTCATTTAAGCTCTGTTTACCTCAATATCCTCAACTCTAAAATGGGGATAATACCAGTTCCTACCTTACAGGATTTTTGTGAGGATCAAAGAGATAATATTTGTAACATGCTTAGCACAGTTCCTGATGTATAGTAGGTGCTATATAAATATTAGCTATCATCATCATCATCATCATTGCTATTATAATCCTTTCCTGGGTTTCTTAAGACTTTGTCTCTCTTGAAATTACTTTATATATAATTATTGTATAGAAGTACATGGTATCCTTCATAACCCCAGCAAAATATAAACTTCTTTAAGTACAGGTGTTTCCCTCCATATCCACCGAATAACATTGTTCTTTCCTTCCCACACCCATCCCAATTTTTCCTTAGCATTTTATTACAGATTTATATTGAGCACTTAGATGTGATTTAATGTTATACAATACTCTGCAGTAAGTTGAAGCATAAACTAGTACCAAGAGAGGAAAAGGAAACCAAGCCATGGAAAGAAGAAGCAAGAGGTTTGTAAATGCGTTAATTTACTTTCCTGTCACCGTCAGATGATACAGCAAAGCTTCACTAAGCTCCCTGCACAGTATCCTCTTAGCTAGTTCATCTGCATTTATACTTGTCTATTACTCTGTTATGTCCCTTCACTCCTTCCTGGGCTATTTTCTACCTGTAACATACGTTTTTTCTTCTGGGAAGTTCTTTCTTCATCTGTCTCCATGATTCAGTTTCTAAGCACAGAGCAGCCTTTGACTCATCAATTGTAATTAGAGAGAGCAGCTGACAGCCAAGTTCAGTCAGATTTAATGAGGCACAGACCAGTCGCCCAAGGGACCTGCCTGATGTTTGCTGACTGACCTACTTTCCTTCTATGTTCCTCACGTCCATTGTACCACTTCCCCAGGTTGTGACAGGGTAAACAATCACTTGACTTTATTGAATAGAATATAAAGAGCTGATATTTTCTTATATTGCAGGAGACTATTTAAGTCATTAGAAGTGCTACCCTGGTGCAGAAACCTCAAGGAGAACTTAAACACTCCTTGGGTACAGAGGGCTAAGTTAAATACCAAGTCTGCCCTCTCTGGGCAGCTAGGTGGTACAGTGGATAGAATCAGGGGGCTAGAAGCAGGAAGAGTCATCTTCCTGAATTCAAATCTGGCCTCAGACACTTACTAGCTGTGTGACCTTGGGCAACTCACTTAACTTTGCTTGCCTCATTCCTTATCAGTAAAATGAACTGGAGAAGGAATAGACTACCATTCCAGTATCTTTGCCAAGGAAACCCTGAATCAGATCACGAAGAGTCAGACATAATGCAGCTACAGCAACTGCACTCTATGGGTTTAACATTGAACATAGATAACCTTGGTGTTCTCTTTGACTAAACATTTTTTTTAAAGAAATTAATTAAATAAAGACAAGACTAACATTCTGTATAACTAAATAGTTATGTGCATATTGCAAAGTAGGGACTGAAGGAGTATCCTAGTGACTCAGGAGGGGTGAGTGGGAATTCATTAATTTGATGTGATTGTAGGCACAGAAAGAGAGAAGGAAAGAAGGAAAGGAAAGGAGAGCCATTACCTTGCTCAGTAAATACTTAATAAAATCTTGTTGACTTGAAAAGAAAAAGATTCAGTTTACAAAAAAAATAACAGGACCAAAGAGAGTCTCTGAGCAGGTGAGGAAATGAATGTACTCAAGATAACAAGGAGATATTCAAATGATGAGGGAAAAGAGCTATTATATCGAGAGGGTTCAGTAGTAAGGGAGAAAGCTCTGTATTTGAAGGGTTTGTGAGTTCAAATACTACTTTGTAATTTATTTCCTGTATGACTTTGGGCAACTCATTTCACACATCAGGGCCTCTTTGCCCATCTGTAAAATGGATGAATTCTACTAGATGACTTCTAAGGAATCATTAAGCTCTAAAATTCCATGGGACTATGAATGACTTTGCAAAACACAGAGACACTGGAGGTGAAACATCCTATATCTTACTGGTGAATGACTTAAAAATGCTTGTAAGAATGCATGGGGAAGGATAGCATATACCAATTAACTGATGGATAAGTACATCTCAGTAACAATGATAAGCATCAACTTGAGGAAGGGAGAAAGAGATGGTACAGAGCTTCAAACTCGGTATCTGGTGACAAGTCAAGTCCTGGATATGAATGGAAATCTCAAGTCAAGTAAGATGAATAGTTTTAATATATTTCTTATTCACATAGCTGTCATTTTTATAGTATTATTATTACTAAGTAGAATAAAGAAGCCAACACACCCTCACAATTAAAACTGGGAAAATAATTATTTTTGTTTATCACAAATGTCAAATTTTGGGGAAAGAATTCAAAACACATAATACAAGAATTTTTCAACTTTCCCTTTTTGTCTATTGTCTAGTATCTATTTTGTGTTTGGGTTGGATGGCTTTTGCCATCTCTGGTGATTTTAAGCAGGCTAAGCTTTCTAATGAACTTCTGCTCACTGTGTATAAGTGACCTTTACGACGCAAGGCAAATCTTTCTGCAACTTCCATTTCTATGATGGCAGTAAAGAGTTAAAACTTGATGATTTTCAAATGTGTTGCTACTTATATTTTCATGAACCGTTTTCGTTCTGCTAGTTGGGCTCTCTGGCAAATTGACTACAGCAAATTTTCTACATTGAAAAAGAATGGGTAGTAGTAGGATACTTGCAAGCAGTCTGATAGAGCAGATAGAGAGCTGGCCTTGGTGTCATGAAGATTTACGTTCAAATCCCACTTCTGACAGTATTGTCTGTGAGGAGTGGACAAATCAATTGACCAATCACTTCTCTCATTTGAAAAATAAGGAATGGGATAATAAGGGGGGAGAGATGGATTAGATGGCATCTTTCAGCACTTGACCTAAGATCCTATGGTCCTTGTTGTTTGACTTTGTAATACTCATGTCACCTTCTTGAGCCTCAGATTTCTTCATCTATAAGATAAAGTTATTAGATGAAATCTAATTAATATTTAAGGTTCATTCTAACACTAAAATTCTTTTGGAAGCAAAATTCCATTTTGGATACCTGGTACACAATTTAACCATTTCTTCCTGCCCTCCTTAAAATCTTTCCTCACAAATTTTAATGTAACTTAATTTTTATTTAACAAGTGTCTATTAAATACTTGCTATGTGCCAGGCACTATGATAGACATCAGAGATGCAAAACCAAAAATGAATCGGTGTCTACCCTCAAGAAGTTTATATTCTACATCATTTAGATATAAAAAAAAATCAAGCCATGAGCAACGTAATTTGGAAGGAGGTGGTAGTAATTGACGAGATCAGAATAGAGAGACCAAACAGGAAAAAATGGCCAAAGACAAGCACAAAGAGGGCAAGAAACTGCACCAAGTCTTTTCGGCTTTGGTATTACTACTGTTGGCCTTACCTGGTATTAGAAATTTCTATTACCTAGCCTCATTTTCCCAAGTAATGTTATTATTACAATTGGATCCTTTATAAAATCATTGTAAAACCTAGATCTTCCACTTAAATGTGGGACCACTTCACACACTCATAGGGAAAGAACCTATGCAAAGGCAGGGGGTAAAGAGACAGAGTAACAACAGTCAAGACAGTTTATCAACCTAATTACATTCAGTCAGAATGTGCATAATGAAAAAAAGTGATAGCCTCTCTGGACTTTGCTTTGGTCAGACCATATCTGTTCAAAGATGGCAGGGGCCTCAAGGTCATATAGTACCCTGATGTTTTACAGTCATGTTCACAACATGCACTCTCTCTACTTTCTCCAGCTCTAGCCCTCACAACAATAAATAAATCAATATGACTAAAAATGGAATTGACATTGTAATCAATTGACTTGGGCTCCACTCAATATGACTGTAACGAAAATACCCCTCCCTGGTCACCACTCCATATGTACTTTAAATATGTATGTATGCATATATGTGTATATATGCATATGTATATATGTATGCATGTATATGTATATGTATGCATATGCTTATGTGTATGTGTATATGAATTTATATGTACTCCAGTACTTAGTAAAGTCCCTAGCATATAATTAAGCACTTAATAAATTCCCTTCATTCATTCATTCATATCAGAATTGCTGTGTTTACCACATTTTAGAAAGAATGCTGCCATACTGGTACGTGTCTAGAGAAAAGGGAAGAGAATTGGAAGCCATGCCAGTAAGCATCAGTCAAAATAACTGGGAGTGTTTACCCTAGAGAAAACTTAGAGAGAATATAATGGTCTTCAAGTATCAGACTTCCTTTATTTCTGGACAAAATGAATGTGAAGTGTTGATTTTTTTTTTCAGTAGAAAAGTTCATTTCCTATTTTTTTGTTTAGTCTAAAAGTGACATCACTCTCTACTTTTTTTTTACCTTTTTGTTTGGTTTTTGTTTACTCAATTACATTATATTTAAACATGCAAACATGTATGTCATTGCAAAATAAAAATTCATGACCAACATAACCCAAAATGTTATTAGACCAAAAAAGCTATTAAACTATGGGTTCCTTGAGAGACAATATTGTTTGCTTTATCCTTTCTTTGTATTCCCAGCACTTAGCAGAGTTCCTGGCATTACTTGTTGACTTACCTCGACTTAATTTGAAGGACTATCATGGAAAAGAATAATTAGATTCATTTTTCTGTTTGTTCCTACCTGACAGAGCTAGGAGCAATGTTTAAAGTTGTGTCGAGGCAGATTAGGCTCAATGTAAAGAAAACCTTTTGGAATTTTCCAGCAAGGATATGGTATTTCTCAGGAGACAGTGGGCTCTATCTCATCGAAAAGAGTCAAACACTATGAATGGCTATATAACCACTCATTAGTGATATTACAGAAGTCATTCGTAGGCAGGAAAAGAAAGCATGCTCCAATGGAAAGAACTCTGGATGTAGATTCTGTGGACTTGGGTTCAAATACTACTTCAGCTAATTAATATGTAACGCTTGTGTGACCTTAGGTAAGTCCCTTAAAAACTGTATCCTTCAGTTTCCTAATTTATACAATGTGGATGCAAAGCAGCATACTGCTTCTAGTATCCCTTCCAGTTCAAAATTATAGGTTTCATGATGCTGTGACTGGATTATTGTAAGGGGAAGCAAAATAGGATCTTTTGCTGTTTTTGTTTTAGTATAATCAAGTGCCTCTGACTGAATCTTGCCTTTATGAACCAAGAGTTTTTACAGGAATAAAGTACAGAAACAAGAAATTCTTTAACTAGAAATAGTATATGTATTTGTATTGTTAATGTGATAAAAGATCTTCCCCACCCACTAATGGACGTACCCATTAAAGAAAATTTGATTAGAAAGTCCACACCTTTTGTTAATGAGGCACTGGTTCTCAAGGGTTGGGATGCCATCTGGCTCTAAAAGGGTATAAATACTCTGAGGGTAAGGTTTTACTTTGGGCTTTAGTTTTTGGAAGAAGCTTTGTGTGCCAGATGAGATTCTGGGAAGCCACTAAGGAGCCCACCCCCCCCAGCTTTGAAAACCCAGATGTTGGTGCTTCCCTTTCTGGCAACTAAGATCAAACAGTTGGACCTTCTGTTGATTTGTGATATGTGTATTGCTTATGTCAGACAGTTTGGAAGCGTTGTCCGTTGGTTTCCTGAACTAAGTGAATGATATATGTGCTTGATTAAAGGAGACTGTCAACACCTCAAAAGCTGCCTTTCCTTTTTGAAAAGCAGATGAAAGGGGGGGCGGAGCCAAGATGGCGGAGTAGAAAGATGCACATACACTACCTCCGAACCCACTGCCCATAAAATATCTGTAAAAAAAGAACCACCAGTGAATTCTGGAGCAGCAGAAGCCACAGAACAGCGGAGCTGAAAAGATTTCTGCTCCAGAGAGCCTGAAAACCTCTCGCAAAAGGTCCCTCGTGACCTGGACCCAGAGCAGAGTCCAATCCTGCCTCAGCGGCGCAGCACGGAAAGGAGCAGATCTGATCAGGCTTCAGGGACAGAAGCTCCAGTGGCCTCACAGGTCCCCCACCCACAAGTGACAAGGGTTGGTGAGAGAGTATCTTTGGCGGGTTGAGAGGGGTGTGGGGTGCCCCCATAACTCAGGCCCCCTTGAGAGGCAGCAGTGGAGGTGGGAGCAGACTGGGGCTCCCCAAGCAGGCAGGAGCCTGGATCCATTGTTCAAGGTCTCTGCATAAACTGAGCCCAAGAGGTGGCCCTGCCCCTACCTGTGCACCTGAATTTAATCTCACACTGAATAGCAGCCCCGCCCCCGCCCAAAGCCCTGAGGCTGGGAAGCAGCATTTGAATCTCAGACCCCATGTGCTGGCTGGGCAGATCTGGAGGCAAGGTGGGGGTGGAGAGGACACTCAGAAGTCAAGTCACTGGCTGGGAAAATGCTTAGAAAAGGGGAAAAAAAATAAGACTATAGAAGGTTGCTTTCTTGGTGAACAGGTATTTCCTCCCTTCCTTTCTGATGAGGAAGAACAATGCTTACCATCAGGGAAAGACACAGAAGTCAAGGCTTCTGTAACCCAGCCCACTCAATGGGCTCAGGCCATGGAAGAGCTCAAAAAGGATTTTGAAAATCAAGTTAGAGAGGTGAAGGAAAAACTGGGAAGACAAATTAGTGACATGCAAGCAAAGCATGAAAAACAAGTAAGCACCCTGCTAAAGGAGACCCAAAAAAATGCTGAAGAAAATAACACCTTGAAAAATAGGCTAACTCAATTGGCAAAAGAGGTTCAAAAAGCCAATGAGGAGAAGAATGCTTTCAAAAGCAGAATTAGCCAAATGGAAAAGGAGGTTCAAAAGCTCACTGAAGAAAATAGTTCTTTCAAAATTAGAATGGAACAGATGGAGGCTAATGACTTTATGAGAAACCAAGAAATCACAAAACAAAACCAAAAGAATGAAAAAATGGAAGATAATGTGAAATATCTCATTGGAAAAACAACTGACCTGGAAAACAGATCCAGGAGAGACCATTTAAAAATTATGGGACTACCTGAAAGCCATGATCAAAAAAAGAGCCTAGACATCGTCTTTCATGAAATTATCAAGGAAAACTGCCCTGAGATTCTAGAACCAGAGGGCAAAATAAGTATTCAAGGAATCCACTGATCACTGACTGAAAGAGATCCAAAAAGAGAAACTCCTAGGAACATTGTGGCCAAGTTCCAGAGTTCCCTGGTCAAGGAGAAAATATTGCAAGCAGCTAGAAAGAAACAGTTCAAGTACTGTGGAAATACAATCAGGATAACACAAGATCTAGCAGCCTCTACATTAAGGGATCGAAGGGCATGGAATAGGATATTTCAGAAGTCAAAGGAACTAGGACTAAAACCAAGAATCACCTACCCAGCAAAACTGAGTATAATACTTCAGGGGAAAAATTGGTCTTTCAATGAAATAGAGGACTTTCAAGCATTCTTGATGAAAAGACCAGAGCTGAAAAGAAAATTTGACTTTCAAACACAAGAATGAAGAGAAGCATGAAAAGGTGAACAGCAAAGAGAAGTCATAAGGGACTTACTAAAGTTGAACTGTTTACATTCCTACATGGAAAGACAATATTTGTAACTCTTGAAACATTTCAGTATCTGGGTACTGGGTGGGATTACACACACACACATGCACACACGCACACACACATAGAGACAGAGTGCACAGAGTGAATTGAAGAGGATGGGATCATATCTTTAAAAAATGAAATCAAGCAGTGAGAGAGAAATATATTGGGAGGAGAAAGGGAGAAATGGAATGGGGCAAATTATCTCTCATAAAAGAGGCAAGCAAAAGACTTATTAGTGGAGGGATAAAGAGGGGAGGTGGGAGAAAAACATGAAGTTTACTCTCATCACATTCCTCTAAAGGAAGGAATAAAATGTACACTCATTTTGGTATGAAAACCTATCTTACAATACAGGAAAGTGGGGGATAAGGGGATGAGCAGGGTGGGGGGGATGATGGAAGGGAGGGCATGGGGAGGAGGGAGCAATTTGAGGTCAACACTCATGGGGAGGGACAGGATCAAAAGAGAGAACAGAAGTAATGGGGGACAGGATAGGATGGAGGGAAATATAATTAGTTCTTACACAACACTACTATTATGGAAGTCATTTGCAAAACTACACAGATATGGCCTATATTGAATATCTTGCCTTCCCAAAGGGAATGGGTGGGGAGAGAAGGATGAAGAGAAGTTGGAACTCAAAGTTTTAGGAACAACTGTTGAGTACTGTACTTCCCACTAGGAAATAAGAAATACAGGTAAAGGGGTATAGGATGGAGACAAGGGCAGAGAATGATGATAGTGGAGAGGGCAGATTGGCAGACAGGGGCAATTAGAATGCTTGGCGTTTTGGGGTGGGGGGAGGGGACAAAAGGGGAGAAAATTTGGAACCCAAAATTTTGTGAAAATGAATGTTAAAAGTTAAAGAAAGAAAGAAAAAGCAGATGAAAGAACCTGTGATAGCAGCCCATCTCTACCCTCACCCCCCCCCCACCTCTGTGTATGTGCAGGTGCTTACTGATACAATGATCTATGAGGTTCTTATCTACTCTTCACCTCTATGGAGTAATTAGCAGAAAGAGACTTAGACAGTGGGACAAATAAAGTGGATTCCAACAATTTGGGTTGGACTGCTCTTGGATTTCAAATTATTTCCATTTTAAAATGTTATACCTGTCTATGTGTTCACATATAAAAATCAAGGAAACAAGAAGAGAAATGGAGAATTATCTCAATGTTAAACTAACTTTAGAACATTAAAAAATCCATTTATTTTAAACATCAAAACAAATCTTCATTTTTCCCAGAGATAAAAGCAATCAGTCAGTGGCTTAGTGCTTCCTAGAATATATATGTGCATGTGCATATACACTCACACAGCACACAACTACTTCAATAACATTTCATGTTCTTCCATTTTCAGCACCATAGTCTTATGGGTTTTTTTTTTATTTTCACCTCCTGAAGAATTGATTTGCTTTCTATTGAGTTCATTAACTTATTAGCTACTATTATTACTGCTATCAGCTCAGTAATTTTCTAAAGAAGGTTTAGAGAAGCATTTAATTAAGGATAACATCTGCAGGTGTATAAGCTGAAGAAAAATGTTTTCCATGTCATAGATCAATTGTTAAATAGGCACAGGAAGGGGGAAAAAAATAAAACTTCCTTTGTGGTTAGCACAAAGAATTGCTGAAGATTGGTGAAGTTTTCTCAAAATAGTTTGTCTATCTTAACAGGCTACATGTAGTGCTACCCTCTATCAGAGGAACAATTTAAAGGCAGGGAGAAAGGGAATTGGATTTAAGGTTGGGATTTGTCTGTCACTTTTTATTTAAACTTGGACACTCATTTTGCTTCCTTATTTCCTGAGAGTCAACTTTTGTCATCTATAAGTGAAGGGATTATACTAGGTAACCTCTACGATCCAATGCAGCTCTTAATCCATGATCCTTTGAGTGAAGTGAGCCCAGAGAAATTACTTTAGGTCAGGGATTCTATTAATTAGGGCCTACCTCCAGCCAAATTGTAATGCAGAAGGAATTTTTCTTTGGTGATTTTCTCCTTCCTCCAAGCTCATAAATTTTTCCTGATCCTTGGTGTTCTTATGCAGTCTGTTAAGTGCATAGGCTCCCTACATGCTGTGTCCCAACTTGGATTGCCCTCTCTAGGCAGTACCCACACCCTGGACCTTTCTCAACCCATCTCTTTAAGTCAAAACTAAACTCTCCTATGTCATATTTTTTCAGGACTCTACTCCCAATCAGTTGACAAGAAGTATTCTGATCAACTAACTCATATGTGTTTTTAAGGACGAACACATTTTGGTATGCTACAGAATCATAAATAGGCAAATGGAGCTTTGGCCTGGTATGTTGTCATGGGATAGAAGAGTTGTCCATGTGTCCATGTGTCCATGATTAATCTCTCCAAAGCCACCTTCTTACTTCTATCCATTTTTTTTCCTATGAGTTGGAGAATTATGTTCTGGAGAGTGGATGCACCTATAGGATAACTATCTTTTCTGCATTCTCCCATGAAGTGCTTCATCTATGCTGCTGCCCCCTCCTGATGGGGTACAGAATTTAAGAACATCCTTGAACTCCCCTTGAATCTTCCCACTTAATCTGGTTTGTCATACCCAAATCTGTTACCCTTAACCTAGCCTGGCCTTCCATTGTCTGTTGCCTCCAGATTACCTCTGGCTGCTACCCATCCTTGATTCAATAAAGTACTCTTAACCCACGCTAGCCCTCCATTGTCTATTATCTCCTGGTTTTCCATAATTTTCCATAAAATTATGATCTACCAAGCTGTTGTGCTGACCTCATTATTGTATGCCTGTGAAACCTGAACAGTCTACCAGTGCCATGCCAGGAAACTGAATCAATTCCATTTGAATTGCCTTAGGAAGATTCTGAAGATCACCTGGCAGGATAAAGTACAAGACAATGAAATTCTTACTTAAATTAAACTGCTAAGCATTCAAACTGTGCTTCAGAGAGTGCAACTCAGATGGGCTGACCACGTTTTTTGAATGCAAAACACAGGCTTACCAAAAAGACTATTTTATGGAGAACTCACTCAGGGCAAGAGATCACATCATGATCAGAAGAAGCAATACAAGGACACTCTCAAGAACTTTGAAATTGATAGTATTATATGGGAGACACTGGCACAGAACCTCTCAGCATAGGGTGCCCACATCAGAGAAGGTGCTGTGCTCTGTGAGCAAAGCAGAATTGAAACAGCTCACAAGAAACACAAGATGTGCAGATTTAGAGTAGCCACCCCAAATATTCACATGAACTATTTGTGCCTGATGTATGGTAGAGCATCCCAAGCTCATATTGGTCTGATCAGTCACAGTCGTATACGTTTAAACTTGACTTTATCCTACAGATGTCATTTTGGTCCTCTTCAAGAATGAAGGACAACCATCCAATACCCTGATTGCCACCAGCAGTTTCCCACCCTTGATCACATTAAAACCTCACTCTCTTGGTTCTGACCTCTAGTCTCCCCAGTCCCATCAAGATCCCCCTTAGATTCCTCCTCAAGACCCTCCCTAAACGCCTCCTCCCATCCCCCTAGACTACTCAGCCAACCCTAGATCTCTCCCACAGTCTTTCTGTATATAAGATCCTTCTTGTCTCCATGAAGGCACTCAGATTCAATCTGGCTCAGATTCTATCTGGCCCACTTGTCAATACAAGCATCAAAATGGTGAGGTTTCTTAAGAGTCAACCCAGTATGGACAATCTTAAATAAACTTTGTTTTACTTTGGCTGAAAGAAGGCTTAGGTCCATTTCATCTGGGCATAATTCAAGGTGTTGTTATTTTGGAGTTCCAAGGACCCCAGACCTCAACATTTTGGTTCCCTATCCTCAACGCTCCAACCCCCGTTGAACTTGTTACCAATACAATTATGGCTAGTTTATGGTCCTAGTATACTATCTTTCAGGAAAGACATCTGCATTTTAATAGTGTTTTTGAATAAACAATACAGAGAAAGGGTCAGGAGGCATTCCAGTGTCCTTTATAAAAACAGACATAGGACCAGTGTAAGTGTTCTTTAAAATGTAACGGGTGAACCATAAATGAGCCAGTTAAGATTTTCACTAATAGCCCAATGACATCAGTTTAAATTCCACTCCCTCTGTGCACATACACAAACACACACACGCACGCACAATTTCAGAAGGGATCTACTTTCTTTTTCTTAACTGCAGAATAAGACTGAAATTCAATGGTAACAAAATCTACTCCTCCGCCAATACTCATATATTTTGCTTCTTTTCATGTCTTATGGCTCTGCATGGACTACTTTCTCTACAAGATATCTCATAATAATTATACCTTGTTCATTAAGACCATTTTGGGAAACATTGTTTAGAGCACTGAATAGAAGCAACTAATTTCATTGAAATTATAGGACTTTACATATTTGCTCCCAAATACTTTTAGAAAATAAAAGCAATAAATAGTAACAACTTCAACTCAAATTAAGAAGAACATATATGGCACTTCCCAACTGAGTACAAAAATGTGATTTTTTTTTTTTTTTTTGCTTTGTATAAAAATGGAAAAAGGAATGGGTGAACTTGCAATTACTGATACAGCCAATCACTGCATAACAATTACCAGCATGTTTCCTGGAAGTTTCTGCATGCTGAGACAATCAAATGACTATGTATTTGATACATAGTATCAAAGGACCAAGTAAACTCAGAACAACGTAGGAGGAGCATTTTGTACTAGAAGTCAGAACAAAGGGGATTAAACAAACAAAGACAAAAAACTGGAAAAAATATTAAATGTGCTGAGTATTCATTATTTTCTGAAGAAATAACGTGTTTTTGTCTCCTTTATTGAACTTGATTAGTTGTTGAATCACTTTTTTTTAATGTTAACTATTTAACAAAGGAATATGAACAACTTAGGGCAGCTAGGTGGTGCAGTGGATAGAGCACCAGTGCAAGAGTCAGGAGGACCTGACTTCAATTCTCACCTCAGACACTTGACACTCATTAGCTGTGTGACCTTGGGCAAGTCACTTAACCCCAATTGCCTCATCCTGGGTCATCTCCAGTCATCCTGATGGTCACTGGATTCAGATGGCTCTGGAGGAGAAGTGAGGCTGGTGACCTGCACAGCCCCCCTCACTAAAACAAAAAGGCAAGTGCAAGTCACGTCATTATTTCTCTGATGGCACGGTCTTCTTCGGCAATGAAGGATGAACACACACACGCACACACACGCACACACACACTTAGCAAACAACTTAAGTTTCCCTCTTAATCCTGCATATTATGTTGTATGTCTGTTTATGTCTGCTAACCCTCTTTCTCATGAGGATATAACTTGAGAGCAGTGACTGTTTCATCTTCATCCTTCAGTCTCTAGCTTTTAACATAGTACCCAGCACATATTAGGTATATAATAAATGCTTGTTAACTCTTAACTCTTCCCTCAATTACTTATTTCCAATTTATCCTCTCTGTAGCTTGTTTATACATACTTGTTTGTATATTGCCTTCTTCTTCATTGTGATGGGGTACAAGCCCAAGCCAATACCTTCTCCCCTTGGATCGGGAGGACTTCTGTCACATCTGTCTGGAGGTCTAAAGGGCCCTGGACCATCTGGCCTTGCAGGGGGTGGGGGGGTGGCAAGGAGGGGGAAGCTCCTTGTATTCCCCTTCCATTTTTCACAGGCCAGATACTCCCTGTCTTCTATTTAGCATTCTTTTGGTATTCCTCCCTTTGATCCTATTACCAGCCACTCCCATCAGGATCCTCCCCGGGTTTGATCTATCAGGACCATCTCTGGGACCCCAGACTACCTGGTAACACCTGCTTCCAGCCCAGGTTCTGCATTGTCTGATATCTCCTCATTGCCTCCAGTTGTTTCCAACCCTTGACCAGTCACCCCAGTTCCATTGAGGTCCTTCTTGAACTTCTCCTCAAGACCCTCCCTAAACCCCTCCTCCCATCATCCTAGACTACCAAACCACCCCCAGATCCCTCCTGTAGTCTTTTCTGTATTTAAGTTCCATCTTGCCTCCAAGAAGGTGCTCAGATTCAATCCAGCTCACACTGTCTAGCTAAGATTCTATTTGGCCTGCTTGTGAATACAAGCATTACAAACGCTTAGACTCCTTAAGAATCAACCCAATATGGTGAATCTTTAATAAATTTTGAGGTTTTTTTGACTTTAAAAAGGCTTGAGTTGAATTCATTTGAACAGGACCTGGCATATCAGTATTTCAAGGTCCCCAGCATGCCTGAACTTCAACAATTGGATTATGACATCCTCGAGGGCAGTGACTGTCTTTTGCCTTTGTATCCTTGGAGCTAATCACAAGTGCCTGGCACTTGTTAGGTGCTTAATAACTTTTTGTGAAATGATCAATTGATTTATAGATATCCTTACAGTACCAAAAATAATTTTCACAAAAAGGATAATTCATGAAAAATGTTTAAAATTATTTTCCACTTTAAAGACAAATATAATGGGTCAATATTTCATTTTTTCAACAATATATTATTTCATCAGGGTGAATACTTCTTCCTCCAAGGCAGCTCTCATCTCCTCTGTGTCTTAGTAAACAGTCTCTATGAGATACTGTGGTAAAAAAAAAAAAATTCACTTACTTGTTAGGAGGTTCTTCTTTTCCTCAGATAACAGACATAAAAAGTATTATTGTAGTTCAGTTGTGTCCAACACTTCATGATCCCATTTGGGGTTTTCTTGGCAGAGATACTGGAGTGGTTTGCCATTTCCTTCTCCAGTTCATTATATAGATGAGGAAACTGAGTCAAATAGGGACAAGTGACTTGCCCAAGAGTCACACAGCTAGTATGAGTCTGAGGCCAGATTTGAACTCAGATCTGACTCCATCCCTGATGCTTTATCTACTTATCAATGAGCTGCCCAATGAAAGGTATTACTGAGCATGTAATCAATGTCTTTCCAGTCATACATGAACTGTTAGAATTTGTAATTTATAAACAAAGCCTTTGAGAGCCCAGATTCACCTCCTGGCAAAGGAAGTATTGGAGGAGACTTCAATCCACCTCTTCAGCTGCCTCTCCACCTTGCACATAATGGGTGCTTGATGATTTGATGATAATGTTGTTGTTTGTCCTTAGTTCTGGAAGGGGACCTTAAGTAAATTGAATTTAGGTGAGGGAGGGCTGCGCAAAGTCACCTGGTTCTCCTCCAGAGCCATCTGGATCCAGTGGCAAGACATAGATCAAGATGACTGGAGATGGCCCCAATACAGTGGGAGATCTTGGCCTTTTTAAGCTAAGATTTTTTTCCAGGTCTCAGTTTGATTGAGGTTAATATCTGTACATTGATCAAGGTTAGGTAAGAAATGAGGCAAAGAAAAGGTCACTTTGACCTTGTGAAAAAAATCAATCTGGGAGGGGAAGACCTTCAGGGTTTGGGGCCAAAATAGAAATAATTGCTATTTATATTCACTTTGAGCCATCAGGATACAAACAATGACCACTAAGTGGGGTTTGGGCTGCACCATATTGTTGATCAATCAATGAGAACCAGAGTGAATTGAGTTTAAAGCATAGTCTTTAAGAAAGAAATCTAGCCTGTATACCTCAAGATGTCTTATGAGGTTTCAGTGTTCAAATGATCAAAATTTATATTCCTTTGGGATTAAAGAAAGGAAAGGAAAGGAAAGGGGAGGGGAGAAAAGGGGAGGAGAGAAGAGGGCTGGAGAAGAGAGTAGAGGGGAGGGCAGATCAGGAAGAAAGAATTGGATAGCCCAACTGGAACTGGCCAGTTGTTCCCCCAGTGGAGAGATCTTACTTCTCACAGTTGTTTGTCCTTCTTTCTTGAAGAGGACCATGACATCAGGCAGCTAATGCCATGACACGCAAGCGAACTGGATTTCAGTGAGGGAGGACTACACAAAGTCATCAGGCTCATTTTCTCGTGCAGAAACATCTGGGTCCAGGGTCAAGATATAGATCAGGATGACTGGAGATGACCTCCCCCCACCCCACCCCAGCACAACATTATAACAGTGCTATGTAGTATCTGAAGGGTGGGTTGTTATAAACAAGGCAGACTTCCTGGAGGATGTAGCATTCTGAGCAGAGCTTTATAAAACTGATTTAATAATAATTAATATTTAAAGAGCATTCAAAAGTTTGCAAAGCACTTTGTAAATATTATTTCATTTTATCCTCACAGCAACACTTTAAGGTAAGATAATGGGATTATTATTATCCCCATTTTAGAGATAAAAAAACTGAGTCTGAGGGAGGTCAAGTAACTTGCTCAGAGTCACACAGCTTAAGTAAATATCTGGATTGGAATTTGAAGGCAGGTCTTGCTTTCTCCAGATTCAGTTTATTGAACTGAATGTCTGCACCTTCCTTATAGATGTGGAAAACAAAGGTCATACCATATCATCAAATACCTTCTGGCAAAGGAATCTCTTCTTGGTCTTTTCTGATCAAGTTTTATAAGCATTTCCAGCATTTATTAAATGCCTGCTCTATACCAAGGATTAGACAGGGAGCTAGAGATACCAATACAAAAAAATTAAACATTCCTTGCCCTCAGGGAGATCACATTCTAATGGAGAGATGATAAGTACATAGAGAGGCATATATAAAATACGTACATAAGTGTATATTTATGCAAATATGTTTTACATATACTATGAAGTAACCTTCAAGGACAAGGCACTAGCAGCTGGGAAGTCTCAAGAAAGGTCCTATCAGAATGAGACATTGGAGCTATCCTGAAGGAACCAGAGATTTCAAGAGATAGAGCTGAGGAAGAAAAAGACTCCAGCATGGGGAACAACCAGGACGAAAGTGTGAAATTGGGAAATGGAGCATAGTATAGAACATTTTATTCCTCTCTCTATTGTCATTACATCAGAATTCCTAATCTATTTTCTCTGTGTGCATATTTATATGTGTCTAAAATATGTATCATTTGTAAATATCAATATTGACCTTGACATTTTCCTTAAAGGAAGGCAAAAGAAAGAAGTTGCAGTTAAATAGAGGGATAATTCACAGAATGAGACAAAGAAAGACCCTGGTAGAGCTGGTTTCATCCTATCCCCACAAGACTTGTCATTGGTTAGACCACATCAGGAGTATATTGGTTAGATCTGAGAATCTCATTTTAGAAAGCATATTGATCAGGCAATGAGCATCCAGAAGGCAAATGGAATGAAAAAGGAACATGAATCCATGCTATATAAGGATAAGCTGAAAGAACATGGCATGATTCACCTGATAAGAAAACTGGAAGGGAAGATGGAGAGTGGAGGGAAGATTCAGTAGCTATTTTCAAGTGTTTGAAGGGCTGTCATTTAAAAGGTTATTACACTTACCCTGCTTGTCCACAGAAAATAGAGCAAGGAAGAATGAATAGAAATTTCACAAAAGCAAATCTCTACATGACATAAAGAAAATCTACCATATAGTTTTTTTCCAAAAATGGCATGGTCTTCTTCACAGCTTGTGGTGATTTCCATCTTACTGATGAACTTCAGGCAAAGATCTGGATTGCAATTTGTTGGGTACATTATTAGTGGGAATTCTTTTCTGGCTGTTCGAGATGTTTGTGAAGGTTTCTTGTGACTTTCAAATTCTGAGATTCTGGGATTGGCAAACATAAAACCCACCTGAAGCACTCTGACTGAACTTACCAGTAAATTACCAACTGGTCAATGTAATTAATATATGTAAAGCCCTTCATTCTAAGTACCCCAATAGACTGGGATTCTTTGAGAACTAATAAAGCATTTTTTCATCTTCAGTGCTTGGTGCCTTAAAAGGAAGAGATGTTTAATGTTCGTTGAAATTGTTGAACACATCAGATAATTTATAAGGAAAAAGTGTTTGTCAACATTACCCATGAACTAGCTCTTCTGACTTCAGCAAAAAAATGTGTTATAAGAAGCAAAGAAACACAAACACCCACACACACAGTTCCAAATCTCTATGAATTCTTCATTTCTTCTACAGAATTGTCTCTTTCCTCAAATGTAATTTAGGAGGTAAATTTATTTGCTATCTGTCACTGAAGCTATTTCTTCATGATGCCAAAATGATAACTCAAGAGTTTTTAAGCATATTTTCTCATCTTCTCAAAGTCTCGTCCAGTCTTGTTCTATCTGCTAGATTTGATTCACTTTTTTATACTTGATCCAATTTTTTTTCTTCTCCACTGTCAAGATATTTGGCAATGTTCTAGTAGCAATTTCATCTTTACATATCCAAGACACCACTAACAACCTTCTTGGTCTAACATTCTCAGTTCCCATTTTCTTTTTTATTAGGCTGCATGTCAATCTTGCCCTATTGGGGCTACATAAAATTGTGGCCACTTTAATCATATATGTTTCAGGCTGTTTGGATCTCTTCCCAATGCTACCAATCAGAATTTACTTTCATATGTATCTTTGGGTCATTGACAACATCTTTTACTTTTTTACCATGTCTCCTGGCAGAAAACCTTGGAAAATTAAAGAAAGTTAAACAGGGAAATAACAGTAATTATTATATTCTACAACAGATGGTAAATTAGTGGAATCTTTTCTCTTTTCTCAAAAGGCGGTAATATTAAGATAGGTCTTACATGTGGTTCCAAGAACAGCATAGCGTGGTGAAAAGAGAATTGCATTTGATGTGGGACTAAAATGTGATTCCTAAGTTGAAAGCAATATGAGATGCAAGCCCAAGAAGCAAGTGAACCATTTGACTCTATAATGCCTATCTAGGGAGAGCTTAATTTACTAATTCTTACAAACTAAAGATGTATGGACCTCCCATAGAAGCAGCATATGTGACCTTCCAGTAACTTCTCTCTCCAACTGCCATTGTAGTAACTGAAATAACAAAAATCCAAATGCAATAGATCCCTTTACATTTGAGAAAGGCAGATTGGTTTATGTGTTATTGAAGTGGAACTATCCATCTTTTTTTTAATTAATTAATTTAACTTTTAACATTCATTTTCACAAAATTTTGGGTTCCAAATTTTTTCCCCGTTTGTCCCCTCCCCCACCCCAAAATGCTGAGCATTCTAATTGCCCCTATCACCAATCTGCCCTCTCTTCTAACAGCCCTCCCTTCCCTTGTCCCCATCTTCTCTTTTGTCCTATAGAGCTAGATAACATTCTATACCCCATTACCTGTATTTCTTATTTGCTAGTAGTGAGAACAATACTTGACAGTTGTTCCTAAAACTTTGACTTCCAACTTCTCTTCATCCCTCCCTCCACACCCCTTCCCTTTGGAAGGCAAGCAATTCAACATAGGCCATATCTGTGTAGTTTTGCAAATGACTTCCATAATAGTAGTGTTCTGTAAGACTAACTATATTTCCCTCCATCCTATCCTGCCCCCCATTGCTTCTATTCTCTCTTTGGATCATGTCGCTCCCCAAGTGTTGACTTCAAATTGCTCCCTCCTCCCATTGCCCTACCTTCCATCATCCTCCCTACCCTGCTTAACCCCTTCTCCCCCACTTTCCTGTATTGTAAGATAGGTTTTCATACCAAAATGAGTGTACATTTTATTCCTTCCTTTAGTCTAATGTGATGAGAGTGAACTTCATGTTTTTCTCTCACCTACCCTCTTTATCCCTCCACTAATAAGTCTTTTGCTTGCCTCTTTTATGAGAGATAATTTGCCCCATTCCATTTCTCCCTTTCTCCTCCCATTATATTTCTTTCTCACTGTTTAATGTCATTTTTTAAAGATATGATCCCATCCTATTCAATTCACTCTGTGCTCTCTGTCTGTGTGTGGGTGTGTGTGTAATCCCACCCACTACCCAGATACTGAAAAGTTTCAAGAGTTACAAATATTGTCTTTCCATGTAGGAATATAAACAGTTCAACTTTAGTAAGTCCCTTATGACTTCTCTTTGCTGTTTACCTTTTCATGCTTCTCTTCATTCTTGTGTTTGAAAGTCAAATTTTCTTTTCAGCTCTGGTCTTTTCATCAAGAATGCTTGAAAGTCCTCTATTTCATTGAAAGACCAATTTTTCCCCTGAAGTATTATACTCAGTTTTGCTGGGTAGGTGATTCTTGGTTTTAGTCCTAGTTCCTTTGACTTCTGGAATATCCTATTCCACTCCCTTCGATCCCTTAATGTAGAAGCTGCTAGATCGTGTGTTATCCTAATTGTATTCCCACAATACTTGAATTGTTTCTTTCTAGCTGCTTGCAATATTTTCTCCTTGACCAGGGAACTCTGGAATTTGGCCACAATGTTCCCAGGAGTTTCTCTTTTTGGATCTCTTTCAGTCAGTGATCAGTGGATTCCTTGATTACTTATTTTGCCCTCTGGTTCTAGAATCTCAGGGCAGTTTTCCTTGATAATTTTATGAAAGACGATGTCTAGGCTCTTTTTTTGATCATGGCTTTCAGGTAGGCCCATAATTTTTAAATTGTCTCTCTTGGATCTATTCTCCAGGTCAGTTGTTTTTCCAATGAGATATTTCACATTATCTTCCATTTTTTCATTCTTTTGGTTTTGTTTTGTGATTTCTTGGTTTCTCATAAAGTCATTAGCCTCCATCTGTTCCATTCTAATTTTGAAAGAACTATTTTCTTCAGTGAGCTTTTGAACCTCCTTTTCCATTTGGCTAATTCTGCTTTTTAAGGCATTCTTCTCCTCACTGGCTTTTTGAACCTCTTTTGCCAATTGAGTTAGCCTATTTTTCAAGGTGTTATTTTCTTCAGCATTTTTTTGGGTCTCCTTTAGCAAGGTGTTGGTCTGCTTTTCATGCTTTTCTTGAATCTCTCTCATTTCTCTTCCCAGTTTTTCCTCCACCTCTCTAACTTGATTTTCAAAATCCTTTTTGAGCTCTTCCATGGGCTGAGCCCATGGAATATTTCTTTTGGATGTTTGGGATACAGAAGCCTTGATTTCTACGTCTTCCCTGATGGTAAGCATTGTTCTTCCTCATCAGAAAGGAAGGGAAGAGATATCTGTTCACCAAGAAAGTAACCTTCTATGGCCTTATTTTTTTTTCCTTTTCTGGGCATTTTCCCAACCAGTGACTTGACTTCTGAACTTCCTCTTCACACCCACCTCACCTTCAGATCCACCCAGCCAGTGCTTGGGGTCTGAGATTCAAACGCAGCTCCCCAGCCTCAGGGCTTTCAGCAGGGGCGGGGCTGCTATTCAGTGTGAAATTGAGTTCTGGTGCTCAGGTGAGGGCACAGGGCTCAGTTCCCTCAGGGGGTTTATGTGGAGACCTTCAACAATGGATCCGAGCTCCTTCCCACCTTGGGAGCCCCCATCTGCCGCTGCCTCCACTCCTGCCTCCCGAGAGAGCCCGAGACACAGAGACACCCCACTCCCTTCTTGGCCACCCGAAAAGACTCTCTCACTGACCCTTGTCACCTGTGAGTGGAGGGACCTGCGTGGCTGCTGGAGATTCTGTCCCTGAAGCCTGCTCAGATCCGTTCCTCTCAGTGCCACATGGCCAAGGCAGGTCTGGGCTCTGCTCTGGGTCCGGTGCACAACAGACCCTTTGGGTCAGTTTTTCAGGGCTCTCTGGAACAGGAATCTCCTCCACTCCATTGTTCTGTGGCTTCTGCGGCTCCAGAATTTGTTGGGAGTTCTTCTTTACAGATATTTTATGGGCTATGGGTTTAGAGCTAGCATATGTGTGTCTTTCTACTTCACCATCTTGGCTCCTCCTCCTTCTGGAACTATCCATCTTGAAATGATTCCAATCAATCCAATTTATATGTGATACACACTATGAAGTTCTTTGTTTGTACTTTATTTCCCAAATACAATTAGCAATCAAACATGAAAATTTTTCCATAAATACCCATGTGGCTTTTTAAAAATTTTGTCAGGAAAGTTAATATCATTCAGAGAGGTATGCAATGAATCATCATAATTTTAATTTAAAGTGTTTTTCCCATCATATTTCTTCCCCTTGGTTTAGTAGAAATGTAGTTTTGAAGGCACAGCCCTTTGAATAAAGGTTATAAGAAAGTTCCACACAAATATTATTCCCTTTTCTCAAGAGATATGCCCCAATCATACTCCCAAATACTATTAAAGTGTGTTTAAAAAATTGCCATATTACAGATGTAATGAGATCAAAACATACTATTTTCTTGAGATTGATAAGATTATATAGAATCACATTCCTAAGACTGCTAGAATATACAATAACACCTTAGATAACTTATAAAAATTCATTTTCCATTTAATCAAAACTTTGTAATAAGTTTTAAATTTTCTGATTCAAAGTACTATATTCAGCATAAAAGTTCTAGACACCAAAAACCTGGCTACTGATCCAATAACTTGCATGTGACTAAGCCTATGATAGCATCATTGTAAAACAGAGCCTTTCAGTGTCTCCCTCTTTCACCCTCCTCCCGCACACACATGTAACCACTGGAACCTAAAGGAAGATTGGATTAAATTACTAATCAAGTCGTAATATATAGGTTTATCCTGTAGTCTTACTAATGAAGTCAGCATAAATTTGTAGCACAGGACTTTGATTTCACTCATTTGAGACGTATAGTAAATCCTTCCACCAAAGCAGATTGCAACCAATTTCTTAAGACAGCTATCTTAGGCTCTTGCCTAAAATATCTGGTCTTCAGAGTTATATACCATTTAGAGAAATTAATCAACTTGCTCATGATCAGGAATATCAGACAAGGTTTTATTTAGAGCTTACTACGTGCCAAGCAGATGAAGTTGATCCCCAGATCTTCCTCTCTCCAAGTCTGGTATACTAGTCACTACTCAGTACTTTTAATAAGATATACATGCAAGCAAAAACGTCATCAATCCATTGGCAAGCCTTTATTAAGTACTCACTATGTGCCAGGCACTATGCTAGACTCTGGGGATGTAAACAAAAAAATAAAATAATCCCTGCCCTCAAAGTCAAATTCTATCAGGAGAGATGACATGAACAAAGAAAGAAGGCAAGAAAAGAGAGAGGGAATAAGAAAGGAAGGAGGAAACTCGAAAGGAGAGAAAGTACATTTTTCAAATACATACACACAGAGAGACACCAACAAACACAGATCCTCTAAAGAGGACAGTTTTTAACCTGGGGGCCATGAATCCTCCAGAGGAACAAGGATACACCAAAGATACATGGAGAGATAACAGAGCATTAGTGAACGGATGAGAAAAAAACATTTTTTTCACTAGTCTTGAACTAAAATTTAAGATTCTCTTCAATTGTGAATATGTCACAAAATATTCTGAGAAGGAGCCCATGGACTTCATCAGACTCCAAAGGATCCAGTGGTATAACCAAAAATGATCAAGAGCCCCTGATCTAAATATTCCTTATTGATCTATAAAGCAACATATGATGGGAGTGAGGGGGAAGGTATTTCTCAGAGTTTCCTACAAACTACACATCAACCAATGTGTTATGATATTATTTGACATTTACATGGCACTACAAGATTTCCAAAGCATTTTACAAGTTATCCTTATGAGAACTCTGAGAATTAGTAACTATAGATATTATTATCATATCCATTTTAGAGATTAAATCTGAGTTCGAAGTGGTCAAATGATTCATCACTAATCTCACATTCATGGGTGATAGGAAGTAGAATGGAAAACCAGTCTTTCTCAACTCTAACGAATACACTATACTGAGTAACAACAGCCCTCTCCAAAAATTAAAAACAGATAAAAATAATAATGGCAGTTATATTTAAGGTTTGTAAAACAATTTACAAACATTATATAATTTTAGTCTCGCAACAACCCTAGGAGATAGGTGTCATTATTATCCTCATTTTATAGGTAAGAAAACTGAGATAAAGAGAGGTTGTCAAATGTATATGTGTAAGGTACCCTACGGGAGAAACAGCAGACAGAATGTAGCAAGAAAATCAAACTTCTATCACCACCTTGACCTCCACCTTTCCTCAGATGCCAGTGAAGATAGGCCAAGATCAAGAGTCCTGGGGATAGCAGAACCTCCCAGACTAGCCTATATATACAATGCTCAGCGAAGAAACTTTTCTTGAGATTTGATCTGGCCACTTCTTCTGCAGATGCTCCAGGCCTTAATTTCTTTATCAGCCATAGCTACTGAGTACATAGGAAAGGGAATTGTAAAGTCATTATCAAATGGCTTGTCTTTAGAAACCGTTAAGGGTAAACACAATGCTTTATAAAAAGCCCTCACATGTCTTATTGAATTCACGTTGTATTTCTTTTGTTTGCTCCCTGTCACCTTTAGAGAGGCAGTATGCCATATTGTATAAAGCACTACACTGTAAGCTGAGAAGACCTACCTCAGATATTTACTAGCTGTGTGACCCTACCCCTTTTGTCTTTATGTCTGTAAAAATTGGGATATTATAGCACCAACTCTACAGGTTTGTAAGAATAGAGCACTAGATAAATGTGAGCTGTAGCCTTCCCTTCCAGACACAAACCTTCAAAGCTGGCATGATTTTAGGATCATCTTACTTTATCAAAATATGATAAATAAGCATTTTCTAATACTGAACAATTGCATATTTTGAACTGTTGTTACTTCCTACCTCAGACCTGCACAACTTGGCAGTAGGTAGGGGCCAAAATTAAAATAGGCTAAACTTCTTCAGGTTGCAGATAGGTTAGACTAGAGACAGACCAACAATGGTTGGTTGCCTCAGGTCACATGGCAAACAGGAGAGTGACCAATGGCAACGCTACATTTTTCACTGGTTGCCCAAAATCCTTTGGTGGGCCACAAGCAGCCCATGGACTATATGTTGTGCAAGCCTTTCCTAGACAGAACAAAAAAATTCCTTTTTCAAAGCACATATAATGGAGTTACACTTAAATGTGTTCAACATAGAAAGGAGAGAGAATTATGTTTCACTGGAAGAGGATATAAAGATTTTACTGACTCAGAATACAAAACTTCCTTTAATGAACAGTGAAATGGGTTTGTGAGGGGAGAGAGGTTGGTTTTGTTGCAGCAGAAGGAGTGGCTTTTGGGGGCATCCCAGTCTTTTACAAATACAGCTAAACGTAACACCAAAGCAATACTTCACATTATGTAGGCAGGAAATAAAACTGCAATTGTTTCCTCTTTTAATTGAAATAGTCTTTATTGTAAAATAAGTAGACCAAAGAGTAAAATTAACACTTTCTAAAACCTTGAGAAAACATAAAACTGAGATACATTTCCAGTTCATTCAGAGGATGATACATAAATATAGGTAAGCATAATACTCAGTGATATATGATCAGCGCATTAGAGAGGTGCAAGGATATAATTTGATGAGAACCTGGATAAAAGTCATTATAGACAAGAAGGATGAGAGGTTTCATGAAGGAAGCAAAATCTGAGTTGGCCTTTATGGAAAATCAACACATGAAGAGAAAGAGCAGAGGTTTTCCAGATGTAGGACAAGCATGAGAAAAGGCACAGATACACATTCATATTATTTACACAATATTTTTTATGTTCACAACTTGTAGTAGGTGACTTTCCTGAGACCCTTTAAGCTATATGATTCTATCTTAAAACAGAAGATAGGAAAATATTATAGATGTTGCCTAACAAACATATCATAAGAGCTAGGAATATTTCTTTCCAAACACTGTATCTCCTATAATGAATGAGTGAATGAATGAATGACAAATTATTTAAGCCTTTACTATGTGCTTTCACTTTGCTAAGTAGTAGGAAGACAAAAGAGAAAGTCACCAAAATCCCTGCTCTTGAAAACCTCTCATTCTCCTGGAAGAAACAACCTACATAGAGGTCAGATAGAAAGATCCCAGGATCCTAAGGTGTGGCATGACAAACAACATGGTGACATATCTTCATTGCTGTCATTTCCACTTAAAAAACAATATCTTTTTCAGATGTTGAACAACTTGAAAGTGTCACCATCTTTTGTGGAGAGAACTTTCTTTTTGAGTCTTCAGTAACTGGGGATACAGTATCCACAGAAGTAGTTTTCAGGCTGCAGATTCATAAGGGTTGCTTCCTAGGATGGCGGCTGCTAGTGTTTGGCTGGAAAGCATAGCCAGTGGTCTGGGAGTCACTGCTATTCCCAACAGTCTTGAGTTTCAGATGCTATGCTCTCTCCATGGGGATCTCAGAAGAGGTAGAGTTGGTGTTCTGACTGAGGTGCCACAGGCCTCTTTCTCTTGCTACATCTGTGTGGTTGGCTGCCTTAGCATGGCTCACTTACCTCCTGCCTGGTGAGTTACTGAGCATAGTGATTACTTACTGGATGTTTGTCAAAATGAATTGAATCCTTTACCAGTATCCCCCCTTAATAAAGACATGATTAGTGGTCTAAATATCTGTGGTTGGATAGCATGCTATAATGATATGGTTGAATCACATGTGGCATAAATATCTAAATCAGGATCCAAGTCATCTCCCAGGGGAGATTTGTTTCTTCATTTGTTCTGCTGCTTCATTAAACATAATGTTGGTTTTCAACTAATGTTATGTTAGTTTGGCTTAGAAAAAGTAAACATATCAGTGAACGATGTTGGAGTCATTGCTGACCCACAGACTACCTTGAACCTGAACTACTTCCAGCCACACCTGTTCAAGAAAAAGGCCTGAGAGCGATCTGCATGTCCCCTCCATCCCTCAAACCAAAGATGAATTGATGTAGTGAAATGAGCAAGATACTTGCAGTCAAAACACTGTGATTTAATTCCTGGCTTTCCAGTTGCAACAGGTCATATAGCTTAGAGCCTCCACATCCTCATCTGTGGGGCCAACAACATAATACATGAAGCGCTTGTACACTTGCCAAAAAGACTATTTTATGGAGAACTTGCATGGAGCAGGTGATCACATGGTGGCCAGAAGAAACAACACAAGGACACTCAAGAACTGTGCAACTTTGACTGGGCAACATGGGAGACGCTGACACAGAACCACTCAGCATGGCATGCCTACATCAGAAAGGGTACTGGGCTCTTTGAGCAAAGGAGAATTGACACAGCACAAAGTCAACACAGGATGTGCAAATTTGGGAAATCCACCTCAAATATTCATAAGGACTATCTGGGGCCAACCTGTGGTAGAGCATTCTGAGCTCGTATTGGTCTGATCAGCCACAGTTGGACACACTGAAATTTCACTTTACAATGGTGATGTCATTTTGGTCCTCTTCGAAGACGAAGGACAGCAACCAACCAACACGCACTGCTTACCTTCCAAGCTACCCTATGACACACACTAGGTAAGCTGCTTAGTAACATATTGATGAGAGCAACAATCGAGAATCTCCCTGCTTAATTTTATTTCACCTTTGTTTGATGGAGCTTCCTCTCCACTTAGTTCCTATGAAAGTGATGCCCTTCATCACCACTACTAAAAGAAATTTAATAAAAGATTCAAAAATAAATATGGTATGCATTCATAATATTGTTACTGCTATGTGTGTATGCTTGTTTTTAACAGTTTGGAAAATGGCTGGAATAAGAAATAGGTTTTTCTTACTTGACTGTGTTTTGATGTGAATGAATAAAGCATCAGTCAGTAAAATACTAGCCAAAGGCTCAGGACACATGCTGGAGCCTGATAGAACATTATCATTGTGAATGACTCAGGGGAGAGGGAGGAAAGAGAAAAAAAGAGACTAAATCTAGTTTAAAAGAGTGTTTCATCTTGCTCTACTATAACATATTATACAAGTTCCAGATAGTATGTTAGTCTATGAATCTACTTCATAAAAGATGAAATTGCATATGAAATGGTTTGACACAAAAAAAGGAGATCCAGTCAACTTGGTAGTGCCCATCTCATGCCAAGCACAATTTAGAAGTCAACAAAATCTGCAGGCTTCTGTCTTACCACTAACAGCAAAATAACCCTAGATTTTTGACACACAAATTATCCTTTAATGACTGTTTAGACATTATCCAAAGCCTCCCGTCTTTTGAAAAGCACAGGAAAAAGTAACTCTATTCTCCTCAGAGACCTGATAGTACATTGGAAAGTGGGCTAGATTTGCAGTCAGAAGCCCTGGGTTCAAATCCCAGGTGTGCTTGCATGAACAATAGTGTTCACCCATACAAATTCAGACAAGTCATTTAATTGTCAATTCTTTCTTTCCTCATCGTTAAAATGGGAGGATTGGACTAAATGACTTCTGAAATCCCTTCCAGGATGTCAGCTATGAGTCTGCAAACCTGACACAGACTAGGTAACAGTAAATGAAAGACTTAGAAAGCTTCCCAAACCTAGAGTCCCTATTTAGCCAGAGAAATTAATAGTTTTCCCTAAGTGCCTTACTTACATGAGGAAGTAACTTGGAGTTGCTCAGCTCAGGTTCCTCTTCTAAGGAGCTTTTCTTGATCCCCTCAGTTGTTAACAGCTATATAGCCTTATTTTTCCCCTCCAAAATAGATCACTCTATCTGTCATTTGCCCCCAATACAGCCTACCTGAAAGACAGCTGGATGGTAAGATGAGCGCTGGACTTGAAGTCAGAAAGACCTGAGTTCAAATCACTAGCTGCATGTTCCTGGAAAGGCCAACTAACAGCTTTGTTCTTCAGCTTCCTCCTCCGAAAAATGGGGATGATAACAATCATGCACTTATCTTATAGGGTTGCTATGAGGATCAAATGAGGCAACATATGTAAAATGCTTTTCAGATTTTAAAGTGCTATATAAATGTTATCTCGTATTATCCCATATTATACTTTGTTTGTATTTACTCTATTGCTACACACAGATATAGCCACTGAGTCATATTTCTTTGGATCCCTAATAACAAGTAAGGTACTTTGCACAAAGGAGGAAATTATATTTGTTGAATCAACCTGGATGAAGATAGATTAACCAATAGTATGAATGAATGAATGAATGAAGAATTCATTAAGTACTTACAGTCTGCCAAACATTGGTCTAAATGCTGGGGATACAAGTGCAAAAGTAAGAACAAGTTACTGCTCTCAAGGAACTCCCATATTAATAGAAAGAGACAAATAATACTGAGGAGTGCTGGCCAGAGAAGGCTACTTTGGCTTGGAAAGTTATGGACATGATGAGTAAAGTCAAAAGTTATGAATAAGAATGAATACAACCTGTCCAGTGGCAATGGAAACATAGATTTAATTATGATTCTTGAACAAGAAAGAGGTAGGAGAGATGCAGAGAGTAATCTGAAAGGATTATGTTCTCCAGGATACAACTTCTGGTCTGGAGCTGTGCCAGGGTGGTTGCCAGGTCATGGCATGGTTGGAACAGATTAAATAAATTCGGTCATGTAAGATAGCTCACTAACCAGGATACCCTGTGGGGCCCAGGCTTGAGTCCTGCAATGAGCGGCGTGCTTTCAACAACATGGTCAGGCAATAAAATGAAGCATGATTGGGGCACCATGAGACCAGGGACTGGTACATCTTGTCTTCATATCCCTAACATATAGCATAGGATCCAACTAGAATGTAATAAGCTCATTTCTGAAAATATATTTTTATTTATTTTATTAAATATTTTCCAGTTGAAATTTTTTGAATCTTTAACATTTTTTTTTATTTTAAATTTCCAAATTCTCTCTCTCCTGTCCCTTCTCAACCCCTAAGAAAGCAGGCAATTATATATGTGAAGTCAAAATGTCTAAAAGCTTCTTAATGAACATTTGTCAAACTGAATTGAAAAGGAATTGAATTGACTGGAGAGATGAAATCTCCTAAAAGCTCATTAGAATAATGTTTCTGTGATTAACCAAAATGAAAAAGAAATTTTGTTTATAAATTTTCAATTTTTCCCTCAATTCACTAGGATGTTGCCTAAAGTAAAGTACATAAAGATATGACTAGATTTCCCAAAGTTACAAGTATATGTTGAAAAGTTCCCTTGAGGATAAACTATCCAAAGGGTGGGGGAAAATGTAACTCTTGATTGGCTGGAACTATTCATATGCAGTCAGTAAGTTTCCATTGTTTTTCTCCCTAGGTGGTAAATAGAACTGAAACCCAGAGCCATTTCTTTTTCATATAGTATTTTAATGACTTTCAAACCTGGGAAGACTATATATCTAGAGGAATTCTGTCTAAAAGATCAAATCTGACAATAAAATTACCATTCAGACGAAATAATAACTCCACAGAGGAAAGAAAAGCTTCCTCAAAATAGTAATTAAGATATCCTGTGGCTCCCTTGAATCCAAAGGGAAAGGAGAAATGACCCGAGACAAGTTAGGTGTATGTTAATGCTGAGTTCAAGCAGCAAATAACCCTTTCCTTTCGCATTCAGATATGTTTGCTTTTCCTTTCATCTTTGATTACATAGAGAATATAGGATATACATTCTGGCCACCTCCAGCTTTGTCCTCTGACAACCTTTGTTTACTTCTGAACAGGCAAAATAGTGTCCAGATCTCCATTGTATGAGCTATACCTCTGATTCAACTACAATTATCCCTTCCTCATCACAAGGGTGGGAAGAGGGAGAGACTTAGAGGCATGGTGCCTTTCCCTCTTTTTTGCTCCTCCCTTCATTCCAGAGTAGTCTGAAATATTATGCTATTAAAGATAAAATATATTGATACCATACATATATTTCAATGTATTTCTGAGTTTCATCTGGAGTTTTGTAAAATTCCCCAAAATCCCATGTAATTTTTTATGCCAACCCATGAAGTATAGAAACCTGATACAGAAAGTCATAATGTGGAAAGAATAACTGTACTTGCTTTTAATAACTAACATTTATCTAGCGCTTTAAGATTTGAAAAGTACATTAGAAATATTACCTCATTCTATCCTCATAAGAGCCCTGAGAGGTAGTTGTCATTATTAACCCCACTTTATAGTCAAAGAAACTGAGGCAGGCAGAGGTTAAGTGGAATGTTTGTCCTAGAAGAGACTTTAAAGTTTACCTATTCATTTTTCAGGAGAGAAAAGTTAGTCCAGAGAATTGAAACCATAATCCTAAAGTGACCCAGCAAATTAATGGAAGAGCCAGACAGGTCTCCAGACTGATGCACTTGCTCCTCCCCTATAGTTCCCTCTCATTACTCTCAAATAATGAGACCTCCCAAGTCCATCTCATCTCAAGAAAAATATTGACTTCTCTTAGCTCACTTCACCAAACATCAATAACTGCTTAATATTACATGGAACAGCTGGGCTTTCAGCATTTGGAATCTTATCCAAAAAGTATAAAATTATCTTCCATTCAATTATTTATATTCTTCTCCCTCAGAGAAAAAAAGTCTTCATGGACCTCTTAGAGACTATTACTATTTTAGATATGGTAAGATGTTACTGGCTGATTTCAATTGTTCAAGTAAATACTGTTTACCAATAATGGTAGCCCATGGTTTGAGAGTTTGATGCGGTTACCAAAGAATGATTCACATTTATGGAGTACTGTATGGTTTTCAAAGTAGTTTTCTCACATCAAACCTCAGAGAGAGGCAGTATTATTTTTTTCCACTTTGATTATGGGGAAGATGAGGCTCATAGCGGTTAAGGGATTTTCTAGTCATCACATGGCTAGTAAGTAGGATAACTAGGACACAAACTCAGTTCTTTGAATTTCAAGGACTCTGCTCATTCCACTATATCACACTACCTCTTGGTTTCCTGAACTTTGCCCATAATTTCAAAATATAAATTTTTCTTTTGACCTGACTATGTTATGAGAAACACATAATGGTTAGAGATATAGCTCTGGAATCAGGAAGTCCTAAGTTCAAATATAGCCATTGTCATGTGACCTCTGAGAGCCCTAGGAAATTCTTTAATGACTACACTAAGTTGAAGAACAGGTGTTCAAAGGCACTGGTAGAGGAAATGCCTCAATGGTAGCTCCTACACAGATAAAATTACAAGTCTGATATCACTTTAATAAAAAGAATAATTAGCATTTATAGAGTACCACTATGTGCCACACACTATGTTTAATTCTTTTTTACAAATATTATCTCATTTGAGCCTCATCATGACCCTACAAAATGGGTGCCATTTTTCTTTCTTTACAGTTAAGGAAACAGAGACAAACAGAAATTAAATGATTTGCTTAGGGTGACCCAGCTAGGAAGTGTGTAAGGATGAATTTGAACTTTGATCTTCCTGATTCTCATCCCAGTGGCTATGTCCACTGAACAACCAGCTCAGTGAATGCATGCTTTGGGAGTTAGAAGATCTAGATCCAAATCTCAGTTCAGTTACTACCTTTGAAACCTTGGGTAAGTAAATATCTTAACATCTCTGTGCCTCAGTTCATCTATAGAAGGAAAGGACTTGACTACTTGGATTCTAATTTTCCTTCCAGCTCTAAATCCATGATCCAGCAAACAAATGATAATTAACTGTTACTACAGCAGTGCTTTTAAAAAATATTTTTAAAAATCAACGATCATATCATAATGAAGTTATTATTGTAGCTAGTAAATAATTTGTGCCCTAAAACATATGTACTAGGAGATAGAGGTGTTGTATAAGAGGTAGGTTTACCTCAGATATATGTTCTTGAATGATTACATTTTTAGTTATTTGACTGCATTTTGTTCCTATGGGTCTTAAAATTAGACTTCTGGTGCTCAATAATTCATGAAGTATTGATGTCATTCCCATTAAATCCTTTTTCATAGAGTTTTCTTCTAGAAAAGTATATCCTATGGGGGACCATTAATGTTCAAGTGTAGACACCCATGTACAACATATTCAAAGTAATGATTCAATTCAATCAGGAAAGAACCTCATAATGAAGTAAAAGGCTAAAGATCCTTTTGGGGATCTTCAACTCTTACCATGACTTGTTTCCCTGTATTTGAAGTAACCCTAATTCACTGAAGAAATCACTTAACTTTGTGACAAAGTTCTTCATTAGGAACTGCTATGAAGTGGGGAAAGGGGAGGATTTAATGAGAAGTAAAATCAATGTTTCCTTAGAAGACTAACAATGTACCCTCCTGGGGGTAAAAAGGAAAATAATAGACAACTCCCTGTATACAATGTAGTGTCTGTTCTGCCTAGAAGCCATCTGAAGTTAAGAACCACCCCAAAACTTTTAGTAACCTTCCACAAATCATTAAACACACATCCAATGCAAATAATTACAAGAGCAATTGACAGAATAGTATAAGGGAAAGTGTACTGAACCTGGAATGAAGAGAGACAATGATTAGATTTTGCCTGTGATACTTCCTAACTGTGTATTTAGGGTTAGGAAATTCAAACTTTCTGAGCCTCAGTTCTGTAACCTATAAAATAGGTACAATGACATCTTCAGAAATTACCTAAAGAATTATTCAGTGATCCAATGGGACAATGTAAACCTTAAGATACTATTTACATTTCAGCCAGGCTTATGTTAATAGCTAGATCAAACCAGCACATTAGGTGATTATTCAATTTTCAGTGTAAGAATTAACACCTCAAAAATCCATACATGCTGTAGGTTAAGATTTGAATTATTGTTTTGTTGATTGTCTATACTTAAGAAAGTGAGGGAGGATATGTTAAAGAAAATTAAACTTTAAAGTATGACATGGAAACATTTTCTTTTCCAGAAAGCTGAATATTAAACTAGCCAGCACACCCCTGATTTCAGTTATTATTGCTAAGCAGTGTTCACTGTGCCTTAGACAGGACAATATATTAAAAAAAGAAAAAGAAAAAAGCAAATCCAAACATATAAACAGGCTTATATAAACAGACTGTAAATGGTACTTATCTATATTTTTTGTAGTGCAATCCATTTTATTTTTTTTTATTTTTCATTTTTAACAGCTCATATCACATAAAACAATTCCAACTTTTGGTCAGGTGATACTTCTTTTAAAGCATTTACAATATAGGTCACAAACAAATTTTTTAACATTAACCAACTGAGACACAAATAATAACTATGTATGCTAACTTCACAAGCCCCTGACCTAACTGTCTCCACGCTATTACTAAGAATTAAACGACCCTAACTTATTGTTGTTGGTCAAAAGTCCTAAGCCTAATAGTATAATTTTAGACTTAACCTCACATGTTCCCCTACCAACAATCTATAATTTAATGGATCTGATATTAAGCTTACAAAGCTTTTGACTATAGGAAATTGCCACGAAGCGTAGGGACATTGCAGGGAAACAATATCTCCCCAACTTCATGTCAATTCCAGGCAGGAGTAGATTGTCAACTTTGCATTCAGTCAGGCTTAAAGTCTGTCAGGTGTCAGTGGGGAAATTGAGTCAGGAGAATCCTACCTCAGCCCTGGCTGAACAGTCGCTCTCCCACCCTTCCCATGAGCTCATCTTTTGCAATTCATACCAGCCTCTCACAGGCTTCCTAGCATCATGGATTTAGGGTTAATGGAGGCTCAGACCACCTTTGTTGCTATCCATACCTGGAGTTAGACTCAGAAGAACAGTCAGTTAATAGTCCCATAGAATCTTGAAATAGCAAGTTTCAATAACCAGGTTTCAGATATGACTATAATTTCTTATTGGCTAAGGAACATCTTTTGAGGCAAGTCTTAAGTGGCTTACCTGCCTTTCTATATATGTTCTAGTTCCTGATTAAATAACAATCATAAAATCATATTTACCATTAAAACCTTAACTTTTCCATCATTGCCAAATTTTACCCGAGGTTACCTGCCTCTAGAAAACTTAAGACTAAAAGTCTTTTCCTCAAACTAAAGATGTCCCTGATTTAGTCTCAGTAATTAATTCAGTGAATTGTTTTAATCCTAATTGCTTTTGCATCACTTTGTAACGTGTCCAATTTTTCTCCCCATTTCTCCTCTTCCCCCACCCCCTAATACCTTGCATTCTGATTACCCTTTCCCTCTTCTATCACATCCCACCCTTCCCTTATCCCCATCTTCTCTCTTTTCTTGTAGGGCAAGATAAATTTCTATACCCCATTACTTGTGTTTCTTATTTCCTGGTTATATGCAATAATAATTCTCAACATTTGTTTCTAATACTTTGAATTCCAACTTCTCTCTCCCCCTCCCTCCCTCCCTACCCAATCCCACTGAGAAGGCAAGTAATTCAATATAGACTAAATATGTGTCATTTTGGGAAAGACTTCCATAATAATCATGTTGTGTAATACTAACTATATTGCCCTCTATCCTACTCTATCCTCCCTTGGTTTTTTATATGCTCATTTGAACTTGTCCCTTCCCAAAAGTGTTTATTTCTAGTTACTTCCTTCTCCCATTTGTCCTCTTTTCTATCATTTCCCTCACCCCACTTGTCACCTCCTCCCCTACTTTCCTGTAGTGTAAGATAGATTTTCATACCAAATTTAGTGAACATGTTATTCTTTCCATAAGTCATATGTGGAGAGAATAGCTTCACTTTTCCCCCCTCCCCTTCTCCTTTTTCTTCTCCACTGAGCAAGACTTTTCTTATCTCTTTTATGAGTTATAGCCTGCCCCATTCCATTTCCCCCTTTCTCTTCCCATTGTTTTCTTCCCTCACCCCTTAATTTTTATTTTATTTTAGTTTTTTTGTGGATATCATCTCTTCTGATTCAACACAACTTGTACTTTCTGTCTATGTGTGTGTGTGTGTGTGTGTGTATGTACAATCCCTCCACCTACTCAAATACTGAGAAATGTCTCAAGAGTTACAAATATTTTCTTTCCATGTACACAGTTCAGCTTTGGAAAGTCTGTTATGGTTTCTCTTTCCTCTTTAGAATAGACAATATATGACATTAGTTCCCCAAAAGCAATTATAGGCAAAACTCTACCTTTCCCTACTATGAAGTCGTACAATACCAGATACCAGTCAAACTTAGTAAACCCCTCCATCTAAGTGTCCCCAAGTCCACCACAATTTACTTTGCCAATCTTTCTACTTTCCAACTCTTTTTTCTGGGAACTATAATCAAGTCAATACCACATTGTCAATCACTTGCCCTATAACTCTACTCATCCTTCTTGTGATTCCCTAAATGAAAACTTCTCTCCCTGACCACCATCCTTACATATGTGCTGTCTGCCCTTATTAGAATGTAAGCTTCAAAAAAAGAAGTAAGACCAGTATCAGAAAATTATGAAAAGACAATTATAGCTTGGTAAAAGGAGGCACAAAGATAGTTCAGAAGAAATACCCTTAAAGCAGAATTGTCCAAACAGTGAAAGAGGCAAAAATTACCCTGACGAAAAGAACTCTTTAAAGTGCAGAATTGGCCTAATGGAAAAAGTACAAAAGCCCCCTAAATAAAATAATTCCTTAAAAATTAGAATTCGAAAGTGGAAGCAAGTCATTCCAAGTCAAAAACATAAAAAAAGAAGAAAATGTGAAATATCTCATTGGAAAAATAACTGACCTGAAAAATTGACTGAGGAAAGTTAAAGAATTATTGGATTACCTGCAAGCAATGATTTAAAAAAGAGACTAAACATCTTATTTCAAGAAATTATCAATGAAAACTGCTCTGATAGTCTAGAATCAAAAGGTGAAAGGGAAATTGAAAGACACTACTGATCACCACCTAAAAGAGATCACAAAATGAAAGCTTCCAGGAATATTATAACCAAATTCCAGAGCTCCAGACAAAGAGAAAGTACTTCAAGCAATAAAACAGAAAGCATTCAAATATTGTTGAGCCATAATCAGGACTATACAAGACAGCTACCATGTTAAAGGAAGATAGGTGTTCAAATATGGTATTCCAAAAGGCAAAAGAGCTAAAATTATAACTAAGCCTATCCAGCAAAACTGAGTGTAATTGTACAGGAGGAGAAAGTGGATGATTAATGAAACAGAAGATATTCAAGTCCCTGACGAAAAGAGCAGAACTCAATAGAAAATATGACATCCAAACAGAGGACTAAAGAGAATTATAAAAAGGCAGACATGAAAGAGAAATCTAAAGAGACTCAATAAGATTAAACTACTTACATTATGATATGAGAAAATGATACTCCTAAGAACTTTATTAGGATAGTTAAAAGTGATCTATATAGATAGAGGATACAGGATTGAGTTGATTATGTTGGGATAGTCTCCCAAAAAAGTGGACAGGTGAAAAATAGATTCACTGAGGGAGGAAAGGGAGAAAAAGAATAAAGAAAATTTTCTCAAGTAAAAGTGGCATGCAAAGAATTTTTACAGAGGAAGGGAAAATGATGGATGGGCAATGCATGAACCATACTCTAATCAGAATTGGTTTAAACAGGAAAAAAGAGGTATACATAATTAGTTGGGCATAGAAATCTATCTTATCCAACAGAGAAGTATGAGAGGGAAAAGGTAAAAGAAAGGGGGAGGTGGTAAAAGGAAGGGTGGATAAAGGGAGGCAGTAGTCAGAAGGAAAACACTTTTGAGGAAAGACGGGGGATAAGAGAGAGAAGGATAATCAGAAGAAAATAAAGTGGATGAAAATGCAGTTAGTAATCATAATAGTGAAAGTGAAAGAGATGACCTCACCCATAAAATGGAAGCAGATAGAATAGATTAGAAGCCAGAATCCAACATATGTGGGTTAGACGAAATGTACTTGAAAGAGAAAGATACACAGAGTTGAAATAAGGAGCTAGAACAAAATCTATTATACTTCAGCTGGTTTAAAAAAAAAGGCAGAGATAGCAATCATGATCTCAGACAACGCAAAAGCAAAATTAGACCTAATCAAAAGAGACAAGCAGGGAAGTTACATTTTTCTATAAAAGGTAACATGAACAATGAAGTAATATCAGTACTAAAAATATATGCACCAAATGGGATAGCATCCAAACTCTTAAAAGTTAAATGAGTTACAGGAGGAAATAGTTAATCTATACTAGTAGGGGAACTTAACTTTCCTCTCTCAGAACTAGATAAATCTAACAACAATCTAAACAAGAAAGAAGTTAAGAAGATGAGTAGAATTTTAGAAAGGTAAGATATGATAGACATCTGGAGAAAGTTGAATGGGAATAGAAAGAAATATATCTTTTTTCTCAAGTATATATGGAACCTTCACAAAAACTGACCACACTTAAGAACATTAAAAACCTCACAAACAATTGCAGAAAAGAAGAAACATTAAATGTACCCTTTTCAGACCATAGTAGAATTGAAAATACATTAAATAAAGAGCTGTGTAAGAATAGGTGAAAAATTAATAGGAAACTAAGTATTCTAAACCTAAAAAAAACCAGTGGATCAAAGAAAAAAATCCCAGAAACAATAATATTATTAAAGATAATGACAACATTCCCAAATTTGTGGGAGGCAGTTGCTTCCTATTCTCAGAATTTCAGCAATTTTTCAGAGCTCAGTGCAAGCCCTATCTCTCATGTGAAGACATTCTATATCATCCCTACAACAGTGATTTCCCCTTCCTCTGGATATGAGACTCAAAGGGTTAGACTTGTTCCATTCATTTAGCAGTAGATATATATTAAATTCTCAAGTTTTTTGTATAACTTGTGTTTCAGACTAGATTGTAAGTTCCTTGAGGGCAAGGATTTGTTTTTCTCATAATATTAATTAAGCAATAAAAATTTATTGTGTGTCTGCTATATGAAGGTACTACATTGAGGCGGAAGGTAAAGCATTTTCAGAGAATTCTGAGAAGACCAGTTTTCCTGGAATATACATAAGATAATTACTAACAACAACTAACCCTTCTATAATGCTTTAAGGTTTGCTAAATGTTTCACGTTAGTGGAATATAATATTAAAATACAATACAATGCAACCCACATTTATAAAATACCTATAATGTGCAGGAAGACATTGTACTAGTTGTCCTAGCATAATGTGTTTAATTCAAGTAGGTTAGATAAGACATAGTTCCTATCCTGAAGGACCATACAAGTTTAACTGAGGAAACCAACAAAAATAATTGCAATGTACAACATGACAGAAGTACTATGTAGTATCTGAAAGATGGGTTGTTGTAAACAAGACAGACTTCTTGGAGGCAGTAGCATGTTGAGTTGGGTTTTATAAAATTGATTTACTAGGCAAAAAAAGAAATAAGTGGTCACAGGTAGATTGGGGGCCAATTGTGGAAGGCCTGCTGTTCAGACTTTATCTTTTTAACAAATGGAATTCATTGAAGATTCTTGAACCAAGAGAGTGAGGTCATCATAGTGAAAATATTATGAATTAGGCTATTAGTGGTTTCCAAAATAGATTAGACAAGACATTTAATAAATACGTGTTTGGAATGTACATTTTTTTTTGTCTTTTGCTTCTATCTATATTCTCTCTCTCTTTGTCTCTCTCTCTCTCTCCTTCTCTTACACACACACACACACACACACACACACACACACACACACACACACACACGCACACGCACACACACACACATTTACCTGGATTGAAGTCCAGACTGACACTAAATCCACAAAATCCAAACATAATTAATAATTGTTTTGTTTTTCATCTTGTTGTGGGACAGAGAAAAAAATGGCTGTACCACAGAGAGAGATGTATGGAGAACAAACATATTTACCAATTTTATCTAGTTTTATTGCACTCATAAATTAAAGTAATCAAGACTATTGCATTGAAACCTATTAGTGTAGTAATGAAGAGCAATGAAAAGCAGACAGATTCCTAAGCAGAGTGACCTTCACCACCATTCTTGTCCTCACTTTCCACTCACTGGCAATCTGGCTTCCTTCCTGACCACTGAACTGCTCACTCCAAGATTACCAATCATCTCTTGACTTCTAAATATCATAGTTTTTCCTTAATCCTCATCCGCAATGTTCTTTCTACAGCTTTTGAGATGTCCCATGATCCCCTCCTCCTGGATGATCTTTTATTCCTTGGCTTCCATGACATGACTTTGTCTAGGTCTTTTTGTTGACTGTCTAACTAATCTTGAGTTTCTTTTGCTAGATTGTTATTTGTCACTCACCTACTATATGTGGGTATCCTATAAGGCTCTACCCTCGACCCTTTCCTCTAGACAGCTAGGTGGAGTTGTGGATAAACTGCTGGGCCTAGAGTTTGAAAGATCTGAGTTAAAATTTGGCCTCAGGCATTTACTAGCTGTGTGACTCTAGGCAAGTTACTACACCTCTATCTGCTTCTATTTCTCCAATTTAAAAATAGGGATAATAATAGCCCCTACCTGCCAGGGTTGTTGTGCCGATCAAATGAGATATTTGCAAATCACTTAGTACAGTGCCAAGAACATAGTAGGTATTTAATAAATATTGGTTTTCTCTCTTCTTTCCTTATGCTCCCTCTTGCTTAGAGTCACAGCTTTCCAGTATCATACTTTGCAGATGATTTTCAATTCTGTATCTACTGATTTAAATATTATCTGAATTCCAGACCTGCATTATGCAATATTTGCTAAACATTTCTATGTGGTTGGCAGGTAGCCCCCTCAAGCTCAACATTAATAAAATGAAAAGTCTTATATGGGCCCCTCACAAGACAAAATCAAACCTCTATAACTTGACAACTCCTTTTTTCTTTTGAGGGCACCATCATACTTTCAAACATCCAGGTTTGCAGCCTCAGGCAACTCTGACTTTTCCTTCTCCTGAACCCACCATATACAATTAGTAGATATATTTTGACAATTTTACCTCTGCATCTGCTTCATCTATTTCCTCTCCACAGCCTCTATCCTAGCTCAGACAGTCTTAACTTCTCACCTGGACTATTACAATGGTCTTCTAAATGTTTTGATATGTATTTCACACCACTGTTGAATTAATATTCCTAAATCATGGGTCTGACCATGTCACTCCTTTACTTGAAGTCAGTACTTAAAAAACAAAAAACAAACAAAAAAAAATTCCCCTACTGTCTCTCGAATAAAATGCAGATTTTGTAGCTTCACATTGACTGCTCTGTATAATATGACTCTAACTCTCCTTTCCAGTCTTATTTAATATTACTTCCCTTCATGCCCTGGGCATTCTAACCAAATCAGCTTACTTGCTGTTGCCTGAAATTAACATCTCACCTAGCCTCAAACTGTTTTCATAAGCTGTCCATATGCCTGTGAAGCACTCATTTCTAAACTTCTTTAAACCTGTCTGCTCATTTTTAAAAATCAGGATAGCCCCTAAAGTCCCCTTTCAACCTCAGATCTATAATATTAGAATCCTTCCTCACTTTCCAGCTCTTAGAATCCCTGGCTTAGCTTCTGTGTCATCTCTTAAGAGAAGCCTTTACTGATCCCCCTATTTAGTAATTCTCTCTATGCTCTCTCTCATTTGTATATCAATAAATATTTATTAAGTGACTACTATGTGTCAGAAACTGTTCTAAGTTCTGTGAATAGAAAAGAAAAAGGCAAAATACAGTCCATTTCCTCAAGGAGCTTGTAATCTAATCGGGAAGACAACATGCAAACAAATATATACAAAGGAAGCTAAATACAGATTAAACAGGAAATAATTAACAGAGAGGAGGCACTAGAATTAAGTGGGGTTGTGCAAATCTTTTCATAAAATATGATTTTAATTGGGATTTAAGGCCAGGGAAGTTAGTAGACAGACAGGAGCAGCATTGAAGGCATAGGGGACAGCCAGAGAAAATGCCTAGACCTGAGATGAAGTGGCTTTCTTTATGGAGAAGCAAGGAGGCCAATGTCATTGGATGTAAGAGTATATGGCAATAAAGTATAAGAAGCCTGAAAAGTTTATGATGGAATACCACTGTAGAATAATAAAATAATATGTAAATAAAAAATAATGAGCAAGATGCCCTCAGAAAAACCTCAGGAAAGACTTGCATGGGCTGATGCAAAGTAAAATGAACTATGTGCAAAGTAACAGCAACATTGTAAGATGATCAGCTGTGAATGACTTAGCGATTCTCATCAATACAAGGATCCAAGACAGCTTTGAAGGACTTAGGATGAAAAACGCTGTCCATTCTCAGAGAAAGAAATGATGGTGTCTGAATATAGATTAAAGTACATTTAAAAAAAAAGACTGAAAAGTTTGGAGGTGGCTAGGGTAGGAAGGTCTTTGAATGTCAAACCTTTTGTATTTAATCTGGGAGGTGATAGGGAGCCACTGGAATTTATTAAGTGGTGGGGGAACATGGTCAGATCTGAGCTTTAGGAAAAGGATATTACATGTTGCATCCTTTCTGTTGAATATAAACTCCCTAAAGATCCAAATGCTTTTCATTTTTATCTTTACATACTCAGCTTCTATCACAGATTCTTGTACCTAGAATGTCCTTTATAAATGTATGTTGAATTGAATTATTCTCTTTGTAATTTGTCTGAAAGTATAAAAGGGAGGAAGCAGATGGTCTCTTTCTTCCTTGAAAATGAAAGGATAAGGTGAGAGGACAAATTCCTTAGTATGAGGAAAATTATTTTGCCACTTCAGTGGAAAGCTGTGTTTCTAGTTTTTTTCAAGATTATCAATAAATACAGTAATATCTATGTGATTTATGGCAAAATATTTTGTTCTGAATTTAAATTAAATTTCATCATTTAGCATATGCTTTGGATTTAATTTTGTTTTTCTTAAGTACCATAAGCTGACTGTTTATATCTTTCCCAAGTGTTATAAAAGTTTAATATCAATGCTCTTCTCAGTGTGCAATATATCTGCTCACTAACAGAATTTGTCTTCTGTGATTCCAAATGAAAATGTATCAACAGTCTCTAATTAACATTTTACATTCTATGAACCAGCATTGGTGTGTAGTGCATTTACTTTTGTGATTGGTTTTTTTGCTTCTTTTTTTTCTTGGCTGTATTGATTATATTTTTTCCCTGAAGCCCATAATCACATATTCTGTTTTATAGTTGTTTGTTTCAAAGGGGTACTGATCTCATTGACAATAACTCAATCAAGAACTCAGGAGTACAGCCAAAGCTGAATTTGAAAGAGTCAGTTAATAATTAATAAAACCTAATTCAGCACAAGAAAATAAGTCAGGTTAGAGAAAAGATTTTTTTCATTTTTCTTCCCTCCACAATTTCTTATCCATTTACTTTTAAGGTACAAAACAAACAATCCATTTTTTTTCCAATTTTCTTTTTTCATCTCTCTTTTACTTTAAGAGAAAGGAGAGGAGAAACAGGGTTGTGGATATAGGATAAGCAGCTTTGGCATGGTGAGAAGTCCAGGAGTGAAGTAACACATGGTGGGAGCCAGACTTGGATGTAATAGGAGATAAAGGCATCCACCAATCAAAAAGAGGTTTTCAGAGTTAGTTATAATAATAATCACTTCTCTCAGAGTTCCCAAATTATGTGAACCATTAACAACCTCTAGCTACACAACTTTGGGGGTTTGGGAAGTACTTGTAACAATGATCATAGTCTGTAGTTATGGTCAGCACCATTGGAGCCAGATGGAACGTATTTATATGAACCTGCTCCATACCAATAAGTATGTGGAGGCCGTTGTGATTGGGGAGGAGAGAGAGCAGAGAAGTCAGGCTTATTCTTAATAAACCTTTTCATAAAACCATCAAGAAAGAAGAGTGAAGCTAAAAGGATCAGGAAAGGCTAACTGCCCGTTACATGCAACAGATTGAAGTAATGGTTAATTTTAAGAGTTCTGGTTGATTATTATTAGACTGTTATGTAGCCCTATACACAGTCCACTGAAAGAGTGATTCTCTCCCACTGTTTCACATCATTAGTCTCAGTCTCTTTAATTTCCTTTATCACCTTTTCCATTCAATTTTCCCACTCCCTCTTCTCAGTAGTTTGTGATTCATCCTTTCTAATCCAACAACATCCCTCTTTCCCTCTAACACAGTGACAATTTACATCAGTCATAATGACATGGGAGATTAAAACCTCACCAAAAGTCTTGCTCTTTCTCCCTCCATCTTCCTAGATATAAATAACAGAACATTAATTCAAACTTGAAGAGTCTCTTGGAAGAACTAGGTGTCCTTGTGAACTTTATGATGCTTCAAAAAACAAAATCTCCCACACTTAGTTTAAGGCTTTAATTTCTTGGTACTTGAACATTGATGGCTAAATTCCTAAATCTTCATTGGGCTTATGCTACCACAAAGTAAGACAATATGTGATGATGGGATATTTTCATATTTATTTCCAGTCTCAAGCCATTAAACCTCAGTTAACATTATAGTCTTCCACCTTAAATAGCGTAAGGGAAAGAATGCACATATACTAGTGGCAGAAGACTCCCAAGTTGTGTACTCCATCTTTGAATATGCCATAGAACCCAGGCCTGATCTAAGATTCCCATAGCTGGAAGATGAAATTGTTGAAGTTTAAACAGGGATAAGTCATGTGGAGTTGTCTATCTGGCCCCTGCCACAGTAGTCTGTTCTCCAGAATTCTCAGAGACTAAACCTACCTATTCAAATTGTTTGTAAATTTTGCCAATCCATAAATATTCATGCTGATCTGTGATCTATGATCATATGGTCACTCCCTCCAATGGTGCAGACCATGCCTGCCTCATCCTTAAGCTATTCTTGTTCATGTCTTCCCATAAATGCTCCATAGGAAGGATCCATCCAAAATACTTGTGGCCTTACTCATTCTCTTTAATAAGATATGTTTTAATAAGATATCAACAAAATATGAAGGCTGCCTACTCTTAACTAGTCCTCCAGAAACCATGACAACGGGAATTAAACCTCAGCTCTGAACTTCCTGGCATAATTCATGCTGGCAATCTGGGATCTCCCCTTCTACTTCTAGCTCTGAGAAAAGTAATCAAATAAATACCACCATTTCCCCCTGGAAAGTTCATGTCAATGGACTTCTCTGCAGCTGTATTGTTCCATACTATCCCTATGATTTCTAAAACCAAAACAGTCTTCCTTGGCCACCACTGACCTATATATTTTGTCTCCTTCTATTCTAATGTAAGTCACATAAGTGCAAGGCTTATCTTGCTTTTCTATTAAATCTTTATCACAGTACTTTACAGTAAGCACCTAATAAATGCTATTCATTCACTCATTAATCTCACTTTTGCTATATAACCAGCCCATAGTTTTCATTTGTTTCTTTGATATATAGCATATATCCATTTATCAATTGTAATGATAGCTTATGATCAGATGTAGAATTTTAAGACTTTCTAAGAACTGTCCTAATGAGATTGAAAGGTAGGTAGTACTCAAACACCTAAAATCATGCCTATAATATAGATCTTAATAAATACTTCTTGAATGATTTATTGGTGATATTATTAACCTCAATTAGGGATATGAAAAATAAAGTGATCCATCCATAGTCACACAGTTACAAAGTAGAAGAACCTGTATCCACATCCATGTAATCCTGGCTCTCCATGATTAAAGGGAAAGTCACCTGTCATAAAAAGTTCTTATAATTAAGAACTGCAGATAATTTGGGGAAAATTATGTTAACAGTCCTCAGTTTGACTCAATCTCTGAAAAATTTCCAACAGCTTAGTAGTTACTCAGAAGCACCAACAGCTTGAATGTAGAGACTCTGCAAGTCACAGAACTGGCTAAACTTAGGCAACATGCTGTCATTGAAAAAGAATTAAACTTGAATTCAGAAGTCTGGAGTATGTCTAGAACAGTCACAGAATAACAGCTTCCTCAAATGTGAAAACGTGATAATAAAACCTGCTCTGATTAGCTCATAGGGTTGCATATGAAAGCACTTTGGACAGTTGTAATGAATGTACTTTGTATGTGTGTGTTTGTGTGTATGTACATATGTGTGTATATATATACATATATATGCACATATATATATATTACACACATCCATAGTGCTACATGTATAGTACCACATAATATATATACACTATATATACTAGACTATTATATACACTACATAGTGACTATATACCATAGGTAGGTATACCATATTGTATATTTACTATACATACTATATAATATACATATATAGTATATACACATATATACTGAATATGTATGTGCACATATGCACATGTGTATATACATATAATACTTGTATTATTATTAACATCCTTCTTCTGCGATAAGAATTAGTTAGGTTAAAGTCTGTAAGGCAAGGTCAAGAATGGAGCCTGACATCAAAAACTCACCCAGACACAGTGCCATGGGATATTCCAACCAACTACTATTATCCCTAAGATTTCTTTCCTAGTTCAGTGACTTGAAGGAAAAGCACAAATATACACACTTCAATTAATTGAAGCATATTCAGTCACTCTGAGGTTGGAAATAAATCTTCATATGGTGCTCTGGCCATCCTCTCATATAGCCATTTGTAATGTACTGTCTCTTTCAAGTTTCTGAGTTGAACTCTACTCAAAGTTCTAAGAGAAACAGTTAATAGGAGAGTTGGGAGTTAATCTAACTGAAAGTTCAAAAGAGAAGCAGCTGCTGAGTTTTGGAAGGTGTGAAATGATTATATATCCTGGAGAAACATGAGCATCAGAGCCGTCATAAGAGTATATAGGACAAATGCAATTACTTGATTATACTCTGAACTCAGAACAAGAAATGAAGAGAAAGTTGAAAGGACATTTCTGATCTGTACCAGTCAATTAACTAGTTTGACTGAGATGTAGTGATCAGTGTTAGGCAAAGCATGGTTTGGATCAACTCAGCTTAGCAGTGGAAGCATCTGTTCAACATGGAAGCCATATCCATCAAGGAACTTTTAGGGATAATTCCTAAAAACAGAAAGAAAACACAAAGTTTGCAGTTTCTGCACTGTAAGTTACTCTTCGTCCATGAGTTTCCTTCACGCTTATACCTTCTTGGCAGGTTGCTCAAGTATGTGCTCTTTCCCTCATAAACACTGCACTGGTGGGAGAGGTTTATACGTGTATATTGTATTTATTATTTATGCATTTGGTTTAGTATATGAGCACCCATGATATTGCAATTTCTTTTACTTTATTGTTGAGCAAATAGCTATTTTTAAGATTTGAAACATTTTCAAAATTTTTAAGATTTAAAAACACCCAACATGGAATCAGTTCCAAAGATTTGGCACTTGGATATCTTGCTTCTATGACACAAACAGAATTCCATTTAATTTATCAAAGCACTCTGCTGGGTACTAGAAGACAGACAAAAAATGAGAAATTTTCTTCTCCCTCTTCTTAGGAAAAGGCACAGAATAATTTCACGAGGTCTGCTTTCAAAGGAGGGCCTTCTTTCTATTCACCACTAATTATATATATACTCTATATATGCTCAATAATTATTTTATATCCTATTGTATCTCACTCTTCAGTACCATTGTTCTACTTCATTTACCCAACAACTGTCCCATGCATCATCATGTCTAGGGATTGGATCTCACCACCATACCAAACCATGTTCAATGACAATTATCCAAGGAATTACTGATAATCTTTGACTAATCAAGAAAATTAACAATCAACAATAGCCACATGATCACTGAGTTTTCCCTGCACATCTGTATACTTTGCCCTGGGGGTTCTCAATCTTAACACTAACTAAGATATCACTCCTCCTTTGTTTGGCATTACTATGAACTGTAGTTTTGCTTTTGTTTTTGTTGAGGGTGGGGTTGTTAAAAGATATTTAACATCACAAGACATATAAACTTTGAACTAAAAAAAAAACTTGTGAAGGTATAGATAAGAGGCAACAAAGGGTAGTGGATAGAATGCTGGTATTGAAGTCAGGAATACCTAGTTTCAAGTCTCATCTCTGATACGTACAGGTTGTGTAACTGAATGAAATCAGTAATCTTCTCAGTAACTCAAGCAGCTCTCTAAGAATATAAGTTTTGGAACAAATGCCAATCTTCATCAATAGAGGAAGTACCTTTACTGCGAAATCCCTGTATCTCTAAAATCTGAGGTCCAATTCAGTACAAAGGAAAAAATAAATAAACAATTCAAATGAATAAGTGTTTATTTAAGTGACTGCTAGATACCAAGCACCATTCTAGGATCATTAGTTTTGAATGGGAAAGGACCTTAGAAGTCATTGAATCCAATCTCTTCATTTTTTTAAAGGAGGAAACTGAAAACCAGAGAGATGAACTGATTTGTCCACTGTCACACAAGCAGTGAGTGGCAAGGTATGATTTAAGACCAAGTCTTCTGACTCAAGATACATTAATTTGTCCATTGTACCACACTGACTCTCAGATGCTAGGGTTAAAAAAAAGAAATGTATTTTGCCCTCAAAAAGCAAACATACTAGCAAGGTGAATACAATATGTCACAGCAGAGAATTTAAGTAGAGAGCAACAGCAACTGGGAGCAATCAAGGAGGCCTTCACAATGAACATAGCATATGAACTAAGCCTTAAAGAAAGAGGATTCTGAGTAACAGAAAGAAGATGATTTCAAGCATAAGGGTTGGCTTATTATAATTTCACGGAGGAAGAATCAAGGGTGATTCTGAGATCACAATCCTTGGTGAATGAAAGGAAATCATCTATGATAAAAATAGATAAATTTTTGAGAGGGGCAGGTTTGGGAAGAAAAGTGGTAAGTTCCATCTCAGACATGGTTATTTTGAGATATTTGAACGGTACTCAAGTAAAAATGTCCAACAGGTCATTGGCACTGGAATCCTAGAGTTTAAGAGAGAGATTAAGGTTGCATATATCAACCTAATGGCTTGCACATTGTTCACACACAGGTGATTATTAAACCCACTAGAGCAACTAAGATCACCAAAAATATATAGAGAGGCTATTGACATATTTTAGTTGAAAATGCAAGCTTAGGAGGCAGAAAACAGCAGATAACCCAGCACAGTAGAATTGTTGTTGTTGTCGTGCTCATCCTTCATTTTTGAAGAAGACCATGACATCAGCGAAATGATGACATGACTTGCGTAGGATTTTCTTTTGAGTGAGGGAGCTGGTGCTGGTGCAAAGTCACCAGCTTCACTTTCTCCTCCTGAGCCATTTGGATCCAGTGACCAAATACTGATCAGGATGACTGGAGATGGCCCAGGATGCAGAGGGGAACCTTGGCCTTTTCAGGTATTCACTTACTGGGAGGTAACACCCATTGAGTGAATAGGCTTCTTTAAGAAGTAGTCAGGGAATGGCCTTTGCAATGAACAAAAGAAAAAAATATAACTAAGAGAAGCTGAGAGGGAAAGAGAAACTGTTACTATCGATAATTACTCTAAACTAGCCATTAAGTGCAACTCGGTCATTGAAAATGACAAGCCTTTTCACTAGAGAACCTTTTATGGACTCTGCCTGAAACTGAGACCTAGAGTGTCTAATGATGTATGTGCACCCTCAAGTGTCCAAGGACAAAAAGTGACAAGCTCTTCAGAAGCCTTAGATTCCAAACCATTTGTGTAATTAGAAAGGAAACTGAGTCCAGGAATACTGGATAGCTCAGTGTAAGATCCCTAATAAGATCTGAGGATTAAAAATGTCAAGGATTTCAAATGCTTTTGAGACAGACCTCCTACTCTGACCATAGGAGAAACAGAGGCCTAGGGACCTTCAGGGACCTACATGTGATTACCTTCAAGTTCCAAGGCCTAGAGCTAACAAGGCCTTAAGAGCAGAAAATAGGGGATGACCCAGCATGGTAGAATAAAGAAGAATGAATATTCAGTAACAATAACAATACAAAAGCTAACATTCATAGCTTCAAGATTTGTAAAATCATTTCCATGTAATTTCATTTGATTTTCACAACAACCCTGCAATGTAGGTCCTCCAGTTACTGTCGTTTTGCAGATGAAGAAATTAAGCAGTTAAGTGACTTCCAGAAGTTCACACATCTAGAAAGCATATGAAAAAGGATTTGAAATCAGGTCTGCCTGATTCCTATCCACTGCAGTCTATCCACAGCACTACTGAGCTGCTTAATTCTGCATAATAACCAGGAGAGAGCAAGGTAACAGAAGCTAAGGGAGGATGGAAGATAGAAAAGGAGAAACACGAATGGAAAAAAAAACAGTGTAAATCAAATTAATTATTTACATATCATCTTTTAAAATCCTTCTAATTGCTTGTAGTGCCATGGAGTGGACCCTGACTTCTTAAAAACTATGCCAACAGAGCACAAGCTCTCTAAAGGCCTGTACGTAGTAATTGCCTTCTAATTCTTGCTATCAAAAACTCATCACCAAGCTGTGCCCCTAAGGTAATCATTTGTGTAGCCACATCCGTTCTCAACCACCAATAATTAAGGCAGGGGTTCTTATCCTGGAGTCCATGAATCTGCAAGGGTTCACCAATAAATTTAAGTGCTTCTATTAACTCAGATGAGGAAAATATGTGTGTGTATGTCTATCTATCCTAGATGCAATTTAGCATTTCTTTCCACTAAACAAAAATTACCTAAAAAGAGATCCGCTGACTCCCCTAGATTTCAAAATGGATCCATCACACAAAATGATGATGATGATGATGATGACAATAAGAATAACTATGTCCCTAAAGGAATTAGAGAGGATTCTTCTTTAGGGCCAGGATTTCCTTGGAATTTCACAATATTTGTTTGTATGTTGTCTCTTCTGTTTGATTGTAAGCTCCTTGAGGGCATGGATTATTTAGTTTGCTTCTTTTCTGTGTCTCCAGCACCCAAGCAGGTGTCTACTACATAACTGGCACTTAATAAGTGTTTATAGAATTGAAATAGAAGTGTTTATAGAATAGAATTGTTTCATGGTTATTATGCTTTCCATTCATATTGTTTTCCTGACTCAGCTTGCTTCACTTTTCTCAGCATGATAATTCATTACACACCTATGAAGTAATATCAACAACAACAGTAATAATCACCTCTGCAGAGGAATGAGGGAGGTGTCTTCTCATATACCTTCTGTAGGGCCAAGATTTTCTTTGTAATTTCATGATATTCATTTTGGATTGTTCCATGGTGGTTGTTCTTTCCATTTATATTGTTTGCCTAACTGTTTACTTTTCATCAACTCATGTACGTCTTTTTATGATTCTCAATATCCACCATATCCCTGTTTTTACATCATTTTAATTCCATTATATTCTTATACCACAAATATTTAACCATTCCCCAGATATGGACATCAAATTTAACTGCAATTCTTCTCTACCACAACAAATGTCGTTATCAATATTTTGGTGTGTTAATAGCCTCATTAAGGTTTTGAGTATCAAAAAGTTACATTTAATTATGTGTAAGTTATGTTCTCACAAAAAACTTTAGTTTATTTCAAATATTTTGAAATAAGTTCTATATTAAAGCAGTTTATAAAACTTTAGCTATTCTCAGGGGGACCCTGTATAATGGTAATTCAAATGGGAATATCTTTACATTCATTAGTCACATGGAACAGGAAGGGGTGGAGCAGGAGGGGTGGAGCAGGAAGAGGTGGAGGTGGAACAAAGCTGAGAGAATATTTGGTCAGAAAGCAGTCAGAGCTAGGAAGGATGCAGGCAGCTGGGCTAGGATAAGTGAAAGAGCTTGTTTGTGATTTTGTTTGATGGAGCTGATTTGTGGGAAACCTAGCAGAGGGAAGGCTTGGGGACAGTGTTGTTCTCTGCATTGTTACTGTGTATAGATTTTTGTTGCTATGATAGATGTGGCTTTCTAGTGTCTGAATAAATGTTTTGGTTCTATCTTCCACGTGGAGAGTCTGTTGTTTTTCCCAATTCAGAATTGTGCCAGGATACTCATGGTCGCCATAGGCACTGTGAATATCACATTGGCACTACAACCTGGCCTATTAATTTGCATTTTGTCACAATTAGTTAGAAGAATAAAAATTAAATGAAAAAAATTGGAGAGTAAAGGAAGTCCATTCCCTTTTTCAGAGATAAGAGTAGAAAGTTAACCTCCTCAGTCATTTGACTGGACAGGAATCACAACGTTTCATAATGAAACAATAACTTTAATTCCTATTTTCCAGAATCTACCACACAGAGGAAGATTTAGTTTTCTTAGAAACCTTGTCAGTTCTCTTTGACCATAACTAATTTCTTTTCCTTGTCTAGCAACTGAGAAAAGAAGAGTCAAAAAAAATAGCAACTAAAGTTTGTAGCCATTAAGAAAGATAAGGGAATAAACATTTTAGTTCCAAGTGAAAGTGGAGACCTTCATCATCTAAAAACTGGTGTAAGTGGAGAAGGGAGTTGGTATTCAGGAAAAAGATATTTGACAACAAATAAGCTAGTGAAAGAGCTAAAAATGAAAGCAAAAGAACTAGCTAAAAATACAATCTATTTCTAATATTTTTTATTTTTCCCCAATTACATATAAAAAGAACTTTTAACTTCATCATTATTTTTTTAAAGTTTTGACTTCTAAATTCTATCTGTCCTTCTCTTCTCCCCCCACTCCTTGAAAGAGTAAGCAATCTGATATAGGTTATATATGTGCAATCATGTAAAACATTTGCATATTAGTCATTTAGTGCAAGAAGACTCAAACAAAAATTTAAAAAGAAAGTGAACAATAGTATGCTTCAGTCTGTTTTCAGACATCAGTTCTTTCTCTGGAGGCAGATAACATTTTTCACCATGAGCTCTTTGGAATTGTCCTGGATCAAAAATTAACATTTAAATTTAGTAAGAAATTATTTAATTTTGCATATTTGTTTCAAATGACTGAGTTTATATCTTATTTAAATATAATATTTTGGATATAGTATAATGGAACACTGATGCTTAGTTTAGCCATCATATTTGTAAAAGACTGTAATTGTTATTATAAAGAAAATCATTCTACCATCCCCCTGGGGATAGGCAGGGATCATCAGGGAAGCTTCACAAACTGAATTCTACAATTCAGAACACAGAGCCAAGATGGAATTGCTACTATAACTTAATGAGAGATTACCCAAAAAGAGAGGTAAGGATCAATTTTGGAAGATGGAATAGTATCTCAAGTACTGAACTTGCAAACCTAACCTTAGTGGTAGTATTAATCTGATTAGTTAGTAATTTTGCCTGTTACTGTCAAAATATCTGCATCAAATACAAAAGTAAAATCTTTGAAATTTTCTAATGTTGCCCATTTTGTAATTTGATAATAATGAATTTGAGGAGTCATCAATTCCCACATCCTGAATACTATCACTGAATTCAACCTTTCTGTACTTTCAGTAGATTCAAAGGTAGAAAGGCTGGATTCAAATTCTGCGTCTGTCACCTCTAAGCTATGTAAATTCTAGTAACTCATGTCATTTCCCTGAACCTCAAGTTCCAGTAAAATGTGAAGGCTAAAGTAGTTAACCATTAATATCCCCTCCAGGGTTAAAATTTTATGAGTCTAAGACCATTTAGCTAATATCTTTCCCTACCAATACTAGCTATTTGCAAGAGGTAAACTTTCTTTTCTGTGGACCTGAAAAACAATGCAGTATAAAGAATACTCCATTGTTTCTTGGCAGAAAAAAAATTCCTGTCTCAAAGTTCTCCAATGACTTTTGGTTATACAGAAATAAACATGGTATCAGAAAGACACTCTAGTCCTCTCATCTTCTATTAGGTGTCTATAACCCACAAAAGGTTGGAATATGTCATCCTATTTTCCCCAAATACTGGGGTACCTTAAATCCAATATGAATGAACACTTTCTACAGATATAAAAATCAGACAAAACAAAGGGAGGAGGAACCAAGGTAGAGGAGTAAAAGCTGAGATTTGCTAGAGTTCTATCCCCTAAACCCAACCAAATACCTGTAAAAAATTACTCTAAACAAATTCTGTATCTACAGAACCCCTAGAATGATGGAATGAAGTAAATCTCCACTTCAAAACAGCCTGGAAGGCTGATGGGATGCATCTACTTCACCATGCTGAGAGCAGAGCACAGTCCAGCATGGGCCACACCCAAACAGATGGGACATGAGCATGCCTTGGGGGGACTGAATATATGGCACTAGACTTCATGATCCCAAAATGATGAGGACAAATTGAAAGGTAAGTGGAAAAAACCTGTGTGAGAGAGTAGAGTGGTCTGGTCACAGTCCCAGGGTAGTAGAGGGGTTGGAGAAGTCCATGGCAGGTGCAGCAGCAATAGGGGCAGTGGCAGCTTCTGTTTCTGAAACTATAGGAACACAGATTATGGGGCACATCAAGTGGCTGAGAGTACACCACAAAAAGCCCCACTGAAGCAGAGAACTACTTTGATAAAGAGCTCAAAAGTCAAGTGAATGGCTGAGGAAATGAGCAAAAACCAGAAAACAAATCAAACCATAGAATCTTACTTTGGTGACAAAGAAGATCCAAATATACAGAGAGAAGAAGAAAACAAAGTCAAAGCTCCTCCATCCAAAGCCTCCAAGAAAAATATTAATTGGTCTCCGGTCATGGAAGAGCTCAAAAATGATTTTGAAAATCAAGTAAGAAAAGTAGAGGAAAAAATGGGAAGAGAAATGAGACTGATGCAAGAAAATGATAAAAGAGATGGAGTCAAGATGGTGGACTACAAAGACACACTTATGTAGGGTCTCCCCACACAGCCCACAAAATACCTGCAAAGAGGGACTCTCAACAAATTCTGGAGCAGCAAAAGTAGAGAACAACAGAGTGGAGGAGATTTCCAGCCGACATGACCTGAAAGGCCCACAGAAACATCTGTTGCGCAGGATGTGAAGGGGAGCACAGAGCCCAGCCTGGCCTTGGCCATGCAGCATGAGGAGACTCTGGGAGGAGGACACCTCAGGGGCAGAATCTCCAGTCATGGAATCTCCAGTCTCAGCAGCAGGGCCTCAGATCCCTCAACCCCCAGGAACCAAAGGTCAGTGAAGGGGTTTTATCAGCTGGCCAGGAAGAGAGAAGGGCCTTCCCATAGCTCTGCCAGCAGGCAGCAGCCACAGAGGGTGCACAGCAACCCATACAGGCCGCTAGTTGTTGGAGCATAAAAACCCCTGGGGGCACTAAAGAGCTGAATCTTACCTCAGCCCTGGGTGGAGGACCTGGTCAAGCTGGCCTTTGTCTCACTCTCAATGGCTGCCCTGCTCATCCAGCTTATCTGAAAATCAGCCCCCAGTGCTAACTTGGCAGAACTGGAGGCTAGGTGGCTTTGCAGAGGTAATTGCTAAGATTCTGGACATAAAAATCCTTCTCTGTGTGCAGACCAGTACACACTTGATTGTGCCACCTTGGAGGAACTCATAACTTACAGGTCCCCAGAGTATACCCTACTCTTGACAAAGGACGCAGAAGTCAAAGAACAGGTTGGAAAAATGCCCAAAAAAGGGGGAAAAAATAAGACCACAGAAGGTTACTTTCTTGGTGAACAGATATCTCCTCCCATCCTTTCAGATGAGGAATAAAAATGCTTACCATCAGGGAAAGACAAAAAAGTCAAGGCTTCTGTATCCCAAACATCCAGAATAAATATTCAATGGGCTGAGACCGTGGAAGAGCTCAAAAAGCATTTTGAAAATCAAGTTAGAGAGTTGGAGGAAAAACTGGGAAGGGAAATGAGAGAGATGCAAGAAAAGTATGAAAAACAGGTCAACACCTTGCTAAAGGAGACCCAAAAAATGCTGAAGAAAATAACACCTTGAAAAATAGGCTAACTCAATTGGCAAAAGAGGTTCAAAAAGCCAATGAGGAGAAGAATGCTTTCAAAAGCACAATTAGCCAAATGGAAAAGGAGGTCCAAAAGCTCACTGAAGAAAATAGTTCCTTAAAAATTAGAATGGAATAGATGGAGGCTAATGACTTCATGAGAAACCAAGAAAACAAAACAAAACCAAAAGAACGGAAAAATGGAAGATAATGTGAAATATCTTACTGGAAAAACAACTGACCTGGAAAACAGATCCAGGAGAGAAAATTTAAAAATTATGGGACTACCTGAAAGCCATGATCAAAAAAAGAGCCTAGACATCATCTTTCAGGAAATTATCAAAGAAAACTGCCCTGATATTCTAGAACCAGGGGGTAAAATAAATGTTGAAAGAATCCACCAATCACCGCCTGAAAGAGATCCAAAAAGAGAAACTCCTAGGAACATTGTGGCCAAATTCCAGAGTTCCCTGGTCAAGGAGAAAATATTGCACACAGCTAGAAAGAAACAATTCAAATATTGTGAAAATACAGTCAGAATAGCACAAGATCTAGCAGCTTCTACATTAAGGGATCGAAAGGAGTGGAATATGATATTCCAGATGTCAAAGGAACTAGGACTAAAACCAAGAATCACCTACCCAGCAAAACTGAGTATAATACTTCAGGGGAAAAAATGATCTTTCAATGAAATAGAGGACTTTCAAGCATTTTTGATGAAAAGACCAGAGCTGAAAAGAAAATTTGACTTTCAAACACAAGAATGAAGAGAAGCATGAAAAAGTGAACAGCAAAGAGAAGTCATAAGGGACTTACTAAAGTTGAACTGTTTATATTCCTACATGGAAAGACAATATTTGTAACTTTTGAAACTTTTCAGTATCTGAGTAGTGGGTGGGATTACACACACATACACACACACACAGAGAGACAGAGAGACAGAGAGACAGAGAGCACAGAGTGAATTGAATAGGATGAGATCATATCTTAAAAAATGAAATTAAGTGGTGAGAGAGAAATATATTGGGAGGAGAAAGGAAGAAATGGAATGGGGCAAATTTTCTCTCATAAAAGAGGCAAGCAAAGGACTTTTCAGTGGAGGGAAAAAGAGGGGAGGAGAGAGAAAAATATGAAGCTTACTCTCGTCACATTCGACTAAAGGAAGGAATAAAATGCACACTCATTTTGGTATGAAAACCTATCTTACAATACAGGAAAGTGGGGGAGAAGGGGATAAGCAGGGTGGGGGGGATGATGGAAATGAGGGCAGTGGGAGGAGGGAGAAATTTGAAATCAACACTCTTGGGGAGGGACAGGATCCAAAGAGAGAATAGAAACAATGGGGGGTAGGATAGGATGGAGGGAAATATAGTTAGTCTTACACAACACGACTGTTATGGAAGCCATTTGCAAAACTACACAGATATGGCCTATATTGAATTGCTTGCCTTCCCAAAGGGAATGGGTAAGGAGGGAGGGATGTAGAGAAGTTGGAAGTCAAAGTTTTAGGAACACCTGTCAAGTATTGTTCTCACTACTAGGAAATAAGAAATACGGGTAATGGGGTATAGAAAGTTATCTGGCCCTACAGGACAAAAGAGAAGATGGGGACAAGAGAAGGGAGGGCTGTTAGAAGAGAGGGCAGATTGGTGATAGGGGCAATTAGAATGCTCAGCATTTTGGGGTGGGGGAGGGGACAAATGGGGAAAAAATTTGGAACCCAAAATTTTGTGAAAATGAATGTTAAAAGTTAAATAAATTAATTAACTTTAAAGAATAAATAAATAAAAAGAAAATGATGAAAACCAAGGCAACTGCTTGCTAAAGGGGACCCAAAAATGCTGAAAAAAATAACACTTAAAAAAATGTAGTAATTCAAAGGACAAGAGATACAAACAGTCAACGAGGAGAAGAATGCTTTAAAAAGTAGAATTGGCTACATGGAAAAGGAGGACCAAAAGCTCACTGAAGAAAATGGTTCTTTAAAAATTAGAATGGAGCTGATGGAAGCTAATGACTTTATGAAGAAAATCAAGAAATTTTAAAACAAAACCAAAGGAATGAAAAATAGCAGACAATGTGAAATATCTCATTGGAAAAACAGCTGAACTGGAAAATATATCCAGGAGAGACAATTTAAAAATTATTGGACTACTTGAAAAACCATGATCCAAAAAATAACCTACACATCATCTTTCAAGAAATTATCAAGTAAAACTGCTCTGATATTCTAGAACAAGAGGGTGAAATAGATATTGAAAGAATCCACTGATGAGCTCTTGAAAGAGACCCCAAAATAAAAACTCCTAGGAATATTGTAGCCAAATTCCAGAGTTACCAGGTCAAGGATAAAATATTGCAAGCAGCCAGAAGGAAACAATTTGAGTATTGTGGACAATACAATATCTAGCAGCTTCTGCACTAAGGGTAAAGGCTTGGAATATGATATTACAGAGGTCAAAGGAGCTAGAATTAAAACCAAGAAACACCTACCCAGCAAAATTGAGTATAATACTCCAGGGGGAAAATGGTCATTCAATGAAATTAAGGACTTTCAAGGATTCTTGATGAAAAGACCAGAGCTGAAAAGAAAATTTGAATTTAAATACAAGAATCAAGAGAAGCATGAAAAGGTAAACAGGAAAGAAATCATAAAGGAAAAAGTTGAACTGTTTACATTCCTACATGGAAAGATTATATTTGTAACTCTTGAAATTTTTCTCAGTATTAGGGTAGTTGGAGGGATTATATATATGTATGTATATATACATACACACACACACACACACATATAAAGACAGAGCACAGAGTGAGTTTAACATTAAGGGATTATATCTAAAATAATAAACTGAGGGAGAAGAGAGGAATATATTGGGAGAAGAAGAAAATCAGAAAGAGAATTGAGTAAATTATCTCTCACAAAAAAGAAGCAAGCAAAAGCTTTTTTCAATGGAAGGGAAAATGGAAGGGGACATGAGAGGGAAAGAGTGAGTGTTATTCCCATTACATTTGGCTTAAGAAGGGAATAATATGCACATTCAATTGGTTTGAAAGTCTATCTTACACTACAGGAGTAGAGGGGACAGGGATAAGCAGGGGGTGGGGGAAATGATATAGTGGAGGGCAAATGGGAAGAGGGGGTAATCAGAAGTAAACACTTTTGAGGAGGGACAGGAAAAAAGAGAGAATAGAATAAACGGGGGGCAGGATAAGATGGAGGGAAATATAGTTCGTCTTTCACAACACCACTGTTATAGAAGTGTTTTGCATGACTACACATATATAACCTATATCAAATTGCTTGCCTTCTCAATGGGGGTGAATGGAGAGGGAGGGAGAGAAGTTGAAACTCAAACTTTTAAAAACAAATGTTAAAAATTATTTTTACATTCAAATGGGGTATAGAAATCTATCTTGCCCTACAAGAAAAAACAGGGGAAGGGGATAAGAGAATGGGGGTATGATAGAAGGAAGGGCAGATTGGGGGAAGGAGTAATCAGAGTGCATGCTGTTTTGGGGTGATCAGATGGGGAGAAAATTGAGAACTCAAATCAATAATCACCTATACAGCAAAACTGAGTATAATACTTCAAGAGAAAAAAATGGTCATTCAATAATATAGAGGACTTTCAAGCATTCACAATGAAAAGACCAGAACTGAATAGAAAATTTGACTTTCTAACACAAGAATCAAGAGAAGCATGAAAAGGTACACAGGAAAGAGAAATTATGAAGATCTTTCTAAAACTGAACTGTTTGCATTCCTACATGGAAAGATAATATTTGAAACTCTTGAGACTTTTCTCAGTATTTGGGTAGGTGGAGGGATTATACACACACAGACACACACACAGACACACCCACACAGACACAGACACAGACACACACACACACACACACACACACACACACACACACACACATAGAGAGAGAGAGAGACAGACAGAGACAGAGACAGAGAGTACAGGTTGAGTTGAATCAAAAGAGATGATACCCATAAAAAATAAATATGTAAAATAAATTTTAAGAAAGCAGACAAAACAGCCCCACCTATTTCTTTCAAGTGTCCAGAAGTCCTTCTTGGTACAACTTGGTGGACTTCTCCCAATAACTTTGGTTTTTCCTGCCATGTATATTATAAAGGAAATAAGTAGGGAGGTGGGAAGGGATGTACATTCCCTTTGCATTATTATAAAGTGAATTGAAAAGAATAACAAATTAATAATCTCCACCACATTAATCATGAATCACAGTGTCAAAAGTCTTCACCTTTTAGAAAAACAAAGTGAGATAAAATATCTATCCACTGACAATTAATAGCTGTATGTCCATGAGCAAGCCTAAAAATCCCAGAACTAGTTTCCGCATCTGTTAGAGGAATAATAATGCTGGTAATACCAATTTCATAGAAGTTATTATCACACTCAAAATAATTTACACAAAGCATTAGATACATGTGGCACTGTGACCTTTCAGGAGGAAAAAAGTCCGTTACAAACTGGGGTTTATAAACTAAAACCATTTTCTGGATACTCTATGGGTTTCTAATAAACTTTAAAGTAAGTAGGAACCTTGAAGCCTTCATATCACCTTAAAATTTCAAGTCTGTCCTTCTGTGTAAAAGTCATCTAACATTTTTGATCACTGCCAGAAACCCTTCCACCTGATTATTAAAATCTGTTTCTTCTTACCTAGGATGAAGCTAGCCAACTAGATTTCATCAAGCAGCCAATTTCTCTCAGATATAGTGACAGCTGGTGCCATCCACTCACTTGGCATTGACATAAAGGTGAAATCAGTCCCAGCTACCATCTTTTTCAGTGGGTAGAATGATGGCAGGAAGTCTTACTGAACGGATGAGAAGTCAATACTTTAAAACTCAGGAGGAGGAGAGAAGGAATAGGATATCTAGCAACTGCCATGAATATGTCCTACGGGAAAGGTCTCAATAGAATCAAGTTTTAACACTCACTTAGTCAAAGGCACAAAATCAACACACTGCAATTGCCTGAACAGAATTAGAGATGCCCTGACCTTGGAGCAGATTGTCAATCCAGGTGCAGACAAATAAAATGCTCCTAGAAAAACACAAATAGGACATAACTTCCTGGTTATCTTAGAAGGTGAAGTTTTACCAGCAGGACACACCAACAGAAGAGAAATTCCTGAGGATTGCCTGGCTCAACTGTATCTATCTAATACTATTAAATATCTAGTCTAATACTTATCTAATACTCTTCACACACATATTTGCTTTGCTCACTTTTGTGTCACAAACTTTATCTTTTTGGTTCTTTCTCATTAAATACAATTACATAGCTCCTAGGACAAGTCTACTTCATACATGGACATACAGAGACCTTAGAAAAATACTCCAGGTTTAAAGAATTCTCAGAAACTCTTACCAGTGTGATTACTTTTATCATCCAGTAGACGTTTAATAAAATAGAATTGTTAGAAAAGGAACATGTGACAAAGACATTATGGATGGGCATACATAAAGAAGACAGGTTAGGCAAGAATTACTATATGGAAGGACAACTCAGGCATCTGACACTGTACAGCTACCAGTGTCTTCTGGTGCAACTACTAATTACTTTTCTCCAACTTGACTTAGCTCCTTCTTTTCCTGAATGGGTACATTGGTTCTACTGAGTCATGCTCTGATGAGCTCTGTTTGAGTTCGATCTTCAGATGTCTAGTTTTTCTCCATAAATCTAGAGATTTACACTTTTGTCTCTTTTAATTTGGGAGGAGGCCTTCCACAGTCACCTATCACAAAAGAGGAAAAGTCCTCAGCTCCTTTTTCTTAGTAAGGAGAAAAATTTTTCTTAACTACTTAAGATTTTTCTAAGTGAAGAATCTTACCTCCAGAATTCATCTGCCTCTCCTTCCTTTATTACGGGCTACCAGAAAATTGACATTAGACACTTTCCATGAACAATAATACACTAGAATATTGTGAGGATTAGATAAGATCATGTATCATCTTGAACATTTCAAAGTTTTACGCAAGTGTTATTATAATTATAGTAATGACTAACATACTTCATCTGACTTAGAAGCTTAGAGGAATCATATGTGCAAAAGATTTGATTGCAAAGTAATGAGACTGAATTCATAAGCCACACATTAAAATTAATGTCATTTTCTTCTAGGCATGCTTCATAGTTTTGTGGGTCCATAACTTTATAGACATATATGGGGACCAGGGGAACCCCTGTAACGCCAAATTATTGTACTCACTAAATCCTCCCTATTACTCTAAACTTTCAGTGTTGGCAGCAATTTCCAAACCTTTTCCTCATACAAATTAGATTAGTTTTTCTTTAAAAAGTACTAAAACCATGCTCAAAACTTTGTTGTGGTAAGGAACATAAGACTCTTGATAATAGTTCCTGGTTGCCTTGATATAAAATAGCCAGTGAGTATCTCTAGGGAACCCTAATACTTGGCTATCAGATCATGACAGATAGGAGAACTTAGCTAAAATCAATTAACAGTGTCCTCGATGCCTATCTTTGTTGAATATCCTCCTCTTATGGCTAAGTGAATCTCCTTTCGTTAACAGTTGAATGACACATGGAGTATCTAATTTTATTTCAGTATTAGATACAAACTACCAGGGGACTTGCCTGAGTCAGGCCCAGCTCAGAACATACACATATACACACACATTTGTGTGTGTGTGTGTGTGTGTATGAAAAATACACATATATATCTTATATATAAATACATAGAATGCAACTACTCTATCTACTATCTCAGCTAAGATTGCTTACACAAAGATGGATTTTGAAATTGAAAGGCTTATGAATTAGGGGATTTTTTTCATAAAGAGAAATAGGGGCTTATGCTTGTGTTCTCTCTCCCTCTCTCCCTCCCTCCATATATATGGATACACATACACACAAATATATATAAATATAAATTTCCTTTTGTTAGGTAACTGTTAATTGTTCCTAAGTAAATCTCCTTTTTGTTATTTGTCTAAACTTTTTCCAGTATTTAATATAAGCTACCAAGGAGAGTGACTCTCCTGAGTCAGGCCCTGTGCAGAATACCATCATTACACAATAAATACATGCATACATATATGTATATGTCTAAAGATCTAGAAAGATAAAGAAAAATATAGATTATAGAGACAAAAATTATGATCAATGCGGATTTATAAATGTAGATATAGATTTTCATATGGAGAGATCCATTTTTATTCATTATATCTGTCCTTTATTATTTTATTCATTCTCTTTAGCTTATTGTTTACAAATAAGACAACTATAACCTCTACATATTAACTATTATAGATATATGTGGATTATATAAAAATATATGTTAAATAGGTATATTATGAAATATAAATGTTATGTGTTTATATGCATGTATATGTGTGCATATGTGTGTATGTATATCTCTTCCAACTACTTCACTGACCACTCAAGTATGTATATGTGTTTATATACAGAATGCTTTCATATACATATACAAGTAAACATACACATACATGTACATAGGTATATTATACATGAAGGTGTTCTGGGCTGGCTCTGACTTGCTTCTATATCCTGATCATTTGTTTTCAATATTGGAACAAGATTAGACACTCATAGGATCATTTCAACAGTAAAGAAAGAGGAGAATTACTTAAGAACAGTTAATAGTTGTTAACAATAATTAACAAAAGGAGAGAGACAGACAGACAGATATAGGTCACTATTTCTCTCTATGAAAAAAAAAACTCCGGTAAGCCATGATCATTTAGATTTCAAAATCCATCATTATGTAAGCAACATTAGCTGGGGTGGCAGGTGGAGAAGTGGAAAGCTAACCAAAGACATCCATCTCAAAAGAATTTGTAACAAGAAAGAAAACAGGTGCTGCTTAACAAAATTCTTTTCCCCCACCGCCTATTCATGTCCTTTTCAAGTATGTCATTTATACAGCCCAAACAACAGACTCTAGATATCTGTTCAATCTTCTCTTTTTAAAGATCTATAGTTCTTACTTTTTTGGTAGCAAACTTTTGTCACAACAGGCAAATATTCACACTTTTAAAATTGGTACTTAATGCTCCCCTTCAATTTTCTAAGAGGGTTATTCGAAAAACATATGGTAGGCTACAGATGCTATTCTCGGTACAGTCCACCCTCTTTCCCATTGAGAGCAGAAGTTTTTGTAAAATTTGAACCACAACTATTGTCCTGGGGCTGGAAAGATTGAAGCAGTTGCTGATTAAAACTTATGTTAATAACCTTTTAGAGGGCTCTGTAGGAAGAACCATACAGAACTAATGACAGATGGCAAAGTAATAGAAGGGGGTCTTTAACTATTTTTCTCAGCGATCAAGGAACTCTTCTCACACAGAGGTATAGATCACATTCTCCATCAACTTATCTTTCTAATTTTACCCTTCTGTATATTTTTAATGGATTGCCCAAAACAAATTTCTTGAAGCTGTCAGTTTCTGGAATCAAGATGATTATGTGTATTGTCAAATAAATATCAGATTTCCATGAGGATCCTTTGGAGGTAGTTCATCTCTTGATGAACTAGTATTAATTCCATTGGAGCAAAGTATTGGAGTATAATGATAGGAAAAAAGTCCCATGATTCTTTTTAATCCTTGAAGATCAATAATGTGTGACAGTTATTTATCAGAGTTAGAGACAAGTTTATGCTAAAATATTGTTTCCCAAGTCTCTATGCCCGATATTCACTCTCCTCTGTTCTGAAGTAAAGATTTCAGTAAAGTTGCATGAGGTTTCCATCTTATTATGCCAAACATAGCAAAGATATATAGGTCAGATAATGGGACTGTTTGCCATATATTTTCTGAAGAGGTAAAGTCTCTTAAGTGAATCCCACATTTAATCATTCCAATATCTGATCCCTGTTTTGTTTTGAGTAAAATTCATTTCCAGGATTGCCATGTGACTTTCACTTGAAATTTGGCTTTGTGATTTATGGAAGGCATGAAGTACTTCCTGGTTGACAGTTTCAGCAATCCTGGTGCCCATGGTAATTTTTACACAGTGACAATTGAGAGAACAAGTTCAGTGAAGTAAAATAGAAAAAGCTCATTTCAGACATATCTCAAAGCTTCCATTCATCGGATTGAAGTCCTGTGACTGATTTGAGAAGAATCTTAGTAGTTTATTCTCTTGTGCAATTTCCCGAGCCCATAAGAAATACAACTTCTTTACTTATTGTTGTAATACCCCTTAGAGGTGGTCCAACATAGGAAGCAAATTCATTGTTTTCATTTTGCATCAACTAGAATTAAATTTTATTTGACAAATAAGTGAATTCATTTAGGATGATGGGATCATAGATTTAGAGTTAGAGGGACTTTTTAGGATCTTCTAGTATAATTCTCTCATTTTATATATTAGAAAACTGAGAAGATGGCAGAGTGAGATCAAGAACTCATCTAAGCTCTGATAAAAACTCCTTTAGATACTTTTAAAAAGAGAATCTGAACAAATTTTAGAGTGGCAGAATACAATAGGAGTCAGTGTGGCAGATTTCCACAACACTGGAAGGTCCACAGGAAGGATCTGTTACAGGGGCCTGGAGGAGCACACAGCTCACAGGGCACAGGCTCTGCCAGCACAGACCCTGCCATAGCAAAGCCAAGCAGGAAGCCCTGGGCAGTCTGAAGGAGTAGAAATGTGGATTCTCAAACACATCAGCTCAGGACAGGAGCCCAGTGGAAGTGAGTGAGAGAAAACTGCAAAACCCCAGGTAACTCCAGCAACAGCTCCTGAGAATATCAGCCCACAGATTAAATATCTGTAAGTCACCTACTTGAACTTCTGGGACCCAAGATGGCGGAGTGATTGGTAAATGCTATCTCCCTCCTTTTGTTGACCTTCAAAGAACCAGACAACATATCATCAGGAAAAATTCTGGAACAGTGGGATCAGCAAAGGGGTAAAAAGTCTCTTAGCCCATGAGGCTAAGAAAATTGCAAAGGGGGGTCCCTCTTGCTGTGGCTAAAGGAGACCTGAAGTACAGGACCAGAGCTGTCCCAGATAGTACCAGCTCAGCAAGCCCAGGAGGAGATCCTGAGCCCCAGGGGAGTGGAGCCTGCAATCACCAACATCAACACTAGTGCAAACAGGGTTCAACAACAGCCGAGCTTGCTTACGCTCTAGCTCAACAGAGACCTTCTGTGGCCAGACAATCCCTCCCCCACACTTAACCCAGCTAGCTCCAAGGTAAATCCAGGAAAACCGGCTTCACCTGGCCTCTGCTTTGGCATACCAGCCAGCTCAGTACCAGGTAAGCTGCAGCAAAGTTGCAGGTTACAAAATAAACCCACAAAAATCATCTGCATTTCTATATATTACTAACAAAGTCCAACAGCGAGAGATAGAAAGAGAAATCTCATTTAAAGTTACAGTAGGAACTATCAAATATCTGTGAGTCTGTTTGCCAAAACAAACCCAAGGACTCTATGAACACAATTACAAAAAAACTTTTTGCACAAATTAAGTCAGATCTAAGTAAGTGGAAAAACATCAGTTGTTCATGGGTAGACCAAGCTAATATAATACAAATTACAATTCTACCTAAATCAATTTAGTTATTCAGTACCATACCAATCAAACTACCAGATAATTATTTTCTAGAACTAGAAAAAATATCAAAATTCATCTGGAAATATAAAAGGTCCACATTATCAAGGGAATAAAGAAAAGAAATCATAGGGAAGGTAGCCTACCAGATCTCAAATTGTATTTTAAAGCAGCCATCATCAAAACCACTTGGTACTGACTAAGAAATTGTGGGGCAGATCAGTGGTATAGATTAGGTACTCAAGACACTGTAGTCAAAAAATATAGCAATCCACTGTTGATAAACCCAAGGACACCAGCTTCTGGAATAAGAACTCACTGTCTGACAAAAATTGCTGGGAAAACTGGATAATGTGGCAGAAACTGGGCATAAACTAATGCCTGACACTGTACACAAAAATAAAGTCCAAATGAATATATGATCTAGGTATAAAGACTGATACTATAAACAAATTAGGGGAGCAGGGGATAGTGTACTTGTCAGATTTATGGAAAGTTAAGAAATTTTTGACCAAACAATAGATAGAGAACATTATGAAGTATAAAATAATTTGATACATTGATAATTTTCATTACATTAAATTGATAAGTTTTTGCACAAACAAATCCAAAGCAACCAAGATTAGAGGGGAAGCAGAAAACTGGGAAGGAATTTTTACAACTATTGTCTGTGATAAAGGTCTCATTTCTAAAATATATAGAGAACTGAGTCAAGAATACAAGTCATTCCTCAATTGATAAATGATCAAATGATATGAACAGGCAGTGTTCAGAGGAAGATATTAAAGTTATCTATATATGCTCTAAATTCCTATTGATTAGAGAGATGCAAATCAAAAGAATTCTGAGGTATCACATCACACCTATCAGATTGGCTAACATGAAGAAAAGAGAAAGATGATAAATGTTGGGGGAGATGTGAGATAGTTGGAATACTAATTCATTGTTGGTGGAGCTGTGAGCTGATCTAACCATTCTGGAGAGCAATTAGGAATTATGTCCAAAGGGCTACAAATATATGCATACCCTTTGGCCCAGTAATACTGCTTCTAGGACTGTATTCCTAAGCCATCATAAAAATGGGAATGGGTCCCACATGTACAAAAATATTTATAGTACCCTTCTTTGTAGTGGTCAAAAACTGGAAATGCAGGGGATGACCATCAATGCAGGAATGCCTGAAAAAATTGTGGTATATGAATGTAATGGAATACTATTGTGCTGTAAGAAATGATGAACAGGAAGACTTCAGAGAGACCTGGAAAGACTTATATAGACTGATGTTGAGTGAAAGGAGCAGAACCAGGAAAATTTTGTATACAGAAACAAACATAATGTGTGAGGAATTTTTCTGATAGATTTAGCCTTTCTCAGCAATGCAAGGACCTAAAAAATTCCCAATGGACTCTCGAGGCAAAATGCCTTCCACATCCAGAGAAAGAACTATGGAATTGAATCACAGAATGAAACAGACTGTTTTATCTTGTGTTATATTTTGTGTGGTTTGGTTTGGTTTTATGGTTTCTCTCATTCATTTTAATTCTTCTGCACAGCATGACTATAGTGAAAATGTATTTAATAGTAATGTATGTGTAGAACTTATATAAAATTGTATGCCATCTTGGGGAGGGAGGGGGAAGGTATAGGGAAGGAAGGGGAAAAAAATCTAAGTTATATGGTAGTGATTGTAGAACACTGAAAATAAATAAAATTAATTTTAAAAAAAATATAAAAAAAACCTGAGGAACAAGATCTCAAAGGATTATAGAACTACAGCCATTTCAGAAGTCATCTAATCCAATCCCCTCATATCCTCATAGGGGAAGAAATGTAATATAAGAAGGTTAAGCGAATTTCACAAGGTCTCATAGAAAGTAAGTAGCACAGTTTGAATTTGAACATCATTTATGAGACTACAAATCCAGCATTTTTATTTCATGCTGCTACCTTGCTTTTTCATGGCCTAGAGCCCAGAATTAATTTGGAGAAGATGATATCTTTACTCAGAATATTGCCCACAATGCTATGTGTACATTCAAGCATTCATACTTGTGCACATGTGTATTGGAGAGGTAAAACAGGGGGAAACAACACTAGGAAAACTTAGGTGTCCCCTACTTGAATGTCAACTGTCTGTAGGACAAAGCAGACATGGGCTTCCCCAGAATCCCTCCAGTTAAAAAACAAACAGCAAAAACCTTTATATACCATATATTTTCAAGACTAAATCAAAAGCTTTGAAAGCCAAGGAGAAGTAGGCAGAGGCACAGACAGTGGGGTATGCATCACATAAGTATCTCAGGAATATTAAGGATGACATCTTTGCAATCAACTGCCCTCATCAGTTCTTACAAAGCAAAGACCTTTCATGTCCCACCACTCCTGTAATTAATGTCAAGTAACTGACTTCTACAAAAATATGTTTCCAAAGGTCCAGTGTGTGGTTTCATGCATAATTTCCAGGGCATTTAGAATTGACATAAACTGTACAACTGTGTGAATTGATGTCCAAGCTCACTAGACCATTTGGCTCTCTACTAATCATCAAACTCTATCACTGAGCCTCTGACTACTGCCAACCTCCATTTTATTCATCCCCTTTGGCTTATGTTTTAGAAATAAAGCCATCATTTTCTGTAGTTCAGATTTCCCTGTCCCACAGAGACAAAGATCCCCACAGAGAAGAGAAATGTGTACTTTTTCTTCAAAGGCCGTGTCTTAGATGAGGCTTGTTCCCAGCCTGTCTAACTAAAGACCTTCTCTGAGCAAAAAGAATTGACAGGCAAAAGAGAAAAACAAGGACTTGGCTGACTTTCAGAACTCAGTTTCCCAAGGTTGTCCAGGGTATTATAACCTACTGAGGAGGGTTTTCAGACTCTAATGGTGGAGTGCTAAATAAGCAGTGCCAGGATTTTTTTGTTTGTTTTTTTTGCAACTTTTTGTCTATTTCATGTACATCTATTCCTGTAAGTTTTTACATGAAGAGATCTTATTCTACATGGAAATTTCATCTCTTGTTTCCATTGTGAACATAGGAACTTGAGAGAATATTTGTGAATGTACTTCTATAGCAGGTTCTCATCTACAGTAAGAGTTTGCTGTTAATGGTGGAAGCCTTCTCTTCCCTCTTCCGAAGTACCCCACATGACCCTTTTCCTACTCTCTCAGAATGGGGCTTCCCCTTATAATGTAAAGGACTTTCCTGTGAACACCTTCATCTAAAAGCAATTTATATCACCCTTGACTCTCTCCTCCTTTACTTTAAGACTAAGAGATGGCCAATCCCTCTACTTATATTCTCAGTCTCACTCCTTCCCATTTTTTCCAGCAGATTGTCCCAATGATCCCATGCCATACCTCCCCATCACTAGTCTTTAATATTTTCTTATCTACTACATGTTTCCTTACACATGCCCAGAATTCCCCCTAATCAGTAAACAAATGAATCAATCAATAAATATCTTACATGGTCCTATCTGTCTCCAATCTATCATTTTATATAGTTTTTTCTTTTTATAGGCAAGGGAAAAGGATGAGATACACAATCTGTACCTGTGATTTCATTATGGCAGGGAACTTTCAATTTAAGCAACTCCCTTTATAAATGCAGGTCAGTGCCTTCTTTGAGTTGCCTTGAAGGGCTTAAATTTTTTCCTCTTGGGACCCCTTCAGTGCTTCTTAAACTGTGGAATGCAATCCCATGCAGGATAGTGACCCACAGGTTAAGAGGAATTTGATTGAGATGTTAAGGGATTTGACTGGGATAACTCAGGTAATATATGTTAGAGTCAGGATTTTAATGGAGATCTTCTAAGCTCCAGTGGGCCAGTACTCTATTCATTACACCTCACTGGTTCTCTACAACTAAAATTCTAGAGAAGGAGATATCCATGTTCATTGTTACCATCTCTTCTCTTCTTACTTTTCAACTATTTGTAATCTGGCCTCCAACCTAAACACTCAACTCAAAGTGCCTTCTTTGGAATTGCAAGGGATCTCATTTGACAAATCTGATAGCTTTTTCTCAAGACTCATATTTCTTGACCCCTCTGTAGCATTTGACACTAGTAACTACTCTCTCAAATATTCTCATCTCTAAATTTCTCTCTGTCTCTCTTTATCTCTCCCCATCTCTCCCCCTCCCCACATACACCTTGCTTCTCCTCCTACTTGTCTGGACTCTCCTACATGAAGTTTCAAAGGCATGCTCCAGGTTACTAGGGCTCTGTGCTAGCCCCTCTCCTTTGTTCTTTGCAAAACTCCTTTAATGATGCCCAACAGCTTACATGGTGGCTCAATTATCATTATTTTACTAAAAGGAAGGAAAAAAAGAAACAGCATTTATTAAGTACTACCTAAAGGTTTTATAAATATTATCTCATTTGATCCTCATAACAACCTGAGGAAGAAGGGGCCATTATTATTTTCATGCTACAACAACAAAAAAGACAACAAATTCACAACAACAAATCACAAAAACAACTTCACAAAAATTGGTCATCTGTTAATTAATAAAAATCTCAGAAACAAATGCAGAAAAGCAGAAATATTAAATACATCTTTTATGAGCCATAATGCAATAAAAATTACATTCAATAAAGAGCCTTTGAAACAAAGAAAGTAAAGTTAATTGAAAACTAACTTCATCCCAAAGAATGGGTGGATCAAAGAACCAGAAAGAACAAATCCCAGAAACAATGATTTTTTCCAGTATTAGTCCATGCTAAGCATCAGAAAGTAGGTAGTGGTGATTCATTTTCAAAAAATTGTATAGTATTCTGCTGTATATGATTAGAAAAGGAGCAGAATTATTCAAAGTGAGAATGAGAGTTGCCAAATGGGCAGCCTGAATATTATGTGGATATATTCAAACTATAAATAGACCAAGAGGAAGTCTTCCACCAGGTTGAATAGATGCAATGTGGAAGACTTATACATAACTGTGTCCCTTCAAGGAATACTATTGAAATCTACACCAAGATTCAAAACGTGCTCAAGGTCAGCAACACTTCAAAGTAAAAGTTCCTAAACTCTTCATCTAATACATATTATTACCAGACAAAACTAGAAGATACATTATCAAACACACTAATAAGATAAACTAAAGAGAAAATTTCCCTCAATTTTCCTCAAGGCAAATTCTCTCAAATATTCCCATATAATTGGTGGGAAAGGAAATGTGTGTCATAGAAAACACGTCATCTAAACAACTCAAGCTCTTAAGAAATTAGAATTCCCTGCTGAAATATTGCCACATTCTTCTTTTCTCCAGATTTTCTGATGCTACTGGCTAATCTGCTAGTAGAACTTTTGTTTCTTTCTCTGCCAAACTGCTACATCCATCTGCTAATCCTCTTTTTAACTGTAACTACTAAGTTGTTGTGTTCGTCCTTCATTTCTGAAGAAGACCGTGACATCAGAGAAATGACTGCATTCAACTTTCTTTTCAGTGAGGGAAGGCTGTGCAAGGTCACCAGCTTCACTTTCTCCTCCTGAGCCATCTGTATCCAGTGACCAGATATTCATCAGGAAAACTAGAGATGGTCCAGGATCCAGTGGGAGACCTTGACCTTTTCAGGTATTCACTTAGAATGGGGTAATGCCCACTGAGTGAATAGGCCTCTTTAAGAAGTAGACAGGGAATGGCCCTTTTAATGAGCAAAAGAAAAAAATAACTCAATGAAGCCGAAAGGGAAAAAAACTGTTACTATTGATAATCACTCTAAGCCAGCCATTAAGCGGAACTTGTGCTTTAAAAATGAAAAGCATTTAGAAGCTCCTCCATGGACTCTGCCTGAAACTGAGGCCTAGAGTATCTAATGAACATTGTATATGCACCCATAAGTGTCCAAGGACAATAAGTGACAAGTCCTTCAGAGGCCTTAGAGTCCAAATCCTTTGCGTGATTCGAAAGGAAACTGAGTCCTAGAAAGCTGGATAGCTCAGTGTAAGATCACTGATGAAAGTCACTAGCCTGATCTCTATAGAAGAATGGTCACATTTTTTGTGGTATACTTCATTAGCCTCAATACCATTTCAGTGCTTTTGTGAGTCATACCCATAGCTTCATCTAGCCAGTATAGAGAAACTGCCTTAAGTAAAAATCTGACCTGTGAATATTATGCTTCTACTTCATCAATTTTGCCAGGTCTACCTGTTCTTTAGATTGGATTTAATAAATTTATTTCAATTCTCATCATGCCCCTGGAAGCTCTCACTGGAGCTATGTGAAGTCTGCTATAGTTTCATTTGCAAGACTAGACAGGATATAGTACAGCTGTAGAGCTAACTTTCTTTTTGTCCCATCTTCTCATTAACTAATGCATTATTTTGATTCCTGTGATCTACCTTATAGTTCTCGGTGCTGCTGGTGTAGGGACTTCTATTGTGAAAGGAAGGTAAAGTGGTTAAGGCACCAGTATTTGTTTGTATATATTGTATATTCAATATATGTATATTGAATCAATATGTGTATTGTATATTCAATATATTGTATATTGAAACCAAAAGTAGAATGCCCATTTTGGTAAACTCGTTTACTAAAATGTATAAAGTGTGGTTTATTGCAATCTTTTATGCTTACCTGCTAAGAGCTAATAGTTTCTTTTAAAGCTTAGCCAATGACAGCCTCACTGTTTCACATACTGAAAGTTTGGTAGTTTCATTTTTGTTTTCTTTCTTAAACCTTTGCAAAAAATTCTCATAGTAGCTTTTCCCAGAGTCATTGTTAGGATAATTATTGGTACCTAGGCTGACCAAATATCTCAGCCTCAGATGATTCCCACCTCCCAATGTCATTTACTGTTCATTATCCTTTGAGTTATTTACAAGTACCAGTCCATTGTAGCTCTGTCCTAAGAGAACATGCAGAAGCTTGTCAAAGAAGAGTATGGAAAAGGCCCATGAACTAGGCCTTGCCTGATGAATGTTGGTGAAGACTGTCCCTAAACTCAGATACAATCCACCTGACCAAGTACACTTGAAGTATGAAAAACCAAACTGATCAACTCAGAAGCAGATTTTTTTCATTACAAGAGCAGGAGTGATCCAGTCCCAAATCTCATTGCTGCCAAAGTCCCGGCTTTCACAGAGATATTGATTATTGTATGGGCAAGGAAAAGACTGGTACAAAACCAGAAGAAACCAGCATTTACTCTCCCTCATCATCTGAATCAGGCCAGATGTGCTTTATTTAAAACTTTTTTGGAAATCATTTTCTACATCCACAAAAAGAAGGAGGTAAACTAGATGTCCTCTAAGTTCCATGCTCCTATAATCACTGCAGTAACTCAATATCCTTCCAAAAAATATGTGTTAAGAAATGGGCTTTATTTATACCTTTTATTGATTTGGGTAATGATATTTAGTACAATTATTCATTTAGAAAGTGATATCTATCAAATGTTGGGAAATTAGTAGAAGACCCTGATCATTTCTGCAACATTAGGAAATTGACCCATAAATCTAGAAAACCTGTGTCATGAATTCCTAAAGCTGTACCAAAAAGACTTCCCTCTCCCTATCAAGGGTTGGTGGATGCTCAACTCTGATGCCAGTACTCTATTACTTCAGGTTCAATGTTGGGATGAAATGAGGCTCTCACAGGTTATTGAACATTTAACATAAGGAGGCTGACTTGACTCTATCAAAGTAAAGGCATGTGACAAGAATACAATGATACTGAGCTTCTCCAGACATGGGTTTTCTCATCTTCATATGGACACATGTTTGGTCAACAGGTCAGAGTAAGGACTTCTGAGGTCTACTAAGTCAGTAAGAGATTCCATGTGACAGTGACTTTTTTTTCAGGCTTAGTTGACCAGGAAGCTGTCAGAGAAGCTAGTACCAATAGGATGGGCCAATCAGGTCCAAGGCAAAGCTTTGTCTTCTTTTAAGTAAAGGCTCCCCATGTAGGAGGAAAGAAGCTGCATCTGGGAAACATTGTCTTTTCACTAAGGACCACAAATTATTTAATTAGTTAATTCAACAAACATTTATTATGTTCATAATATAGACAAGGAACTGTGCTAAATGCTAGAGATACAAATCTGAAAGTGAGTTCTGGTTCTCAAAGGACTTATATTTTACTCAGGAAGTGGGGTGGAGAGGAGGAAATGGGGTATAGACAGGCATAGAAAGTTCACAGGTACATTCAGGAAGCATAGGAACATGTCATATAGCTATTGATCTATTATTTTTTCCTGTGACCCATCTTCTCAGTAACCAATACATTAATTTAATTCCTGTGATGCATTTCATAACTATAGGTGCTAGTGACGCAGGAATTTCTACCGTAGAAGGAAGGCTAAGTGATTAAGACACAAGTATTTGTTCATTTCTGTATTATCGTATACAATAACAACTGGGAGAATCAGGAAAGACCTCTTGAAAAAGGTATCATTTGAGCCATGAAAAATGTTAGGGGCTGCAAGATGCAGAGGGAAGGAGAGAGTATTTCAGGTATGTATCATAGCTTGGAATGTTGGTGATGAGAAGCAGCAAGCAGACCAAGGTGGTTGAAGGACTGTATGTAAAGCAGAATAATGTGTAATAAGCCTGAAAAGACAAGCTGAAGCCTAATCATGAAGAGTTTAGCATGCCAAACAGAGGAGCTTGCATTTTAACCAAAGCACAAAGGGGAACGACTGGAGATTGTTGAGTCCAAGAATCATATGGCTTGACCTACACTTTAGGAATATTCATTTAGGAGCTGTATGAAAGATGGCTTGAAAAGAGGAGAGGTTGTTAATAGTTATTGAAATAGTGTAGGCAAGACCTGGTCTAGAGTGTCTGTGGTATGAGTAAAGAGAACAGATATAAAATATTTTTAGTAAAAAGATAAACAAACCTTGGCAAGTGATTGGATTTGGTAAATATGAGAGAGTGAAGAATTAAGGATAACTTCTACAATTATAAACCTCTGTGACTGAAAAAATGACAGTTCCCTTAAATGAGAAGGTAGGATGGATGAATTTAAGAGAAAAGATATATTCCCTTTTGTACATGTTTATTCTGAGGTGCCTATGGGACATTCAAGCATATATGTCAAGCATTTGGAGATAAGGACTGAAGTTCAGGAGTGAGATGAATGCATGTACTTTGGGGAATCATGGGCATAGGTGAATAACAATGGGAGTGATGAACTGACGAAGAGAGAAAGCAGAGAGAAAAGGTCTTGTCAGAGTTTGGAGCCATGTGGCTCCAGCCCAGGAGAATCAATTGTTAAATTTTCAGGGTGAGCATTTATACCTCAAAAACTGATGAATGCTACTAATTAGGGTTATTCTAATGATTCTCTGGATTTAAGAAAATGATGGATAATGTCAATAATTCAAATGAAACTTAGAGTGTGGCATTTACCAGTGCACATCAGGACAATGCACCCTTGGTTAGGAGTAGGACATAGTCATTTAATCTGCAAAGATGCTGAAAAGAATGTTACTACAGATGGGAAGAAACCCCTGATAGAGAAGGATCAGAAAAATCCAGGATTCAGAAAATATTCAGAAAAAATAAAGCGAGTGGTCAATAATATCAAATGCTGCAGAGATGTCATTAAGAATGAGAATTGGAAAAAAAGCCAATGGGATTTAGAAATAAAAATAAAACTACTGGTGATCTTAGAGAGGTCATCTTCAGTAGAATGGGGAGAAGGGATTGAGGATAGATTACAAAAGTGATGTATAAATATCAGGTGCAAGATGTCATTTTTTCTTTATGGAAATTTTTTTAAAAGAACATAGAAAGTGACATGGTGCTAAAGAGCAAAAGCAAGGCAAGCCAGTTAAAGAATTGATCGTACTGACTTCAGGAGCTTGTTAGCTATGCTATAGAGATCTATTTCTGACATAACTGGATCAGAGGAAAGGGGAAAAGATTAAGGAAGAGCATAGATAAGGAAAATTCCGAATTTTTGTAACCCTGAGCAAGTTAAAACTTTGAGAAACTGAAGTCTCATCTTAAGCAGCATTACTGAAAGCACATTGTGAATAGAAATAGGAAAAACAAGGGGAGGGGGGCATTTTCTCCATAAGTACAAACCCTCCCTTGTTTTGCTTTCCCTAGAGCGTTTTGGAAGACACGGTGACAGCCTTCCCTTCACTGGCAACACTAGCCATTGTCCTCAATGTCTCCAAAACTTGAGAATCCAGCAAACAGAATCAGAGACCTTAAAACTAAAAGTGACCTTAGAGGACCTCTGGTCCAGGGGTTCTATACCTCTTATTGTGTCCTGGACCCCTCTGGCAGTCTGGGAAAGCCTCTGGACTCTTTTTCAGAATAATGTTTTAGAATGTAGAAAGTAAAATACTTAGAATTACAAAGGAAACCAGTTATATTAAAAAGTTATCAAAATATTTAAAAAGAGGGGGGGGCGGAGCCAAGATGGCGAAGTAGAAAGACGCACATACACATAGCTCCGAACACAAAAACCACAGAACGGCTAGAGGGGACCAAGCCAGGGCGAATTCTGCACCCAGAGACCACGGAGTATTGGAGCGAGGGAGATTTCTGCTCCGGAGAGGCCTGCGGACCTCTCGCTGGGGGTCCTTCTCATCGTGGACTGGGCGCCGGGACAGGGAGCGGAGTGCGGCCCTGCCCCGGCCGCGACACTGAGGGGAGGAGATCCGAGAGGGCTATGGGGACGGGATCTCCAGCGGCCACGCGGGTCCCCCCACCCACAGAGGGACCTGCAAACCTCTCACAAAAGGTCCGTCGCGCTGCAGACGCGGAGCCCAGCCCGGACCTGTGGCGGCGGCAGTGGTGGCCGCGGATCCGAGAGGCACAGATCTGAGAGGGCTCTGGAGGCGGGATCTTCAGCAGCGGCATGGCCGCCCCACCAACAGGTGACTGATGGGGGTGGGTGAGAGAATCTCTTTGGCGGGTTGAGAGGGGAGTGGGGTGCCCCCATGGCTCGGGCCCCCCCGGGAGGTGGGGGCTGAGAGGCAGCTGCGGACGGGGGCTCCCCAAACGGGCAGGAGCCTGGATCCATTGTGGAAGGTCTGTGCATAAACCCCCAGAGGGAACTGTGCCTGAGAGGCGGCCCCGCCCCTGACCACCTGAACTTAATTCTCACGCTGAATAGCAGCCCTGCCCCTGCCAAAAATCCTAAGGCAGGAAGCAGCATTTGAATATCAGTCCCCAAACGCTGGCTGGAAGGACCAGGAGGCGAGGTGGGTGTGAGGAGAACATTCAGAGGTCAGGCCACTGCTTGGAGAAAATGCCAAGAAAAGGGAAAAGAAATAAAACTATTGAAGCGTACTTTATCGGAGAAAAGACACTTCCTCCCTTCCTTTCTGATGGGGAGGAACAATGCTTGCCATCAGGCAAAGACACAGAAATCGAGGATTCTGTGTCCCAGCCCACCCAATGGGCTCGGGCCATGGAAGAGCTCAAGAGGAATTTTGAAAATCAAGTTAGAGAGGTGGAGGAAAGACTGGGAAGGGAAATGAGAGGGATGAGGGAGAAGCATGAAAAGCAGATCAGCTCCCTGCTAAAGGAGAACCAAAAAAATCTTGAAGAAATTGGCACCTTGAGAACTAGCCTAACTCAGCTGGCAAGGGAAGTGCAAGGGGCCAATGAGGAGAAGAATGCTTTCAAAAGCAGAATTAACCAAATGGAAAAGGAGATTCAAAAGCTCACTGAAGAAAATAGATCTTTCAAAACTGGAATGGTACAGATGGACGCTAAGGACTTTTCCAGAAAGACAGATATCTCAGAACATACCGCGCAGATTCGAAAAATGGAAGATCATGTGAAATATCTTATTGGAAAAACAACTGACCTGGAAAATACATTCAGGAGAGACAATGTAAAAATTATGGGACTACCTGAAAACCATGATCAAAAGAAGAGCCTAGACATCATCTTCCATGAAATTATCAAGGAAAACTGCCCTGAGATTCTAGAACCAGAAGGCAAAATAAATATTCAAGGAATCCGCAGAACACCGCATGAAAGAGATCCAAAAAGAGAAACTCCTAGGAGCATTGTGGCCAAATTCCAGAATTCCCAGGTGAAAGAGAAAATATTGCAAGCAGCTAGAAAGAAACAATTCAAGTATTGTGGAAATACAATCAGGATAGCACAAGATCTGGCACCCTCTACATTGAAGGATAGAAGGGAATGGAATAGGATATTCCAGAAGTCAAAGGAACTAGGACTGAAGCCAAGAATCACCTACCCAGCAAAACTGAGTATAATACTTCAGGACAAAAAATGGTCTTTCAATGAAATAGAAGACTTTCAAATTTTCCTGATGAAAAGACCAGAGCTGGAAAGAAAATTTGACTTTCTAACACAAGAATGAAGAGAACCATGAAAAGGCGAACAGCAAAGAGAAATCATAAGGGACTTACTAAAGTTGAACTGTTTACATTCCTACATGGAAAGACAATATTTATAACTCTTGAAACATTTCAGTATCTGGGCACTGTGTGGGAGTACACACACGCACACATGCACACACGCACACATACATAGAGACAGAGTGCACAGAGTGAATTGAAGAGGATGGGATCATATATTAAAAAAAAAAATGAAATCAAGCAGTGAGAGAGAAGTATTGGGAGGAGAAAGGGAGAAGTTATACGGGGCAAATTATCTCTCATAAAAGAGGCAAGCAAAAGACTTATTAGTGGTGGGATAAAGAGGGGAGGCAAGAGAAAAACATGAGGTCTACTCTCATCACATTCCACTAAAGGAAAGAATATAATGCACACTCATTTTGATAGGAAAACCTATCTCATAATACAGGAGAGTGGGGGACAGGGGCACAAGCAGGGTGGGGGGGAGGATGGAGGGGAGGGCATGGGGAGGAGAATGCAATACGAGGTCGACACTCATGGGGAGGGAAAGGACCATAAGAAAATAGAAGTAAAGGGGGACAGGATAGGATGGAGGGAAATATAGTTAGTCCTATACAACACAACTAGTATGGAAATCATTTGCAAAACTAAACAGATATGGCCTATATTGAATTGCCTGTCTTTCAAGGGGAAGGGGTGGAGAGGGAGGGAGCTAAGGAGGTTGGAACTCAAAGTGTTAGGACCAAATGTAATGTTCTTACCACTGGGTAACAAGAAATACAGGTTAAGGGGTCAAGAAAGCTATCTGGTCCTTCAGGACAAAAGAGAAGACAGAGACAAGGGCAGGGAGGGAGGATAGAGGAGAGAGCAGATAGGTCACAGGGGCAATTAGAAAGCTCGGGTTTGGGGGGGGAGGGGAGAAAAGGGGAGAAAATTTGTAACCCAAAATTGTGTGAAAATAAATGTTAAAAATTAATAAAAAAAAATATTTAAAAAGATAAATTCACCGAGTTCAGGTGAAGAGTGTCTGGTTCTAGACCACAACTCTCCATTTACAGATAAGGAAACAAACAAACAAACAAAAAGAGCTAAAATGACTGGTCCAAGGGCATAGATGAGGGGATTCAGCTGTAAAGCCATTATTTACAGAGGAGACATTTGCTGTCTGTTTTCTCTGCTCACTGTACCAGACTTTCAGAACTCTTCTTACAGGTGCTATAACCTACTGAATAGTACTTTTCCTATATCATCCCAGCAGGCTAGCAAATGCCCTTTGGTTTGGAGCTGAAGCTTTGTTTTCCCAGCCCATCACGATTTTTCTCTTTAATCTGCTCTTTCTGCAAGTCAGAAAATGCCTAATCAGACAAAATAGGCATCAGAAAGCTTTTTAAAGAATCATGATTTACATATAGAGCAGTGATGTCAAACAAATAGACAAGGGGTCACTTAATCATCTGTAAGAATCTTTGCTATCACATATTGATTTAGAAAGCCACATATTAGTATTTACTGTGTTTTATTATACATTTATTTTTTTAAATATTTCCCAGTTATATTTTAATCTGATTTGGCCTCTTGAGAGTATTTAACATTTCTGACCTAGACCAGTGTTTCTCATTACAAGTATATTTCACCTTGTGTACTCACAATGCTCCTTCTCTAGCACAGATTTTATCTGTTTGTGTCTAGCAAGCCCTCTACCAGATTGGCAATATGCCGATGTGAATAGGGCGTTGGACTTAGAATCAGGGACACATCAGGTCAAGTCACTTCAATATTTTGACCTTGTTTCCTTATCTGTAAAAGGAGAAGGTTGGTCTCAATGACCTCAGAGGTCCTTTCCAGCTCCAAATCGATTACCTATGATCCTAAGCTTTCTTTCAAAATAATTAATGCATTGTTATTTATCAAATATGATGCTAAAGTACAAGAATCCATTCACACATGAAAAAATTCCCTTTCAAATCACTTATAATCATCACCATAGCTATGGTATGGTGGTTATCTTGGAAGATAATAACCCCACCTAATCTTTCCAACTCAAGAAAAAAAATGACAAAGACCAGATTAATAATTCTTTCTTGGTTTAAAAGTCAACTATTCAAAAATTTGAGAAATAGAACTTAGAAAAATGGAAATGTTAAAAAAAAATCTGCTTTTCTTTTCTATTGCCACTGAAGCGATGAAACAAGCTCATTTGCTAGAATATCTTCTGCCAGTCATTAATTTGTACAGTTACTGTTATGGAAAGTAGATATAAAACTAGTTGCAGAAAGGATAACACGAAGAAAATTGAGATGTAAGGCATGAAAAATCATATTAATATATAATTCTTTCAAGTTTCATTTCCCCAACTCTAAGATATCTATAAGCATGTTCAAAGGCTCACAATACTCATGCCAAAAGAACTTTAGCATACCTTTGATGCTGAGAATTTTCTCAGTTGGTTCAGTGGGAGTCAATTTTGTTGTTTATTCCAAATGCAGTTGCTGTTGTTCTAGGTCATTGGCAATGCATCCCAGGACCTCTCTGGGTAACATTAACCTTAGAAGATTCCAGAGTTCTAAAGGATACTTTTTCCCCCACCTTAAGTTGACAATTAAATAGGAAAATCTTTCTCATATCCTTCTACTGAATTACTTATAAATAGGAAAAAAGAATACAAAAAACAAGTAGTTTTTGCCTTGAGCATGCTTAATTCAGTTTCAGTCTTTCACAGTCACCTCCAAATCCACCAAAATGTGAGGTGAATATCCAATAACCTCATTAGCAAATTATAATAAATTTTAAAATTTATTAAATAATTTTAATAAGGTTATTTACTTGAAGGGCTATTTATAATCAGGTTATTTATTTGATATTGACTGGAACTTAAAAATAACAACAATAATCTTTTATGAAGATTATTGAAGAAGGAAGCTGAACTCCACAGTCTTCAATAAACTAGATATGTAAAACACTTTGCAACCATTCATTTGATTCTCACAACCTTGGGAGGAAAAAGATCTACTATTATTATTTCCATTTTACAGATGAGAAAACTGAGTCTGGCAGAGATTAAGTGACTTCACCAGGATCATACAACTAAGGGAATTTCTGAAGTCAGATCTTTTTTACTCCAGATACAGTGCTTTTATTCAGTGTACCAACTAGCTACCTAAAACCAGTTCATAATAGTTTAAAATCAATAGTTATAATAATATACAAACCCAGTCCTTCTTTGGGTCTCTTCCTCATCTGTAAATTCATAGTGATGAATGAAGTGATCTCTAGGGTCCCATACACTACTTCATTCTGTGATTTTGCAACTGGATGTGTTAAAACCCAATATTTTATTCTTTTTCATGTGCAAATGTTAAAGATTTGGAATACATTATAGCAAACATTTTAAGCCAAAAATGTCCATCTCATTTTTACTTCTAACATGGAATCCATGTAGACAGGCAAGAGAATAATCCCCAAGATGACTATATGACAGGAATCTGCCGCTAAGGACATTAAATAAAAATAAAGCTTATCCCCCTTTTTGAAGGGAACCTCACATAAGTATGTGGACTTGACAGCTTAACAGAACTCTAGAATGGATCAATAAGGGGCAGCATTGACAATGGACCATTACTATGTTTTTCAATCAACCAAGCAGTAGGATGTTGCTGCATTTGTTAATCAAGTGGCAAATTCCAGAAAGTTTCAAAGTGTGGGGGAAAGTTCAGTCCTTATATTCCCACAATTTGGTTAAGCGAAAAAAGGTTGCCAGGTCCAGAAGCCCCACCTGACCCTGTCAGGCTTACACTTGAGTTATTCTGAATGCAAGTCAGAGAATTGGTGGGTGGGGTTGGGGGCAGGAATTAAAAGACATCTTCTCTCTTCACACAGCTCCTTTACAGTTTTGTTAAGCAAAAATGCAGGGGGTAATTTGAAGGGAATCCAGGCTAGTTACCCAAGGATATGATATATGTTCAAAGAACTTTGGACAGTTACTCAGATAAGAATTTTCACTGAGGGATCTCAAAAAGCAGAAGGAAGAAAAAGATTTCAAAAGACAGGTTTAAAGACTGTTAAGAGTTTGTTTAGCTAACTAGCTGTTGTAAAGAAGGAAGAAGAGGGTGAGGAAAGGCAATTTTATTATTTAATCAGCATAATGTACTTCTAGTGTGGAAACTCCCTCCACTAATGCAGAAAATATTCCTCTGTAAGTCATCCTCTGAAAGCCTAGGAGCTCTGACAGTTTGAGTGACTCAGCCAAGGTCAAAGGGGAAAGTCCTAGTGCTGACATATATATATATATGGAGAGAGAGAGAGAGAGAGAGAGAGAGAGAGAGATGTCAGCACTAGGACTAGAACTAGGTCTTCTTGACCTTTAGGTCAGGCTTCTATTCACTACTCAAGTGGTTTCAAACTCAAATAGAAACAGGTCCCTGCAGGCTGCATATTGACTTAAAAAAAACACAAATTAACTGTCTATTATATATTGTATTTTACTTACTTTATTCAGTCATTTCAGTCATGTCTGATTCTTCATGACCCCATTTGGGATTTTCTTGACAAAGACACTGAAATGATTTGCCATTTCCTTCTCCAGTTCATTTTACAGATGAGGAAGCTGAAGCAAACAAGGTTAAGTGACTTGCTTAGGATCACACAGCTAGTAAATGTCTGAGCCCATATTTGAACTCAGGAAGGTAAGTCTCCCTGACTTTAGGCAGCACTCTATCCACTGTACTTAACATATTTTGTTAAACATATCCAAATTACTTTAGCACGATGAAGTTTTAAATGTCTCTCAGAGAGGGGAATTTTATACCTCTGCATCATACTCAAAAAATATATATATATATAATATTTCATAGAAATATATGTGTTTCTATGAGATTTTCTATTACATAGTTCTATTTCTATTACCAAACATATTTCTATTACTTTTATATTCTGATAGCAAGAATTTTACATTAAAATAATTTAAAAACTGAATTTATTGGTCAGAATACACACTACTAGCATAATAATGTACTAGAAACTGTGGTGCCAACATAAGAATCCTATATCACCTCTTCAAGGACTTCAGGAACCTTACAATCTAGATAAGACACAGACAATGAAAAACAATTAGAAAGATCAGAAAAATAGCAATATCAGGGAAGGGAAAAACTGCCTGCATTGGGCATTTCAGTTAGGGTAGTACTGGGAGATAAAACTGCCAAAGCTAGACTGAGGCTAGATTAGGTTGAGCTTGTGACAGGTCTTCAAAGTCAGGGTAAGGAATCTGGATTTTATTCAGTATATAACAAGGAATCAGAGAGGTTGGAGGAAAGTTAGGGAAGTCGATCATCACAGGAATTGAGTTTCAATAGTGAGAGTTTGCTCAACAGAGCAAAATGTTACCTATTACAATAATATAGGGAAGGGTAATGATGCTTAAACTTGAGTGGTGACATGGTGAGTGGAGACAAGAGGATGAATATGAAAGATGATACACATACAAGCAATAGAATTTGACAATTGTTTGTCTATAGTAGATGAAGAAGTAAAATTTAGTATTGATTTCATATATATGTGTACGTATATGTGTGTATAGGGCGGTATAGTAGCAAACACCTTGTCACATCCAGAATGGCCTACTAGCACAGGTTCTTAGATCTGCTTTTCTAAAGGGAAAGCAACTTTTGAGGCATCAACAATCTTCTTTAATTACATATACCAACAGAGAAAATACGAGCAGAAGAAATAAAGACCAACAGACGGGGCTTCCAGCTGTCTGACCATAAACAATGTCACAACTCAACAGACAGATCCAACTGTCTGACTGTGACATACATATATAGTTTGTTACCAGAGACAGAAACACCAACATCTGGGTACTCAAAGCTGGGTTGGGGCTCCTTAATTGTTACTCAGAGTCTTATCTGGAACATGAAGCTTCTTCCAAAGAGTAAGCCCCAAAGCAAAACTTCACCTCAGAGTATATATACACTTTTCAGAGCCAGGGGCATCACCACCCTCATGACCCAGTGCCTCATTAGAAATTAACAAAAAGTGTGGGCTTTCCTACAAAACAAGCCTCCCCTAATCAAGCTTCCCTTAATGTACTGGACCTGAGGCCAATTAATGGGCCCAGAAGATCTTTAAGTCTCATTAATATTACAGGCAGCTAGGTGGCACTGTGGTTAGAGTGTTGAGCCAGGAGTCAGGAAGACTCATCAGACATTAGCTGTATGACCCTGGACAAGTCACTTAACCCTGTTTACCTCAGTTTCCTCATCTGCAAAATGAGCTGGAGAAAGAAATGATAAATCACTTCAATACTTTGCCAAGAAAACCCCGAATGGGGTTACAAAGACTCAGCTGCAACTGAAAACAACTGAATAACTATACATAATACATGTATGTGTATATGTATATGCAGGTATATATGTGTATATACATAGAAACACACACACAGACATACATATATATGTACATATATAATGTGTATGTGTGTATATGCTTGTGCATACATAGCCACATCCACATGTGTGTATTAGTTATTTTGTTAAATAGATCCAAATTACATTTTTGGCTCTAGAGATTTGAAAGCTTCTCTGAAGGTAAGTTTAATACCTCTGCACCATATCATGCTGCCTAAAAATTTTTTTATGACATTCTATTATATAAACCAATTTTTATATAAAATGTGTTATTTCCTTCTCCAGCTCCTTTATATATGAAACACTTATACACTTATGGGCATATACATATATGTGATGGATATATACACACCAAGACACATAAATCTCATCTAACCACATATCTACGTTGTGTTCATACACATATATCTCTTCATATCTATGTACATGTTTGTGAGTATATATGTATATACACATTTTGTGTATCTATATATATGTATATATATATATATATATATATATATATATATAAGTTTTTGCATATGTGTATGTCTGTGAGTATGATTTGAAATCTTAAGGTTATTTTTTTACTTACCTATCTACCATAGACTATTCGTTATAAAAACCTGTTTATACTATATCTGCAACAGCTCTTAAACCCTTTTCTTTTTCTCCACTCTCCCTGCCTCTGCCCTAGTCTATACATACATAGGAAGTATAAGTTTTGAATATTTATGTGGTAGAATGTACAAAAAAATTCATATGTGGGAGGACATTTTAGTGTATAGGAAAAACATATAAAAATGGGAATGAAAAAACATAGAGCTAGAAATCATGAAATGTGGATTTGAATACTGGTTCTGTCATAGCAAGTCATTTGACCTCTTTAAACCTCAGTTTCTTAGTCTGTAAAGTAAGAAAGAATATATTGTAATAGAGCTAAAAGTGAAGATGGTATAGAGTCAAAGGAGTAGAACGCCTAAGTATAACCTTTTTAGAGGGACCTCTGCAAGAGGGATTTACTAGCAAATGTTTAACCAGCAACTCCCTCACCCAAATAAAGGAACTCAACACATGTTTAAGTTTAATTTGTCTTATTTACATTTTCTCCATCACTTTCTTATGCCTATGAAATCAACAACAACAGAATATTGATAACAAATCAAACCCTATGTTGTAGCATTTGATGATCTGCAAGATGTAAATATTCAAAATGAAAACTTAACAAGTGGCTCCCACAAGCCAGTTTGAGCTGGCTCCAACGCATCTCTGCTGCAGGCTAAGAGGAGTGCCCTGATACGACCAGCATGTGTTTCTGGGAGATGTAATTTTGAAGAAAATAGTATTGTCTTCCTTCCAAGAAGACACTAAGAAAGCCTCTGGCTCAGCTGCAGAAAAACAATGGAGGAAGGAAAAGCAGGGTCTGTAGCCACTGAAGACTAGAGACTAGGAAAGCTGATCCCTGACGCACTCTAGCTATCTTTGTATCTTTGGGAAGTAATGAAATGATATCTACTTTGAACAGACAGAATGGCTGACAAAGCTGTCAGTGGTTGCTGGCTTTCCATTCAGGAAATTAGTCCCCAGACAAAGAAGTGGCTGTTCATTATCATTATCACTCCATGTTGATTAGTACCAAAACCAACTTTTTAATCTCTAAACGAAGAGAAGAACAATTAAATTCTTGCTTTTTACTTGATTTTTATTTTTAATTTTGTTCAATGTTATTTTATTTTCATTTTCACATTCTCTCTACCCTGCCCCTCTCCCAGCTGTTGAGATGTCAAAAAAGTATGAAAGCCAATACAAATATGAAGTCATGACGAACATACTTCCTTTGCCCCCCAGCCTCCAAAAAAAAGAAAAAAAGGAAGAAAAAGAGGAAGAGGAAAAAATGCTTCAAACTGCATTCTGAGTATCACTTGTCAGTCTAGAGGTGGGTAGTATTTTTTTGTGATAAGTTTTTTGTAATTGTGGTGGATCATTGTACTGATTGAAACTGTCTTTCATGGCTAATTGATTATCTTTATCATATTGTTGATACTATGTAAATTTTTCTCCTGCTTCTGCTCATTTCACTCAGTATTAGTTCATTCAAATTTTCCCAGGGTTTTCTGAAACCATCTCTTTCATTACTTCTCCCAGTTTCTAATTCTTTGTATCACAAAAAGAACTACTATAGATATTTTTGTACACATGGGTCCTTTTTAATTTTTCTCTCATCTCTTTAGTGAATAAACCTGCCAGGAGTATTTCTGGGTTAGAGGATATGAACAATTTAATAGTTTTGGGGGCATAGTTTCAAATTGCTTTCCAGAATGGTTTGAAGGACTAGTTTACAATTCCACCAACAGTGCATTAGTGTACCCATTCTCCCACATCTCCAATGTATCATTTTCCTTTTTTGTTTTTTGTTCATCTTAGTCAATCTGATAAGTATAAACTGGTACCTCAGAGTCGTTTTAATTTGCATTTCATTGATTATTAGTAATTATGACATTTTTTCATATGACTGTTGAAGGCTTCGAATTTTTTCCTCTGAAAATTGCCTGTTCATGTCTCTTAATCATTTACTAATGGCAGAATAACTCATCTTATAAATTTGGCTTAGTTTTCCTATATATATGAGAGATAAAACCTTTATCATCTCAAATTGCAGTAAAGATTCTTTCACAATTTTCTGTTTTTCTTCTAATTGTAGCTACATTGATATTGTTTGTGTAAAGACTTAATTTTATGTAATCAAAATTATCCTCTTTAACTCCTGTCAACTTCTTTCTCTTGTTCAGTCTTGTTTGGTCTTCCTCACTCATAGATTTGACATGTAATGTCTTCCATGTTTCCCAAATTCATTTATATTACCTTTTAAGTCTAAATTGTGTATCAATTTTGAGTTTACCAATGATATACAGTTTGAAATGTTGGTCCTTGCCTTGTTTGTCAGATTGCTTTCCACTTTTCCTAGCAGTTTTTGTCAATGTGTTCTTGCCTTAATCTGGGATTGTTCGGTTTATCAAACACAGTTGTTGTGCTCATTTGCTTTTGTATATTGTGTACCTAATCTATTCCACTCATCAACCAATCTATTTTTTATCTAGTACCAAATTGTTGATGATTACCATGTACAGCATAGTTTAACATCTGTTACTATTAAGCCACTTTATTTTACCAAGTGAAGTAAGGTAAAGGGAGGCCTGAGGGATATTTATGATGAGAGTGAGAGAGCATGATCTGAATGAATATCTGATGAAGGAGATTGAGAAGGAGTAGTAAGGTCAGTAGGAGACAGTGGTAAAACAACTACAAAAAAGAGAGTACCAAGGAGAACGGGTGACCAACAATGTCAAAGTCTGCAGAGAGATCAAGGAGAATGAGAACTGAGAAAAGGCCACTGGATTTAGCAACGATGATTCTATGGGTAAATGACCTCTCAAATTGTTTCCAGTCACAGGTGTTCTGGAGCTATTTACTGTCTAGAAACTGTGGAATTTTCATTGTGTACATTGATGACTCAAAAATTAGCAATTGCTATAAATCAGGACATAATTTTTTTTTTGGTGATTGTCTAGACAGAAGAAAGTGTAATGCAGATTAAACTTGAAAGTGCATTACATATACTTTTCCCCAAAATTTACCAATTTGTTTTCAGTTTTCAACATTCACTTTCATAAGTTTTAACTTTTTCCCCCTCCCTCCCAAAAAGGCATGCAATCTCATATAGTCTCTACACATACATCCCTTTAAATACATTTACACCAGTCATGTTATAACAAATATGAGAAACCATGAGAAAAACAAAATAAAATACAACAAAAAATAACATAGTCTCTTTCACTCTGCATCCCAATTCCATAGTTCTTTCTCCAGATGTGGATAGTATTTTGCATACTAATCCTTTGGGAAAGTTTTAGGTCCTTGCATTGCTGAGAAGAGCTAAGTCTATCAAAATCAGTCCTCACACACTGTAGCTGTTAGCATGTATAATTTTCTCCTGGTTCTTCTCACTTCACTCAGCATCAGCTTGTATAAGTTTTTCCAGGTTTTCCTGAAGTCTACCTGCTCATCATTTCTTATATAGCACAATAGTATTCCATTATATTCATACACCACATCTTGTTCAGTCATTCCCCAATTGATGGCCATTCCCTCAATTTCTACTTCTTGACCACCAGGAAAAGAGGTGTTATAAACATTTTTGTACATGTGGGTCCCTTTTCCATCTTTATTATCTCTTTGGCATAGAGTCCTAAAAGCAATATTGCTGGGTCAAAGGGTATGTACATTTTTATAGCCCTTTGGGTATAGTTCCAAATTGTTCAGAATGGTAGGATCAGCTCAGTAATACACATTAAAAAAAAATTTCTAAACACTCTGATTGTTAAAGATTTACCAGCACATTTGGGAGTTTACCTGCCAAAACAAACCCAGGGACTATATGAACACAATTACAAGACACTTTTTGCACAAATAAAGTCAGATTTAAGTAAGTGGAAAAACATCAGTTGCTCATGGGTAGGCTAAGCTAATATAATAAAAATGGCAATTCTACCTAAATTAATTTACTTATTTAGTGCCATACCAATTAAACTATCAGATAATTATTTTCTTGAGTTGGATAAAATAATATCAAAATTTATCTGGAAGAACAAAAAGTCCAGAATGTCAAAAGGACTAATGAAAAGAAATGCTAGGGAAGGTGGCCTAGTGCTACCAGATCTCCAATTGTACTATAAAACAGCAATTATCAAAACCACTTGGTATTGGCTAAGAAATAGAGGGGTAGACAAGTGGAATAGACTTGGCACTCAAAACACAGTAGGCAAGGAATACCGCAACATCTTGTTTGATAAACCCAAGGACCCCAGCTTCTGGGATAAGAACTCACTGTTCAACAAAAATTGCTGGGAAAATTGGATACAAAACGGTGGAAACTAGGCATAGACCCATGCCAGACACCATACACAAGAATAAAGTCCAAATGGGTACAACATCTAGGTATAAAGACTGATACCATGGACAAACTGGAGGAGCAAGGAATGGTGTATTTATCAGATTTATGGAGAAGGGAAGAATTTTTGACTAAAGAAGAGATAGAAAGCATTATGAAATGCAAGGTGGATAATTTTGATTATATTAAACTGAAAAGTGTTTGCACAACCAAACCCAATGCAACCAAATTCGGAGGGATGTAGGAAATTGGGAAAGAATTTTTACAGCTAAGCTCGGGGATAAAGGCCTCATTTCTAGAATATATAGAGAACTGACTCAAATGTACAACTATACAAGTCATTCTCCAATTGATAAATGGTCAAAGGATATGAACAGGCAATTTTCAGAGGAAGAAATTGAAGATATCTATAATCATATGAAAAAATGCTCTAAATCACTTTTGATTAGAGAGATGCAAATCAAAACAACTCTGAGGTACCACATCACACCTATAAGATTGGCAAACATGACAGGACAGGAAAATGATAAATGTTGGAGAGGATGTGGGAGAGTTGGAACACTAATTCATTGTTGGTGGAGCTGTGAGCTCATCCAACCATTCTGGAGAGCAGTTTGGAACCATGCCCAAAGGGCTAAAAAAATGTGCATACCCTTTTACCCAGCAATATCTCTACTATTACTGTATCCCCAAGAGATCATAAAAATGGGAATTGTCCCGCATGTATAAAAATATTTATAGCAGCACTCTTTGTAGTTGCCAAAAACTGGAAAACAAAGGGATGCCCATCAATTGAGGAATGGCTGAATAAATTGTGGTAAATGAATGTAACGGAATACTATTGTGCCATAAGAAATGATGATCAAGAAGACTTCAGGGAGGCCTGGAAGGACTTATGTGATCTGATGCTGAGCAAAAGGAGCAGAACCAGGAGAACTTTGTGTACAGCAACGACCACAGTGTGTGAGAGTTTTTTCTGGTAGACTTGGAACTTCATAATAGCACAAGAACTTAAAAAAAAATTCCCAATGGTTTTCTAAGCAAAATGCCTTCCACACTCAGAGAAAGAACTATGGAATTCATTCACAGAACATAGCAGATCATGTTTGTGTGTGTGTATGTGTGTGTGTGTATTATGTTTTGATTTGTTATGTGATTTCTTCCATTTATTTTAGTTCATCTACATAGCATGACTATAGTGAAAACATATTCAGTAGGAAAGTATATGTAGAGCCTATATAGAATTGTATGCCATCTTGGGGAGGGAGGGGGTTTGTGGGGGGTAGGTATGGGGAGGGTAAAAATCTAAGTTTTATGGTAGTGATTGTAGAACATTAAAATAAATAAATAAAATTTAAAAAAAAGATTTACCAGCACACCTCCATATTGCTCTACATAATTTGCTTGAGTTCAAAAGGAGTTCAGTAGAAGGCTGAAGGAATTAAGTCATCACCACAATGAATGCCTGGTGACTAGAGGCCAGGGCATCAGCGAACTAAAGCCAACTTCCTGGTTTTTTTTTTTCTATAATATGGCCAAAAAGTTAAGAATGTGTGTATACATATGCCAATATAGATCACTGGATATATGAAAACAGGTGATGGGCCTGCCCTTCCGATCAAGTTTGCCAAATCCTGTGTGAGAGAATAATAATATCAATAATAATAATAAGTAACATTTATATACCGCTTTAAGATTTGCAAAATACTTTACATCCATTACCTTATTTGACTCTCACAACCCTACTTCCAGCTTTAAAATTCAACAATCTCACCTCTCAGAATCATATTTTAAAATGTAATAAATATATATTAATACAAATACGCCAAAACCCTCATTTTTAAGGGCATACTAGCTGATCTTTCAGTGAGTTCTAGTATATGTCCATAACTTCCACTGGAATATGAACATTTAGTGAAAAGTGATGTAATAGCTAGCAAAGTGAGCTGTTATTAAATCAGTCTATATCTGAAATTGCCCTTCTTGAAGTACTCCAAGATACTTCTCTTTAAGATCTTATACTTTAGGATCTTATGTCTTCATCAGAATTTATTCTTGACATGATTGGTGCCTTTGCAAATGCTATTTTTAATCCATTTATTTCCTTATTATTGTTGTTGGACCACCTTTTCTATAAATGAACCAGTTAAAGATAATACTCTAAACCAATGAGAAAATTTTCCTTCTTGAGAGATATATACTATATGAGCCCATTTTTGTGCCATATTTCACTGCATAATTGTAGCAGATTTTATGCTAATTTTTTTCAAAAACTTTTTTAGAAAACTTCCTGCTGGTATTAAAAATCATTTATTACTAAACTGTATTGCTGGAAGGCAAACTGTACAGCTACCATGGGAAGGTGCCCAGTTCCCCTTGAAGTTATGGCTCTTCATTGGCTTGAATGGCGATACCATTAGTACTGAAGCACTCTGAACAAACTATGCAAATTCCCTTTCAGAAATAGATTAACAATACCTGTGCACTAGGCTCACAGCTCACAATACAGAAGAGATAAATGCACATCTATATTGGTGAACACACTGCTGCTCAGTTTATCTTTTAAGTGGCATGACAAACAATTATATCATGCAATGATTATATGATGAAAGGTTATAAACCAATTTTTGGACTGAAAAATTGGGGTGTGATGATTATGCTGTGAAATACAGTACTCTTAGACTTGTAGGAGGAGCTGACTGGGGGGATTTACTCAGAAAAGCATTGAATCAGGGATTTATATTTGGAAAAAAATCTCAGAAGTCACCGCACATGAGAGATGAAGATCTGAAGTCTAGAGAATTTGGACAATTTATCTAAGGTCATTTAGATAGTAGGTAACAGACACAGAATTTTAACTTAGGCCCTCACTCCAAGCCACACTTTTATACCCTTGATTATCCAACAAAATTCTTAAGGAAAAAAAATAAACTAGTCAGTGAACATTCCCCCTCACCCCCTACTTCTTTCCAGTCCTTATTTTCTACAATTGTATCTATATGAAGTTATTTGTTTTCATTTTTTGTTTTTCAGTCATGTCCCACTCTTCATGGCCCCATTTGGGGTTTTCTTGACAAAGATACTAGAGTAGTTTGCCATTTCCTTTTCCAGATCATTTTACAGATGAGAAAACTAAGGCAAACAAGGTTAAATGACTTGTCCAAGATCCCACAGCTATTAAGGATCTGAGGCCAGATCTGAACTCAGGAAAATGAGTCTTCCTGATTCTAATCTCAATGTTCTACTCACTGTGCCACCTAGCTGCATATTAGGGCATCTAGGTGGCACGGTGGATAGAGTGCCAGCCCTAGAATCAGAAGGACCTGAGTGGAGATCTAGCCTCATACACTTACTAGATGTATGACTTTGGGCAAGTCACCAAACCTTGTTTACCTCAGTTTCCTCATTTGTAAAATGAGCTGGAGAAGAAAATGGCAAGCCACTTTAGTATCTTTACCAAGAAAATCACAAATGGGGTCACAAAGAGGTGGACGTGACTGAAATAACTGAATAAAAAAATGCATAATCAAAATTCCAAATTATACAGCTAACATGGTTCTATTCATTGTGCCCCACTCGCTGACTTGCTGTTTGTGGTTTGGGGAAAGTCATTTTCAAGAAGAGGAGAGAGGAGGAGGCAGGAGAGGAGGAGGAGGGGGAGGAAAAGAAGAGAGGAATAAGGAGTGGGAGGAAGAGGAGGAGGGGAAGGAGGAGAGGGAGGAAGAGGAGGAGGAGAAGGAGGAGTGGGAGGAAGAGGAGGAGGGGAAGGAGGAGTGGGAGGAAGAGGAGGAGGGGAAGGAGGAGAGGGAGGAAGAGGAGGAGGGGAAGGAGGAGTGGGAGGAAGAGGAGGAGGGGAAGGCGGAGAGGGAAGGGGAGGAAATGAGCACTGAACTATTTGAATGAGAAGAAATCATCAAGTGACCAAAGATGAGCATTTTAACACATCTTTAGAAGTAGTACGGTGTTAACAGAAAGGCTGCTTTAGTGAGGAGAGATCTGGATTCAAACACATTTCTACAAAACTTTCTAAAGGTAGAATGATGGGCAGGTGACTTCATCTCTCTAAGATTATCCATTTTTTCATCTATAAAAGGGGGCTAACAATGCTTAAGGAACACGCCATAGGATTATTACGAAAAATCAATAAAATGATATGTATGATTTTGCAAACATGGAAGTATTATCTTACTGTGAACTATTACTTTGATTCTTAACAATAAATTACACTTCATATTTAAAAAGAGATGATTCTATAACATAGAATCAGTCTCAGGTGTGGAGGAACCTGAGGAAGTCATTCATCTATACCAACGTATGTCTCAGTAGGAATAGTCTCTGCAACATACCCACCCAGTAATCACACGCAGCCTTTTCTTGAAGACCTCTAGTGAGTGGGAATCCCATAGTCCTAAAGGCAAGTAATTTCACTTTTTTGATAGCTATATGTTAGGAAGACTTTCCGCTCTTCCATAAAGCCTAATTTCCCACTTTGTAACTTCCTAATTCTACCCTCTTTGGATTAAACAGAATATCTACTTCATACTCCACATAAAAGCCCTTTTTTACTCAGGCACTGTACTTATTTCCAAAGTGACCCTTATTTAACCCTCTGCGTCTCACTTTCCAGATTTGTAAAATGTGAGAATGTGACCTTTAAGATTGATTCCAACTCTAGATCAATAAAGCCTTGAGCTTGTACATCTCCTTCTCTGCTGAATATGCCCATTTTCTTTACCCTTAAACAGGAGGTAGGATTGGTAGGAACTAATTTGATCATCTATCACAGTGTTTCTCAAACTTTTTTTATCTCAGGACCCCTTTACACTCAAAAATTATAAGACTCCCACAGAGCTGTTGTTTATGCAGATTATGTCCCAATATTTACCATATTAGAAATCAAAAGCCTTAGTTTGTTATGAGAATAGTTTTGACCTCTCATATGGGGTCTCAGGTACCCCCAGAATTCCCAGGACCATACTTTGAAAATGGCTGCTTTACCACATAATGTCCAGATTCTGGGAAAAACAAGTTCTGGGAGTGCTACCTTGGTGGTGACACACTCCATTCAAAACCAGGGGAATGCCAAGCTCTCACTGGTTTTTAAATAAGAAGTGGATGAATACCTCCTCCTACATATACCTCATCAAGTTGCACCACTCATTCTTTAGTGTAAAGGGATATAGTTGGTGCAGGTTTAGCTAATCTGGATATTTCTCAGTACCCTCCCATCCACTGGAAATCTGATCTTCTTCCTCAACTGACTGTATTTCACCTTGTCCTAGTAATGTAACTATAGTAGAATGGAGTTGTTGTCACAAGCAAAAAGACAGGAACATTTAACTCTATAGAATTTGTCAGGCATAAAATCAACAAAAGGAAATAAAATGAGAAATACACTAAAGTAACTATTGTATTGCTGTGTGCCTCTGTTTTCCTGGGCACTCAAACTGCCCTCAACTAATATCTGTTTAGGAAATGCTTCTAATATTACCAATGCTATTCCTAAAAAATTATATTGAGAACACACTACTCCACATTGTAGTATTTCCTGACTAGGGCACAAGCGTGCAGCCTAAGATTGAATGGTCTGTATGCACTAGTGCATTATACAAACAATAGTGATTTTTGGATCATTATCCCAAATGAGGGAAGCTAGAGGATTACAAAATAATGGATGAGCAAAGATAGAAAGACAGACACATAGATAGATAGATAAATGCATACATACATACATACATAGATAAATGGGTGGATGGATATAGATATATATATATATCTATTGAAATGTAGATATATATATTGAAAGATATAAATCTCTATCAACATGAAAAGATAGATAGCCACTGAGTTTTCATTTCTCAAGTGAATAGTAATAATAAAGTGGATAATAATTTTCACAAACCTACCTCATAAGATTATTGTAATTGATAAATAATGGCAAAGAATTTTAGCAGCTTAAGTTGCTACCTAACTCTATACACATACGAATGTCTACATTTATGTATAGACACATTTCTGGTCTTCCATGAACTGTATGATCCAGCTAGCCTGGTCTACTTACATAACAATCTGTCTTTGTGCCTTTACAATGTTTCCCTCTATTTCTGTAATACTCTTCCCCTCACCTCTGGCTCTTAGCTTCCTTGTCCTTCCTCAACACTCAGATAAAATCTTAACCTTCTTCAGGTCCTTACCTGATGATCCCTCTCCCTCATTTCACTGTATCTAATCTTCTATGTCTCCTCCATTCACTTTTGAGCCACTGAGGTCAAAGACCATATTTTAACCTTTATTTTGTATCCCCAACACTTAGTACTTAGTACAATGACTGGCACATAGGAAGTATTTAATAAATGCTTGCTCACTGTTCTTGACTTGCTGTCAGTCCCAGGTGAAGAAAGCCTTTTTGGGGACAAAATATCCCTGGGTGAAGTTTATTCCAACAACAGATGATGACAAGATCTAAAAAGGACAGTATTTCTGGGATTATGACAAATGTACTCTGGGTGGGTGAAACCAGACAACTAGCAAACTGAAAAGAGAATTATAGGTACAACCTCTAGTTACAATAGATTAATATGCTGAATTTGACAAGTTCTTCCCTACAATGTTCTGTGATGACTCTCATGGCCTTCCAGAAGACAGGGGGGGAAAAGAATGCTGAAGATGGCCAGTTGAAAACATTTTCCTCAGAGTTAGCTTTTTCTCATCTTGAATCCAAGTTAAGAGACAGGAGAAGGTGGTGACTCTCCTGTGGCTGCTGCCTTCCTTCTATAAAGCTTACGTATATGAAATTTTAAGTAGGAGTCAAATGGAGACAGCCTGAACAGAGCAGAAAATCAGAGAGGAGAGTGTGGAGAGGCAATGTATTAGTAAAACATTTCCATCAGTCCAAGGGGACTACATCAAACATTTACAAGGAGTTAATTATCAGGTACACATATGGCAACAGCACAAAATATTTGGCAGAACTTGTGTTTGCACACATCATGCAGTAAATCTACTGCAAACAACTTTGTGTTCACTTTTAGAAATCATCTTAACTATATAATGCTTGGGGAAAGCATCCCACCAAATGACTCTGAGGACAAGGGGCAATTAAGCATTATGGGATGGGCGGAAGCATATGAGAGTCTACTTTTGAGTTCTCAAAAATTCACCAAAGGAACTATATCCTCTTGGCTATTCTGCCCACCATCTACTCTTATAACTTGAAGGCTTTGTATATTAGAATTCCAAGGCAGTTCTGTCACAAGCATCTTTCTGGAGTAAATGCTTCCTAAAGGTTTTATCTCTCAGTCACCAGAGGCTCTAGACAGACACTAGGGACCTGAGAATTCTTTAAGGACAATGGTTTGCTGCCTGCAACCTCCTCCTAGAAACAAAACTTGATATTCCAAATCCTGAACTGGAAGTTTTAATATTTCTCTGCAATCAGTTTAACCACTTAATGACTGGCACATAGGAAGTATTTAATAAATGCTTGCTCACTATTCTTGATTGTCAATCCCAGGTGAAGAAAGGCTTTTTGGGAACCAAAGATCCCTGGGTGGAAAGTTTATTCCAACAACAGATAATGACAAGGTCTAAAAAGGATCTTTTTAGAGATCCTGAGAAATATGAGCTCATTATCTCGAGTCTTTTTGCCCTATATTGAATCTCATCTCCTCCTACTTCTTATAATATCTAACGCCCTAAATTATAGTCTCTTTCCACAATCTTCCTTTGTCTTTTCCCTCTTCCCTGGCACAATTCTGTCTTCAAGCAAAACATCAATCAATGAGCAAGAATATATTAATTGATTACTCCGTGCAGGCGCAGCTAGGTGGGGTAGTCGAAAGTGTTGCTCTTCCAGTTAGGAAGACATCTTCCAGAGTTCAAATCTGGCCTCAGATATTTACTGTGTTACCCTGGCCAAGTCACTTAAACATTTTTGCCTCAGTTTCTTCATCTGTAAAATAAGCTGGAAAAGGCAATGGCAAACCACTGTAGTATCCTTGCCAAGAAAACTCCAAATCAGGTCACAAAGGGTCAGACATGACTAAAATGACTAAACAACACTCAGTGCTGAGCACTTTGCTAAGTGCCAGTGATCAAAGACAAAAATGAAAGTCTTCATTTTCAAAGCAGCTTACTTTCTATTGAGATAGACAATGTGTATTTTCATACACAGAATAAGTACAAGATAAATGGGAGGGAGTATTAACAACTAAGCAGCTAGGAAGGGCTTCATGTAGAAAACATGAGGTGTTAAGGCAGTTAGATGGTACAATAAGCCTGGCATCATACCTGAGTTCAAATACGCCTTTGGGGACCTACTAACTGTGTGAGACCCCAGGCAAGTCATTTAACTTGTTTGTTTCAGTTTTCTTGTTGTAAAATAGAGATAATAACAATACCTCCCTCCCAGAGATCTTGAGAGGATCAAAAGAGATAATAATTGTAAAGCACTTAGCATGGTGTCCACCACTTAGTATGCACTATATAAATGTTAGCAATTATTATTAATATTACAGGACTCAAACTAAGCTTTGAAAGAAATTAGGGATTCTAAAGATGAACACAAAAACAAAATGTATCCCACAGATAAGGGACAGCCTGTACAATGCATAGGATATTACAGGTGAAATATTATGTGTAAGGAACATTAAGACCAACATTTTAGTTGCAACATGGAGTCCATGCAGAGGTTTAAGATATGGAATAACATAATATAGATATACGTAGACATAGATATATAATATATAGATATATTACAAGATGTATATGTAATATAAATGTGACATAATGTCTAATAATAAAGAATATCATAAAGACAAAAGTAGGTTAGAAGCAGGTTATGAAGGACTTTAAATGATAAATTAATCTGCATTTGATCCTGCAGACAAGAGTGAGCACACATTTCCTCTATCTTAAAAATATTTTCATCAACCCCTGCTACCCTCTCTAAATACCATAATTTTCTCCTCCCATTCACTATGTAGTTTGTCAAGTGAGTATTCTACATGTGATGCCTTGACTATAATCTTCACCTTTCATTCATTTAACTTGTTGAATATGACTTCGACAATCATAATCACATTGAAAACTTTTCTCCTTAAAGTTGTCAATAATCGAAGTCCATGTAACACTTTCAACTGGCCTATAATGCTCATTGATTTTCCCACAAACAACTGTAGCGCCAAAGACAATCCTCACCTCCTTGGCTTTCCTGGTTGTCTTCTCACCATCCTGCTGCCCTAACTGGTACATTTTTCTTTAACTAGACTTTTCTTCAATAGGCATTCCCATATATTCAATTCTCCCTAGAAATATGCCAAGTATCTAGCTCTTTTCTCTGCATACTTTTTTCTTGGTAGGAGAAAAGATGAAAGAGTTCACTCATAGAGCTCCAATTAACAGCTCAATTTTTAATTAACTGGCAAATCTACATTTCTAATGGAGAACTCTAATTCTAATTCTCCAAATGGCTGGTGGAAATTTTCATGTGAATATTTTCCTGTCACCTCCAAGTCAAGTCATTTTTCTCTCTTGTCTTCAGCTTTTTAAGAAGAAGATATTTGGGGACTGAGCTGTAAAGAAGAAATATCCACATTGATCACGGGATAATTGTTCAACTCCTCAAGTTGCTTATGAAAATATATTTCTCAGCTGCCTTTTTCAAACAAGTTAAATTATACCAGTGAAATGAAAGCACTTTCTGTGAAATTTACAAAACTAACAATGGAAACTTCATCTTGGTGCTTCAGTGCTCTGAGACTGGTTTTATAGACTTAAACTCTTATTCCTAGGGAATTAATAAAGTGCTGTTATTTACAGCTTCCTTTTGGTGTGGAAGCAGCCCTGAATTCTAGGTTAGGTCAATGTATTAATATATGCTACCAAGTTGGGGATATGGACCTTGCAACTTATGGTTGCCCAAGATTGACCAGGATGAAAGATTTAAAATCTGCAAGGAATTTTAGAAGCCATCTAGTCCAGATGAGAAAATGGAACACCAGAGGAGTTAATTGACTTCCTCAAATTAGTTAGCAAGTGGCAGAGCTGGTCTTCTAATACAAGAATGAATGCTTTTTCCACCATAATACTCATCTTCCAAAGATTCATCACCAGAAGGCTGGTTGCCAGGTAACTGATTTTGGCCACAGCAATTCATGAAACCATTGATCGGAAGGGTTAAAGCATTGAAATTTGTCTCTGTGCAGGGGTTACCTATCAGTAAAATTACAGATGTTTTAAAATGTTGACCCTTTTGAACTATGAAGTGACCTTCACGTATGAAGAATGTTTGATATTTCATCCCAAGACTCCTCTCTAAATAAAAAAATTGCTAAGGAGTTATGATGTGGTAGCCCTACTACTTACTTCCTATAACTGTGTAAGAAAATAAATAAATTCTAAGGAATTTGCCTTAAGTTAAATGACTTACCCAGAATCACATGACCATTAAGTATGACAAGTAGGAACTAAACCTTCTCCCAAACCTGAAAGATAGTCTCTTCCACCCCCTTTATCTTTGTCGCATGGAGTTCTTCTCTTTACAATGCAGTTCAGGCACCATCTTTTACAAAAAGTCTTTGAATTCTAGTGTCCACTCTCCTGAATTACTTTGTATGTATATGTATATACATGTAAGCACATATACATGTAAGTGTGCATATATATGAAACATGTGTGTATATTGCACATATAAGCATACCTGTGCGTTGTAAAAGTGTGTTCATGTGTATCTACATATACATGTATGCTTATTAACAATACATTTATAGTGTATATATTTTGTATATCTTTTTCTCTCCTTGTGAGCAGTGAATTTTTCACTTTTTGTACTTAATTTCCATCCCCTCACATATGTTCTGGCATATTAAATATTTGTGGATTGACTAAATGACTGATTTAAGACTCCAAACTCAGCATTCTATCTAACTTAGCACACCACTTTTCTCTTCTTAGTTAAATGCCAAAAATACGTTTTTAAAAAGGAAGGTGAGCAAAAAAAATTTCTGACCTAAAAAAACAAAATTAGTCACTGAGTTACCAGCCTCCTGGACGATTTTTCCATGAATCAATTTCTGAGACATCTTGTTTATTAAATTTTATATTTTACTTACATATTTATCTTATAATCCAAGGAAAGATGTAACCTCCAATTAAACTTGCTAAACATATTTTCTGATGCTATTACAGAATTGTAATTTTACATATACTAGATTTTTTTTTCTTACTGGTAGGAAACAGACAAATCAGAAAATATTTTTCCCCATCCCCAGCAAGGCAGACTTCATTTGTTTCTTACTTATAATTTCAATAATAAAAAAACAAGACCACTATTTCTGGAATATTTAGAATTGTAAAAAAAATATAGTAACAAAGTAAATATTTTTCTATTTACTAGCTTATCTCCTCTGTTTCTAGAGATTTCCTTATCATTATTCCATCAGAAAATACAAATGTCCCATTTTGTCTTCCCAGTAGATAAATGTATATTTTATTGTTTTACAATACATACTCATTTCATAAATGTCATCATATTGAAATGAAAATAGAGGGAAAATATATGTGTGTACATGGGGTGTACAGGGGTATTTTTTGGGTTATAGCAGAAACTGTCACATGTTTTTTATGCTTCCTATTAGGAGAAAAAAAAAATGAAACCTTTCCTGGGGGGAAAGCTACCTTCATCTTCTAAATCAACAGCATAATCACGGGCAATGTGCTAAGTCACAAGAGTTTCTTGTTTTCATGTGCCATCCCATTCACCAGAGATTCCTCACTGATCTTTCCCATTTCCCAGTGGAATTCACTTTCCATGGCCACTATCCCTCCTTGTTTTTTGCCTAAGGAGAACACAGAGATTGCCTGCACCAATCAATCTTATCTTCATTCAGCGAAAAAGGGTTGCTTGACAAAGTTTCCCTGTTGGATTTTACTAGTGCCTTGACAATTGCTCTGCTTTCTGATAAATTTCTTGTTTGCCTTTGTCATGCATTTTGTGTTTATAGACTGGAAGGTCATCAATTCTAATCTAGGTTTCATGGCAAAAGTAAAGGTAGGCTCTCTCTGAAACTTACTTCAATGCAGCCCTGTCCCAGATGGAAACTAATACAGTATACTTAGTGAGGGAAAACACAGAAAGGATTTGGGATTTTTAGAGTTGTGAAAGTAACCTTATTTATCAGCTGGTCTGAACTCTTCATTTTACAGAGAATAAAACAAAACAAAACCCTGAGGCCAAGAGTATAAATGACTTGCCAAAAGTCAAATAGCTAATATGTAATGGGCCTACTACTACTGGGCAGTAAAGAACACCCCTAGGATTGGAGCTTAATACAGGTGACAAAAGACACGTCCTAGGATTTTAAGAACCATTGCAGTGAGAGAGGAAGAAGCAAGGCAATGAGTTGTGGGCTAACCTTTCTCTTCCTTTCTACCTATTGACCTTTAGAGTGATTTCAATGGCCAGGCAGGCAATGCTATCTTCCTTTAGGGAAACCAGAGGGCTCTGCTCTAGTACTAAAGGCAACATGGAATCCCATTGGACCTCAAAAAAGGGCACTAAGCCCTGAGACTAAAAGCCACTTCTGAGGTTCACTGTAGTCCTGCATTCATCACTTAAGCCTAAACAATCACCATTTGTGAATGAAATAACTTTGTTCAGCTACTGATTTAGGAAAACTGGATACAAAACTTCCAGATTCTTTTTTCAAATTTTCCCTTCTTACTCAGGCTAACTATAGATGGGACTAAATGAGGGTTACAGTCTGAAATGCACACAGTAGGTGCTTCAATAATTGTGATCAAATGTTTTCTAAAGTAATAGCCTTGATATGACAATTCCATGAAACTCTACTCAAAGGGATCTAAAGAGAGTGACTAAGTAGTTGCCAGGGGCAGGATATGAGGGATTTAACTGGTAGATACAAGCACATGCCTAGATACAGTGTGACACAATATTCACTAACTTTGAGGAAGATCTGGATTGATAGGCTACCTCTTGTTCTTGCTGCCTGTGTGAACTTAAGCAGTCATTTAACCTCCCTCTCTTAGGGATTTTCATCTAAATTGAGGAAATTGAACTAATTGGCGTCAGAGTTCCCTTTTATTTCTAGAGCCAAGGATTCTGTTGGATCTCAACATGACCCAAGCAGGGAACCAAGGCACAGATATGCTGTCATGGAATAAAAGTCATCTACAGAACCCTTGGTTGAGTAACCATCAGTACAACTCACAAAACTAGCACTGATGCATCAACCAATGCATTTATTAACTTCTAAAGCAAAAAAAAAATGAAACAGTTCCTTGCTCTCAAGGAACCTCACATCTGTTAGTGGATAAGTATATGTGTGTGTGTGTGTGTGTGTGTGTGTGTGTGTACATTATATATATATATATAATATGCAATATATATAATATATATGTATATGCAGTATGAATACATGGACAATAAATGTAAAGTAAATACAAAGTGGTTAGGAAGGTTACTAGCAGTAGATAGGATCTAAAATCAGTTATATCTGTGGTTAGCTGATTCTTAAAGCACAGAATACTTTGCCCTTTTGCTTCTTACATTCCCCCAAGCATTTTATTTTAGGAATATTAGAAAGAACTAACAATTTAAAGTTATCAACCATCCCACAATCTTCTTGCTCCTACTCCTTTGGAAGAGTGGATACAAGATCTTATGTAGGGTGTCTGAACGGGATATGAACATATATTATAAAAGTTCTATTTATTGATAACTGATATTTGGCCTTATGAATTGTGCAAATAATATATCATTTGGGAGCAAACAAAAAAATCCATGTCCCTGTCTTATTCTCACAAGAGTCAATCAGTCTAACATAAAAGCAGTTTTTTAGCCACTTTGAACCTATTCCCACACGAGACATACAATAGATTAATATAAGTCACCTGCCAGGACAGGGCATTGTGACATATTTTAGAGGAAGCAAGGCCTTTCTTGAAGCTCTAGATTTATTTCCCCTTGCTCCAATGACCATTTCATCTACTTTTAGTTTCATTTCACCTCCCATCAAGGAAATGTGCAAGCATCCCAATGAATCTAAGAATCCACAGGTATTTCACACATTGTAGTTTGAAGGTAGGACATGGGACCCACAAGCCAAGTGATCTAATATTTCTTTTATAAAGTAATTCATCAATTTCCCAAACCTATACATGGAAGATAAATCTGCTAAAAATTTGTAGAGGCATAGAAAAAAAGAACAATATAAACCAGGGAATAAATAGTCAATCTAATCCAATACTCATTTATTGAGTCTCTGTGAAGCATAAGGTAATGTGATAAGGATAAAAGGTAAAGATACAAGAGATTCCCTGCCCTAAAGGAGCTTATCCTCAGTCCCTGTTGTTTGTCCTCTATTTTCAAAAAGGACCAATGACATCACAGGTGAGGACTGACAATGGATAAATTTGATTTAAGTGAGACAGAGTTGCACAGTCTTCAGCTTCACTTTTTCTTCCTGAGTCATCCAAGTCCAGTGGCAAGACAAAAAATTACTAGCAATGGCCCAGGATGCAGTGAATAACCTTGACATCTTTGATGTCTGACCAAGATCCCAGCCACAACTCCTGTATCTGCTTCAGGTGCCATTATGGTTATTGGAACAAATTGTTTTCATCTATATTCCACTGAGGGAAGTCTTCACATGCTAGTGGTAGACATCCCTCTAACTCAATAATGAGTTTGAGGCACATTGGTTACTCTCAACCTGCTTTAGCCTGTATGCTAAGATGATTTACCAGGAAGTAGGTATTGCACAGGCTACAGTGATGACAGGTGGACACCAAGGGTGAATGAGCAGCCTTGAAAATGGCTCTGCAAGCCCTTATAACAAAAGGGCTAGTCCTCTATAAACAATTCATACATCCCTTTCTTATGCTAATACTTAATGGAAAATAAGGACTCCACGCTGGCTTCAGGAATCTCTGCTTTCTTTTTCCCTTTACTTTTTGGCCCCTAATTCTGTTATAATTAAATAGTCTTAGGTGCCTAAATGTAAAGAATATTAACACCTGTAATCTGCATTTTTTGGAAACTGTTATCAAACTTCCTATCATCTCTTATTTAAAGTTTTATTATATTTCCTATTATATCACCATAGTTTTCCAAAGTATCCCTTCCTTCTCCCTTATCCAAAAGTCATCCCACATAACTAATAGTATATTTTTAAGGGGGGGGGAGGAGAGGATAATTACACTAAGTCAAAAAGAAAAAGTCAAAAACATATATAATGTGTAACAACTGTGAACCTCCATCCTTCATAAAGGGAATAGGTTGGGGTGTCTTCTTACCCATTTCAATCCTGCTTGATCTTTATTTTTTTATATTTTTAATTTTTTTAATGTATAGTTCTTTCCACTTACATTGTTGCAATCACTGTTCATTTTCTTGACTCTGCTAACTCAATCTGCATCAGTTCATATAAATCTTTGCATCCTCCTCTGTTATCATTACACATATTTCTTATAACATGGTAATATTCCATTGCATTTGTGTGCCACAATTTGTTTACCCATCCACCAACTGATGGGCATCTACTTTCTTTCTAACTCTTAGGTAACACAAAAAATATTGTTATAGATATTTTGGAGTACATGGGGACTTATTTTCTTATCAATGACTCCTTGGGGTATGAGTCCAGTAATAGAGTCTCTCTTGAAAGTAGCATGGACTTTTTAGTCACTTTATTTGCATCATTCCAAATTTCTTTCAAAAATGGTTATACCAATTCACAGCTCCAGCAACAGTTTATTAGCATGCCTATCCTTACACAATTCCTCCTTTTGTCACTTTTGTGAATATATTTCTGTGACATATACCTTGTTGTTGTGTTCCTCCTTCATTTTCTAAGAGGACCATGATACCAAAGTAATGATTACATGACTTGCACTTGACTTTGCTTTGAGGGAGGGAGGGCTCTGCAGGGTCAGCAACCTCACTTTCTCCTGAGTCATCTGGATCCAGTGACCAGATATTCATCAGGTTGACTAAAGATGGCCCAGGATGCATGTGCTGTATATCTATCTATTGGGGAATAGCTACACAAACACACAAAACACATAGATTATGATAGATAGAAAAATAGATTGATGGATGAATGGATGGATGGATGGGTGGATGGATGGATAGATAGATAGATAGATAGATAGATAGATAGATAGATAGATAGATCTGAGAGAGAGTTTGCATATCTTATATACCAAACCCTGATCAGAAAAATTTGATAAAAAGATTTTTTCCTCTTTGACAATTTCTTTTATTATAGATGCATTAATATTGCCTGTGTAGAAGCTTTTCAGTTTCAGGTAATCAAACTTATCTTTTATTTTTTATAATTGCCTCTATCTCTTGTTTAGTTGAGAATACATTTCCTACCAACATGTGAGAAGTATGTGATCTGATTCTAAGTTTTCTATAGTGTAATCTTTAAAATTAATGTCATAAATCCATATAGAATGCATTGTGAGATGTGGTATAAATTCTTGATCCAAGCCTAATATCTGTCACACTGCTTTCCATATTTCCCAGTAGTTTTTTTTTCAAATAAGAAATTTTTCTTTAAGTAATTTATGCTTTCAACTCAATAATCACTGGATGATTTAATTCTATTGCTTCTTAATCTCCCTGTGTAATCTGTTCTACTGATTTGTCTATTCTTTAGCCAATATCAGGTGGTTTTGATTACTGCTGCTTAATAATATAGTTTCAGATTTTGATGTGCTATCTCCTTCATTTTTATTTCTTTTCATTATTTTCCTTGTTATTCTAGATTTCTTATCTTTAAAAATGAATCAAATTCTATAAAGAATATCTTTGGAAAATTGATTGGCATAGCATCCAAAGTATAAGTTAACTTTGGTAGTCTTAAAATTTTATTATTATTAAAGTGGCATAGCCTTATCGTGAGAACTGAATATCCCTCCAGCTATTTCAGTTGTTCTTTATTTATTGAAAATGTACTGTGTCTTTTGTGTGGTTGATGCTCAGATATCTTATGTATTTTGTAGTTATTTCTAATGAGATTTTTCTTTCTGTTATTGTCTCTTGTGTTTTGTTATTATATAGAAATGCTGTTGCTTTTTCAGGATTTATTTTGTAGCCTTTAAATTTATTAATGTTATTGTCTCAATTAGTATCTTTACTGATTTCCCCTAATTCCATTATTATCAGCAAAGAAGGGATAGTTTTATTATCTCTTTACTTGTCTTTATTTCTTTAAATGTTTTCTCTTGTCTTATTACTATTGATAGCATTGCTAGAACTATATGAAATAATAGTGGGAAAAGGGGGCACCATTGTTTAATTCTCATATTTATTGGAAAAAGTTCAAGTATATCCCTATTGCATACTTTGCAATGTTTTTATGAGCATTTTTATGTTTAAAAAGGTTCTTTCATGCTTATACTTTGTAGTATTTTTTAACATAAACAAGAATTGTACTTTGTCAAAGGGTTTTGTTTTTGCTTTTGTGGGGGTTTTTTGCATCCATCAAGATGATCGTGTCATTTTGGATATTTGGGGTTTTAATGTGATTAAATAAGTTGATTCCTTTCCTAGTCTTGAATAAAACTTGCACCCCTTTTATGAATAGATCCCACTATAAAATAATGATTTCTTCAACAAATTGCTGTAATTTGGTACGATTTTGATGTGGTTATTTTTTTCATCTTTTGGGGGGTTAAATTTTAATTTCCACGTTATTTCCCTCCATTACTTTTCTCCCATCCCTGTGTTAGAGAAGGCCAACATTTGATATAGATATATATGTAGAACCATACAATTTATACTTCTATTTATCAGCTATTTCTCTGGAAGTGGATAGCATTTTCCTTCTTAAGTCCTTCATAGTTGATTTGAATAATCATATTATTCAGAATAGCTTAAATATTCACAATTACTCTTTAACCATATTGATATTACTATATACAATGTTATCTTTGTTGTACTCATTTCATTCTGCATTATTTTAGGCAAGTTTTTTCCATGTTTCTCTAAAGTCAGCCTCCTCGTCATTTCTTACAGTATAGTTGTATTGCATCACAATCATATCATAACTTGTTGAACCATTCCCTATTTAATGGGCATCCCTTCAATTTCAAATTCTTTGCCACTACAAAGAGAGCTGCTATAAATATTTTAGAACATAGAAGTTCTTTTCCTTTTTCCCTCATTACCTTGGGAAACAGATCTAATAGATGGATCAAAGGGTATGCATAGATTTATAACTCGTTGGACATAATTCCAAATTGTTCTTCAAAATGGTTGGATCAGTTCACAATTCTACCAACAGCATATTATATATGACTTCCAATATTTGTCATTTCCCCTTCTATCATTTTAGCCAATCTGATTGATATGAGATGATACCTCAGAATTGTTTGAATTTGCACTTCTATAATCAATAATGATTTAGAGCATTTTTTCACAAGGTCCTCTGTCTCATCAAATACTAAATTATTTTCCTTTATTTTTCAGTATTTATTCATAAATGGCTGAATTAATTTCCTAAGTCTAGAAATCATGGAGGCCCCACTACAAAAAACAATGACCAGTCCCCTGGCCCCTCACACAAAAAGTTTAGGATACTGTACCCTGTATCCCAGGAGCAGAGGTCAACTTTAAAAGTTATGAAATAGGGTGAAAAATGAGAAAAAACAAAAAAGTTCTGACCTTAGAAAGCAACTATGGTGACAGGAAAGAGGAAAACACAAACTCAGAAGGCACAACAATGTCAAAATGCCTATATGTGAAGCTTCAAAAAGAAATATGAATTGGTCTCACATCCAAAGAATATTTCTGGAAGAGTTCAGATTAAGAAAAAATTGGTTGAAGAAATGAGAGTTATGCAAGAGAATCATGAAAAAAGAGTCAACAGTTTAAAAAAGAAAACCAAAAAAGTGGAAGAAAAAAACAACTCCTTAAAACTTCAAATTAGCAAAATGGAAAAGAAGATACAAACATCCGCTGAAGTAAACAACTCTGTAAAAAAGCAGAATTGGAAGAATGGAAAAAATCTAAACAAAGAAAACAATTCCTTCGAAATTAAAATTGGACAAATGAAAGCTCATGACTCTTATGTGACTTCAAGAATCAAACAAAATCAAAAGAATGAAAAAAATAGAAGACAATATAATCTCATTGGAAAAATAACTGACCTGAAAAATAGATCCAAGAGAAATAATTTAAGAATTATTGGACTACCTGAAATCCATGTTCAAAACAAGAGGCTGGGCTGGGTAGCATCTTTCAAGAAGTTATCAAGAACACCTGCCTGATATCCAAAGGGTAAAACAGTCATTGAAAGAATCCTCCAATCATCTCTTGAAAGAGATCCCAAAATGAAAACTCCCAGTAATATTACAACCAAATTCCAGATTTCCCAGATCAAGGAGAAAATACTGTAAGCAGCCAGAAACAAGTAATTCAAAATGTCATGCAGTCACTATTACATAGGATTTAGCAGCTTCTATATTGGGGTTTGGGGTATGATATTCTGAAAGGCAAAAGGGCTTGAATTACAACCAAGAATGAACTACACAACTAAACCAAGCATAACCTTTCAGGGAGAAAATAATGCACAATCAATGAAATAGGGAACTTTCAAACATTCCTGATGAAAAGGCCAGAGCTAAACAGAAAATTTTATTTTCAAATACAAGACTTAAGAGAAGCATAAAAATTTGAATGGGAAAGAGAAACCATAAGTTATTCAATAAAATTAAACTGTTTGCATCCCTACATACCAAGATGAGACTTGTAACTCTTAAGACCTGTATCTCTACTTGTTAGAAGGAACATACATAGACAGAGGGTATGGGCATAAGGTGACTTTGATGTGATGATATAAAAAAAATTAAGAGGTAAGAAAGGATTGCACTGGAAGAAGAAGGCAGGGAGAGGCAGAATGGAGGTAAATTATATCACAAGAAGAGACATGAAAGGCTTATTACAAAAGAGGGAAAGAAGGAATGGGGTGAATATTGTTTGAACTTTACTCTCATTGGATTTGGCTCAAAGAGGGAACAACACACATACTTACTTAGGTATGAACATCTATCTTACCCTACAGGGAAGTAAAAGGGGAAGGGAAAAAAGAGAGGTTACTAATAGAAGGGAGGGTAGAGTGAGGGAGGCAGTGGTGAAAAGCAAAACACTAGGGAGGACAGGCAGGATGAAAAAAGGAGAAAAAAACATAAACAGAGGAAAAATACAATGGAGGGAAACACACAGTTAGTAATCATAATTGTGAATGTGAATGACATGAACTCTCCCATAAAATGGAAGCAGAGAGCAGAGTGGATTAAAAACTGGAATCTTACTATATGATATTTACAGAAAATACATTTGAAACAGAGAGACAAACACAAAGTAAAAGACTCATTTGGCTGAAGTAAAGACAGAAGAACATAAGCTCCTTGAGAGTAGACAATGCTTTGTGTATTGTCTTTGTACTCCAGATATCTAGCACACTACTGCTTGGAACATATTAGGCATTTTGATAAATGATTATTGCATTGAATTTGGCACCATGCTTTTTGGGGGGAGTAGGAGGCTTCATTGGTATAAGGAATTGACAAGAAGAAAATTCCTGTTGTCAATGCAGATGAGTCTCTGTTCTGCAACTGATCATCTTGTAGTCCTACCTAGGGCAATCAGAGGTGAAGTGACTTGTCTAGGGATACCCAGACAGGATGTCAGAAATAGGACTAGAATTCATCTTCCTAGTCCCAAGACCAACACTTCAGGATCTCAGGACTAGTTCTCATCCCATGGTGCTTTGTGGTACAAATGCAGAATTAAGCTGTTATGATTTATTTTCAATTATAGTTTACAATGTTCTCAGCGACTGGAGGGATAAACGTCTTTGAACTAGGATGATTCTCAGACTGTTGTAAATGTCCAACCCACATTTCAAGCCCTTCTACTTTGGCAGGAGCTTCCAGAAGTGACATTCGATGACAGAGCTTTAGGAAGCCACATCAAGGCATCAGAATAGGATTTTAGGATATTAGTGGATGACTATGTCACTGGAAGCTGTTATCAGAATTGTCTATTCACCTACAAGTAGGCAGCATAAAAGAATTACTAGAAGGAGGAAAAATAGAAAGAGCTAAGGGATTAGCACTAGCTCACACTATAGGATGAAAAACAAAATGCCTCCAAGTGGTTTTTACAAATCGATAACTCAAAAGCCTTTAATAGCCACTTTCATCTTGAAATTCCCTTTGGCAGAATTCTTGCCTTGCTGTATTTTGAATGGCATTCCGCAGAATGCACAAGACTGCATACAATGTTGACTTTCTGTCAGGACACATCAGTCTAATGGGTTAAAGCATTGTCCTCCTACTGGAGAGATCAAGATTAGTTTAAACAAGTATGTAGGGAATTCCTGATCAAGTTGATGCACTCACTACACTTTGGGACTTCTATTGTATGATTTTGATAGCACTAAGCACACTAAGCACATGAATTGCACTTCCAAGGAATGCCCCAGAGTTTAATATGGTGGTTCTATTCTGGTAGGAGGCCCAAGGTAAGGAACGTCATACTTTTGTGCTAAGTCACATCAAACCAATAAATATTTATTAAATAATAACTGTTAGGGGTACAAATACAAGGGGGAAAAAAGACAGTACCTACCCCCGAGGAACTTAAATTCTAATGGAAGAAGATACATTAAAGAGAGTTAAAAAAAAAAAACAACATGAAGTTAGAGGCAGTGGAAGGTAGTAAATGCAAGGAATGGTATAAAAGTACAAAGAATGAAATATGACTGGTCTGGGCCCTTCCCAAAAATGGAGGTCCCAGAAAAAACTCACCAGTAGGAGAAGAGGGATGTGGGACCTGAGATCCTGATAATTTGCTACTAATCAATTTGTTGAGTGTAATGCACTCCTGTGGGAAAAACTGTTTAGGGATTAGGGAAATTTTGTGTTGACCTAAAAAAGTGAACTAATAATCCTGTTTGGTCTTTCTCCCTCTTTCTTCCACAGGAATTCTGAAAGCATGTAGAGCTAAGAATGACTCTACTTGGTAGTTGGGAGCGTCCTTGGGCAAGAAAAACATGGAAGAGATATTTATTTTCACCCATATGGTCAGAGAGGAGAACTCCTAATCTGAGTCTTAGAAAGGCAATGGTGTAAACTCTTAACAATATAATCCTCATGAAAAAGGGTCCAAGCAAGTGGAGTTCCTGAAACCCAAGTTTCAGAAGGAATAAAGATTGGTCTCCTAAATAAAGGAATAGCGGGAGTTCCTGGACAATATGAAGGTCCTGAAACTCTATTCTCCTAGGTGGAAGAAAGAGGATTTCCTATGATCCTGGAATGTAGCTTCCAGTGATAGAAGGGAAATTTTGTGCAAAATGCCAGCCCTGGTGGTTGCCTAAGAACCAAGGGTTCAGAGATGTTTCCTTCTATGAAAAGAGGAACTTCCTGATTAGTAGCCTCTTTGTGAGAGAAGAGAATTATACCTGTGTCTGCCAGACTTGGGAGAAGCACTGGCAAGAGAAAAAATCCACAGTATGAGGGGGAAAGGCACCCAAGGGCTGTGATGGGACACGTGCCTAAGCCCAAGGGTTGTGATGGGACACTGCCTAAGCCCAAGGGCTGTGATGGGACACATGCCTAAGTCGAGACCTTTGTCCCTTGGACCAGGAGGGCTTTGGTCCCATTTGTCGGAAGGGCCCCAGAAGGCCTGGCCTTGGGGGGCTCTTTGGATTCCCCTTATTCATTATTATTCTTTTGATATTCCTCCCTTTTATTCTATTCTTGGCCACTACTTAGCATTCTCTTGAGGTCCAAGTCACCCAGACCAGATTGTGGATTGTCTGGACTACCAGCCATTCCCATCAGGATCCTCCCTGGGTTTGATCTATATTCCAGGCTGACTTCCCTATCAAGACCATCCCTGGGCCCAGAGACTGCTTGACAACAACTGAATTCTTCCCTCAGCCTTTTTCTGTATTTAAGTTCCATCTCACTTCCCTCAAGGTGCTCAGATTCAATCCAGCTCAGACTCTGTCTAGCTGAGATTCTATCTGCCTTTTGTTAATACAAGCCTTACAAATAGTTAGGCTCCTTAAGAGTCAACCCAGTATGGCAACTCTTTAATAAACTTTGGTTTTCTTTGGTTTTAAGAAGTCCTGTGTCAAATTCATTCAAGCAGGACCCTGTGTGTCAGTATTTTGGGGGTCCCCAGCATCCCAAACCTCAACAGTTGTATTCCAGTTGCATTGGTTGGATGGAAGGGCATGTGGTGGTAGAGGGAGGAGAGACCTATTTTTTTTCTTTTCCAACATGTGTAATACCATTTTAAAATAGAAACAATAGCCCCTATATTTTGAATTCTTATAGCCTAAATCTCAGACAAAAAAACAAAGTTCACTTTTTCTCAGACCCGAGGCCACAAATAGACTATGAGGAAGTCTCTATCTCTGACCAGGAAACACAACAAATTGCCTGCAAGACCTCTAACTGACCACTTAAACCTAGCATGACTGTGTGTTTTCTTTGTTCTCTAGATATTTGTGGGAAATGGTTCCTATTCCAAAACTCACTTATCCATCCAGTACAGAATTCTCTTCTTTCTGACTTGGCCGATAACTATGGATGAAATAAAACTTTTCATTAATTTGTACACCGGTTAGTGAACAGCAAGTTTCTTTTCCATGACAAAGTTTTCAAAATTGTGTTCCCTTCCAGAAGCCTAACGACCTCAGTATTCTCTCTGGGCTTCATGAGAATGCTTGAAACTACCTTCCCAACTTCAGGTGTGTTTCCTTTCTGAGGGGAATCTATACAAAAGGGCTGAGGCTGTGTGTCTGAAGAACATGAGATAGCTGTGGAAAGTGGGACCCATGAGATAGGAAGGAGAATTGTGCTCACTATTCATGGCTACTTGTGAGCATTTTATGTGCTTTTCTGCATAGCTTGGGGCTCCAGTAGGTCCTTGCATTTTCTTAGCTTTCTGTGAGATAAAAGTTGGCCTTACCTGAAACTTACCATGCTACCTTAAGTGCTTCTATAGACTAGGTAGATCTTTTCAATCACATCTGCAAAGACACAGAAAAAGGGGAATGTGCTGGTAAATGATTAACACTCATCTCTCCCTGTCACACTATGAAGTGTAATCTGCATTAGTGACACTTTCTTAAGATGACAATCAAAAAAAACAGAGTTTAGTTTACACATATTTCTGAGGTGTAAGTATTCACACTGAAAGTTTAATAATCTCTCAGAAAGTCTAAGCTGACTCCAGGATTGCTCCTGAATAGGAGATATATATTCAGATATTTTTACAGGGGAAACTTGGAGCTGAAAGGTAGGATGAGATAGTGCATTGCACTATTGATTGGGAATGTCCCTGATAGGTCATGGAATATACATGCATAGAACTTTGGAAAACTAAATCAACTCCTCTGTGGCTCTATCCTCTCTATATAAATGTATTTTGCTGTTGTTCAATTATTTAGTCATGTGCAACTCTTCATGACTACATGGACCATAGCACACCAGGCTCTTCTGTCCTCCACTATCTTTCAGTCTAAGTTTATTTTTATTGTTATCATGCCTCTACATATTCATCTCATCCTCTGCCATCCTCTTTTCATTTTACCTTTATTCTTTCCCAACAGCAAGGTCTTTTTCCAGTGAGTCCCATCTTCTTATTATGTGACCAAAATATTTAAGCTTCAGCTTCTGTATTTGACCTTCAGGTAAATAGTCTGGATTAATTTCTTCAAGTGTTGACTGATTTGATCTCTTTTCTGTCCAAGGGACTCTCAAAAGTTTTCTCTAGCATCTCATTTTGAAAACATATCTCTGGCGTTCATCTTTCCTTATAGTTCAGTCATACCTTGATACTGGAAAAACCATAAGTTTGCCTGTATGGATCTTTGTTGTCAAGATGATATCTCTGTTTTTTCATATGCTGTCCAGATCTGCCATAGTTTTACTTCCAAGTAACAAGTGTCTTTTAATCCCATCTATATCCTTGAGCCCAAGAATATCAAATCTGACACTTCTTCCATTTCTTCCATTTGCCAGGGTGGGACAAGTTACCAAGATCTCATGATCCACTGGATAAGGAAATAGTAAACCACTCTAATATTTTTGCCTGGATAACTTCATGAGAGACCTTAAAATGATCAAAGAGATGATATTGAAAGATGAGCCCCTTGGGTCAGAAAGTATCTGACACTCCACTGGGAAAGAGTAGAGGACACCTACAAGTAGCTTCAGTACTAAGGAAGCATGTGGGCCAAAGCTGAAAGGAAACTTAGCCACAGACATGTCTGGTGACAAAAGGAAAGTCTGATGCTACAAAGACAATATTGCATAGAAACCTGGAATGTCAAATCTAGGAGCCAAGGTGAGTTGAATGTGGTGAAACAGGATATGGAAAGATTAAACATCACATCTTGGGTGTCAGTGAACTTAAATGAATGGGAATGGGTGAAGTCAATTCAGGTGATCATTACATTTACTATTGTGGACAAAAATCCTTTAGAAAAAATGGAGGAGCCTTATAGTCAATAAAAGGGTAAGAAAAGCAGTACTGGGGTATAATTTTAAAATATGAAGTTGTACACACTCAAATAAAAAGAGAGATGTTTTCACCTTATTATTTCCCTTTTCCAAAACCTATATTTTAGATATAATATCTCTTACATCAAGTCCAAGTGCTTATGTATATGAGTGGGTGGGTGTCTGTGTGTAGGTAACATTCAAATACTTCCTATTTACCCTTGCTGCACCTCTATTCGCCACTGAATGTTTTTTCTTTATCTTTCTGCCAATCTTTAAGGTTAGTCCATATGGATTTCCCTGTCTCAGGCCACACTGATCCCTTTTTCTTAAAAATTTCTGTTGTATTATGCTCTTATACTGCTCTCTAATTATTTCCATGTGGTGCTTTTCTATCACTCATAGCTTGCAGCATGGATGTTGGTTACACCAACTAGACCTCAGACTTCCCCTACTAAGTTTGTAATAATAGTTGGCATTTACACAGGACTTCAAATGTATCTCCTCTGATCCTCACAGCAACTCCATGAGGTTGGAATTAAAGATAATATCTTCATTTTTTATGAATGAAAAAAGTCAGGCTCAAGTTAAGTAACTAGTCCAGAGTACACAACTAGTAAGACTCAGTGGTAGCATTCCAACCTGGGCCTTCCAGATTCTAGATTCAAACTTCTATCCATTGAGGCACACTGCCAGCTCCTAAAACTCTGTAATCATTTGTGTTATGAATAAATAAAATGGTGTAGGAGCCACTGGATCTGCTGAGTTTCATTAAAGCATGACCCAAGCTCTCTAAAGAGAGCACACTGTGACTCAGCAGAGAATCCATAATCATTAATTCATGAAAATCAGAGACTCATAGATGTAGCTCAAAAATAAAATTTCAAGTTCAGATTTACTAAAATGAAAAACTGAGGCCTCCAGAAATTAAGGGAATTGTCCAAGTTCACACATTTAATAAGCAACAAAGTTAAGATTTTAATACAGGTACCAGATCACAACAGAAGTAATAGTAATTTACGGAGTATTTAAATCTGCAGGCAGTGTAGTGGATAAAGTGCTGGCCCTGGTTAGAAGGACCTAAGTTCTAATCTGACCTCAGACACATATTAGCTGTGTAACTCTGGGCAAGTCTCTTAACCCTGTTTGCCTCAGCTTCCTCATTTGTAAAATAACCTGGAGAAAGAAATGGCAGACCACTCTAGCATCTTTGCCAAAAAAACCTCAAATGGGGTCAGTCATTACTGAAAACAACTGAACAATGGTAAATCAACACCTTTAATTTCTAACTTTTGGTCATGAGTGTAGCAAATACAGTGATTCTCAAGAATGAGATTGTATCACCCCTGTGTGTCACAACTCATGATTGGATGTGATGGGAAAATTTAAAGAGTAATAAAAAATGTAGAAGGCTGCAAAAAAACCCTTCTAAACTATAAAAATTGAGAAAATGGGCTTTGAGTTTTATTTTCAAAAGCAAAAGTCGCCTATAAAAAAGATTATTTAAAACAGCTCAGTCATAAAGAAAGGTAACATAAACTGAATTACAAATGTCATGTGCAGTTTATAAAATAAGCCAGAGGCACTGCTGTACCAAAAGGTTAGGAGTCAGTGGTATAAAATATCAAAGAGAATGAAATGAGACAGTAAGTGTGAAAGCAGTTTCAAAAGTTAAAAATGTTACATAATGCAAGATGGTGCTATGATCTGCATTATATGCATACACAAAGGAACTGAGATGGTTCCAGTCTGGAGAATTCCCAGCACAACAAAATCTTTCCTACAATACGGATCATAACTCATCTTTGTATTCTCAGCACTGACACATAGCAGTTCCTTAATAAATGCTTATTGATTGTCTGTTTAGTGGGTAAGTCCTTAGATACCAAGAAACAAAGGGGAAAAAAGGACTAATAAAATAAATACTGCTCTATGCTCTCATTGTTTCTCCCTCCAGAATTTACAGGTATACACATGATCCACATGCCTGAAAGCCAAGTACAAGGCAAGAAAGCATGTGGGGGAGGGGGCGTGCTGCTGTCATGTAAACTGGCTTTGCAGGGCTGATGATACTGATTCCTAATCTGGCCAAATTCGTTCAGAAAGTTACCAGAATACCCCAAGGACAAGTTCTATCACCTTGACTCGGACTCCTTGTTCACCTCTAGTCTGTGATGTCAGTGTCTCATCACAAAAAAGAAGGTAGCAGAGGCCACCCTGTCAATGCACAGAGACCAGGCCATGAGACTATCATGCTGCATAATGCCATTAGTTTAATTGGATACCATTTACCACCTATGGCTGATGTTAGCATTTCAATAAGATAGAGAGAGGGGGAAAAAAACCCAGTCTAAAGCAAGGCATCTCAGAGGTTGCTGTAGCCTCCAGCAGGGCCACTTTAAGAGAGTGTTGACAATTCCATTATAAACTTTCCTTAGAGAGGCTTCTCACTTTCATTTGCAATTTGTCATCTCTCAGCACCAATGTGACTATTTTAAAATTTGCTTTTATCAGTTGTTGCCACATTTTAAAAATAGAGAAGCCAGATGTGTGTGTATGTATATTTGTGTGTGTCTTTAAAGGCTGTGATCAAGTGCCCTTCTTCTTCCATTTTCTCTGCATTTCCACAAAAAAAAAAAAAAAAGCTCAGTCTGAATTGTTTAAATCTACTCTTTGCATGTTTTTATTAAAATATGTAGGAATCTTGAGCAATTCTTTTGAAATTCATGGGTGAATATACCAGGATCAAGTTTACATACATATGCAGAGACAGCCTTGTCTTACAAGGTACAAAGAAAAAGCAGTTGTTTTAACTACGGAGTTTATCGATATTATACAAATCAATTGATCAGATAAAAGATATTGAGGGTGCCTGATCTCAACCATTCCACTGCCACCAGGGACATTTTTATAATACTTCTGTTTATAAGGGAAGTAGCACATTCATAACAGGGCTCCTAATTGGTCTCCTTGGCTAAAGTCTCTCCCCTCTCTACTCCATTCTCCATACAACTGTCAAATTAATATTCCTAAAGCTTAAGTGACTGACTTTCTAGGATTAAAACACCTTCCCACTCTGATATTTAAAGTCCTTCAAAACCTGAATCCAAACTACCTTTCCAGCTTTCTTATACTTTACTCCTTTTTATAGCCTCTTCAATCAATCAAATTGGCACTTCTTGTTTCTCACATAACACATTCCATCTCCTGTCTCTAGGCTTTTACATAGGCTGTCTCCCAGCCTTGAAGGTGCTCCCTGAAATGATTAAAAAATTCTGAGAGATAAAGTTTCTGGATGATTTAATCATATTACTAAAAAGGCCAGCATATTATTAAAAAAAGGATGGTCATTGGGAAATCTCTTTCAGACCAAAGACCCCTCATGGGAGTAGACTCACTGTTTATATGCCTTTCAAAGAGTAGGTGTTCCCAAGGGGTGACAATCAACTCCGATTGCTTAACACAATGGGAGGTGGATTATATTAAAATAATGATATTGGTGTTACCCAAATCTTAGTCAAAGAGATTTTCATATCACCTGTCTGACAGAGAGGATCCACATTTTCCCAGACCTTTCTGAGCAAACACAATGAGTAATAATGTACCCATTTGCCTAAAATTAGAATATCTTTCACTGTCTGATTAGATCTTGACCTGGTTAAAACTTTAAGAGGAATTTCCCACACAGGTTGGTTTCTGGAAGAGGAATTAGAAAGGGGAAAAAATGTTGGTCCTAATACAATCATTAATTATTATTATTACAAGACAGAAATAGAAAGCATCAGTGTCTCATACCCTCTTCCCACCTTTTAGAAGCCTTAGTCTCCTGATACAGTCTTCTATGGGAAGCCCTTCCTGATTCCTCCAGTTGTCACAGTCTCCCCCTCAAATTACCTCAAATGTACTTTATGTATATTTTATATGTGTACATTTATAATTCTCCTAGTTGACTAAAATTTCATTGAGAATAAGTACCATTTAATTTAATATTTTGCATCCCCAATGACTAATACAGTGACAGGCATGTAATAGGCAATAAATATTTGTTGATAGACTGTATGTTCTAGATCTACTGAGCCAAGGATGGAGGTGGCAGAATGTAAAATTAAATTTCAAAACTACATGAAATTCTCTAATACTTGAATGCAAATGAGTAATATTTCAATAACATTTTATTTCATTTTTGGGTAATCTGAGGTTTCGCTTATAAAATATGAAAAAATATAATGCCAATGCTTCATTATCATGGCATTTAATTCTTCATATAACAAAGAATCATCATTTTTATTGTGATAATTTGCCAGCTAATGAGCTACTTTCTCACATGACTAATTTAAAGTCCCCAAGTCTTTTCTTTTTTCGGTTATATTGTTTGAGTTAACATTAACTCATCACTTATATTCATGTAATCCTTTAGGTTTACATGTTGCTTTGTGTACAGTATTTTCATTTGGTCACTGTGAAGTAGGCAGTGCAAATATTTATCCCCCTTGTCCAGATGAATAAACTTAAGCTAGAGAAGTGAAGAAAGATCACATAGTTCAAAGGGTCTAAATGCACAGTAAGACAACCCCCTGCCTTGTCTGGGACTAGCAGTCCAATTCAGTTCTGGACTCCTTAGTGAACCTTAAAGTAGATGGAAAATGCTAGATTTGGAATTAGTGAAATAAACGGGACAGGACTTACTCCTGGATCTACTCTACAAGAGAACAAATCTCCAGACATCACTGTAACACTAATGCTTGCCCTAATCAAGATCCTCTACATTCTCTGTTGGTAGGAGATCAGGAATTCTGTTCAAGTACTATTCACCAAGGAGTTGTGAATGGATCCAACCATTCTGGAAAGCAATTTGGGGCTTTACTCAAAGCACAATCAAACTGTGCATACCCTTTGATCCAGCTATACAACTATTAGGTCTGTATTCCAAGGAGAACATAAAAGGGGCAAAAGCACCAATATATACAAAAATACTTGTAGCAGCTCTTTTTGTGGTGGCAAAGAATTGGAAGTTGAGGGGATGCCCATCAATTGGGGAATCACTTAACAAATAGTGGTATATGAATGTAATGGAATACTTATTATGTTATAAGAAATGACGAGTAGGCAGATTAAAAAAAAAAAACTTGGAAAGATTCACATTAACTGATGCCAAGTGAAGTGAACTGAACTAGGAGAAGGTTGTGCAGAGTAACAGCAGCATCGTTTGATCACCAACTATGACTGACTTGGCTCTTCTCAGCAATACAATGATCCAAGACAATTCCAAAAGTCCCATAATGGAAAATCCTATTGACATCCAGAGAAAGAACTAATGGAATCTGAATGCAGATTGTTTTTACTTTACATTGTGCGTGTGTGTTTCTTTTTGCAAGTTATAATTTTATTTTGCAAACTTTTTTTCTTTCAGAACATGGCTAATAAGGAAATAGATTTTATAGGATTGCACATTTATAACCTATATCAAACTCATTACTATGCTAGAGAGGGGAAATGACAGTGAGGGAGGGGAAAATGTGGAACTCAAAATTTTATATAAAAATGAATGTTAAAAATAATTGTTTCATATAATTGGAAAAAAAATAAAATACTATTTTAACAAAACAAACACTATTCACCAAGATCAATTCTATTCATTACCAGATCCCCTGATGTAGTGTCCAATTTAGGATTTCATTTTCATTGTAGTAACTGTAAGAAGTGAAAAGATTTGATCCTTAGTAAGAAGCTCTGTTTCCACAGCTACTTTTCTGCCCAGGGTACTATTGGCTTTGAGAAGAGAAATCTCAATGTTTAAGAGATGAGTATCAGATGGATTCACAAGTGCATTCTGTCAAACATTTAAAGAACAGTTAATTCCAATACTGTACAGACTATTTTTGAAAATTGGGGAAGAAGAAGTTCTCCCAAATTCTTTCTATGACACAAATATGGTTATGATACCCAAACCAAGAAGAGACAAAACAGAGAAAGGAAATTATAGACCAATTTCTCTAATGAATATAGATGCAAAAATTTTAAATAAGATTTTAGCAAAACAAATACGGCACCTCATCATGGGAATAATACATTATGATCAGGTAGGATTCATACCAGGAATGCAGGGCTGGTCCAATATTAGGAAAACTATTAGCATTATTGATCATATCAACAAAAAAACTAACAAAAACCACATGATTATCTCAACAGATGCAGAAAAAGCTTTTGACAAAATACAACATCCATTCCTATTAAAAACACTGGAAAATGTAGGAATAAAGGGAACTTTCCATAAAATAATAAGCAGTATCTACCTAAAACCTTCAGCAAGCATTATATGCAATAGGAATAAGCTAGATGCATTTCCAGTAAGATCAGGGGTGAAACAAGGATGTCCATTGTCACCACTATTATTCAATATGGTACTAGAAATGTTAGCTGTAGCAATTAGACAAAATAAAGAAACTGAAGGAATTAGAATAGGCATAGAAGAAACTAAGTTATCACTCTTTGCAGATGATATGTTGATTTACTTAGAGAATCCAAGAGATTCAAGTAAAAAACTATTTGAAATAATAAACAACTTTGGCAAAGTTGCAGGTTATAAAATAAACCCACACAAATCTTCTGCATTCCTATATATTAGCAACAAAGTCCAACAGCAAGAGATAGAAAGAGAAATCCCATATAAAGCTAGGGTAGACACTATAAAATACTCAGGAGTTTACCTGCCAAAACAAACCCAGGGATTATATGAACACAATTACAAGACACTTTTTGCACTAATAAAGTCAGATTTAAGTAAGTGGAAAAACATCAGTTGCTCATGGGTAGGCCAAGGTAATACAATAACAATGACAATTCTACCTAAATTAATTTACTTATTTAGTGCCATACCAATTAAACTATCAGATAATTATTTTCTTGAGCTGGATAAAATAATATCAAAATTCATTTGGAAGAACAAAAGGTCCAGAATATCAAAGGGACTAATGAAAAGAAATGCCTGGGAAGATGGCTTAGCGCTACCAGACCTCAAATTGTACTATAAAGCAGCAATTATCAAAACTACTTGGTATTGGCTAAGAAACAGAGGGGTAGACAAGTGGAATACACTTGGCACTCAAGACACAGTAGGCAAGGAATATAGAAACCTCCTGTTTGATAAACCCAAGGACCCCAGCTTCTGGGATAAGAACTCACTGTTCGACAAAAATTGCTGGGAAAACTGGATAACAGTGTGGCGGAATTAGGCATAGACCCATGCCTGATACCATACACAAGAATAAAGTCCAAATGGGTACATGATTTAGGTATAAAGATTGATACCATGAATAGCCGGAGGAGCAAGGAATGGTGTATTTATCAGATTTGTGGAGAAGGGAAGAATTTTTGACTAAAGAAGAGATAGAAAGCATTATGAAATGCAAGATGGATAATTTTGATTACATTAAACTGAAAAGTTTTTGCACAACCAAACCCAATGCAACCAAAATTCGGAGGGATGTAGGAAATTGGGAAAGAATTTTTACAGCTAAGCTCGGGGATAAAGGTCTCATTTCTAGAATATATAGAGAACTGACTCAAATGTATAACTATACAAGTCATTCCCCAACTGATAAATGGTCAAAAGATATGAACAGGCAATTTTCAGAGGAAGAACTTAAAGATATCTATAATCATATGAAAAAATGCTCTAAATGACTTTTGATTAGAGAGATGCAAATCAAAACAACTCTGAGGTACCACATCACACCTATAAGATTGGCAAACATGACAGAACAGGAAAATGATAAATGCTGGAGAGGATGTGGGAGAATTAGAACACTAATTCATTGTTGGTGGAGCTGTGAGCTCATCCAACCATTCTGGAGAGCAGTTTGGAACTATGCCCAAAGGGCTACAAAAATGTGCATACCCTTTGACCCTGCAATATCGCTACTAGGACTGTATCCCCAAGAGATCATAAAAATGGGAAAGGGTCCCATATGTACAAAAATATTTATAGCAGCACTCTTTGTAGTTGCCAAAAACTGCAAGTCAAAGGGATGCCCATCAATTGGGGAATGGCTGAATGAATTATGGTATATGAATGTAATGGAGTACTATTGCACCATAAGAAATGATGAACAAGTAGACTTCAGAGAGGCCTGGAAGGACTTATATGACCTGATGCTGAGTGAAAGGAGCAGAACCAGGAGAACTTTGTGCACAGCAACGACCACAGTGTGCGAGAGTTTTTTCTAGTAGACTTGGAACTTCATAATAACGCAAGAACTTATTTAAAAAAAAATCCCATTGGTGGTTTTCTAAGGCAAAATGCCTTCCACACTCAGAGAAAGAAATATGGAAGTCATTTGCAGAATGTAGCAGATCATGTTTGTGTGTGTGTGTTTTTGTGTATTATATTTTGATTTGTTATATGATTTCTTCCATTTATTTTAGTTCGACTACATAGCATGACTATAGTGAAAATGTGCTCAGTAGGAAAGTATATGTAGAACCTATACATAATTGTATGCTGTCGTGGGGAAGGAGGGGGGTAGAGGGGAGTAGGTGTGTGGGGGGATAAAATCTTAATTTTATGGTAGTGATTGCAGAACATCAAAAATAATAATAATTAAATTAAATTTTAAAAAAGAGATGAATATGCATCAGATTCCTAGACTATTAGAATAGGTACAACAAAAAACAATAGCCATACATTACTGAAGTCCTCTAGTTCTTAAGGGTAGTGGAAGGTGATATGTTATCTCTTTAACAACAGATTCTAAATAAAATAAAGAGTGTAAAGAAATAAGATTATAATCTCTAGCAATACGACCTAATTTATTTAAAATATATTGAATCTATAAAGATGACTTAAATATTCAACATTTTCTAGGATATTGATATGATTTTCCTTCATGCATGTGCTCCATTAAGGTAAATCCTACTTCCATTGAAAACATCACATTTCCATTGACATTCTAATGGACTCTACCATAATATTATGAGTTTATGATAATTCATTTTTATAATAATCTTCCTTTCATTAACATAAAAGTTTTAGTTATGGTACATAAAGTTCTTAGATATTTGTACTCTCTAGCAACTTCTTCAACTATGTGTTGTTGTTATTCAGTCATTTTTCAGTCATGTCCAACTCTTCATGACCCCGTTCGGTGTTTTATTGGCAAGGACTGTAGAGTGGTTTGACATTTAACAGATGAGGAAACTGAGACAAGGAGAAGTTTGTCCAGAATCATATAGCTAATGTCTGAGCCTGAATTTGAACTCAATCCTCTTGACTCCCAGGTTGGTGTCCTTTAACAGAAAAGAGTCACTTTGTTCTCTACACTGCAAAACACGTTTCTATTAACCCTACCTTCAAAACTATAATGATCCATCCTCAGGAAAACCTTCCTGATCCAAACCCTTTTCATGGACATGGAGTCTTACAGCTGAAGTTATTGAAAATCTCCCAACCTGTATCACTTAAGGAAATAGGTAGGCTTTCAAATGATCATTTTAATTGACTCTATCAGATATCCATGAAACTACCTCTTAACAATACTATTTCCTTCAGAAAGTTGTTATTTAGTGAACTGATTGCAAGAGCTACCTGCCTTGCCATCAACCATGACCTATCTTTATTAAAACTAAACCCCTATTCCTAATGGTGTTCAATCAGATCTCTACTTCTGCATCTCATTATTACATGAAGGTTATTTCAATCCAGCATAAGCTCTGACAGATCCCACTGAATAAATTCAAGTATAGGAGGAGAAGGATTATACTGATGATAATAATAACAATATGAATGACCGTGATTAAACAGAAGTTTCTGGACTCAAATAAAGATGGTAGCAGAGAATGCCTCTATTAGAAGCACAGGTCTCAAACATTGATTAGCTATGTCATCTAGGACCACTCACTTAAACTCTGTATGCCCCAGTTTCCTCATCTATACAATGGGGATAATAATAGCATCTACCTTCCAGGGTTGTTATGAGGTTAAAATGAAAATAATATTTTAAAGCTCTCTGCAAACCTTAGAGCACCATAAAAATGTTATTATTATTTTTATGTTAAGATCATATATGTCTCCAATGCACATGTGCAAACTACATAGTACTTTTGCTGTTTTATTCGCTAGAAAAAAGTCCAAGACTGAATCATTGGTAGTTTTGTGAATAATTGTCACACTCAAGTAGGAAAATGCCCAACATTTCCCTACCACGCATATACACTAAGGAGGTCAAAAAAATACAGAAAGGTCTCAGATGTACACAAAAATAGCAGTACTTTTTTTTATAGTAGCAAAGAACTAGAGAAAAATGAAAGCCAACCAATTATAGAATGACCAAATGACAAAGTGTGAACATAATGGGAAATAAAGATATATCAAAATCAGAGAAACTTGAAGTCACATACTAATTGATTCAGTAAAAAGAACCAGGAGAGTTTACAAAAATGACCACATTAATGTAAAAAAAAACAATATTGAAAGAGTTCAGAATCCTTCTACCATGATCAGAGCACTGTGCTGGGTGATAAGATTCAGATCAGATAGAATTTAGGTCTGCTGGGAACTCACACACTAGTAGGGAGAATATGGCACACAAATAAGACAAAATAATATATGATGTATCACAAGAAGTAATTAAGTGGCTTGTTTTTCAAACTTATGCAACTTATATATGTATATATGTTTATAAACACATATCTATATATATGAATGTATTTTTTATCAAATATAGATTTTTCTTCTAAGCCTCACTAAATCAAATTATAGCCATCACCTCTACTGGATACTAAGTGACTTTAATTTAAAATATTCCCTAATTAAGAGGCAGAATTTCCACTCCAAAACCACTTACATATATGTATGAATATACATATATATGTGTGTATATACATATATATATATATAATGTGTGTGCACGTGTGTGTGCATGTGTATAAACACCAGACACATGATTTAATTATTTTAGGAAAATCCCAGTCAGAGATTTGTCTCTGCCAATGCAGATCATCACCTGCTCTATAATCTATGGTCTTAGAGAATAGGTAATAAGTTGGACCACTGAAAGTTTAGGCAAGATATCCAGTGTCACACAACAGCACACATAAGGCAGGAATTAAATCTAGGTTGTCCTGACTCCAAAGATGCCTTTTTTGTCTACTTCATCCACATTGTCTCTTTTGTGCAATAAAAAGCTAAAAATGTTTGTGCTCATTTGTTTTGTTTCATTCACTGGGCAAGCATTTTTTTCTCCCTTTGCTCTTCTCCTTTTCTCCAAGTCAAGCGCTTTCCCTTGTCTCTGAGTGTGTGACCACAGTGCTAGGTGAATGGGAAAATGTAATAAAATTCACTCTCATTCTCATTCTGACTTCTCAGCCCTCCAGGTCATAAATGCAGTATTTCCTTCTCTGAGCAGTCAGAGAGAAAGGTTTGGTCTCTCAACAGAGTGGCTGTTGTCAGAATGTTAAAGTCACTAGAAAAATCACTACTGTTTGGAAGCAAAACTGTGCTCAGAGTTTCTGTGTGAAAAGTACCATTAAGAATGATGATAATAATAATAATTAATGATGATGATAATGAGAACTTAAGTTCTCTTGGGAAAGTACATGTCAAAGATTTTTTAATTGATACAGAATTGATTAATTTGAAATATATCTCATTGGATATATCCTTTAATGCCAGAATCAGACCAAAGCAAGGTACAGAGGTATCTCTACAGTCAGTGATTATTTAAAGCCACAGTTTGGTGACTGTCATAGTTTAATGCTATCTAAGATAATAGTACATTTATTTGACTGGATGCTGTCACTCTTGTGTTATGGATAAAAGATTTTGAGGAAGAATAATACTGATGGATGGATAGATGGATGGATGGATGGATGGATGGATGGAGGGAGGGAGGGAGGGAGGGATGGATGGATGGATGAATGGATGAACGGAAATTTAATGTTACTGTGTGGTAAGTTCTAAGGACACTTAGAAAAGAGAGGAAATGAATTTTAGTCTAAGTCTCCTAGAGGCAGGTAATTTCAGGTAAAATTTGGCATTGATGGAAAAGTTAAGGTTTTAATGGTAAATTTGATTTTATTTTATTTAAGCAGGAACTAGAACAGGTGTAGAAAGGCATGTAAGCCACTTAAGACTTGCCTCAAAAGATGTTCCTTAGCCATTGTGAAATTATAGTCATATCTGAAACCTGGTTACTAGAACTTGCTAGTTTAAGATGCTATGGGACTATTAAGTGACTGTTCTTCTGAATCTAAGTCCAGGTATAGATAGCAGCAAAGGTGGTCTGAGCCTCCAATCCATGATGCCAGTAAGCCTGTGAGATGCTGGTACGAACTGAAAAAGGTGATCTCGTGGGAAGGATGGGAGAGCGACTGTTCAGCCTGGGATGAGATAGGATTCTCTTGACTCAATTTCTCTACTAACACCTGGTAGACTCTAAGCCTCACTAAATGCAAGTTGACAATCTATTCCTGCCTGGAACTGGCATGAAGTTGGGGAGATATTGTTTCCCTGCAATGTCCCTACTTTTAGTGGCGATTTCCTATAGTTAAAAGGTTTGTAAGCTGAATACCAGATCTATTAAATTATAGATTGTTGGTAGGGGAACATCCGAGGTTAAGTCTAAAATTAAGCTATTAGGCTTAGGACTTTAGAACAACAACAATAAGTTAGGGTCCCTTAATTCTTAGTAATAGTGTGGAGACAATTAGGTCAAGGGCTTGTGAAGTTAGCATACATAGTTATTATTTGTGTCTTGGTTGGTTAATGTTAAAAAAAATCCATTTGTGGTCTACATTGTAAATGCTTTAAAAGAAATATCACCTGACCAAAAGTTGGAATTGTGTTATGTGATATGAACTGTGTTAAAAATGAAAAATAAATTTAAAAAACAGAAAAGCTTGAAGACAGGTCTTCCTGATTTCAAGGCCAGCCTTTTCCAGAGCTGCTCATCCACCTTTGGTGTCCCCCTATCACCGAATTCTTACCTGTGACTCCAGGAAGCTATAGCATGAGCAGCAGACACACCCCAGTAAACCATCTTGGCAAACTGGTTAAATCAAGGTAAGGGTCATACACAGGTCTCAATTTTGTCAGTGAGTTAGGGTGTCTACACCAAGTGAAGACTTTTCTCTGGCAGAATGGGCAGATGAGAATAATTTGTTCCAAGGTCCATGAAGGTGACTAAAGCAAGTGCTGTGGAACAATTAGACCTTGGTCTCACACTGAAAATTACTGCATCACCAACCATCCCCAATCATTTTGACTTTTGTCTCACCACTGGACTTTGATGCCTCTGAAAGAGTGAAGGTGATGATTTTACATGACTCTGCCTCACTTAAATGCAATTCATGCACAAATTTTCAAAAATGAAAGACAACTACTATCTCACTGTGATGTGATTCCTAAATCTATACAATGGAGGTAATATTGAACCTTTGGTTCTTATTAAGGGATAAACAAAAAAATAATCTCTAAAGACAAAATGCAAGTAGTTCTTGCTCTATTAAGCCATATATACCTCATTTACTACAATCACCACAAATGTGCTCATTTAAAACGATGTGTTGGCTACCATTTTATTTCAAGTCATGCCAAAAATGAACCTCAAAGCACATGTTGCTATACTTTAACAGTTCATTTAATGATTCCCTGGTTCTGTGACTTAATAAATGTAGGTACTCCCTCCAATGGCATAAAACTTGCTTCCAGGAGATAATAGGGAACCAATGAATGTTCTTATACAACATGGAAAATAGATCCAGGAGAGACAATTTAAAAATTATTGAACTAACTGAAAGCCATGATCCAAAAAAGAGCCTAGACATCATTTTTCAAGAAATTATCAAGGAAAACTGCACTGATATTCTAGAAGTAGAGGGCAAAATAGATATTGAGAGAATCAACCAATCGCCTGAAAGAGATCCTAAAAGGAAAACTCCTAGGAATAGCCAAATTCCAGAACTCCCAGGTCAAAGAGAAAATAGTGCAAACAGTCAGAAAGAAACAATTTACGCATTGTGGCAACACAATCAGGATAACACAAGATCTAGCAGCTTCTAATTAAGGGACTGAAGTACTTGGAATATGATATTCCAGAGGTCAAAGAAGTTAGGATTAAAACTAATAATCACCTACTCAGAAAAACTGAGTATAATACTTCAGGGGGAAAAATGGTCATTCAATGAAATAGAGGACTTTCAAGCGTTCTTGATGAAAAGGCCAGAGTTAAATAGAAAACTTGACTTTCAAACACAAGAATCAAGAGAAGCATGAAAAGGTAAATAGCAAAGAGAAGTCATAAAGGACTTTACTAAAGTTGAAGCGTTTACATTCCTACATGGAAAGATAACATTTGTAACTCTTGAGACTTTTTTCAGTATTAGGGTAGTTGGAGGGATTATATACATATAGGCAGAAGGCACAGGTTAAGTTGAATAGGAAGGGATGATATCTAAAAAAATAAAATTAAGGGATAAGAGAGGAATATATTAGGGGGAGAAAGGGAGAAGTAGAATGGAGTAAATTTTATCTCACATAAAAGAGGCAATAAAAAACTTTCAATGAAGAGGAAGAGTACTTACTCTCACCACATTTGGCTTAAGGAGGGAATAACTTTGCACACTCAATTTGTTGTGAAAGTCTATCTTACACTACAGGAAAGTAGGGAGGAAGGGGATAAATAGGGGATGATAGAAGGGAAGGCAAATCCAGGGAGAAGATAATTAGAATTAAATACTTTTGAGGAGGGATAAGGTCCAAAGCAGAATAGAATAAATAGGGGGCAGGATAGGATGGAGGGGAATACAATTAGTCTTTCACAACATGACTGTTATGGAAGTGTTTTGCATAACTACACATGGATAACCTATATTGAATTTCTTGACTTCTCAGTGGATAAGAGTAGGGAAGGAGGAAGGTAGAGTACTTGGAACTCAAAGTTTTAAAAAGGAATGTTAAAAATCGTTTTTACAGTTAACTGGGAAATAAGACATACAGGCAATGGGGCATAGAAATCTATCTCACCCTACAAGAAAATAGAGGGGATGGGGTTAGAAAAGGGAGAGGTGTGATAGAAAGGAGGGTAGATGGAGGGTAAGGGGTAATCAGAAGGCACACTGTCTTGGGGTGGGCAGAGGGGAGAGATAGGGAGAAAATTTGGAACTCAAAATCTTGTGGAAGTGAATGTTGAAAACAAAAAATAAATACACTTTAAAAATTTCTTCATCTGGAAAAATATTAGATGAAATTCTATAGAGATAAATGTACAGTCTTACATTTATTAAAAACAACCAATATAAAAAGGAGTTGGGGAGGTTGGTGGTTAGCAAACTATATAAATTCCATGTGAGTGAAGGGTGTGAGATTACAATGAAGAAAACTGAAGCAATCTTAGGTTGCCTTAATTAAGAGAGAGTGTCCAGGATTAGGAAGGGAAAAATCTTCTTCCTTGGTTAAACTACATAGAGACTATTAAGCTTAGTTCCAATGAAGCCGTCTCAGGAAGGACATTGACAGCCTGCAAAGTTAGGTGTCTTGAGTATGTGCCATATAAGAACTGATTGAAGGAACTTTAGAAGTTTAGCCTAGAGAGCACAGAAGGGACCTGAGAGCTCTACTTTAGGTACTTGAAGGACTGGCAGGTCGACCCAGAATTATACCAATTCTGCTTAGCTACAAGAAGGTGGAAATTGCTAGGCAAATTGAGGCTTGTTGTAAGGATAAATTTCCTACCAATCAGAATTGCCCAATGTGGAATAGGTTGCTTTGGGAAGTCAAGGTTTCCCCTTTAAGTATAGACTGAATGACCTTCTGCAGGGAATATCTTAAAGAGGATTTCTATGCAGGGATGGGTTGAACTAGATAGTCACTAACATTCCTTCAACTCTGAAGTTCAGAGATTCTATAATAATGGTTGTGTTTTTTTTCAGCACTGATAAGAATATTTGTGCAAGGTATCACAGTGGATAGTGCTGGGTTTGGAATCAGGAAGACATCTTCATGAGTTCAAATATGGCCTCAGACACTTACTAGCTGAGTGACCCTGGATGAGTCACTTAACCCTGTTTGTCTCAATTTTCTCAAATGAGCTAAAAAATGAAATGAAAAGGCATTCTAGTATTTTTTGCCAAGAAAACCCCAAATGGGGTCACAAAGAGTCAGAGTACATCTGTTTCTGAATAGCGTAAACAAGCAATATGTTTGCAAGCAAGGACTGAACATTAGGGCAAATTAGCCTAAATGCAACTCAAAAGAAGCACACCAGGTATGAAAGGACAAAAAAGCAAGACTGGTTTGACAAGCTCACACAAGGGAAAAATAATAGCAGGGCACCATCTAGAGGGGGTTAGATTCACATTTTTGAAGGTTCTTAAATTCACTGGACTCCAGATACACAGCAGGCAGAGGAAACATTCACTATGATTTATTTTCTCTGCAAATATGAGAGTAAGGAACACAGAAAAGGAGGAGAAGAAAGGAAGGAGGAAGAGGAGGAGGACCTTCTAAAGATGTAAGGAGAGCCAGTGAAGGGATCAACTGAATGGAATTCTTTTCAAATGATTGAAATCCCATTTTGAAGTTTCACAAAGTTTCCATGAGATTGCTTCCCTGTTTTTTTTTTTTCATGACTTCAGTTACTCCAAATAAGGGAAATAGGGTGAGGTAAATCTGAGGAAAATGTGCTAATGGGATTCAAGCCAAAATAGCTTGATGGTTTTTTAAGTCGTTTCTTTCATCACCTGTACCTCATCAACCATTGCATCTTGAACTCACTTCCTGGAGCATTAGATTCATGAAGGGTTCACACATAACCTGACAATTACACAGTGGCAAAACACATTTAGTTGTCATTAGCATCCAAAAAAACTATTGCTTCATCTTTGCCATATGTTCTCCTTCTAACAATCAGCTTAAATTGCTTATTAAGTCTGAAGTCAGCTCTAAATACTGTTAGAAAATGCAGAAAGGTTGGGAAAGGGCAAGTAGCAGAGATGTAGTCAATAATAAATAGTGCAAAACTCAACCATGTTTGTCAACCACCACCTTTAAAGAATTTGCTGATGAGTCACACTGAAAGTCACACACAAAAGAAAGCTTCTGCTTCCTTTCCCTTCCCTTCCTTTCCCTTCCCTTCTCTTCCCTTCCTTTTCCTTTCCTTCTTTTCCCCATTAGGCCTATCGTGTAAAGTCTGTAGTTCTGAACTTCAATGATTCTATAGCACCAATGTCAGTAATTTCTTCAGCGCTGCAGGTTACACCCTATCCAGGTCTTCTCATCCAGTGTGATGTGAGCCCACACTTCTCAGAATCCTCCGAAGGTGAGTTCATACAAAGTGTTAAAGAACTTACTCTAGGTTTTATTTTGTGTGTTGTTCAGTACACTACATTCCCTGTCAAGCACCTACTATGTACCAGGAACTGAGAAGAGAAAGAAATGGTGGGAAGTCATTACTTTATTAAATTTACATTTAGAGGTTGTGAAGAAGAGTCACACTGGACAGGAAAGCATGAATAGGTTTTGTTTTGTCCATTTGAAAGACATACCCACATTATCAGGAAGATTTCATATCTACAGAAACAAAAATATTCATAGTGATACACACACCTACTGTTTCTTCCAAATATAATGTAAACTCTCAGGATAGTTTAATTCTTGTCTACATTCGCCTAGTGCTTGGCACTGTGATTGGCAGATAATTGGCACTTCATGAATGAATAAATGAAAATGTACTTATCATTATGTGCCTAGGACTATACTAAACAATAGGGAAACGAAAGCAAAAACAACCCTTACCCACAAAAAGAGTTTTCATTCTAATGGAGAGAAACTCACAAAAGGGAGTTGTAGCTGAAAAGAGACACTTTGTTGTGGAAAGTTACAAGGATGGTAACCGCATCGAGGCACAATGGCAGTGTTTATTATTAGTTCAACTCAGTTAACACACACAGAGACCGAGAAAGTGATGTAAGAAAAGAGACATTCAAATTGTAGAAAATGTTAGAATATACTTCTCTTCTTGGCAATTTATTCTGGAGATTGAAAAAGAGAAGAATTTCCATTCATTTTTTTGTGGAGTGGGGTGCTGGGGGAAATTATGCTACCTTGGTTCAAAGGACTTAAACCAAAAGCCTTAAACAGGTGAGAAATTTACACATCAAATGAAATCTCAAAAGCAACGTTTGTCCTCAAGTATGCTGAATATTTTTTTTTAATTCATGCGCTTCTTATGTTGCCTAAATATATAAACAAAGTAGTACTGTAGAAAAAACCTTGTATTAGAATGTAAAAATATGACATCAAATCCCAGCCCACTAAGCCTTAATTTCTTCATTTGTAATATGTGGTCACTTATATTTATATCAACAATATAACAGAATCATGGAAAGTGTTTTAAAAATTATAAAGTTATAAAATTATAAATGCAAAATAGTTGTAATAGTAGCACATTGTTGGAAGGGGCAGTCAAGAGACAGGACTTCCATGGCTCACCACCTCCAAGAGGTATGTCAAGGCACAATTACAGCTGTCTACCATGCATAATATATTAGTGGGCTCAATTCAGAATCAGAGTCATCTCTCTGATAGCTCACAAGTAGAGGGGAACCGCTTACTATAACCAGTTGAGATCCCTCCCACTAAACATTATTTACACAAAAGACTAGCTAGTCTACCTGCTTATCAAAGTAAGTAGTGAACAAAAATCAAAGAAGCTCTTACAGACTAGAGTAGATAAATGAGTACATAGGGTGAAGAAGCTCTTCCACTTAGGAGCAAGATAAGATTTCAGCTTAAAGAAACAAAGAATGATTTCACTGAGAGGAGGCAGCTTTTAGCAGAGCTTCAGCCAACTAGGAGTCAGGGGTTATAATGGGGGATGGTTTCCCCTCATGTTTGCAGCTCCAGGAAGATTCCTAGTCTGTTACTCAAAAGTTTATTCTTACCACTCATCAACTACTTCTCTCAAATTCTTTCCCTGAACTGTTCACCTGTACATCACTGCAAACTCAGTACCTCAGCTTTTCTTTCCTTGGTGGAGCAGATGAACAGCTCCTTTACTCACTGTGTATTCATTCATCTACTCTAATCTGTATAACTTCTTCGATTTTTGTCTACTCTTACTTTGACTATAAAAAAAGGTCTCTTTGGATGGTCTTTTGTGTAACCAGCTTTCGATGGGAGGGAGCTAAGTGGGTGATAGCAAACTAAGTGCTACCCTCCCCTAGAGACTGATCAGGGAAATGCCTTTTATTCTGAATCCCTCATCGTACCCTCAAACTGAAGATATTTTATGTGGGGGCAGCTGCATGGCACAGTGGATAGAGTGGATAAAGCATTGAACAGCAACAAAAAGAAAGACATTTCTGCCTCTTACAAGTTAGAAAGTGGAGGAAAGCCTGTTTAGCCATGAAAATCAGCTCAAAGGGATCCCTCAGGCATTCATGAGTCATGTCTCCTTCCACTTTCATAGCACACAGAGTCATAGTCTATTCTTCAGGAAACTAACCCATCCTGAGAACAGAAAGAATTCCTAGGGACCTTTGGATCCAGCCCCCTCATTCATATATAAGGAAATTGAGGCACAGAGAATTTAAATGACTTTTCCAAGGTCTCACAGCTAGGAATAAAATGAGATAAATTCTTCCTAATTAAAAGTCCTTCCTGGACTAGAGGAAGCTCAATGGTGCAATGGATATAGTGCTACAATTGGAATCAGGAAGACTTCAGTAGAAATCTAGCTTCAGACATTTGCTAGCTGTGTGTAGCTGGACAGGTTACTTAACCTCTCTCTGTCTCAGTTTCCTCATCTACAAAATTAGGAAAATAGTAGCACCCACCTCGAATGGTTGATATGAAAATAAAATGAAAGAATATATAGAGAGTGCTTTGTAGACCTTAAAATGATGTATAAATTATTTGTTGTTATGATTATTACATGCTTTCTAGGGTCTCTTTCACCTCTAAATCTATAGATTTATTATACGATTCTAAAATCCCCAAATCACTGAGATGCAATGCACATTTGGCTCCAAACATCTGTACCTGCCCTTGCTTTCTGGAGACACTGACACAAGAGGGTGGAGATAACTGTGAAGAATGTTTACTGATAGCCTCCACCAGGCTGTCAGTGAACTGGTACCCTTTTAGGCAGCACACACTTGCAACGAAATATCCTTGCCAGCACCTTCCTTAGAAGCTACTTTCTGCTTTCATTTTGATGGATGTTGTAAAACAAATTATCCTCTTCTGATCAGAACTGTTAGCGCCTTCACTGAGTTCCCTCTAACAAGCCAGTAAGCAAGGGAAGTTCCCTCTGAGAATATGGCAGTTTATTCCTTTGTGTTCCTGTTCATTCTTTTACTGCATTTGACAGTAGAATTCCATCTTCCTGACATATCTCCTGCCTTCACTTGGCTAATAGTTAATAAGAGCAAAATCTTGGGCAGAGGAGAGAATTACAGGCTCTAGTAAGCAAGTAGCAGTATCTACATTGTTGTTTCTTTTTTTTTTAATTTATTTATTTAACTTTTAAAGTTCATTTTCACAAAATTTTGGGTTCCAAATTTTCTCCCCTTTTCTCCCCTCCCCCCCCAAACACCAAGCATTCTAATTGCCCCTATGACCAATCTGCTCTCTCTTCTATCATCCCTCTCTGCCCTTGTCTCCATCCGATACCCCTTTACCTGTATTTCTTATTTCCTAGTGGCAAGAACATTACTCCACAGTTGTTCCTAACACTTTGAGTTCCAACTTCTCTTCATCCCTCCCTCTCCACCCCTTCCCTTTGGAAGGCAAGCAATTCAATATAGTCCAAATCTGTGTAGTTTTGCAAATGACTTCCATAATAGTTGTGTTGTATAAGACTAACTATATTTCCCTCCATCCTATCCTGTCCCCCATTACTTCTATTCTCTTATGATCCTATCCCTCCCCATGAGTGTCGACCTCAAATTGCTCCCTCCTCCCCATGCCCTCCCTTCCATCATCCCCCCCACCCTGCTTATCCCCTTATCCCCCACTTTCCTGTATTGTAAGATAGGTTTTCATACCAAAATGAGTGTGCATTTTATTCCTTCCTTTAGTGGAATGTGATGAGAATAAACTTCATGTTTTTCTCTCACCTCCCCTCTTTATCCCTCCACTAATAAGTCTTTTGCTTGCCTCTTTTATGAGAGATAATTTGCCCTATTCCATTTCTCCCTTTCTCCTCCCAATATATTTCTCTCTCACTGCTTGATTTCACTTTTTTAAGATATGATCCCATCCTCTTCAATTCACTCTGTGCACTCTGTCTCTATGTGTGTGTGCGTGTGTGCATGTGTGTGTGTGTAATCTCACCCAGTACCCAGATACTGAAAACTTTCAAGAGTTACAAATATTGCCTTTCCATGTAGGAATGTAAACAGTTCAACTTTAGTAAGTCCCTTATGACTTCTCTTTGCTGTTCACCTTTTCATGCTTCTCTTCATTCTTGTGTTTGAAAGTCAAATTTTCTTTTCAGCTCTGGTCTTTTCATCAAGAATGCTTGAAAATCCTCTGTTTCCTTGAAAGACCAATTTTTCCCCTGAAATATTATACTCAGTTTTGCTGGGTAGGTGATTCTTGGTTTTAGTCCTAGTTCCTTTGACTTCTGGAATATCCTATTCCATGCCCTTCGATCCCTTAATGTAGAAGCTGCTAGATCTTGTGTTATCCTGATTATATTTCTACAATACTTGAATTGTTTCTTTCTAGCTGCTTGCAGTATTTTCTCCTTGACCTGGGAACTCTGGAATTTGGCCACAATGTTCCCAGGAGTTTCTCTTTTTGGATCTCTTTCATGCGGTGTTCTGTGGATTCCTTGAATATTTATTTTGCCCTCTGGTTCTAGAATCTCAGGGCAGTTTTCCTTGATGATTTCATGAAAGATGATGTCTAGGCTCTTTTTTTGATCATGGCTTTCAGGTAGTCCCATAATGTTTAAATTGTCTCTCCTGGATCTATTTTCCAGGTCAGTTGTTTTTCCAATGAGATATTTCACATTATCTTCCATTTTTTCATTCTTTTGGTTTTGTTTTGTGATTTCTTGGTTTCTCATAAAGTCATTAGCCTCCATCTGTTCCATTCTAATTTTGAAAGAACTATTTTCTTCAGTGAGCTTTTGAATCTCCTTTTCCATTTGGCTAATTCTGCTTTTGAAAGCATTCTTCTCCTCATTGGCTTCTTGAACCTCTTTTGCCAATTGAGTTAGCCTATTTTTCAAGGTGTTATTTTCTTCAGCATTTTTTGGGGTCTCCTTTAGCAGGGTGCTGACCTGCTGTTCATGCTTTGACTTCATGTCTCTCATTTCTCTTCCCAGCTTTTACTCCACCTCTCTAACTTGATTTTCAAAATTCTTTTTGAGCTCTTCCATGGCCTGAGCCCATTGAGTGGGCTGGGATACAGAAGCCTTGATTTCTGTGTCTTTGCCTGATGGTAAGCATTGTTCTTCCTCACCAGAAAGGAAGGGAGGAAATGCTTGTTCACCAAGAAAGTAACCTTCTATAGTCTTATTTCTTTTCCCTTTTCTGGGCATTTTCCCAGCCAATGACTTGACCTCTGAATATTCTCCTCACACCCACCTCGCCTCCTGATCCTCCCAGCCAGCGCTTGGGGTGTGAGATTCAAATGCTGCTCCCCAGCCTCGGGGCTTCGGCAGGGGCAGGGCTGCTATTCAGTGTGAGATTAAGTTCAGGTGCTCAGGTTGGGGCAGGGCCGCTTCTCAGGCTCAGTTGCCTCAGGGGATTTATGCACAGACCTTCAGCAATGGATCCAGGCTCCTGCCTGCTTGGGGAGCCCTGGTCTGCTGCTGCCTCAGCTTCTGCCTCCCAAGGGGGCCTAAGTTATGGGGGCAACCCACTCCCCTCTCGACCCGCCAAAAAGACCCTCTCACTGACCCCCGTCACCTGTGGGTGGAGGGACCCACGTGGCTGCTGGAGATCCCGTCCCTGAAGCCTGCTCGGATCTGATCCTCTCGATGCTGCAGCCGCGGCAGGGCTGGGCTGGGCTCCATGTCCACAGCGTGACGGACCTTTTGCGAGAGGTTTGCAGGTCCCTCTGGAACAGAAATCTCCTTCGCTCCAATGTTCTGTGACCTCACTGTTCCAGAATTCGCCGTGAGTTACTTTATACAGATGTTCTATGGGTTGTGGGTTCGGAGCTATGTGTATGTGCGTCTTTCTACTCCGCCATCTTGGCTCCGCCCCCTACATTGTTGTTTCTGCAAGGCCCCTTGAGTTGGTCTTCATCAATGGTTGTTGCTTTCAGACAAAAAAAAGGAAGTTCTTGATGGTTAAGCTTTGCTATCTAAAAAGAACTGAATTCCAGAATTCACTGGATACTGATGAAAAATTCCATGCATCCTGTCATCCTGTGTAACTACAATTTCTAGAGGCATTGGAAACAGAAAAGGATCTCGAATTAAAAGAGACCTGAGAGTACTTCAGAAGTGGACTAATGCCACATCTTCAACCTCCGGAACCATGTTTGCCTCTGGACAATAATTTTTTAGTCAAGGAAGTCTATAGGTAAATATGTTCATTGAACATCTTTCTCTGTTCTGAAATGCAAAATTACCAAATGAAAAGGGCACATTCCTAAGTAAGAATTTCAATACTTTAAGGATCAGTAATTTTCTTACTATGACTATTCATTCCACCAGTGAACACTTAGTATAAATTGCAAGACTTTGAACAAATCACAAGACCTCTGAGTCTCACTTTTCTCATTTGTAAAATGTGACCTACTTCACACTGATATGGCTAATAATTAGCTATGTGTAAAAGTGTTAACTAAATATACCTCTGCTAAAAAACACAAATTGACTTACTGAAATGTAAACCTATTTTAATTTATCCTCAGGAACTTATTTCAATACTTCAGTATCAATAGGACCCTGATTTTCTTATTGTTCTGATCCTGTAGAAGGCCTTCAGAGTTGCTGTGATCAAAAGATTAATCACTCTGTGACCAATCTGTTGACACTCTTCAAATTTAGATCGCCTTTCCATTGGGAAACATTGATGGCTGGACCATTCTGGCACCCTCTTAGCATAGCCCTGAAGAGACCAGGATCATCCACTCACCACAAGGAAGCATCTGAAAACTCTCATTACAACCTGTAATTGATTTACAACAACAAAATTGCACGGATAATAAAAGAATTTAAATGAAAAAATCTGTTCGGTATTACTATCCTCTTATATGAGATATATTAATTACAATAATAGTGCTGACAAATAATTATGATCTTAATGATCGCAGTAACTAGCATGTTTGCAAAAGTAAATACAAATATGATCTCATTTGATCCGGAGAAGGAAGTTGTATTATTCTTCCCATTTTATAAGTGAGAATACTAGGGCAGACAGAAGTCAAGTGGTTTCATGAACTAGACATGGCTGGATTTGAACTCAGGTCTTCCTGACTTGTAGCCTAGTGCTACATCCACTGCAACATCTAGCTGCTTCCATAAGATGGGAGTAGACGCACAGGTGTAAGTATTGTCATTGAAGAAGACTTGTAGGGGGAAAAAGGAAGGAGCCAGAGAGAAGGGGAGACAGAGCCACCCTGAGAGATAGAGCTTGCACAGAAAGTCTCACCTTCATCTTGCACTCTCAGGAAATCATTCTTCCTTTGGCCGCTGACATTCAAGAGAGAACAGAAAAAGCTAGAGACAAATAAATGGTCCTTTCTTCATATTCTCTTGGATGAACATTGAACAAGCACAGGACTTGGGTGAAGATAGAACTCCTCTATGAAACTATGGCTCTGGGGAGCTACAAACATCTGACACTAATGTTTGTTGTTTCAAGATTTGTTTTTCTCCTTTAAATAGTATTTACCCTTCCTCATAATTCGGGTGAACTTTGTGTTTGAAAATGAAAGTCCATTCTAATAGGGATCATAGGATTCCAGACTTAATGCTGCAAAGGTGACCCAAAACATCATTGTATAGATGAAGAAACTGAGGCTCAGAAGTTGTTTTACTTAGGTCAAACAAGTATCTGAGGCAGAATCTGAACTCAAATCTCCCTGACTTCCCCAAGTCCAATGGTCTTTTCAATGCACCACCAAAAGTGCCATAGAACTGTTCCCTGAATAGAGGCTATGAATTAAAAAAAATGATGAAGTTAGGAAAATGAGAAAATCCTGCTAAATGAACTTCGACTCCTCAGGTCATTACAATCTGACACCAAGGTGACAGTACTCTATTTACGAATATGAATAGCTAGATGTAAGTCTGAGGATGTCTGTCTAGGAAGATTTAGAGAAGAAGAAATAGTAGCAAGAGAGGGGAAATAGTGACCATTTCAGGATAGACGAGAAATGGTGTTATAGTGTAAATTGATAGAAGGTTGAATTCGGAACGCATTGTCTCTGTGCTCAGATCCAATCTCTGACACTTTGCTAGCTATGGGACCCTGAATAGGTCATTTTTTCCTTTATGATCCTCAGGAAACTCTCTAGGATAGATCTACTGTGTCAAAGATGGATTGCAATCTGTGCTGTTGGAAGGAGTTCTCATACTGTTTGCATATAAAAATTTTACATGAAATATTTGTGGTACTGGGAAAATGTTTAGCAATACCTAAATATTTTTTAAAAAATTAACATGTAACAAAAAACCAGTGAGGATAAAGGAAATAAAAGCTTTGAATAGCTAAAGTTGACATGAAAATTTAAATTATTATTACAAAATTTTTACAAGTTGTTGAGCCCTTTAAAGATATCTAGTGAACTCTCATTTTAAAGATGAACAAACTATTCCTCTAAGAGTGGAGCTCGCTTACTACAAGGTCATTCAATCAGTTTGTTGTGGAGCTGAGGCAAGGTCCTGGTTCTTCTGGTTCTCTGCCCAGTGTTCTTTCTAATAGACTTTTGTAATTATAGCCTGCCAGGCCTAGAGGCCTGAGGGCTACCCGAATCTTACCTTACCTCTATCGCAGGTCTTCGGTTGGCCAAACTAGATAAACGTATGAGAGAAGAGACTTTCCGGAGTCGAACAAGGGTTAAGCTTTTATTCAGGGTCCTGGTTACAAGTGCAGGGGGAATTCTTCCTTAGGAGGGAGCGAGGAATCTCCCAAGGAGGCAAAGATCTTATAATAAGAGATTGGAAGCAGAAGTGTAAGTGGGAGAGAGGGGGAGGGGAGAGCGGAGAGAGGAAAGAGGGAAGAGGGGCCTTCTGTCCTGTAAGGGCCCCTCCCACGCTAAGAGCGCCTTCAGGCTTTCCTGACCCTACTTAAGCTCTCCGGCCGCATAGTTTGCACCTGAATACCGTGCCTGTTAGATAACAATAGGTGTGCCCAGACCCGGGACAGTCTCGAGGGCGGGGAGAGCTCTCTCCCATCACGTTTCTCACGGGAAGAGGCGGAAATACACGAGATAGCTCGGTCTCACTCCTCGATTCCCAGCCGTTTCCTGGGGGGCCTCGTGAGAACTCTAAGATTTAGAAGTTCCCACCTTTACCCGCCCGAGACTGTACACATGGAATCGAGCTTCCATCCCCAGCAATAGCCTTTCCTAAGGTTAGCGCTCTGAACCCTACATGCTATTGACTCACTTGCTACATTTAGATCCTTTCAACTTTAACAAAAAAATTGACTGAACTTGAATCTGATTCCATTTCCTATTACATTGTCATATGTGGAAATTTTCTGAACAAAATTCTACTTCATCCAATCTAGTCATCTTCTGAGTGTTTTTGGATACATTAAAAACAAAAATGATGATTTTTAAAATCATAGATTTGCTATTAATCTGTCTATTGATGTAAATATTAGCTGACACCATCTTTAGTTATGAAATAGTTCCATAATTCTAATTGCCCAAAATACATGAGAGATTTTCTACATATTCATTTGTGTTTTTCCCACCTGGGTGGTATGCAGACTCCATTTCCTTCCAATCTCTTCAAATGGTGCAAAGGATGTTTTATGACGATGATAATTCTAGTCTGGGCTTAGGAATTTAGTCCTAAATTCCAGGACATTTGGACATAATTCTGTACAGTTAAGTTTAGAGGGAGTCATCCATAAAAAATAGGGTGTTATTGATAAAGTCCTTATGCAACTTTAAATTTTAATACCTTTTGATTGATACGTGACTCGAGCAAACATGCTCAAACTGTTGCTGCTTAGGGCCTAAATCTGAAATGCAATTTACAAAGCTACTTCAGCAGCTGCAAATGGATGCTTTCAGTGAGTTAGAACAGATTGAACAATGTATCATGAAAAATGGCACCTGGGTTAAAGTTTCTTTTCTCTTTAAAGGGAAACTGTATATCATAAAACTATGAGTTCTGATTTTAGTGCTGTTTACTGGGTTTTCCCCCAGCATTATGTAACTTTTCAAAATCACTTGAAATGGACATTTTTTAAATATCCTATATCAGGACTCTAATTTCATAAAGTCACTTTCATCCATTTGTGAAAAGTCTAGTAAATATATGATGCATGTTTGAGGATTATCCTGGGAGTTAAAATCATATGCTGTGCCCCGCTCTGAATGTCCCCAGATCATTCTCATATTGGGAACCAGTGGAATTCAACAATAACCAGGCATTGCCCTGAGGGAAATGGGCATTTCCTATTCCCCAACCATGATGGCTAGTGTAGGGAGGCCCCAATAAGGGAATATGACTTTTGGAGACAATGGAAGGAATACTCCCAAATGCAAGGAGAGATGAGGTTTGTCCTAAGGAAACAAACTTGTTTATTTCCTGACCCAGAAGACAGCAACATAATTTGTCACTGATACTACGAATCTTTATATTGGATTCCTTTCCCCACCTACAATCTCTGGAGGACAGATGCTCATTTTTGTTCATAACCCAGAGGGCAAAAAAAATTGTACAAATGTAAGAATATAAAAATATGAGTTGGACTAGACTTGTGATTTCTTTGGTATAGGGAACCCCTGAGGAGGAGATTTCCTCTACCAATGCCGGTTGGCATCTTCTGATACAGTCTTAGAAAGTTGCCTAGCCAGACACTGAGGTGGAGGATTTGTCTGGGGTCACAGAGCCAGCGTGTGCTACAAGTGGGACTCAAATCCATTTTTCTTTTCTGAGACTGGCTCTCTCAATAAGAAATGGCCAGCAACTGGGTTATACCATATTTCACCATCATCTTCATCGTTTTCCTCACTAAATTCTAAAGTACAATATCTTGACAATGGAAGAGTTTGTAGCATTATGAACAAGTCTGAGTAAATGATGAGATATTGGAGATTTGATTATATATATAGTCTCTTGATGCTTCTTAATTTTTTCTCCATGATTAGGAGCCCTTAGAGTACTCTGATGTGGCCCATTGGTGCTATTATGTCCTTTTTAACTGCAAGTTCATTTTTCTTTACAGAAGATAATGTAAAACATTTTCACTTAAATTTGTCAGCATAATTCTTTCCTCTGGCTACACAAGAAGGGCTTTTTTCTTGCATTTTTAGAGTTCCAAGGCATTGTGGAGCTAACTCCTTGCCCAGCCTTCTATCCACTATTCTATTCATGCTACTTATCTTCTTTTCCCTTAGTTATCTGATTTTTTAAAAAAAACTGGAAAAAAGTAAAACTAATCTGACTTTGTCATGGTTGAACTAAGAGTATGATGGACTTGGATATGACCAGTCTAAGAACAGGAATTGGAAGAAGCTCAAGAAGATCTCATCGTGAAAGTAGGACTGATGGTTGTAGGTCCCAGAATAAATCTGAGGGTCTAGCACAATTCAAGGATAAAATCCAAAGAGGAGACCAACCAGGAAGTAGCTTAAGTACCATGCAGTTCTCATCCGGGGTATTCCCTTATAAGACCAGAACTGAAAACAGGAAAATGGATGAGATGACGACTAAAGAGTATAGGAATATAACAGTATAGGAGATCATTAGCAGCTATTAAATGAATCAGAGAAAAAACATGGAAGTTAAGTGACTTCTCCAAGGTCACATGGTAATTATAACAGTTGAGATTTGAAATTGGGTCCTCTGACACCAAATTCATCACTCTTTCTACAAAAGAATGAGACTTGATCTCAGAAGCTAATGAAGCACAAAGATCCAAGAAAGGTTGAAAGGAAAAAGGGAGGAAGATACTTGGGTCATATAAATCTTTCCATGATTCTGTGCATTCATCATATTTGTTTCTTATAACACAGCATTATTGTCTCATATTTCTGTTCCAGAATTTGTGTGTTCATATAGCCCCATTCAACAGCTGGTGTGGATGTGGCTCTAATACCAGCACACATTTAGTTCAGGCTCTTTTGGGGGATGAAATAAGGCATTTGTGAGCAATTAAAATTTAACGAAGGAAGTTTTCTTTGTCCAAACGCAGTAAGTATATACACAAGGATATAGCATTACTTCAGCTTTGCTAGACTCAGCCTTCCTTATCACCTCACTGAAATGTGTCTGATCAGCAAATCTACAGGATACGGTGACTTATGCGATCTTAGACAACCACCATATCTGACAGACCTGGATGATGCAGCTGGAATTTTTATGTGTCATGATCAAGGGACTGTTTCCAGGATTCTGAGATCAGTCAGGTTACATGGGGTGTGGAGGACGAAGCTGCACCAGGGAGGCACCAGAGAAGCTGAGGATGAAAGAATTTTGAGGGGGTGGGAGGAAACTATGTCAGGAATCTGGGGCCATTAGAAGGAAAACACATACCATCCCTTGATGGTTCTAAGGATCTTCTAAAATACCTTCGCAGTTAAATGCTCATATCTGGATAGTTAAATGCTTTAACTGAATAGTCTTCCTATCATGGATAATACGAAGAGAGGGAAAGAGAAGAGGGAGGAAAGAAAACAAAAACAGAACAAAAATGAAACAAAAAATGTAGAGAGCAAAAGCCAGAAATTTTGGAAGGACCAGAAAAAGCCTCAAGTCTTTTAGAGAACAGGATAATCCTAAGAGAAAACAAACAAACAAATAAAAATATTTAGTAGAATAAAAGCCAATAATCCTTGGACTTTTTTTTTCCTGCTCATAAAGAGTAAGTTTCAAATCTTTTGCTGGACAGTCCTCCTAACAGGGGCAACACTGTGGGAAAAAGGAGAAAAAATGTGGAGAAATACAAAAGTCAGAAATTCCAAGTCTTTCTTTCTCCCTCAGTAAAAAAAGTCTCAAGGTCTGGCCCATGTGATATATAATACATAAATATAAGATACTAGAAAAACATTATTATTGCAGTGACAGTTGTCTAGATTGATAAAGCATGAATAAGTTAATTAAAATCAGTCAAGTACAGCATGCCAAGAGAGTTCTTCAGGATAAAGGGGCAACACTTCACTATATATGTATACTTCTATGAATCAACAACTTAAATGCCGAGCTATATTTTTTTTAATGTAGAGAATTGTTAGAATTTCTCATCTAGGCAGTTATCCTTTAATTATGGGAAGTTCTTGAATTCTATGCAAGATGAAAGAAATGAAGAAAATAATACCCAATACAGAAATCTGAAGAGCCAAAAAATTCTTTAAATAGCCAAGAAATTGCAAATGTCAGTTATTTACAGCTCAGTCGAAATATGTCTTACAAAGACTGCAAAGACTACAAGTGTCATGACTGATGTCTGAATTAGAGCTGGGAAAGAAATACCTATTTGGGGAAGTTACAGGTGTCCTTTAAGGCATGGGTTCCTAGACAAATTACTCTTTCAACCTGTTCTTTATAAATCTCCTGAGAAGGGGAATATTTTGGAAAAAATTCCAATTTTGGCCTCATGACATACATGTCTTATGACACAACTATTTGATGTGCCCTTCCAAGTATACATATGTGTACTTATGTAAATACACGCAAACTTTTGGGGTTAGAAAAATATTTCCTGTTGGCACATTTCAGTAGTGAAAATGTTAATATGGGAATATGTTAATGTTTTAAAATATAACATTTACAGAAACATTGAAAATAAAATAAGAGTAAATGTGAGGAGATAAGTAACCATATATGGCTGTGCCATTTGGTAGAACACATTGAAATCTGAGTAATTTCAGTTGCATATTTCTATATTCAGAAGAATATGTTTTGGACAAGTCATTTCCAGGTGAAATTTTACATGTTACCCAAATTAACAGAATTTGACTCCTTCAAATTATCAACAGTAGATTAAAAATGGTCACCACAGTCTTTGCAGGGTCATGAACCACACAGATGTCTAGCCATCTACTTCCAAATCATACAAAAGAAACCTTTCTGGGCATCTCTGCCGCTGCATAAGGACTCAGAGAAGTCAGAGTCCCTGGCCAAGGGATTGGGAGGAGCCCTTGCAGGTAGTTCCATGATAGTGGAGCACTCAGCTAGACAAAGTAATCAACCCATTATCACTAGGCTACCTCTTCAGGTGTTTGAAGAACTGCGAGTTCTCTAGACTCTTGTTGGAAAACAGAGACATTAGGAGAGGAGGGAAGAAGAGGAGAATGTAGAAGAGGAGAGAAAGGAGTAATCACATGATGACTCTTTAGATCTTACTCTTTCCAAATGCTTGATGCAGGGACTCCTGCTGTAGCAGGTCCTACATAGTATAAATAAGCAAATAATAGGTCTCTTACCTATCTCAGAGCAAACTCAGCCCAGCAGGTCCCTCCTCTTTTTTCTTCCTCTTCTTTCTCTTTCTCTCTCTTGCCATCTGAACTGGGCAACCAAGACAGCAGGGAACCATGCCTGCTGCCAGGAGGCAGTGCCCCAAGACCCAAGGTGGTTCTCCCACCTCCTTCCTGCCTTCCCAGCTCCTCACATACTTTCTCTCCTAATCTTTTCTTTCCTGGCTCCTTTCTGTCTGCAGACATGTTCAAGTCTCTCTGTTCTTGATCCCCTTTACCACTTCTAGCTGTCGTCTCATTATTTCACTTGTCCTTATCTCTATTTTTAAGCAAGTTTATATTTATTGCTTAGACTTCATTCCCACATACTCCTCTTAGCTTGATATAAGTTCTGCTGAAGACATCACATAATCCACTTTTTCAAAAGTTACCTATGACCTGGTTGCTTAATCCACTGGCCCTTTTAAAAGTTTTCATCCTGCATGATTTCTTTGCAGCATTGGACACTTTTGACCACTCCATTCCCACCTCTTTGAATACTCTATCCTCCCTCGACTTAAAAAATAAACCTTCTTCTAGTTCTCCTCCTAACTGTCTATTATCTCTTCATCTATTTACCAGCTCTTCCTTCTCTTCTCAGCTCTTTCACATTACTGTTTGCTAAGATTCTCTGTGTGGTTCTTTTCTCTTTCACTACTCTAAAACCTGGACATCCATTTTTGTTAACACCTCCAAGAAAATGACTCCCCAGAATTTGTCTCTAACAATGACCCTTTCCTGAACCCTAGGCCCACTTTTCCAACAACCCACAAGACAATTGCATCTGGATATCCTACTGGCATCTCAATCTCAACAAGTCCAAAACCATAGCAATTGTCTTTTCTCATAGAACCTACTCCAAATTCTGAATTATTTTTAGTGGAACCACCATTCATCCAGGATCCTATGTTGGACTATTGCTCTCTCTTACTTCACTTATTATCATACACAGTAAATTCTACCACTGAAACACTTGTTATATCCATTTGTCTCTACTATAACTCCCCTAGTATAATCCCTCATTTTTCTGGACAATTGAAACAGCTTTGTAACTGAAGAAGATAACCAAGTTTTCTCCCTTGCCTCCTCTCTCTAATTCCTCTCTCATACCACAGACTAATCTTCCTTATTTATATACATGACCAAGTTATATGTGTGCTCAAAAATCTTCAGCAACTTACTTCCTGAGTAAAACTTAAAGTCATTTCTGTACCATCCCTAGCACTCCAACATTATATTTATATTAGTACCTTCTATATTTATCATGCTTTATCCACCATAGGCTACAATCTGTTTCTCAAAAATTCACTGCATTTTCCTGCCCTAATTCCATATTTTTCCTAAAATGTGTTTCTTCTTCCCCCCTTTATCTGTGGAATTCCTACCTATCTTGTTAGGCTCAACTAACCATCATCAACATGGCATCTCTTCCATGGATCCTTCCCAGATCTCTTGTCAATAACACCCTGTTGTATCATAGAGAACACATAAAGTTTTGGGTTTTTTTCACTTCCTCAGTACACTTATCATGAATTATAGTAATACCCATATATATTGAGAGATAGTGTGATGTAGTAAATAAAGTCAGGAATGACAACCTGTATAATGTCATACCTGTATGACAACATGGAATTCACTTCTCAGGGTGTCCAGGCAAATTGCAAAACTAAAATTTACAGAGCAGCTGATGATCAGCATAACAAAATTCCATATGAGTATTCCCATTTTGATGGAATCACAGATTTTTGACTCTTGATTCTGTTTCTCCCTTCCCTTTCATGACAATAAATATTGTGAAGAAAAGGATTTTGCTTTACCTAGACTTTGTATCTTCTCCAGTTCTTGGAATAGTATTCTGTACACAGTAGGGGTTTGATAAATATTTGTCAAATAAATGGGATATTGGTTTATTTGGTGATGGCAGCCAAAAGAAGGGAGTAGGGAAAAGCCTCTCCTGCCAAAAAGAACCCTTTATCTATTTTTTATTTATTCACATAAATGTTTGATCATTCTGAATTTTGAGCATTTCTGAACATTAAGAGTTCTGAATGTTGAAAATGAATTATACTGGGGCAAAGTGGGGTGTCCTTTGAGAGTCCAGTACTTGGAATATTTGCAGTATTCCCTGTTTGCTTCAACTTCATATGTAGGCTCTTCAACCTCCTTCTGGAAATGTGTGCTGGAGCCTAATGGAGGGGTGGTGCTTCTCAATTCTGAGCATACACTAGTATCCTGTGACTCTTTCTTATGGATTTACTATGCGGTGATGATGATTTTATAAGCATAGAAAGGCAACAAAGGACAAAAATTCATCTCTTCTCTGAGAGCTTTCAAATGAGGAGGAAGAGCTGCTTTAAATGTTAGGGTGAGGGGAAAGGTAACAGCATTGATTGGTCTTATATCTCTGTTAGGACCTCCATAGGCCTGTGAATGCATGACATCTCTTTTTTTTTTTTTTAGTTTTTTTTTTTTATTTAATTGATTTGTTTTCAGTTTTCAACAATTACTTCCATAAGTTTTAAATTTTCTGCTCCTCCCTCCCCTTCCCTTCCACGTATGAAATTTTATATGGGTTCTACAAATACATTCTTATTAAACACATTTTCACATTAATCATGTTGTGTAGAAGAATTGAAATAAATGGGAGAAACCGTAAGAAAGAAAAAACAAAACAAAACATAACACAAAAGAAATTAGTCTGCTTCATTCTGTGTTCCAACTCCATTGTTCTTTCTCTGGATGTGGATGGCATTTTTACTCAAGAATACTTTGGGAATGTTTTAAGTGCTCGAATTGCTGTGAAAGACTAAGTCTATCAGAAACAGTCCTTGCGTACTGTGGCTGTTATTGTATATAATATTCTCTTGGTGCTGCTCATTTCACTCAGCATCAGTTCATATAAGTCTTCCCAGGTTTTTTGGGAGTCCAACTGTTCATCATTTTTTTATAGCACAACAGTATTTCATTACATTCATATACTACAACTTGTTCAGCCATTCCCCAATTGATAGGCATTCCCTCTATTTCCAGTTCTCGGCCATCACAAAAAGAGCTATTATAAATATTTCTGTGAACGTGGACCTTTTCTCACTTTAATGATCTCTTTGGGATACAACCCTAGAAGAGACATTGCTGGGCCCAAGAGTATACACATTTTATAGCCCTTTGGGCATAATTCCAAATTGCTTTCCAGAGTGGTTGAATCAGTTCACAGCTCCACCAACAATGGATTAGTATTCTAACTCTCCCACATCTTATCCAACATTTATCATCTTCCTGTTTTGTCATGTTAGCCAATCTGATAGGTGTGATTTTTTCATATGACTATAGAGAGCTTTAATTTATACCTCTGAAAACTACCTGTTCATATCCTTTGACTATCAATTGGAGAATGATTGTATTCTTGTAAATTTGACTCAGTTCTCTATGTATTTTAGAAATGAAGCCTTTATCACAGACACTAGTTGTAAAAATTCTTTCCTACTTTCTGCTTTCCTCCTAATCTTGGTTGCATTGGGTTTGTTTGTACAAAAACTTTGCAATTTAATGTAATCAAAATTACCCTTCTTAATATTCTCTATCTCTTCTTTCATCATAAATTTCTCCATCTTCATAAATCTGACAAAAACACTTGCTCCCCTAATTTGTTTATAGTATCAGCATGGCATCTCTTTTTTACTCTGTCTCTGTTATATATTTCCTTTCCTGATATTAGGTGAATGGTTATTAGAGATAGAACAGAGTAGGTTGTGACCTCTTGAACTTTGAAAGGTAGCAAGGACCATTAGCAGCCCAACAGTGTAGTACATAGCAGGGATTGAAGAAGACAAGGTGGTTGAGGAGCAACCTGTTTGACTCAGCCCAGCAGGGAATCAACTCAGCAGCTGAGTGACTTGCAAACAAGGGAATAAATTCTCCATCAGCTATAGTTATAGCACATAAAAATTACCTTGGTGAAAGAAATTTTTGAATCAATCACTTTTAAGTCTTAACTTTCTCTCCCCTGAGGAGATGAGATTGTTTTCTTGGTTTCAAAGGTTTTATTTTATATTTTGAGTCTTGCTATTTCTTTTCAATAAATAGCCCTTTTAAAAAGCTAACTGGTATTACTAAATTGTCAATGACATTAAGGACATAGCAATTAATAATTTGGAGTGTTAATCACTGACATTGATAATGTTGAAGAGATATCAATTTATCAACTGGGGCAAATAAACTTGTGAGCTAGAGCACTATAAAGGCACATCTGATCCCCTTAGGGTTACCCCTAAAAAATCTAGGGGAGAGAAGCAGCCAGCTCTGGGGACCAGACCTGACAGTGAAAGTATAAGTTGGAAGAGTATGCCTAGAGCCTACATGCTATTTTCACTGGAGCTACAATCACTTCCTTCAGCAAAATGAAGCCAGGCTGCTTGGTCAGAGGCCAAAGTCCTAAGAGCGCTTTGAATGGCCTTTGAATGAATATAGATTAAATACATTTGAGCTACATTTTTCTGTTCCAATATTCTCTGTTTTAGAGTTCATTAGTGAGACCTCAGAAACCTCAGAGATGAAAGGATGTGGTTTAAAGTGGTAAGACCAGAATAGGATGTATTTTCCTTTATTCTGACAAGTCAGGTTTATCTAACCATTTGACGCTAGATACGATTAATGATCAGGATCATTTGTCACAGATTTAGAGCTGATAAGAACCTCAAAAGTCATCTTGTCCAACATCTTCATTTTACAGGTAAGAAATGAAGGCTCAGAAAGGTTAAGTGTCTTGAGCAAGGTTTCCCAGTTAATGAGGGACATAGAAAGGACTGGAATTCAGGTTCTCTGACTTCAAATCTAGCATGTTTTCACTACACCATGCTTCCTCTCCCAGAGAAACAAAACAAGTTGAAAGTTGAGGCATGCAAAGGAGGCCTCACTTCTTCTGGGCAAGGTTAACATACCTTTACCATTATGGCCCCAGACCTCATACTCGCCTACAGGATGAACCTAATGCCAAGGTCTAGATTGTACAGGAGCTAGAGCACTAGACAGCCTAGCGAGGAGATCTTAGAGAACCAAGATTTGTGAGAAAAGACATACCATGAAAGACAATGGGGCATCCCAACAAGCCTTGTTAGTTTCCACTAGCTCTCCTGTGACTAGTAGTAGGTGTTTTTTAGTATGTTAAGATATAGTGATTCTAAGATCTTCTCAGTGTTTTACATACAAGTGATGCTGATTTGTGGGGAGGTTAAGTGGAGAAGTAAGTGACTGATTCTGAAGCCACAATTGTTTCAGGACTATAAAAAAAAAAGATAAAATGATCCAGATGGTTAATCTGATAAAGAAGACCCAAAACTTAAGCCAAGAAGGGTTGATGCTGTATGTTCTTATTCTATCTCCCTATCTGTTTCTCTTTTTTTTCTTTCCCTCCTTTTCTCTTCCCCTCCTCACATCTCTTCCTCTTACTGGGCAGAGAGAATATGGGAAAGGGTCTGTCAAAGCTCATTGAATCTTTTCCCACCATTAGTCTAAATCAAGTTGCAAGGCTACTGCTTCTCAGCCTGGAAAAGTCTCCTATCCTTTGGCCTTTAAAGTGAGCCACATCTCCCATGATAGTTTGTTATTGGTTTGGGAAGCAATGTTCCTTTTCTCATCAAACAGAGCTAAGGTTGTTCTGGGATGCTGACCTTTACTCGGCCTTTCATCCAAAGCTTTGACTCCAGTAACAGACACAATATGGCCCTGCTAGGGTTGGAAGCTCAATTCCAGGTGGACAGTCTCTGGTGGGTAAAGGTGGGAACTTCTAAATCTTAGAGTTCTCACGAGACCCCCCCCCAGGAAACGGCTGGGAATCGAGGTGAAACGAGCTATCTCGTGTATTTCCACCTCTTCCCATGAGAAACATGATGGGAGAGAGCTCTCCCCGCCCTTGAGATTGTCCCGGATCTGGGCACACTATTGTTATCTAACAGCACGGTATTCAGATGCAAACTATGCTGCTGGAGAGTTTAGGTAGGATCAGGAAAGCCTGAAAGTCTCTTGGTGGGAGGGGTGCGGAGCGGACAGGACAACAAGGCTCCGTTTTTCCTCTTTCCTCTCTCCCCTCCCCCTCTCTCCCCGCTTGTACTTCTACTTCCAATCTCTTATTGTAAGATCTTTGCCTCCTTGGGAGATCTTTCTCTTTCCCTCCTAAGGAAGAATTCCCCTGCACTTTTAACTAGACCCTGAAATAAAGCTCAACCCTTGTTTGACTCTGGAACGTCCTTTCTCTCATAGGAGCATCCGGTTTGGCCAACCGAAGACCTCGGGAGGTGAGGTAAGAAGACTCGGGTAGCCCACAGGCCTCTAGGCCTGGCATGGCCCTTTGTCAAAGTGACTGTTAAAATTCTCCTTGTCCTCAGTATATCATTCAATAGATGTACCAAGATCCTCTGCGAGTCAGAGTGTGGTGTTCAAGTTTGCCATTCTGTTTCCTCAAGGTTTAAAAATAATGAAAACAATCCTTTAATTCTACTTATTATTCTGTTCTTTAACACATTTCTTTAAATATAAACTTTTCCTTTAAGTATAGCATGGCCCTAGAAGCAGAGAAAATATATTTCTAGTATTGCTTCTGGCACCAATAGGATATGTGACCATACAAAAAAAATAGTTTTTTTTTGTTTTCCTTACCCATGTATTTCCTTATCTTGTAGGTCATTAAAAACTTACATATAATGTTTTCTTTGGGCTCTATACGTTATGAATAAGACTGTCACATAGTTTGGCCATTTCAGTGCTAAGTCCCTTCCATAGGGTGTAAGATACACCTGCTTTATACTGTCTCCTGATGTAGTGAGTTGTGACCATATCTGTGGTGAATTTCTAATATACCAATCCTCTATCTAGAGATCTGAGGAGAGTAACTTATTCTTATGTCATTTAACTTTTTTATCAATGACTTGGCTGAAGGCATAGACAGTGTGTTTATTGAGCTGGCAGACAACACATACCTGACAGCTACACTGGATGGCAAAATTGGGAATCAAAGAAAATCTGGACAGGTGACAATATTGGTGAATTAAATTTAACAAAGATGAATAGTCTTACATCTAGTTTTAAAATAATAAGCTTTGCAAGAATGAGATTAGGGAGTCATAGCCAGAAAGCAGTTCTTTGGGCAAAAATCTGGGGTTTTAGGCAGTTACTCAGTAAAGTTCAATAGTCTGATATGGCAGCCTAGAAAGCACATCCTCATTAAGAGAGGCATAGCTTCCAAGAAGTTAGAGGTGATAGTCCTATTGCCCTTTGGCCTAACTGTTCTACACCTAGAGTACATACTTTAGGAAAGATATTGATGAGCTCCAGACTGACCAGGAGAGTCAACCAAAATGGTTCAGGACTTCTAGTTCATATAATAAAAGGGTCATTAGAAGGAACTCGAGATGTTTCTTTTGGAAAAGAAAAGGGTGGGTGGGATATATTTTCATAACTTCAAATATTTGAGAGGTGTAAGAGAGATCAGACTTGCTTTGTCTAATCCCAGAGGGCAGAATGGGGAACAGTGGATAGAAGCTTCAAAGACCAATTTAGGTAAGAAAAAAGGTTTCCCAATAATGGGTGCCCCCCCAAAGTGAAAAAGATTACCATGGGAAGTGGCTTATTATCATTCAAAGTCTTAGGGCAGCAGTTCTCAGACTTTTGGGTCTCAGGACCCCTTTAAAAAACTTTTAAGCCCCTCCCAAAAGTTTTTTGTTAATGTGGTTTGTCTTTCAGGGGTATCAGCATTTATCCTGGAAAATTGGCAAACATTATAAGTCAGAGCATGATTGATTTCTAGACTTAAGAAAGTAATGGAGAAAATGTTAATAGGATTAAACTTTTAAAAACACGTGTCATGTGTGCTCCCCTTCCCCTCCACGAGAGTCAGTTATTAAACATTTACAAGCATACCCCCAAATGTTAGGTTTCTTCATGGCAGGATCAGCTCCATTTTTGTCTTTTTACCCCCTGCATGGTAGAGGACATAAAACATGTTCGGCCTAGAGGCCAATGGACTACCGGAGCCTTCTTACCTGTCGTCCAGGTCTTTTGTGATCAGCCGGATTTACGTGTTGAGAGAAGAGACTTTCCAGAGTCGAACAAGAGTTAGGCTTTATTCAGGGTCTTAGTTACATGTGCAGGGTGAATTCTTCCTCAGGAGAGAGGAATCCTCCTCCTCCCAAGGGGCAAGGATCACACAGCAAGAGGATGGGAGCAGAAGAGGGGAGGGACCCTCTTCCCTCTAAGGGCCCCTTAGTGCAAAGAATGCCTTCATGCTTTCCTGTCCCTACTTAAGCTCTCCCAGCCACATAGTTTGCACATGAATACCGTGCCTGCTCTCAGCCCCTATCTAGTCAACAACAGGTGTGCTCAGACCACAGGCCAATCTCAAGGGTGGGATGCTCCCCCCAGCAAGTTTCCAACTGAGAAGAGGTAGAAATAAACAAGATAGCCTGTGTTTCTCGCCTCAATCCCCAGCTGTTCCCTGGGGGGCCTCATGAGAACTCTAAGATTTAGAGGTCCTCACTTTTACCTGCCCGAGACTGTCCTCATGAAACTGAGCTTACACCCCTAACAAAAACATAGAGGAGATGTTTGAAAAGTACATGAGGACAAATGTATTTATTAAGAAGCCAAAATTGGCCACTGTAGTTTCTACTCATTGCTCCTGGATCTTGGGATAACAGTGGCATCCAGGTTGCACACTGTATAGTGCGCTTAATTTTTAGTTAGCAAGAGGTGAATTTCAAATCCTGCCTCAGACACTGACTAACTATGTGACCCCCAAAGAAGTCACTTAACTTTTCTGTGTTAATTTCCTTACCTGTAAAATAAAAATAATAACATCTAACCTACCTTAGGATGGTCTTGAGGATTCAAGAAGATAACATATATAAAGTTATTTGTAATCATTAAAGTCTTGTAAAAATGCTAGACATTAGTGTTTTTATTACAAGAGTCTGTATTCTAGCTCAATTCCTGGGCTGGAATTTCCTTATCTATAAAAAGAAAGGGTTGAATTAAGTGAACTTTTAAAATACTATCTCATTCAAAAAGATAAGTTTATAAACTAGTTACTTCAGGGTATATGTCACAATGGGATAATTGTTTCCTGGATTTAATTGAATTGAAAGAACATTGACCATGGAGTCAGAAGATCTTGGTTAAAACCTGACTTCATCAAAGGTGTTACATTTAAAAAGTCTCTTCATTTGTCTGAGCCTCACTCTGTCTACTGCAGGGTCTTTCAGAGAAAAAAAATGAACTAATGGGTGTGAAGCACTGCATAATTGCAAAAGTCATATCATTGCAAGTTATTACTACTATAATGGTTTGATAATTCTATGACATCCAAAATAAAAAAGAAAATCTGGAATGACTTTTCTTTTCTTTACGGATTGATGTCCTTTGATAAACTGTATCTTGGTTCCATTAACTACAAGATGTTACCTGAGTTCTCTAATTTCATTTTTTCTCACTCTTTTTATAAGAAATACATTTAGATTTACTAGTTTCTATTTGCCAGATTGAATATTTGTTCCTTTTCTTCTGACATAATTACATTTATCCTTCTTATGGTAATTCCCATTTCTCTCTTCTATTTCAGTCAGTCAGCAGCATTTAGTTTAGAGTACTTACAGTAAGCAGGGTTTTGTATTAGACAGACAGGGGTGGAAGAACAGATGACTGGAAAACAATATACACATAAGAGAATTGACTTAAGCATACTAGAATGCAGCATATCAATAATTGCACATTAATAGATTCTGATACAAATGACTCAATGCAGAAGAGTCACCTGAGTTTGGGAGAACTGATAAGGAATATTTTCTCATAAGAACTGAGTTTTAAAAAAAAAAAACTTATCTTACCCAATTGTTTGTAAATCTCCCTTAGTTCCAAAAGCCAATGCAAATCCATGATAAAACACTACTGAGCCAAATATGGTCATTCAGAAGAACACCATGTAATGACTTAGAGAGATTTATCCTGGCTAATATGCTTAGGAGAAACTCATACAGGAACAGTGTGGGTAGAGTAGACATTGAGAAACTGGTCCTGAATGCATGTAAAGATATTCTCTACCTACTTCCAATCCAGGAAGGGAGAAAAGTGGGAAGGGAATAGGTAAGGTAAGACTATCCTAATGAGATCAATGTATACAGCCAAATCAAATAGGCAGATTAATATCTTCAAATAACCATTTTTCCTAAATAGATGGCTCATGAATTTGTTGTCTTTCACCACTAAACCATGGAGATTAGTCAAAAGTATTCAGGATAAATCCTAATAACATTTCAGTGTCATTTTTATTTAAATAGAAGAACTACATAAATAATAAAAATGACCAAGTTCTAACCATGTCATTTACTGGGGTAAACTGAGGACAAATGAAAAATTTGGGCATGTGAATATGAAAGATTCATAGAAACATGGGGAGACAAAAGAACAAATACAGAGCAAATTAATAAGACCCTCCCCCCACACAAAAAATACACAATAATTTCAATAATGTAAATGAAAACAGCATTATTTAAAATAAATTTTACCAAAAATAAACAAACCCACAAAAACTTAAATAAATACAAATAAATACAATGACTAGTCTTGATGCTAGTGGAAAGACAATAAAATATACCTTTCTCTTCTTAGTAGAGTAGGAGGGAGCTACAGATATAGAATGAGGCATATGCTATCAGATATGATCACTGTATCAATTACAAAGGGAAGAATATTGGAAAATGACAGTAATATTTTTTTAAAAAACATTAAACAAAAATAACCATGCTAATTTTGGCCCCTTAACATACAATTAGCAATTAATTAACAGTTAATCTACCTATAATTACAGATTTTCCTCTGAGCAAAAGCATATTCATAAAGACTAAAAATAGGAGTATATAAAGCTTTGTATTATTGTTTCTTGGAAAAACTAGTGAAATCACATGCACAATTAAAACTGGCAGATAATGGAGGAAATTGGAGCAAAATACATAATGCAGATAAATATGCCTTTGTTTTCCTGTATCAAGGATTTCCTCTGTGACAAGGTACAGTTGTCAGACCTGCAGCAGGAGGACTTGCCTTTATTGGCAGAGAAAACAATCGCAATCTGCAGTTTCCTGACTGCTTTCCAAATATAGTTCCCTTTTGTCACAAAGGTAGCTCACAAACCAAAGGAACTTCAACCAGAGAAACAAGCAGGAAACACTCAAAACTGGAAGAGTGACTTCAAGGCTTGTCAAAGGCTCCAGTGGGAAGATACAGAAGATTAAAAGGGAGTCAACTGGGTAACTCTCAGAAGTCTTAGCCAGAGACTGAACATGACAGTGGTATTGCTCAGCACAAATAAAACTTTATATACCCAGTGCACAGATATAGTGATTTCACCAAAATGTATAAATTCTGCTTTAGGTCAAGATGACCTTGGCTCTCTTAGATTCCATTGCATGTTTTAACAAAGCTCCCATGGTGTTAATCACCATGACAACAAAATATGTTACTTATAAGCTTTGATTTTTTTCTGGATACACTTGACCAAATAATTCCAGCATCTAATTCAATAGACAGTTCACTCTAGCATACTAAAAATTCTGAAATTGAAGACTACAGTTTTAATCTCAAAAGATTTATCTATGTCCATAAAAAGTCCTATATATCTAATAAAACTATGTAAAATTAGGCTTAGAGACACAAAATTATGTGAATCAAGAGTTAAGTCCGCAACATTTTACATCCCACTGTTCCTAGGTACTAAACCAAATGGATGGCAATGAAATTAGAGTTGGGCTTTATCTCTGCTGGGCTGCAGAGGTCTATAATAACATTGACTCTGTTTACAAACATTGGATCACCACAGCATGTAATCATCTCTTGGTCTAGACCAGATTGTCCACTGAATCTAATTCGATAATTGCTTTTGGCAAGAGATGGTTTTCTTAGTAACCACTCTGCATGCTGTAGAAGAGGAAAAGAAAAAGGGAGAATTTCAGAAAGGGGAATGGCTAAGAGATTTCAGAAAGGAGGAAAAAGGGAAAGGAAAGAGAAGAAGGAAATTAGGGAAAAGGAGGGGAGAGAGAGGAGGACAAATTTAACTTTCTTTAACTTAGCTTTCTTTCCTGTTACTGAATTTTTAGTTCTGGATAGAGGATTTTCCTTCCTTAGCAGCTCGATGCCACCACACTGCTACTAAAAGTCTTCCTACATCTCAAGAGGATTAGTATAAAATTTTTTAAAATGTGTAAAGTATTTTAAGACGCATCAAATGTTTACATATGTGTGTATACAAATATATTTATCCTCATTCTTAGGATTCATTATTTTTCATAATAGTACTTTCCAAAGAAGTGAACATAGAATTATCTCATCCATCCTCCTGTGGTGGGTTGAAAGATATAATATGGCATCAGACAATGGTTAATTCTCTCCTGTCTATTCTCTGCTATCCATATTGCTATGTGTTAAACATGCAGCCGTGCCAATGAGTAAAAGAGTACAACCCAAAGCAAACATCAAAAGCCTGGAGAGTTTTATTCAAAGAGTTTTTGTTCAATATAACATAACCGACCAATTCATGAACAAACTATTAGTTCATGGAATTCTGCTCTGAAGGATCCAATTCAACTGGGCCTATGAAAACATCTTTTTCAAATGCCACCTCTTTCAAGAGGCTTTTTGCCTCCTAATTCACCATGTATTTTGAACACAGTCTACTTATCTGTGAACATATTGTAATTGTATCCCCCTAGTTAATCACTTTTGTGTGTCTTGGACCTTTTTGACAGTCTGGTAAAATTTCAGGATGTTTTAGGATAAGATTACAGAGGAAATAAATTATATGAAATATAGTTATCAAAATACTTTTATTTTTAAAGTTTGTGACCTATCAGGAACCCCTGAAAAGTTATTGAGGTCAAGAAATGTCTCACTTTTGTATTTACATCCTTAACATAGTACCTGGCACAGAGCAGGAACTGAATAAATGTTTCTCAATAGATTTTTAATTGTTAAAGAGGCAAGGTGTTGTCTTTTTATTTGGCTTAAAAATCTATGCCTCGCTCTCCCCAGTTCCCAGATCCTTTGGCCCATCCTAACCACAGCTCATGAGTCCTTATTGATAAATTTTGCTTTTATCAGTCAGCCACGGAACACACAGTTCCTTACAAAGCCCTTTTAACTAAATAGCAATATAAGTAAATAGAACATTTCTATTGAATTTACTCTCCCTCAAGTACATATACACAGTGAGAAGGGTAAACCTTGATAAAAATTGTGTGCTGTGTCCACAGGTGAGAAATGCATATGTCCAGGGCAAGCTCCTGCATGAAAGGAAGCACTCACAGGAAATGAAGGCAATAAGAGGGAAAGCATGGAAAAACTCAAGCCTCCACCTCCGTAAAATTGCTCAGCTCTTCAACTGATGGCGCCATACTGCTGTCCATCTGCCAGCTGGACCTGCTCACCTTCAGGTTCAGCTGTGTTTCACCAGACACTGCTCTCCATCACTTCTCCCCCAGGTAATGGCGATTTCTCCAGCTGGACACTAACTCCAGCTATTTTCAGGATCATATAATACCTTGAAAAACAACCACTGTGGATGCAGGGTTTGTAGTTCTTTCACAAGATTCTTTAGCTACCTACACACTAAATAGAGGGCTGTTGGAATGTCATTGCAGCTAAATAATCTTTCCACAGAGGAGAGACTACTACAGTGGCTTCAACTAAGGTGCTACCATCAGAGATGGCTACATTGCAACTCAGCCCTCTATCCACTGGACATGCTGTAAGCAGTGATCCTCTGTCCTACAGGGAAAGCTTCTCCTATTCCGTAGGCAATCTCAACCAACAATTATGAAGCAATAAGTCTTAAGTTTCTCAGACAACAAAACATCATAAGGCCATAGTTGTGCCTTTTGAAATTTTTCAGAACTGTTAAATGATTCTTCCTTCAACCTCTATTCTGATCTGAATTTTAACTGCTTTACCCATTGTTATTTGCCCTGGGTCTCCCAATTCAATTGTCACCTCATTTACAGTCAGAGAAAAATTTTAGTCCTTAAGTCTCATTATATACTTGGGCTAAGGTAAATCTCTCCAGGGCTCCATCTTGCAAAGTGCAAAAGGAGTGAGAGACAGTTGTCAAAGGAACTACTCTAACCTTATCCATAGCAGCCCCTCTGTTCTACACAAAATACCAAATGTTAAGATGGCTAGAGAATGCTAAGAGCGACTATGACCTTTGCTGTTCATCCTCTAGCAACACAGGAAGACTATTGTCTCTGTAATTTCTCTACATATTTTGCTGAGTTGACAAAGAAGTGGGAGAACCCTCTCTAGTCAACCTGAAGCTGACCTCACAGGCTTGTCACACATCACTCTTAGAAGGTCTGATACAAACTTGCCCTCCCACAGAAGATTTTATTTTGTAATTGAAAAATATCTATTGGGAATGGAAGCACTAACTTAATGAGGAACTAAGACTTCTACAAGAGTACTAGACCTTACCAACTTCACAGTGATTCTGCCTTTGTTCTAGCTATCTCAGGATGAATGTTTGCATAAGCTCCTTAAATCCGGAGCCAAGTACCTTGCTCAATAAACTTTTAAAAAGCAAAAGCAATGATGTCAGTGTTGCCTATATGAATTCATTAGCACAACAGGATGTTATTTCAGATAAGCAGTGTGGAAAGAGATAATAAGTTTTTGAGATTCATCTGAACTGAAGTCTCATTTCACTTCGAGAAAACATGGGATTACAACTCTAATCTAATATTAAATGCTTCTGAAATCCTTTGTATTGAGGTTATTTTCATATTAACTGTCTACTTGTTCAAGTGTCATCTGTACTGCAAATAGATACCTGATATTAACACGAAAAATAAAAAGACTGAGTTTCTATCATGAATGGTCAAGATTAGCATGCAAATAAACGGTCTATATTATTTATCAGTCATGTGTTTACTTGGGATTTAATATTTGCTTATCATTCCGAGGTGCACTAAGGGGTGGAGATGAAATAAAATAATTGTCATAATGCTTTGAAGTTTTCAAAGCACTTTCCCTACATAATCTCATTTAATCTTCATAATCTTGTGAATTGGCATTACTATTATTGGGTATTACCACCATTATTATCTCCATTTTACCTACTGAAGAGACTGTGGTTCAGAGAAATTAAATGATTTACTATATATATATATATATATATATATATATCAGAGGTAGGAGCTGAATCCAGGTCTTCCTTACTCTAAGACCAACTCTCAATGCACTATGCTATTATGTCTCCCATTAGGGCAACAAAATGAAATTATTCAATTCACCTCTTTCCAAGTAAAATCATTGCACCTACATTTCCCTATGGTTTATGAATGGTGGTGTAGCAGCAAATGACTTATAGGAGCTATTACAGAGAATGTGTACCTAGAACCTGCTGCAAGACAGACTTATCATCATTCCTTTTGTCTTTAGAATTGCTGGTAAATTGTAGACCACGGATATCCCTTAGAGTTAGATTTATATGGTTGAAACATCTTCAGCTCAAGATAGGACAAAAACAACATTCTATTAAGTAATAACATAAACAAAGCACGTGGCATCAAATTATCAGTTTCTTCAAACACTCAACTCTCATACTTAACCAATAGGTGTGTTTAATCCTCTCCAACTATTACTCATCTGTATGATATTCTTGACAATCCCACGGCAGAAAAATCTATTAAATTTTGTCTATGACTATAGGAAAAAAATATTGTACACCTAGTCCCTTTAACAACAGAGTTCTAAAAAATGATGAAAATAATCTTTAGTTGATTGGAAGTTGTATTATTATTCGAAAATGATTATATCCACAAATATAATTCAGTTTTCTGACTCTCAAATACTTTGCTGTCATTCGAATGGCTCATATACATTGTAGAGTAGAAAAAGTTCTTTTCCTGAGCCCCCTAGTTGGATGTCCATGATGAGATATGTTTTCTATCCTGAGAGTGGATAATAAATCAAACTAACTTTTCTCCTGAAGCCCAACCAGAGGGAGTGTTTTGCTTGATTCTCCTGCTGTGCCTGTTATTTATTTAATACAGACATTTATGTTTAATATTCAGATTCATTAACAGAATATCAAAGAAAGTCACAAATTCTCTCCTATTTCCAGCCAATCTATAAATGAGTCATGTTAATGAGTAATCTGGCTGTGGGTCAATAGCCAATTTGAATTTGCCCTAAACAAGCACTGTTAGTCATCATTTTTGACACATAAAGCATTCATTTAAATTATGCCACTTTTGTACACTGAGACAAATATCAAGATTTACAATGAATGAACACACATCACATATTTGATAATATTCAAGGATAAAACAAGCTATCTCATTACTCCTTTCTAGAAATAGGATTCATGGAGTAAAGAGCACAAGGTAAGGCAAGGTCACAAAGATTCAACCAAAAAGACATACGACAAATCACATTGTAGAAATAAGATGGTAGGAGAAACTGACATCTACAAAATATTAATAGAACCATTATGGTAGAGTGGGAAAAGTTAATAGGGCACCTGGGTCCAAAATTACTCACCACCCATACTTACTACCTACTACTTTGGCTGAGTCACTTAATTTCCTTGGGATCAGCATCCTCATCTCTATGAAAAGATATAAATAAAATCTGCATTGATTATCCACACTTATGATATTATGAATTTATCAAAATAGAAATATAACATGGTCAAACTAGAGTTTTAAGGAAATATAAAAAATTCATGGCATTTCTTATTAAATCTGACCACACTATTGTCTTTATCTGATTATATAAGTGATTAAGTATGATGGTAATCAGGAAGGTTCTGTGATGACCATAAAGGTTGATTGCCATCACTGATGATAGTAGAACTGACACACAGGGGGAAATAATACCTTAGTATCTGATGTTATATAAGCAAGTGGAGATAATACTTCAGAAGATAAAATGAAGAAGAATGTCTGGGAAAAACAAAGAACCCACAGAAGAAATTGGCACAAATGATGACAAAACTTTAAAAGCACTGAAGGATGGATGTTTAAGGTGACTCAGAAATGAGACAGTAACAAGAAAAGTGAAAAAATCACAGAAACTACAATGATTACCAGGAGTTCACTGAGAAGACAATACCTCCAAAACTATAAGTCAACTTTCACATCTCTTAAAAAATAATTCTGTGTGCTACACATATTTCTTGAATAAAATACAGGAAGAAAACAGATTTTAAAGATTTTTTTGAGCAGACACATAATCTACTAAAAGGTATAAAGAACATGAGAGCTAGCTATGTTTATTGTTTGTCAGTGTTTTAAAGCACTTCTAGGGCAAAATACAATCTTAAAGTGTCTCCACCAATTCACCCTTTGCATATGTTGATATAATGCAGGATTCCTGAATATATCCAACAATAAAGATAACTTTCTTTAGTGATCCTCTGAATACAAAGTTACATACAAAACACATCCTCCCATTCTTCACAAGGGATCCATGTGTTGGGTTACGCACATCTCATGAGTATTTAAACTAAAAGAAAATGTGAATTAGTATTAGTCAAACATGTCCTACATTAATGTTCTAATATTAGCCTAATCCCTTTCTCTGCTAAAGCTTTGATGTGCTAATAAAAATCAAATCTAACAAATGGTATCTCCATTTACCAGATGTTCAAACAAAAGTTATCTTCATTCCCAGCCAACATTAACCATGATGCACAGTACCAATCATTATGGAAGAACTGTGATTAGAAAAAGAGCACAATTTTATCCTAGAGAAAGTGAATATGTACCATTTGTAACTTGGTACTGGGGAGTTGTGTTCCCTGATGCTTATCTTGGAAGGAGAGTTATACTTTTACTGGAAGATATCTTATGGCAGAAAAGTATTTACATATGTCATTAGAACCTCTCTACTGGATTGTCAAATGATTGTACTCTAATCATAAGAGCATTTCCCTCAAACGGCAGTGTTTACAACAGTTGGGGGGCAAAATATTTAAAAAAAGAAAGAGCTTATTTTGTTTTCTCAAATGGTGAGTATATTTTCTTCTTAGTAAATCATATTTGGTGAATATGTTTATTTCTATTGAGGAGGATGAAATAATAGAATAAGCAAGTCTAAAAGTCAGAAAGTTTCATATTTTAAGGAAAGACAAAATATTACCATTAGCACAATGGTATTCTTAATTTCCCAGGTTCTGTCACCTATTTTACATGCAAAATGTAATTTCCAATTATCAGACTATACAAATGCACTCAATTTTTGTTTTTAATAAATATTTTTTAAGTGTTCTAAGAATGGTCATAAAAACTTAAGTGAGGAGGTAGAGCCAAGATGGTGGAGTAGACGCACTTACCTGCTGGAGATCTCCCACCAAAACCCCTGAAGTATCTGTAAAAAATTACTCTAAACAAATTCCAGAGCAGCAGGAGTCACAAAATGACAGAGTGAAACAGATTTCCAGCTGAAGACAACCTGGAAGGCATACAGGAAGAGTCTATCACTCATGAGCAGAGTGGAGCACAGCCCAATGTGGGTCATGCTAGCACAGACTGGATTGGAGCAGGTTTCAGGGCACAAAATCATGGGCATATGCTATGATTTCCAGATATCGCAACCCACAAATGCCAAAGACAGCTTCAAAGGTCAGTAAGAAAGTTCTTGCACCTGGGTGAGAGAGGAGAGTAGTCTGACCCACAGCCCCAACCCCAGGGCTGCTGCAGTCACTGCCACAACAGCAGGTGCTTCTGGAACTCTCAGCCTACATACCCTGGGGGAATTGAGCTGGTGATCTGGGTCTCAGTCCTGACTGGTGCTCCTGGGGTGAAGAGAAGGGCTGGCATGGTGGAGCTGGTGGTGGCTGTGGAGAGGGAATCCTACTTGCAGTTCCAGGACATAAAAAACTGCTTTTGATTTTTCACAGATCAGGGCACAGACCAGGAGAGGACCAAACATTTCTCCCTTGACTATGCCACTTTGGAGGAACTGAAAATTTACAGGTCTCTAGACATATCTTGGAGAATAGCTGCACAAAACCTCTGAAGCCTAAGGTAGTATATCCTGCACTTGACAAAGGACTCAAAAGTCAAATAATTGGCTAGGAAAATGCCCAGAAAGGGGAAAAACCTTTCTTGGTGAAAAGGTATTTTCTTTTTTTTTTTTTTATCCCCTCCCCCCCCCAGACCCAAGCATTCTAATTGCCCCTGTGATCAGTCTGCTCTCTCTTCTATCATCCCTCTCTGCCCTTGTCTCCGTCTTCTCTTTTGTCCTGTAGGGCCAGATAGCTTTCTTGACCCCTTAACCTGTATTTCTTATTCCCTAGTGGTAAGAACATTACAGTTGATCCTAACACTTTGAGTTCCAACTTCTTTAGCTTCCTGCCTCTCCACCCCTTCCCTTTGGAAAGCAAGCAATTCAATATAGGCCAAATCTGTGTAGTTTTGCAAATGATTTCCATAATAGTTGTGTTGTATAGGAATAACTATATTCCCCTCCTTCCTATCCTGTCCCCCATTACTTCTATTCTCTTATGATCCTTTCCCTCCCCATGTTTGTCCACCTCGGATTGCATTCTCCTCCCCATGTCCTCCCCTCTATCCTCCCCCCCACCCTGCTTGTGCCCTTGTCCCCCACTCTCCTGTATTGTGACATAGGTTTTCCTATCAAAATGAGTGTGCATTTTATTCTTTCCTTTAGTGGAATGTGATGAGAGTAGACCTCATGTTTTTCTCTTGCCTCCCCTCTTTATCCCTCCACTAATGAGTCTTTTGCTTGCCTCTTTTATGAGAGATAATTTGCCCCATTCAATTTCTCCCTTTTTCCTCCCAATATTTCTCTCTCACTGCTTGAATTCATTTTTTTTAAGATATGATCCCATCCTCTTCAATTCACTCTGTGCACTCTGTCTCTATGTATGTGTGCGTGTGTGCATGTGTGTGTGTGTACTCCTACCCAGTATCCAGATACTAAAATGTTTCAAGAGTTACAAATATTGTCTTTCCATGTAGGAATGTAAACAGTTCAACTTTAGTAAGTCCCTTATGACTTCTCTTTGCTGTTCATCTTTTCATGCTTCTCTTCATTCTTGTGTTTGAAAGTCAAATTTTCTTTTTAGCTCTGGTCTTTTCATCAAGAAAATTTCAAAATCCTCTATTTCGTTGAAAGACCATTTTTTGTCCTGAAGTATTATACTCAGTTTTGCTGGGTAGGTGATTCTTGGTTTTAGTCCTAGTTCCTTTGACTTCTGGAATATCCTATTCCATTCCCTTCGATCCCTTAATGTAGAGGCTGCTAGATCTTGTGTTATCCTGATTGTATTTCCACAATACTTGAATTGTTTCTTTCTAGCTGCTTGCAATATTTTCTCCTTCACCTGGGAATTCTGGAATTTGGCCACAGTGTTCCTAGGAGTTTCTCTTTCTGGATCTCTTTCATGCGGTGTTCTGTGGATTCCTTGAATATTTATTTTACCCTCTGGTTCCAGAATATCAGTGCAGTTTTCCTTGATAATTTCATAAAAGATGATATCTAGGCTCTTTTTTGATCATAGATTTCAGGTAGTGCTATAATTTTTAAATTGTCTCTCCTGGATCTATTCTCCAGGTCAGTTGTTTTTCCAATGAGGTATTTCACATTGTCTTCTATTTTTTCATTCTTTTGCTTTTGTTTTGTAATTTCTTGGTTTTTCTTAAAGTCATTGGCTTCCATCTGCTCCATTCTAATTTTTAAAGAACTATTTTCTTCAGTGAGCTTTTGAACATCCTTTTCCATTTGGCTAATACTGCTCATTACAGCATTCTTCTCCTCATTGGATTTTTGGGCATCTTTTGCCATTTGAGTTAGTCTGTTTTTAAAGGTGTTAATTTCTTCAGAATTTTTGGATCTCCTTTAGCAAGCTGTTGACTTGCTTTTCATGATTTTTCTTCATTGCTCTCATTTCTCTTCCCAATTTTTCTTCCACCTCTCTTACTTGATTTTAAAAATCCTTTTTGAGCTCTTCCATTGCCTGAGATCATTGCATATTTATTATGGAGGTATTTTAAGCAGAATCCTTGACTTTTAGGTCTTCCTCTGAAGACCTAAATTGTTCTTCTTCCACCAAAAGGATGGAAGAAAATACCTGCTCACCAAAAAGTTACCTTGCATTGTCTTATTCTTTTTCCCTTGGGGGGGGCATTTCCTCAGCCAATACTTGACTTTTTAGTTCTTTGTCAAGGTGAGGGAATACTCTGGGGATCTGTAAGTCCTCTATTCCTCCAAGGTGGCACAATCAAGGGAGAAGAGTTTATATCTCTCCTGTTCTACGCTCAGGTCTGTGAGCAGGATTCCCTCTCCAGAGCCTCCACTAGCTACACCATGCCAGCCATCACTTCTCCTCACCCCAGGGCCCCCACTCAGGGCTGATATCCAGATCAGCTGCTCAATTCCCCCAGGGGCTTTAGGCTTTAAATGCCAGTAAAAGGGTGATCATCATGAGTAAAAATAAAACTGGAAAGGATAAGACCACAGAATCTTTCTATGGAGACAATGACTAAAACACAATACCAAAGAGGTTATCACTAAGACTGTACTCCCATCTGAAACTTCAGAAAGGAATATGAACTGGTCTCAAGCCCAAAGAACATTCTTAGAAGAACACAAGAAGGATTGTAAAAGCCAAATTAGGGAAGTAGAAGAAAAACTAGCCAATGATTTTAAAAATATGAAAAAAGAAATAATAGCAGAATTTAAAAGGAAAATTGGACTAACTGAAAAGGAACCATAAAACCTAACTGGGAAAATTGGACGAATGGAAGAGGAAGTACAAAAACTAACTGGAGAAAATAACTCCCTAAAAGGAACAAATGGACCAGTGGAGAAGGAGATGCAAGAATTAACTGAAGAAAACAACTTATTACAAATTAGAATTGGGAAATCTCGAAGCTAATGACTCTATGAGACATCAAGAATCAGCCAAAAAGAATGTAAAGAATGAAAAGATAGAAGAAAATGTAAAATATCTCAGTGGAAAAACAACTGACCTGGAAAATAGATCCAGGAAAGAAAATTTAAGAATTATTGGTCTACAAGGAGGCCATGATGAAAAAAACATCCTGGACAGTATCTTCAAAGAAATCATCAAGAAAAACTGCACAGAGGTCCTAAAGTCAGAGGGCAAAATATTCAATGAGAGAATGCACCATTTACCTGCTGAAAGATATCCCAAAATGAAAATATCAAGAAATATAGTTGCCAAATCTCAGAACTATCAAATGAAGGGAAAATATTGCAGGCAGCCTGAAAGAAACAATTCAGATATCAAGGAGCTACAATCAAGATCACACGGGACATTGCAGCTTTTACATTAAAAGATCAGAGGGATTGGAATATGATATTCCTTAAGACAAAGGAGCTGGGACTACAACCAAGGATCAATTACCCAGAAAAATTGAGCATAATATTTCAGGCAAGGAGATGGAAATCCAATGTAATAAGGGATTTCAAGACCTTCCTGATGAAGAGTGCAATAGAAAATTTGATCTTCAAACACAAGTCTCAAGAGAGGAATAAAAAGGTAAACAGGGTGGAACAAGTTAATATTCAATATGGGCAAACTGTTTACATCCTTATAAGAGAAGATGGTACTTGTTAATCTTGAGGACTGTATATTTATTATGATGTATAAAAGAGATATACATAGATGGAGGGAGTGGGTATAAAATGATGTGACGATAAAAATGTGATTTAAGGTTGTGAAGGGATTATAACAGGAGATGTGAAAAGCAGGAGGCAGAAAAACATAAACTGCATCACAGAAAGAGGAAAAAAATCATATTACAGTAGAGGAAAAGAGGGGAGGGAGATGAGCATTGTTTGAGATTCACTCTCATCTGATTTAGTTCAGGAGTGAACAAGAAAATCATTTAAGTACAGAAATCTAACTACCTCTATGGGGAGTAGGAAGGCAGAGGGGAAATAAAAGGGAGGAGAAGCTAAAAGGGAGAGAAGAAGTAGTAAGGGGAAAGGGGAGTAAAAGAGGGGCTGAAAAAAGGGAGGGAAGACTGAGGGAGATGGTGGTCAAAAATTAAAACTTTATTGTGGAGAGGGAGAACTAAAACATAAACGGGTGGACAGAGGATGGAGGGAAAGACACAGATATTAATCATAACTGTGAATGTGAATAGGATGAACTCTCCCATAAAACAAAGTAGATGGCAGAATGGATTGAAAACCATAATTCAACAATATGTTATTTACAAGAAACACATTTGAAACAGGGAGATACACACAAGGTAAAGGTAAAATATTGGAGCAGAATATATTGTGATTCAGGTAATGTAAATTAAGCAGGGGTAGCAATTCTAATCTTAGACAAAGTGAAAGTAGAAATGGATCTAATCAAAAGAGATAAGGATGAAAACTATATCCTGCTAAAAGGCACCACAGAAAATGAAGCGATATCATTACTAAATATATATACTTCAAGTGATATAGCATCCAAATTCTTAGAGGAGAAGTTAAGGGAGTTACAGAAAGAAATAGATAGCAAAATTATACTAGTGGGGGACCTCAAACTCCCCCTCCATGAATTTGATAAATCTCACCTCAAAATAAACAAGAAAAAAGTTAAGGAGGTGAATAAACTCTGGTTAAGGTAGATATGAGAGATCTCTGGAGAAAAGTGAATGGTGATAGAAAGGAATATACCTTTTTCTCAGTGGTACATTGCAGCACTGAGACAATACAAAAATTGATCATACAGTAGGGAATAAAAACCTCGGAATCCAGTGCAGAAAGGCAGAGATTGTCAATGCATCCTTCTCAGATCATAATGCAATAAAAATTATATGTAATAAAAGGTGATGGAAAGATAAACCAAAAACTAATTGGAAACTAAATAATCTAATCTTAATGAAGGAGTAAGTTAAAGAACAAACCATAGAAACAACCAACAACTTCATTCAAGAGAATGACAGGATTGAGACAACCTACAAAAACTTATGGGATACTGCAAAAGCAATTTGTAGGGGAAGTTTTATATCATTGAATGCCTACATGATTAAAATAGAGAAAGAGGAGTTCAATAAATTGGGCATGCAGCTGAAAAAACTAGGAAAAGAACCAGTTGAAAATCCCCAAGTCAATACCAGATTAGAAATATTGAAAACCAAAGGAGAGTTTATTAAACATGAAATTAAGAAAACTATTGAATTAATAAAAAAAACTAAGAGTTGCTTTTATGAAAAAACCAATAAAATTGATAAACCTTTGGCCAATTTGATTTTATAAAAGAATACCAAATTAACAATGTCAAAAATGACATGAAGAAGAAATTAAAACAATAATTAGGAATTACTTTACCCAACTGTATGTCCATAAATTTGACAGTCTAAATGAGATGGATGATTATTTAAAAAATATAAATTGCCCAGATTAACATAAGAGGAAGTTGAGTACTTAAATAACTGCATCTCAGAAAAAGAAATTGAACAAGTCATCAATGAACTCCCTAGGGAAAAGAAATCTCCAGGGCCAGATAGATTTACAATTGAATTCTATCAAACAGTTAAAGAATAGTTAATTCGAATACTATTAGACTATTTTACAAAACTGTCAAAGAAGGAGTCCTATCAAATTCTTTTTATGACACAAATATGGTTCTGATACCTTAACCAGGAAGAGCCAAAACAGAGAAAGACAATTATAGACGAATTTCTTTAATGAATATAGATGCAAAAATTTCAAATAAGATATTAACAAAAATAATATAGCAACTTATCACAAGAATACTACATATGAACAGGTAGAATTTATGCCAGGAATGCAGCGCTGGTTCAATATTAGAAAAACTATTAGCATTATTGATCATGTCAACAACAAAACTAAGAAAAACCACATGATTATTTCAATAGATGAAGAAAAAGCTTTTGAAAAAATGCAACACCCATTACTATTGTAAACAATGGAAAGCATAGGAATAAATGGAACTTTTCACAAAATAATAAGCAGTATATAAATCCATTAGCAAGCATTATATACAATGGAGACAAGTTAGATGCATTTCCAGTAAGATCAAGGGTGAAACAAGGATGTCCATTATCACCACTGTTATTCAATATGGTACTAGAAATGCTAACTGTAGCAATAAGAGAAGAAAAAGAAATTGAAGGAATTAGAACAGGCAAAGAAGAAACCAAGTTATCACTCTTTGCATATGATATAATTATACACTTAGAGAATCCCAGAGAATCAAGTAAAAAACTACTTGAAAAAATAAACAACTTTGGCAAAGTTGCAGGTTACAAAATAAACCCACATAAATCTTCTGCACTTCTATATATTACTAACAAAGCCCAAAAGCAAGAGATAGAAAGAGAAATCCCATTTAAAGCTACGGTAGATATTATAAAATGTCTGAGAGTTTACATGCCAAAACAAACCCAGGGGGTGTATGAACACAATTACAAAACACTTTTTGCACAAATAAAAGTCAGATCTATGTAACTGGAAAAACGTCAGTTGCTCATGGGTAGGCCGAGCTAATATAATAAAAATGACAATTCTACCTGAATTAATTTACTTATTCAGTGCCATTCCAATCAAACTATCAGAAAATATTTTTCTAGAGCTAGAGAAAATAATATCAAACTTCATCTGAAAGAACAAAAGGTCCAGAACATCAAGGGAACTAATGAAAAGAAATGTTGTGAAAAGTGGCCTAGCTCTACCAGATCTCAAACCATTTTATAAAGCAGCAATTATCAAAACCACTTAGTACTGGCTAAGAAACAGAAGGGTAGATCAGTGGAATATGTTAGGTACTCAAGACACAGTAATCAATGAATATAACAACGTACTGTTTGAGAAACCCAAGGACCCCACCTTCTGTGATATGAACTCACTGTTTGACAAAAATTACTGGGAAAACTGGATACAGAATGGTGGAAACTAGGCATAGACCAATGACTGACATCATATACAAGAATAAAGTCCAAATGGATACAAGATCTAGGTATAAAGATTGATAGTACAAACAAATTAGTGGAGCAAGGAATAGTGTATTTATCAGATTTATGGAGAACAGAAGAATTTTTGACTAAACAAGAGATTGAAAGCATTATGAAGTGCAAAATGTATAACGCTGATTACATTAAACTGAAACCTTTTTGCACAATCAAACCCAATGCAACCAATATTAAGAAGAAAGCAGAAAACTGCAAAAGAATTTTTGCAACAAGTATCTGTGATAAAGGCCTCATTTCTAAAACACATAGAAAACTGAGTCAAATGTACAAGAATACAAGTCATTCCCCAACTGATAAATGGTCAAAGGATATGAAAAGGCAGTTTTCAGAGGAAGAAATTAAAGCTATCTATATTCATATGAAAAAATGCTCTAAATCACTATTGATTTATGCAATAAACAAGTAAATAAAGAGAGATTCAAATCAAAACAGCTCTATGATACCACAATACCACTGTGCTAACATGACAAAACAGGAAAATGATAAATGTTGGAGAAGATGTGGGAGAGTTGGAACACTAATTCATTGTTGGTGGAGCTCTGAGCTGATCCAACCATTCTGGAGAGCAATTTGGAGCTATGCCTAAAGGGCTACAAAAATCTGCATACCCTTGGACCCAATAATATTGCTTCTAGGACTGCATCCCAAAGAGATCAGAAAAATGGGAAAGAGTCCCACATGTACAAAAATATTCATAGCAGCTCTCTTTGTGGTGGCCAAGAACTGGAAATTAAGGGGATGCCCATCAATTGGGGAATGGTTAAACAAGTTGTGGTATATGTGTGTAATGGAATACTATTGTGCTATAAGAAATGGTGAACAGCAAGACTTCAGAGACACCTGGAAGGACCTATATGATTTTATGCTGAGTGAAAGGAGCAGAATCAGGAGAACTTTGCACACAGCAACCACAGTGTGCAAGGAATTTTTCTGGTAGGCTTAGCCCTTTACTATGCAATGCAAGGACCTAAAAAAATTCTCAATGGACTCTTGAGGCAAAATGCCTTCCATATCTAGAGAAAGAGCAATGGAATTGGATTGCAAAATAAAGCAGACTATTTTCTCTTGTGTCATATTTTTTTTGTTTTGTTTTCAGGGTTTCTCTCATTCATTTTAAATCTTCTACGCAACTTGACTAAGGTAAAAATGTGTTTAATAAGAATTTATGTGTAGAACCTATATAAGATTGCACACTGTCTTGGGGAGGAAGTAGGAAGGGAGGTGGGAAGGAGGGGGGACAAAGGGGGAGAAAATCTAAGATATATGGAAGTGATTGTAGAAAACTGAAAACAAATTAATCAATTAAATTTTTTTTTAAAAGAAGCAGAACTGACCAAATGGAAACAGAGGCTCAACACCTCACGGAAAAAAATAGTTCTTTAATAATTAAAATGGAGCAGATGAAAGGTAATCACTTCATGAGAAATTGAGAAATTATAAAACAAAACCAAAAGAATGAAAAGGTAGAAGACAGTGTGAAGTATCTCACTGGAAAAACAACTGACTTGGAAAATAGATCCAGGATAGATAATTTAAAAATTATTGGTCTACATGAAAACCATGATCAAAAAAAGAGCCTAGAAATCATCTTCCAAGAAATCATCCAGGAAAACTGCTCTGATATTCTGGAACCAGAGGGTAAAATAGAAATGGAAATGATTCACTAATTACCTTCTGAAAGAGACCCCAAAAGGAAAACTCCTTGGAATATTGTAGACAAATTCCAGAGTTCCCAGGTCAAGGAGAAAATATTAAAAGCATCCAGAAAGAAGTAATTCAAGTATTGTGGAAATACAGTCAGGATAACACAGGATTTAGGAGCTTCTACACTAAGGAATCAAAGGGCTTGGAATATGATATTCCAGAGGTCAAAAGGAGATAGAATGAAAACCAAGAATCAACTATCCAGCAAAGCTGAGTATAATACTTCAGGGAAAAAATGGAATTTCAATGAAACAGAGGACTTACAAGCATTCTTGTTGAAAAGACCAGGGCTGAATAGAAAATTTGATTTTTGAATACAAGAATCAAGAAAAACATGAATAGGTAAACAGGAAAGAGAAGACATAAGGATCTTATTAAAGTTAACTGTTTACATTCCTACATGGAAAGATGATATTTGTAACTCATGAGACTTTTTTCAATATTAGGGTAGTTAGAGGGAATATACGTGTGTTTGTGTGTGTGTATATATGTGTGTGTGTGTACAAATATATGTAGGTGTGTATGGTTATGTAGGCATGTTTATACTACATATGTGCAGGTATATATATATGTACATAGATACATGTGTGCATATATTTGTGTGCATATATATCTATATCTATATATACATAGACAGCTCAGGTTGAGCTGAATATAAGGGGAGAATATGTAAAAATTAAAATTTATTGTTAAGTGGAATGTACTAGGAATAAGAGAAAGGGAGAAGTAGAATGTAGCAAATCATCTCACATAAAGGAGGCAAGAAAGAACTTTTATAATGCAGGGGAATGGCAGACAGTTGAAAAGGAGTAAGTAAGCTTTACTCTCATGGCATTTGGCTTAAGAAGAGAATAACACACTCAGTTGGATATGGAAATATATTTTACCCTGCAGGGAGTCAGGGGTAACGAAATAGGAGAGGGAAAATAATAGAAACAATAGCAAATTGGGTAAAGGGATGATCAGAACCAAACACTATTGTGGAAGAACAGATCAAGGGAGAGAATGGAATTAATAGAGGACAGAATTGGACAGAGAAAAATGTGTTAGTCTTTCGCAACATAACTATTATGGAAGTATCTTGTGTGGCTACATATGTATGACCTATATTGAATTGCTTGTTTTCTCAATGAGGGTGGGTGGAGAGGGAGGAAGGGAGAGAATATGGAACTCAAAACTTTAATAATCAATGTTAAAAATTGCTTTTGCATGCAACTACAAAATAAGATACACAGTCAATGAGGTATAGAAATCTATTTTTCCCCACGGAAAATATAGAGGGGATGAGGCTGTAAGAAGTAAGGTGGTAATAGAAGCAAGGACAGACTGGAGAAAGGGTGAATGGGTTGCATACTGTCCTGGGGTGGTAGTGGGGATAGAAAGGGAGAAAATTTTGAATTCTAATTCTTGTGGAAGTGAATGTTGGAAACTAAAAATAAAAAAATTATATCCATATAATAAAACAGTGTGTTAAATTTAACCATTCAATTATATCATAAACAAAACTTGATATACATGAAATTCACTGTGGTTATGTGTATTCATGCATTTTATATCCCTTAATATTAGCAATTACATTCAGAAACAACAGCCAAAGTATTTTCATAAACTTACTAGGGAGAAGAATCAATTTCTAGTGTAGTGGTTCCAAAAAATCTTACCATAGGTTACTATAGCAATTATGTACCCTAATTTTTGAAGAAATAGAATCATAGAATTGTAGTTCTGAAAGAGAGTTTGAAGTATGCTTAACCCAAACTTGTCATGTAACAGAAACAGAAATCTAAAGAAGTTAAATATGAAATAACTAATTAATGGCATAGAAAGAAATATAACCCAGGTTGCCATACTCCTTGTCCAGCATTCTCTAAACTACTTTATTGTATTCTTTTTAATAGTCACAAGCTTATTTTCCCTTCTTTTGTGCTTCAACAACCATCTCAAGACAGATGAACAGAAAGCTTTGAGATGGAAGATGAGGGTACTTTATATAAATCAGTCAGGATCCATAAGCACCTTGGGACCATGGGCTGTTGTTGCAATTATTAAATTAGAACACTGTCCTGATAGACCAGAAATCCTAGCTTCGCACTCTGACTTTAATCTCATTTAATAAAAAAACATGCTCTGCAAATCAGTTGCATCATTTCAAAGGCAATCCTTCATAGAATTTTGAATTCATGTATGAAATATTAGAATAATCTGAAGTACGGTTAGTAAATCTAATAAAATATTTGCCTTTAATTTCCATCTTTACCTGACTCTTTCTCTGATCTTGATAGGGTATTTGAGGAGTGGTCTTTTTTTCCTATACACCTTTACACATTTTACGTGATTAATGCCCTACCAGATAAAAGGAGAGAGAGGGAGGAGACAAGAGAACACAAATAACACTTGCAGTAGTGTCAAAGTTAGGTAGAAAAGGATCCCTATTGGCTCCATATTGATTTAAAAACCCACAAATTAACATTATATATGTTGCCTTTTTATTTATTTTGTTAAACATTTTCTAATTACATTTTAATCAAGTTTAAAGGGATCATATGACCAGTGGGTTGTGAGAATGGCACCTCAACTGCAGAAAGTCTTGTGAGTCATCTAATCTAGTCCCTTGAAAAATGATTTTCCTCTATACTAGCCTCCAGTGTTTTTTCTACCTATGCCTTCTTGTAGCTCCCCCTACACTCAGCTATTCATATTACCCACTACATGTCTGCCAATCATCTTAGTGCTCAAACATTTTTGCACACCATAATGGAAGATGAATTAAAATTAAGATAAAGCACAGTTTTAATATATGTTTCTTTTCTTCCTTATTTAGCTACATTGGTGATAGATTCATATAAAATTTAACAAAGTACTCCCACTGAAATATTGGAAATCAAAAGAATATTGACAGTTGAATTTTTTAAAAAATAAACATCAATTTCAGCTTGAGGTTGTCACAACAATATTTTCCTAGTTATACCCTCATTTTGGTATTTCTTAGTATATCATTTCTGTTATGATATAGCACGTTAGAAGTCAACTTAATAAAAGAACTTTTTATTTTGTTTGCTTGTGTTTTTATTTGTTTGTTGAGAATGGGTTCCCTTATATCTCCCAGGCTGGAAGTGAAGGAGCTACACACAAGACTGAGAACAGGAACTTTGACCAACTCTATTTCCAACGAGGATCAGTTTGCTCCTTCTTAGGAATTTTGATGGCACCTTCCTCTTGGGGCTCACCGACCTGCACTTAGTATAAACACCCAAGAGACTTTGACACATTTCATCTCAGAACTCCCAAGCTCAAGAAATCCACCAGCCTCTGCTTGTCAAGTATCAGGGATTACAACATGTTCCACTATATTTAGTTAAAATAACTTTTTAAAAAAAAAAACTTTTCCTATATATTGTTTCTTATTGTGTCTCTGCATTCCCATTTCCTTCACAGTGCCTATAAAAGTCACTGTGCCAAAAACCCCAGAATCTTAACTGGAGGTTCATGGATTCACTACAGGGGGTCCATGAATGTCAATGTGAAAAAATACATCTTCATTTCACTAAACTCTAATTAAAATTTAGTTGTTATTTCAATAGGAATGTAGGTAACAAATATTATTCTGAGAAAGGGTTCATCAGTTTCAACAGACGGCCAATAGGACCCATGACACAAACAAACAAAAAGGTTAAGAATCCCTGGCCTAGCATGTAGTAGATACTTTAAAATATTTGTCAAATATTGATAGCACAATAATTTTAAATACAAGTAAAATGCCAAAAGACTGTATAATGAAGGCCATTAAGACCAGGAGGGGAGAAGTGTAGATAGTGACATAAAAAATGGCTGATGAATATTTATGGGTGCATTGCTAGACTTCAAAGAAATTCTGCCACTCCCTTAGCCATATCTGCTTACACTAAGACTGCTACATTTGTACAATTATTTTTATACCTATCGTGTGTGAATCTCTCAGTCCTTAACATCTGTGAGCCATCCAGAATTAGACAGCTTCCTAGCATAGACTGATTGCCTCAGTCTCAGTTACCCATGAATACTTTGATTTCCCCAAATCAGTCCAAAGCAAGGAGCCAGGGATGACAGCGAAGGCACACAACCGAGCTGTTATCCTCTCTAGATGAGCCAACACATCCACTAAATATGTTTATGTAGTGTCAGTAAACCCTGCAGGTACATCAGTTTAATGTGTTTTTATGTTCCTTGAATTTTCTGAACCCGTATATCACTCTAGACATCCATTTCCTGATATCAGAAGTTTATTTGAGTTCTGGTCAAACTCTGTGAACTTATATTTCCTGTAACATTCTTCATGTCCATCTTTCTATTCTATTATCTCAAGTACTTTTCACTTTTGCCAATCTAATCTTTTCCCTAGTCATATTTTTTCAACAATAAACTCATCCTTTCTTTTTTTAGAACCCATAACAACTCAAGCTTTAAATGTTTTGCCACTAAATCATTGTTGTGTCAAGAAAAATGAGTTAGAAAGAAAGAGAATGGGTTTTGCAATCAGAGCATCTGGGTTCAAATTCTACTTCTGTCTTTGCTACTTAGGGAATTCTTTTAGGTTTCTCTGGGCCTTTGTTTTCCTGATCTGCAAAAGTAAGGTGCACTAGATGGTCTCTAAGACCCTTTTCAGCTCCAAATCTTTGAATTCATGAGACTTTCCCCATTTGAAAAATGCCTTTTACAATATTATAAAAGCTATACCTAGACCTCAAGTCTAACATGTTGTATCCTGATTTTTAATGATCTAAGTCATTCATATAATCAACTAGTCCTAAAGAGTACATTGCATTATCCTACTTCATATACTAAAAGATGGTATTTAGAGGCATGTAGGAAAGACCAGCTAGAATAAAGTCACCTTTTTTTCTGATGGACTTGAATTTTCGGGTTTTTTTGGTGTAGAGGACACCATCTGTGTAAACTCCCTCTTCCAATACTATATTCTTAGAGGTGCCTGGGACATTGAGAGGTGAAGTAGTTTAGCCCATGATCACAGGTACATTATGGGTCAGAGGCAGGGCTTAAGACCAAGTCTTCTTGACTCCATGACTACTCTCCATTGTGTCATGCTGTGTCTCCTAAAAATAGAATATACAGTCTTTAAGTCTTGGTTTGGGGCTGTCATTTCATTGAATATATTAACTTAAGTCCCCTCTAGGAAATGTTTCTTCCTCCTGAGACAATGTGAAAATTGATGATATGAAGGAAGTAATTAGCCTTGCTGAATTAGTTGTCCTTCCTGAAATATAAATGATTTTCTGAAGAAACAAAGTGGAGAGAGGGTGGTGAAGAACTGATCAGGGATTAACTAATTAATCTGAGATTGCAATAGCCATTTAAGTAATTGTAGGAAGTGTTTATATTTTCTACACTGATCCATCACTGTTCACTGGAGGAAAAAAAGGCTTAACGTACCACAGTAACATGAGGTCTGACAAGAGGATAGATGAGATTTATGAAATTATAATTTCTTATTTCTGGAAGATATGACTCTCTTTATAGTTTCTATATGTGTTAATATATTTCTGTGATTCCATCAAATCTTTTGAATATAGCTTCTTTGGCAGAGGAAATAAATAGCTCTTTTGTGCCTAGTATTCTTTCTAAAAGAGATCCTGTTACTCACATTTTGTGAAGACTGGAGACGAGTCACAACTAAACTTTGTTTTAGAGATTTCCCCAGAGTAAATATGGGGTGAGGCATTGTTGTGTTTTTGCTTTGTTCTCTAAGAGGACTGTGACATCAGGGTGATGATGACATGACTTGCAGTGGACTTTGGTTTGAGTGAGGAAGGGCTGCGCAAGGGAGTGGGGCATAAGGAGCCAGGCATAGAACAGAAAGCCCTCTCTCAGTGCCCTTGGGTTCAAGGTACATCTAGGAAAAGTCTGGTTCTAGGTGAGTCCATCTGTGGGAGAAAGTCCTTAAGGCCCCAAGTCACATTTATATACACATATATGCGTATACTGGCAATTTGTTAAATTACCTAATTTGAATTACGGTAATTTTATATGGTTCATATGCATCTGTGAACCAATAGCATTTACTTGAAAACACCTACTTGTAATCCCAGGGACATCTTATCCAAAATATAACATGATTTTAAATTTCATGTTTGGGGCTTGCTGTTTTATTTATTCTCCAATAAAATGGTCATCTGTATTCCACATGACAACTACCAATTCACAGGATGGAGATATCAACAAACAGTTAAATCAGGTACATCAAGATTCACAGGCAATTGTAAAACTGCCCAATTTAGCTGATGATTTATTCAGAACTGGAAAGAACTCTGACTATTCCCATTTTTTTTAACTCATTAAATTGTCTTTAAAAGAATGTGGCTCATTGAGGATATCAGGCTTTTGGCTACACAATTGCAGAAGCTGTGGTGGTGTGGGGACCACTTGTCTCTCTAAGAATAACCCCATAATAATACTTTCCATTTATTAATTTTTTATTGTTTCAAAGTATTTTACACATATCATTTCATCTCAATATATTAGACATGTAATCTGTTAGTGTCATAATCTGCCTAGATTCTGATTTCAAACTTCCTATCATATATCCTTAGAAAGTCATTTGAAACACTGAAAGGTTAATGATTTGTCCCCAGTCACATGGCCAGTAAACATCACAGACAGGATTTGAACTCAGATTTTTTTTAATATTACAACCAGCACTCTATTTACCATGCCATGATGCCTTCCCATAATCCATCTCATTTTAAGGCAACAAATTGTAGGCTGTACTCTTGTCTGTTTTGTTTATCACCTTGAACTGTGTTCTTAGGAGAGGGGAAGGGAGGAGTATGGAAGAGAGAAAAGAAGGAGAATGGTGGGGGAGAAGAAAAAAAGGGAGGAGAAGAAAAGAGAAGTGGGAAAAAAGAAGGAAAGGAGGAAAGGAGAGAGGGGGAGAAATAGGGAGAAATGGAAAAAGGATAGAGGAGGTAGGGAGAAAAAGGGTAAAAGAAAACAAAGAAAGGAAGGAGGGGAAGAAATGGAGCATGAGAGGAAAAGAATGAGAGGAGAAAAGTGGAGAAATGGAGGAGAGGAAAAGAGGAAGAGGAGAGAGGAAGAGAACATTTAACAGAGTAAGTTCTGATCATCCAAACTACTCATTCTCGTTCCTCATATAACAGGATAAAAGGGGATTAAAATAGGACTATTGGTGTATTTTGGTGCCCTCTTTTCACTTTCCATCTTTTCTTTGCCCTTGTGATTCAGACTTCCCCAGAGATGTGGCACAGAAGGCAGAGGCAGAAGCCAAGATGCCATGAGGAATGAAATGACATTGCAGAAGGATGGTAATAAAGCCAGAAGAACTTTCCAGCCTGCAAAAGATAATGTGCTGATTAGATTCACTATAAATTTATGCTCCAAAATCTTAACTTGTTCCTCACTGAAGCAAGATAACCCTTACACAACACCATAACAAATTTGCTCTCCCACTTACCACAGTGGCTATTCAAGACTCCTATGGTATCCTCTTCCCATTCCAACATGTCATCTAAAGACCCTGCTTCATCCTTCACTGAAAAAATTAAGACCTTTATGTAAGAACTCCTCCTTTTCCTCTCACATCATTCAAAGGTCTTTCCTCACTATCTCCTCCTTTGTTTTTCTCTCTTCAAGACTGTGCGTCCAGACAAACTCCTCCACCAACATCCTAGATCCCATCTGTCCTGAGTTCTCTTCTTTTCTCTCTCTATTCTACTTCCCTCGGATATCTTATCAGCTCCCGTAGGTCCAGTTATTGTATCCAGCTATCATTCTATGCAAAGATGACATCCAAATAGATTTTTCCTCTCTCCCTGGGTCCAATCTTGCAATGCAACTGCCTATTATACATTTCAAAACAGGTGTCATGCAGATATCTCAACATGTCCAAAACAGAACTCATTATATGTCTCCCAAAACTCACCCCCATGCAAATTTCTCTATTACTGTCGAGAGAACCACCACCATCCCAGTCACCCATGCTCAAAACTGTGGTGTCATCCTTGACTCCTTGACTCATATCCACATCTGTTTCTAACACTTAACATTTCTACCTTCAGAGCATCATTCTAAAATAATGCCTTCTCTCTATTCATACAACCATCACCCTAGGGACTCTCATCACCTGACAGATGGACTATAACCTTGGGCAGTCTCTCTGACCTTCTTGCCCTCCTTACACATGGCACTACAGCTTCTCATTGCCTTTTGACTGCCTATACCCCAGGTCAGTAATATTCTCTCTCCACTTCTACCACCTGTTTTATCCAGCTTGCTTCAAGATTATCCCAAATTCCATCTTCTACAAGAGGTTTTGCTGACCTGCTACTGGCACTCCATGGAAATTTACAACATATTTACCCTCTATATAGATTCTGTGTTCCTAGGGCTCATGTTATCACTTCCCGTGGAATTTGAACTTTATGATTTTGTCTTTCTCTGTATCCCTAGAGCTTGGCACAGTGCCTGGCACACTGTAGGTACTTCTATGCTTGTTGACTGACTAATTGATTGATTGACCCAGGGAGAAGCTAATTCAGCCAGGAGAGTTTCGGATTCTGCAGCAGAGATAGCAAAACTAAGAGATGCAAGAGAATTTATCTACTATTGTTAGGACTGTCAGCTATTCTGAATACTAATTGGCTTTGGATGGATGCTTTCTAAGTCTATGATCTTGTTATGTAGGGCAAAAGCCCCTCACTATCTTGCACACTTTTCCTTCTCAGTCTGAGCATGAAATAGGGAATGCATACCTCTTCTACTTCCATTCATTCCTTTCCACAAACTACAAGTGTGTATAATTGAGATGGCTCCCATCTGCACCCAAAGATCAGGATGTTGTGCTTTATACCAATGGGTTGCCTCTTGGGCATACTCCAAACAGAAACTAGCAATGCTTGGTCTGTGTCTTAAATGGAATGCCACCTGGTGAACAGTTTAGATACTGGACTCAGCTAATTAAGCTCCCTTAAATGGATAATAGTGACGTGTTGTCTTTCTTCAGGCTTAAAGAAGATAACTCTGGAGTCATACAACCCAAGAGAACTCTTTTGTAGAGTTCAGTAGCACAGTAGTACTTCCTAAGTACTCATTATACAATTTAAAAACACTGAGTTATGGTCATCATGACCCAGAGCTTATGGATAATGAAGCAGTTGTACCCTGAGAGGTAGCTAGTACTTCATTTCTTTATTGTTAAGGAAGCTGAAGTTGACAATGGCTAATAATTTTGTCAACACCAACCAGTTCATAAACAACAGAGGCAGAACTTGATCCTGGAGTATCTGACTCCAAATTCAAGATTCTTTACATTGCTTCATATTTTCTTCCAAGAAGCAATTATGCCACAGTGACAAGTTGGGATGAATGTATTTCACTACCTGGATATGAGAAGATTGATAACAAATGTATCTCATCCACATGGCATACTAGTCTGAAAAGATGATGATTAGGGAACCTAGTATAGTTGGTTAGGTGACACACTGGATAGAGTGTCATATCTGGAGAAGGGAAGACCTGAGTTCAAGTCTAGCCTCAGATGCTTACTAGCTATGTAACCCAGGGCAAGTCACTTAACCCTATTTGCCTTAGTTTCCTCATCTGTAAAATTAGTTGGAGAAGGAAATGGCAAACCAATACAGTATGTTTGCCAAGAAAATTCCAAATGCAGTCACAGAGTCAGACACACTTGAAAGTAACTGAACAATAACAACAAACAGTTGGTTTACACAGAATGAGGGATATAACCAGAAATGAGCCCCATATTTCAAGAACTTCATTGATCCCAATCATCACATTCAAAACTACTACAACAAATAACTAATATGTCTATCCCTGGAAAACAGAAACTACAACATCATAAAATGTCCTTTGCCATGGCACAACCTCTGCTGCTTTAAAAAGACCAACATGTATGAGATTTGACAAATTACTTTGCCTGTACCACATGTCTTTATCATCCAATCTTTGTATGAGTCCTGTAAGAAACTTTGAGTCAACCTGCTGTTCAGAGAAACTGAATTATGAATGAATATGACATAGATTTTGAAGAAAACATAAATCACTCCCACTAATGGACTTGATCACTGGTTGACTTCTAATTTCTTGATAACAGTACCTGGAATTTGATAACAGTATTACCAACTGCTTTTGCAATCAGCCATCTTCATTTACTGAGCTAAATAAGGTCTACATAACTATGTTTATGTAGAGGTTTCTCGACTTTTCACTGTGCATAAAATTAAAGAGGGTGCTGGGAAAGTTGTTTGCCTATAGATTTTGCCTTTATTCTTCTGGCTGTACTAGATACCAAGACTCAATATTTAATCTACTCAAGGTTACAACACTCAGCAGAAGGATAAATCTCAGTTATTCAATGAAAAAACTATCACTTTTCTATTATCTGAAACTCCCTACAGAATTATAATGTATTCTACATCAGTGAGCTGCAAAAGGTCACCAAATGTAGGATGCATTCTTCCCCTTGCCCCCTGTTAAATATGACATCACATTTTCATAGTGCTGCTCTTTGCACAAGAATATTCAATTCATTCATTCTAAAGATCCAAACCAGAGTCATGTGGTAGGCAGATTAGAGTAGGAGGGTAACTATTTGAATTTCTTTTAAGATTCTCAATCTAAATTTCAAATTCCACCCTCTTCAGCTTTATAATAGTCTTCTTAACTTTTCCATTGCTTTCATTTTCCACTTTCTGCAACTGCCAGGTCCTGGTAAAATCAAAGGCAGGAAATAACTGGAAATTTCATGGTTCAGCCAGTCTTTTGCATGTGAAAACTTTATTTCATAACTTCAGATAAGCCCTTTAGAGTGGAGGTGGACTTCACAAAGTATTTCGACAACTAAGATGTCCTTCACACTTTCTTTGATCTGATCTCTCTCAAAAGCTCCTCATTCATTCTTCCTGACCTTGGTCATCATTTTATTCCAGGCTATTTTGTAACTCTTCAACTGGGGCCATTCAACACCTGCTGGAAATGAAGGCAAATAATTGACTTCACCACTGATCACACTTACCATCTGTTAAGGATGCTGTTGCCTTACGCTCCTCCTCCCTTTTTCAAAGCTAGTGAACCAGTCAGCTCTCTGCCCCTTGATTTGTTCTCCAGATGCAATTGGGAACATTAATGAAACCATGAAGCTCAATAACTTCAATTCTGGAAGCTGCCAGGACAGAGCAGAGAAAGCACACTTCAGGGAAGCAGAAAGACCTCAAATGAGAAAATCCTTCTTTATTCCAATGGGATCATTCATGTAGAGGAAGACCAGTTCATAATCATCATGAGAAAAATCACCACTATCACATTTCACATCATGCATGAATGCACTACCCTTTCCCACTGCCATCACTGGGAAGTTACTTCCTTCTCTGCAGGCAAATCTCACAGCCACAGGAGGTCATAGCCACCATTGCTTGAGTGGTGTCAGGCAAAGAAAGCAGATCCCTTCCACGTAGACAATGAGACTAAGAAGTGTCATCTAGGCTATGTTTGGCTGCTTTCCTATAAAAGAAAACCTCTGAGTGTTTCCAATCCTGATTTCCTTCTTTCCTCCAGGTAAATTCTTAAAACAGTGCTACTGTTGCATGCTGCCTGAAATTGCTAAGGGGTCGAGATATTTCACCATAGGAACCTAAGCCCCATTCAGTGGTCCCCTTTTATCCATTTTAGTTATTAATTAGGATACCTCAGTTCTCATTTTAAAGCCTAAGGATTTGATCTGTGAAACACCCAAAGTGCAGCAACCACCTCCAAAAGATCAAACATCTCCTGTCCTTGCCTTGGAATTCATATCAGATGGATTATCCGGACTTGGGTAGTTCAGTAAAACTTCCCACACTGAGGCTTGCTGGAAGATGGCCTATGCTCATATCCTGAGAAATCTGGATTTCAGGAGAATCCTCAAATGAGTAAAGTTGAATTGAATTCAGCAAGCATTCATTAAGAGCCTAGGAGTCATTCACCCTTCTGGGCGGTAGGAATGCAAGAACAGAAAGTTTCAGCCCTGAAGGAGCTTATACTGGGTTGGGGAAAATGATATGTCAGTGGAAAAGAAAATATAAAATATATATGAAATAAATAGAAAGCAAAGGCAGCGTGGGTGGGGGAGGGAGTCACAAGAACTTTAAGGCCCATGAAACGCCTCAGAAGGAAGTGGTCCTTGATTAAATCTTGGATGGGGCTGAGGGGTAGGGTTGAGATCCAAAAGATACAAGTGACAAAGGAGAGGCACAACCTGTGCAAAGACACAGAGATGGAAAATTAGTTTGGGATGCATGACACGACTTGGAAGACATTTCCTTTTCTGGATTTTGATTCTATGATTCCAACTAAAGTAAATGAGGTTGCCTGGTAGCAGTACTTAGGGATGTTGTTTTGAAGAGTAGACCTGCAAGACAAATGTGAGCATTTGCTGCTGTCCTTACAATCATCATCATCACTGTTACCTTATTCTGTTCCACTTTTGTTTTCATATCCACTCCGCACTGTGTAGCATGGTGCCTGGCACACAGTAGATGCTTAATAATTGCAAATTCTAGGATAAATCACAATTCTGCTGTTACTCTTCTGCATTTAATATTCTGCAAAGGGTTGTGTAAGTGGATTAAATGACTACTTTTTATAATGGAATAGGGAGAATTGGGATGTAAACTCTATATTCATTGAAATTAATTCTGCCATGATCCAAGTAGCAACAGGATATCTGGGAATACATTGACTTCTTTGGATTTCCACATGGTTTTTATTTCTTCCACTCAATCACTGCATTTTGACATCTTCTCATTCCATATAGCTTGGAGATTATGAGCTTGCAGCATGGTGTTATCACTAGAATAGATCGTACATTTTTATGCATTATTGTTGTATTGGGTATTTGTGGATGACATTGTCATCTACAAGGATGCCCACTCCAGTACAGTTCATTTCTCAAATTCTAAATGATATTTTGGGGTATATATAGAAGAGTGCTGGTGATATAATGGACAGAAAACTTCTGGTATATACTTCACATCTTTCTAGGTAACATTACTAAGACAAAGAGGCAGCTAAGTGGTGCAGTGGATAGAGCACCAGTGCAGTAGTCAGGAGGACCTGAGTTCAAATCTCACCTTAGACACTTGACACTCACTAGCTGTGTGACCTTGGGTGAGTCACTTAACCCCAACTGCCTCATCCTGGGTCATCTCCAGTCATCCTGATGAATATCTGGTCACTGGATTCAGATGGCTCTGGAGGAGAAGTGAGGCTGGTGGCATGCATAGCCCTCCCTCACTCAAAACAAAGTCAAATGCAAATCATGTCATTATTTCCCTGATGGCATAGTCTTCTTCGGCAACGAAGGACAAACACACTAAGACAAAGGAGTGTCATTTATGTCGTGGGGCAACAGAGACAACAGCAAACTAAGGAAAGGCCATCCAACAGAGAGTCGTGAAAATAGGAACCCTAAAACATTGCACAACTGGGCCATACTGATAATACTGTTTGGAGCAGCATCCTGGTCATTGGGATAAAACACTTCCTAACAATCTAAGAAATGTACAAGAGAGTAAAAAGATCACAGGCTGGTCCAACTCAGAAACTTTATGAAGATGGGTTTTCTATGGAGGGCAGTGCAATGAGGGGAGTGACACTTCTTTAATCAGGCAATATCATGTTCATGGCTTCTACCTCAGGTACCAGTTATGTAATATAATCTTCTATTCACATCCATCACAGACATAATTTGGTGCCTGTCATTATTGTTATCATTAATTATGCCATCATCAATGTAAATGAGCACTTACAAATGCTTCTTCAGAACAGCCCTCTCCAATCACAACAGAATTATCAACAGTAGACCTGTATGGCTATACAACTACACGTAAGGCAGTGAGATACTACTATTCATAGGAATCTCGCAATATAGTGAGGAAATTAGACAAATATATAAAAGGTTATCTTGAACTTGTACAATTCAGTGCCACTGAACATTTTTGAGTAGCATGATCAGACCTATCACACCTATTGCTTGATCAGTGCTTTTTGGGGTTACTCCTTGTTCAGGTCAGTCAACAAATTCTAACATGTGGGAAAATCATAATTATTAATACATGGGTAAAAATTTAAATTGTCCAAAAGTGGAAACGTCTTCCCTATAAAGTTATGACTTTTCCATCATTCAAAATGTTCAAAGGGAGCCTGATTGACTGCCTGTAAGGGGAGAGACTCCTGTATGCAAAAGGAATCCCTATATGTCTTATCTCAGCATAGATGACATGTGAGGTGCCTCCTAATGCTGACTATATATCACAGATGAATACGTTGATCAAATTGGTTGTAATAAGTGTAAGAACATGTTGAGAATTTCAGCTTAGTTCATTAAAGTCACAACATTTTCATACAAGAAGACTCTAACGAGACTTTGTAACAGAAAAGTTACTGAACATTTGCTGATTTCGAAAGAAAATATTGCAAGAAAAACTATAAATGTTGAGTCTAACGATGATGATGATGTCAGTGAAGACAGAGACATCACCCTCTAAAGGGACTTTTATTGTTGAGTATGATAACATCAAATTTCAGAACTGGAAAAACTTGAGAGATTATCGTGTCTGATGCTCTCATTTTAAGGATGAAGAAACCAGGACAAGAAGGCTAACTAAATTTTCCATAATTATTTAGTGGCAAATCTGGGCCTAGAGCTGAACAAATGGTGGAGTTCATGTTACTATCCATTGAACATCCTTGCTAAATATGCTAATTTTTAAAACCTCTGTAGCTTTCCTGATAATTACATTGAATGATTTCATCAAAATACCATTCACAAGTAGAAACCAGTTACATTTCAGAGCCATTTGAATATTTAAAATAATGCAATTTTATCCAGAAAGGAAGTATTCTAATTTCCATATGAAAGACCACCTATTCTGGTTCTCAATGTATCAACAGCATACAGAAGTTTCAAGGGGTGCTATGATATGGGCATGGAAGGAGTCTCATAGATCATCTATTCCAATACCCTCATTTTTACATCAGTAAAATGAGACCCAAAGATAGTTAAAGTACTCCATGTTATGGATAGTAATTTTCCAACAAATTTGAATCTGAAATTGAATAAGTCAGCACACCTTCAGCCCTCAAATGAACACCAACATACACAAATTCAGTTTTCCTAACCATCCTCTACTCCCTCATTGAATGACAATTTTTATTGTAACTCAGAAACAAACAATGAGATATAACGAAATTTAATTTCTTGGGAACTCTCTTAGGTTGTTCATTTAGTGTAATTATGGTAAACTAAGCTGTTATATGCACAGTAATGCTATTATAGGATCCCTTTAATTGTGTCTGCCCCTCCTCCTACTAACTGTATAAGGACATCAGAATATTTGTTATGAGAGTAAACACATATATATGTATGCATATCTATGCATATGCATATATATATATATATATATATATATATATGTATATAACTGGAAGTACTGCAACAAGGTGACATTAAGAGAAGCCATGTTTAAGGACATGCCTGCAGCAGGTATTCCCTTGCTAGGTCCAGTCACTGGCTTTACTCTTCTTGCTTTCTAAGGATAACCTTGCTATGGTAAGAAACAGTCAAAGGTCCTTGCCAGTAACAAGGATGCCAAGACCCAAAAAGGTCCTAGTCATGGAAGCATGTGTCATCTCTGGGCCAGAGAAGAAACCTAGATTTTGGATTCAGAATTCTTTAGTCTTCATCTAACAAGCAGCCCTACTGGATGCATTAGTTAAATATCAGATGGAGGTATATCCAGAATGTAAATAAATAAATGAATGAATGAATGAATGAATGAATGAATGAATGAATGAATGAATGAATGAATAGATAAATGAATAAATAAATAAATAAATAAACTGAACTGTGCATTTCCCAGAATTCTTGGGAATAGTTTATATACTGTCTGTAAACTGCAAAGGTCTTAGAGAAATAGGGAATCAGAGTATGGGGGTTGTAGGTATGTTGGTATGTGTCATTCTTAATTAGTTCTATGGCAAAAGTAGAATATTAATATATATCTTTAAAAATTGTTCACAATTTTGAGAGCCCCTTCAGTTATGCTGAGGTTATATGATTAGTCTCCATGAAGTACAACCAGTACATGGAAAAGAGAAGGTTTGGCAAATGTGCTTATCCTGATTGGGTAAATCAGTGGCAATCCACACAAGATAGCAAGTTGTTGCTGCTTGGTAAAGAGGTAGAGCAAAGAGACAGAAGGCTGTCCATTTTCTCAGAACAACTGAGAGGTCAGTATACTTCCTCTGCATCCCAACTCAGCAGCATCATTGCAGAGAATGAAATCATAAAACTCACCTGTTTCTGAGCCTTTCTTTTGATCAAGATAGCAGCTATCACTGCCACCTAGTGGTTGTATTATTTAATCTTGAGTTATCTCCTGAACTGGGCTTTTTCCTAGACATTAACTCTTACCTGGTTAACAATCAAAGGATGGTTATTCACTACCTGCTGTAATCAGATTAAGTTTAACAAGAAATCTATGCTTCTAATTTAAACATCTTGAAACCTATAGTATTTATTTTATGCAAGAAAAATGTGACCCCAAATCCAAAAATCTAGTACTCTAGTTTATGATTTAATTCAAAGCAGTTTATAATTTAATTTATAATTATCTGTTGAGATTCCTATCAACAAAAATATGTTAATAATCTATACCAGCTCTCTTGTAGGAGACTCCTGTGGGACAGGAAGGAAAGAGTGGAAATCACTACCAATTTGTTTTCCTTAACCTTGATTTGCAGTGGTATGGGACAAGATAACTTTTCCTTTCCAACACTTGGGCTAAGGCTCCAATTTAAAGAGAAAGAGGCTGGTGGGGGACAGAGTCAACAGTTGATGTAAATGTAAAATCAAATAAGAGGCCAAAATATGAAAATTCAAGTGATTGGGAATTTCATTATCTAAAGCCACCCACCAAAGCTCTGATGTGCCAAATTTCAGATCAGTAACCAGGAGATTAAAAAAATAACAGAATAGATTCCTCGGTATTTTAAGAACAGCTCAGATGAATGATGTGTCCTAGTTCTATGATAAAAATGGAAATTAATAAAGTTAATTGCCTTGATAGCAGTTGATTGTAGAAAGAAAAGGTATCAAATTATACTAGACACATTTTTCTTTATATATTAGTCCTTGTATTATTTTTTTATTTTCTTCATCTCTGAGATACAGTCTAATTCACAATATTTGTTTTCAAACAAAGAATTAATTTTGATAGACAAGCACAATCAGCTACAACATATTATTTAGAACTTCTTTAAATGACTGATATCTAAGAGGAAATTGATCTGATGAGCTATGCTCTAATAGCCAAGGTACTCTCAGACAGAGCTGTGTTTGATAGCAAGAACACAATTCCTGAGTTAAATCATAAGCCTCTAGAGGCCATGCCTTGCCAATTTAATCCTTTTTAATGGTGACAAACCCTACAGTATTTCCTAGAGTTTTTGTTGTCTGAAGGGAGAAGCTTGACAAATTGTATAGTGTATCCCTGAGGATGAGCTTCATAGAAAGATTCATAGAAGCCTCACAGAGTTATATCCCTACTATAAATATCATACCAAACAAATTCTTATAATACAAAACTATCAGGAACTTATAACTACAAGGAAGTTATTCCCACTCTAACTAGAAAATTATACTCTCTTCCCTTCCCTGCTTAAAAAAAAGAGTTATAGGTCATAGGTTATTGGGACAATTTCTAATTATCTTGAGTGAATTGAGTGTTAGATTTGGAGGGAGGGGGAAGAAAACCTTGAACTTGGTGGGGAGAGGGGGTAGGACTGGGAAGATGTCAGGGTTGTGTTATTGTGTTGACTGAAATTTTACGTTACTAAATCTTTTTTTCTAATCTAAGTAAAATGTTTTGCTTTAACTTCCACAGGATGTTAAAGTGATTATTTTAATGTTTAGATCTGAAAAAAGAATGAGTTTCCAGTAGATGTGGCCTAAGCCAAAATAGAAATGTACTCTAGAAGATGACAGGAAAATGGCCCTGCAAGGAACTGAACACTCCCTGCTACAGTCACACAATTTAAGTGACACTAGAGGGAAGTGCCTCATTTAAAGAATACAAATATGGAATTACTATTTCCTAGTTTTAGCATGGTAAATTTAAAATCATACAGTGAGGAAATACATACACACACATATACATACACATGTATAAATATATGTGTATACAGGGTGTCCCAAAATTCTTAGTAGCTTTAGTAGCTTACAACTTTTAGGACACAGTAATGATTAAATAACACAGCTAGATGGCTCAATGGATAGAGCACTGGACCTGGAGTCAGAAAGACCTGAATTCAAATCCAGCCTCATTTACTAGCTATGTGGCTCTGGACAAGTCATTTGACCTTTGTTCACCTTAATCCACTGGAGAGGGAAATGGCAAACCACTCTAGTATCTTTGCCAAGAAAACCCCATTGTGCAGTGTTGATGCAACAGAGTCACAAAAGAGTCAGATACAATCAAACAGCAACCAAAGTTGTACATTTTTAGAAGTTATCTTCATTTGAGATGAAGCACAAAAAATTTCACACACACTATTATTTTAAGAAAGGAATCATAATCCTTTTTTCCAACTCTTATGATTATGTGAACTCTATTTCTGCTGAGGTCACCACCATTCCATGTCCATAACCTCATGTCTTACTCACTTCTCACTCTGACTCCCCCAAACATTGCCAAACTTTGTTGTTTTTATCCTCACAACAACTCTCCCATTCATCCCTTCTTATCCACTTGCACTTGCACTCTAATTAAGGCCCTTAACACCTCTCACCTGAACTATAACCTCCTATTTCCCACCCCAACTCCCTCCAAACTGATCTTCCCATCACATAAGTTGGATCATGAAATTTATTGTTCAATAAATCACTGGGGCTCCATCGTTCCCCTCATACTCTGTGACCCAGGTATACCAGCTTGTTCATACTTCTACACGTATGCCTCCATCTCCTCTCTCCATCCCTTTGCACTGGCTCTCCCCCAGGTCTTAAACACATTCTTTCCATGCTATGACCTCTTAGACTCTAATGTTTTCTTCAACACTCAACTCCTGTTGAATTTCATTCTGATCCTCTCCACCCATCCACTTTGCATCCACTCTTCAGAATCTATTTTGTGTTCATTCCGTATATATTATTTAAACGTGTGCGTGTGTTTATGTCATCTTCCTCATAATAATGGAAGCTCCTTGGGGACAGGGACTGTTTTCACATTTATCTTCTTATTCCTGTCTTTTAGAGTAGTACCTGGTTTCCCATAAGCTATCAATATTTATCATTTGACTGACTCTCAAATGCTGTAGGTTTCCTTTGGACTGTAGGCCTAGCCCTTGGGAAGCATGTTGGCTCTATCACTGCACAATAGTCAAAATCTAATTCCCTAAAGATCATTTATGACAGAGTAACTTGAGGTCTGTGAGAGAGAGTAAATCTGTCTCCTGCAGGTGAGCAAATACCAGAAGGCATTTCATTCACTTCAGTTTACTGTAGGATCAAATTTAATATTGATTATTGAAACATGACTTTTAACACATCCGAGCAGAGGCTTTTACTGTAACCATGGCAACCTACCTCTTCCAGCTGTGTCACACCTGTTTCTGATCGTGAAAAGAAGATTTGGGGCTAGTTAAAATAAGCATACATATCTACAGTCATTTTAGTTCCAAGATACACCCCAGTGGGGGAATTTAAATCAGAAAATTAGGATCCCTTTATTAGCTACTTTCTCTTCATCTTAAACCTATTTCTGACCACAATGCTCTACTTCCTGTATTGGATATTCTGTATTAAATATTCTTTGCCAGGAAGATTTTTTTTAATAATCCCTCTTTTTTTGCCCTTATTTTTGCCTTATTTTTTAATTAAAAAGTATTTATATTCTTGGCCTCTTACCCCTCTCCTTCTCCTGCCCCCATTCATTTAAGAGAGAAAAACAACAAAATAATTTTAACATATAGGCATAGTCAAAGAAAATTAATTCCCACATCATCCAAATACAAAAAATGTATATCTCAGCCTATTTCCATCCCTGCTATCCCCACAGATCATCACGAATCCTCTGGAATGAAAGTTGGTCACTTCATTAGTCAGACCTTAAGCCTTTCAAAGTTGTTTACCCACTTCTCATGATCCAAATGGAGGAAAGTCAAACTTGGAATTCTTTTTAGACCCCAGTTATGTTAGTGGGGGCAGCTAGGTGGTGCAATGGATAGAGTACCTGACCTGGAGTCAAAATCCCTGAATTCAAATCTGGCCCACATTCTCTGATTCTGTAGTCTTTCTAGATTGATTTTCTTCTACCCTTTCTTTATGACTCATCAAAGTCTATGTTATTCCTCTATATGACTGCACTCATCGATCTTTTTCCACATTCCTAAGTAATTTCTGACTCTCATTTATATTCTTCTCTCCATCTTATCTTCAGTGTTTTTAAGGTCTATGCTGAAAATCTGTCCAACTTCTCATCTACACATCTCTTAACCTCCTTGTCCTCCGTTTACAAATTGGCCCAAGTATCAATATGGCCAAACTATAGAACTTCTCATCATATGTTATCACTTCATAGTTCTCTCTACTGATAGCAGTCTTCTTATGTGCCTTTTCTCCTTTCTCCCTTCTATCACTCAATGAATCTGATTTCTTTATATCAGGAGCAATAATCACTCAAACTTTCCCAGATCACCAAGTCTACTTTCTCCTTGGCCATTTCATATTCCCCAGCAATCTAGAATTCAACTTCACCCACTTTAATATTGTACTTAACACCAGCCCCTGAACCTTCCTCCTCTCATCCTGAAGCATCACCATTTAGAAATTCCAATCTTTCATTCTGGCTCCCCATCAGTAAGTAATCAAATTACCATCTGTTGACATTCTCTGCAATCTCAAATGCTACACCTTCTATGAATCCCTTTTTGATCCAACTAAGAAGAAATTATCCATCTTTAAACCTTACATTGTAATTTACTTTTAGCATCTTTGATTTTTTTCTTCAATATCCTCAAATATCATAGTGGGAAAAATTCCGTCCAATAATACTACATATTAGTAGATGGCTATTTTCAGCAGTTAAGACCAAAAAAGTCATTCCTTGTTGACCAAACTTCTGACAATGAACATCTTTTAATATAATTATCTAGGTTAGTACTTTGACAACTGATATACAGTCCATTCTAATACCCATAATTGAAGCCTCTTCAGGCCTGAAGGATGTCTTTCTGGCATAGCTATCAAGAAACCAAGGTCATCACCCTACCATAATGAGGAAGTAGAATTCAACTCTATGTGTCATAAACACCTACTAGCTTGTGAAGTCCAGGAGAGCAGGGATGATTTCTTTTATGTTTTGTCTCTCAATCTCAATTACAGGCTTTTTCATATTTTTAATGATTAGTATACATCAAGTGGATAGAATTCAAACTTTCCCAGGCATTTATTTTTGTATGGTTATCTTCTCATCACTCAGGATCAGCATAAACATCTCTAAAGCTCAATTACATTTTTATTACTCAGAACACTCCATAAATGAACTGAGGTGTGGAGAGGAAGTAATTTTGGCAAAATTCCCAATATCACGTCTCTTTCCCCAACCTTTCATGCTTCCATCAGAGAAGAAAAAATATTCCTCTTCCTTTTTACTTCTGACTCCTGAAGTTCTCAATGAGATTCTGAAGATACAAACATAAATATTTTCAGTTAGGAAGAAAAGACAGAGATGTCAAAAGACTGATGTGGATAAACAGGAAATTCATCTAGCAACCTAAAAAAATTAAAAGCATCCTCTCAATTTGCACTTGTTTGGCACCACAAAGAGTTGCTATAAATATTTTTGTACATATTGACCTTTTTCCTCTTTCTTTGCTATTTTTGGGGTATAAATTTAGTAAAGTATTGCTCAAAGGATACATGCAGCTTAAAAATTTTGGAGGCATAGCTTTAAATTGCTTTCCAATCTGATGTGTGTGAGGTGGTATTTCAGAGCTGTTTTAATTTCAGTCTCTCTGAATGTCAGTGATTTAGAGCATTTTTCATGTGGCTATTGATAGTTTTGATTTCATTTCTTTTGATTCCTTTCCCTATATTGCTTAGAAATGAGACCTTTATTAGAGAAACTTGCTACAAAGATTTTTTTTTCATTTTCCTGTTTTTCTTCTCGTATGAGCTACACTGGTTTTATTTGCATAAACCCTTTCTAAATTTTATATTATCAAAGTTATCCATGTTACCTCCTATGAACATCTGTATCTCTTATTTGGTCATGAACTCTGCCCCCTACCCATAGATGTGACAGGCAGGTAATTTCATCCATGATTCACTGATTTGGTTTTGATGTCACCTCTTTCTCTAGCAGTGATTTTTGAAAGATCATGGAGAATGGAAGTTTATATGTAGCCTATTACTACAGATTAGGCTCACTTCTATAGTTTGGTGAGATTTTCCTGGACTTTAACTTTAGTATTAAACACATTACTTATTTCTCCCAGGTTTATGTCAACTAAAAGTTTCATAAGCATTCAATGTGTGTCTCTATATGAATCATTAATTTAAAAATATTAAATAACATAGAGACAAGACGGATCCCAACATCACTCCTCTATATATTATCCTACTTGGCATCATCTCTTTAATAAGATTTGGGTAAATCACCCACTAGTTTTAACTAAGCTACGTAATTGAACTATAATCTAGTGTATCTTTCCATATACAGTATGAAAGATTATATTTAAAAATGACTTTTTTGGAGTGTAGAGAAATAATTCCCACAGCCTTTTATATGTAAAAAAAACTGGGGATTTCAGCTGACTATGAGTTAAATAGTTAAATATGAGTATTAAATAGCAGGCAAAAAAATATTATCTGAGATTTCAATGAGAGTGTCATGATCTCCAAAGACTGGTAAGGTAATAGTACTTCCTTACTGCTCTAAATTGAATAACATCTGGAATATTGTGTTAAATTTTCTATGACACATTTTTAGGAATGACACTGATAAACCAGAGATCAGCCATAAGACAGAAATTATAATACTAAAAATTTTCCAGATCATTTTATATGAATTATGTATTTGAAAGACTGTCATGTGGAAGAGAGATTAGACTTTTTTCTGTTCAGCCCTAAAGGGTATAATTGGGAGTGAAGGGTAGAAGTTGCCAAGAGACAAATTAAGATTTTATATTAGAAAAAAGCTTTCTAACAATTACAATTATCTAAAAGTAGAAAGGGTTGCCTCAGAAGATATTTGGTTTCTACCTCACCACCATCATCTCCAACAACAGTAAAAAGTTGAATAACCCCCCTTGACAGGTATAAGCCATGACAATGACTCAAATAACCATCATAAGTAGAAGTGCAACCTGAACCCAGGCACTCGTACTTTTAAGGTTAACACTATTTAATACTGATGATACTACCTGTCACCTAGGTGCTTTGCCAATGGAAGGCATTCAATTAACATTTTCTGAATAAAACTGAGTTTCCTTTTGTTCTGCTGATTTCTTTATGCATCATAAGACACAAATACATTTGACAAAATCATTAATTTGCATGTTTTTTGCCTAATTTTGAAAAATCCCTGGGTCTACCTTTAATTGAGTTATTTGGAAGCAATTTATTTTATTTTTTTTTATTTATTTTATACATGAAATTACAATTTTTCACTGCAAAAAGAATAGGCATTAGAATTTCAAAACCAGATGATTCAAAATTCGTTCAGAAATGTCTGATAATGTAATGATGAATATTAAGTGGTAAAGGAACACTAGACACTAGTGTATAATATTCTTTCTCTTGCTGTTGGATGGAAATGGACAATGGAGGCGCCCTTGAACTCATAGGGGATAACTTCCCCTTACTATATAATCCAGAGTATTTTAATCAGCTTTTCTATGAGCAGTGGACTCCCGTCTTCTATATATCAGCTGGAATAGAATCAGCATCAGGTATTCTGCCACACAAAAAGAGTGTATTGGCATTCAAAACCTCTGCTTCAGTTAAAAGTTCAGCTAGAGAAGGATTGACTTCAACTTGAAGTATATGGTTAGTGGCTTCAGCATTGTTTGATGATGGTCTGTTGAGAACACTATGGAAATGTTCAGCCTATTTCTCCAGGATCATGTTCTTATCACTAATCAGTGTAATTCCATCAGCACTGATTGACTGAGATACACCATATGTCTTCAGCCCTTAAGTAGCTTTCAGGGCATCATAAAAGCCCTTAGGAATGTTACTATGAATGTAACATTGAATTTTATCTGCCTTCTTACTGAGCCAAGAATCTTCACTTCCATTTTATTTTTCATGGAGTTAAAACTAACCTGCTGGTAAATCCTATGGAGTTTCCATTTTTCATTTATCATTAAATAGGTTTTTTTTATTTTCCCCATTATTTTTGTCAAATCAATCTTGATATTTATGAGTGTTCTGATCCAGAGGAGTAAATGTGATGCTATACAACAAATATCTGAAAGATGCCCACTCCTTTTCTGCTCTACTGTTGCCAAGCATTTGTTGGCTCAGTTTTCCCTCCGAGTTAGCAATGAACTGTTTATGCTGGGATGAGTGATGATCTCTCGAGATTAAGTCTATTTGTAGTCATCTTGCCTTAGGGATAAACTGCAAGATAAGCCCCTAGATAGGCCTTCTTGTGTTTGTTCTTCATTCTCAAAAAGGACCCTGCAGTCAAGAAGGTGATGCCAAGAATTGCAAGTGAATTGGATTTAGGTGAAGGAGGGCTATACAAAGTCACCAGCCTCATTCTCTCCTCTGGAGACATCTGGGTCCAGTGGCAAGATATAGACCAGGAGGACTGAAAATGGACCCAATATTATTTATGTTGAAGAGAATAAGCCTATGATCAGTATAGCACTCTGCACCATACATTGTCTTCCTCACTCACATTCCATCGCTTCTCCTCACAATGACATAGTTTATTAAATGCCAATGTTTACTGCAAGAGTGTATTCACAAAATTTTATTGCATTCAGATAAATGGAAGACAGTGTTTGTAATGACAAGGTTACAAGATACATAATTGTTCAGTAATAAGTGACTATTGCTTTTGCTGTTTCTGACTATATTCTTCCCAAGAACTCTGCCACATCTGATGGTCTATGCTTACTCTGGCATTAAAGTCACCCAGAATTATAAACTCATCCTCTTTCAGCATATTAATGACAAGATTCACCAGATCTTCATAAAATTTTTCTATGACCTCATCAGGGTTCACCATGGTGGGAGCATATGCATTGATGATGGCGGTACAGTGCTTTCCTACAAATGGCAATCTCATTGCCATGAGCCAACTTTGGAAGGCATGCAAGCTTATTAACTAGATTAGTTTTGACTGGAGAACCTACACCAACTTCACGGCATTGCTCTTCACTGTAGCTACTCCAGTAAAAGCGTATCCAACTCCAACTTCAGTAAGCTGGCCTTATTTCACTTGGAGCTGCTATTTGGATGCAAAACTTGCTGAGTTCTCTCACAAGAGCTGTTCATCTTTCAAGTCTACTGGATTTCATGGTATCCATAAGTAAAAGGCTGTTTCCACATTGGTCCTTGCCCCACATCAATTTAATCAAAGGTATGGATCAAAATAATAATTGCCCTTCATATAGCTTATTGCAGTTTATTAGAACACTTTAGATAATTACATTTGTTGCTCACAACCCATGAAGTAATGTAGGTACTGTAATTCCATTCTGTACATAGATGGAAAAACTGAGGCTCAGAGAGAGAAAAAAACATTTTTCAGTGGTATTTAGACCCAAAACCTCTGTCTCCAAAGTCTTTCCATTACCCCATGCCCTCCATTGTACAAAGCTAAGAGAAAAATTGCAGTCAGCAAATATTTAGCAAGTATTGACCTTTAATCAATCCTTCTATAAGTATGCATTAAAGACCTATATTCCAGCACTGTGCTAGGCTCTAGGAATAAAATACAATGGATAAACATCCCTCCTTTCAAGTTTACGTCTTAACTGTGCTATTTCTTAGTCTAATATTATAGCCAGTATAAGGAATACACTGTATAAATCTTTTTTAAAAGATGATTATTTTTTAATTATATTAGCCATCATATACACTCTGAGGTCACCTAAAGTAGTTGTACTCCTGGTATTATGTATATGAATGTAATTCTTTTTCTGGTATAAAAATGACAAATATATATACACACATATACATATGCACAAACATACCCTATATTCATATTCCCCATATCTTTCCTGTTCATGTTACCTGTTTTGAATTTTTTTTAATCACCATGGTGTAGATCCTGGACTCTCAAGGGTATATCACGAGCTTCAGCTTGTAGTCCAATCAACGGGCAGAGCAATGGATTGTGTATTTATTACCTAAGTAACTGCCTAGCTAACTTTGAAAAGATTCTTTATGGGATCATAGATTTTAGTAGTGAATGCCCCTTTGAAGTAATTAAGTCCAATTACCTCATTTTATACATGAAACTCAGGGTGAGGTGTTTGCCCAAGATCATGCAGAAGAGCAGGGTCAGGATTTGAACCCAGGTCCTATTACTTTAAATATAATCTTTACTAGATGTAGAAAATTGGCTACCAAGTGACCCCTTTTCTTCAGAAGGGTATGAGGAAAGGCTACCAAAGTATGGAGAGATTGCATTCTGTGGAAGAGGGGAAAGATCTCACACTAGTGAAATGACAAGTTCTTCATGTTTTAACACAATGTGGTCACAAACAGATGTTATAGATAGCAGAGAAAGAATAGCTGACATTTTGGCAATGTAGATTGTAAATGGCTAGAGGGCAGGAACCATAAGTATACAGTTATTCCTTCCACATCATGGGGAGTAGGGGCACAGTGCCCTGCTCTAGAGAATCTCTGTAAAATATTTTGGCCTTCCACAACAGAGAAGTCTGAATTAATATGGTCTTAAAAGATAAACTATGTTAATATCATACAATACTATGCATATGTTTTATGCATCTCTGAGTTTCTAAACTTTTTCTGTGTCATCACGAAAGTCCCCCAAAATTCTCATTTAATTTCTTATGCTACCCCATGATACATCAAAACCATAATGGGGAATTACAGTGTTGAAGGGATAACTGTATTATATAAATTTTGCATCTCCCTCAATGCCCAACAAAATATTTCGCATATAGTAGGGAACCTTATAAATGATTAAAGCAAGGTAAACTTTAGATTTCTCGCTGCCTATGTTTCTTAGAATCTAGTCAGTTAGGAAAGAGGATAATCATATAAAAAAAATATACCCATATACCAAGGATCTGCCATTTCCTATCTGTCTATAGCTTAGTAGAGAAGGCTTAGAGAATAGTCTGAGAATCAAAGAAGCTAAATAATTCCACTAAAAGGTCACCCAGCTGATATCAGACACAAAATTTAAACCCAAGTCTTTCTGAGACTAAACCATGTATCCTAACCACTATACCACACTGCCTTTAATTTCCACATATATTGTTGTCATAATGCATGTGATTTAAAGTGTGATCACTGTATAAAAAAGACTCATTTCTTAGTGTGTGCTTTGAGAAGACCGTGCATATCCTAGTTAATTCTGTCATCTCCTTCAAAGTTCTCAGACAGTTCTAACATGAATTATAGAACCAAAACCTTGGAATCACCAGTTATACGCTATGGATTACATAGGCAGCTTGTAGCTCTAAGTTTAAAAACTAACCCCATGCTAATATAGTATGAAAGGGATTTGATCAGTATCTCGATGTCTTTTGCCCTGCTTCAAGATTTTTATTCCTCTGCCTCTTCTCTAGAATTCAAAAACTGGGGGAAAAAAAATCACATTTATTGAATGCCTACTCTGCATAAGGCACTCTGCCGGAAACTAAGTTTTAGCTTAGCAGTCGAGAAGTATACCAAATACTCCACTTAGAAAAGAAAAGTAAAAGTATTCAAAAGTATAAAAGTAAAAGTAAAAGTATTCAAAATAACAACTAATAATGAGAGCTGACATTTACATAGTACTTAACTTAATTATCTTTCGCCCCCAAAAATAAATAAATCCTCACACCTCTTCTGAACTTTCCTAATTAGGGAGGCAGGGGCAGTGAAGTGGTACAGTGGATAGAGAAACAGGCTTGGATTCAGGAAGATTCATCTTCCTGAGTTCAAATCTGGCCTCAGACACTTACTAGCTTTGTGACTCTGGGCAAGTGACTTAATCTTGTTTGCCTCAATTTCCTCATCTGTAAAATGAGTTAGAGAAGGAAATAGCAAACTACTCCAGTAACTCCGCCAAAAACAAATGAACAAACAACTCAAATGGGGTCACAAAGAATCAGACACAATGGAACAAAACTTTTTGAGGGCACCATAATCCTTCTGGTCACCCAGATTTGCAACCGGGGAGTCATCTTTCATTCCTTATTTTTCCTCACCTCACATTTCAGTTAACAAATCTTGTCCTTTTTACTTCCACAACATCTCTTACATATGACCCCTCTAGTTCAGGTCTTTACCCCACCTCTCCTAGACTCACTTCTCTCCCTGTATCAAGTCTCCCACCTCTCCAATCCATCGTGAACAAAGTGGCCAAAGTGATTTTCCTAAAGAACTACTGACTAGCTCATTCCCCTACTCAGTGAATTTCAGTGGCTCCCTTTTGCCCCAAGGATCAAATACAATTTTTTTTATCTTCCATTTAAACCCCTCTACAACCTAGCTTCAATCTACCTTTCCAGTCTTATTATAAATTACTTCCCTCCAAATATTCTTCAGTATAGCCAAGTTGACCTTGAAGTTCCTCACACATAAGTCAGCTACCTTCACCTGAGCCTTTGTACCTGCTGAATCCCACTCCTGGAACACATTCCTCCTCACATTCTCCTAAGAATCTAACCACTTTCTGTATGAAGTCTTTTCTAATTGTCCCCCACTCCACCAGTTGCAAGGGCTTTTCCCCATTAAAAAAAATATATATATATATATATATGTATATATATATATATATATATATATCCTTGTATTTGTTTTGCATATATGTTGTACAATTTATGTGTTTGAATGTTTTTTTTTCCTCCAAAAGATTATAAGTTTATGGAGAAAGGGGGCTGTTTGATTTGGGATGGGGGTGAATTTGTTTTTATTTCCAGCACCAAGGACAGTGCCTAGCACATATTAGGTACTTAATAATGTCTGTTGCTTAAGAAATGCAACACGCTTTATAGTCACTATCTCATTTGATCCTCAGAATAATCTTGACACAAAAGTGGTATAATTATTATTGTTGCTATTTTACAGAGAAGCAAAAGAAAAGTCAGAGAAGTTCGTTGCCTTGCCTAGCTAATAAATGCCTATCTACCTGTCTGTGAAATAAAGGAACCTGCTCATTTAATGTCAGTAACCTAGAGGAGAAGGAAAGAAGAAATAAGCTGTGCAGTAAAGACAATTAACTTTTAAGTAGTCTTTTTTAAATTACATCAGAGGTTTTAGTTTTAATTCAGGAAACTACAGTTTAGAAATTAACTTTGAAGTAGTCTTTTTTTTGTAAAAGCATATTGAAGACTTTTATTTTTATTTTGACTCAAGAAACTACAAACTAGAAATTAAAATGGATTAAATTGTGCTTGTCCTTTGTTGCTGAAGAAGACCATGCTATCAGAGAAATGATGATATGACTTGCACTTGACTTTGTTTTGAGTGAGGGAGGGCTGGGCAGGTCACCTGCCTCACTTCTCTGCCAGAGTCATCTTAATCCAGTGACCAGATATTCGTCAGGATGACTGGAGATGACCCAGGATGCACTGGGAGGCCTTGGACCCTTTAGGCCAAGGTCTTTGCAGGCACTCACTTAGGGGGAGGCAACACCCATTCATTGAATAGGCCTGTTTAAGAAGTAGCCAGGGCATGGCCCCTTTAATGAGGTCGAGAAAGCAAAGACATCAGGCTGGGTGGGAAACAGTAACAGTTACTATTGCTAATCATTGTAAAGCTAGGAGGGTCCAGGAGCCCTTGGCAGGGGCCCATTGGAGTCCCAGTTTCAGAGTGCAGTAGGTTTAAGGTGCCATGTGCCTTGCACCTTTGGCACCATGCCCCAAAATGGATTAAATAATATTGAAATGAACAACCTTGATATATGTTACAAATTACACCATATACACTAGACATGCAACTCTATCAGCTTGTTATTATGATATTAAAGTACTAAATGCCTTTCTAATAAGAAAGTTCCTTGAAGCAGGAGAGTAGAAAGTGTAGCTTTTTTCAGACTGGACTGTCTGTAGCAGTAACTAGAAGATGCTGTGATCTCTAAACAAACAAGCAGGATTTATACTTGATGAGAAAAGGATTGGACAAAAAAAATGAAATTCACACATGAGCTTGGTTTTCCCCCAGTCCTTTCTTTACTTAGCATTCTTTCTATTTTCTTCAGGATGTGCTTAAAGGAACAGTGCGTATTTTAACACGATCATCATCATCACAATCTTCACTAACATACAGCATTTTAAGGTTTATAGAGTACTTTACTTACATGTTATCTCATTTGATCATCACAGTGCTATAAAATAGGTGCTATTATTGTTGCCTTTTAACAGATGAGGAAACTGAGAATCAAAGAAGTTAAATGAATTGCTCAATGTCACCCAACTAGTCAGTGTCTGAAGCAAGATTTGAACTCAGGTCTTCCTGACTCCAAGTCCATCACTCTATCCACTATGCTGCCACTTAGGTGTGTCACATGTCAGCAGTATTCACAGATTCTAAAACTTGCATTAAACATTTATATCAATATTAAGAGAAATCAAACATTGTATTTGTTTTCTTCTCATGTTTACATGATTCATCTTAAAACTCACAGAAACACAGAATGTTAGTACAGGACAGGATCTAAGAGAAGATCCAGAGATTCTTAAGTGTGTGTGTATGTGTGTGTGTGTGTGTGTGAGAGAGAGAGAGAGAGAGAGAGAGAGAGAGAGAGAGAGAGAGAGAGAGAGAGAGAGACAGAGACAGAGACAGAGAGACAGAGACAGAGAGAGAGAGAGAGAGACAAGAGAATGTCATGGACCCATTTCAGTCTAGTGAAGTCTATGGACTTAGAACTAAACAATAATGTTTCTAAATGCATTAAATAGAATACATAAACAACTGTGAGCTCCTTGAGAGCAGGGGTTGTGTTTTGTCCCTTCTTATAACCCTAGTGTTTAGCTCAGTACCTGGTGCATAGCAGGTACTTAATAAATGTTTAGTGACTAACAAAGGAAACCAGTTATGTTTAATATAGTTCTCAAAATATTTTTCCCATCCAAGTTCACAGACTGCCTAAATTCTATCCACAGAGCCCTTGAGGGTCATATAGTCCTGATTAAAAACCCCTATTACAGTCCACCCCCTCTCATAGTACTGAAGCCTATACTGACATCCTCATGCCCATATGTCTAGGTTTCCTACATTTCTAATCATAAATCCCATTCAAGGAACTAGGAACAGCATCCTGTAATAACTGGAAGAATTTCAGTCATCAGAATTAGCATTCACACATTAGGAGAAAGAATGCTAACAGAAAATGCATCAAAGCAAGATGCAAGGCATATGATTACATAAAAGGACAAAAAAACCTGTTGTTAATTTCACTAAGTGGCTAAGTCTGGGTCCCTGAAATGGCTAATTCTTACCACTTGGAGAAAAGATTTATTGGATATGCTAAATATTTTTTAATGGATTCCTACAGCTTTAACTGTTAATTAGATCAAGGTTTGGTTCCCTGTTTAGCTGTGACCTCATTGGTGTGGCATCTGGGCAATTATCTAGGAAATAACGAGCCCTTTCATCCATAACAGAACAACAACTTCTCTCTTGGATTGAGGGAGATCAGAGCCAATCTGCTGCTCCTCAGGGGGCCTGTGAGTCCCTTTGAATCACACTTTATTTTCAAACTAACCTTTCACATCCTGAATTAATTCCAAGTATTTTCAGATTAAAAATTCATAAATTTACTTTACCAGCATTAAAAGAAATCATAAACACAAAATATCATCCAAACAATGTTTAAGGTTCTGATACCAGGGACCATAACAGAAGGGAAATGTCTTTGGACAGCAGATCCTATAAACATATGCCATATTTAATGTACCTTACTGTATACATGGGGAACAAGTTTTCTGTTCTACTGTGCTCAAGGAACTCTATGGTTTTCATGAATTATGCATCTAAAACTGGAAAGGACTTCAAAGGACATCTACCTCAATGCCCCAACTTAAAAGAAAGCAAGCCTGAAGGTTGAGTGAATTGCCATACATCATACAAATAGTGCCAAAGGCCAGATTTGAACTCACATCCTTTGACTCTAGATCCAGCATTTCCCACTTTCCTAGGCTATCTCTTATTTTTATGATGGCAACAGGGTGTAGTGCACAGAAAATTGGCCTTGGATCCAAGGAGATCCAGGGTCAAGTCCCACACAGCAGGCCAGGCAATATGTGCCCTTCAACCTGATAAGACTTCAAATTCTCCAAAGGGCTTTCCTCCAACACTACAGTGAATTTTCTTATTGTAACTTTCCTGTGCCAATGAAATAAGAGGTCCAGTTTAAAAGCAACAATACCAAATTAACCTTGTCTATTTGACACATACCATATTTCTACTTTTTTTAGTGGCCCAGGAACATATAATCTTCCATGAACAAATTAAATCACCCACTCATGGACGTGTTGAATGGAAAATGCTTATAGAGGAGCTAATATTTGTCCCTATCAAGCATGAAAGTTGAGGTCCTTAGGAGTTTTTTCAGTGATTCAGATGGAATTTGCTTAGATTCTTGCTGTGAATATAGGGGCCTTCTTACTGCACAGGGGAATTATCTGAGATACTTGGGGAATATAGAAAATAATATTTTATTGGGAGACTGGATTAGAAAAAGAGTTTGCTCCTGGGAAATGACATCTGCAGAATGCTACTAACCTATGAACAAAATTACGAAGTTGGTCTCCTTGCCTGCAGTCTATCCCATTTCTAATATACATTTCACACAGCTACCAAATTCAAGTGCTAAAGTACAGGTCTGACTTTCTCAAGAAATTATTGGTACCCTATTGACTCTAGAATCAAATACAAACTCCACTGCTTGACATGAAAAGTCCTTCTCAATCTAGATGGAGACTACCTTTGTAGGCTTATTTCCAATGACTCCCATTCTGATAGTGCACATTTTGGTGAATTTCTTCACACAACGCAATCTCCCACCTCTGTAATCTTCATACAAGTTATCTCCATTCCCAGAATGTTTTCTCCCTTCACCTTTGACTCTTAGGTTCCCTGACTCCCTTCAAGTTCAGTTCAAGTGTTATTTCCGACACAACGCCTTTCCTGACCTCATGACATGAATAACACCCTGCCCCCTCTTTGAGCTTATATTTATTTGCATACACGATATACATATATGTATACTTGTGTCTCCTCCAACAGATTGCCCCCTCTGCCATCCCATCTCTATCACTTATTTTCAATATTTCCCTGTCTTTTGGCTCATTCTCTTCTATCTACAAACATGCTCATGTCTCCTTCATCCTCAAATATCTTCTCTCACCCTTTTCATCCTCTCTATCATCCCATAACTCTTCTGCCTTTTGCAGGGAAGCTCCTTGAAAAGACCTCCTCTCATTATCTTCTCAACACCTTGCAATCCATATTCCATCATTCCAGTGAAACTACCCTCTCTAAAATTACCAATGATGTCTTAGTTGCCAAATCCAATGACCTTTTCACAATTTTCATTTTCCTTGACCTCTGTGCAGCATTTGACAGTTACACATCTTCTCCTCCTTGATACTTTCTTCTCTCTAGATTTGATACCACTCTCTTCTGGTTTTCCTCCTACCTGTAAGACTAGTCTTCCTGTGTCTTCTTGCTGAATTCCTTATTTAAATCATATCCTCTAACTGAGGAGCCATCTCTAGTCATCCTGACCTATATCTTGCTTCCAGATGGCTCCAGAGAAGAGAGTGAAGCTGGTGATTTTTGTACAACCCTTCCTCATTTAAATTCAATTCACTTGCATGTCATGGCATCACCTCCCTGTATCATGGTCCTCTTTGAGAATAAAGGACAAACAGCATTAAAACTGTAAGGAACCTTAGGGAACATTTAATTCAAACCCAGTATTTCCCAGAGAAAGACTCGAGAAGCCAAGGTCAAACAGCAGGTCAATAGCAGAGGTGAGACTAGGTTCTCTGACTTTCAGGACAAACCTCTTTCCTCTCTTCCTTTTTTTTTAGAAAGGAAGGAAGCCTCAGAGACAAGAATTTAATTTCACCTTCCCTGACTCTAGTGCTGTACTAGACACTTAGTAAATGTTTATTTCCTTTCTCCCTTCCTCCTTTCCTCCCTTCCTCCCTCCTTCCTTTCCTCTTTCCCTTCCTTCTTTGCTACCTTCCCTCCTTTTTTCCCTCCCTTTCTTCCCTTCCCTCCCTGTGTCCATATAGGGAATCACACCCTTATCTGATGGTGCTCTACCCAAAGGAATATAAAATTTTGATCACTGAGGCATCCCAAAATATTTTGGGATTTACAGGCTAGATTTCATTTTTAAGGACCATGTCTTAAACTCAAATCATTCAGGCTCTCATTGATTGCACAACAATAGGTCCCAAGCCTCATTTCACTATTGTTTTGGTTCTGTTGGTTCAGAAGGAGTGTAAATTGCAACTATTTCTATTTTGGTCAGAAACCCTGAGGGTCTTTCGCTCTCAGATTGATTTTTTTTGACTGGGTAAACGAGGTCATACTCTTTATCTAGCCTTAATCATTCAATGGGCATAGCCTCAGTCAAACTGAGACCTGATAAACACCTTAGCCTGTCCACCCCTCACCCCCACCACAGCAACCTCCCTATTACGACAGAGGGACACACCATCTTCCTAAGCCTCAGGCTCCAAACCTAAGTGTTTCCATGTCCACTCTTTTGCCAATGTCAATTGACTTCACCTTCATAACATCTCTCAAATATATTCCCTTTTCTGTTCTGGCACTGCCACCACTGTGGTACAGGCCCTCTTCACCTCACAAATGGACTATTGTAATAGTCTACTGGTGGATCTGCCTACCTCAAGTCTCCTTCCTCTCCACAGTGAAGGTCTGACCATGTCACTTACCTAATCAAAAATTCCATTGGCTCCCTATGGCCTCCAGGATCAAATGCAAAACTCTGTTTGGTGTTCAAAGCCCTTTACTATTTAGCCCTCCCCATTTATTTTTCCAGTCCTCTTAAACCTTACTCCCAGTCACCTTCTCGTTTATCCAGTGACACTGAGTGGAATAGATTCAGTGAAGACTTCTCAGAATGTGAATTCTTCTCCCAGTGCATAAAGGAGACTAAGAGGCTCAGGTTACAATGCCTTCAGAGTTCAGTAATTCCTACTTAAGGATATAGGCTATGTAGTGTATTAGGATCTCAATGACTGGATAAAATTCGCTAACTCTTCAATGTCTAATTTGCATGCGCCTGAGAAGTCGGTGGTCCTCAAGGAGGTCCTCAAACAAGTCCGCCTCATTTGCATGTACTCTCAATGCTTCATTTGCATGCAGCTCATTTACATATACTCTCAATGCTTCATTTGCATATGCTGACGTGTATTTTCGCAGGCCTTGTAACAGACAGCGGGGAGGGAAATTTGGACCAGATTTCAAAGGGACTGGCTAGATTTCACACCTAGAATGCAAGACCATATTTCTCAGCCAATGAGAATAATGGTCAGTGGTGGGAGGGGTTTTCTCGTTAGGGTCTATATATATCACTGCTCTGCCTTTGTCTTCAGCTTCCCTGCTCCAGACTACCTGGTGAAGGGATTGCCCCGCTTCTCGAGAATAAAGGAACTTTCTGTTAACACTTTGAGATGCCTCTGAGTAGTCAGTTTGCGTAGGGGGTCTTGCCAACCCATACAGCACTGGCCTACTTGTTGTTCCACAAACAAGACACTCATTTCTCAGCTTCAGACCTTTTCCTCAGTTCTCTCCCATGCCTAGATTGCTTTCCCTCCCTTCTATTCACCTACTGGCCTTCCAGGATTCTTTTCAGGCCCAAGTAAAATCTCATCTTCTAAAGGAAGCCTTTCTAATCCCTCATAATTTTAATGCCTTTCCTCTTAATTATTTTCAAATGATTGTATATGTAATTTGTTTAGACATAATTGTTTACTTGTTGTCTCCCTGTTAAATTTTGAGTTCCTTGAGCATAGAGACAATCCTTTGCCTCTTTTTGCTTAACACCCTGCCTAGCATATGGCAGATACTTAATACAGGTTTACTGAGTGATAGACTACACACACATACACATGTATGTATATATACACATACCTCATATATGTCTGTGTATCCACATCTATATCCATTTACATATCTATATCCATATATTTGTACATACTGTATTCCCCAACAGAATTCTTCTAAAAAGACAGAAGTTATTCATTTTTGTCATCTCATCCCTAATACCTAACATGGTGTCTGATACGTTCTATAACAGATGTTTAATAAATATTTGTTGAATTGAATTGAAAATGAAATAAATTCTGTAAAGTACCTGGTGACCCTTAAAGTGTCATCAGAATCCGTTATTCAGAGCAGGGGAAGAAGGTGCAGATGCCACCTAGCTGAGCCTTGATCACTCATTGAGTTTATTCAGTAAATCATGGCAGGAGGGTTGGTGGGTGAGAATGAAGGGGGAGGATCCTCTAGAGGCACCATCGTCCAACTTTTCACGTTACTTGTGAAATCACGTTACTTGGGAGAACTTAACTGATATTCGCTCAAGTTTACACAAGTAGCAAAACTTGAGTTAGAACAGTTTTCTGTGATTCCATTCTCAAGTTGAAATAGGAGTCCACAGCACAAGACCGTCAAAGAAACTAATAGGATATTGTGCCGAATTCAGAAGCATGGGCTCCACTTTGGGGAAGGTGATAGCCTCTCACTATTCTGAAATTTATGAAATTTCTTGGTAGCACATTTTAGAAATAACATTCATCAGACAGAGATTATATAGACCAGGAGTTCTTAAACATGTGTGTGTATCTGGGTATGTGGGTCTGTGGCATGGACCTCTTTAGCAGTCTGGTGAGGTCTATGAACCCCTTCCCATAAATTTGTTTGTTTGTTTAATTCATTATTGAAGCTAATTTTAAATTTCAGGCCAAGGTTACTGAAAATTAAGATCTTTTCCCATCCAAGTTAATAGACTCCTTCAAATCTATTTTAAATAACTTGGGGGTCCACAGACCTCAGGCTATAGATAGATAGATAGATATAGAATATATATATATATATATATATATTTATATACACAGAGAGAGAGAGAGAGAGAGAGAGAGAATATAGAGAATGATATATATAGAGAGAGAATGATATATTGAATGACAATCAGGATAGTTAAGAGCCTCCAGATCATGCCATAAAAAGATCAGTTGAAAAAACCTTTATTAATTTCAGTGGATCCATGATTTCATCAGTAATGTGGATTCTTCCACTAAAGGCATGGAAACAACTTATCCAAGCTACCTCATCCTGTTTGACCCTTGCCTATGCCCTTTGATAATTCTTTCATAGGAGATTGGCCCAAAAGTTGAGGACTTCCTTTAGCTCTTGGAATTATACAAATACCAGCACAGCATATAATCCATCCACCAGTATCCTTGACCCTTGTTAGCCCACATCTTCATTAAGTCATACATTTCTCTAATGATACTTTTATTATGGTTTTTGCAAATAATTAATCACTGGTCTTATTCTACAGTCTATGTATACCCCTGTGAATCTTTCTAATATTCTTTTAGTGACTCACAACATTGATTCTTCAGCATTTGTCATATTCTGCAATTCATATTATTGGAATAATATTAGTGTTAAGTTTATGGGTTTTGTTTCAGAGAAAAATAGGGTGATTTAAAGCACTGTGAAATTTCCTCAAGACAAGTCAACCTTCCCTCTTCCCTCTACTCAGTTCAGGAACTGGTTCATTGCCTATCTATAGTATGTGTCCAAAATATATTTGCTGATGGAGAAAAACGTGATCTTAATGTCTCAGATGTAGCTCATTAGGACATTTCAGTCTATCAATCCATCTGTCAACAAGTACTTATTTAGTGCATACTGCATGCCAGGCACTGTGCAAGGCAAAGCAGATACAAGTATATAGAATGAAATAATCACTGTTCCCTAGGAGTTTAAACTTTAATAGAGAAGACAAGTACATTAGGAGAGTATATGTGTGCATACACATATATATGTATGTATATATCCACATGTATGTATACATTCACACATGTATATATATATCTATATATAAATATAAAAATACAAATAAATCAAAGTAGTTAAATATAATATAGTTTTGGACAAAGGGCACTAGAAGTTGGAAGATGAGTAAAACTTCATGAAATTTATAGTGCTTGAGCTGTGTCTTAAAGGAAAAGTAGTATTCTCAGAGAGGGAGATGAGGAAAGAATACATTTCCAGCATGAGATATGGTCAGGACAAATGCACAAATCTGGATGTCCTGTGTGAGGACCAGAAAAATTATTGTTTCACTAGATTACAGGATAGGGGTTAGTGTAGTGAGATAGAGAGGGAATGATGTTCAATAAGGTTGGGAAGATGTTGTTTTAAGTATTAAGTCTTTAAGTGTTAAGAAGAAGTTTATATTTTGTACAAAAAGCAAGAGAGAGCTCCTGGAATTTTCTGAGTAAGAATGAGTTATGGTCAGACCTGTACCCAGGGAAAGTCACCTAGACAATAGTGTGAAGATGGAGTAGGGTGATGAAAGACTTCATCTGAGGAACCAACCAAGAGGCTGTTGCACTATTCTAGGCAAGAAGTGATGAGAGTCTCAAAGTGGTGTTGCTGTATTGAGACAGAAATGACAAATATGGGAACTGATAAGATATGTAGGATGAAGAAGTACAAAGAGTTGAGGATATTGATAAGCTTACACACCTGAGAGACTGATAGTGGTGCCTTTGACAGAAATAGGGAAGTTTGAAAGATGGAGGTTTGGCAAGTTCACTTTGAGATATACAAACTTTGAGATTTCTCTAATACATATAGTTTGAAATGTCCAATAATCAACTGATGATCTAACACTAATCAAGGTGACACTAGAAATGAGTATAGACATCTGGGAGTCATCTGCATAGAGATATCTAAAGCCATGAGGTTAGATGAGGTCATCCAGATGAAATATGTGGTGGTTAAAGAAGACAGACATTAGGATAGAACCTTTGAGTACACCCATTGTTAAGTGGTGTGGATGATGATCCAGCAAAGGAGATGAAGAATGAGCAGTAAGACAAGTAAGAAGAGGACCAGGAAGAGCAGTGTCACAAAAAAAGAGGAGAAAGTATTCAAGAGCAGAGAGTGATCAAAAGTGTCAAATGCAGCAGATAGATGGAGAAGGATGACTGGAAAAAGACCATCAAATCTGGCCATTAAGAGATCTTTCTGCAGAAACATCAATTTCAGTTAAACGATGATGTTGAATTGCAAAGGACTGAGAAATGGGTGAGAGGCAAGGAAACAAAGGTACCAGGTGTAGACAACAGTTTCAAGGAGTTTTGCTTTTAAAAAATTAGGGAAAATATATAACAATAGATGGACAGGATGGTAAGGTTTAGGAAAGTTTTTTTTTTTCTTAAGGATAGGGATATATTGGCACCTTGAATGCAGTGGGGAATGAATCATCAGATAAATAGAAATTGAAGATTTGAGAGAAAAAGGACATGACTGGAGTTGTAACCTATTAGACAAGACAGGAGTGAGTGGGATCAAAGACACTTGTAGATAACTTGGCCTTGGCAAGGAGAAGGGCCACCAGTTTGTCGGAAACTAGAGGCAAAAAGATAAGAGTTGGAGATGCCAAATCCATCAAATCAATACCTTTTTAATAGCTGAATAATAAACAGAATGAGATCTTGTATTCTCTGAACATTTCATGAGTCAAGCTGTGCTCGTGTACAATACTATATATAAAAGCCTGCCTGTTCCTTTATCGTTTTCATCAAAGACATCCCTTGTATGCATATAAATTCTTCTCATAAGTGTTTTAAACATGAAAATAGCCATAAGAAAGTCTATGGGTCATTAATTACTAATATTACTTTGAATCCACGTTATCAGTAGTACTTTTTGTGTTGTTATCACTGTTTAGTCATTTTTTAGTAGTAATTCCATTTGGGGTTTTCTTGGCAAAGATACTTGAGGGTTTGCAATCTCCTCCTCTAGCTCATTTCATAGATGAAGAGCTGAGGTAAACAGGGTTAAGTGACTTCCAGAATCACACAGCTAGTGTCTGAAGCCAGATTCCATTCAGGATGACGATCCTTACTGACTCCAGGGCCAGCACTTAATCTACTACATCACCTAGTTGCCCCTCTTCTTTCTAATCAGTTGCTATCTTCTCCTCTCTCAGATCCCCATATAAATAATCCCTGAGTGCCCTCAAAATTATGAACGTTGTTGTGTAAACACATAGTTAAATGCAGGTACTCTTTTCATCTCTGTTTTCTTTTAGATCATTAGAATCTTATGTATCATACTAGAGACTGTGAGATTATAACCCAAATGGAGTGATTCCAAATATCACTGATGGAGGGGGAAAAAAGTTCTTTTAGAAATAGCGAGCAATATTTTCTGTCATTGGTTTATTGCCTTTTTAAAAATTCGTTTTAAAATGTTCCTGGGATAATCTGCTTTAATCTCTCACTGGGCTTTCTGGAAATATGATATTCCCTCAAACATTTTTCACAACTTTATAAAGGAATACTGCTCATATTCATACACAATTCTCTTCTGTAAGATTTTACGAGTTAATATTCTAAAATGATGCTTCCCTTGACTGCTATATCTTTTTTTTAAATCAAGAAAGAGATAGTAGCATGTAATAAATGCATGTTTAATTAAATTAAATTGAGCAGAAATAAGATTGTCTTTGCTCAGAAATTCTAAATGGGAAGTAAGTTTAAGAGGGATGAGAAACTCTCAAGAATAAAATTCTAGTTATACGTCAATGACAAAAAAGTAGGGGAGATGTCTAAAATTACTAATGTGGTTTTCAATAAAAACAAAAGGTATTTAAGGAACATATATAAGAGATGGAAGCAAATATGGATAACTAGATAAATATTCGAGAATGGTAAGCTCCTATAAGAAAATGGAACAGAGAGGTCAAACTCACTTCCTGAGGGCTGCAACCACCCCCAAAACTTGAGTGTGGCAAATTGAAATACAGTTGGGAAATACTTAATAAAATGTCTAAAATAAATTAAAAATAATACAAAATAAATAACGTTAATTTGTGATTTTCTAAGTCATGTGAGCAATCCATTTGTATTTGACTTTGACACCACTGGAGCAAGAAAAGCTAAGTATAATATGAGCTGAAATTTAAATCAGATATAAATAAATATAAGAGAGGGAAGAGGAAGAGGGGAGTGAGAAAGAAAGGAAGAGAGAAACAAAGAAGGAGAGGGAAAGGAAGAGTACCAGCGACAGAATTTGAATCTAGGTCATCTTTACTCTGAGGTCAGTTCTCCACCCATCATATCACCCTGCCTCTCACAAGAATACATAAACATCAATTAAACTGCCATGATTTCCCATGATTCCAGCACAAACCCAGAGTAAAATGTAAGCCACAGAAAAAGAAACTCTAAGTTCATTTCAAGTGATAGAGATTTTTCTAGAGCCCTGTCTCAGAGTGGCTTTCAAGTCTAACTTACACACAGCAGTGGTGGGCAGCAAAATTCGAAAGGCATCACAAAATGAGTGGCCCACTTAATTGCCACATTTGCTGGCAAAATAAAAATTATATTGATTTTTTCCAAGGAAAAATTTTCTTGTTTTTATTAGATTTTTATCAGACCATTAGGCTTTAAACTAGTTTTTAATCAATCATTATTAACTACCTACTATGTCAGACACAAACTTTCATTGTAACTGTCTCAACATTTACACTAGAAATTGTCAGACTATCACTTCTTTTCTAATAGCATTTTATTTTTTCCAATTCCATGTAAAAACAATTTTTAGCATTCATTTTTTAAATAAAAGTTTGAGTTCCAAATTTTTTACCTGCTTCTTTTGTCCTCTGCTAGCCCTCCCTAAGATGATAAGCCATTTGATATGAGTTATATATATGCAATTATGTAAAACATATTTTCTCATTAGTTATGTTATGAAAGAAAAAACAAAACAAAAGGAAAAAGTGCATACATGCAAAAAGTGAAAATAATATGCTCCAATATGTATTCAGATTCCATCAGTTCTTTCTCTGGATGGGGATAGCATTTTCCATCATGAGTCTTCTGGACTTGTCAAACTATCATTTCTGATAGTGGGTTTATATTTACCTTAGTGATGTCCAAAAACTCTGTGGACAGGACCCTTATTTGAACAAGTGTCATCCTCATACCTGCTGCAAGAGCTTAGGTATCCAAAGATCCCCAGGTTTACTCATTGTTTAATATACTGATGTATCATTTTGTATTTAGTGACAGAAGTTCTACTAAATTACTAATGGAGATGACAGCTCAAGATTTGAGTCAACTATCTCTATCTGAACCTAAAAAAAAGGTCTTTAAAATTAAAAGAACACATTCTAAATACTGTACTCTTTATAGAAGCTCTTAAACTATTTTTAAAACATGGGTTATCCTTTGGAAGGAACTATAGGACTGAACTAAGGTTTCTCTTACAATAATTGCAGTCATAGATTCTCTGTCACACAAAATAAGAATCTATCATATTACTCAACTGTAATGATGATTCTCTTAACAATACCTGCACCACTGAAAGCCTTCCATTTAGAATCACCCAGCATCAATTTTTTATCTCAACCTCTCCATTTAACAAAAGTCACAAAATAAGAGATTCAGTAGTTTTCTCTGGCCACAACTACTAGATCAGAATCTGTGGCTATTTCTGCAACCATTGGTGTAATGACAGGAGAGTATCCCCAATAGGTATACGATTGTTAGCCAAAAGTTATTGTTAATGAAGGAGAAGTGGATATGACAGATGACAACATAAACTGTTGTTCAGTCTTCATGGTTTGGGTCCATTTGAATTCCTTCAGTTTGTATACTGTGGCGTTTACCTAGAACAGTTTTATAGTACTAAAGGATCATCTTGTTGAAGGCCTATTTGTTCCTTTTCTGGTCCCTGTTTTCTACTTGTGCCCAAAAAAACAGCTGACTCAATTGGTTGTCATTTGTAGTATTCTAGAATTTTAGTCCAGATTCTCTATAGACACTACAGGGCTCATCTCTTGGATAACTTTCTCCTGTTATTCACAGGGTTTTGCCTAAGGGGAAGCAAGAAAAAGAGAGAAATCCCTAGCTCAAGTCAAATCCAAATGCGATTATGTAAATTAATCTAAGCCTTCACACTGATGCTCATAATGTAAGTATTTGCAAACCCAAGCCACTGTTATCCCACCTCAGCCCATACCCTTTTAGAAAGATGAAACATCTTTCAGACTTGCTCCATATAAAACCTAGCGTATGAAAGCCCTCACCTTCCTGGGTTTATAAAGAATATTTAGGATATCCCATCATCCCAACAACTCACATTTATGGGGCTCCTTAAAGTTTACAAAATGTTCTCCTCACAAAAACTCTGCAAAGTAGATTATTTCAGACCAAATTTCTAACAGACATACTGGTTTTCTCAAAAGGCTTCATATATTCCTGGTTAATGAATGGTCCTTCCTAGTTTCTTATCTTATTATGGTTGGGGAAGAGGAGGTTCTCAGGCTAAACATGGTTAATTCACACTTATAAGCACATTGTAGGGTGATGGTAATAGGTGGACAATGAGAGACAAGAAGCTATAGTCTCATACCTCACTACAACACACACACACACACACACACACACACACAGCCTTCATTCCTAAAAAGTTCAGAATTGTGTAGCTAAAAGGGAGCCTGATTTGGATGTAGGAAGAGGGCTTTGACCTAGAACAACCAGAGATGGCCTCAGTTTAAGATTTTAAAATATAGTTTCCAAAGTTATTTTTGCTGGTAATCATAGAACCTACCAGCTGATAGTAATTCTTTCCTCAATTAGGCATAGCAGCATTACATTGGGGGAATTAGTCTAGGGAGCATTTTTTCTTCTCTAGAACAAAGTACATACATTGTTAATAGTCTCCCAGATACAAAGGAAGATAATTAAACCCATTATTTGATGGTGCTGATGTTGGCAACACTAATTGTGTACATATCTAGAGCCACTTTCATGGCATTTCACATACATTGCTTCTAAGTGCCAGCATGGGCTAGGGACATTGGCTCACTATCCTCTCAACTTAAGTTCCTTTGCCGTGTCATCCCTGAGGGTCCTAGCTCTCTCATGGGGCCTATCTTCCTCGTTACTGCACTCCAGCCTCCTGCCCCAGTCTCACCTACCTGCTCCCCAGGTATTGGGACAGAATTGTATTCCAGATGATTGCACCTAGCACAGATTGCCCTTCTTTGCCTGCCGCACACACACACACACACACACACACACACACACACATACACATATACACACAGACACACAGACACACACACAGACACACATACACACAGACACACACAGACACACACATACACACAGACACACACACAGACACACATACATACACACATACACACAGACACACACACACATACACACACATACACACACATACACACACACAGACACAGACACACACATACACACAGACGCACACACATACACACACACGTACACCAGACACACACAGACACACACTCACACATGCACACACAGACACACACAGACACACACACACTCCTCATTCCACTTGAATTTGCCACAGACTCCATCATTTCTCTTTGTAGCTCCAAACCTGCCTTTGACACTAATCAGAGGGGTAAACCTGCCAAGTCACTTAATTTCTCTGAGTCTCAGTTTCCTCATCTGTAACAGCGGCTAATTACCTCTACATATCTACCTCACATGATTATTAATGAATCCTAGAATGTGGCACTTGTAAGCAGGAGTGTCATCAGCTCAAAGAAGATAACAGATATAAAGGAATTTTCAAACCTTAAAACACTACAAAAATGTCAGTTATTATTGTTAAACTGCAATCACCGGACCTCCAGTCAGGGGATGACTTCATTCCTTGAGTCTACGCAACATTTATAGAGAGCAGGGGTGTGCATGTGCACTGGCATGCTAGCAAATGTTTAATGACAGGGCTTTCTAGAAAAAAATGTTCGCACACACACTTTTAAGCTTAATTTGCATTATTGTCTCTTTTAAAAAATCTAGACAATCAACAAAGCAATAAATCAAGCTCTGATTTGTAGCAATTACCCATTTCTTGCAAGTCGCACTTGCAAGCTGGCTTCAGCATACACTTGCTTAAAAGGCACCTAGTCCAATGCTCACTCAAAAGGAAATCTCACTGGAGCCTATGGTCATCTAGTCTCTGCTTAAAGGCCTCTGACAAGAGAAAACCCATCAACTCATTGTTGAAAACACCAAGAGAGAATATAGAATATGTACACACAGGTATGTATATGTATATATACATATACATATACATATACATATGTACACACACATATTTATATATATATATATATATATACACACATAGTACTTTGCAGAATTTAAGGTACTACATGGACATCACTTTCTGTTACTATTAATGTTTCACAAGGCTGAACAGAAAGTCACATACATAGCTTTTGACTCAAAGGAACCAGTAATCTTTTCACTTAAACAAAGGGTCTCTCTAATGTCAAAACTTTGTAAAAACACACATGGAAAAGGGAACGCTTGATAGGGAATTCCTCTTGTTTAGAAAACTTGTTCTTAGAGCTGCAGCCAGCTTGGGAGAGAGGTAGGAATGAATCAGTACAGTGAGCTCTGCTCCATGAACGTCTCCAAAACTATCTAGAAAATGAACCAGCTTGAATCCCAGTGGAGAAATCCAAAAAGAATCACAGTAAGTCGGTCATTTGTCCATATGAGTTTGGCCTAAGTTAATTCAGTGAGTTTGGTGGGCTCTGGGGATGAGTGAGGACAGGAGCACACCCTCCACGCCCATGAAGCATTCTAGTACCCACAGAGAGGCTGTCCATCAGCACACTGTGATGGGGACAGGTGGTAGGTTTATTGCCTGCTACCCAGTTCTGACACATGCAAGGCAGACTGAGAAAGGAGGATCAGTGCAGGGAGTTACATTCCTGGTTGGAGTGGCCCTGGAGGTATACAGAAAAATTCAGAAGCAATTCAGAAACCAGCAGAGCAGCAGTGGTGGGGTCTCAGCCAGGGCAGGGGTCTCTCTTATAGCATTTTGCCCAGGCTGTAGCGAGACAACCAAGGCAGAACTCCCAAACCAAAAGGGAACCTACAATTCTGCCATTCTGAAACGACAGAATTTTATGGCAAACAAAGATGAGTGGAGTCCAACATCCATCTACTTTGGCTCAGCTCTAAACGTAGGTCAGAAAGTTGCAGAGCTCAGGCTAGGAGGGCAGCAATTAGACTTTGCCCTGGATCAGACTCCTTCTGAAGCACTAAAATTTGCAGGTCTTCAGCCTTAGCTTGAGATTCTGAAATTACACAACACTCAAAACCCCAAGAGAGCAGCAGTAGGACCAAGGACAAATGTAGACCTTCCCTCCAGAATTGTGGTAGGGCTGAGCCACTAATAACAAATCCAAAGTCAGAAAATAGGCAAGAATATTAAGAAAACAAAAAGGAACTCAACTCTAATGAGCTTGGTGGCTAACATGCCTCCTCTTAATAGTCAACTCAGAATGGGACAGATGTCTGCCTCAATAAACAAGTTATTTCAGGCTTTTGCCCTACATACTTGTTAGATTTTGTGACATATGGTCAATGTAAATCACAAGGCTGGGGAAGCTAGGTGACAGAGTGGACAGAGCATTGGCCCTGGAGTCAGGAGGACCTGAATTCAAATTCAGTCTCAGACACTTACTAGCTGTGTGACCCTAGGCAAGTCACTTAACACTAATTGCCTAAAAAAAAAAACACAGGGCTTTTGGGGGAAATGGGGTTAGGGGTCCAACACTTCCAGTTATAAATGTTTCTTTTACTTTCATAACATTGTCTCTGATGGTCACAATGTGGATTCCTTTATGCTTGTTCAGGAGATATAACATTCTTTCATTTCTTTCATAATGCTTTATTATTTCAAGCTTGTCCTCAATAATTAAAGCTCTCTTTTTGCATGCATTGCTTGGTATTTTTCAACCAGGACATACGCTTAAGATGTTGAATCACCATTTTCTTTTCAAAGTTCACAAATGGAGAAGAACATCAAAATACAACCTTGTAGGATAATATAACATTGAGGTAATTGTTAGATGTTTGAGGTATGTGCAGGTTTGCAAGTGTATAAGTCTGTGACTTGTCTAAGCCTACCCTGCTCACTTCATCCAGGAACAGTTTTCTGCATTAATTTAGTGTTTCAAGGAACAAAATCACATATAAGCAAATGCAAAATTCATGTTATGCTGTTATTCCCTAATATATCAATCACATTGAGATAAATTTGTGTTTTCCAAACAAGTATTGTAGCAGAACTGACTACGGTAGGAAGAACATGAGGACCTGATTCTGCTACTGACTCTGATACTTGCTACGGGAACTTGATCACATAAATTCGCCTCTGTTATCTGTAAAATGGAGATAATAAAAATAAAAAGAATCAGTTACAATTGTAGCAGCAGCAGCAGCAGCAACAGCAGCAGTAGTAGTAGTAGTGGTAGTGGTGGTGATAGTGGTGGTTGTGGTGATAGTGGTGGTGGTAGTGGTGGTTGTGGTGACAGTGGTGGTTGTGGTGGTGATAGTGGTGGTTGTGGTGGTTGTGGTGGTGACAGTGGTGGTTGTGCAGCATACTGCTTACCTCCCAGGTTGCTGTGAAGAAAAACCTTTGCAAATTAAAAAAATACTGTATGATGATGTGACCTAATATAATCATTATAGGATTCCATGTGCTCAACTTTAAAAATATATCATAAAGTATTTCTACTTTCTCTACATGCTAGGAAATAATTACCTGATTGTCCACTTCAACATGGAAGACACTCTGTTTGTGCCAATCAGTGAGCCCAGTTTCAGAAAACCACCAAGAGTTCGTGGTGACATACCAAGTTTCAACAAAAGAAGAAGCCACCAGTCATACAAATATACCCAGGAATTGTACATCTCCCTGTCTGAAGGCCATTTGGGCTTTCAAAGGTTTCTTTGACCAACAGACATGAAAGCAGCTAGAAATTTAAAAATACTCAAGCATAGGCCTGAACAAAGTGAAAAAAATCAAGGAAGAAGAAAGTCTTTCTAATTTTTGCCCAGAAAACACATTTTCCCCTAAGGGGAAAATCGAATTTATGGATAGTAAGTCATCATGTATAATGACAGTAACTCACTAACCAGAATTGTGATTAGAACTTTCCCCAGGGCCTAAGTCATTTCCTGATGAATTGAATTCAGTGGTACTTTATTAGACTGTGAAATTTTTTGCACCTTCCTAAGGGCCTATATCTTGCCACCAGGAACTAGTGAGAATAAAGGCTCCTGCTTACAAATTATTAAACACCAAGGTTATTCTAGGAAATATGCAGAACAGAAACATATGAATGAATTGGTGTGGGACAATGGAAATAATGTTAACTCTAGAGTTAAAAGACTGAGGTTCAAATTTCACCTCTGGGCACCTTCCTGCCCAGTTGAGTGTAGACAGGTCACTTAACTTCTTCAGTTCTTCATCTATAAAATGAGGAGGGTGGACTAGATGTCTTCTGAAGGTTCCCATCAGTTCTATATTCCATCACGTAATTTGCTCATTACAACCATTACTTAAAGCAACCTCTGATTAAACAGCATTTTTCTCATGGTCTAATTAAATAAAGGTATCCATGCTTGAGAGACCTCCCTCATTTCCCCAGAAATAGCAGGGAGAAAGAAAAAAACGCTGGCAATATTGAAACGTTTTCTGTAACATTTTTCATACAACCTCAGAAGAGGAAAATTTTTGGTAAGAGAAAGGTGTGGGAGCTGCAAGAGAACTTAGAAGGAACTGGGCTGAAGGAGACTGCAAATGTATTTTGGAAGGCTAGTCATGAGGAAAATCAGAAATTAAATTTGAGGATGAGAAACTTGGGATAAATTATGGGAAAACTGAAGAGGAATAACCTCCAGGTTCAGCTTTTACTGCCAGGTTTGTAAGATAAGGTCACAGGAGAAAGAACAGCTGAGGAGATAAGGATTTAAGCTGAATAAGAAAGGAAAACGAATCATAAATTTTATTTTGAGGGGTTGATACTAGTGCAAAGGCTGAGATCTTAATTTGGGGGCAGGATAAAATGTGGAAGAACTTGACAGTGAGCTAAAAGAAAACAAATTGCACTGAAAGAGACAGACTCAATGTGAAAGATGTTAAGAATAAAGATCTTGAAAAAAAAAGAAGAGAGTTGCTAAGGAACGATAAGAAAAAGTGAGAAAAATCAAGTTGTAAATTAAATTTGTAAGCAAACCAAATTACTAAAGTAAATAAAAGCTTAGTGAGAAAAAGGAAAGGAAGCAAGGTGTGGTTGCAAAGTTATTGTTGAGTCCAAGAGTTCAGTTTCTGTCAAATTGATAAGAAAAGATAAAAGCTTTAAGGAGGTGAGAGATAAATACCCATAAGTAGTTAAAAAATAAACTGAGAATCTCATTTGGTATGAAGATCAGGAAAATGTTTTTAGTAACTTGGATCAAATCTATTTGTACTTCTGCTATAGCCAATGTTTCAAGTTTTATTTATTTATTTATTTTATGTTTCAAGTTTAAACTGTTCTCCTTTCTAACAGATAAAAGGAAGAGACTAAAGGAATATCTCTTTACATTCCAGGTTACTGGGAATAATGAAAAATTCCTAAAAATAACATGAAACAAATATTTAATAGGAACAAGAAGGATTCGAAGTACAATTTGTTAAGTGGCTGGATATTAGAAACGTAACACAGAAGGAAAAGAAGGCAAGGGTCAACTACACACTTTGAGCTAAAAAGAGTAACAAAAAAAAAAAAAAAAGGTCCTTACAGAAAAGGAAGATCCTGGATTCTCTGAAGAGGAAGCAGTCTTTTATCATTGAAGGCATGATAAAGTGGAACCAAAGAAGCTATCTTGTGAGAGTTCATACAGGAAGGGCTAGAATATGAAAAGATGAGTACTCATTGGTGACATCCTATTAACAACAAAAGAGATATCTATAGTCATCCAGACTGTACATCCAAGTCATAAGAGAGGATCTTCCAATTCTTGTGAAAATAGATAAATGCTACCCATTTCTGGGTAGCATGAGTCAAATGGGCAAAAATGATACTAAAGAAGGAATTTAGAAGTGATTGCCAAGTATGATGATTGTTACATAAACAGTTGGCTTAGAAAATGATATTTAAGAATGAGATTTGGATTTCTGGAACACAGCTGAAAATATAGAGAAGAAGGATTTGTTGTCTGGTATGCGGGACAACAAAAACAAGTAAGAATGCATTTGCCTAACGTCTTGCAAATTTATCTTTAAAAAGTTCCAAACTAAAAACGTCTGGGAAAAGACAGCTTCCAATGGATATACACCAAGTTAGATATGTTACTATAATCAAAAAGCATACCGTTTGACCCACTAATACCACTACTAAGTCTCTACCCACAAAAGATCAAAGAAAGAAAAAGACCCACAGCTACAAAAATATGTTGGTACTTATTTTTGTGGTGTTAAAGAATTGAAAACTGATCAAGTATGTATCAATTGGGGAACGACTATACAAGCTATGTTATATACATATGGCGGAATACCATGGCACTGTAAGAAATAATAAAAGGGACTGTTTTTGAGAAACCTGAGATAATCTGTATGAACTGAGGCAATGTGAGAAGACCATAAGCAGGAGAACAATTTAATACAATAACAATGATACTGTTAAGACAAACAACATTGAAAGACTTGGGAACTATGATCAGCAGGATGACAAACTACAAGCCTGCAGGTCTCGTGATGAAACATGATATCTGCCTCCAGATAGAGAGGCAATGAACTCAAGAATGCAAATTGAAGCATATTTTTTGGACATGGCCAACACAAGAATTAACTTCTTGATTATACATGTTTGTAACAAAAGTTTTGTTTTTTTTTAATTTCTCAGTTTAGGGAGAGGGGTTAGTGCACAGGGGAAAGAAAGGGAGGAGGAGGAGACAGATCTTATTTTTTAAAATAAGATTTAAATTTTTTTAAGTAAGAAAGTATCTAAAGTCACCTAAATTTCACAGATGACCAAGAAACCCAAGAAAGGATCTAACAATAAATAACTCAAGCCTAAATATAATGGAAGTGCTCAGATTAGGCAGAAAGAATTTAAAAAACAAACTATAGGCCCTAATGCAAGGAGGCAAATTTGCCCTCATATGTATCACTGAAACTCACTGGGATGAAACCCATGTGCATATATAGGTATGCATATGCTTTATGCATATATATGCATATATTTTATTCATAAGAAATAGGGGAAACAGTAGAGGGAAATGTAAAAACAAAAGTCATCCTTACAAATCTATTGTAAAATGATAAAAGTTACAGAAAAATGAAGAAAAATTGATCGATAGATGTGAAAAAGTCCGTGAACCAGAGTAAGGAAACATGGTGGAGATCATTTAGGTGAAGATCGGTAGAGAGAGAAATGGAATTGATTTTCTCTTTGGTTTATAGTATAGTCCATCTAAAAAAAGAGAGAGAAAGGAGAAATAGATCACAAGTTTGCCATGATTTAGTAATGATGAAAAACTTCAGGCAATTGTGACATCCCTCTCTATCTGCCAAAAGTAGTTCAATAACTTTTCTTTTTACTTGCCTCAATGAAGATTTTATTCTTCAAAAGATACAGGAACTCACAAAGTGAAATTCTGTTCTGAATCTGATTCTAATAGGAAGAAATCCTGGGGCAAAGAGGATGGGAATGTAGGGGATGGGAAACCTACAATTCATAATAGAGGAAAGATAGCCAGATACAGTCTGACATGTACCCCCAAATTCTGAGAAAGCAGATTTCAACCAGCTCAGAGGAAAGAAAAGTAGGCACTCGTAGACTAAACTATTTTTTTTATTTCAAATTTTTATTTTTCTGAACTTGACATTTAAAAAAGAATATTTCCCCAAGGAACAGAAAAGGAGGACTGTATGCAAAACTGTGCATAGCCTACTAAGTATATTTCACATTTAGCATAATAGTCCTAATACTGTTCTGTTTGACAGCATCCCTTCCAAACTTCCACTCCTTTCTGGTTTTTTAAACAACTATTGGTACTCACCAATATTAATACTCAACAACTATTGATACTTGAACAACATTGATACTCCTTTCTTTTTCTTTTTCGGTAGCACTATCAGTACCACTAACAGTCTTCTTCCAGTTTCTTCTCTCCTGCCACTGACAAAGAAATAAAAGCATATAAACAGACACTTTCCTTGTAACAGATAATAGGATAGGGAAAGGATCTGTGATTTCACTGATATAGGGAACTACCAAGCGAGGTTAACTCTCTCTACCAGTTCAAGTCAATACTTTCTCTACTACTTTACACTCTTAAAGAGTTGCCTAGAGCCCTGACAGGTTGAGTGATTTACCTAAGGTCACAGAGCCTTTCAGAGGAAAGGTCTGAACCTGGGTTTTCCTTTCTGTGAGGACAGATCCACTGCACCAAACTGCCCTTCAACAAATAAGCATAGTCTATAAAACAAATTTAGACCATGACTACATCTGAAAATGTACCTCTCATCCTGCAGCATTGGTCCATCACCACTTTGACAAAAGGTAGAAAGTTTAATCCATCAAAAGTTCCTCCCAGTCATGATTGATCATTGTTTTCATTAGAGGTCTTGAGTCTTTCACATTGTTTTCCTACCATAATGGTGTAGCCATTGGAAAGACTGTGATCCTGGTTCTGCTCACTTCACTCTCTATCAGTTCATACAAGTATTCACAGATTTCTCTGAATCCGAATTTTCATCATTGCTTATATTTCAATAATATTCTAATCTGTTCAAATATTCCCCAGTTAATGAGTAGCCACTTTGCTCTTTGCTGCAACAAAAATATGCATTTATGTGTATATATGTATAAATATACATATACATAGATGTGACTTGTATGTCTCTGTGTGCGCACCATTAGTACACATGCACTAAAATTCTACTAGTTGGCACAATGAATAATAAAGTGCCACACAGAATCAGAAAGACCCAAGTTCAAATCCGACCTCAGAAATGTACTAGCAGTATGATTCTGGGCAGGTCATTTAACCCTATTTGTCTCAGTTCCCTCATTGGTAAAACAAGTTAGAGAAGGAAATGGCAAACCACTGCAGTAACTCTGCCAAGAAAACCCCAAATGGGGTCTTCTAAGAGGCAGACATAACTGAAAAGACTGAACAATACTATAATTCTGCAAGGAAAGTCAGTCCTGGAGAAACAGGAGATGTTGAATAATGGAATTCTATAGACCTAAAGGGAAACAATTTTCTTGAGGATGAAAAGTGGGATTTGTCTGAAAAGACCAATGCCACAACCACATGGAATTCATGAACAACTTAGATTTGTAAAAGGTATATAAAAAAGTTGGAAGCAAAGGAAGGCAACAAAAAATGAACATAATAACAATGATCCTGTCAAAATAACATTATGGGTGCCAGAGTTTGAAATTGAATATAGCTGGTGAGGAAAGAATAGGGTGTTGCATTAGCTGTATTGGGTGAAAAGGGAAGATCAAAGAATGATAGGACCTTTGCTTGAAAGGAGTGAGAAAGTAACTGACGAGAGAAAAGAGGAATCTCTTCATTTTTGTCTCACTTCTGCTTTTTTCCTCCAAGAGAAATGAACTTTGTCAAAGAAATGACTGATCAAAAATAGCTATCAGGCAGGTGATATCCAGGGATAGAAATAAGAACTGCTCTTGATGGAGTCAAGTCACCTAACTTGAATAAACTATAATCTTAGGTACTCAAAGAAATGGAAGATGTGATGGCAGAGCCACTATGAGCAATATTGGAAAGATCATGGGAAATGGAGACATAGCACATAGCAAGGGGGTAATGGTCTTGATTTTTTAAAAAGTCAGGAGGACAGAAACTCTAAGTTAGGGGTGGGGAACCTGCAGCCTCCAGGCTACATGTGGCCCTCTAGGTCCTCAAGTGTGACCCTTTGACTGAATGCATACTTCACAGAACAAACACCCTTAATAAAAGGATTTGTTCTGTAAAACTTGGACTTGGTCAAAAATCCTGGTGAAATTATATGATAGATTATTAAAGAGATAGTGAACACCTAAGAAAGAAGCCCTTTCCAATCAATAACAGGACAAGCTAGACTAACAGTTTTTGACAACTACTAAACTGAGAATATTGTAGATGTAGTTTATCTAGATTTTCTCAAAGCCTTTGCTAATGTATTACATACTATTCTTTTAAAAAGAACGAAAAGTTGTACAATAAACAAAATACAATCAGGTAGATTTTGGAATGGTTCAACAACTGGACTCAGAGTTAACTGGTCAATGTCACATCAGCAAGTACTCTTCAGGGGTATGCCAGAGGGATCCGGTTTTGTTTTGTTGTTGTTGTTGTTGTTGTTGTTGTTGTTGTTACTTCATATTTTTATCTATTTTGATGATAAAGGCATGCTTATCCAACCTGCAGAGGATACAGTCAGGAGGGACTAGACAATAATATACTGAAGGACAATTAGGATATAAAAGCTACAAAAAAATATCTTGATCCTGACAGAGCATTGGGCTAAATCAAATAACATGAAATTTGACTAAGATAAATACAAAGTCTTAAATTAAACTTAAATGAGTCTTAAAAGACTCAAAAAATAAACTTCACAAGTGTAATATTGGTGAAGCATTTTCTCAGAAAGATGTGAGCATTCTAGTGGATGGCAAGCTCAATCTAAGTTAACAGGTGGATCTTCTCACAATGAAAGTTATTCAATCTTGGGTTGATTAAGCAAGAACTAACTGTCATGTAGAAGGAAGGGGGTGAATGCCTCTGTATTCTGCCATGATCAGACCACATCGGGAATACTGACAGCCACATTTTAGGAAAGACTTTGATAAACTATAGAATATCCAGAGGATGACCCCTAGAATGATGATGGGCCTTGAGTCCATGTCTTGAAAGAATTCGTTGAAGAATTGTTTAGCATTTATGAAGACAAGAATTCTCAGAGAGAACATGATAGCTATCTTTAAGTTTTTGAAGGGTTCTCATGTGAAAGAGGGCTTAAAATTTTTCTGTTTGGTCCCAGAAACACCGAGAAGTTACTAAGTGTGAAATGTCGGGTCCAGGTAAGGAAAATTTTTCAAATAATTACAGCTTTCCTAAAGTGGAAAAGAAGGAGTGCCTCAGGAGGTGGTAGGTTTACTCTTCCCCACCCCCACCCCTTGAATGAGATTCAAGGAAACACTAGATGACCCCATGGGGGTTGATATAGAGGTGATTCTTTTTTCACCTATGGCTTGGATTAAAGGAATCACTTTGGTCCCTTCCAGCTCTCAGAGCCTATGACTGTTATCAAAAGGAGTATGCACATAGTATATATTACCTAGTGTTCCAAAACACATCTTTCTGAGAAGGTTCTTGAAATACTTTATTTATCTGCCCTGCAACTTGGTGGTTTCTCATGTCTGCAGACTGTTAGTTTCAGAATTCATAATTTTTTTTTTAAAGATAGATTAAGCTATCAAAAAAGAAATTATTTTGAATGAGTTGAGGCTGAGAAAGCAAAACTAAGGGAACATTGGTACACAATGATTTCATGATGTAAATCAAGAAAAGTCAAAAATGCAGCTGATCTTTAATTAACTGTAACAACCTGTGTACGTACCCCAGCACAGAAGCCCATTCCCTTCAGTTTACCTGGGGAAGTAGGAGTTATACAAGTAGAAGGATACATATGTGGTCATATGGCTATTTTCTTGGGATGGGGATTTAACAATTTTTCTTTGTTCTAAGCAAAGATTCAATGGAACCGGGATTATAAAACAGAGAGATGAATGCAGCATTCTTTAAAAGGCTCATTAAAATATTTTTAAAAAATAATTTACATAACCTGCAGGCCTTTCATTACCACTTTAAGGAGGTGAGAAAATAAATCATTAATATGCATAAAATCTTTCTGAAGAATTTTTTTTAGAGGAAGCTTTCCCAACCTCCTCTACTGAGGACCTCCAAAACCATACTGAACTTCAGCTGTTTAAACTTCATAAATAAAGACGCCTGCAAAGAAATTCAGTGTTTGATTTCGTTGACTAAACACAAGTCCTCACTGAGAAGGCATTAACCTTAAAAGTTATTGCTAAGAGATCTGTTCCTTCACAGCTGTGCCTTCGTTTGTTTGTTATAGGACTGCACAAACATTCAATTCCTATTTTAGTCCAATTTTTAGATTGGGGGAGAAATTAGGCTCAAGTATGTGCACATAACAACTCTATCAGCATTGGGAGGCTATCAGTTTAGCAATGGTTCAGTTCAGAACAAAAGCCCCTAGGTAGGCTTGGATCAAGAGGTGATCTCTAAAACAGGAGAGGTGTGGAAAGAATGTAGTCAACATTGGTAGAACCATCTTACAGCTGACTTTCAATTTTCTAAAGGATCAAGTGTTGTGTATTATCCTAGCCTTCCTTTCCCCTTTGCTACATGTTTTGTTACTCATTGGCACTTCCAACAGAGAGATAAATTAATTTTTAATAGTTATAATTTTTAATTAACAGTTCTTAGTAAAGGGGGGGGGGAATATCGTAGAATATCATATATACCATCAGGCAGGGTTTCTAATATTGGTTTGTTTTGTTTTCACTGTTTTTCTTCTTTACAAAAGAGGGTTTCTAGAAAGGATGGAAAAAGTACATCTGGCTTGCAAGATGTAATAAAGCAGTAAGCATCAATAAAACAAAGACCTATAATAAAAAATCAGATTTCTGAAGCTACTGGTTAAAATAAGGTCTGAGGATTTGTTGTTATATCTTCCAAGATGACTCTGAGCGATAATTTTAGCATTATCGCTGTCCTCTATGCCCCAGTCCTGTTATATAAATACACCTTGGAGAGCAGCTTTTGGGGCAATCAGAAGTCATGGCTGCTCATTCTATAAGACTCAACATTTCAGGCCTGCAGTAGTATGAGTACTCTCAGCTGCTATTTCTCATGCTATCTCTCATCGTCCCATTTCCTCTTCTCATAATCTCACTCTCTTTTTTGTCTCTCCTTCTCAGTCTGATTCTCCCTTTCCTTTTCTCTCTTCCTCTGTTTCTCTCTGTCACACTTGTTTTACCTCTTTATATTCATATATTTGTATTCATTTGTATTTAAATCGTTGTCCTTTCTTTTAATTTTTGTTTTTGTCTATCTTTGTTTCAGCATTCATCCCTCCACCTTTCAGCCTTTCTCTGTTTATCTCTCATTTTCTCTGTTACACACACACAAACATACACACATACACATAGAATTAAGCAGCATATGGCAACTTGGCTGCAAACGTGAAAAATAAGTCTTTTAACAAGAGCCCAGGATACCCTTAAAGTTCATTTAATCCAACCCCCTCATTTTAGAAATGAAGAAATTGAGGTCCAGAGGATGTAAGTCATGACCACACAGGTAGTGAGCCAGGTAGTCAGCCTGGTAGAGCAAAAGAGTAAAAGTGTCAAATCTGCAGCAACAAGAGCAAAGGGGAATGGATGCTACAGAGAATCTGAAAATTCACCTAAAAATGAAATTTTTGTTCCTGGACTTCCTATTCCCTCTGCTTTGGCTTTTCCTTGAAATCAGTACTTGTGGGGTCCCTCAGTATTTCCTTCAGGATTGTGTTTATGTCTTCTTCACTAAAAGAATGATCCTTGGAAAGAGGTGAGACTGCAATGGGAAGGGAAGGGAAAGGATAAGCAAAGGTAATTATCATGGAAGGCATAGAAAAATGGGGTGAGAAAATAAAATGCTGGAGACTTTAATGATGATCAAAAACCATTTTAAAGAATTCATTACTTTTTAATTTTTTTTTTAAAAATGCCTTATCTCCAACCTAACAGGGCTATGAAGTGTAAATTATCTATAATTGAAAATAAATAGCTTTTCAATTGTTATCACCATTGCAGGACAAGCCAGAAGCTCATTCAGTCAAATCTATCACATTAGCTTACACCAAGAGGAGTGATGGAAATAAAAATGGAACCTCAACCAGAGACACAATTTTCCCCCCATTTACATTTTTCTGGCCACTAAATATTCAGTCTCTGGCACGAAATCTTTTTTCCTCATGAATTCAAGCTGGGCACAATATGCTCCATCTCTATTCTTTCTCCCTGAGGTAAAAAAAAAAATAACAGTAGCTTGCTTGATGTTTATTGTCATTAATATCACTCACAAGATATCACTTTATTTTACTCATTCAATTATCAGACAATGTACAAACACCTGTCTTCCATATTTCTTATTTTAACACTGGACTTTACATTGCTCAGCCCTAAATCAGATAATCTACTTGTCAATTCCCATGTCCCCAAGATAATTTTTATTCTACTTGTTCCTTTTTATTCATCATGGGTAGTAGCCAAAGTAGAAATGATAATATAGGATCTTTTCCCCTCTTTCTCCCTTGTCACCAATCCTCCCTGAATGCATTCTATAACTTAGTCGGTATTTTTCTTGTCTATTCAACAAGGGATTATAGAATGGTGGAATTCAGAGGTGAAGGGACCCTTAGAGATCATCTAATCTAACATTCTCATTTTAGAAATAAAGAAACTGGAGCCCATAGAGTTCAAGTGATTTACCCATGGTCACACAGATAGTGAACATCACAATCAGCCAGAGACAGGATGCTAAAGAGCAGACATATCAAACCTGCAGCAGCAAGAGACCCTCAAAACTCCCATGTGAGGACAGGAACCAATTAAAATATCATTGGAAAATGTTAAGCAAAATAAATAAAAATACAATATAATATAATTTCTAAATCAATAGGCAATCTTCACCTCAGATATCTCTGAAGTAGAGTGATCATCAAGCTGTGAAAAACATTGTGTTTATGAGAAGGAAAAGATGGTCTTCTCCCTCACCCAGTACTCACTCACGTACATTCTATACTCAAATGAGTAAATCTTGCCCAATTTCCAAACAATCTGTGATAAAGATGTGGCTAGTATATGACAGAAAAACCTCCCCACCTACCCCGCCCCAAACATACTTGTATATACTCATGATTCTCTTTGATCTGTTTTGTGGTTCAATCATGAAGCTTCATCAGCTTACAGAATTTTCTTATTTGCAACCCCTTCCACTAATGCAGATAAGCCACAAGAGTAACTACTTGGGATTCTGAGAGGTTACATGATTTTCCCATGGTAACAAAGCTGATAAATGTCAAAAAGGCAGGATTGGACTCCAAAGAATTCCTCCTAATTCTTTGCCCTAGAATAGGCATATTGTTCAGCATAACCTGGGCAGTTATGTGGCTCAGTGGATAGAGTTCAGGCCTTGGGATGAGAAGGATCTGAATTCAAATCTGACCTCAGACACTTGGTAGCTGTACGATCCTGGGCAGATCACTTAACCCTGTTTGACTCAGTTTTCCTATCTATAAAATGAAAAGGAAATGGTAAAGCACCCCAGTATCTATGCCAAGAAAACCCCAATGGGATCACAAAAGTTGTTCATGACTGAACAAGAATAATAAACATATTCTAAGAGCCTTGTAAATTCTGTCAAAATCCAATGTCAAGTCCATTGAATCAGAGAACTTAGGAAAAGGACCGTTTCTGCTTTTCTCCTTGGAGTAGTGTGGTACAGTGGAAAACATACTGACTCCATGGTCAGATGGCCAGAGATCAAGCCCTACACCTGATGCTTCTACCTATGTGACCTGGGACTAGTCACAACCTCTCTTGGGATCAGTGTCCTCATTTGTCAAATCAAGGGTTTAAACTAGGTGGAAGTCTGCTGAGTTCCCATCCAGCTCTAAGTCTAGGATCCCATGGGAAGGCTGAAGGAAAATTCTCCCTCACTTTGAGCATAGAAAAGGAGCAAAACATCTGGAAGTGACTAAAGTGTATAAAATAAGCATCAATAAAACAAAAAATTAAAATCAAGGAACCAATACATTTCTTACAAACTGGCTAAAATAAGATTTGAGTTAAATTTCACTTAGTCCACCTAAAACAGAAGATTGTATCTCAGCTGTGATTTTTTTCTTGGAGACCATAAGTGTTAAACAACTTGCCCAGGGTCACACAACTGGTAAATGTATGAGGCTGGGTTTGAACTCAGATCCTCCTCCTGATTCCAGGGACAGTGCTGTATTCACTGAATCACCTAGTTGCCCCTCAGCTATAATTTTAGGATCATCACTGTCCCCTGTGCCCCAAACCTGTAATAAATACATCTATAAAAAAAGGAAAACATACTTAATAATTACTATCCCTCTTGAGTTATAAAGTGATATTTGTCATCTCCATTTGCCAGATGAGAAAAAAAAATAACATTCTGGAAAACTATTGATTTTCTTAGGACAGACAAGAAGCCACCAGGAATAAAGTTCAGATTTAGTCTCCTGGCACCATTAACCAGGATCTCTCTTTTAAGGCCTTTTTTATGAAGCAGATTCATTCATGTTACTTCCCCTTCCTTTGTTCCTAATGTCTTAACTTTAACTCTGCTACCTTACAAGAAATCTCTAGATTTCTCTGAGAACCAAGATTCACCTTGAAATATTATATACTATTCTAACTAACATTCTGAAACACTGCCAGATGCACTATGTCACATACCTCTGGTCGTTACTAAAGAGCTCTCAGCCTTTTACTGGTGTATTTTAGAACTACTTTGGATTACTTGAAAAGGGTGAGTGTCTTGAAGATGAAACATGTTTCACCACTGAAAGTTCACATGTCTATATACTTTTCATATGTCTGTATCTTTTTCTTTTTCATTTCCTGCAGACTTATATGTAACTTAGAGAAAAAAATACATTATCATCACAATTTAGACTCCAGAAAATTTACTTCCAATTCAGTTTGTTACTATAAATCCAAATTTCAGTGGTCCTTTGACTGTAGAACAAAAATAACATCAGTCATAGTGTGTATTGTGCCATCTCTGGGCCTCCTATATTGATCTGTGAATTGGCTTAATTAACGATGAAATCCTCACTATGTCTCATTGATCTAAGCAAATTCTTTATAATCCCTTTTGTTATTTCTATATTTTCAGATTTTTATTTTTTCCTTTGTTCCAATGCAAGAGATAGATATTTCTTAATTATTTTTTAAATAAATAATATGTATAGATGTATAGTTTATATTTGGAACTTAAAGGGAAGGAACTGGTAAATAAATTGAGTTGAAGACATTAGGAAAAGAAGCACAAATAAGCTGGAAACCTTTGAAAGCTACAGGTTTGACTTCTAAACTTAAGAGAAAAACAAGTTGTACAAAATAAAGATGTGCTGTTTCACGTACAATCCTCATTTTGTTGTTGTTTTTCTCCCATGTATGTGGAAATATCCTATTTTATTTGGTGTTTATTAAGTTCAGAAATTTTTAATAGAAGTTAGAATGTAAAGGAAAACCAGAGCAAAAGCTAGATAGCTATGTGCTTAGGGCTGAGTCTTCATTGGGGGAGTGGGGCGCAAAGTGAGAGGTTTAAAAATTCTGAGGCACTCCAAAGTCACCTCTTTTGCAGGTCAGGGAAGAGAGGAAGAAATGAGGCTCAGGTTTGGAGAAGCGTGTATATAGTAGGACAGGGAACTGTAATCTGGTAGATTCCTATTTTAACTAATTATTCTTGCTAGCTAGATGCTAAGCTTAGTTATTTCTGTGTTCCTCTAAATTCCATCATGCTTAGGAAAAGTTTGGGTTGCTCCACCAAGCTATAGCTCTTGGGGAGGGAGGCAGAAAGGACAAAGAATTGCCTGATGTTGCCATTCCTGGTTTCAAAGGAAAGTATGGGATCCTCAGAACTTTCAGGAAATCATGAGAGACATGTGTGTCATGTTCCCATGGAGAATAAATGGTAGGATTTTTTAAAGTCATAAATATTTTCCTTTCCAAAAATTGAACTTTTCATTCTGGGAGTTTCTTTGCACATGCACTCACTGAGTAAGTCAATAAAAGCAAACCCTAAATGTCTAATGAATCCTCCAGGAAGCTTAAAGAGTCATATTAAAAGATAAACTTCTAGCATCACATACCAGCCTAAAGTCTGATGCAAATCAGGGATTGTACAGGGCCAAGAGGGTCCCAGGGGGTGCAAGTCAGAGGCACAGCCTGTTCCCGTGGGAACGGTGCTGACGCACACCCTGGCAGAAGCTCTGTATGACCCTGGAACCTGATGTTCCCGCAGATACTGATGTCCCCTATAGTAAAGTAACAAGTGAGCCTGGGAACCTAGGAACTAGCTGCAGGAACAAGATAAGCTTCCTTACTTACTGCGGGTGTAAGGATGTGGAATAGTCATGAGATGGTGAAGTAATGGGATGAGCTCAGCATGTATATGATTGGTGGATACAGCCTTTATAAACCCTAACCTTCAGCTGAATAAAGAGAGTTGCTTGGATCATCTTGTCTCTGGTCTCCTTCCTTAAAAGTGCACAGATTTCTCAACCCAGACTGACAGGCTTGTAGAGGCCTGTTGGTCAGGGGGATCCAGGGTGCTCGGGCCCAGACCCCGAGCAATTGGCGCCCAAACAGGGACATGACTTCACTGAGCAGAGGCCCCAGTTTCCCCAGGTGTTTCCAATACTGGATAGTGCAAAAGACCCAATTCATCCATAGTCTTAAAATCTCCTTGTTTTCCCAGTGCTCTCACTATGTGTTGCATACATGATTCAGGGCCACAAGGTGGTGCTGTAGCACTTACTTCCACATTTGAGTGCAATTCCTCACACTCATCACTAGAGGTTCCCCTTGACCCTTTCTTCCTCACTTTCTTTGTCTCAGGCTCCCTTTGATCCGCTAATTCCTCATGTCCCGTGGGAGGATCTGTACCTTCCTCTTTCACTGACATAGTCCTTTTGTCTCTAACTGCTTTAATCTTTTTCTCAGCTTTGAAGCTCAGTCTCCAAGTTATTGTGTTTCTCTGCTTGTTTTTGCTGTATATAGTCTCCCTCTTTCCACTCTGTTAGTTTTTTCTGTAGCTTTGGATATAATCTTCTGGACTAAGCTCTACCTATTTTATCTATAAGCAGGATTACTCACAGTCTGTAACTTTATTCTCCTCATCCCAGTCAGCCAACGTCTCTCCCAAGCTCAGGTGGCATCTCTCTCATGCAACTCCGAGCCCACGCCTTTGCCCTGCACCAGTTGCTCAGAGGGACCTCAGTTTCTCTTTCTGTCCCTGTTTGGGTGCCAATTGTCAAAAGTCCTTTCCCTTTATAACAACTTTTGAGCAAGTCACATACATCGTTTACGCAAATTCCTTTCTTAGTACTAATGACCTTGCTCACATGGATGGTTTCCAGGGTCCTTAGTGGTTTTACAACTAAAGGAATTGGCACAGCTCTCATGCCTGCCAACCCCTAAACATACAGGAGGACTGTTCCGAATCTGCAGAACCAGTCTAAGTAAAGTTCTTACTCAATTTCTGTCCATCCACACACAATGAGCCAATAACAATGTTAGGTTTCAGCATTACAACAGTAACCCCAAAAATTTAGTTACCAATCTTACCTACAACTTTTATAAATGACGTTCAAAGTATTTTCACTGTAACATTTCTGGAAAATAGAATGGTATTTGTTGTCCAGCTCACCACTTCCCAGTTGTCTCACAAAGAAGGGATGGTTTCACAATGATCAGATGTGGCGTGACAAATAAAGCACTAATCTTGGAGTGAGGGAGTCCTAATTTCAGATCCTGCCTCAGACACTATCTATATGACTTCTTTCAGCCTCAGTTTCCTTATCTGTAAAAAAAGATAAAAGCACCTATTCCATATATGTATATATGTACAAGTACAATATACTTATATGTAGACATACATAGCTATGTATAGATATATAGTAGATATGTGTAGCTATATATAGTTTTGCAAACTATATATTTTATATAGTATATACACGTGTGTGTGTGTGTGTGTGTGTGTGTGTGTGTGTGTGTATATATATATATATATATATATATATATATATATATATATATATATACACTATAGAGTGTATTATATATTAAAATCATGCTATAGATATTATTATCTTATTCCCGGGTATATTCTACACAGTAATTGGGTATTATTCCATTCAATTCAAACATTTTGTCCTCCAGCTATGGCATCCAAGGCTGTGTGCTGCAGACAAAAGAGACAACATGGTGTACTGGAAAGAACACTGGATTTGGAGTCAGAGCACCTAAGTTCAAGTTCAGGTTCTGGCAATTTCCCCCAATGTGGCTTTGGCCAATCAATCATGAAACATTTATTAGGTGCTTCATTAAACAGACACTGTGCCAGGAGCTGAAAATGAAAAGTGTTCTTGATAAATCCACATTCTCACAGTCAAAATCATCAGAATTCTCTGGGCCTCGTTTGCCTCATCTGCAAGATGAGGAAGTTGCATTCAAAGACCTTCCAGTCTTGAGTCTTATGAAAGCTTGGACATGCTCAGTCCAACTCACTCATTTTACAGATGCATAAATTGGGACCCAGAAATGTTAAATGACGTCTAAAGTCAAACAGCTCACAAATAATAGAACCATGTTTCAAACACAGATCCAGCACTCTTGGCACTGTTACCACATGATAAATTTAATACTCTGGAAGGGAAAGTTTTGATTGCAGAGAAGTCAACTCAATCACAAATAAAAAAAAATCTGCAAACAGTTCAACAGGGATAGAACACTTTTGCTATTAGTTAGATCTAATATATGGTAGAGTAACTGGGAATCAAACCAATAAAAACAGCATCCCTACTGTATGAGAGTAGCTTTGGATCACCTGTTCATCCCTAAACTGAGGAATGTGTTACTTGTCCAGTTTTCTGAGGGAAAATTACTCAGGAGATTTGAACTGGGGACAGAGGATAGTCCATAAAAAGAGCATCCTCCCTATCCCCCAACCTCAGCAAGCAACCTTGCCCCCTCTTGCAATCTCCTGGAGTGGTTTACCTTGGTTTTCTCTTTTTCAAAGATTAAAGTACACTCTAAAATTAAAGTAAATTAAAGGTAGGTGATGAATAGTATCTAATATCAGGGATAAAGATCTCAACAAATACATACCTAAAAATGCCCAGTGTCTTCTTGCATAGTGGCTCAATGGCTCTGGCCAAAAATATTTTAGACTATTTTTAGAGCCCTCCTCCTGAACCAAAGGAGAATTACCATAAATGTTTCCTTGTAGTTTGACCCTAGATTTAATGATAAGGGTCTTAAACCCACATGGTGAAGGAAAAGAGATGCAAACATATAAAATTAGATGTTGTTTATGGTGGGGGTGGAGAGTCTTTTATTCACTGTCTACAGTAATGGATGATTTCACTGGTGAATTAGAATGCATACAACTTACAAATTTAAAGTTATGCTTCCCTCAGTGACCTTAATTTGGCATATTCTATATTAGGACATAAATATAACAACAAACATGGTAATATAAAACACCATTATGTGTGCAAGGGGCAAATAATGATAGCTGAAGGGATCATAATTTTGATCTCCTTCATTTTTATGTGTTTAAATTCTCAAACACAATGTTGCATAAAGATGTATTAGGTGGTTTGTTTTTCACTGATCTCTATGGCTCCAGTCAATATTTTTGCTACTGCTCTGTGAATTTTCTTGATCCTGCCCCTGTCAACTTCCACTAACATTGTACTATGACCCATTATGGCATGAAAGTGGTTCCAGACTCTCGAAAACTAGCAAGGTTGTCAATTGTTCATCAATCAACTGACCCAATGTAATAGAAATTATAATTCTGCCTAAATAAATTTACTATTCAGTACCATACCAAACTATCAAGAAATTATTTTATAGACCTTGAAAGCATAATAACAAAATATATCTGGAAAAACAATGGTCAAGAATATCAAGAGAATTAATTGGGGAAATGTAAAAGAAGGTGCTCAACCTGTACCAGATCTCAAACTGTATTCTAAGACAATAATCATAATTTTAAAAAATAACCTGGTACTGGCTAGGAAACAGAGTGATTGATCAATGGAACTGATTAGGTACACAAGATACAATAGTTAAATGACCATAATAATTTAGTGTTTGACACAAAGACCCATATTCTTGGGACAAAAACTCATTATTTGACAAAAGCTTCTGGGAAAACTGGAAAATAATAAGACAGAAAACAAGTATAGACCAACATATTTGCTGTATTCAAAGATATGGTCAAAATAGGTACATGATTTAGACATAAAAAGTGATATCATAAGCAAATCAATAGTGCAAGCAATAGTTTACCCATCAGATTTATAGAGAAGAATTTATGATCAAACAAGACAGAGGACATTCTAATATGTAAAATTGATAATATTGATTATAATAAATTTAAAAGGTTTTATATAAATAAAATTAATGCAACCAAGATTAGAAGCAAAGAGCTGGAAAACAATTTTTATAGTCAGTGTAAAGGTCTCATTTCTCAAACATATAAAGAATTGAGTCAAATTTTTAAAAGCAGTCATTCCGCAGTTGATAAATGGTTCAGAGGATATGAACAGGCAGTTTTTAGATGAAAAAATCAAAATTATCTATAGTCATATGCAAATGCTCAAAATCATTATTGATTAGAGAAGTGCAAGTTAAAACAATTCTGAGGTACCAATTCATACCTATCAGATTATGGCCAATATGACAGGAAAGGAAAATGACAAATGTTGGAGGGGATGTGGGAAAGTTGGGATACTAAGATACTATTGGTAGAGTTTTCAATCAATCCAACCATTCTGTAGAGTACGACCCTTTGATCCGGCAATACCACTACTAGGTCTGTATCCCAAAGAGATTGAAAAGAAAAACGAAAAGGACCTATTTGTATGAAATATTTATAGTAGCTCTTTTGTGTCAGTAAACAAGTAGAAATTGAAGGAATATTCATCAATTAGAGAATGGTTAAATAAGTTGTGGTATATAATTGTAATGGAATACTATTGTGCTATAACAACAATAAGCAGGATGACTTCAGAAACACCCGGAAAGACTTACAAGAAGTGATGCAAAGTGAAGTGAGCAAAACCAAGAAACAGTTGCACACAGTAACAGCAATATTGTACAAGAGTCCATTGTGAATGACTTAGATATTCTTAGCAATACAATGATCCAAGACAATTCCAAAGGACTCATATCCACATCCAGAGAAAGAACTGATCAAATCTGAATGCAAATTCAAGAATACTATTTTTCACTTCACTTCTTTGGTGTGTGTGTGGTTTTTTTGGTCTGTGTCATTTGTCACAACATGACTAATATACAAATACATTTTGCATGATTGCAGATGTATAGCATATCGAACTGCTTACTATCTCAGAGAAGGGGGTTGGGGAAAGGGAGAAAGAGAATTTGAAACTCAAAATTTTTTTAAATGAATGTTAAAAATTGCCTTTCCACATAATTGGGAAAAAATAAAACATTAAGTTAAAAAAACTAGTGGAAGTAAATATTGAAAACTAAAAATTAATTAATTAACAAAAGTAAACCAAAACTAAAATGCTAGCCAGGCAAACACAAGTGCTACGGCTGGTCTTGCAAAGCTGAAAAAAACTGATTACATTCCAGGGATAGGCTCTTGATAGAAGAGGAGTTCAGTTCTTTACCAAGGCTTTTCACCAGAGGGTTATCTACCAGAAGATAATGAAATATTTGGCCACAGAAATCAATTAAGACTGTCTGAAAAAAAATATAGAGGAAACAGCCAAAGGACAGAAAACATGTACCATAGGACTGAAGAGTTAGAAGGAATCTTAGAGGCAGTCATCCAGTCTAACTCCCACAGTTTACAGGTGAGGAAACTGAGAACAAGAGAGAAAATGTGGATTTTGAGTGTTATCTATATATTCTAGGTTCTTATGGAATTGAAGCAGAATAGATAGGAGTATTGACCTTAGAGTTATGAAGACCTGTATTCTAATACTACCAGTAAAACTTTGAAGTCACTTGAGATCTCTGAGCCCCAGACAGCTTTCCAAGACTATAAACTAGAAATAGGTTTGCAATTTGCAAAGGTGAAGGGAGTACCTACAAAAACAGATATAGATCCTTGACACAGTGGCAGCTAGGTGGAGCAGAGCATAGAGTTCTGGACCAGGAATCACTAAGTCCTGAGTTCAAACTAAGTTTCAGACACATCCTGACTGTGTGACCATGAGTGAATCACTAACCTCAGTTTGCCTCAGTTTCCTCTTCTGTAAAATGGGGGTTAATAATCGCATCTATCTCCCAGAATTTTATGAGAAAAAAATGATTTAATAATTGTAAAGCACTTTGCAAACCTTAAAGTGCTATATAAGTGGCATCTATTATTATTGATTTAATGCAATAATCATAATAGAAATCATTGAATAATGGGATCAAAACTGTGTAGTAGAATAGAAAAACCACTGGCTTCGAAACCAAAGGATGAGATTTTGAACCCTGACTCTCTCCTGCTTCCCTTCCTTTAACTAGTCTAGGAATTTCTTTGCATTTTTCTTGAAATCTTGAAGTACTGACATCAAAACAATAGCCTTGGTTATGTCAGCTGATCTCTTAAATATTCTCCTTTAAGATTCTAAGTCAGAGAAAAGTAAGTGAAAGGAACAGTTTTTCAGCTGAGGGGCTCTGTTCAACATGGCAGAAGACTGCTAAATAAAGGAAATCTTGATTTAGAAGTGCTAAAGAAATCATTTCAACTTTCACCTGGCTGGTTTGGTTTGATTTTAATTCAGTGCTAAAAGGGTTCTCATAATTCTGTGAATGCTAGCAAAAGACTAATCCAAATGTGTGAAAGAGGGGCAGTGTAAGACATCATCTTACACCTGCCTCTGCTCAGTACAAAATTTAGTAATGACAGTGACCCAAGCATCTTCCTGGCAGCAGGGTATAAGTCAGATGAAGCAGAAAATAAATATTGCCCCTAGCAGGGCTTCTTAACCATTCGTGCATCATGAACATGATGCCTGATGAAGCCCATGGACCACTACTCAGAACACTGTTATTAAATGCATAAAATAAAATATATAGGATTACCAAAGAAACCAATTATATTGCAAATCTGTCATCAAAATATTTACCAAATGAGTTAATGAACCCAGGGTAAGAACCCCTGCCCTAAAGCATTTTTCTTCCCACTTTCCTGTAGATATGAAACTAAACAGCTTTCCTGTGGATAAAAAGGTTCCCCCACGCTCCTCAATTTTCAACCCACCTAACCCTAAATTTGAGGAAGGAAGGGGAGTGAGATTTAGAGGAAGGGAGAAAGCCAAAGCCTGTCTCATTCTTTCCCAGTTTTCCCTTTCTTTCTCAATGAGCTTCAAGCTACAGAAACAATTGTCTCCTTGGCAGTTAAAGCCCAGTCACTAAACCTGAGCTGTGTCAAACACTACTCAATATTCAAGGCAGCTCTGCCAGGCCCATGTTCCTGTCTTATCTTCATCACTGAAGAGTATCTGTATTGATCCCTCCCAAACCTCAGGGTCAAAAGAAAATCGCAGGGAGAGAATTTTTCAGGAAAACATGCAGATGTGTTCTGTCCCTTTCATTTTTCCATGACTCTTCAGAATATTATCTCAGACAGAGCAATTTAGCAAGCTCAATATTCGTCTGCTTTCTCCTGCTTCTTCTTTTCCCCCAAAGCCATGTAAACAGCAGCCATTCATCTGGTTTTTTTTTTTTTTTTGCTTTTTTTGCTTTTGGTATTTCAAGGCTAAAGATCAGTCAGGGAAGTTGCCCTTTAGACTCTCCATTTACATGAACAATTCAATTCAACAAACATTTAGAAACATATACCGTTGCATAGTTTTCAGGTAGATGCTGTGGATAAAAAAGCAAAAAAAGGAAATAGTTCCTGGCTGCAATTTGTATTCTGTTGGGGAGATACAACATGTAGAAAAATAAATATTGAATATATACAAAGTAATTTCAAGAGGGAGAGATTATTAATAACTCAAATTCTCACAAAAAAGCTCCTTTTAGAGGTACTAACTAAACTGTTCTTCGAAAGAAGTTAAGGATTCTAGAAGCAGCTAGATGACTCAAGATAGACAGAGCTCTAGGTATGGATTCAGGAAGAAGATCTGAGTTCAAATTTTGATTCAAACATTTAATAGCTTCACAACCCTGGGTAACTTAACCTAAGTTTGCCTTAATCTATGGGAGAAGGAAATGGCAAACCACTCCCATATCTTAGTCAAGAAAATCCCAAATGGGGTCACAAAGAGTTGAATACAACTGCCCAACAACAAAGATGCTACAAGGTGGAAAGTATATGGGAATCCATTCCAGACATTCAGTAACATGGTATTGAGAATGGACATGGAATATTAATAGCTGACTGACCCACAAATAAAATGCAAAAGAAGAAATTTCTACACTGGATATCCATTTAACTGTTATTAATTACGAAGAACAGCCACTTCAGCAATTTCCAGGTACCTGACTTCCAATTTCTTTCTCAAATAGGAAGTGCACTGGTGGTGCAAAGTGAGAGGAGAAAGGGATATATAACATGAGAAGTGTTATGAAGTAGAATCAGCAGGACTTGGTAACTGATTATATATAGGAGGTAAGAGACTGAGGAATCAAGGATGATGCTTATAGGTAATGAGCCAAGGTGACTTAAAGGACTAGTGGTGCCCTAGCTAAGCTGTATTAAACTTGCAGCCTGGCTAGCTTAGCAAAAATCCAGAGTATGGCTGAAACTATATTAAAATATAATTATATATAAAATAGAGAAATATTTAACAAAATAAATAAAAATACAACAATCTTAGTTTGTGATTTTCTAAGTTAACATGTGGCCTCAGAGATCCATTTCTATTTGAATTGGGTACCACTCCCCTAAATAGAGACATGAATGTTAGAAAGAGACAAGGAAAGAAAGATGAGCTTGAATTTGGACATGCTGAGTGTAAGATATCTCATAAACATCTAGTTCTAGATGTCTAACAAGCAACTGGGATATAAAATTAAAGATCAGGAAAGAAGCTAAGGCTTAATGAATACAGATTATTGAATTCATGGAACTGATATCACCAAGTGAAATAGTATAAAGGGAAAAGAGAAGGGGCCTGAGGACAGAGACTTGGGGGGATAACTATGGTTAGCAGATATGACCTAGATGATTATCCAGCAAAGGAAACCGAGGAGTGATCAGGTAGGTGTGAGTGTGTTCGTCCTTCATTGCCAAAGAAGACCATGCCATCAGAAATATGATGACATGACTTGCACTTGACTTTGTTTTGAGTGAGGGAGGGCTGTGCAGGTCACCAGCCTCACTTCTCCAAAGCCATCTGAATCCAGTGACCAGATATTCATCAGGATGACTGGAGATGACCCAGGATGAGGCAATTTGGGTTAAGTGACTTGCCCAAGGTCACACAGCTAGTAAGTGTCAAGTGTCAGAGGTGAGATTTGAACTCAGGTCCTCCTGACTTCTACACTGGTGCTCTATCCACTGCACCACCTAGCTGCCCAATCAGATAGGCAGGAGAATCATGATAGAATGGTGTTAGCAAAACCTAGAGAGAACAGAGTATCAAGGAAAAAAGGGATCAAAACAGTTAAAGGCAAGAAGGATGGGGATTGAGGAAAAGCTGTTAGATTTGGCAATTGAGATCACTGGTAATTCTGGAGAGAGTAGTTTTAATTGAATGAAGACATCAGAAACCAGACTTCAGGTAGTTAAGAGAGTGAAAGGAAAAGAAATAAAGATACCATTTTTCATTATGTGAGGAGGTATTTGAATCTATGTCTTCTAATTCTACGGTCAATACTCTTTCCACTGCACAACAGCTCCTCCTCCTCCCTTAAGGGCATATATCCTTATTGCATCTAGAATTATTCATAGACTCTCAGCAGTTTGTGAGGTATACAGCCATCTCTTCAACTCATATCTGAACACAGGGCACTCTACAATATACCTACCCAATAAATGGTCATCCAGACTTTGAAAATCTCCAGTGAGGGAAAATCCTTACTTCCCAAGACTGCATATTTCATATATTACTGAAGGGTTATTCCATAGTAAGGAACTTTTCTTTCCCTTACATAGAACCTAAGTCTGCCTCTCTGCAACAGCTCCCTTTCACTTCTGGCTCTGCCCTTTGGGGACAACAATAAAAAAGTCTAATCCCTCTTTCACATGACAGCACTACAAATGCTTCAGGACAGCTCTCAAAGGCTACCTCATACCCAATTCATTTTTATTCTCTTCCAGGTCAACCATCCCTAGTCCCTTAAACAATCCTCTAATGCCTTGATCTCAAGGTCCTTTGCCATTCTCATTTTCATTGGAGGACATTCTCTAGCTACTTAATAGTCTTCCTGCAATGTGAATGCAAGACTTTAGATCTAGTCTGACCAAGGCAGAGTACAGTAGGAAATCACCTACATAGTCTTGGATACCTAAGCCTTTTTAAATACAATCTAAAATCAAATTAATTTTTCCAACTCATATAATTTTTTTGACTGCAACTCAAATCCCATATATTTAAAGAATGACCTTTAAAGTATCTAACCACACTTCTAAATATTTGTGAACTTGATTTTATTAATTTGAAGGAGGTTTTTGCTCTTAATTTTGCCACAGTTATGATCATTAATTGTGTACTTCTTTCCATCTTAACATATTATACATTTTCCTCTCTTTGCCCCTCCCATCTGTCTCTACAAAAATAATGGTTAGAAAGGCATATGCACGCATAAAGTCCATGCTTAATGCTTGGTATAATCTATATTCAGTATCCTGTCCTCTTCTTTTCCCCACACCCAGATCTCAATCATGGTTTCTTCCACTTTCTTTTCTCTTAAATTCTTTTTCTCAGTTCACTCTCCTAGGTTAGAGTTTATTTTGTTTATGACTAAGATCTCCCTAAATTTACCTTCTCTCTTATTCTCTTTTTTTCTCCTGTTCCTTGTTGTTATTTCATTGAGTTGAATGTATTTCTACAACAAACTTTTGCGTATATATTGACGTATCTGTGTATGAAACTATCATCTAAAGTTTCAAAGATAATTGATGTTCGAGTAACTCCTACTCTGTTCACCTCTTCCTCCTTGTTTGTATAGGCCTTTTTCTGTGTGCCCCAATTATTTAAGATATTAAGTCCCCCCTTATCTTCCTCCATCCCACTCAGTGAATTTCCTTTTGCCTTTCTTTTAATTTCTTCTTTTTAAGATCATCAAAATATAAAGCCATTCCAGGCTCTCTATCTTATATGATTCCTTTAATGACCCCTGATGACATTAGAGTTGTGAGGGTTCACCTGTTTCATCTCTGACTATTAGAATGTAAACTTTTCATCTTTATATAGTCCATTCTGATTTCTTGCTTTTTGTATTTCTCTTGACTCATGTGTTTGAATTTCAAAGAGTCTACTCAGCTCAAGTCTTTTCATCAAGAATGCTTAGAAGTCTTTCACTTCATCAAAGATTCACTTTTTCCCCTCTGAGACTAATCCCAACCTTTCTGGGCAAGCTATTCTTAGGTGTAAGCACACATTCTCTGCCCTTAGGAATATTGTATTCCAAATGTTTGACTCCTTTATAGCTACCCAATCCTCTATACTCCTTATTATGACTTCTCAGGGCTTGAATTCTTTCTTTCTCACTGCTTACAGTATTTTCTTTTCCTTGACCTGAAAAGTCTGGATTTTATCTATGATATTCCCAGGAGATTTCATTTTGGGGCTTCTTTACAGAAGTGACCAGTGAATTTTTTCCACCTTCATTGTAGCCCCTAACTCCAATAGGTCTAGATGAACAGTTTTCATTCAAAATCTCTTCAAATATAATATTTTAGCTTTTTTTTTTGGTGGGAGAGCATGGCTTTCAGGTTCAAATATTTTTTTTATTTGTTTTCCTTTTTGACCTGTTTTCTAAGTCAGGCTATTACTTGAGTAACATTGTTTACTTTTTTTTTAAACTAAGTCTTTCCTCTAAAGTTCTTGGTTCTTTTTCAAGTTTTTCTTCTAACACTTTCATTTCATTTATAAAATTATCTTTAATGTATGCTTTATTTCATCCAGGAATTCTAGTTGATATTATAGCTAGACTGTGTTTTTCTTTGAGATTCTGAATGTAGATATTTTGGAATTCCTTTTTTCCTCCTGAGTTTCTGTCTTGAGTGTCCCTGATTCCATAGTAGTTCTAATAATCAGTGTGTGTTGGGGGAATGGGGGGAAGGATTGTTCCTTCATTCTTCTGACCTTATTTCCAGAATTAAAATTTTGTGATATTACCACTTCTGGCAGGACTTTTAGGGCTTTCTATGGCCTTGATCTACATCATCTGTGGTCCTGTCACTTTTTTCTCTGTGTATCAAGTGATGTAGGAGATGCTCAAGCCAGAGAAGTTGAAACTTTTAGTGAGCACAAAGTAGGCTGATAAAGAGCATGGTCTAATCACTCACTACCCTTCTGGTCTGAATTTTTCAGATTCTTATCTGGTCTAGACCTAGTTAACACAACAGAAAACTTATTCCTGTTTAGAGCCCCAAAAGACAGTTGCTGGCCACATCCGGTCATTTAGCTAAAAGGTTCTGTAGGTTCAGAGTTTTAGAGCTGTTGGCTTACCCTCATTTGCAGTCCTTGCCCTACCACAACTACAGCACCCAGATCAGGTCTGTGGACTGAATGTATTCAAGGCCATTGATGGCAAGAGACACACTCCTAGTCTGTAATATCTGACTTGTCTTCAGGTCCCCACCTAAGTCCACTCTGGATCCAGGCCCATTCTCTGGATTAGAATGATCTTCAGTCATATTTATGTACAGCCATGAGCCCCAAACTAGGTCCTGTACTGAAAAGCTTAGAGTGGGCTTTCCTGGCTGGTCCCTACCCCAGTGATCCATAGGCCTTTGACTATATCCCTATGCTGTCCAAATCTGGACAAATTAACCACTATTTTTCCTTCTTGGATTTCTTGATCAAAACCTGGATTGGTACATGTCTTCCGTCTTTGTTCTAGTGGTTGGGAGAGATCTGGTTGTGCTACACTGTTTCTTCCTCCTCCACCAGTCTCAACTGAACTTGATTTCTCAAAATCAAATATAAGACTTTACATTTTTCACTATTAAATTTCACCTTATTAAATTAAATCCAACATTCAAGCCTGTCAAGAAATTTGGAAATCTGGATTCTATCACTCATTATATTTGCTATTTCTCAGTTTATATTTTTTCCTTCTTCAGGCTTGATAAACCCACTATCTATTCCTTCATCTAAGCCATTGATAAAAATGTTAAACAATACAGGGTCATGCCCAGTCTCTGATGTATTCCATTAGAAACGTCTTTCCAAGTTGACTTTGAATATCATTATACTTCTGGATAGAAAGCCGCTCAGGCATACTTTTTGAAAACTGCTGCAGTCATTGCTTAAAACATTTGTCTAATACCACTTTGAGAACTGCCTTCTCAAAAAGTTTTGTAGCCACGTGAGAAAATCAGTATTCTTATATAATATTCAAAAAATGCCTTCATTGAGTATGATATCTTTTATTTTTCCCCTACTCATTTGTCTTCAGCTTACTTCTGCCTTCCTGCTTCAGCTAGATGATCTTCTTTGTGAATATGCTTATCCCATCTAGCCTGCCATTGCTGTGCTTGTAACATTGAAATATTCAGTTTGGCCAATAGCATACAGATATTTTCCTCATAATTGGTTTGGGCCTACCTCCAAGATCTCACTTAGCTGACTAGCCAGAAATGCCCTAATATATACCTTCCATATGACATAAAATGACTAGGTCAACAAATAGGTAAATTGCAGCATTTAAAAGGGTCAATTATGTGCCACAACCTAGAAGAAGGGAAAGAACTCATCTCTGTCATATCCTGGTGAAGTCACTTAGACAGAGGCTGCTGGCCTAAGGGGTACATGCTCTTGACTCTCACTTATCCTAAGCTAACTGTACCTTCAGATATAGGCAAGTTGGAGTCTAAGGTAGTTCCATGCATAACTTGGAAGATGCTTATCGGCCAGATGATCAACCCAAATGTGAAAACAAACAACTTGAAACACTATAGGAGGAATTTCCTTGTAGTTTCATGATTTTTATGTTTGTTTGTTTACTCCCTAATAAAAGCCTACATATTTCTTTTGATGTCAACAACCTGTAAGAATTAACAGACTGAACAATTCCCCTCTCCTTCTTCAACTATAGTCATACTGGCCAAGGTCAAGGACAAAGTCTGTGAAGACGTAGCTGGACTGGAAACCATGAGGAGTAACTAATATGGAGGCATCTATGGGTTGCCTAGCTGCTACATGTGAAGTAAATTGATAACATGGGTGTAATTGGCAACATATTTTAAATGTGAATTGTTATAAGCCAATGCATAGCTGTACTAACAAAGCAACTTATCTTCCTGTTCCATAATTGAACAGCTACAAACAAAGCTCTATGCAAATAATATTCCTTCTCGGCACTGTCCTTGCATTGTGCCTCCTTGGGTGCTACACAGATTAAGCTAAACAGAAAAGGTCTTTGACTTACAATATTTCCAACACTTTCTGCTACCATGTATATGTGGAAAGAAATGGCTCATATTTCATTGCTTTAATTGAGCAAACACAAATTCTAATTGAATATCAACAGACAATATTGAAAAGAAAAACGATTTGAGGAGTGAGAAGACCTAGGTTCTAATCCTATTTCTTCCACTAGCTTAACTTTGTGAGTTTGAATAAATTCCTCAAATTATCTGATTTAAAAAAAGAAAAAATTGGAAGTGAATCAGAGGTTCTTAACCTAGAGATTGTAAACTTGGTTATGGGATGGTTTGGGATTTTGTTTTGTTTTTTAATATCAGCCAATGAACATTATCAAGCACTTAATAGGTACAAGTCACTGTGCTAAGTACTGAGAATACAAACACAAGCTGAAAGAGAGTTCTTGCCTTCAAGGGGTTTACATTCCAAAGGGGAAAGACATAAAAAGAATCTGAAGGGGGAATGCAGAAGGTATGCAAGTTGGGGCCCTGTTAAGAAAGTCTAGAGAGTCAGGAAAGGAGCCTAGAAATGAACGAAGATGCATCTGACCTAAAACAGATGTTATGGGACAAACTGGCCAATCACAGAAAGCGGCCATGGGGACACAGTAAACTTTAAGTGTGAAACATCCAGATGTGGAGCAAATTTAGACTGTAAAAATTTTAACTTTTCAAATAACAATAATTATTTAAATAAAGCAGAGGAAAAGATAAATATTTTTCCTAACCATGAGAGATAGCAAGAGGAATTTGTCATATTATCCATTCTGACTGAGTCCACCTTGTCACAGCTTCCACCAAACTGGAGTATATTATACTCATAGTCTGTCTAATCACTTCAGCCTTCAACATCAAAGAGAGATAAATTAGTGATATAGTGAGATCCAAATGGACCACCAAGAAAACTAACTAGATTAGTCTAGCCAAAGCCAGTACCTTAGACTATAGTCAACACTATTTAAGAGCTATCAATACAAGATTTTTTACTGAGAGCCTACTACGTAGCAGGCAATATTTCTAAGTGCTTAGGAAAACAAAAATGAATGAAATACTCCCTACTTGCAAGAGGCTTGCATTCTGACAGAGGAAAGAACAAGAATATCTCTTAAGTCCATACAGAATATACCGGAAAAGAATAAATATAAATAAATGCAAAGCAGTAACCACAAGAAGTTTTGAAATGAGGGCATCAGCAACTGAGGAAATCAGAAAAGTCACTGTGTAATAGGTAGTGTTTGACTTGCATCCTAAAAGAAGAAAGAGATTCTATGAGTTAAAGGAGAGGAGAGAGTGCATCCTGGGCATAAGGCATGGTCAACATAAAGTCACAGAGACAGAAGATAGAGCATCATGTAAGGGACAGAAAGAAGACCAATTTGGCAGGATCACAGAGTAGTGGAGGAGGAGTAATATCTAAAGAGGCTGCAAAGACATGTTGGGGCAGTTATGAAGGCCTTTAAAAGCTAAACGGGGGATCTTCTATTTAATCCTAGAGAGAACATAAAGAAGACAGAAGGGGAGAAGAGGGAAAGCTTCTTTCTGACAGAAAGAAAAGCAAATGCGTATATACTCATATACATATATATTTAAGGTCACAAGAGCATAATATTCTAATACATGTTTTCTTATTCTAATGAATAAGAAACTGAAACCATATTTACTGAAACCATACAGATAAGCATATAGAAGTAAAATATACATATATATGTATATAGTGCTTAGAAAAGAATCTATTTATATATTATAGATGTAATGTACTAGACCTGGAGTTAGACTCATCTTTCTGAGTTCAGATCTATCCATAGACACTTACTAGCTGTCTGACTCGGGTCAAGTCATTTAACCCTGTTTGCCCCAGGTTCCTCTGCTGTAAAATGAGCTGGAGAAAGAAACGGCAAACAACTCCAGCATCTCTGCCAAGAAAACCCCAAATGGGGTCACAGTGAGTACTACACAACTGAAAATGACTGAATAAATGTTTTCTTAATCAATTTATAAATCTATATATTCTGCTCCTGTTAAAATAACAGCTAATGTTCCTACAGTGTTTGAAAGTTTACAAAGCACTTTATAGCTATCACCTCACTTTGCCTCAACAGTCTTCTGGCTTTGATTGTTCCAAAAGAAACCCCTGGTTCTAAAAAAATCCCAATGGAGGATCTCAAGGCAAAATGCCTTCCACACTCAGAGAGAGAAATATGGAAGTCACTCACACATTGTAGCAGATCATGTTTGTGTATGTGTATGTGTTTGTGTATCATGTTCTGATTTGTTATACGATTTCTTTCATTTATCTTAGTCTGACTACATAGCATGACTATAGTGAAAATATACTCAATAGGAAAGTATATGTAGAATCTATACAGAATTGTATGCAGTCGTGGGGAGGGAGGGGGGTAGTGGGGAGTAGGTGGGGAGGGATAAAATCGCAATTGTATGGCAGTGATTGTTAAACATTACAAAATAAAAAAAAAAAAAAGAAACCCCTGGTTCTTTATGTACCCATAGATAAGGCCCCGTGCTGAAATGCCTTGTCATTTGGATTTGATGTAGAAAACTGAGGAGTTCCTTTGCCCTTCTCTTCCCTATGACAATAGTAGAAATGCAGGGTGCTATACCCATTCAAAGGAAAAACAGCTTCCAACTGACTTTCGTATCATGCTTATAATTTGTTATCATGTTGGCATCCTGGGGGTAACTCCAAGACTTTCAGTGAAACGTAGAGGATCAAGTATCTCTTCCTCACTTGGCATCATGGTAACCAATTTCACATGACATTTAAAGCAGAGGGACTTTACAAGGTCAGCTTTTTTGGGCCCTTTGCTGTCTTTTCTGCTTTCTGTTTTCTTTTCTGAGTGAGTGACTAAGCATCCACTTTGAGATGGACACATCCAGGCTTAGAGACAATCTTGTGAGGCAGAAACGTGGAAGTGTCTGGGTCCATTGTGTAAAGTTGGTTAGTTTTTTCATTACAGAAAATAATCACTAGCAAGAGAAGAGCAAGTCCCTGTCCTAAGTTTCCAGAAATCATTAACTTTGAGGGAGACAGTACAGAGCCAAGGTGAAATGTAAAATGCTTAATCATTAGTCCTTCAAACTGCTTTAAATTCTACTTATGATTTAAATATAAACCTTCCTCTATATTAAAACAGTATTTATAAATTATTGCTGACTTACTTATAATGGTTACTGCCTTAAAATGTTTTAACGCGTTCTACCAATGTGTGAAATAAGTCTTTTATGTTTAACATCTATTTAGCACATAGGAAACAAATATCTGTCCCACACAAGATTTACATAGTACACTTAATACCTTTTACTTACTCCTTTCAGGAGATGTAGACATGGACCAAAACCTAAACCATAAGCAATTTTTCTGTTGGGTGATAAGGTAAAGGTTTAATGAGTCAAAGAAAAAATGTAATTTAGCCTCATTAGAGACAAGGTTACCCAAGATTAAACCAAGTCTGTAGAAGAGTCATGATGACAAAGAATGGAAGTATCTTAGAGAAAATGCAGAACATTCGTAGACATGGTGTAACTTCTGTCATTGGTTAACCATGTGGTGAGTAGGTTTCTCTTTAATTAGCTATGGAGGCATTCAAAAAGATCTATCAGCCTCATCCCAGGCCTTTTGTTCATTCTTCCTTCATCTGTGTTCTGGTGGTATGACCCCCCCTTTACCCATAGTGTCTGGTAAGAGACAATGCAGAAAAGTGGGAAGTCCTTATGAAAGGGTCCTTAGCCTATACATTCATTTTTTTTCCCTTTTAAATGAAGGAGATTGGAGTATCTTCTTTACCATGCAGTTAGCCAAGTGAAACTAGTTACCAAATGTTCACATGTGCTCTACAGTATTTCTAGAATACAAGATGTGGACTGGATATGCCTTTGAGAGACTATGGACACATATATGCACATATATGTATATGTGTATGAATACAGATAGATAGATAGATAGATAGATAGATAGATAGATAGATAGATAGATAGATAGATAGACAGACAGACAGATGATGTGCATGTGTGTAAGGGGGTACTGTAAGGTTGTTGTTTTGCCCATGTAGGTTATATACATCAACATGAGTCTGTCTAGATGTAACTCAAAGAGAGGCAAGAATAGATACCTCTTTTCAAATATATTATATATATACATATATATATATACATATTTAATTTTTTCTAATTACATGTAAAAACAATTTTTAATGTTTGGGGTTTTTTCCTCACTCTCTCCCTCCTCTGACCCATCATTGAGAATGCAAGCCATTTGATATAGATTATATATGTTCAGTTATGTAAAACATTTCTCCACATTATTCATGTTGTGAAAGAAAACAGACCAAAAAATAAACACCCAAAAAATAATAAAATAAACAATAGTATGCTTCAATCTGCATTTATACTCCTTAAGTTCTTTCTCTTTCAGTAGATAGCATTTTTCATCTTAAGTCCTTTAGAATTGTCTTGGATCTTTGTATTGTTGAAAATAGCTAAATCATTCACAGTTGATCATTGTGCAGCATTGTTACTATGAACAACATTCTTCTAGGTCTGCCCATTTTACTTTGCTTCATTTCTTATAAGTCTTTCCAGGTTTTTCTGAATTCATCCTGCTTATCATTTCTTATAGCACAGTAGTATTCAATTACAATCATATACCACAACTTTTCAGCCATCTCCTAATTGATGGGCATCCCCTCAATTTCCAAATCCTTGCCATTACAAAAAGACCTTCTATAAATATTTTTGCACAAATAGGTCCTTTTGCTTTTTAAAATCTTTTTGGGATACAGACCTAATAGTAGTATTGCTAGACTAAAGGACACACACAGTTTGATAGCTCTTTGGACATAGTTCCAAACTGCTTTCCAAAATGATTGGATCAGTTTGCAACTCTACCAACAGTGTGTTAGTGTCCCAATTTTCCCACATCCCCTCTAATATTTATCATTTTCCTTTTCTGTCGTTAACTAATTTGATAGGTATGCAATAGTACCTTAGAGTTGTTTTAATTTGAATTTGTCCAATTTACATCATATTTTTTCTTATGATTTTTGATACCTGTAATTTCTTCCTCTAAAAACTTCCTCTTTATATCCAATGACCATTTATCAATTGGGGAAAGGATTTTATTTTTACAAATTTGACTCAATTTTCTATATATTTCAGAACTGCTTAATCAGAGAAACAATGTAATTTATTTAAGTTTCTTGCTTTCCCTCTAATTTTGGCTATACTTGGTTTTATACAAAAATGATTTTAATATCATGCAACAGTTTAGCAAAAGTTTTAAAGAAATAAATGTGGTAGGAGAAAGGACTCTTTGTTAGCCCATCCTGGGAGACATGGTATAGTTTACATGCTGGGTTTAATAATAATAACTAGGTCTCAGTTAAGTAGAGACACTACAGGTGTTGCTGAAACTGAGTTTTCACAGTCATCTTTAGAGTGCAGGTATCTTTATCAGTATAATAACTAGAATTACTGAAAAACTCTTAATGAGAAGAATTTTTCATCCAAGTGCACTTGTCAAACATGTATGTCAAACATTTCCAACATGCTCTAGAGATGAGAGTTCTCTCTCTCTCTCTCTCTCTCTCTCTCTCTCTCTCTCTCTCTCTCTCTCTCTCTCTCTCTCTCTCTCTCTCTCTCTCCACACACACACACACACACACACACACACACACATCTTGCAGTCTCTCTGTATTTCATCTCTGCACTAGTGTTTTTACAAATTGAAGACTTGAGAATAGAATAAATGCAAGATTCACATCCTGCTTTCAGAATTGAGAAACTAATATTATGTGAGTGAAAATATTTCCCTCAGGACTTCAGGCCCACAGCATCATAACACATATTCACAGATAATGAGGTCTCAAGAAAAGTACAGAGGCAGATAAAATAAACACATTTTATATCACATGTCAAGTACGCTAGAAGAAATAACTAAGTTTGTTTTTTTTTCTCTAGTCTTAAAAATTTGATCCCCAGCAAGGCAAGCCTTTGTTCTTAAGGCACTAGTGAAAGAAGTAAAGGATAGGATGCAGATTGGGACAGGGGTCAACTTCTGTCTCAGGAGTCAAACCAAAAGTTTCACTATCATTCATAAGCCTGATATTTTTAACCTTGACACTCCTGCTTGTGGCCTCTCTCAAGTATGACAACAAATTAGGTGCAGCTTAAACATCTGATATGATTCAAGTACAGATTCTGACAGGACATTATAGTGGGCATATTATATTTAGATAGACACAAGGAGAAAGCAACGAGAAACACATTCTCCTTTGATGCCAGAGGGAAAAGATCTAATGTTAGTAGTTCTTACCTTGAGTAGGCTGAATACTAAAACTTCTCCTATAAATTAGCTATTCCCTCTCAGAATTCAGAAGCAGTACTAAATATTGTGATGAGGTTCCCAGGCCAGCCCATTTAATTCATAATCTCAATGAACTACAATATTAGCATAGGACATTGATCCCTTATCATCTGCAGAGGCTGTGTTACATAAAAGAGAATGACTTGGAGTTAAGAAATCTCATCTTAGAAATTTACTAGTTTTGTGGCCATAGGCAAATCAGTAAACCTGTTTTCTTTTTCTGTAAACTGGAGATAACAATAGTACCTACTTCAAAAACTTATTGGGAGAATCAAATGATTTATGCATGTAAAGAACTGAAAATTTTAAAACACTGTCTCAACATCAACCATGATTGTTGCAATCTGGCTCCCACCAAACAATTCTGAGTTGCATATGGAGGGATACATGATTACTAACTGGTAGAAAGAATACAGAGGAGATGCTGTGTATCTGCATAAGATGGGGTTGGTGCCAGAAGTCCTTGGAGAGAAACTGGGTGATTCAAAAGCTTCTTCTGGGGAAACAGATAGACAGGGGGGACACTGCAAGGAAGCAAAAGAGGAAAAAGGGCTTAGAAATAGCAGACATAAATGAGAAAATAGCTCTATTGTATCTCTAGACTGCCCTGAAATTCTAGAGAATGGAGATGGCTCTTTCTTTTACAATTTTCTTTGAGATCTGATCTTGCCCCCAGTTAGAGTTCAGTTACTGTTGTGTATTTGGGGGTCGGGATGTCTATTGTAATCTGTATAACTTCCCTACCTTCTATTTACTCTTTTGCTTAGATAAATTGACTTACTTACTATGCATTGGTATTCTACATAGATAGTGGTAATAACAATTTAAATGGAAAAATTATTTCCATTCATTATTAAGCCCATATGAGCTGCTTAAATCACCTGGAAACCTAAATTACATGTGGTGGGAGGAGCTTGCTAAAAGGGTTGAACAGGAAAGGTGGAGCAGAACTGGGAGAAAATGAGTGGATGTGCTTGAGGCAGAAGAGAGAGGATGTAGGCAGGCACAGAAAGGGTCAGGCTCATGAGTGTTTACTTGTGAGAAGGCCTCAACAGAGGTGGGGAGGCTTGGGAATGGCTTTGCCCACTGTGATGATCATGTTTATTAACTTGTTGGCTACCATGACAGATTTACCTTTATGGTTCTGGAATCTGATTTTCTGGTGTCTAAATGTCTGCCTTCTATATGGAGAGTCTTTTATACTCTGTGATTGCGAACTATGCCAGCACATTCATAGTCACCAGAAGTGCTATGAATATTGCCTTGGCAATACATTTGGCATCATGGGTATAAAAATCTCTATTCTGAGGCAGAGAGGATTTAGAGGAAGAAATTAATAACCCAGGTTGGGATGACGTACTGTATTCTTCCCTCACAAGGGAATGGGCAAAGAGCACTGGACCCCATGAAAATTGGGAAACAAGGTTATAGGAGGTTACCCAGAGACTTGGAAAGGTGTTTGCAAGGAATTCCAATTAGATCAGGGAAGGAGCTGGCACGGATAAGTAGGAGAGGCTGGATTTTATTAACAGATTACCATGTTATGTGTAAAAGCAGAGATGAGCTGCTTAAGGAAAAAAAATCAGATGGAAAAAGAGTTAGCTAGTTTGCATGAGAATTCTCAGCCTTTGTGCTGTCCTTTAAAAGAACAGGGTGAGGGGCCTAAGGTGGAAGAAAAAGCTGCTCATTTAGCTCAGCAGAAGCTGAAGGCTGACAAAAGAAATGCACATATGACCTTTGTAAAGGCCCAACCTAGTGGCCACAGTGATGACTGCTAGGAAAGGGCACTGGAGGAAAACATAAGGAAGTCAGGGCAATTAAGGGAAATTTAGAAGGAGAAATTTCTCAGGCAGAAGCACGCCCTATAGTGAAGCAGAAACAGGAGAACCAAGAAGGTAACACAATGTTTAGGGAAATAATTGAAGATTTTACTCAGCAGTAGGCCACAGATATTTTGAGTTGGTTCACTTACAGAATGAGATAATCATTAATATCTTGAATGGTGAGAATCAGTGACAAAGGGGCCAAAGGAGTAGCTATAGAAGGCATGAATTGCTTGAAATGTATAGGTATTGTACAGCAAGCCTTTAGCGATTACAATGTGCAAGGAGGCAACAATACAACTAATCTGTTAACTTTGACTGCATAAGGCTATAGTAGGCAGTATCCTACTGGCTCTATGTGTTCTAGTGGAGACAGATCCCAGTATTCACTTAGGGACTGTATAAGAAAATTGAGGAAGGAGGTAATGAAGACTGCCATAATGATTGGAAACACAGATGCATACTACGATACTCCTTTTGTAGTTTCCCATAGGAGTATAATAGTGAAGACAGCTCCTTCTGCTTACAAGCATTTAATTTTGACTCTAATAATTGGGGAAATATGACACCCTTTTTTGGAGGTGTTGGACAAGATTTCACAGTTAAGTGACTTAGGGGACTGGGAAAAGACAAGTTTCCTAGAGAAAGAAAAATAGCCAGCAGATTCAAAATCAGAATAAATTGACAAGGAAAGAATTATTTACTGCTCTATTGAGAGCAGGGGTAGATTTTGGAAGTATAGATGGTATTCCAACTAATGAACTATATAGAATGTACCAAAAAAAGATACTTGATACTAGACAAAATAGAGAAGCAAGAATTGCCCTTACAGATCTTCATGAATCCTTGTATCCAAGTTTATCACACCTCAGGGAGAACAAGAAGTTGACTGAGCACCAGCTCAGATTAAAGAAATACACAGATAGGATTGCATATCCCATATCAATTTGACCATATATTAGAAAAATGGATCAAATATTGTAACTAGGACATTAATAGATATTGGGGCAGAGCCCTCCCTTATTTATAGAAACCATGATAAGTTTAAACATCAAACTCCTATCACCATCACAGGACTGGTAGGGGCTAGAATATCAGTCAGACAAGTCACCATAATGATGAAAATTGGACAAATATCTGAGAAAGAACATACTGTGGTACTTGCACCCATTCCTGAATACATCATTGGAATAGATATATTGAGAAGAATAACTTTAAATTTACCTGAGGGGAGATACCAATTTGCAGTAAGGAAGATAAGAATTAATACAGTTTTAGTAAAACTAAATAAAATAAAAATGGACTCAGTCCCTTTACTTGAATCTTCTGAAGTGACTTCTTTAAAGCAGTATTGTATGCCAGGTGGGCAAGATGAAATTACTGATGCTATAAAGGAATATGTTGAGGCAGGAGTGTTAGTCCCTACAACCACTCAAAGGAATAATCCTGTCTAGCCAGTATAAAAGTCAAATGGGATGTGGAGGGTGACAGTGTATTATAGACAATTGAATAATGTGACTCTTCCCTTGTATGCTGCTCTTCCAGATACCATTACCTTAATAGAAAAGATCCAGAAATATCATAGGACTTGACATGCAATTATTGATTTAGCCAGTGCTTTCTTTACTATTCCAATAGATTCAAAACAATGGGACCAATTTGCTTTCACCTGGCAGAGCTAACAATATACTTTTACATGTTTCCCACAAAAATGTCTGCATAGCCCCACTATTTGTCATATGATTGTGGCTGAACATTTGGATGAATTAGAGCTACCTGGTATACAGCTTACCCATTACATAGATGAAATTATGATAGAGGGGAAAACTGTAGAAGAAGTAGAGAAGAGTTTGACACTTTTAATTGAGCAATGAAAAACAAAGGGTGGGAGATTAACCCTGCAAAGATTCAAGAGCCAACTCAAACTATAAAGTTTTGGGGTATATAATGAAATCAGGGACTGCAAGAGATTCTCCCACAAGCCTGACAAAAAATTCAGGATTTTCCTATCCCCACCAATAAGAAAAAGGCTCAAAAATTTATCAGATTATTTGGATATTGGAGATTTCATATAACACATTTTGGAAAATTTTGAAACCCTTATGTAAAATTCCTGCAAAAAAATATAAATTTGACTGGGGACTTGAGCAGAGTAAAGTTTTTGAAGAAGCAAAGGCCACTATACAGTTGACCATAGATTTATGGCCTATGCAAAGTGACCTAGTGGAATTATAAGTGACTACACAGGATGAATATGCAAACTGGAGTTTATGGAAAAAACAACAAAGCCAAAATATATGCTTAGGATTCTGGTCTAGGAAACTCCTTTCATCTGGAGCTCAATATACCCCTTTTGAAAAGTAGTTGTTAGCTACACATTGGGCTTTGGTAGGGACTGAGCAGCTGATTTTAGGCAATGAGGTAATATCAAGGTCTGAAATCCCAATTATGACCTGGGTGAGTACCCCAGCTTCTCATAGAATTGGAGATGCACAGGATGCTAACATAATTAAATGGAAGTGGTGTATTCAGAATAGATCTAAAACAGGCAAAAGTGAAGTTTCTGCTTTACATGAATCTATAGTAATCTATAGTAAACATAGATACTGAGGGAAATGATACACCCTCTGAACCAAAGCAACAGTTGGTACGGTCCTTGGTAAAATGGAATGAGAGATATGACAAATTAACTGAAGAACAAAAGAGATATGCATGGTCTACTGATGGGACAGCAAAATATTTGGGTCACCAAAGACACTAGAACATGGTAGTCTATAACCCATGTACTACACAGACTTTGGAAAGTGCTAGGATAGGTGGAAGTAGTCAATAGGTTGAACTTATGGCAGTATACCAAGTTATCAAAACAGAACAAGGCAGGACAGTGTCATATATTCACTCATGGGAGGTAGCTAATGAGTTAGCTACATGGATGACCATGTGGAAAAATCAAAATTGGGAAATTTGTGGCAAACAAGTCTGAGACAAAGAATTATGGGAAGATATATGAGACATGTATTTGGTTACTAATTTCTCAGTTTTCCTGTAGATTCTCATGTGACCCTCACCACGCCAGAACATAAGTAAAATGCACATGCTGATCGACTAGCAAAGATTGCTACTCAACATACTGTCTCTACTATGACACCAACTGATGATCCAGTACTAGCAAAATGGTCCATCAAACAGCAGGCCATGTAGGGGTCCATCCCACATACCAACAGGCACATGATTGAGATACTAGTATCTCTCATTCATTGTTAAAACAAGTAGCACAGGAATGTTATACATGTCAGTTGGAAAAGGAATAAACTATTTCTTGGGTAGTAACTGGAAAGATGGCAAAAGGAAAAGTATCAGCCCAAATTTGGCAAATAGATTATATTGGACCCCTACCCCAAGATAAAGGATGCAAATTTATATGTACTTGTGTTGATACCTATTCAGGTATACTAGTGGCTTGTCCCTACAAGAATGCAACCCAGAAAAACACGTGTAAAACATTAAGTCTATATTGTGGAATACCAATGCAGATTCAAAGTGACAATGGGTCACATTTCAAAGGTAATGAAATGAAGAGATATTATATATTAAACAACATAGAACAGATATACCACATTCCATACTATCCGCTAGCATCTGGGTTAATTGAAAGAATGAATGGATCATTTTTTTAATGTTTATTTATTTATTTTTAGTTTTCAATATTCATTTCCACAAAATTTTGAGTTCCAAATTTTCTCCCCCTCTATCCCACCCCACCCCACAACACCTTACATTCTGATTACTCCTTCCCTCAATATGCCCTTCCTTCTATCACACCCCTCCCTTCCCTTATCCCCATCTTCTCTTTTTTCTTGCAGGGCAAGATAGATTTCTATACCCCATTACCTGGATTTCTTATTTCCCAGCTGTATGCAAAAACAATTCTCAACATTCATTTCTAATACTTTGAATTTCAACTTCTCTCCCTTCTTCCCTCCCCACCCATCCCCACTGAGAAGGCAAGCAATTCAATATAGGCTATATATGTGTAGTTTTGCAAAACACTTCCATAATAATCATGTTGTATAAGACTAACTACATTTCCCTCCATCCTATCCTGCTCCCTGGGCAGCTAGGTGGTGCAGTGGATAGAGCACCAGTGCAAGAGTCAGGAGGACTTGAGTTCAAATCTCACCTCAGACACTTTACACTCACTAGCTGTGTGACCTTGGGCAAGCCATTTAAACCCCAATTGCCTCATCCTGGGTCATCTCCAGTCATATTGATGAATATCTAGTCACTGGATTCAGATGGTTCTGGAAGGGAAGTGAGGCTGGTGACCTGCACAGCCCTCCCTCACTCAAAACAAAGTCAAGTGCAAGTCACACCATTATTTTTCTAATGGCATGGTCTTCTTTGGCAATGAAGGATGAACACACACATCCTGCCCCCCATTTATTCTATTCTCTTTTTTGCCACTCCCCAAAATTGTTTACTTCTATTTACTCCTTTCTCCCATTTTCCCTAACTTCTATTATCCCCCTCACCCCACTTGTCCCCTTCTCCCCTACTTTCCTGTAGTGAAATTGAGTGAGCATGTTATTCCCTCCAAATGTAAAGAGAGTAAGCTTCACTTTTTACCTCTCACCTTCTCCCTTTTCTCCTCCATTGAAAAAGCTTTTTCTTGCCTCTTTTATGAGTGATAATTTGCCCCATTTCATTTCTCCCTTTCTCCTCCCAATATATTCATTTCTCACCCCTTAATTTTATTAGATATCATCCCTTCTTATTCAACTCACCCTGTGCTCTCTGTCTATGTGTGTATGTGTGTTTGTGTATGAGTGCGTGTGTGTATAATCCCTCCAACTACTCAAGTACTGAGAAAGTCTCAAGAGTTACAAATATTATCTTTCCATGTAGGAATGTAAATAGTTCAACTTTAGAAAGTCCTTTATGATTTCTCTTTCCTGTTTACCTTTTCATGCTCCTCTTGATTCTTGTGTTTGAAAGTCAAGTTTTCTATTCAGTTCTGGTCTTTTCATCAAGAATGCTTGAAAGTCCTCTATATCATTGAAAGACCATTTTTTCCCCTGAAGTATTATACTCAGTTTTACTGGCTAGGTGATATTTGGTTTAATGCTAGTTCCTTTGGTTTGTGGAATATCATATTCCAAGCCCTTCATTCCCTTAATGTAGAAGCTGCCAGATCCTGTGTTATCCTGATTGCATTTCCACAGTACTCGAATTGTTTCTTTTTACCTGCTTACAATATTTTCTCCTTGACCTGGAAACTCTGGAATTTGGCTACAATATTCCTAGGAGTTTCTCTTTTTGGGTCTCTTTCAGGTGGTGATCAATGGATTCTTTCAATATTTATTTTTCCCTCTTGTTCTAGAATATCAGGGCAGTTTTCCTTGATAATTTCATAAAAGATGACGTCTAGGCTCTTTTTTTGATCATGACTTTCAGGTAGTCCCATAATTTTTAAATTATCTCTCCTGGATCTATTTTCCAGGTCAGTTGTTTTTTCCAACAAGATATTTCACATTATCTTCCATTTTTTCACTCTTTTGGTTTTGTTTTGTAATTTCTTGGTTTCTCATAAAGTCATTAGCTTCATCTGCTCCATTCTCATTTTTAAAGAACTATTTTCTCCAGTGAGTTTTTGAACCTCCTTTTCCACTTGGCGAACTCTGCTTTTTAAGAATTCTTCTCCTCATTGGTTTTTTGGATCTCTTTTTCCAATTGAGTTAGCCTATTTTTAAAGGTGTTATTTTCTTCAGCATTTTTTTGGGTCTCCTTTAGCAAGCTGTTGACTCGCTTTTCATGATTTTCTTGCATCGCCCTTATTTCTCTTCCCAATTTTTCCTCTACCTCTCTTACTTGATTTTTAAAATCCTTTTTGAGATGGCCTGAGACCATTGCATGTTTATTCTGGAGGCCTCTGATGGTAAGCATTGTTCTTCTTCATTCAAAAGGATGGAAGAAAATACCTGTTCACCAAGAAAGTAACATTCTAGTCTTATTTCCCCCCCCTTTTTTTGCATTTTCCCAGCCAGTCACTTGACTTTTGAGTCCTTTGTCAAGAGGAGGGTATACTTTGGGGACCTGTAAGTTCTCAGTTCTTCCAAGGTGGCACAATCAAGGGAGAGGAGTTTAGTCCTCTCCTGGCCTGTGCTCTGGTCTGGGAGCTACCAAAGCTTTTCTGCCTAGGATCTGCAAGTAAAATTCCCTTTGCAGAGCTTCCACCAGTTCCACTGCCAGCCAGCACTATTCCTTACCCCAGGACTGCCACTCAGGACTGAGACCCAGATCAGTGACAATTTTCCCAGGGGCTTTAGGCAGAGAGCTCCATAAATGGACACTGCTGCTGCTGCTGCCACCTGGAACCAAGGCTAGGGGAGGGCCTTGCTCCTTTCTCACCCAGGAGAAAAAGCTCTGTCACTGACCTTTGAAGTATCTTTGGCTTTTGTGGGTAAAGGATCTGAGGACTGGCACTGCTGCTGAGGATTCCACCCCGAGGCCTGCTCTGGTCCTGTCCCTGCTGCACTGCATGGCCAAGGCTGGGCTGGGCTTTGTGTGATAGACCTTTCCTGTCCTGTCCTACCTGGAACTGGAAATCTCTTTCACTCTGTCATTTTTTGCCTTCTGCTTCTATAGAATTTGTTTGGAGTCATTTTTATAGGTATTTTATGAGCTGTGTGGGAAGAGCTAGAGTATGTGTGTCTTTCTACTCTACCATCTTGACTCTACCCCAGAATGAATGGATTATTGAAAGAAGAGTTAAGGAAGTTAAGTTCTAATCATTCTTATCAACATTGGAAAGATAATTTGTTCACTGCTTTATATAATTTGAATAACAGACCATTGGGAGGAAGTAGACCTCTAGTCAGAATGATGACTTCAGATCTGCAAATTAGAAAATGACAAACACATAAGATCCCAAATATCAAGTATTGTATTGTGATACCAGATGTCCCAGCACTGTATCCAGGGACACCTGTTTAGAGGATATTTGGTTGGATAGAAAAGAAATAAGAAAAATCTCTACTGGAATATGTATGAAAATCTCTAAAAACCATTTTGGATGGATATTACCTAAATCAAGATTAGCAGCTCAAGGAATACCTGTATTTCCTGTAGTGACAGATTCTAATTATCAAGGAGAAATTATTGTGACATTCCAAAATTTAGGTGATGAACCCATATAGTTTTGTAAAAATGATAGAATAGTTCAAGTGATTATTATTCCTTATGAAACAATACCACTTGTGAAAACTGACTGTCCTTCTGAAATAAATTGAAGAGGAACTGAAGCATTGGGCTTTATTGATAGAATAAAATTGAGAGCTAATGTATGGGTAAAATGAAAGCCAGATGACATTCCAAAGGCTACAGAAAATATAACACATGGGAATTTAATAGTGTAACTGTTGTTTATTCAGGAGAGGATAATAACCAAATTGAACCCTTTAACTCATATATTCTACCATGAATGAGGTTATGATAGTGGATTCATGGACTCTAGAAGAATGGTTGACCCTATTTCTACCCTGCTTTTGGTTATTGTCTCCTTTTTTTTTGTGGCTTTTTTTCTGCTAAGCTTGTTTGCTAGATTTGTTTCCTGTAGGCTTAGTAACCTCTACCTGCAGATGCCTGATCACTTAAGCCAGATGTCACCCCCCCATCCACAACTGAGATGTGTCATGTCTGGACCTGAAGTCGACCAAACTCTAGATGCCAGCTAAAGAACTGATCTCTCAAATGGGACCTCTTGGGGCACGGACAGCTCTATGTCTAATTTTGGCAGGAAGTAGCTATGGAAGAGACTTTCAGCCCTTACCCCAAGACTTTAGGTGCCATTGTTCGATGGGGGAATGATGGGATATTTGTGCTTAAGCCCCAACTCAAGATGCTCTTTTTATATGATCCCTGTTATGCTATTGTAAAGTTCTATTGACACCAATTGCCTAAGGCATTGTTTAATAAGCTTATTCTCTGTTATCCCTGTTACAATTCTATTGATAACCATTGCCCCACCAACCTACATAATGAATATGAAAGATCTTGGGGCTGAATATAATAGCAATTTAAATGGAAAGATCTTTTTCATTCATTAATAGGACCATATGACCTGCTTAAATCACCTGGAAGCCTAAGTCACATGTGGTAGGATGAGCTTGTTGAATGGGTGGAACAGAAAGGGTGGAGCAGAACCAGGCGGAGATCATGGTGGGACAGAGGAGAGAGGATGCAGGCAGGTACATCAAGGCTCAGGTTCATGAGTGTTTGCTTATAAGAAGGCCCCAGCAGAGGCAGAGGGAGTCTTGGGAATGATTTTGCCACCTGTGGTGATCATGTTTATTGACTTTGTGGTCACTGTGATGGATTTAGCTTTCCAGTTCTAAAATTTGGCTTTCTGGTGTCTAAATAAATGTCTTTCTTCTGCCTTCTATATGGAGAGTTTTTTATATTTTGCAATTAAGAACTATGCCAGCATAATCATAGTTACCACTATGGTAACATAGTTAACCAGTGCTGTGAATATTGCCTGGGTGACACAATAGTGTTTGGTGGGAAGGGGCCAAGCTGATGAGTATAAGCTAAGGACTGCCCTCTCCCTTAGGTGTAATCAGGAAAAATGGCCTAAACTGAGGCTAAGAATAGTGAAGTGACTTGCCCAAGATCACATAAGTGGTATAGAACAGAGCTGGGATATGAAGCCAGGTTTTCTGTATCCAAATCTATCATTGTTTCCCTTCTGTCACATAGTCAGACACTCTGTTACATATCTTTTCACTACTTCACTGACCTCTTAGTACCGAAAACAATGTGCCCCTTCAGCTTTACATATTAACCTAAATTGTGTATACTAAATCATTTTCAATGCCCTTTCTGTGAATTGTGCTTCAGGGCAAAGGACCCTAGCATCATAAAAATAATCATGCCATTCTAAGAATCACAGACTCTTAGCCCTGGAAGCCACTTTGAAGGCTAGCTTGTATAGCCCATACCTAAACAAAGAGATCTTTCTGCAATTTCCCACACAAATGATCTATCCAGCTTTTACTTGATGAACTGCAATGATAGAGGAGCTCACTATTTACTGAGGTAGCACATTCCAGTTTTGAATGCATCAGCCAAATTGATGTTTCTAAAACCTATCATTAACCTACTAAAAAATCATCAATGACTCTCTATTGCCTCTAGAATAAAATTCAAAATCCTTAACATGGTATTTAAAGTCCTACATGAGGTGACTCCCACCTACCTTGCTGGTCCCACTTCTGCTTATCCTTATCTGGAATTCACCACCTCCTAAGCTCTGTCTCACTGACTCCCTACCTTCCTTCAAAAAGTAACTCAAGTGCCATGTCCTCAATAAGGCCTTTTCTGATCCCTCCAGGTGTTACCACTTTTTCTTAAATTACTTTACTATACATTGATTTCACTAGTGTTGTATCCAAGGAACCACTAGCTGATTATTAAATAATCAGTGTGAGCATTTACTCCTCAGAAACCAGCAAATGCTACAGATCAGTGCTTGATTTACTGTTTTGTTGATTGTATAGACTTAAGAAAGTCATGGAGAAGATGTTAATATGAAGATTAAACTTAAAATTATGTCATACAAACATTTCTTTTACATAGGGGAAACTGGTTGTTAAACATTTACAAGCATACTGCTGGTTGTATACACCCACCTTCCCAGTAGAATATAAATTCTTTGAAATTGGAAAATATTCTCTATTTTTGTATCACCAGTGCTTAGATCTCTGCCTTGTAAATATTAGGCACTTTTAGTAAATGCTTGGAAGACTGTCCCTTTGTTGAACTACCTCTACAAATATTGTGTGCATTTTGGAAGGATGGACATTGATGAATTTTCAGGATATCAAAGCCTGCATGAGGTCACTGCAACCCAAGGCTTTTTGTAGGCTCAAACCAATTTCACTGAATGCATGAGTGCTGTATGGGCATCTACTGAGGGTGCCATGAAAAATTCCCTAAGCTAAAGGAAGCTAAAGCATACAGTGCTGTTTTCAACCCAGAAATCAGAAGCAGAAAATAACAATCCCCAAAATACATTTCTGAAAGAAAACTGCTATTGAGCTTCAGCCCACTCTGTTCCTGAAATGCTTTTTTGTATTGACATTTGCACCCTTGGAGGTGAACCCACACTCTGCTACACAGACACCAAATACCAGATCAGCTGTGTCAATTCTACCTGAATCTGCTCATTGCATTGTTTCCAACACACACAGCTTGTGGGGCCATTATTACTTTGTGTTGGTGCCCAGAGAGCTCTACAATGGCTGCATTTTAATCAGCTCTAAATAAATATATAAATGAATATCTCCTATGTAGTTGATCATTACTGGAGAAAAACAGTTCCCAGCTTGATGCTCTTGCAGGCCACCCCCTAGTGCCTTCTCTGATTAGCCACAGATCTCTACCTTGCAGAACACATGGACTTTTATTTTTATTATATTATAATTTAAAACTGTTAAATAATGAAACTCTTCCAAGCCTACAACAAATACTCTTGCAGAAAAGAGGACATGCATATTGTACTGAGCAAATGCACAAATATAGATTGCAGTCGTCTGAATACAGTTAAAACTGGATCAGAGAATGATGCTTAAGGCATTCATAGACTTTTTTTGCAAGCACTCAAGGTCAAAGCATTTCTTTTAAAAAAAAGTTTTTATTGATGCCTTTTTTTAAGTAGTTATTTTCTGATATGGCATCCCCTGCTACTCTGTGAACCTTCCCCCATAATAAAACAGTTAAGCAAAACCAAGTGGCACACTGACAGTGTCTACCAGCATAGGAAATATTCTGTACATTGTTCTCCTCACCTCTTTAAGGAAAGAAGAGACATATAATTCCTCCATTCTTTACCAGGGCTACAATTAGCCATTATAATTATACAGCATTAAATTTCATTTTAGTGTTCAGAGTATTTCTATGTGGGGCTTTCTTCAACTCACTTCACAACTAATTAGAAATCTAAGTAATCTGTAGAAAAGAGAGTGAGTCTTTTACCATAAAGGTAATCATCATATCTTTTCAAGTTCAGAATTGGGGTGGGGTTTCTGGTAGGGAGAAATGGGTTACTTAAAGTAAAAAGAGATTTAAGATCTAGAAAGGTAATTGTTGCTTGATAAAGCTAAAGTACTTAAAAGACCTGCATACTTTTCTCCTTTGACTCTATATGCAAGAGGAGATAGGTGGGGTTCCAATTATAATAGAAAATGGCTTTGTTATATTGACTCAAAGTCAAAAAAGTGTATTGGTGGAGCAAGACTATTTATTGAAGTTTTTTTGTAAAAGATAACAAAGATAGATTATTTCACATTGTCCTATAATAGAGACTGCTTACTCCAATCTGGCACTCAGACATCCTACCCTCATCATAGTAATAAAACCCCAGAATCACAGAGTTGGATGGGATCTTAGGGGTCACCTTACCCAATACATTTCTGAAAAAGAAAACCCTCCTAACAATAGATCCAACAAGTAAAAGGTCAATCTAGCCTTTTGTCTGAACTTTGGTGAAAAGAAACCTACCATTTTCCAAGACAGCTCATTCTACTTTGTATTATCTAATTGTTAGGAAGTTTTTTCTACACATCAATCCTAAATTAGATTCTTTAAAATCCACTAATTGTTCCTAATTCTACTCTCTGGGACTATACTAAACAAGTCTATTTTCCTTTACATGTGTTAACACTTCTAACACCTAAAGAATCTTCCTTTCTCCAGGTTAACTATGACTAGATCAATCAGCTGGTTCTCAGAAGATACAGCTTTCACCATCCTGGTTGCCCTGATCTAAACACTCTCCAACTTATAAGCAGTCTTCCTAAGTTTGTCTAGAATCAAACACATTTCTGCAGCTGTTGTGTGATTAAAGCAGAGTATTGTGGCACTATCTGGTAGGGATGACTAGGTTGTTGAAGATAAAAAGAGATTTAGGATATATAAAAGCACTTCATGAAAATCTAAACTATTTAGAACACTGACATTCCTTGTTCCTTTGACCCTCCCTGCAAGACAACGTTGGATACTATGGCTTTCTAAATGGAGCCCAAGTGGTGATTCTAGGATCTCAAAGGCTATGTCAGCAGAATACAAGCACTACCAGGCCCTGCAAAGTTAAAAACTCAGCTTGGATGGGTCTGCTGATGGACTACATGTCATTTAAGGGCCAAGCAAATTTTAGAGAGTCTCATTGACAAAGTTTGGCCACTAAGTAATAATGTTTCCCCTTCCATAATAACTCATGGGTATGGCTAGTAAGACATAGAGAAGTTACAATCTATTTTCGTGGAGGTTATGCCTACACTCAGGAAACTATGGATCCTTGAATGTCTAGAAATGTCTTTGTATGTCTTCTGTCTACATCTGTGTCCTTTGTTCCTCAAGGTCAATGCCTGTGTGTCATGACTTTATTTCTTTAAAAGCACACCTCACCCAGGCTACTGCCAATAGGCAACTGCAGTCATATTAGACATCACTATCCTTCATGTATTCTATGGTACAGGTCCTTGTACAGATCCTTATCTTTCCCAGAACCTTTGCACAGGTGATAACCAAAGCCTTCAGTGTGTTCCCTCCCTATCTCCAACATTTAGAATCTCTAGTTTTCTGTTCAAGACTCCTCTCAAGTGCTGTTCTCTATATCAAGTCTTTCTTGATCCCTTCTGGCTGCTAGTGGCTCATCTGAAAAATTACTATGTGCCTATTTATATATTTGTTGTCACCTCCCAAGAGAATATGAGCTTCTTCCCCTGTCCATTAACCCTAACCCCCAGTTGAGATATTTGACTTATGAATTCTGGAAAACTAAGTCACTCAGGGCATGACCATGTCAGTAGACACTTCCATGACACATTGGTTTTTGAAAAGCACTAATTCCCATTCTTCTCTAGTCCAGAGGTACACCATACCCTTCATCAAGAAAGGCATCCTTGGGGGGTAAAGCCAAGATGGCGGAGTGAGAGCAATGACTCACCTAAGCTCTTGGACAAACTCCTTCGGATACCTCTGAAAGGAGAATCTGACCAAATTTTGGAGGTGCGGAATCCAGTGGGAGACAGACTGTGGCGGATTAGGAGCCCAGGACAGACTGGAAGGTCGACAGAAAGGATCTGTTCCACCGGGGTGAGCCCACAGAGCCCAGCACAGTGGAGCAGAAGAGCCCAGGGAAACCTGAGAGCAGCAGGCAGAACCCACAGACCAGCAGCTGAGGGTGGGAGACCAGCAGAGCCAAATGAGTGGTGGCCGCTGAGCTCCAGATATCTGCACAGCAGCTCCTGAGACTTTCAGCGTGCAGTTTGAACATCTGTAAGTCATCTGCTTGAACTTCTGGGAGCCAGGATGGTGGAGTGATCAGTAAATGCTCTCTCTTCCCCCCTTGATGACCATGAAATAACCATAAAATATCTCCGTAGAAAAATCCTAGAGCAACAGGAATACCAGAGGGGGCAAATAGTCTCATAACACCCGAGGCTAGGAAAATAGCTAAGGGGGATTCCTCCTACTGTGGCAGAGGCAAACTGGAAGGAAAGAGGACCCAGGGCAGAGGAAACTTGCACTAGGACCCAGGCAAGCCTCAACACCAAGAAAGGAGCCCCAGGAGGGGTGGGAACTCACACTAGCATCTAGGCATGCATCAGCACTCCGGGGAAAACAGGAAGACAATAGGGCAGCTGGGATCACCATCCCCTGAGCTTGCCTTTGCCTCAGTTCAGCTGAAGAGATCTCCCTTGACCAGACCACCCCTCCCCCACACTTAACAAGCTAACCCCAGGGCTGATCTGGGAAACACAAAACAAAAACCTGCTCTTAGCTTTTTCACACAAGTCAGCCCAACACCAAATTCTGCAGCTTCTAACTAAAAGAACTAGAAGCCACAACACACAATCAACATCATGAACAATAAAAAGCAAATAAGGGACAAAAAAACCATAGAACCTTTCTATGGGGATAAGGACCAAAACACCAATACCAAAGAGGTCAGTACTGAGACTGTGCTTCCATCTGAAACTTCAGAAAGGACCATAAACTGCTCACATGCACAAACAGCTCTCTCGGAACAGCTGAAGAAAGAAATAGAAGAAAAACTGGCCAATGATTTTAAAATCATAAAAAAAGAATTCACTGATGAAAACATCCCTTTGAAAAGGAAAATTGAACAAATGGAAAAGGAAGTACAAAAACTAACTGGAGAAAATAACTCCTTAAAAAGAGAAATTGGAAAGATAGAAAAGGAGATGCAAAAGTTAACTGAAGAAAACAATTTGATAAAGATTAGAATTGGGAAAGTAGAAACTAATGACTCAATGAGACAGCAAGAATCAGTCAAACAAAATCTAAACAATGAAAAGATAGAAGAAAATGTAAAATATCTAATTAGGAAAACAACTGACCTAAAAAATAGATCCAAGAGAGAAAATCTAAGAATTATTGGCCTGCCAGAAAGCCTGGACAATATCTTCCAGGAAATCATCAAGGAAAACTGCCCAGAAGTGCTAGATCCAGAAGGCAAAGTAGTCATCAAAAGAATTCACCGTTCACCTCCCGAAAGGGATCCCAAACTCAAAACCCCAAGAAATATCGTTGCCAAATTCCAGAACTATCAAGTGAAAGAAAAAATACTACAGGCAGCCAAAAAGAAACAATTCAAATATCAAGGAGCTACAGTCAGGATCACACAGGACCTTACACCTTCTACATTAAAAGATTGAAGGAATTGGAATTCAATATTCCATAAGGCAAAGGAGTTGGGACTACAACCAAGGATCGACTACCCAGCAAAGTTCAGCATAATATTTCAGGCAAGGAGGTAGTTATTCAACGAAGTAAGGGATTTCCAGACCTTTCTGACAAAAACACCAGAACTTAATAGACAATTTGATCTTCAAATGCAGGTCTCAAGAGAAGCATAAAAAGGTAAATGGGGGGGGGGGGGAAGCTTGTTACTCAATTTGGGCAAACTGTTTACCTCCCTATAAGGTAAGATGATACCTGTCAATCTTGAGAATTGTGCATCTATTATGAAATATAAAAGTGATATACATAGAGGGAACAAGTATAAAGTGAATGATGTCATGTTAAAAATATGTTTTAAGTATGCGAAGGGATTGTAACAGGAGGTGTGAAAAGGAGGAAGCAGAAAATGGTAAATTACATCACAGGAAGAAGTACAAAATTATAGTAAAGGGAAAGAGGGGAGGGAGATGAGCATTGTTTGAGAGGTACCCTCATCTGATTTGTTTCAAGAAGGGAACAAGAAGTAGATAATCCTAACTAGCTCAATAGGCAGTAGGAGGGGAAGGGAGAAGAAAAGGGAGGGAAGCTAAAAGGAAAAGAGGAAGCAGTAAGGGTAAAGGTGAGTAAAAGGGAAGGGGGCTAAAAGAAGGAAGGGAAGACTGCAGGAGGAAGTTGTGAAAGTGCATACTGTTGAGGAGGGGAAGGGAGACAGGAGAGCGAAAAGCACAAACAGTGGGAAAGGGGATGGAGAAAAATACACAGATTGTAATCATAACTGTGAATGTGAATGGGATGAACTCTCCCATAAAATGGAGACAGATAGCAGAATGGATTAAAAGCCATAATCCAACAATATGCTGTTTACAAGAAACACTTTTGAAACAGGGGGATACACACAGGATAAAGGTCAAAGGTTGGAGCGGAATATATTGTGCTTCAGCTGATGTAAGAAAAGCAAGAGTAGCAATCCTAATCTCAGATAAAACAAAAGCAGAAATAGATCTAATCAAAAAAGATAAGGATATCTTGCTAAAAGGCACCACAGACAATGAAGCAATATCATTACTAAACATGTATGTTCCAACTGGCACAGCATCCAAATTCTTAGAGGAGAGGTTGGGGGAGTTGAAGGAAGAAATTGACAGCAAAATTATCCTAGTAAGGAATCTCAACTTCCCCCTCTCTGAACTTGATAAATCTAACCTCAAAATAAAAAAGAAAGGGGTTAAGGAGGTAAATAAAACTCTGGATAAGGTAGATATGATAGATCTCTGGACAAAATTGAATGGGAATAGAAAAGAATATACCTTTTTCTCAGCATTACATGGCACATTTACAAAAACTGACCATGTACTAGGACATAAAAACCTCACAATCCAGTGCAGAGAGGCAGAGATAATCAATGCATCCTTCCCAGATCATAATGCAATAAAAATTATATGTAATAAAAGTCCATGGAAAGATAGAGCAAAAAATTAATTGGAAACTAAATAATTGCATCCTAAAAGAGTGAGCAGATTAAAGGACAAATAATAGAAACAATCAACAGCTTCATTCAAGGGAATGACAATAATGAGACAACCTACCAAATCTTATAGGATACTGCAAAAACAGTTCTTAGGGTAGGTTTTATATCTTTGAATGCCTACATGAACAAAATACGGAAAGAGGAGATCAATGAATGAATTGGGCATGCAGCTGAAAAAGCTAGAAAAAGAACAAATTGAAAATCCCCAAGTAAATACCAAATTAGAAATACTGAAAACCAAAGGAGAGATTAATAAAATAGAAATTAAGAAAACTATTGAATTAATAAATAAAACCAATAGTTGGTTTTGTAAAAAAAACTAATAAAATTGATAAACCTTTGGTCAATTTGATTTTGAAAAAGAAGAAAATCAAATTACTAATATCAAAAATGAAAGGGGTGAGTGCACCTCCAATTAGGAGGAAATTAAAACAATAATTAAAAATTACTTTACCCAACTTTATACCCACAAATTCGATCATCTAAATGAGATGGATGAGTATTTTAAAAAACACAAATTGCCCAGATTAACAGAAGAGGAAGTTGAATATTTAAACAACCCCATCTCAGAAAAAGAAATTGAACAAGCCATCAATGAACTCCCTAGGAAAAAATCTCCAGGTCCATATGGATTTACAAGTGAATTCTATCAAACATTTAAAGAACAGTTAATTCCAATACTATACAGACTATTTTTGAAAATTGGGGAAGAAGGAGTCCTCCCAAATTCTTTCTATGATACAAATATGGTTTTGATACCTACACCAGGAAGAGACAAAACAGAGAAAGAAAATTATAGACCAATTTCTCTAATGAATATAAACGCAAAAATTTTAAATAAGATTTTAGCAAAATGAATACCAGCATCTTATCATGAGAATAATACATTATGATCAAGTAAGATTCATGCCAGGAATGCAGGGCTGGTTCAATATTAGGAAAACAATTACAATTATCAATCATATCAACAACAAAATTAACAAAAACCACATGATTATCTCAACAGATGCAGAAAAAGCTTTTGAAAAAATGCAACACCCATTCCTATTAAAGACATTGGAGAACGTAAGAATAAAGGGAACTTTCCATAAAATAATAAGCAGTATCTACCTAAAACCTTCAGCAAGCATTATATGCAATAGGAATAAGCTAGATGCATTTCCAAAAAGATCAGGAGTGAAACAAGGATGTCCATTATCACCATTATTATTCAATATGGTACTAGAAATGTTAGCTATAGCAATTAGACAAGATAAAGAAACTGAAGGAATAAAAATAGGCAAAGAAGAAACTAAGTGATTACTAATTGTAGATGATATGATGATATATTTAGAGAATCCCAGGGATTCAAGTAAAAAACTACTTGAAATAATAAACAACTTTGGCAAAGTTGCAGGTTACAAAATAAACCCACACAAATCTTCTGCATTCCTATATATTAGCAACAAGGTCCAACAGCAAAAGACAGAAAGAGAAATCCCATTTAAAGCTAGGATAGACACTCTAAAATACTTGAGAGTTTATATGCCAAAACAAACCCAGGGATTATATGAACACAATCACAAGACACTTTTTGCACAAATAAAGTCAGATTTAAGTAACTGGAAAAACATCAGTTGCTTATGGGTAGGCCGAGCTAATATAATAAAAATGACAATTCTACCTAAATTGATTTACTTATTTAGTGCCATACCAATTAAACTATAATTATTTTCTAGAGCTGGATAAAATAATATCAAAATTCATCTGGAAGAACAAAAGGTCGAGAATATCAAAGGGATTAATGAAAAGAAATGCTAGGGAAGGTGGTCTAGCACTACCACATCTCAAATTATACTATAAAGCAGCAATTATCAAAACCACTTGGTACTGGCTAAGAAACAGAAGGGTAGACAAGTGGAACATACTTAGCACTCAAGACACAGTAGGCAAAGAATATAGCAACCTCTGGTTTGATAAACCCAAGGACCCCAGCTTCTTGGATAAGAACTCACTGTTCAACAAAAATTGCTGGGAAAACTAGATAACAGTGTGGTGGAAACTAGGCATAGGCCCATGCCTGACACCACACACAAGAATAAAGTCCAAATGGGTACACGATCTAGGTATAAAGATTGATACCATGGACAAACTGGAGGAGCAAGCAATAGTGTATTTATCAGATTTATGGAAAAGGGAAGAATTTTTGACTAAAGAAGAGATAAGAAGCATTATGAAATGCAAGATGGATAATTTTGATTACATTAAACTGAAAAGTTTTTGCATAACCAAACCCAATGCAACCAAAATTCAGAGGGCTGTAGTAAATTGGGAAAGAATTTTTGTAGCTAATCTTGGGGATAACGGCCTCATTTCTAGAATATATAGAGAACTGAGTCAAATGTACAACTATACAAGTCATTCCCCAATTGATAAATGGTCAAAGGATATGAACAGGCAATTTTCAGAGGAAGAAATTAAAGATATTTTTAATCATATGATTTGATTAGAGAGATGCAAATCAAAACAACTCTGAGGTACGACATCATGCCCATAAGATTGGCAGACATGACAGAAGAGGAAAATGATAAATGTTGGAGATGATGTGGAAGAGGTGGAACACTAATTCATTGTTGGTGGAGCTGTGAGCTCATTCAACCATTCTGGAGAGCGGTCTGGAACTATGCCCAAAGGGCTACAAAGATGTGCATGCCCTTTGACCCAGCAATATCACTACTACGACTGTATCCCCAAGAGATCATAAAAATGGGAAAGGGTCCCACATGTACAAAAATATTTATAGCAGCACTCTTTGCAGTTGCCAAAAACTGGAAATCAAGGGGATGCCCATCAATTGGGGAAAGGTTGAATAAATTATGGTATATGAATATAATGGAGTACTATTGCACCATAAGAAATGATGAACAAGAAGACTTCAGAGAGGCCTGGAACTGCTGGGGATGGAAGCTCAATTCCATGTGGACAGTCTCGGGCGGGTAAAGGTGGGAACTTCTAAATCTTAGAGTTCTCACGAGGCCCCCCAGGAAACGACTGGGAATCGAGGTGAACCAAGCTATCTCGTATATTTCCGCCTCTTCCCGTGAGAAACGTGATGGGAGAGAGCTCTCCCCGCCCTCGAGATTGTCCCGGATCTGGGCACACTATTGTTATCTAACAGCACGGTATTCAGATGCAAACTATGCGGCTGGAGAGCTTAAGTAGGATCAGGAAAGCCTGAAAGCTCTCTTGGGCGGAGGGGCCACGTGTGTGGACAGAAGGCTCCGCATTTCCTCTTTCTTCTCTCCCCTCCCCCTCTCTCTCCACTTATACTTCTACTTCCAATCTCTTATTGTAAGATCTTTGCCTCCTTGGGAGATCTTTCTCTCTCCCTCCTAAGGAAGAATTCCCCTGCACTTGTAACCAGACCCTGAAATAAAGCTCAACCCTTGTTCGACTCTGGAACGTCCTTTCTCTCATACGAGCATCCGGTTTGGCCAGCCGAAGACCTCCGATAGAGGTAAGGGAAGACTCGGGTAGCCCTCAGGCCTCTAGGCCTGGCATGGAAGGACTTATATGATCTGATGCTGAGCAAGAGGAGTAAAACCAGGAGAACTTTGTGCACAGCAATGACCACAGTGTATGAGAGTTTTTTTTCTGGTGGACTTGGAACTTTAAAACACAAGAACTTAAAAAAAAAATTCCCAATAGTTTTCTAAGGCAAAATGCCTTCCACACTCAGAGAAAGAACTATGAAATTCATTCGCAGAATGTACTAGATCATGTTTGTGTTTGTGTGTGTGTATATTATGTTTTGATTTGTTATATGATTTCTTCCATTTATCTTAGTTCGTCTACACAGCATGACTATAGTGAAAATGTATTCAGTAGGAAAGTATATGTAGAGCCTATATAGAATTGTATGCTGTCTTGAGGAGGAAGGGGGGTGATGGGACGTGGGCGGGGGGGAATCTAAGTTTTATGGTAGTGATTGTAGAACATTAAAAAAAATAAATCAAATTTTTAAAAAAGGCATCCTTGACAGGCCTCCTCTCCAGAGGGAAACTGCTTCAGGTATTCCAAGGGCAAATTGTTTTTTGCATGCTTTGTAATGACTGTCTAGAGTACAAAAACATCTTTGTTACTATACATCCTCCCACTGCAACAGCCCCACTTGATTTCCCCTACACCTAACCTATGTTTAAATTTTCTTTCCCCTAATACATATTGAAATTGAATACTCCTCTACTCATTGTCCCATTCCCTACAGGTGTAGGGTGTGTTCGGGGCACACCAGTACTTTTGGTGTGGATGGCTGCCAAGCCCTTTTCAGGGCTACTTTCCACCTTTATTGTCTACCTGTTCCACCCAACTCTCACCTGTGGCTCCAAGAAGCTGCAAAATGCACAGTGGCCACACGCCAGTAAACCATTTCAGTAGACTGGCCAAACCAGGTTGAGGGTAACCAAGGGGTCTCAAACCCATTGGTGAGTTAGGGAGGTGTCTACCCCAAGCAAGTGAAGACTTCCCCTGGTGGAATGGGCTGATGAGAACAATTTTTTCCAACAGCCATGAAGGCAGCTGAAGCCAGAGATGTGGGGCACTTAAAGCTTGGCTAGACACTAAAGATACCAAGACATCCCCAATCATCTTGATTCTGTCCTGCTACTGGACTATGATGACTCTGGAGGAGAGAGTGAGGCTGATGACCCAGTGCAACTCTGGCTCACTTAAATCCAATTTATGCACGAATCAAAAGATATCACCCATACCATTTTACTATTATACCTGTCTCAAAGTCCTGTGGCAACAGGCAAGTGATGAAGCAGCAGGTATGGATACAGTGGGAGCAGTAGTCACAACCCTCTACACAGGCACCCCAGGCCATATGGTCATTTTTCACTGGAAGCAACAGTGTGACTCCACAGCCTACTGGGTGTCTGAGCAGCCTTTTAAGGATTGCACTGCTCACCTCCTGGTGTGAGGAAGGGGGCTAGAAAAGATGCCTTAAAAGTTGTCTGGTTGCCCAACCCTGGCCTGTTTACCACAGCAGGCAGGGAATTCCACTCTGCAATCAAAACACAAAAATATGTACAATATGTACAAAAACATCTGTAAAGTTGATTCTACTCACCATCGGCACATGGAACGTGTGTACACTTATAGACAACACAAAATCCAGTAGACCTGAAAGACTAACTGCTCTTGTTGCAAGAGAATGCAACAGGTATCACATACAAATAGCAGCCTTGAGTAAAATAAGGCTGGCAAATGAAGGTCAGCTTACTAAAGTTGGAGCTGGATACACATTTTTCTGGAGTGACCCCAGTGAAGGGAAGCACCATGAAGTTGGCATAGGTTTTGCAATCCAAACTAACCTAGTCAGCAAGCTGGTATGCCTGCCAAAAGGAGTGAATAACAGGCTCATTGCAATGCGATTGCCACTCGCAGGAAAATGCCATGCCACCATCATTAGTGCCTATCCTCCCACCATGATGAACCTGATAAGGAGAAAGAAAAATTTTAAGACTTAGAGACTCTTATCATCAATATGCCAAAAGAGGACAAGATTATAATTCTGGGTGACTTTAATTCTAGAATAGGCTCAGACTACCAGCAGAATGGAGTTGGAAACAGCAAAATCAATAGTCATTTACTGATGAAGGTTTGTGCATCAAACGACCTTATCACCAACACTGCTTTCCATTAACCTAAACACAATAAAACTTTATGGATGCACCCTCACAGCAAACATTGGCATCTAATAGACTATATGATTGTAAAGAGAAGAGACAAACAAGATGTGAGCATGACAGAGGCAATGTGTGGTGTAGAGTGCTGGACTGATCATATACTTATCCTTTCCAAGCTAAATATTCATATTCATCAGAAGTACCACATCCAAGGTAAATGGACTACCAGAAGAATTAATGTCAACAAATTAGAGCTCTTCTCTGTGTGTAAATGGTTTGTTGCTGACTTGGAGGGAAAGTTGAGCCAAAACACAGTTGGCAACAGTGGAGCAGAAAAAGAGGGGGCAGTCTCAGAGATTTGGTGTACAGCACTGCATTTGTTCATCTGGGTCAGAAGATTCACAGACACCAAGACTGGTTTGATGAAAATGATGGGGAAATTCAGAAGCAGCTATAATTCATCAGTCTCTAAGAAGGTAGCATTTAATTCCATCAAAAGTAAAGTATAAGCAAAGCTTAGAGAGATCTAGGATTCCTGACTCAGTTAGAAGGCAGATGAAATTCAGTTTTATGCTGATAGTAACAATCCAAAGCACTTTTATGATTCCCTGAAAGCTATTGATGGACCAAAAGCCTACGGTGCATCACAACTATTCAGTGCTGATAGAGCCACATAAACTAGTGATAAGGATATGATCCTAGAGAGATGCCCTGAACACTTCCATAGTGTTTTCCACAGACCATCACCAATCAATGCTGAGGTCATTGACCTTTTACCTCAGGTTGAAGTCAGTCCCTCTTTAGCTGAACTTCCAACTGAAGAAGAGATTTTGAGGGCCATTAGGTTGCTTTCATGTGGCAAAGCACCTTGTGCTGATTCTATTCCAGGTGAGACTTACAAGGCAGATGGACCATTGCTCATACAAAAGCTGACTGAAATTTTCCAAGTTATATGGCAAGAGGAGGTTATCTCCCAGGAGTTCAAGGATGTCTCCACTATTCATCTCTAAAAAGGCAAAGGAAATAGATTGTCTTGCCACAATCATAGTGGGGTCTCTCTCTTTGTCATTGCTGGCAAAATTCTGCTAGAGTCCTCCTTAATAGGCTGATTCTTCACCTGGAAGATGATCATCTACCTGAGAACCAGTGTAGCTTCAGAAAGGCCTGAGCAACAGTCGATATGGTATTTGTTGCCTGTCAACTCCATGAGAAATGCCAGGAACAGAACAGAGGTCTGCATACAACATTTGTAAATCTGACCAAGGTCTTTGACACTGTTAGTTATGAGGTCTTATGGAAAATTATGTCAAAATTTGGTTGCCCAAAAAAGTTCATCAATATTGTACATCCATTTCATGATGGCATATTTGCCCGGGTTCTGGATAGTGGACAATGCTCTCGTGCCTTCTCAGTCACCACTGGAGTGAAACAGGGCTGTGTGTTTGCTCCTATGCTTTTTAGCATGATGTTTTCAGTCATGTTGTCAAATGCGGATGAACATAGCATCAAGGTTAGCTACAGGGTACTCACCAAAGTCAACATATATATATATATATGAATATAATATATAATAATATATGTAATATATATAATATGTATGTATTATAAATCAGAAACCCTGATCCCTATGGATGCCAAGTTAATATCTGCCAGGCTAATCCTATTCTTTCACTTTACAAGTGGGAAACTGAGGTCCAGATATTTCAAATAACTTATTGATAGTCTTCTACCAACCTGATAATGTTTTTCCACTACACAGTACTTTTCACACAGCCTACACTGGTATTTCTCAATGGATAGTCCTTAGATGATGCCTCAGGGTCCCAAGAGCCCTTTAAGGGGCCCACATGATCAAAACTATTCTTAAGAATACTAAAGTGTAAGAATACATGTATTTTTCACTCATATTTTCTCATAATTGTGTAGTCAAAATTTCCAGAATAAGAATTGAAGATTTAGCAGCAAACATCAAAACTAGAGCAGATAGGTGGTACAGTGAGTAGAGCACCGAACCTAGAGTCAGGAGGATCTGAGTTCAAATCTTACCTCAGGCACTTGACACACTAACTGTGTGACCTTGGGCAAGTCACTTAACCCCAATTGCCTTGCCTTGCCCCCTCCGTAAAAAAAACACCAACACTAAGGGAATATCTGATCTGCAGAAATATAATTTGGTCTTTTAGATGGATGATTCTACATGGGTGGCTACATTTGCTGTTTTACTTGTTTTCCTTCTTTATCAACACCAGCTAGTCTTCAACCATCTTTTATGTGAGTACTTGGAAACAAACCCAATTGGTGCTGAAATCTTGTATATTGTATTGTATAACTTTTATTTTTATAACTTTTGTATATTGTATGTTGTATTATATATTGTATAACTTTTATTTGAAATATTGTATGACTTTTATTTGAACCTCATTGTTTATCCAAGGACAACTATATTAACACTGGCACTAATAGTGCAAAAGTTATGGTGGCTAAAACTGTTGGATCTTAACATGATCATGATAGTGGTACCAAACTGAACTTATCATCATTATATTCTTCATCACTACACACCAACAGTAATATGAATAAATGGATGGATAAATACATAAATTAATGAATGAATGGATGCTACCTGTACTTAAGAATGTCGTTAATGATGCAATAAAAAATTGTTAACTTTATTAACTCTTAACCTTTGGTATCTTTTTGATATTATATGTGACAAAATGGGAAACATGCATGAACACTTATGCTACATACCAAAGTATGATGATTTCTCAAGGGAAAACTCATGAGTAATAGTTTGTGTTGCAAATTAAGTTAGTCATTTTTTTTCATGAAACGTCATTTTTACTTGAAAGAATGACTGACCAACAAACTATGGTTATTTGGCTTAGATATTTCAAAGACATTTTCTTGAAAATGAATTGAGTGAACCTGTCACCTCAATATATTGCCAATGATAAAATTCAAGCTTTCTAGCAAAAAATTGGAATTTTGGAAAACTTCTATCCACCACCATAAACTTGACAATTCCCCAGACTTAAAGTCCTTGTTGATGAAATCAGTGGTCATAATAACAAATATGATTTTTTATACTGTATAATGAAATGTGTCAATATTTGGAAGATCTTAACTCAGCAAATTAATATTTTCTAAGTGACCAATGCATGATGTTACAAAATCACACATAGTTCAAAGATCCATTCAAAATGCCAGACAGACCAGCAAATTTTAATGTAACATATGAGTATGTTAATTGATATGGCTTAGATTCTACACTGCAACTAATCTTCAAGGAACTACTATTTATTGAATTTTGGTGTTACATCAAAGAAGAATATTCACAATTACTTGAAAAGGCTACTAAAACACTACTCTATTTTCAAACTACAAATCTGTGTGTGAGGCTGGATTTTCTCCACCAAAACTATATTACTGCAGATTGAGTACAGAAGTAAATATGATAATCTATCTGTTTTCTATTAAGCTAAACATTAGATTTTCAAACAATACAAATGTAGATATCTACAATACATATACATATTTTGTTCAACCTGTGATATAATCAGAGTAAGGAACCCCAAATTAAGAAACTCTTTTCAGTAATATGAATCTGTAACTTATAGTCTTAATGAGTTGTAGAAGTTAAATGACTGACTTGCCCAACAGTGGAATTAATACGTATCAGAAGCAGGACCTGAATCCTGGTCTTCCTGATTTCAAGGGTGACCCTGTACTTACCATACTACCCTGCCTCTCCACTTGCGTAAAGGGAGTACTTAATAATTGCTTGCTTAGTTTAATTAGATAGAATTGAGGTATGGTTCAAATACTAAGTTTCATTTGAAGATCAGTATGGCCTTTGAGCTTGACCTTTCTCATGCTAACAAGGTCTCTATCTGTAATTAACAGAAGTGAATTTAGGGTTGAAGGCATATTCAAGTTTAAGATCATGCATTACATGTATAAAATATCATCCTGGCTCAGGGAAGCTAATTATCTAAGTAATGCCAAGGTCACACAGAAATACACACAATCTCTTCAGATTTGCAGAATCTCATATTTCTACTTAAAATTATATTTACTTCAATTAACATGCACTGAGCCTCTGTCTACCATGGAGAATGTACTGAGAAGTGCAAGGAAAACATTAAAGACCACCAAGACAACAAAGGTGCCACCCTTGAGGAACTTAGGGAAAGATAGCCTGGTGTAGCACAAAATGCCCAGAACTTGCAGTCAGAAGACTTGGGTTCCATGATTGGCTTTGCCTCTCATTAACTGTATGACCTTAGCCAAGTGATTTAATCTCCCTGGAGCTCTATTTTCTCCCTAATCAAAAGAGAAAAATAACACTTCCTCTACTTAAATCTCAGGAAATAAAGCACCTTCTAAAAGAGCTGTAGAGCTTTGAATTATTATTATTATGCCATAAATGTGAAAAGACTTAGGCAAAGATAAATATGATAAAAATTAAAATATAATGTTGCTACTGCAACAGTCAAAAATGAAGAAGACATTTCCAGCTGGTTTTAGCTTGGCTGCAAAAATTAGAGGGTCCCATGGGGAAAGGAACCTTTGAACTTGGTGTTAAAAGATGTGTAGGTTGTCAAAAGATAGAGATGGTGATAAAGGACAGTCCTACAGTTTGGAGTTGCCTGAGCTAAAAGCAAAAAGAGTAAAAAAGATGAGGAATGTGTGAGGAAGCATGAGTGTGTATGGGGTGGGGGTGGAAAAGGATCCTTTGGAAATGATCTATGCTGCCTGAAGACAATAGAAAAACAATAAAGATACATATGTGAGCTTAATTAATTATATGACCTTCTGGGCATGCACTTAATGTTGATTGGAAATTCCTTGAACCACAACAAGAAGAGCTGTTTCATTGCTGTTAAGTGGAATACCTTTTTTTTCCTGGAAAACCAAGAAGTGCCCCATCAACTTAGTAGGTAACTGACAGAGGCCTGGGAGTTCTCATTTCTAGGCACAGGAAATTTCTAAGGCAGAGGAAATGAGGAAAATAGGGTAAAAATATCACATAACCACTGCAGACTATCCTACTTTAAACAGTATCTAGTAACTTTCAAAATAAAGCTTGAATTAAATTAATAAACAAAAGTCATAATAGAGTGCTATTTATTCTTCTCCACTTCCAATTAATAAGCATGAATTTATTGCCCACTACATACAAGTCACTCTGCTAAGCAGTGATGATTTATTTGATACTAGTCTTGGACTTTGTTTGAAAATGGAGAAAACTTGTGGTAACTGAAGAAAAAAACATATAAAATAATGTGTTGTCAAAACTTGGTGTGATTTTAGACACAGGTGTGTTCATAGAGCAACAAGCACAGAATTAGAAATAGCAGGAAAAGCAAGTATTTCTTTTACACTTCGAAGTTTAAAAAGTACTTTATGTATGTTATCACATTTGTTCCTCACAACAGCCCTGCAAGTGAAGCGCTGCAGATATTTATCAGATAAGAAAACTGCTTAGAAGGATGATCTTCAGATTGGAAAGTGTAGATAGCAGGCTGCTAGTAGGCAGATGACACCCAAAGTGAGTAGTGATGTAGAAAGAAGACACACAGTTCACCTTGATGAGTTCAAGGCACCAGGACCAGATAAAGTATCTTTGAGTACTGAAAGAATTACTAGTTTTATTGCTGTTTCTCTGTCAGTAATATCCAAGAGATCATGAATTATGGAAAAAATACCACAGGATTAGAGAAAGTCAGATATTGTTCCAATTTTTTTTAATGAGGAAGATAATGGAGAAGGCAAACTATAGGAAGAGATTTGACTTCAACTCCTGACAAAATTCCAGAATGTAGTATTAAAAGCACAATAAATGAACTAAAATAAAGAGATAGCATGACTGTCAAGAGTAGGTCCATTGTGGAAGGCTAACTTCATTTCCATTTTTGACAGTTATTAGATGAGGGAATTGCTGCATATTCTAGCTACATTTTAGCAAAGGATTTCACAGAGTCTCTATTGCTTTGGGGGGAAAGTAAAAGAAAGATGTTGACCAGATGATAATATACTTAGATGGTTTCTGAAAATAGTCAAATGGCCAAACCCAAAGAGTAGTAATCAGTGATTCAATATCAACTTGAAAGAGAGTTTTTCAAAAAATTGTTAATAATTCGGTGCTATTCAGCCAGTTGGATAAAGGCATAGATGTCAGGCTTACCAAATTTTTGACATGAAGCTAAAAAGGATAACGAATACACATCATGGTTGAATCAGAGTCCAAAAAACTCTTGTGAGGTTAGAACATTGGGTTTTATCAAATAAGATAAAATTACTAGGAATATTTTTTTCTTAAATCAATTTCATAATTACAAGATTGGAGAGGCATAGCTAGAGTCCAGTTCACTTAAAAATGATTTGAATGTTTTTGTCAACTACAGAGTCAACATAGTGTCCAAGAAAATTATTGTGACCTTAGTATTGAAGGGCATAGCCCCCTAAATAATAGGGGTAACAGTTCTGTTGTACACTGTCCTCATTAGTCCATATTTTGTGTTATTGTGCTCAGTTCCAGGAACCACATTTCAGGAATGACATTAGTAAAACAGGCAAACAGAACAGTTAAAAGCCTTGGGATTATGTGATACTAACATTACTTACTTGAAGGGACTAGGAATATTTTTCCTGGAGCAGGGAAAAATTAGAGGAAAATGCTGTTTTCAAGCACAGAAAATGCTGTCCAGAGGGAATAGACATGTTTTCTTTTGCCTGGGGAGGTTTAATTAAGTGGAATGGATAGAAGTTGCAAAAAATTCAAATTTAGGCTTGACTTATGGAAAAAAATTCCCATTATTACTATAACTCAAGAGGTTATTATGTTCCCCAATACTCCTCATCGGGCAAGTTATAGAGAAGTGGGTGTGTGTGTCTGTGTGTGTCTGTGTGAATATGAGTTGTGCTAGAATGGAACCTTGTTGGGCATGTTATAGAGATTTTATTTTGTAAATATGAGTTGTATTACAGTAGCTCCATGGAATCCCTACAACCCTGACAATCTTTAATTCTGTGTCTTCATAAGGAATTTGAGAAAAGGAGAAGGTCACCGAGAGAAACAAAATGATGTGTCCAAGTGGGCTTCTGGAGATACTTTTTTTTAACCACTTTGAAATTCTTAATAACTCTGACTGACATAACGACCAACCAATATTCCAGGGGTCTGTCAAAGAAGCATGCTACCCACCTTCTAAGAGAGAGGTGATGAACTCAAAATACAGAATGAGACATTTTTTTAAACAGAGCTAAAGCACACCAAACAATTCTTTTTGTTGAACTATATATATATTTATTAGAAGGGTTTTTGGTTTCTTTTTCAAATAAAGGAGGAAGAGGAAATAGACTTTTGTTTATCAAAAAATTTAAAGCAAATAATTTGGGCAAAAGTAAAAAGAACATAGTTTCTACATGTGAAAATAAAATATGGGGAAATGCTAGCTATCAGAAAAACTAGGGAACTGCTATTTTAATAACTGAAATTTCTGTTAGTAATTTTAGGAGCTGTTTCCTATGCAAACACTGATCTTTATTCCCTTTGTGTACCAAATTCAAATTCTCTCAGTTTCATATCTCTAACATCTTATGTTAAAATTAACATTACAGAATATAGTACAAATGTATGCATTTGTTATTAAGGTGAAGTTTAGAGAGATTCCATCTCATTTTATTGAAGGAAAGCAGATTGTATATAGTTTTCCATTTTGTTGGTAATATCATTTTTTTTAAATGTCATTATTTAGGGATGGACTTTCCCTGTAATTCCCATAAATGTCAGTTAAATCTGCAAATGCCAAAAATATTCTCACTCAGTCTTTTGTGTGCAGTAAACATGAAGATGCCTTCACATTTAGAAAGCAGATTTACAGAAGAAAAGCTGATTTTTAGAAAACTCCAATTCATAGGACCCCAGCCAGTCTAATAGACTGATTTAAAATTCTGTTCTTTTAGTGATATTGAAAGATACCTAGACCAAAAATGTACCTTAACTAGAAAAAAGCTGCACAGAGGAAAGTACAAATTGCATAAATGTTTGTAACTCTTTTAAAAAACTGGGTCAAACACTAGGAGTGGCATACTGAGAAATATATCTTAATACATTAATAGATACTGGAACATATCCATGAAGACATCAATACAGTCCCTTCTAATATTCCCCTCTAATAATGCAAATCACCACCTTTCCATGTCTTGTTTTCCTGTTTGACTCTTACCATGTCTTCTCCTAAATCTTCCATAGGAACTCTTTAGGTCTCTTGATTTTGTGGGCACTGACTAACACATTAGTTACGTATCTGTAACCCAACCCATCTCCTTTTCTGCTCTTACAGTGACATATATATATATATATATATATAATTTTGATGCATCATTCCTTCCTGGTAATGGCCTATTAATATCCATCAGGATGCTCTTCCATCACTTTATGGCTTCAGTGAGGGTGACCCTCAATGTTAATTCTTCAGAGACTAACATAATCTAAAATTCATCATCACATAGCCTCACTGGAAGACGTTGGTGAACTTCTAGTTAAAATGGGGATATGAATGAATCTAGTCAGCCCAGATATCCCAACAAACATTCCAGAAAATATCTCAAAGGATACTAAAAGAAACAGTGATCAATAAAACCAAAAAGAAATACCAGTCAGCATCTTTGTGCTATCCAGGACTGTACAAGAACACCAGAAGCCTATAGGCACTCTCAGTGGTGATGTGCAAGCGAAGCTGAAACCAGCCCTATCTCCAATACATGGAACCAGAAAGTCTGCAGGTAATGTGCAGGTGTGCCAGTGGGGCTCAATCCAGCCTGATTCCTGGTAAATAAAGTCCAAAGTCAGTGTGATCTTGGTCTTGGTATGTCAAAGTCACAGGGAGGGACAGAGCCAGTCCCAGTTTCGTCGCTACACAAGTATGGGCTGGACAATATGTTTATGCCTACAGGAGCTCAGAGAAGCCTGAATCCAGCACTTCAGTTAGAATCACAGAAGGAAATACAAGTACAGTTACTAAAGAACAGTAGCTGAGGCACAGCCCAGGAATAGACCAGAGCAAGCTTGACAACAGCAGTCTCCAGCATTCACTTTGGAAATGTCAAGTTCACATCAGAGAACATTACATATGATGACTATAACATAAAAGAAAATAACTCTGAAAGACATACTAAATGCAATGGCTCATCTTGGCTGGTTACCTTTGTTCCCTTTAAGTACCAACCCACTAAGTGATCACACCACTAGTGATTTTGTATACATTATACACATTTTTCATTTACTTATGTAAGCATATGCTGTTTCCTTCCACAGAATGTAAGTTCCTTGAAGGAAGGAACCATTTTGTTTTATATGCCTAGCACCTAGAACAATAAGTGGTACATAAGAGACACTTAAAAAGTCCTAGTTTTTATCATAGTGAACTAATAATAAACACACTTCTCCTTAATTGTTCCTTGCTTCCTCCAACAGAGGACACCAATCACTCTTGTCTAGATATTAGAGATTAGTTCCTGAAGAATATTTGCTTACTCATCTTTCCATCTCATCATAGTAGTTACTAAGCATTGACCTTTTGGGAACCACAATCAATTCCATTTTATAAACATCTCTGTTGTCTCCCTTACATCAGTCTGATATTTGCAGCCTGTGCTTATGGCCCCAACACAGTTTAAATGCAGCTGCTACACATTACTGTCCCTATTATCCCATTCTCTGAAATTTCCCTTCTCATCTGTTACAACCCATATCTCAACACTACTGGCAAGACTCTCCTAGCATCTTTTAAATCCTAGAACTTGGAGATTCTCCTAAATCAGAATACCTTCCTAGTGAAGAGCCTTTGTTACAAAGTGTAGTCTAGGGAATTTCTGCCATGATTAATGTTGTAATTTCTCCCATGGATAATAAGTAATCTCAGCCTCAGGCATGAAGGGAACATGGAGTCAATCCGTAAGTGAAAGTCCTGTACAAAAACCTGGGGATAAAAATTTCTACTTCTTATCTTTGTTATTCTCTATTTTCACCCTTTAAGGCTCCCCAGGTGATATGACTTGATGGAGTCTCTTCTCAGAACTTATTTTGCCTTATTGTTTTGAGGTGATACTGCTCATAATCTTCTATAACACTTTTTACCAAGTTTATATTCTGAAGTGGATTTTGTCCTTGAAGTGTCATCCAACTCTCCACTTGAGGAGGGAATTAAGTGTTTGGTGACTAAGAATTTTAAAGTTCTTTAGCCTGTCCCATTCAATGAATCAATAAGCTTTCACTAAGCATCCACTACATGCATTGAAATGATGACTGATTTACAACAATTAAACTTCATTAGCAAATGCTGGTAGTCTGTATTGATGCCTGCTCTTTTATTCTTTTATTTTATTTCTTTTATTCTATTGTATTTATTCTACTCATTTCCATTTTTCAATATCAACAATTTGTCTAAGCAACTTCTGTAGAATGAGTTTTAACTACACACCAAGTCTCATTTTCATTCTTTTAATTTGCTATTAATTTTTATTTTGACAATCAATGATTTGACTGTACTGACACCTGATTTGTAAATAACTCTACACTGATAACTGGTTGTTTTTTGCTTTTTAATATATCACCAATATCATCTTTTTTTGTCTTGTCATTTGGTGCCCTCCACACATAATACCTCTTGACTCTTTCCTGAAGAAATCATTTATTATTAAATTTAGCTATAATTTAACACAAATTAATATATAATTAGTATAATTTAATATAGTATACAATTAAGTATGTATAAATTTTAATGTAATTTAATATAAATTAAAGATAATTTGATTCCATAATTTTATAGGCATGAAGTTTCCTTGTGGACTACAAATTTTTACCCACCTTTGCACTAGAATCACCAGGAATCAAGGTATACATTGCTTGAACTTGGGTGGTCATATCAAATCATTTATGAATGAAGAAAAAGCATCTATCTGTTAAGTATTCATCACATGTCAATCACAGAAACCCTTTGCTACAAGTTCAGTCATAACCAATGGGTAGATTTGTTTTGTTCAACCATATTTACTTCTTATGATGGAGCACTCTAGGTCCACTTCTCAAAGAGATCAAACAGAAAAATAAAAAGACCTATATGTACGAAAAATTTATAGCAGCTCTTTTTGTGGTGGCAAAGAATTGGAAATTGGAAAGAAGGGATGCCCATCAACAGAGGAATGGCTGAATGGGTTGTGGCATATAATATGGTGGAAAACTATTGTACTATAAGAAATAACAAGTAGGATGGATTCAGAAAAACTTGCAAAGCTGCATATGAACTGATGTAAAGTGAAGTGCTCAGAACAAGGAGACCACAGTACATGGCAAGAGTAACAGTGTAACAATGATCAATTGTGAAAGACTTAGCTACTCTAATCAAGACAATGATACAAGACAATTCCAATAGAGCCAAGATGAAAAATACTGTGTAACTCCGGAAAGAGAACTGATGAACTCTGTGGAAAGATTGAAGCATATTTTTTCACTTTACTTTCCTTGCTTTTTTTTAAAAACATGGCTAATATGGAAATATGTTTTGCATGACTTCACATATATAATTTATATCATATTGCTTGCCTTCTCAATGGGTGAATAAGGGGAATAAGGTGACTAAGGGGGAGTTATAAGAGAAAGATAAGGATAGCCCCAATCCCAAAAAGAAGGAAAGAAAAAGAGTCTCAATGAAATATTTTTAAAATACGCAGAAGATAGCAAAAGTTCATAAGGAGACAAGCATGACACTTTTGAAGATACAAATCTACTTTCAAAAATCAAGTTGCACATTGTTTTCAGCCTTTTTCTATTCTTTGAGAAAATGTTTAAAGCTTTGAATGTTTGTAAAAATCATAAAAATTAAAAGAAAAATTTAAATGATGAACTTTGTGGCAGTGAACAACTGGGGATCAATGATAACACTTTTCAGTTTCCCAACTGTGATGGTCCTCAACCTCCAGTTATCCCTCAACAATAGAATTTCTTAATTTAGGAGTTACTTTGAAGGACTAACTGGATGGGCTGCCAATATGGCTGTATGGAAATATATATATATATATATATATATATATATATATATATATATATATATATATATATATATATATATATATATATATATATATATATATATATTAATTCATTCTAATTTTTATATGAAATGTCAAACCAATTCCTTACAATGTCATAGATCGAAGAAATTTTATTGGGTTCTGGGGCTTAATATAATTAATAAAATGACATCTGTGGATGGGATAATTTTCTGTGACATTATATGTACTTCATGCCTCAGCTGAGCATGTTTCTCAGTTCTATACTTGACAGATCATTGAAGAAAGTTGCCTTCATAAGTCCAACTCTCATAGGGTCTAGAATAATGTCAAAATGTATCCTGTCAGCACCTCAACTCAGGAGAGCATTCAAGGCTATATTTCATTCAGTCAAATGCAAAACTTAGCTAGGCTGGTCCTTCAACAACAGATTCAGTCTTTCACTGGGTCAATTTTCAAAGTCCTTTCAGATTGAGAAAAATTTCTCAGATCTTGCACTCCCCTGACTTAACATCTGAGAACTAAAGATTACCTCTCCTCATCATTTACCCTAATATGGAGCTTTTGGTATTGGACTACTGTAAAGCGTGCCTTGTGTGACCCTGTCAAAATAAGAATGAATTTGTTTCTTTTTGGGGTGCAAAAACATAGAATGAAACACTGAAAAGAAGGAAGGTAAGCCAAATAAGAACATCAGTAGAGGACAAAGGAGGCATGAGCTGCTCAAAGGGTCACAACCAGGAGTCAAAAGGCTTGTGGCACTACTCACCAGGTATGTGACCTGCAGCAAGCCATATATTGAGTCTGGGCCCTAGCTTTCTCTTCTACAAAATGAAAAGACAAAGTTAGTTGATCTCTAAAGTCCCCTCAACTTTTAGGATGCTGCTATCATGAGCTTAAAGTCCTGCCACAATTTAGCAATAGTTTTGTGTGCCAAACAAATTACAATGTACTCCATTATGTTTTAAAAACAGCATTTCATTAAATTCATTTTCCCCTCTAGGGTTTGAGATAGAAAGAGAACCCAAAACATGTTATACATCTAGGAAATGACAATAATATCCCTTTTCTGACATTTAAAGAAAGGTCAAGATTCTCATGTGCTTAATATGCTTGTTAATGTTTGTTAAAACTGCATGGTTTCTCTGATGAATGAGTGAAAGGAAGTAAAAGGCAATGACCTTGAAAAGTCACAAATTTCTTACCCTAAAAATTAATTTAAAGGAGAAATGTACACTATAGCTAATTGCTCAAATAATTATTTTATCCAACTTTGGCAATCTCCTATCTAATGTACATGTTCACCCCTTACAATCTGGCTTCTAACCTCAACATTCCACCAAAACTTCACTCTCCAAAGTTATCCATATCTTAAGTGATAAATTCGAAGACCTTTTCTCAATTCTTGTTCTCTTTGACTTCCTTTGATGTTATCTATCAACCTCTCCTTCTTGATATTCTCTTCTCTCTTTTCAGCCTACCACTATCTCCTGGTTCTCCTCTTACCTAACTAACCAATTCTCAATTTCCTTTGCTGGATTCTCATTTAGATCATACCCGCCAAATGTAAAGTCTCACAAGGCTTTATATCTCTTGTCTTCTCCCTCTATACTACTTCACTTGGTGATCTCATCATCATTATCCCATGGATTTAATTGCCATCTCTATGCTGACAGTTCTCATCTATATCTATCCTACCCCAGCCTCTCTATTGACCACCAGTCTCACATCTCTAACTGCCTTTCAGACATCTCACATTGAATGTCCAGTAGAAATCTTAAACTCTATATATAAAAAACCAAATTCATTATCTTTCCTCCTAAACCCTCCTCACTTCCTTTCTTCTATATTACTGTAGGGGGCAACAGTATCTTCCCAGTACCTCAGATGCCAAGCCAAGTGTGATCCTCAATTCCTCACTATCTCTTACCCTCTATACCTAATCTATTGCCAAGAGCTATTGATTTCAGCTTTGCAGCAAATCTTGGAAGTGCTCCCATTTTCCTTCTCTAACACCAACACCACTCTGGTACAGGCTCATGCATGGACCTGCTGGTGAGTCTACCTGCCTCAATTCTCTCCCCACTCCAACTCATCCTCCATTCAGTCATCAAAGTGATTTTCCTAAAATTCAGGTCTGACCACATCACCTTTTTCAATAAATTCCAGTGATTCTACATTGCCTCCAGAATCAAATACAAAATTCTCTGTTTTAAAATACCTCATCATCTAGCTCCCTCCTACTTCTTCAGTCTTCTTATACATTAATGCCTGTCACTCTTCAATCAACACTAACCTCCTCACTGTTCCCTTAACAAGACACATTCTATCTCTCAATTCTCAGGCATTTTCTATGACTGTCTCCCACAACCAGAACATTCTCCCTCCTCTTCTCCAACCACTACTTCCTTGTCTTCCTTTAAGTCCAACTAAAATACCATCTTCTGTAAGAAATCTTTCCCAACCCCTCTTAATTCTATGCTTTCCCTCTCTTACCATTTTTTATTACTATTACTATTTATTTCTTATTTCCTATTCATCCTACATGTAGCTTGTTTGTACATAATTGTTTGCTTGTTTTCTTTTCCATAGATTGTGAGCTCCTGGAGGGCAGGGACTGTCTTTTGCTTCTTTTTTATCCCCAGTACTTAGCACAGTGCCCAGCACTTAGAATACACTTAATAAATGTCACTGCCTTCATTTGAATGCTCTAGTATACAATTTAATGCATGGAATAATTTTTATAATATTTTAGTAGTTTTCTATTCAAATGGTAAGATGGCAAAAATTACCATTTCATTCAAATGTTAAATATTATAACCGCTAACAAGTCACCAGTCTGGCACATCAAAAATGGAAAAGAGAAAAACTAAAATAAATTTTTGTTCTTGTCTTTCAAGAGAAAGACAAGAACATTTATCTATATAGTTGACATCCACAAGAATAGGCAAAGTAAATTTTCCAATGTAGCTTAAACTTTGTTTTTTTAACATATAAGTAAATACATATGATATATTGATATATGTAACAAATATACATATTTGTTATATGTGTGTGTGTGTGTATATACAATTCTCATCTTGGCACCTTTGCAGAGATTGTAAAGGAAAACTGGTATCCCTTCTCACTTTGACCCTTTAGAATCTCTAGCATCTATTATTAATATTAAGTATCTCTTCCCAAATAAGACCTTATCATGATTTTCTTGGATGCTAGTGCCTGTCATACTCCAAAATCTTAAATATATTATTTTTTCAATTATTTATCTCTAAACTACCATTTTTCTCTTTCTGAGAGAATGTAACTCCTCAAGGATAAGGATTATTTTGGTTTTGTCTTTAAATTCCTAGTACAGTACCTGACATGTACTAGGCACTTAATAAACTGAATCAAAATGAATGGTCCTTTCTACTAATACTAACAGTTGTTAAGGACATATAATATCTTAACTAATCCCAGGACCAGAGAGACTTAGAAACTAGGCATAGTATCAGCTTAACATGTTTTGTTTTAACATGCATTGTTTTTCACGCATTATTGTAGACAGTGATTAATAACTTAAAGGACTTTAGAGACCATATCATCATTTTGTACATTCCAAAAGTGTTTTTAAAAATGATATTCATATACACTTTAAAATCTATAGTCTTCCTCTTCTACCCTCCTCAGTTTAAAGATAATAGAGGATGATTCAAGCCATTTAAGAGTAAATTGATTTCTAAAGTGCAAAATTTCATTCTAAGAATGAAGCATAATAGCAACAAAATTCATCAATTGGGAGTTATTCACAAATGAAATTCTTCCTTGCTATAACTCAAGCTCAGGGAATTCCATTTTTGAAAAATTTCCTCACCTATATAACTGAAGATCTGTAATTTAACAATTAACACACATGAAAACAGGCTAAGAGGAAATTAGGGAAGGCAGACAGTTAATGTGACTTTAAGAGCATTTGGTGTTATAGTATTATTGGTATTCTTATCCAAGCTTGTTGACAAAACAGCCTTCATCATTATATCAGCTTGAGAGTTCTGTTTGGTTCCACTTGCTTTCCTAACACTAGTACAATGGTGATCATCAGAGAAACCCAGACAACTACAGCAAGGAAACAGATCACCTTGTAAAAGGTAATCAGGCCCCCATCTCCATCTCTTAGACTGGGAGGTACTTCCTAAGGGCCAGAATGCAGATTTAGCTCTATGGGAAGTACTCCAATCTAGCATATGGGAGAGAACTCCCATGAATCAACCAAAAGATTCAGAGACCCCATTTCACTGCAGCCAAACTTCTTGGCTCCTAATGTGGTCCTTTCTGCTTGTGTGTCATTCTTTATGATAAATCTGATAGACTTAATCTTTCTGCTATAGTCAAGTCTGAGAAATAAATCCATCACTTGCTGTCAGTTAATATCTCTTTGATTTAGTCTGCTGTATTGTTAATGTATTTTTTGCATAATGGGAAGATCTTTCCTATCCATTAACAGAGGCATGTGACCTGCTTGAGTAATGTGGAAGCCTAAATACATGAGTCTGTGATGGGAGAAGCTTGCAGAACAGGTTGAGCAGGAAGGGGTGGAGCAGGAAGGGTGGAGCAGAACTGAGAGGAAGTTGGACACAGCAGTTAGAGCTGAGGGAGAGAGAGGAAGCAGGTGGCAAGCTGTGAGTGTTCATTTATGGCAAGGCCCTAACAGGGTGAAGGTTTGGGGATGGTGGTGCCCCCTGCATTGTTATTGTGTATAGATTTCTTTGTTGCCATGATGGGTTGGCTTTCTGGTATTAGCATTTGGCTTTCTGGTGTTTAAATAAATGTTTTGGTTCTGTCTTCCATGTGGAGAGTCTATTATATTTTGAAATTCAGAATTATGTCAGCATATTCATATCCACCAAAGGTGCTATGAATGTTGTATTGGCACTATGCCTCTGTCTGCAAGAGACCTAGTATCTGGTCTGACTGAGCAAGCCTTAGGTACGTACTAAGTGTCAGGCACTCTGCTAAGTACTGGGAACACAAAGAAAGCAAAAAAAAGCCCCTCCCTCAAGGAGCTCATATTATGAAGGAGACAACATGTAACTAGATACCTACTTGATATATGCAGTAAAAACAGAAGGTAATCACAGAGGGAAACCACTGGTAGGTGAAGAAATGAGAGAAGGAAGGTGGGGTCTGGGAAAAGCCTCCTGAAGAAGGTGGGATTTAAGTTAAGTCTGAAGCAAGCCAGGGACACTAAGAGTCTGAAATGAGGAGTGACAGTATTCATCACATGGGAAATGGATGGGGCAAAGACACATAGATGGGAGATGGATTATGTCATTCAAGGATGAACAGATAGGCCAGGGTAACTGTATCTTAGAGAATGGAGAAGAGAGTAAAGTGAGCCCCTGAACTGCTTGTCACAACTCAATACAGATGCATCAGCTACTTTGCTCCTGCATCTAGAGTACCACCATAGTTTTAGTAAGCAGCTTTAGTGTACCTTATTTTTTAAATTCTATTTTATTTTATATTCCATTCCAGATTTTCTCCCTCTTCCCATCCATCCTGACTGCACCCTTAATATAAAGTAAGAAAAGCAAAACATCTTTTGTCATAAAAGCATATATAGTCAAACAAAAGAAATTCACCTATTAGCCAGTCCATCACATCTCTATCAGGAGTGTTGTTGATGTTCCATCATTTCAGTTGTATTCATCTCTTTGTGACTCCCTTTGGGGTTTTCTTGGAAAAGATGGTGGAGTGGTTTGCCATATCCTTTTCCAGCTCATTTTACAGGTGAGAAAACTGAGGCAAACAGGGTGAAGTGAGTTGCCCAGGGTTACACATCTGAGACCAGATTTGAACTCAGGCCTTCCTGCCTCCAGGCCCAGCTTTGTATCCACTGTGCCATCTGGCTGCCAATGTTAGGAGTAGGACAGCATGTTCTATCATGAGTCCTCTGGAATTGTGGTTGATCATTGTGTGAATTAGAGTTTCTAAGTCTTTTACAGTTATTTGCTTTTACAATATAGTTGCTATTGTTCAGGTTTTGCTCACTTTAGTCTGCATCAGTTCATAGAAGTCATGTCAGGTTTCTCTGAAACCACCCCTTCTTCATTTTTTATAGCACAATAGTATTGATAAACCATAACTTGTTCCTTTCTTTCACTCTAACAGAGAAGTCACCATAGAGATTGTGAACATCCTTGACATATCTCTCCACCAGAATCTTGTCAAAAGTAGTCATATGAATATTTAAGACTTCACAATTATAACATGTCCCAGTGGAAACTGACTTCATCTCAGACTTCTCTGACTACTTCTTGGGCTCATCTGGTATGATTAGGATATATTGGTGGCCTGAAACTGAGGTTCAATAAATATGTAGAAACAGTGTAGTTTTCCCTATTTATGTGGTTAAGAGGAAGTAAGGGTGCAAGGTAAGGGATGATATCGCCCTAAGATTGCCTTCTGTAGGTCTAAACCTTAAATGTGAAAGGACCTGTTTCATGAAGGCACCTTTGCTCAGGCACAGTATCTTACCTAAAATCCTCGATGATCCTTCCAGGTTTTACAATATCACAACGAGAGACTTTACCTGACACAGAATATATGGTTAAGTCAAGGTTAAAATACTTCAATATTTTAAGGACACAAAATTTATTTAGTATGACTACAATTTCTCCATGTCTCACTAAACAGGTCCTTAAGGATTGTCAGGACTAACAAGTTCATCACTCTATAGCTAATACTGATAATATAATGATAAATATATAACATTCATATAGCTTCTTAAGGTTTGTGAAGGACTTTACAATATCATATTTGATCCTTACAACAACCCTAGGAATTAGGTGCTATCCCCATTTTACCAGTGAGGAGACTAAGACAGACAGAAATTAAGTCACTTGCTCAGGGTCAAACATCTAGGTTGTGTCTGAGGCCAGATTTGAACTCAAATCCACCAGCCCAACTAGCTGTTAAGACTATGATGAACCTCTACAAATTTAGCCAGAATGATCTTCCACCAACAAACACATAGTTTGATACCTGACCTATAATTAAGACCTTTCCTAATGATTGAGATCTACCAGAATTTATTTTTCACTGTCATACATTTCCAAGGACTACTTCTAAACTATGATCAGCCCCCAGAGAAGGACATTAACTGAGGTCCAAATACAGTTGTATGCAATGTACACAATGTAGGTTTCTCTGCCTGTGAAGGGAGAAGGGGCAAGGGTTAAATTTAGGGAGTAATTAATGCCCTTAAAATAGTATTAATAAGAGAGAACCTAGAGGATAGAATAACATATAAGGCATTATTAGCAAATGAGTCCCATTTATTTGTTAACTATCATCCATCTGTATGATCTTGCCATTATTCTTGGAATAACGCAAGCTACATATACCAAGCCATGAGGCTAGTCTAAGAGAAAAGAATTTTGAGGGAAGAAATAGGGAAGAAATGGAACTCAATTTGTAGAATGAAATCTGAACCCTGCTGCTCTATTGCCTATTGTCTCTTTCCTGTTTTTGTTGTCTTCTAAAACATAAAATTCAATTCCATTAAGGGACACCAAAAAATGACTCATAGTGGTTACAAAAGGTATCTACTTTTGTTTAGGCCTTTTTGGGGCAAAGAATCTCAGAAAAGAGTTTCAAAAAGACCTTAATGCAAAGGTATCAAGAGCTAACAAGTCATATAACATATGTGAGAAAATCTGACCATTGCTGTTCTGTAGCAAAAGGTCATCCTTTGGAGTAGGACCTACTATAATTCCAAAGGCTTTTCCCAGACAGCTGGTCAAAAAAAAAAGTCTTGATTGAGTTTAATTTTGGCCATCTTTGAGTAAACTAGTTCTCTTGTCTCTGCAGAAATATTAGGGAAAAATGGGAACAGAAGCTAATTTTACACTTATTATGCTGAGTGAGTAAGCCCAAAAGTTGCATTAGTGATTTTAGGAAAAAAATAAAAGCAGTTTTAAAAGTCATATTTGAATAGAATTTTGAGGTGTATAAGTGTTTATTAAGGGCTTACTATGTGATAGGCATTGTTGTAAGTGCTGGAGATAGTGAGAAAGAACAAAAAACAGTCTCTCTTCCCAAGAAGTTCTCAGTCTAATGGGCAAAACAATAACCAATATGTAATCAGACATATGTACAAAGCAAATAGAAGATAATCTTAGAGGAAAGGCACTGGTATTTTTTTTTATTAATTTACTTGTCTTTAGTTTCCATAAGTTTCAAATTTTCTCCCCCTCCCTCCCCGAGATAGCATGCAATCATATGAGTTCTGCACACGCGTTTTCACATTACTCATACTGCATAGAAGCATTAAAATGAATGGAAGAAAGCATGAGTAAAATTAAACAAAACCAAACATAACAAAAGAGAAAATGGTCTGCTTCATTCTGTATTTTGACTCCATAGTTCTTTCTCTGGATGAGGATGGCATTTTGCATCGTGAGTCCTTTGAAAAGGTTTTAGGTCCTTGCATTGCTATGAAGGACTAAGTCTATCAAAAATAGTCCTTGCATACTGTGGCTGTTACTGTGTTTAATGTTCTCCTAGTTCTGCTCACTTCATTCAGCATCTGTTCATGTAAGTCTATCCAGATATTTCAGAAGTCTGCCTAGTTGTCATTTCTCATAGCACAATAGTATGACATTACATTCACATACCGCAACTTGTTCAGCTATTCACCAATTGATGGGCATGTCTTTAATTTCCAATTCTTGGCCACCACAAAAAAGATGCTATAAATATTTTTGTACAAGTGGGATCTTGCCCCATCTTTATGATCTCTTTGGGACACAACCCTAGGAACAGTATTGCTGGGTCAAAGGGTAGGCACCTTTTACAGTTCTTTGTGCATCATTCCAAATTGCTCTTCAGAATGGTTGGACAGCTCACAGCTCCACCAATAATAAATTAGTGTTCCACTTCTCCCACATCTTCTCCAACATTTATCATCTTCCTGTTTTGTCATGCTAGACAATCTGATGAGTGTGATTAACAATCAACAACTTCATTCAAGAAAATGACAATAATGAGACAACCTACCAAATCTTATGGGATACTATAAAAACAGTTCTTAGGGGAAGTTGTATACCCTTGAATGCCCACATGAATAAAATAGGGAAAGAGGAAATCAATGAGTTGGGCATGCAGCTGAAAATGCTAGAAAAAGAACAAATTGAAAATCCCCAAGTAAATACCAAATTAGAAATACTGAATACCAAAGGAAGGATTGATAAAATTGAAATTAAGAGATCTATTGAACTAATAAATAAAACTAAGAGTTGATTTTATGAAAAAAACAATAAAATTGATAAACCTTTGGTCAATTTAATTTAAAAAAGAAAAAAGAAAATCAAATTACCAATATCAAAAATTCAAGAGGTATACTCATGTCCAATTAGTAGGTAATTGAAACAATAATTATAAATTACTTTGTCCAACTGTATGCCCATAAATTCGACAATCTAAATGAGATGGTTGATTATTTTAAAAAATATAAATTGCCCAGATTAACAGAAAAGGAAGTTGAATACTTAAATAACCCTGTCTCAGGAAAAGAAATTGAATAAGCCATCAATGAACTCCCTAGGAAAAACTCACCAAGGCTGGATGGATTTGCAAATGAATTCTAAAAAACATTTAAAGAACAATTAATTCAAATACTATGTAAACTATTTGGGAAAATTGGGAAAGGAGTCCTCCCAAATTCTTTTTATGATAAAAATACGGTATTGATACCTAAATCAGTCAGCACTAAAACAGAGAAAGAAAATTACAGAACAATTTTTCTAATGAATATACATGAAAAAATTTTAAATAAGATTTTAGCAAAAAGAATACAGTAACTTATGAGGAGAATAATGTGTTATGATCAGGTAGGATTTATACGAGGAATGCAGGGCTGGTTCAATATTAGGAAAACTATTAGCATTGATCATATCAACAACAAACCTAACAGAAACCACATGATTATCTCAATAGATGCAGAAAAAGATTTTGACAAAATACAACACTCACTTCTATTCAAAACACTGGAGAGCATAGGAATAAAGGGAACTTTCCATAAAATAATAAGCAGTATCTACCTAAAACCTTCACCAAGCATTCTACGCAATGGGGATAAGCTAGATGCATTTCCAGTAACATCAGGGGTGAAACAAGGATGTCCATTATCATCACTATTATTTAATATGGTACTTGAAATGTTAGTTGTAAAAATAAGAAAAAAAAGTAATTGAAGGAATTAGAATAGGCAAAGAGGAAACTAAGCTATCACTCATAGCAGATGATATGATGATATACTTAAAGAATCCCAGAGATTCAAGTAAAAATCTACTTGAAATGATAAACAACTTTGGCAAAGTTGCAGATTACAAAATAAACCTACACAAATCTTCTGCGTTTCTGTATATTACTAACAAACCCCACCAGCAAGAGATAGAAAGAGAAATTCCATTTAAAGCTAGAGTAGGCACTATACAATATTTGAGAGTCTACCTGCTAAAACAAATCCAAGGACCATATGAACACAATTACAAACAATTTTCGCAGAAATAAAGTCAGATCTAAGTAACTGAAAAAACGTCAGTTGCTCGTGGGTAGGCTCAGCCAATATAGTAAAAATAACTATTCTACCTAAATTAATTTACTTATTCAGTGCCATGCCAATAAAACTATCAGATAATTATTTTCTAGAGCTGGAAAAAATAATATCAAAATTCATCTGGAAGAACAAAACGTCCAGAATATCAAGGGAACTAATGAAAAGAAATGCCAGGGAAGGTGGCGTAGCTCTACCAGATCTCAAATTATATTATAAAGCAGCAATTATCAAAGCCACTTGGTACTGGCTAAGAAACAGAAGGGTAGACCAGTGCAATAGGTTAGGTACTGAAGACACAGTAGGCAATGAATATAGCAATCTAGTGTTTGAAAAACTCAAGGACCCCAGCTTCAGGCATAAGAACTCTCTGCTTGACAAAAATTGCTAGGAGAGTTGGATAACAGTGTGGCAGAAAGTAGGCATAGACCAATGCCTGACACTGTACACAAGAATAAAGTCCAAATGGCTACATGATCTAGGTATAAAGATTGATACTATAAACAGATTAGTGGAGTAAGGAATAGTGTATTTATCAGATTTATGGAGAAGGGAAGAATATTTGACTAAATGAGATAGAAAACATTATGAAGGGCAAAATGGGTATTTTGATTACATTAAATTGAAAAGTTTTTGCACAACCAAACCCAATTCAACCAAGATTAGGAGGGAAACAGAAAACTGGGAAATAATTTTTGCAACTAGTGTCTGTGATAAAGACCTAATTTCTAAAATATATAGAGAACTGAGTCAAATGTGCAAGAATACAAATCATTCCTCATTTGATAAATGATCAAAGGATATGGACAGGAAGTTTTCAGAGGAAGAAATTAAAGCTCTCTAAAGTCATATGAAAAAATGCTCTCTATTACTCTTGATTAGAGAGATGCAAATCAAAACAACTCTCAGATATCACATCACACCTATCAGATTGATATAGTTGTAGTCACAGGACGGGGCATTTTGGGTTCATTCAGAGAGCAATACAAAGCATGTCTGTTATGCAGGAGCACACAAAACATTATGGTAGGTTATGCTCAGAATGAGCCAAAAATGTCTTTCTCTTGTTTTTAGACTTTTCTGTGGTGATCCCTGGGGATCCCTGAATTAGAGTTTTAGACTGAATCAATAGTGATTTAGAGCATTTTTTATATGACTATAGCAGAAGATTGCTGAAAATTATGTGGCAGAAGGAGGGTAAGGGAGAAAGTCACAACCAAAAAGTGGGGAGAGAGTTTTGAGAAAGAGAATGAACTGTTCAGTATCACCATTTTCAAAGACATGGGCAGCCAATCCAAGGAGGCCATGCCCACCCAGTGGGTAGGGGATAAGGCAGGCTCCATGGTAAAAGTAGATATGCCAGAAAACCAGATTGCACATATGTTGTTCAGATGCATAATAGAGTCAATGGGGTTTAGTGGAAAGAGTTCTGGCCTTCAAGTCAGAAATACTTGAAAGAAAATAGCTGTATGATAATAGGTAGGTCTCTTTCTGACCCCAAGCAAATCTGTACATCTATAATTATATTCAAAGCACTCAGGTTTTCAAAGATTTTATGTGTAGGACTTCATTTAATGTTCACAACAACCCTCTGAGGTAGGTGCCAGTAACTAGCAGCTCTGATGGTTTTCCCTACTTTCAAACTTTGGCTTGAAATTTCATCTCTAGATAATTTCACTTACCATCCACCTTTGGCTTTCACTTTATTAGCTTTTTATACTTTGGAAATCACCACTCTCTTCTCAGCTAAACAGTTACTAGTGCAAAACTGAATTATTCAGGAATCTGCCAAGGTTAGCTACCCTTGCTAGGTAAATATCATTTTTGAATTGGGATGACCCACAGAATCATATTGGGGATATGTGATGGATGAGAATGTTTGCTCTGAAGAAGAAAATCAAAAGCTCAGAAAATGTGAGTGACTAGAAAGGCCATCAGTTGCACTGATCTAGCTAGTGAGAAAGCTGGGCTCCATTCTCATTCGTAGCTGACTGATACCTGTGAATTAGACACAGTGATGCCAGTGGTTTACTGTTTTCATTAAAGAATGAATGCAGCTCATCAGTCATTGATCAGGAACCTACTGTGTGCAGAGCAGCATGCTAAGCACTGGGAGACATGTAGTATATCACTTAGATAAGACAGTCCTATAATTACAGAGTTTAAAGTCTTTGAGATAATGTAATGTAGGAGAGCATATGCTAGGCTTAAAGGACAAGGAACAGAAAGGCTCTGATCAAGCCTCTGACACTAGCTGAGTGACTACGGTCAAGCTATTTCCTCACTCTGAGCATCAATTTTCTCAAGTCTAAAATAAAAACAACACCTGTAATACCTACCTCACAGAATTGTCATGAAATTCAGCTGAAATAATACATATGAATATTTAATGTACGCATAAAGATTTATACACGTATGTGTGAGAATGTGTGAGTATTGATTAATATATCACTTTGCAAAACTTTTTGTTGTTGTTTTTTATTTCTAATTAATTTTATTTATTTTCAGTGTTCTACAATCACTACAATATAACTTAGATTTTTTTCCCCTCCCTCCCCCCTAACTCTCTGCTCCCTCCCTGAGAAGGCATAGAATTTTATATAGGTTCTACACATACATTCTTATTAAATACATTTTCACTATAGTCATGCTGTGCAGAAGAATTAAAATGAATGGGAGAAATCATATAACAAACCAAAACATAATACATACACAAAAAAATGATCTCCTACATTCTGCTATTATATTTCTTAGTTCTTTCTCTGGATATGGAAGGCATTTTGCCTTGAAAGACCACTGGGAATTTTTTTAAGTTCTTGCATTGCAATGAAGTTCCAAGTCTACCAGAAAAATCTCTCACACACTATGGTCGTTGCTGTGCACAAAGTTCTCCTGGTTCTGCTCCTTTTGCTCAGCATCAGATCATATAAGTCTTTCCAGGTCTCTCTGAAGTCTTCTTGTTCATTATTTCTTATAGCTCAGTAGTGTTCCATTATTTTCATATCCCATAATTTATTCAGCCATTCCCCAATTGATGGGCATCCCCTTGATTTCCAGTTTTTGGTCACCACAAAGAGTGCTGCTATAATATTTTTGTACATGGGGGACCTTTCCCATTTTTATGATCTCTTGGTGATACAGTCCTAGTAGCAATACTGCTGGGTCAAAGGGTATGTATATTTTTGTAGCCCTTTGGGCAGAGTTCCAAATTGACCTCCAGAATGGTTGAATCACCTCACAACTCCACCAACAATGAATTAGTGTTCCAACTCTCCCACATCCTCTCCAACAATTATCATCTTCCTGTTCTGTCATGTTTTCCAATCTTATAGGTGTGATGTGATACCTCAGAGTTGTTTTGATTTGCATTTCTCTAATCAATAGTGATTTAGAGCATTTTTTATATGACTATAGGTATCTTTAATTTCTTCCTCTGAAAACTGCCTATTTATATACTTTGATCATTTATCAACTGGGGAATAACTTGTATTTTTGTACATTTGACTCAGTTCTCTACATATGCTAGAAATAAGACCTTTATCACAGACACTAGCTGCAAAAATTCTTTTCCAGTTTTCTGCATCTCTACAAATATTGGTTGCATTGGGTTTGGTTGTGCAAAAACTTTTCAATTTAATGTAATCAGAATTATCCATCTTGCACTACATAATGCTCTGTATATCTTCTTTAGTCAAAAATTCTTCACTTCTCCATAAATCTGATAAATACACTATTCCTCATACCACTAATTTGTTTATAGTATCAATCTTTATACCTAGATCATGTACCCATTTGGACTTTATTCTTGTGTATGGTGTCAGGCATTGGTCTATGCCTAGTTTCCACCACACTGTTATCCAGTTTTCCCACCTTCCCTAGCATTTCTTTTCACTAGTCTCCTTGATATTCTGGACCATTTGTTCTTCCAGATGAATTTTGATATCATTTTTTCCAGTTCAAGAAAATAATTATCTGATCGTTTAATTGGTATGGCACTGAATAAGTAAATTAATTTAGGTAGAATAGTCATTTTTATTTTATTGGCTCAGCCTACCCACGAGCAACTGACGTTTTTTCAGTTACTTAGATCTGACTTTATTTCTGCGAAAATTGTTTGTAATTGTGTTTATATAGTCCCTGGGTTTGTTCTGGCAGGTAAACTCCCAAATATTTTACAGTGTCTAACCAAGCTTTAATTTGGATTTATGTTTCTATCTCTTGCTGAACTTTGTTACTAATACATAAAAATGCAGAAGATTTGTGCGGGTTTATATTGTGACCTGCAACTTTGCCAAAATTGTTTATTATTTCAAGCAGTTTTTTACTTGAATCCCTGGGATTCTCTAAGTATATCATCATATCATCTGCAAAGTGTGAAAACTTCATTTCTTCTTTGCCTGTTCTAATTCCTTCAATTACTTTATCTTGTCTAATTGCTACAGCTAATATTTCTAGTACCATATTGAATAATAGTGGTGATAATGGACATCCTTGTTTCACCCCTGATCTTACTGGAAATGCATCTAGCTTATCTCCATTGCATATAATGCTTGCTGAAGGTTTTAGGTAGATACTGCTTATTATTTTATGGAAAGCTCCCTTTATTCCTATGTTCGCCAGTGTTTTTAATAGGAGGGGGTTTTGTATTTTGTCAAAAGCTTTTTCTGCATCTATTGAGATAATCATGTGATTTCTATTAGTTTTGTTGTTGATATGATCCATAATGCTAACAGTTTTGCTAATATTGAACCAGCCCTGCATTTCTGGTATGAATCCTACCTGATCATAACATATTATTCTCCTGATAAATTGCTGTTTTCTTTTTGCTAAAATCTTATTAAAATTTTTTCATGTATATTCATTAGAGTAATTGGTCTATAATTTTCTTTCTTTGTTTTGTCTCTTCCTCATTTAGGTATGAAAATCATATCTGTATCATAAAAAGAATTTGGGAAGACTCCTTCTTCCCCAAATTTCCCAACTAATCTCACTTTGCAAAACTTAATGAGATAGGAACTATCTTTTTTAATGGCAGACCTGAACTTATAAATTCATTAATACAAGGAATGAAGAAATTCTTTTTACCAATACATACTGGCACCTTCTCTATAATTTACAGTCTTAAATAGTTGTCCAGGGCATAGAGAGTCATTCGTTGATTTGCTCAGGGACATACAACCAGCACGTGTCCAAGTTGGGGCTTGAACTCAAGTCTTCCTGGCTCTGAGACCAGCTTGTTATACACTGTGCTATGCTGCCTTAAGCAAAACTTCATGTGCTAAATAAATGTTAGCTGTTAAGAAGACAAACCTGAATATTTCATGATTAGAATGACCAAGTTTGGACCTGAAGAGAGAATGTACCTTCAGCTTTACTGCAGAGGTAGGAAAAGATGAATACGGAATAATCCTGTCAGAAAATTCATGAGTTGGTTAATTTTGCTGAGCTTTTTTTTCTCTTTCTTTTTAAAAGGTCTTTGTTATAATCACTATCTCACAAGGTAGAAGAAGAGGATGGATGAATTCCAAAACAAATATGACGTTTTTTAAAAGTATCAATAAAAAACAAAATATGTTTTAAAATAAAAATGGGAAGCTAGGTGGCACATTGGATAGAGTACTTTCAAGTCAAAAAGACTCATCTTCATGAGTTCAAATTTGGCTTCAGACACTTATTAGCTATGTGACCATGTGCAAGTCATTGCACCCAGTTTGCCTCAATTTCGTCATCTATAAAATGAGCTGGAGAAGGAAATAGCAAACCATTCCAGTAACTTTGCCAAGAAAACTCTAAATATGGGGTAATGAAATTGTCAGATATGACTCTACTAGTCTTGTTCCAAATTGATTTGTTTGATGGCCAGGGGATATTAGGATCATAATAACTATAGAACTAGAAGAAACCACAGAGGCCACCTAGCCCAACTCCTTTGTTTTAGAAATGAGTAAAGTGAGGCTCAAGACTGCCAAGTGGTTTATCCAAGATCATGCCAGGTGTGATCATTAACTCTAGAGCCAATAAGTATTCTTTTCATGGTACCATATGTTCTTTCCAAGATAAGCAAGTTATCCAACAGAAAAGCCAAGTTCAGCAGAGAAATCAGCTCATCTAATGACTTCTCTCCAAGGTTCTGCAGACTAAAGAGACAAGAGATTCAGCAGACTTGATGTCTCCCCAGCCATAGGAGTTCCTTTCATTTGTATTCTCTGAATGCCTTCCCTTTCCCACTTCTGACTACTGTCAGAAAATACTACTCTGTATATGAGGGAAATCACATAACGTGCTCTTCTATTTAATACTTATAATAATTAGCATTTACATAGTATTTTAATCTTTGCAAGTATTATGCCATTTGATCTACCCCCAATGGAGGTGCTACTATTATTTTACAATAATAATTGTAAACATTGAGCATTTTACAGATGAGGAAACTGGAACAGGAAACAGATAAGTGATTTGGCCAGGGTGACACAGCTAGTGTCTGAGGTCAGATTTAAAATTTTTGGTCTTACTGAATCCAGGTCCAGCTATTTATCTCTTTATGCTTCCTAAATGATTCCCATTTAATTAAATGGTTTTTGCTTTTAGCTACTCTAAGCTCTGGCTAATAAAAGAAGCATATTGATGGAGACTTAGCCATGCCACTGCCTGTACCTTTAGCTTGGGATACCACTGAAGGAAGTTCATGTGATTTGAGAAGACTGTGCTACACACAACATCTTGGGATCATAGATTTCTATCTGAAGAGGACCTTAGAGGTCATCTGATACAACCAATCCCCTCATTTTAATGATGAAGAAATCAAGGCCCAGAGAAATGAAGGCTATGTAGCTAGTAAATGGTAGAGTTAGACCTTGGATTCAATTCAAATGCCATCATAGGTCTTTCCACTGAATTCAACTGCTTACCTGACATGGTAAATGCAATAGAGATGTAGAAGACAAAAAAAATCACATGAAATCCAAAAGCCAAGGGACAACAACATCATATATTAGGAAAAGTGAAGACAGCATGATGAAGACAGATTTTGAGTTGGACTTTGAGGGTCAAGGAGAATTAAATAGCCTAAAATGAGAAATGTTTCAAATGTAGGTAACATTTTGGGGGAGGACTCAGGGTCAAAAAAGTACAAGGCAGCTTCAGGGGCAGAGTCCCCTTTGGATGGAGCAGAGGATGAATAAAAAGGGGTTCAATACAATGCTCTTCAAGAGTTTGCCAAGTGTGAAGGGTGTCAATGAGAGAATTCTATGCAAAATTGGTAATACAGAAATTTTCATTTGGGTCTCCAAAGAGCAACCATATCATGCTCTCAAACAACCATGGCAACTGTCCACTACTTTCATATTTGATTTCTCAGCTAGCCATGCATTATGACTGGGAAACCGAAGACCGTGATTTGAATCCTCCCTCTGTCATTTTCATCTATAATTTGGGACAACTCCCTCACCTTTCTGGGTCTGTATTTCTTCATGTGCATGATCAATGAGGCTGAGGTAGATGATTTCTAATGAAACTTCTGGTTCTATGACATTAGGTTCTACGATCCTATTATCATTATCCCTGTTATACAGATAACAAGATCAAGGTCATAGAATCAGAGCCAAACTTAGAACCCAGGTTTCCATGTAACCCAAATTCTAGCTTAGTTTTAGGTCTTATATCTCCTCCATCTCTGCTCTTATCATATCCTGCTATCACAATTTTCAATGAATTCTCCCATTTTATAACTGGTTAGTTTTGTAAAATCAGGTTACCTTGTAAGAAGTCCCCCTTTTCTATTTTGTTGTTTAATTGGTTCAGTTGTGTCCAACTTTTTTGTGACTTCATCTTGGGTTTTCTTGTCAAAAATATTGAGTGATTTTCCTTTTTCTTCTCCTGCTCATTTTATAAATGAGGAAACTGAGGCAAACAGGTTTAGGTGACTTGCCCAGAGTCACACAGCTAATAAGTGTCAAATTTGAACTCAGAAAGATAAGTCTTCCTGACTCCAGGCCTGGTACTTTATTCACTGCACCACTTCCCTGCCCTTTTTTTTTTGTTTTACATTTGTCTATCTACTTATCAATTTCCATTTTGCTGTTAAGCCCTCTCAATCTTCATATTCAGCAGTTTACTCCCTTGATTTGAGAGTTTCTGCTGGTCCTATTACCATCTCCATCAGTATTTCACCTGACCAATGCCCAAAGTCACCTAATAAAAGAGAGGCTAGCCCCAGGCTCTATAGTACATAGAGAAGGAAATGGCCCGTTTGCCTTCATTTTTCTTCTTAATGTCATTTCCAGGAACAAATTACAGCAAAAAAGCAAGACTTTTTATATGCTGCATTTAAATTCTGACGAGTCATCAGGAGAGAATTCGGTACTATGAAACAAAGCATTTACTGGTGCATTCCATCTATACTGCTAGGCAACAGAAATACAAAGAGAAAAAATTAAAATTATTCTCATCCTCAAAGAGTTCACATTCTATCTCCACCCTTCTTTCACTATATTTCTATTTTATGTTCATGAATATGTTGAATTAATATATTTTAAATGACAATAATCATAATGCATATTGAATCCAATAATAATCAAAAAATCAAGGTTATTCTTACTAGAAACAATGAGATTTATATTGGAAAAAAAACCATCAAAATATCAAATGGCATGATGGGAGGGGTGAGGGAGAGAGCCAAGAAAGATAGTCTTGTCCTCATTGACTTCAAAGTACTCTACAAAGTAGCCAATCAATCAGCAAGCACTGTGCTAGATGGCAGGGACACAAAAATAAACAAACAAAAATGAACTGTCTGCCTTCAAGGATCTTACTGTTGATGAGTGTAATACTGTGTACATATTAATTCTATACAAAATAAACACAAAGTTGCTTCAGGGGAAAGGGAAATGAGGGAAGAGGAAATGAGGAAAGAATTCATGTAGGAGGCCATATTTGAGCTGAACTAAGAATGAAACCAGGAATTCTAAGTGACAAGAATGAAAAAGGAGTCCTCTCCAAGTACTGGAAACAGATTATGCAAAGGTATGAAGAAGTAAGATGGAATTACCATGTACAAAATAACAAAAAAGTAAATTGGGGCAGCCAGGTGAAGGAGTCCTAGAGTCAGAAAGACCAGAGTTCAAATCCAATATCATTCAATTACAAGCTGTGGACAAGTCATCTAACCTGTTTGCCTCAGTTTCTTCAATTATAATTTTGGGATAATAATAGCACCTATCTCTCAAGGTTTTATGAGGATCAAATGATATATAGGACATGCTACATAAATGTTGGTCATTATCATCATCATCATTATTTTTAATTTGGTTGGACCATAGAACACAGAAAGAAGAGTACCGTATATGAATCATAAATGAGAGAGTACTCTGATCCCACTCTTTCAGGACCAGTCCTATAAGATTTTATACCCCACAGGGTTCTCTGTCACCTTGAGGAGACTAAGGACACTTTCTTCTTTGCTTTGAGCCACCAACAATTTTATTCCTCCCACTTTTCAGGGTTATATGAGTAGCACTGGAGTTCCATTTAACACTTTAATGTCAGATTCACTTTTACAAAGGGATATTTACTTCAAAGATATAGCAAAAACAAACATACAAATATTTCCCTGTACACACACACACACACACACACACACACACACACACGCACACCCGTACATCTTATTGTTCAGCTTAGTTCCTATATAACATTAGTCTCTCCAAATTTAAGTCCAATACCCTTCTGGGCTAGTGTCCCAGACCCCTTCTCTGCAGAGCTGTGTTACTGGGCTGTCTCCAAACCCTAGCTTGAATTTCTGAACTCCCAGATTCTCAGATCTCCATGGCTAGAGCTTCCAAGCTAGATGGGACTCTTTGCTCCCTGCACAAAGAATAGGAAAGAATGAAGGAAGTGGTTAAAACCTGAAACCCATTTCTCAGAGTAACATGACCTGAAATGGAGAGTTGGATTTGGTGGTTACTAGTAAAGGAGTCAATTTCACTCTCATACTAGAATGCAGAAAATGCCCCACAGATGCTCAGTAAGGATGTTTTAAAGAGGACCACTCTTTCCACTTGTACAGCCAATAGAAAAAGCTCCTTCTGTGTGGTAAGCCAATACAAAGTGTCCACTACCAAATACTCCAGTGCTCTATTTTCTCAGAAGCAGGCCCCCATTGTATTCGACATACATGGCACCATCTTGGATAGTCTGGGTTAGTCTCCATTACATATAATAAACCTGAAAACATAGGCAGAGGTCAGATATAAAAAGTTTAATATGTCGAACAAATAATCATCACTAAGACTCAAGTATAATGAAAAGATCACTGTCTCTGAAATCAGAAGACCTGTGTTCAAATCCAGCCTCTGACATCTGCTGCCTTTATGACCCTAAGCAAGTTACTCAGTTTCCCTATCTGTTAAATGGATGTATTGTAATATATGGCTTCTCAGGATCCTGATAGCTCTAAGTCTATGTCTATGATCTTTTTTTTTTTACTGAGTAAAAAATAAAGAGTTAAATAGAAGAAAATGAAGATAAAAAACCTCCAAATAGATGAGAGCACATGCACATACATATTTAGTATTTGTTAAATATGGAAAACAAAATCTTGGGAAAGGAAACTTTTAACTACTTTTTCCCCATTTTTAGAAAGAACAATGCTTGACATTCATTACGTAAACATAGCATATTATTTTTAGGCATAGAATCAGAAATAATCACCACCAAAGCAATTCATAATGTAGAGTAAGCAAACCATCAAAACTGGGTCCCTCTTGCCTTTCCACACTTCTTTATGCCTCATTCTGCTCCATATACTATTATTTCTTGAATAAAACACTCCATCTCTCAATTCTAACTATCTTTACTGGCTATCCTCTATGACTGGCATTCTTTCTCTCTATATCTCTTTTTTTTCTTTCTTCTCAAACTCAAGTGTTCAAATTCCAGATAAACTCTGACCCTTTTCAAGAAGCCTCTTAATGCCTTCCCTGGGTATTGTCTCCAATTCATCCCATAGCTTATTCAAACAGTTGTTTGCAAGTTGTCTTCTCTAATAGAGTGGGAACTTAAGAGCAGGGACCATTTTTGCCTTTCTCTGTATCCATAGTATTTAATACTTAGTAGGTTCTTTTAAAAAAAACTTTCTTGACTAGATTTGAATAGCAGGAAAGTTTTCTTCCCTATATATCACAGAAAATACACTTCATGAAGTCTTTCAAGGACAGACTGAAGAATCAGAGAGGTTTCCTCCTGAAGGTATATTCAAAAAGAAAAGAAAAAAAGCCCTTCTGAACATAAAGTTAAAGGTCAATGATAAGTGAAGCTATCTACTCTCTGAAATTTCAACCCAAAATTTGGCAATAGTAGAAGGAAGGCTGCTAACTGACCCACAACATGACAAGTGATTAGCATCAGGCCTTTATAATAGGACTGGTTTTGCAGCTTGAATTATAAGATTTCCATTAATGAGACATTGAGAAATGGGGCCTACCTGTAATTTTATTCTTGATGAACATTTAAACAAAGATGTGCAACTGCCCTTCAACAAGAATGAGAACCCCAGACTCCTCTACCTGAAGGGTCAAACATATATTATTCTGAAAATGGCAGCTCCCCAATTCCCTAAAGAACTTAGTCAGCTGCAAAATTAATATTCAAGAAGGTGCTCCACCGCTGTGCTAAGCTCCTCAGACAAAGGATTTGGGGGTCATGTCAGGTAGTCATTTGAACTGAGCTATGAAGGAAGTGAAGCATTCTAAGAAAGGTGAGCCAACAAACATTAATTAAGCATTTACTATTTGTACTACGCTAAAAACACTGAGGGCACAAAAAATGCCAAAAAAAAAAAAAAGTCACTTCCCCTGAAGAGTTCTCATTCTAATGGGCAAGACAACATTAAATAACTAGGTACCTATGAGATTTAGAACAGATGAAAGGTAATCTGGAAAAGGAGGCTTTACCAACTGGAGGAGCCAGAAAATGGGATTGGAGCTAATTCCTGAAGGAAGCTAAGGAAATTGAGAAGCAGGAAGGAGGACCAGGAGTTTTCCAGGCATAAGGGAGAACAGGTGCAAAGACTCTGAAATGAGTCTGAACAACATCAAGGGGACCAGTACAGCAGGATCATTGTTATTGGTTTGTCCTTTGTTATTGAAGAAGACTGATGACATCAAGAGGATGTTGTCTTGACTTGCAAGTTAATTGGATTTAAGTGAGGCACAGCAGTGCAAAGTCATCAGTCTCACTATCTCCTTCACTCATCAGAGTCCTGTGACAAGGCATAGGTAAAGACGACTGGTGGTGACCCTGCTATAGGATCATAGCTGTGGTGTGGGGGAATAAGATGTAACAGGGTAGGAAAGATTCTTCTGTGTATTGACTCACTTATTCACACAATCATTTTCCAATTTTGTCTTAAGTTAGGGCTTTAGCCTTAATTCTATCTGTGTGGATTTCGCAACATAAGATTTTTTCCTCTCAAGAAAAAAGAAAACAGAAAACGCTTTGCTTGCCAGATGTCAATGTAAAGATCAGTCTCCTTCAAGGACGTGCGTGCAGAATAATCTATAAATACAAAACACAAATGATTCCTCCTGCTCTGTATAATTTGTCTCCAAAGCTTTGAAGGAATAGGCGCTTCTCACTCTGGGTGCCTGGAGTGACTTTCTGAACTTCAAGGTAAATCTTAGCACATTTCAGTCACTAGGCTAAAAATGCCAATAAGGTGAAAACTCCACAAGAGTGAGGAGCAGCCTCTATCTGTTGCATTTGTCACATGAGAGAAGTTTAATAAGTACTTATGGAATTGAACAGAAGCATCTCTTTCTGTCATTTAGTGTTCACTACACACAGGATCATACGAATCATCCAAAAATGTGAAAAGAAACATGGGGGGACTGGAAACCCAATAGTCTATCAACTCCTTAGCTGAGCCAGGCTCAGTTTTTTGGATCCAATGATAATGAAATTAAAGGATGGCCTACTTTCAGAAAGAAAAGTAGCAATTCACGTACATGGCAGCTAGAAATAATAATAAAGTAACACCTAGTCTGAAAGCTCATCTTTCTAGAACATTGTCAAGAACTAGCAGATAAGAAAGAATGATCCCTGAGTAGACAAAACAGAAGTAACAAAGTCATAGCCACCCACCTTAAACAAGGAATAGATCAGGAGCAGCTAGCTGGCACAGTGAATAGAGTACTAACTCTGGAGTCAGGAGGACCTGTGCTGAAATCTAGTCTCAGACACTTACTAGCTACGGGCCCTAGGCAAGTTACCTTACCCCAGTTGCTAACAGCAGCAAACCATGCAATAGCTCAGGTAATCACTTAGTGCCTACAATCATATTTTACAAATGATTCTTATCAGCTTGGTTACCTGGATTCCAAGCCCATATCAGCTCAGAGGTAACGAAATGGAAGTGGCTTAAGGGACTGCTACAAATAGAGAACAGTAGCAGGAAGTTACTATCTGACAGCAAAAGAAGAGACAAAATGATTAATAATAGTAATAATAAAAGTAGCTAACATTTATATAGTACCTATGATGTGCCAGGCACTGTGCTAAGTGCTTTACAAATATTCTCATTTGATCCACATGACAATACTGCAAGGTAAGTGCTATTATTATCCCCATTTTACAGATGAGAAAACTAAGGCAAACAGAAATTAAGGCACCTGCCCAAGGTCACATAGTTAGTCAATGTCTGAGGCCAGCGCTTTCTAACTTCAGGGCTAGTGCTCTCTATGCACAAAAGACACAAACTCAAAAAGCACTGTGGTCTGGGAACACTGAATGGAAAAACAAACAGCTCCATATATGCTAATGAATGCTGAGACTATCCCTGTATTTTAACATAGCTAAATAGCACACCCAGAATGATAAAGAACAATCAAGAAAAGGGCAAGTTATATTCTATATATTCAGTGTTTAGGAAGGTGAGTAAATAAACACATTTATGAAGATTTATATTTCAAAGTTTGAATGTTTAAAGGGCTAAATGTTCACATTGTGGAAAATATAGTAAGCCAGACTGGACTCACTCATTCCTCAGGAGCAAAAACCAAGGTTATCTGAAGACCAAAATGGCTATGCAGCTAGAAGTACTAGTTATGGTCAGGGAAGGGGGAGAAAGGGGAACTAACTAGGTGAGAACAGAGACACTACAGAAAGAGAGAGAGAGAGAGAGAGAGAGAGAGAGAGAGAGAGAGAGAGAGAGAGAGAGAGGCTTGCATCTGATGTGTTAATAATACCAGTGGAGAGTTCTGGTCGATTGGAAATTTGGAAATAAGAGTGATTTGAAAACAAAAGATATTTATCATTTTGAACACAGTATGGGATACATTTTAAGGAGTTTAATGGTTTTTTAAATGTATAAAGTTTGGGGATATAAAATATTAACCTTAAGCAGTAAAAGAAACATTCATATGTTATGGGTATGGTTGTGAAATTCTTCCTGCTTCCCTCCTTTTTTGTCCTCCTCTGCGACTTCACCAATGTAGAGAACTGCCATGATAAGGTTCCCTTTAACAATACATATCAGGAATATCATTTTAGAGAATGACCAAGAGTGTTCAGAAGTTAAGTGGCTTACCCAAGGTTACGTAGTCAGTAAATTCTCAGAAATGGGATGTGAACCCAAATCATTCTGATTGAGAAAGAGCCTCTCTCTGCCTTGAGGTGCTTTTTCTCAGATAAACCTTCATCTTCTCTAAAGCATTTACAAAGGCAATCTTTCATCAATTCTCTCACTTTCACGAAGTTGACAACAAGCATCCCAGCAGACTTTAGCTAGTTGTGGACACCTCACAACTGTTCTGAACATCACCCTCTCTCAGGAACAAGAAGCAAAGAAAGGAAAGGTCCTGTTAGCAATTTCATCCTCAGATTCCTCTGCTAAACAGTCAGTTCACCAGGAATTGATGTTTTCTTGTTTTTAATTAAAATAGTCTAAGTGAATTACCACTTAATGATTTTAAAAAATAATAATAGAGAGACAGAGATAGATGCCCAAGAATGGGAGGAGTTTCAGAGATCTTAGGGAAAGTGAGTGACAATCATAAGCTAAACCTGGCAATGAGTAAATCAATAGAATTTAATGCTGAGCCTCTGGAGTCTTGCTTGATTTAACTTCTTTCATTATGAAGTCATATAGCTTTCCCTCCTCTTAAAAAAAAGTGTAAATAATAGCTTACATTTACCAAAGATGCCAGAGGCACAACAAGCTGAAGAGGCAGGAGTTCTTAAATCAAATGATGTGGGGAGAGGGGGTGCTGATTCCAAAGGCTTAATGCCTATGCCAGCCTGACCTTCTGGGAGGCACAGGACCTGCTCACTTAAGTTGATTATGCTTCACCTCTAAAGTGAAGATAAAACCAGGTACCTGCATCATAGGGCTGGGTGGCACTTACAAGCAAGTTATATGGATAATAAAGCACTTAGCCAAATAGAACCGAAGGCTCAGAGTGCACTTTTAGGTCCTCTTGAGCTAAGAAGGAGCAAAGAGAATAGAAAGGTATTATGCCGCAGTTGGGGTCAACAGAGATAGCGAAATCTGGATGAGGATCCCTTAAGGAAAGGTCTTCTCTTATAAAAGAGGCCACAGAAATGTGACCATTCTCCAGTAAACTGTGGCTAAGAAGTATAAGAACTAGAGAAAGAAAAACTGGAGAGAGAGAAGCAAAATTCAACTAAGGGAATATTTGTTTGTTACTCAGTCCTGTCCAACTCTACATAAACCCATTTGGGGTTTTCTTGGCAAAGATACTGGAGTGATTTACCATTTTCAACTCCAGCTCATTTTACAGATGAGGAAACTGAGGCAAACAGGGTTAAGGGATTGCCCAGAGTCACATAGTTAATAAGTGTCTGAGGCCAGATTTGAACTCGAAAAAATGAGTCTTCCTGATTAGCTGTGTGTGTGTGTATGTGTGTGTGTGTGTGTGTGTGTGTGTGTGTGTGTATGGGGAGGTCTAATTCAATTCAGCAAGAACATATTAGGTATCATGTCACTGATGTTCAATAGTGTTCAGCTCTTCATGACCCCATTTGTGACTTTCTTTGCAAAGATACTGCAGTGGTTTGCCATTTCCTTCTCCAGCTCATTCACATAACTCGTAAGTATCTGAGGCCAGATTTGAACTCTGGAAGATGAGTCCTCCTGACTCCAGGCCCAGCATTCTATCCACTGCACCACCTAGTTGCTGTGCTAAGCTGGCCTTAGAGATATAAAAAATAATAATAATAAAATGAAATAATCCTGCCCTGAAAAAGCTTATATTCTTGGGGGGATAGAGGTAGATATGACATATATGCAATTAAGAAAATCCTTAGTAAATTTAGAGGAGCCTCAGGGAGAAATCTGTTAACATTCCACCACAGAGGAAGAAGCAGCTGAGTTGAGCCTTAAAGAAAGCTAGCAAATCTAAGGTGAGAAGAGAGTGCATTCCAGGTATGAGGGGCAACCTGTGTAAAGTCATGAGTGTGGGAAACAGCATGCCAAGGTGAAGGAAGAGCAAATAGGTCAATCTGGCTATAACAGAGTATATGGAGGGGAAAAGTAAATGAGATCCAAATTTTAGGAGGCTTTCAATGCCACAGGAAAGAGTTTGTATTTGGTCCTAAGGCAATGGGGAGTCACTTTCAATTTTTGAGTGATTTGCCTCTCTGCAACTTGTACCCTTTCCTTAAGTATCTGTCCTCTAAATCCAAACAAAACAAATCTAATCCCTTCTCCACATGACAAACTTAAAAGACAATTATCATATATCTCTCCACTCCTATCACCTTCAGCATTCTCTGAATTTAAAATCCCCAGTTCCTTCAAATGGTCTTTACATCACTTGGACTAAAAGTCCATCATACCCAGAACCAAATCTGTACTCCATATGTAGTCAGATGAGGTCCACTTATAGGCTGGAGCAGGTGAGTGGTACAGTGGATGGTGCAAACAAGCTATCAAGACAAACACAAAAGATCTAACATCATTTTGGTTACCTGACATTGTTTTCACACAAACAAAACTCAGGACATTAGGAGAAGGAAAACAATCAATTGGGGAGACAATTTCAATAGCAACTATCTCTAAAGTTCTAGTAGCCAAGATACATTGACAACTAACAGAATGATATAAGACCAAAGCCCAGTCTATAATGATCAAATGATATGAACAATAACTTCTCAAAAGAAGACTTGTTATCATCAGGGGGCACCTAAGTGGTACAGTGGATAGAGTGCAACATCCAAAGTCAGGAAGACATCTTCCTGAGTACAAATCTGGCCTCAGACACTTACTAGTTTTGTGACCCCGGATTAGTCACTTAGCTCTGTTTGCCTCAATTCCTGACCTGTAAAAATGAGCTGGAGAAGGAAATGGCAAACCACTTCAGGATCTTTGCCAAGAAAAACCCAAATGGGGTCACAAAGAATCAGACACATATGAACAATAAAACTTCCATCATATGAAACACTGTTCCAAATAGATGTAACACGAAATTCAAATCAAAATAAATCCAAAGAGTCAGCTCACATTCAACAAACTAACAAAGATAAGAAAAAATGGAAATGGTCAATGTTGAGAGATTATGGAAATACAGAGTCACTAATATCTGTTAACATAGTTATGAATTGCCCCTACCATGAAGTCACCCAAATAAGAATATAACAGCTGAATCTCCTTGGGCTATTGGATTTTGACTCTTTGTAAAGAGTATTTAATCCGTTATACAGCCCTGAAGCAGGGACCCCACAGTAACTATAGCTATGTCCAAGCTTTTGATTGGCATGGCAATATGGTACTTTTCCCAATAGCCTTAGAATCCCTTGCCCATCCTTCCCCATAAATTGATGGCAAGTTTTAGTTATCCCCATTTTACAGATGGGGAAAATGAGGCAGGGAGCTGCTACCAATCAATAAAGCTTTCTAAGCTATCAATTTACCTCATATGGCCACTACACAGAAATGTACAGATTTTTTTCCTACCCCATCAACTAGTTTACTCCAATTACATTTTCAGGGTCCACTCAACTCCCCCTCCCCTTTGAATCTTGGATGAGTGCGTGTGTATGTCAACCATGTAGGAGTCCAGGCAAGAGGTGACCAATTGCTAGAATCACTCAGTAACATGTCTACACCCCAGGCACATGCATCCACTGGCTTTATTACCTGGCCCCTGTAAGGAATAAATAATGTGATTTGAATTGGCAAACGCCATGATTTTTACTTTAAAATAGATCTTTTATTTCTGAGCCAGAGACAAGGAAAATGCCTTCAGCCTGAGTTTTTTATTCAGATCAGAGCAATGAGATCAATTCTAAGGGGGAGAGTCAAGGAAAGAGGGAGAGAGAGTTTGTACCTGAGGTAATAGACTGTAAAGGACAAAGTTTGAAATTAAATGTTATGGTTTTAGTGTTTCTGTAATTCACCTTGCCTCCCTCCCTCCAACTTCTGCATTAAGGAAATAAAGCAAAAAACTCCTCACTACAACATGGAAGACAATCTTTCTCTAACAGCAGAAAATTCTCCCTGCCACATGAATTTGAACGATAGCAATGTGATTTCTATGGAAATAAAGAGGCAGAGAAGTGAAGACTGTTTAGAAGGGGAATGTAAACGTGGGACTAAGGAGCAAGGCTCCTGCTTGTCACGTGTAGTTAGTAGATGAGGCTGCATTTTACCCTGTTGTTACTGAACAGTAGAGGAGAAGGGGAAAACTTTCTCATTGGATTTAGAGGGACAATATGGAAAGGGAACCTAGCTGGATAACTTCATCACCTCTGTTATGCCTGAGAAAAGTGCACATTTTAGCAGATGAGATTGTTTTTAAGTTTAACTTTGTATTTCAAGGGTATGTAACTTGATACTACTAGACATGATGCTATGATTCTTGGAGTGTGAAGAGTAGCATGGACTTTTATTGCAAATGAAAGATTTGAGGATAAAAAGTTTGGAAGTTTTTACATATGTATAATACTTTTTTTAAATTGGGTTTTGTTGATAGCTTACATTTTAATATCACCTATATTTTCCTCTACCTTTCCCTTCCAGGTGACCATCTTAGATAACAAAAAAATAGAAAAGCAGCTGGGGGCATGGTTTGAACCTAGTTCAGCACAAGTAATTGGCACTATGCCGTGATCTATACACATCCATAGTGTCTTCCCTCTGCAAAGAAGGTGGGAGATATGCTAATATCTCTTCTTTGGGGCCAAACTTGGTCATTATAATTTCAAATTAATCATTTTTTATTGTTTTGCTATTCTACATGACAATAAAAGTCATAATCCTTAGCAGATAACATTTATAGAGTGCCTACTACACGCCAGGAACTGTGCTAGTGCCTTTGATCCTTACAACAACCCTGAAAGGTAGGCACAATTATCATCCCCATTTTACAGATGATGAAACTGAGGCAAATAGAGGTGAACTGACTTGCCCAGGGTCACATAGCTAATAAGATGTCTTAGGTGAGATCTGACCTGAGGTCTTCCTGATGCCAGGTCCAGTGCTCTAGCTACTGTGCCACCTAACTGTCTTCTATTTACATTGTTGTAATCTAGTCTACTTTGGTTTGCCTATTTTGCTTATTTTACTTGGCATCAATTCACATGTCTTCCCATGCTTTTCTCCATCACCTTTACTCTTACAGTGCAATAATATACCATCGTATTCCTATAATATAGTTGGCATAGACATTCCCCAAGCAATGGACACCTACTTTGTTTCCAGTTCTTTGCTAATACAAAAGGTGCTCATATAAAATTTTGATATAAATGCAATCTTACTTTTTAACATTGACTTCTTTGACATACATGCCTAGCAGCACAATCCTTGGATCATAGAGTATGGACCCTTTAATGTAATTCCAAATTGCCTTTCAAAATAGTTGGACAAATTCTGTAGAATAGGGATAATTAGTTGCAGTTTGTTTTTCAAAGAGGATTGATAATATCACAGATGATGTCTTGACTTGCCCATGAATTAGACATAGGTGAGGTAGAATTGCACAAAGTTAGCCTCACTCTCTTCTCCTGAGTCACTGAAGTCCAGTGGTAAGACAAAAGTCAGAACTACTGACATTGGTCCAGGATGCAGTGGATAACCTTGGTGCCTTCGATGTTTGACCAAAGTGTTCCACAACACCTGCTTCAGCTGCCTTCAAGAAAACCCCAAATGGGGTCATGAAGAGCTGAATACAACGGAAAACAACTCAACAACAGTAAAAAGCTCAGTAAGAGAGAAGAAAAGAGATGCCTGTATATAACAGGCTAAATTTCTCACGTTCTTCTAATTGTGACGGTAGAAAGAACTTTTGCAATGAACCAAGACACAAATAGATCACTGTTTTTTCAAATGTTACTGATACTTTTTATATTGACAACCCTTCTCAGTGACCATTCCTCCTCCATGTCCCACACACATGTAGGATCTTTGTACAGTTAAGTGAAACAACCAACAAATTGGTCAAGTCTAACACGTAACAAGTCATTCCCAGAGAAGAGAGAGGCCTGCTTCAATACTTGTCTTCTGAGGTCAAGACTTCTCACTACAATGATCACATTTCTAACATCTTTCAGTATTATTTTCCTTTACACAGAGAATTATACCCAGCAGAAAAATGTGCTATTTATATATAAACATTTGAATTTCAACACTTTGGCAAACTAGTTACTTCTAGGGGTCATGAGCATGATATATGAACACTGAAAAAATAAACCCAAACACAGTATAAAAGTCCACACCAGAAGCAGGGGAGGAAAATCTATCCTATGATTGAGTTAAAGCATCTAAGCAGATTAAAGGTTTCATTGTGAGAGTTTTCTGTGTTTAGGAATCTAGGGGCAAGGCAAACTGCCAGAATGGTATGGTTGTCCTTCTTCTTCGAAGAGGACCAAAATGACATGACCATTGTAAAGTGAAATTTCAGTGTGTCTGACTGTGGCTGATCAGACCAATGCAAGCCCAGAATGCTCTACCACAGGTTGGCCACAGACAGTTTGTATGAATATTTGGGGTAGATATATCAGATTTGAGCATCCTACACTTAATTTGTTCTCTCTCAATTCTGCTTTGCTCAAAGCATCTTTTCTTATGTGAGCATGCCATGCTGAATGGTCCTGTGCCAGTGTCTCCCATATTGCACAGTCAAATTTAAAGTTCTTGAGAGAGACCTTGAGAGTGTCCTTGTATCGTTTCTTCTGGCCACCATAAGTTCTCCATAAAGTAGTCTTTTTGACAAGCACAGATTTTTGCATTCGAACAACAGGAGCCCTTTTTGGGTCCCTTTCCACCTTTGGTGTCCACCTGTTCCACCTAACTCTCACCTGCGACTCCAAGAAGCATGTGCAGCGGCCACACCCCGGTAAACGATTTCAGCAGACTGGCCAAACCAGGTTGAGGGTAACCAAGGGTTCTCAAACCCATTGGTGAGTTAGGGGGGTGTCTGCCCCAAGCATGCGCAGACTTCATCTGGTGGAATGGCTGGATGAGATCAGTTTGTTCCAGTGGCCATGAAGGCAGCTGAAGCAGGTGATGTGGAGTGCTTAGATCTTGGTTAGACACTGAAGATGCAAGGTCATCCACTGCATTCTGAGCCATCGCCAGCCGTCTTGACTCTGCCCTGCCACAGGGGAAAGGCAAGCTGCCAGAGGAGAGTGTTGGCTTCCAGCTTTCCTTGCAAGGCAGGTGTTTGTCCTCCCAGATCATCCCTAGCTCTACTACACTTATCCCTGTAACAAAATGCCCTCAGGGGACTCATGGATCTTTATATCAGCATCAAGCAAACACAGCTTGGGAGGAGTTAAATCCTAGTAAAACAAAAATATGACCTTGAGACAAATTAAAATGAGCATCATGCTTGCTATCGTTCCAACTGAGATAGCAAGGCTTAATCAATAATGATAATGAGTCCCTAAGCAATAAGAAGATGCCCAAATAGGTGAGGCAGAAGAGGGGTGGCCAAGGGGTATGAAGAGGAAGCAGAATGATCTCTGTATGAGACATGTGGTTCTCTTGTAGTATACTGCAGGGTATACTACACTGAAGGTAACAGACAGAGTCATAACTAGAACATGAGGAGCAGAATTTTGTGCCAGGTGATAGACATGAGTCCTTGAGGGAATAAAGAGAAAGGGAGGAAAAGGGGGAGAGAAATGATGCTTTTTCACAGAGGCATGGGGAAAGATGTTCTGGGGTGGAGGTTGCCCCTGTCCAATGCAAATGCCTGGAGAGGCTGTCGTCAATCACCATCCTCTCTCTCACTCCTCCACCCAACTGAATTTGGTCCCGGTACAGTTTTAAGTAGTTCTGGCTCAGTACTGTATCTTTCCTTTGGATCACAAGTTGGTAAAGAGATGCTTGTGCCCTTTATTGCCTCCAAGAAATCTGAGAGTCAAAACTTAGCCCTCATCTTCTTAAACAGTCTTGTCTGTTGATATGAAGAGCAGCAAAGTGTTGCTAATTTGTAATATTTACTGTTTACAGTGCCCTGGGAGTCATACAATGTCCTCAGGCCATGACTTCCAGAGTGTTTCAGGTCTCGAAGACCCAGGTCTCCACTTCTTTTATTACAATACCTAAGTACTTTTCACCAGTGACCTAGAAGCACTTTTTTGATATATTGGTCATATTCCATGGACTTTCCGAGGCTGCTCTTTTAACTTTCTAATGCTCAAAGGGTTAGTTGTTGTTGTCCAGCTGTTTTTCAGTCGTGTCCTGCTTTCTGTGATCCCTTTTGGGGTTTTGGTAAAGATACTAGAGTACACCACCTAGCTGCCCCCAAAGGGCTGGTAAGTGACTACAGGGCATGATGTCTCTAGTTAGTAGGTCCAAGTTTCATAGCAGGTTAGGAGATGTAGCTATAGTCTCCTAATATACTTTTCATAGACATAGATCTAAAACTAGACTGATCCTTAGAAGCCATTCATAACAGCTTCATTTTGCATATGAAGAAACTATTTCAAAGAGTGCATTAGGGATATATCATTTGCTATTGTTGTTATTGAGTCATTTCAGTCATGTCTGATGCTTCATGACCCCATTTGGGCTTTTCTTGGCAGAGATTCTGAAGTGGTTTGCCATTTCCTTCTCTAGCTCATTTTACAGATGAGGAAACTGAGAAAAACAAGGTTAAATGACTTGCCCAGGGTCACACAGCTAGTAAGCGAGATGGTATTTGAACCTACATCTTCCTGAAGCCAAGTTCAGTGCCCTAACTACTCTACCAGGCTCTCTCTTTATACCTGGTAAAAACTCTCTTCCTTCAAGTGGAATTTACAGTTCAGCCTGATTTTTAGTGAATCTTTCTCATTATAATTCATTCTGGAAAAAATTACTGAGTACTTCTTATGTGTCTACAAAAGAGCTCAAATTTCCAAGATTCTTAAATGATATAATGGGCATTTAAAAAGAGGTCAGTGTAGTTGGGAAGGTACTTCAGAGAGAGGAAACAACAAGAGCAAAGATGCAGAGGCAAGAATGAGTGTGGTTTGTTTGGAAAACAGTGACAACACTTGTCAATCTTGCACAGAGAAATAGAGAACCAAGAGGAATGGGGAAAGTAAGCTGAATCTAGGTTACATAGGATTGTGACCCTGAACTATCAGGAGAAGCAGGGCAGTGTAATTAAAGTATATAATGATATTAGCATTATATAGTACCTATTATGTGCCCAGTACTGTGTTTAAGCACTTTACAAATATTATCACATTTTATGCTCAAAATAGCCCTGAGAGGTAGGTGCTTTACAGTTGAAGGAAGGGAGGCAAACAAAAGCAAAGTGACTCACCCAAGAGCACACCAGCTAATAAGTGTCTGAGGCTAGATTTGAATTCAGGTCTTGGTAACTCTAGGTCTAGCACTTTAATCTACTTTGCTACCTAAGTGGAGTAAAAAGAACCTGAATTGAAACACTAGACATGCTACTTGGACATGACCTTGAATAAGTTACTTAATCTCTTTGGGTCTTAGTTTATTTGCCTATAAAATGAGAGGAGTTTAAATCTCAAATATCTTTTCTTGTTCTGAACCTCTGAAATACCATATAGAGCCTGTAAGTAATTAAGACAATGGTTTAAAACAATTGGTAGCCTTTAAAGTGTGACATATGCCAGTTATTATTGTTAAAAATTACCTTCTTGTCCTTGAGATGGTATGAAATCTCTATAAGAAAAATGACTGAAGTCCCAGAATATTGGTTAGGCATTCCTATATATGTCTCACTCATTCTTCAAGGCCCAGCTCAAATCTATCTGACTAGACTGCAAAGATTTCTCCTTCTCCTGACCTTTCATCACGCTTACTCTCAGTAGTATGTTAATGTAGAGGATCTATTCTATAATGAAAGTCCAGGCCCCTTAAATTTAGGAACTAGGTCTTATATGTATATCCTTGCATTCTCAGAATATCTAGTAAACAGGATAAAGAGGGCTGTATGAGATTATCTCTGATACATCTTCTAGCTCTGACTGTATGATTCACTTATGATGCATCCATAAGAACATATCTCACCAGTTAGTTCCCTGATAGTCCCCATTCCTATGCCCCAGAAAGGTAAGGCTCTGAGTTCCCATGTTGACCCACATCATTGTTCTTACCTGTTTAGTGTGCTCACTCCAAAAGTGAGGGTACAGCTGGGAGGACCTCTGACATTCCTATTCTCTAGACCCACTTCTTTGCTTTTCCTTAATCTTGTCCATTGTGAACCAGTCTATATGAATGAGAAAGAAGACCAAATGTTCTTAAACTGTTGAGATAATCCATCTAGGAGTAATGGAATTTTTCTATTTCAAACTACAGCCTTCAGAGCTATAGATTTGGGTACCCACGACCAAATGAGAATATATTAGGACCAAATGAAAACTGTTTTGCCCCGGATCTTATCCCTTAGGTATTCATTAAAACCCATGAATCTAAAAGGAAGAAAGGAAGGAAGGAAGGAAAGAAAGAAATAGAAAGAACCTGTATATGGCTGCAATAGTTTTTCCTTTGTTCTCTCCCCTCTCATGTACCACTGGATCTAAGGAAAATAAAATAGTGGAAAACTATCAATATTTGATCCAGAGAGTGAATATCAACACTGTTGAACTGATTAAATAACAAAATAATAGATGGATACCACTTCTGCAGGATTTTGTGTGCCCCCTTTAATTTTTGTAGCACTCATAGGCCTTCCTACTTCTAAAGAAAACAACATAAAACCCTAAGGCTCTTATTACCATAGAGTACTTTCTATTAGTCAGCAGAATCACAGTATAGCTTCCATAGCCTCCTGACAGCCCACAGAAACCATGTAGTACAGTCTCCTCATTTTCAATATGAGGTTTCTCAAGCCCTGTAAAGGGAAGTAACTGACTTTCCTATGTGGCAACAATATATGAAGGGCGCTATTCTTTGGCACAAAACATTGCTGCTATAACTCTGCAGTCTGCTCATACAGATTCCCACTCAGCTTCCAAAACCAGAAAGTTAGTTGTGTTTGCCTTAAAGACAATTTCAGATCAAATGAGTAATTCTCTTTTTGAACCTTCCACAAGGAACAACTAGAAGGAATGATATCTGCAGCACATTTCTTCTCTCTGGGTTGCTTTTTCCCCCCTTCTCAGTAAAAGGTACAAAATTAGTATGATTTAAGATGTCAGGCTTGAATTTCATATTTCCAAAAGAAAAATAAAGGCAAGGGGATGATGATTTGGCAATTTACAAAAGCAGATATGAACAGAAAAGGATTTGCTTAAATGCCTTGTAATATGTATGATAGCATCACAGCCTAACGTCCCTCAGGGAAGAATCTTTAACATGATCTGTGTTGTGGCTACGCTTTGTTCCCACAGGAATCTCCTTCCAGAAGCCCACTTGTTTGGTTCATCTCACTTGAAAGAGATAAAACTGACTAGATGCTTTCACAAGTTGTCCTGTGGCAGGATGAATGGTATTACTTAGCATTGCAAAAGTGCTTATCATCATGTTTAGTGGCTGTTACTCATAACATCCTTATGACATAGGAGAGGGTTGTTACCTCCATCATTCAGTGAAGTACAATAACATGCTCGGGGTCACACAAGAAGTCAAAAAGTAGAGATGGAGTTTGGGTACATGACCTAGCCTCCAGAGTCATATTCTAAGATTCCCATGGGAGGTCCAAGTATCCCAAGAACCAGCCTTAAAGTCCAAACTTGCCAGAAGCTAAGATATCAGAACTAAGTAAGAATTCTTCTGCTTTCTCTGTCTTAAGAACAAACAACACAAAATGAAAAGTCAATTGCTGGATCCAGAACAAGAGAAAGAATTCAAATGTTAATATGAAGCCAGTATTAAGAGTGTTGTGTGAGTAAAGAGACAGCCTTCTTCTCATATCCCCACATGCAACCCTGACCTCAAGGCGCTCCCTTTCAAGTTGAGAATCCTGCTCATGGTGGCACACTCTTGCTCCCCTCTACCACACTCACCACAATTTATTTTCCTTTTCTCTTGGGCATTTATTGATAATAGCTGTACTTTTAGCAGGGCTTATTAGCATAAGTTTCTCCTCACAGAGACTATACCTGCACCATGTATGGAACCAATACAGCTTTATTAAGCTCCTATCATATGCAAAGAACACAAAGCCAAAAAAGGTAAACAGCCCCTGCCCTCAAAGAACTTAGAATCTATCAGATCTTGCATAATGGAAAGAGTGCTGACCTTAGATTCAATGAATTTGAATCTTCTTTTTAACACTTAAAATTTAATTTAACTGAACTGAACTTAATAAACATTTATTTTGTATCTACACTGTCTCTGGAGTCAGACAACTTTAGTCCAAGTTTTGCTTCTGATGTTTACAAACTGTGTGATTTTGGTCAAATCACCTAACTTCCCAAGATCTCAGTTTTCTCAGAGGAATTGGATCAGATGATCTCTGGGGTCTGTGCCAACTCAAGAATTATGATCCTTTGCACAGGGCACCGTGGTAGATGCTATGATGTAGAAACAAAAATGAAACAGCCCCTGCCCTCAAGGAGTTGATATTGGAAAGGTGGGTGAGAGGGAAAGAAGAGGAAAATGAGACATGATATGTGCCCAAAGGGATAAAATACAAAGTTGAGTCTCATTTTCCTCATCCATGAAGTGAGATATATACTTACCTCTGGATTGGTGTAAAGATCAAAAAAGATAATATTTGTAAAACTCCAAGCACAATGTATTTATATTTCAGTTGGTATTGTTGTTTGGAAATAATGTTTAGCCTGAGGTACATTTCATTTCTAAGTCACAGAATCACAGAATTTCACAGATGGGAAGTAACCTCCATATTGACCTAGTATCTGAATAAAGAATCCCCTTTATAACATAACCAACAAGTGAGCATCTAGTCTTTTCTTTAAAACCACAGTTTTCAAAATGTGGTAACTTATGGAATCCCTGAGACTCTTATGAGTAGTCTGTAAGGTCAAAACTGTTTTTATAATAATACTCAGACATTTTAAATTCTATATGGCAGATGTCAATAGATATAAACCTGGAGTGTTCTGGTAAGAGTTCAACAACTGACTCTCTGGGAAAAAAAAACACTTTTAACTTTAAGCTGCATCATTAATATTTCCTTCTTCTCTTTCTTAAATCAAGACAATCAATAAAACAATAAATTGCAACTGATGTATAGCACTTGCCTGTTTCCCAAGTATAAATGCTGATATCCTTGGCTATATCCCACAGAAACAAAAACTCTTGGAAGGGCAGGGGTCCTCAAGGATTTTTAAAAGCATAAAGAGATCCTGAGACAAAAAAGCTTGAGAACTGCTTTCTTAAGACTTTAAATGGTGGTAAACAAACCTCTTGCTTCCTGTGATAGCCTTTTCCACTTCTGGGTAGCATTCATTGTTAAGAAGTTTCTATTTTTTTTTTTAATATCAAGCCTAAATTTGTCTCTTTGCAACTTCCATCCACTACCCCTAGTTTTACCTTCTGGGGTGAAACAAAGCAAGTCCAATATCTCTTGCACCTTTCAAATATTTCAAGATATGAAAATGACATGTCTCATCTCACTATTTTCCAGTGTCCAGTTCTGGCTATCAAGCATATGTCATCTGCAAATTAAAAAAAAGCAAAACACAAGCTATGCTTTCAGCCACATTACTGATAAAAATATTAAACAACATAGGAACTAGTTACTCTCCCCACCACACTGAATAGAGGATTAGCACACTAGGACTTCACTACAAACTTGGTCACAATATGGCAGGAGACAGTATGAAGCAGATATGTCTTAGATCCCATGTAAGGGAGATGAGCACTGAAATGGCCAAACTATGTGGAGCTCTCCCTCAGAAGGCTTGAAACCCCAGAACAACATTATATGTAGGCTTTAATGACCTACAAGTAATAAGAAACCACTTTTAGAGGGTCATATATCCCATCAGTGCCTGGGGCAGCAATGCAGTATATTTTCTCTGCCTTGAAGATCATGCTGTCCCTGACTGTTAGACTCCATTTAAGGAAAACTTTACACTTCAAGAAGCACTTTAAAACACAATAGAAGGAGAGGAATTAAAGGAATGCTTTAATCATCGTTAAAACCTGGGGAAATGGAGCGTCAGGCTTGAGCACTACCCTCTGAGTCGTAGGAGATATTAGTGCATCCATTGAGTGATATGCTGCGGACAAGGGGGATTTTAATAGGCACACAAGGATGAAGGGCCATGTTGTGTCTGTTAATGGAGTCAAAGTTTTGGATAAAGGCCCTGGCAAGGGCCAGCAGCCCAGAACAGCCTCTGCTCTATTAGATATGAAACGGAGCATCCCTTCCAAAGCTGATAACAAGCCATCATGGGAAATGTACTTCATTTTAAGGCCAAAAGAAAGGATATTTTCCAGGTTGGTTCAACTGTAAAACAGTAGCCTTGACACAAGTCAGACTAATGGTGGGAAAAGATTCCATGAGCTTTGTCTAGACTATACGACATGGAGAGGAAAGAGATAGAGATGAAGGGAAGAGGTGATGAACAAGGAGAGGGAATGAGAGTATATAACACTGACCCTTCTTGATATAACTTTTTTATCAAGCTAAACATCTGGGCCATTTCATCTTTCTTTTTTTTTCTAGTCCTGAAATAATTACAGCTTCAGAATCAATTACTTCTTTCTCCATATTGTCTCCCCATGAAATACCCTCATTTGTATGTAAAACATTGATAAAGGGTCAGACTCACTACATCCTAAGATAATCAAAGATACTCACTGCCACTCACAGGAGAAGTGCACAAGACTTGCTGGGGTGTCCCACTGGTCTTTCCTGGTATCTCTTCTTCTGGTTTTCTAGGAGCCCGTCTCTAGGCTGTCCCAGGCCCCAATGCCTTCCTTTATCTCCTAAGTCTTAGCCTTATTAAAGCAGTGGGTTCATCACCTATGGTGAGGATGGGCTCTGTGACCATAACTATGAGGGTCCCACTGATGCTGCGCAGAAAAAGTGAGGTACCCCATGTGTGCCCCAAATTTGATTTGGTTTTATTTATTTCTTAGAGAGGAAGCATGGTACAACGAAAAATTAGATGGATTTAAAAATCAGAACCTGAGTTCTCATCCTTTCTCTGACATGTATTAACTAGGTCATCTTGGGCAAGACATTCAACCTCTCTGAGCTTCTGAGGTCCATTCCATTCTCAATCTGTGACCCATTGATCCTCATTGCTAATTAGGTCTCGGTCAGATGATTAGATGAACCTGACTTGTCAGAATAAAGGAAAACCCTGTTTTCTGGTCCTGCCATTCCAAATTGTATCCCCTAAAATTTCTGAGGCTTCTGAAATGAACTTTATTACAAAAAATATTGAAATAGAAAAATGTAACTCAGGAATTTAATCTATACTCATTTAAAGGTCATTTAAAGTACTCTTAGGGCCTTGGCTACTAACTAAGAACCCTGGCTTTATTTTCCTTTAAAAAAAATGGTAACAGCTCAAATATAGGTAGTTGGGCTTACTCTCCCAACTCATACTTGCACTATTGTATATGGTCCCCAGAGATGATTACTACTTCTTAGGGTTTTAGGAGTAACTTTAAAAGTTTAGGGTATACCTTTATACTACCCTAGTTCACAAGCCCCCAGCTAGTATATTCCTCCAATATCAAATCATTGGTTTATATCTCCTCAACATCATCAATATCAGTGATTAGCATTCCAATGTCAATTTACTCATTGATATCTCCTCAACATTATTGATAAGTCATTAATATCAATTAGCTTTTATAAGGGGCTATTTGCTTAAAAGAAATAGCAGGATTCAAAAAAAACTCTGAAACCAAGCACACATTCTTATCAATCACCTTTGTCCCTTGAGAGAGTAGGCTCAGACTTCTAATGGGTGGTACAAACATTCCTCCTACCAAGGTAATTTTCATGTGCAGTATAAAACAGATGGAGAAGTTACTGTCTCATTTGCAGGACACTGTCTCAACTGCCAAGTTAATTCCATGCTGGGCTGTGTCAAGCAAATTACATCTAACCACTTTGACTGCTGCATATTCTGCTATGGACTATAGTTGTGGGACCTTTGATGGTTCTTACCACCTTTCAAAGTTCACAAGATCGTAACCTGATCTGTTCTATTATTAATATCCATTCACCTAGCATCAGGAAAGAAGACATACAACAGAGACAAAATAAATGACACCAAGCACTCGGTCATATGGAGGCCATGATGGAGAGTGATAAGGCAGCCAATTCTATTACCTTTCTTCTAACCCCAGCATTTAAAACAGTTCTTCTTCCTCATCTGAAAGCTCCCAGGGAAGAGATTAAATTTTGTCTCTTCTTGCCCTTTGTATGCCTATAAGCTTTGTATGACCACATAGTAAATCACAAAAAACAGTCACAGAATGCTTATGCATGCTCAGAATTGGGAAAGCACAACCCCTTCCTGCCCCCCCCCTTTAGACTCCAGCATGCATCTCCAGAAGTAAGCTGAGCAGCCTCCATATGAACTTGAAACAAAGAATATTGTGAATGCTCCAAGGACTGGACCTCCAGAGTCCAGCCTCCCCACACATATATACCATTACCCTAAAAAACTGTTTTCCAACATTTTCTCAAAAAGTTCACCTATTATTCTGAGAGTGCCCTTTGCCAGGCAGGGACCTTTTCCCACTCCTTTCTTTTAACTGCCATTATCAAATAAGCAAGTACTCCATTTACTTGACAAACATTTATTAAGACCCTACTGTATACAGAATACAATGCCAAGGACTGTGTTAAAACACAGTTTCTGTCTTCATGATATTTACAGTCTGCTTTGAGTAGAAGACAAACTCTTTTCTTGGCAAAGATAAAGCAGGAGTCAAACCTACTATTCCAACAATAAAGAGTACTTTCTGTGGAAACTCCCTCCACAAGTGCTGATCATCAGCTCCTCTACATATTATAGTCTTTGAGATTTGTCTGGGCACACTGAGAGGTTACATGAATGGTCATGTAGTTAGGTCTACCTGGCTTTATGCACTATATCTCACTGTCTCTCAAAATATAAAAGTATGACTATAAGTCATGTTAAGTACATTAAGGAGGTTAAAAAAAAATAAAGGACTATGTGTTGCCTAGAAGTGAACAGGGTGTTATCAACAGGGGACCTGGGAAGGATCCATGGAAGAGATATCATGTTGATGATGTTAATTGAGCTTAACAGGATAGGTAGGAATTCAACAGGTAAAGACGAAAAAAAAGACTTTCCAGGAAGACAGCTGGAATGTGGGCAGGAAAATTTTTGAAAAGCAGCCAGCAGCTTGGTGTGCATAGAGCATTATAAGTACAGAAGGTAATAATACAAAATTGGAATGGTAAGGGAGGTGACTTGGATGCCACACAAAGGCATTCAAACTTTACTCAGAAAATAATAGAAGTTGCTAAAGACGTTTGAGCAGAGATGTATAACACGATCATGTATATATATTAGGATGATTAGTCTTTTTCAAGGAGGAGAAATTGGAAAGAGGAAACAACTGTTTTAGGGAGCTGTCCATTGTACCAGGAGTGTGATAGAAAGAGAGAGATGATAATGGTAATGGTACAGTGGTAGAATTTGCTGTATATGACAATAGGAGAAGTGAGGGAGATTAAAAAATCAAAAATAACACCTTCTTGCTGTCCTTGGCTTCATTCAAGTCTCAGGCAAATTCCTTTCCCCTACAAGAAGCCCTTTCCTTGATGCCTTCCCTGCAAGATTTTTCCCAGTTTATCTTATATGTATACCTTGTATGTACATAGGTATTTTCATGTTTTCTCCTCATTGGACTGTGAACTTTTTGAGAGCAAGGACTGGATTTTTTTTTGTTTTTTGTTGTTCATTTTTTCTTTTCATTGTACTCCCAACACTTAGCCAAGGTCTCACACAGAGCAGATACTTATAAATACTAATTGACTGATGACAAATTAATCTTCCTCCTGATAGGCACACTAGAAATGATGAAGCTGTGAATCAGTACAACTATTTTGAAAAACAGTTACTTGGAATTATGCAAATAAATTTACTAAAATGACCATACCTTTTACTAGACTTATACTTCAAGGAGGTCTTTAATAAAAAGAAAAAACTTATATACATCAAAATGTTTGTAAAAAAAATTTTTATAGTAGCAAAAAATTGAAACAAAATACATGGCCATCATGATAGGACCAGTACTGAGCATGGTCCCCAAAACCTGGGGTTGATAAGAAAGTAATTGCTGGCCAGCTCATGATTGTGCTTGAAAAAACTGTCCAGTTAACCCTTCAGTCCCACCAAAGTCCCTGAGCTATTTGGATTATTCAAAGTAGGCTAAAGAGGGCTATTGATTTGGTATTTTACAGCTTTCAGCAACCTCAAGATGTATTACTGTTGGTAGGATCAAACAGAAACCTGAGTTACCTGAGCCATCCATGCAGTTAGTATATGATAACCATTCCCCAGGGAAGTGAAAGTTATTGTTCTCTAGTAATGGAGGTGAAGGAAGCTGGAATACTTTGTTACACCAGATCCCCTTACAACAACCCTGTGTTACCTGTGAGGGAGGTAGACCATGTCATTACTGTTTAGTCATTTTCAGTAATGTCTGACTCTTTATGACCCCATTTGGGGTTTTCATGGCAGAGATACTGCAGTGGTTTGTCATTTCCTTCTTCAGCCTATTTTACAGATGAGAAAACTGAGATAAACAGGAGTAAGTCACTTGCCCAGTATCACAAAGCTAGTGAGTGTCTGAGATTAGATTTGAACTTAGGAAGATGAGTCTTTCTGACTCCAAGCTCAGAACTCTGTTCTCTATACCACCTAGCTGACAAGGAGGACCATACCTAGAGGCTTACAGTACACCATGGAGACCTGAACAATCATCAAGCCTCTCTCTACAGTTATCCCTGATTTTCTCAATGTTGTAGACCAGGTAGCCTATGCCCAAGATGAGTGTTATAGGGTATCAATCTTGTCAGTACTTCTATCTCTATTCTTATGACTTAGGCTAGTCAAGAATGGATTACTTTTACCTGGGAAGGGTTCTAATACACTTTCCACAGGGCTGAACTCTCCTTCATATTGCCACATTATGGTGGAAAGAAATCTGAAGAAGTCCTCCCTGAGGCCATTGCTGTACACAGAAATATCAAATTTGCATGGCAAAACCAGATTAAAATATAATTGGGAAATGTTTAGCAAAAATAGGTAAAAATATAATTCAACACAGATAATTAATTTGTGCTTTTCTAAGTTAATATTTGGCTGCAGTATCTGTTTCTACTTGAGTCTGATGCCACTGGTAAAGTACTACTACATAGATAACATAATGTTAACTGAGCCAACTGGTGGCAGAGGTCCTAGATCAGATGGCAGTCTGTATGAGTGGCAAGGGGGAAGAAATTAACCCTAAGAAAATCTAGGGTCCCAGCCTGCTCAATCAAGTCTTAGGGAATATAGTGGGTGGGAAAGATTCACAGGATTACAGACACAGTCCAGAAAATATTACAGACACTTCTGTCTCTATGATTTAGAAAGTAAACCCAGAGACTTATTAGACTCCAGGTTTTGTAAAACTCACATTCCCTACCTAGACATCCTGCTGTCCCTCATTTACTGAGTCACCCATAGTCTATGTCTTTCAAGTGTGACCCAGAACAGGCCACAGCTCTGGAAGATATAATGCATTCAGCAGTTTTCCCCCTTGGACCCTCATAAATCTGTAAGGATCATGTTTCTAAAGGTCTCTGTCTATAAAGACCAGGCTACTTAGAGCCTTTGGCAGGCACTAAGGGGTGGCCAGAATGAGCCATTTGGAACTCCAAGCCTCATGGAGCAACTACTCACTAGAAAAGCAACTGTTTGCCTCTTACTGAGCCTTAGTTGCTACTGAATAGATGACACAAGTTCATATGGACACACTTTGTCCAGGTTTGCCTATTAAGGGTTGAGTGATGCAAGATGGGCTCTCTAACAAGATAGGCAGAGCACAAGAGACTTCTATTGTTAAATGAAAATGACACATTGAAAATCACACTTGCCTTAGTGCTAGTAGGTGGTGATTATGCCAGAGACTGAAGCCTCCATCCAGACCCTGAAATATTAGCTCTACCTCCAGTCTAGTGGGCTCCAATTTATGTGGACCTGACTTCTGAGGTTTTGCTTTAGCCAATGATTACATTCCATGTCTCCAGAGAGTTATACAAAACTATGTTTCGGCAGGCACTAATCTAGTAACAGGAGATACCTGAAGGAATAGGCATACTAACAAATCCTTCTGGTTGGCTAAGCTCCAAGTTACATGACTAGCATATGACAGAACCTTGAGGGATAGGGCAGAAAAGATCTTTATCTGGGCAGTTGGTATGCATCTTACCCACTCAGATCTTAAGTGATCTCAGGCTTATAGAGCACAAGACTGGACAATCAAAAGCACTCCCCTTTGGTGTCAGGACCAATGGAGGAATTTTGTCAATGCATCTCACTATATACAATTGTTTGTAGGACATGTCAGCACCCATCAAGGACATATACTGAACAGCCAGATTGGAGCTACTGAAAGAATAGTAGAGGTTGGGGAGAGGGTCCAATGTCAATTTGGACATTTGGGTGGTGATACCATGTTGTGCTGGGCACAGGACCATATGATCCCCCTCACTGGGGATAAGACAGCCATTACTAACTCAAGTGGCCTTCAATTTGTCCCCAAATGATAAAATGGCACTCTCCCAATTCCAGGTAAGAAGTTTGCCCCTACCAATGAGTAGCTGCATCATTATGCATCCGACTGCCCAACTTCACAGAAGCCATCTCTGTGACAACTCCATGTTATTCTGGAAAGGTAAAGGGCTTTGTTGGATGCACTCTACAATGAAGCTTAACATCAAAAGCATGAAGATCTTAGTACCTGGTCCCATCATTTCCTGGCAAATGAAGGAAGAAAAATGGTAGAAGTGTCAGATTTTATATTCATGGGCTCAAAGATTACTATAGACAGCAACTATAACCATGAAATTAAAAGATACTTGCCCCTTGGAAAGAATGCTGTGGCAAATCTGGACAGCATAATAAAAATTAGAGACATCACCTTGCCAACAAAATTCCATGTAGTCAAATCTATGCTTTCTCCAGCAGCAATGTATGGCTGTGAGAGTTGGGCCATAAGGATATCTAAGGACTTCAGAATCAATGCTTTTAAATTGTGGTGATGGAGAAGACTTTTGAGAGTGCCTTGAAGAGTCAAGAGTCAAATCAGTCAATACTTAAATTAATTCAGTCTATTCACTGGAAAGTCAAATGCTGAAGCTGAAGTTTAAATACTTTGACCACATAATGAGAAGAGGGGACTTATTGGAAAGGACCCTGATGTTGGTAAAAATTGAAGGCAAAAGGAAAAAGGGACATCAGAGGACATGATAGATAGATAATATAGAAACAATGAACATGAACTTGAACAGAGTTTGAGAGATAGTGGAGGTTAGAGAGTCCTGAAATGCTATCATCCATGTGGTCACAAAGATTCAGACATGACAATGACTGAACAATCAAAAATACTTACCTGATAAGAATGGACCACTTTTGAACATAGCAGAGTTGCCTTGACCTCAAGATCCCTTCAGCAGGTTCTATATACTCCAGAGAAAGTAGCTCAGGTCTCCGTCAATTGATGGACTTCTTTCTGGATGGTTTCCCAGAAAACCTTGAAAGACCTTGGGGTAGAATTGTTGGGAGATCTATAAACTATGATGAGTGTGTACTTACCTAGAAGAAAAGGTATCATCCAGTTGTGTGTGTGTGTGTGTGTGCCTGTGTGCATGCGCAAGCACGCAGGCACACATGCTTTCACTGTGTTTTTAGGGAAAGAAAGAAGATGCATACACTATTGTCAAGTACTTTAGCATAAATATTTACACCAGACCAAAGGAAACAATATCTTCTTTGTCAGTCAATTAGCTAATTAGGTTCCTACTACAGCTAGGTGGTGCAGTAGATAGAATGCCTAACCTGGAGTCTGGAGAACCTGAGTTCAAATTTGGCCTCAGGTACTTACTGGTTGTATGATCCTGGGCAAGTTACTTCACCATTTTTGTCTCAGTTCCTCTTCTATAAAATAAGCTGAAGAAGAAAATGGCAAAACACTCCAATATCTTTACCAAGAAAATCTCAAATGGGGCCCAAAGAATTGGACATGACTGAAAAAAGATTGAACACAGTGTCTTATTAGATAGGATAAAGGAAAAGGGGTGATTTCCTGCAACGATTCAAGCTCCTCAGTTTTCTTTTGTAATGGGGGAAAGGGAAGAGCTTAAGGAGGCATTCAGTACATAGAGTGACACACAGAAAAAGAAATACATTAATAACAAATATAGCACAAAATGGGATCGGTTGTGTCTCATTCCTATTCCTCTTTCTTGCCTCACCATCTCATTCTATCCACTGGTGCAAGAACTGGTCTCATAAGCAGCTTTTAAGAGGAGAAAACTAATCAATCAACAACCTGTGAAAAAAATGCTCCAATCACTAATAATTAGAGAAATGAAAATTAAAGCAACTTTGAGATTGGAAAATTAGATTTGCATTTAAATTAAAACAAATTTGAGATTTCAACAACTGTAACATTCAAGACCAAGATGCCCTTCCCTAATATGTAATATCTCCTCCTACTAGAATATTGGGGGTAGGTACTATCTTTGCCATATTTGTATCCCCAGTACTTAGCACAATGCTTGGTACATATTAAGCACTTAATAAATGCTTCCTGCATTCATCTCAAAAGCCATTCTATAAACTGAATAATGACTGCTTACTCAACAACTAGCAAATAAATCTGATGTTCAGAGTTCCTCAATCTCCAAAAATGTAGAAGAATGGAAAAAAATCAAGCTTGGAAAAAAGCTAAACTCAGGGTCAAGGTCATAGTCTCTACTACCGGTCTAACCACATTCCTGACCTTTTAATGCAGATGCAAACCAAAGTTTGAACTTCTACTTTTCCTCAGTCCTTACTAAAAGCAAATCATATAACAATAGAATTCAGAAACTTACAGACCACAGAAATGTTTCTTAAGAGAATTAAAGTCTAGTATAGACTGGGTTGGATAAAGTACCTTAGTGAAAATCCCTGCCTTATTCCTGTTTCTTGCTTCACCACCTTATTCTATCCCCCGGTGGGTGAATTGGTCTCAAAAGTAGTTTTCAAGAGAAGAAAAGTAATCAATCAGCAGCTTGTGAAAACAATGCTCCAAATCACTGATAATTAGAAAAATGCAAATTAAAGCAATTCTGAGGTTCCACTTTATACCCATTAGATTGGCAAGGTTAACAGCACTTTACACAGTATCTGGTACACAGCAGGTGCTTAATGCTCATTGACTGGTTCCCCCTACCATCTCCCAAAAAGGGTGAGGGTGGTGTTGGAGGGACTGCAGGGAAAAGAAGTACATTGATTCACATTGTTTGTGGAGCTGTGAATTGGTCTAACCTTTCCGGAAAGCAATATGGAACTATGTCCCAAAAAGTCACTTTACTGTGCATATCCTTTGACTCAATAATACACTATTAAGCCTATACTACAAAGAGATTAGAAAAAGAAGATAATGTCTTGCATATGTAAAAATCCTTATAGCAGTTCCTGTAATCACAAAGAATTGAATACTAAGAGAACGCCCAATGATTGCAAAGTAGTTGAGCATATAATGGTATAGGAATATAATATAAAATTATTGTGTCACAATTTCTTAATTGTGAGAGGGAGTTTCTGAGGAAATTAGTAAGATATAAACGAACTGATGCAGAATGAAGCAAACAGACCTAGGAAATCAATCTATACAATAACAACAGTACAGACATACAACTTTGAAAGACTTGAGAACTCAACAACAAAATGGCCAACTCCAGTTCCAGAGCACCAAAGATAACATGCTTCCTGTAATGAGGTATATTTTTGGTCATGGCCAGTGAATAAACTTATTCTGTTTGACTATGCATATTTATTATGAGAGGCTTGGCTTTTTCTTCTTTTTTGATGGGGGTGAATAATGATAACTAACATTTATACAGTGCTTACCTTGTGCCAGGTACTGTGCTAAGTGCTTTAAAATTATTATCTCAGTTGATCGCCATAACCACCTTGGGAAGTAGGTGCTATTCTTATCCTCATTTTACAAATAAGGAAACTGAAGCAAACAGTGGTTAAGTGACTTACATACAGGCATATCGTGCAGATAGTAAATATTTAAAGCCATATTTGAACTCAGGATCTTCCTGACTTCAGGTCCAGCATTCTATCCAATATGCCACCTAACAAAACAAAAATAAATACTATTAAATAGAATTTTCTTAAGAAAAAAATTGGTCTTCACCACTGACTCCAGGTCAAATACAAACTCCTCAGTTTGGTATATAATGGACTTCACAACTTTACTCCAAACTATGTTTCCAATCTAATGTAATAATAATACATTACATTCTTCCCGTTTAGCCACTGGTTGGCAGATAGCACGAAATGACACCAGCCAAACTAGCTTCTTGCTGCTTCTCACACAGAACCTCTGGTATCTCCATTTTCCATGACTCTATACTGGCTGTTCCCCATGTCCCCACCTACATGTCCTCCCACCTCCCCCAAAAAAGATGTTACCTTGCATTTATTTTATATGAGAGAAGCAATGTCATAAAAGTAGAAGGAGAGTTTCTCAGATGAGACCTCCATTCAATTCAGATCTAACTTCTAACACAAGCTGGCTCTGTGACCATGAGCAAATCTTCCACTTGTCTAGGCAACTCTGTAGGGCTGCAGCAGACAGAAAAAATGTCAACCTGTATTGGTAGAGAAAATTTTCTCAGCAGGAGTTCCCTAAACCAAAGAAATTGCAAGTCCAGTTCCAGCCCATATTTTGTGAATTTTTATGTATACACAGTTTTTTGTGGGTTTGTTTGTTTTGTTTTGTTTTGTTTTTTTGCACTCAGGGTCGTGAACACAAATAAGCAATTGTCCTGAGGATTGAGGCAGGGAATCCAGGCCAAAATGCGTAGGACCAGTAGCAACCTGTGTTGCTATTTCCTTGATAGAGAGACAAAGATAGGTTTGTACTCTTGGGACATCTCTCCCCACACTTGGGATCATTCTTCCCTTATCTATAAGATTCATAATTCCTTGTTGGGGCATGCCTACCCTTAACTGGTTGGGGAGCATGCTGTGCCCACCACTGCCTTCAGGATAATGCCCAGTTGCTGTTGAGTCCCACTTATGTCCCAAAATGAAGATGATTTGGGGATATACAAGGGAGGGAGAACTATATGGTTTAACTCTCAGGATGATTCTCACATATCCATCAGCTATTCACCAAACTTCTCACCAATGAATGAAAATGAATAGGCTCTAAGATGCAATTTGACTCTCTGTGAAATTTTAGTCTTGATATAGGATATTTTTTAAATGACGTCCAATTTAAATGACTTTGGATATCTATATAATGCTAGAAACAAACTGTAAATAGCACTGCAATCAGAACTCATAATTTTAATATAATACACAATTTCTCTTCAAAAGAGAAAAGAAACTCTAATCTAGACCTCATTTTCATGATGCATTGTTCAATCTGATTTTCTAACTCATTGAAAGCATCCTTCTGTGACTACTGAGTGACTTTGTAAATTGCATTTGGGATTTTGACCCGAAACAAGCAACAGTTTTGCCATGTTTGCTCCAATCACTTGTAGTCAATCCAAAGGTATTAAAATTTAAAGTTCTATAAAGACTTTATCAAAAAACACCCCATATTTTATGGATAAACTAAATGGATAAGCTTCCAAACTAAATGAAACAAGGTTACTCACATTGACACATCCTAGAATTTAGGGCTATGATGCTATGCCCAGGCCAAACCTATTAACATCAACATCAGCTAAAGTCATTAAATTCCCATCATCTACAGAGCTTTCTTTCTGACATTTGGAGAGATAGAAAGGAAGTGGAGGCTAGAGTACCATTGAGACAGAAAAAAACACAGACGACATGCAGAAAATCTCATGTATTCACAGGCAATTAAAATTATGGTGTTATTACATAGCAAAAGACACATCAGCTAATATCCGTGTCCATCAACAGTTGAGTAACAAATCTATGCTTTTTAAAAAATCATTGCTTCTATTGTTTATAAAGTTTCCATAAACCCTCAGATTACTGAATTTACTTAAGTCAAGTGGAATTTTGTTTATTAAGTTTCCATGTGTGATAGTCTAAGAAGTGGAATCAGACTCAAGTCCAATCTAAATTTTCTTTAAAGTTGAAAGAGTCTAAATGTGACCAGTGAGTCAATAGCAGTTATGGAGTGACTTTAGGGTTCAGAGTTTCAGCCTCAGGACTTTGGGAAGCTGCCCAACAAAGGGCTGTACTCTCTGCTACTGCCAGTAATTACAATAGCCTATCAGAAAGAGGTTTGGACAAAAAAACAGAACCCGGACCTTGTCGCAGCTCAGCAACAAGCTAGTTGAGGGACCTGGTAATATGTGACCTCCCTTTTCAGGGGAGGTCTTTTTTTCTCCTTTCAACAGTTAAAATGAGAGCTCATTAGGGATCTTAAAGGTCTCATCCAGCTGTAAAATATTTTACAATAATAATTTACATTTCTTTACCACCTCTGGCTCTTCAAAGTATAACCACATGTAATCTCCTTTATCCTTGTTTGTTTTGTTGTTGTTGTTGTTTGTAATGTTAATGGAATGGAAAGATCTTTTCCATCCGTTAATAAGCCTGTGTAACCTGCTTTGAGCTTGGACCCAGCTGACTGCTGCGATGAAGCCTGAGTTACATGGATCCTGAGTCACAAGACATGGTGGGAGGAGCTAGTGGAAGGGATGGAAGAGGAAGAGTGCAGCAGGAAATGAGAGTGAGGCAGAGCTGGGAGAGACTGAGGCAGAGCTGAGGCAGAGCAACTAGTGTGAGTGAGAGAGGGAGGAATTTTGCCTAGGGGAGCTTGTTTGTGGGGAGGTCTAAGGGAGGGAAGGCTTGAAAACGTCATTGCTTCCTGGATTGGTGATGTGTATAAATTCTTTGTTACCATGGTGGAATTGGCTTTCTGATATCTGAATAAATATTTTGGTTTTGCCTTTGAGGAAGAGAGTTATTTATATTTTGAGAATTTACCCTAGAAATACACATGCATATTCACAGTGGCTACTATGAGTATCTTATTCGGTATCATAATATATCATTGTTATTTTTAAAATAAATAAATAAAAACTTTTCACACAACACATATCTAGGTATTGCTAATTATTTCATATGAGTTTCTTATTATGCAAGGAGCATTAAAATTCCCTCCAACAACCGAATGGCAACCCATCTTTGACATAATAGATATGTCATAGAAAGTTTTCTAAGGCCCATAGAGGGTAAATGACTTGCTCAGGGTCCCATACCAAGTAAAGTGTCAGAAGTGAGATCTGAGTACAGAGACTCTGGGTTCCAAGTTCAACTTTCCATCAGCTTATACTATACCACCATTTCTCATCTGTACTCAAGTCGTCACTATTTGCCTTCTCCTGCTACTCTTTCCTCTTCTCTAAACCTTCCTAGCCAAACATCCTAAGACTTTCTTCGAGCCATCGACATTCCTGAATGTTGTCACCCTGTCATGACCTGAGGTTCTCCAAGTACACTCTCCAGGATTTTCTCACTTAACTTAATGCATAGCCTCCATTCAGCAATAGTAATTAAGGTCTCCATCAGTTAGGTGGGCACATGGGACAGACTTGGAGTCACGAAGATGAGTTCAAATCCTACCTCAGACACTTCCATGTGTGACTCAGAGTAAGACACTTAAATTCTCTGCTCATCAGTTTCTTCATTAAAATAGACTTTCACTTTCAAATATAAAGTTCACTCTGTGTGTGTATGCCAAATATGTATGCAAATCCCCAGCACCACAGTTCCAAATACAAGAGTTCTTCAAGGGAATGGCTCCAACCCCACCCTCCTACACATACACATATGAATTCTCTCTTTGCTCAATGTTCATCAAAGGGAGAGGAGAAAAGGGACCATTTGTTTATGTCTCCAGTTTTGTTTTGTTTTTCCCTGCTCTTTCTCTAGAACGTCCCCACACAAAGCAAGAAGGATACCCTGAGTTCTCCAATCTTTTGATGAAATCTGCCCCGCATAAGATAAGGGTGAAACTTTCTCAACAGGCCTCATCTGGCAGGGTGCCTCTGACCCCACTTCTATCTTTCTCTTTTCTTCTTTATTTTCTGCCTGTACCCCTCTGGTCCCAGTCTTACCCATTGCCTTGTGTACCTTCAAAGATAGTCTCTCTCTAATCATTCAAATGAAAGATGAAAGAGGCAGGAGAAATTATTCTAGCACCTTCTACTCCAGAGATATTATCCTTAAGCTGACATTTGTTTGCCCTTTTTGTCCAATTACCTTCCACTACACAAGAGGTAGCTTGGTAGAGTAAATAAAAAGCTACCCTCAAACCAGGGACACCTGTATTCTGATACATACTGGATACATGATACTGGATAAGTGACTTACCATAAGAAGTTCATTTCCTAGTGAGAATCACCATATGGGTTGGCATGGACTATTATCATCCACATTTGGCAACTGAGAAAACTGCATCAAAGAAAGACTGTGACTTACCTAAGATCACGCAGCAAGTTAATGTCAAAACTAAGAGGGGAACATGACTCTCCCGTGGAACAAATGACTCTGACCTGTCTTTGTGACCATTGGGTAATAAACGTTGGGAATCAGAGCAAATTCTTTCAAATGAAGCCATTAAATAGAGATGAAAAAAGGGGATATAAGATAGTTCACAAGGACAAGGAAGAATCATTGTAAGAGGCCTAGAAACTTGAATAATCCTTTTTAAAAATAGTTTTGTAATATTTCCCACAAAACTCTTTGTAATGTGATAGCAGTGGCAGTGCCATACAATGTATGGGCCTGGCTCTGGAGCAGGAGGAACTTGCCTCTATCACTTATCACCTGTGTGAGTCTCTCTAGGCCTAATTTTCCTCACTTATATAATGAATGAGTGGGACTAAAATGGTTTCTATGGTCCCTTCCAACTCTAAATCCTATATCTTATGTCCTGTAACCTGGGAAAAGGAGCAATTTGAAATATCCTCCATGTTTAACAAATGAAAGAAATGGTAATCCTATTCCCAAACATAAACAAAACAAAAATTGGGAAGGAGCTTGAAAGGGAACTTGGATCATAAAACATAAAAACTGAATTTGAATCACATTTGTGATAATTAATACCTGTAACCTCTTGGATACTCATATAACTTCTGTGAACCTCAATTTCCTCATCTGTAAAATGAAGAGATTGAACCAGATGATCCCTAAGGTCACTTAGAGCTCAAATTTTATTATTCGAAGCATATGGGCATTTTTCTCCATCTGTTCCTTCTACCTTATTCCTTTTTATCCACTATTTTCTTCTTTCTCCCTTCTCCCCTTTGTCAAGCACTAGAGTGTCAGCCCCCTCTGCTGCAAGCCATGAATATAGCAAAGTATAATTAAAAAAAAAATCTCTGGACAAGATTATGGATAGAAACATAAATAATATTTATTTATCATTTAAATATATTTTATATCTATATTATGTTTCTATAATTCTATGTATTATTATGTAATATGTAACATATAATTTAAATGTTATGTATTCATTTATATTTGTATAAAAAATATTTGGTTTCTCCCTATAATCTTGCCTAGAGATTATTTTATAATAATATCGGTATATTATGTATAATATATATGCTAGAGCTAGAGATAGGTATTCTGCTATCCAGCTGACTAAGTAGAATATCCTTTTTCCTTTATAAGAAATGTGTTCATTCCAATATACAGGGTATTAGTTTCAGCAGAATCACTTGGAGCAGTATTCATTTTCTCGTATTCTGTGCCCCCTCTGCTGGCCATCGCTAAGTTTTGCTACGTTTTTCTCTCTTGTTTCTGATAGTTGACTTTAAATTTCAGGAAGTCAATTTTCCTTTAACTAATAACTTTCCTCTTCTAGGATCCAGTTGACCTTTACTGAGTTAGAAGCCTCTATGTCAATGCCCATCATTCAGTGAATATTGAATATAGGTTTTATTTCTTTAAGCCAAGGGTTTTCAAAATCTGCTTCCCCCAAATGAGCAAATTCACAGACAAGAAAAAGAGTCTTTTAACCCAGAATGTTGATGAACTTTAATGAGTCTGTTCTTTTCTGCTTGACAGATGACAATTACTGTATTTTCTCATCAAATACAAGTCATTCAAAAACACTGAGGCTGTAACGTTCAGGAACCCAGCAGGCCACAGAGAACCACATTTGCTTCAATCCTTGGCCCACTGCCTCCATTCACCAAGTATGCAGATCCACTCAACCGTAGCACAAGATAATCTATGGTTTACACAATCAAAATGACTAGTAAATAAGGTTTAAGCAGCCCAGCCATTTTAGAGAACAACAAGGCATTTCTCCTAGGATATCTCCTCCATAAAATCAACAGTTCTCATTCATTTGGCCAAATACTCTCTGAGCACTGACTTTGTGCATGAATTGAAAACTGGAGGGGAATAGACAGAATCGTAAAAGACTGGATGAGATGGAAGAGTCAAGCTTGGAAGGGAAGAAAACAAGCCAGTGGAATGAACCCATTGTGTCTAAATCCTGCCCATAAGATTTGCTGCTTCACCTATATGATTCTCAGCCTCTTTATCTGTAAAATAGGATGCCCAATCCTATGGTTCCTCCAATGAAATGATTCTGTAAAATACTACACAAATTCGTGCCAACCCCTTCAGCAAGTTACTTAGTTTTGGTACATCTCAGTTACCTCATAGGAAGATTTCAGCTATATCACCTCCACAGTCCCTTCCACATCTAAATCTGTGATGCTACTTCCAACACTTGACAAATTTTGAATCTCCAAGCTGCTTGCAAGTTTTAAATTACTAGATTCCATTGGGTCATGGTTTCTCCCATTTATCCTATGTGAATTTCATTGGAAGAAAATAAGGTGGTTTTCAGAACTTTGTGCTTGAAAAAGATAAAAGAAAATGAAGCAGACAGAATGGGCAGTTGTTACAGCAGAAAGAGTGCTAGCAGGGAGATGAGCCAGTATGGCAGAGTAGAAGGACGCACCTCTAGAAACTCTTCTCCCAAAGCTCATAAAATACTTGTAAAAAAATGACTCTAAACAAATTCTAGAGCAACAGAAACCACAAAATGACAGGGTGAAAGAGATTTCCACCCCAAGGCAGCCTGGAAGGCCAACGGGAAAGGTTTATTGCACCAGGCATGGGACAGAGTACAGCCCAGCCTTGGCCATGTCACTGCAAGTACAGGACTGAAGGCACCACTGGCAGCAGCTGCGGGTCCCAGACTCCTCAACTCACAAATGCCAAAGACAGCATCACAGGTCAGTGAGAAAGCTGTTTCACCTGGGTGAGAAGGAAATGCAGCAGTCTAGCCCCTGCCTCAGGTAGCAGCAGTGTCCATTGTTGGAGCCCTGGTCTAAAGACCATGGGAGAATTGAGCAACTGATCTGGATCTCAGCCCTGAGTGGTGGCCCTGGGGTGAAGGAGGAGTGCTGGCTGGCATGGTAGAACTGGTGGAGGCTCTGGAGAATATATTGGAAGGAGAAAGGGAGAAATGGAATGGGGCAAATTATCTCTCATTAAAAAGGCAAGAAAAAGTTTTTTCAATGGAGGTGAAAAGGGGGAGGTGAGAGGGAAAAAGTGAAACTCTCATCACATTTGGCTTAAGGAGGAAACAACATGTACACTCAATTAGGTATGAAAATCTATCTTATACTACAGGAAAGTAGGGGAGAAAGGGATAAATGGGATGTGGGGGTATGATAGAAGGGAAAGCAAATGAGAAGAATGGGTTAATTAGAAGTAAACACTTTTGGGGAGGGACAAGGTCAAAAGAGAGAATAGAATAAATGGGGGGCAGGATAGGATGGAGGGAAATATAATTAGTTTTTCACAACATGACTATTATAGAAGTCTTTAGCAAAACTACACATATATAGCCTATATTGAATTGGTTGCCTTCTCAGTGGGGATGGGTGGGGAGGGAGGAAGAGAGAGAAGTTAGAACTCAAAGTTTTAGGAACGAATGTTGGGAATTGTTTTTGCATGTAACTGGGAAATAAGAAACACAGGTAATGGGGTATAGAAATCTATCCTGCCCTATAAGAAAAGAGAGAAGATGAGGATAAGGGAAGGGAGAGGTGTAGATTAGGGGAAGGAATAATCAGAATGCATGGTGTTTTGGCGTGGGAAAGGGGAGAGATGGGAAGAAAATTTGAAACTCAAAGTCTTGTGGAAATGAATGGTGAAAACTAAAAATAAATCAATAAATTGGGAAAAAAATAAAATAAAATTTAAAAAAAGAAAGAAAGAATGCTAGTGCAGAGGGCAGAAGACTTGACTTCACATCCTGATTCTGCTTCATGACTCTGACAAGTCACTTGAAATCTTTATAACTCAGTTTCCTCAACCATAAAATAAGATAGGACCACATCCCCAGAAGAGCCTATCCCTCTCTGAATCTATGATCTTACTAAGTGTCCCATTTTATCTATGGCAACTTATATCTTACAAATTATAAAATGCTTTTGTGAAGCATCTTCCTCACAAACCTTGTGAGAAAGTAATGAATATATATAATTATTCACATTTTACAGGGAATGAAAGTGAGCACATAGGAAGTTGTAAAACCAAACACTCCAACATACACAAGATTACAGGCGCTTAGATCTGTTTCTAAAAGAAAGACAACTTTTGAGGGGTCAACAATCTACTTTAATCAAGCACATATACCAACAGAGAAAATACAAGCAGGACCTACAAACAGGGCTTCCAACTGTCTGACCATAGGCAATACATACATCACAGATCAACAGAGATAACTGTCTGGCCATACATACATAATTGCCAAAGAGAGAATTGCCTACATCTGGGTTTTCAAAGCTGGTTATCTTCTTAGCAGCTACCCAGAGTCTCCTCTAAAACCCAAAATAAAACCTCACCTCAGAATATTTATACACTTTTCAGAGTCAGAGGGCATCACAACCCTTGAGAATCAGTGCTTCTTTAGAAAATTAACAAAAGGTATTAGCCTCCCCTAATCAAGCTTCCCTTAAGGGGCAGGCCCATTAATGGGTGGAAAAGATCTTTAACTCTCATAATTACCATTGCAGAAGTTAATTTTGCTAGACCTTGCACACATAGCTAGTGTCTGAGGCAGGATTCTAACCTAGTTCTGACTTAGATATTTGAACTGTATCCACTTTTCCAGAAGAGAGGGCATTGATGAATTGTAATGTGTCCAGAGCAGGGGAACCTGAATGGTATTTGAGGGGGTTTGTAGGGGGAATCAATCTGTCTCAATGGAAACAACTTTAAGTCATGTCCACTCTGTTCATTTGCTGTGCCTACACTAAATTCTCCAAAGGATCCTGGTACAAACTCTGCCAAGACAGATTTGGACAACCTACAGTTAAAACATGGCTCGCTTCCTGAAGGCATCTTCAGGAAGAAATGTTGCCAGTCAGAAGCCACCAACCCCATGAGACTCCAGGCGACAGCAGACCAAGCTTCAGTACACAGTATACAAATAAGATCTACTCACTCCAATTCAATTCAACAAGGATTTATTAAAAGCCTACTATCTGGTAGACTGAAAGGCGGCATGGTATAATGGATAATCCAAGTCAATTAGCCTTGGATCCAGGAAGACCTGGATTCAAGTACTGTGTCTGACCCACACTGGCTTAATGACCCTGGACAAGTTATTTAACTTTTTAGTTCTAGAGGTCAGAGGTATTGACCCACTCCAGAGTGCTGCCAGAACCCAATTAAAATGTAATGGGGTAAAATGCAATTTAATAAAATAAATAAAAATGTAATAAAACATAGATGATGGTAACTTGTGTGTGTATAAGTTAATATGCTGCTATCAGGGATTCTTATATATATGGCTTACTGTCGGTTTCTTGGGCAACTCGGTGGCACAGTGGATAGAATGCCATGCCTAGAGTCAGGAAGACCTGAGCTCAAATCTGTCCTCATTCACTTACTAGCTGTGTGACCCTGAGCAAGTTACTTCACCCTGTTTGCTTCAGTTTCCTCATCTGTAAAATGAGCGAGAGAAGGAAATGGCAAACTACTCCAGTATCTTTGCCAACAAATCCCCAAATAGGGTCACAAAGAGTGAGACACAACTGAACAATAACACTCTATTTGAGTCTGACACTATTGTTTTAAAAAACATCTTAAGACTTTAACCTGCAAAGAAGCTGTTAAACTACATTGGTAGGAGTTTCCTCACCTGGGAATGAAATTTTAATGCAGTCCTTATCACTGTAGGCTCAGCATTAATTCTAGGGAGCCCTCAAAAAGACAAGTACTTACTCTCAACGAGCATGTATTCTACAGGGTGGGAGCAACAGTTGCACAAAAGAGCCGATTCAAATTAATTTAGAGTAACAGAGACCTACTTGGGGAAATCAAAAAGGTCCCCTTCTAAAGGGCGGCACTTTGAATTGAGCTTTCCAGGGATATAGGAATTCCAAGAGGCTGAAGGAAAGAGGGAGAACATTCTAGGAATATGTAGGACAGGATTTAAAAAGTGGAGTCAGACTGATTATTAAGTAAATTAATGGGGCTTAAGCAATGTTTTCATAAAGTATGTATGCTTTTGCCTTATGATTTTGCTTCAGTTAAATTCTAGATATATGCAACATATCACCTCCCCTCTTTAGACTTTGCAAACTGAGCTATTACTTATTCTACTTATTCTTTCTCTCTCCTGAAAAGTCAATCCCCTTGCAGCCCAAAATGCTTTTGCGTTTTTTTTTTCTTCTGAATTCCCTCCCCTACTGGCCTTCATCTGCCTGGCAGTGAGATACCTCATACTGAATACAGTATCCCAGGCCTTTCTAAAAGTCTTCATGACTTTCTAATAATAAAGACCTTTTCGAGCTTTTGAAAATCTGACTCTTTAGAAAACCACAAATTCACTCTCCCACACACATTAAAGTCTTGGAATTCATGAGTTCCTTTTTATTTATCAGAGCCATGCTACCTAGCTAATAGACTGTTCCCCTTGATCTGTCCCCTTCAAACTCTTTATCCCTTTGGCTGACATCAGTATATTCTACTGCCTGTCTACCCAAATAGCTTCCCTTGGAGTTCTCATGTATTCTTTATGATCTGTGTTGTGTCCATTCTTTTTCTCCATCTCCAAATACTGCAATGACCCTTAGACCTTATAGATCATTGCAAATCTACACCGACTTCTTATCTATTTATATCTTTTTTCTGCCATATGCTCTTTCCAAAAAGCTCAAAGCTACTGGTTCACAGAAGCTAAGGTCATCCTCTACACATATCTCTGACCATAGCTAAGGAAAAATGGTGGACACTATTCAACCAGGATTCTAAGATTTTATTTAAGATGCACTTGATCTATGTCAGTATTCTTTTTTTTTTCAGTGACATGGCCCTTCCATAGAAGGGTTCTTCTGGTTTTTTTCCACATTAGGGAATAGAAATGGTTTTCAGTTTAACAGTTGGCAAGTTCTCTAGCTCTCCAAAATCTGCCTAATTATAAGCTAATTATCCCATTCAGATGCTTTGCTTTATCTCTTCTTCCCTAGTAACACCAATGGGTATTTGCTTCATGTCAACCTCATCTACATAGCCATTCTTCCTGAGGTTCCATTCTAGAAACTCATAGCCACCAGTGCCAAGCTCCCCTGTTATTTTTGAGTTCTTAATCTGTTCTCTACTATCATTAAGGAGAAGATCTATCTTAACTTTACCTATAGCAGGGTCCTATACTTTCTGGACCATAAAATTTTTCTTCATGTTATAAATATTTCTTTGATGATGCAGGTCTGCCTGTATTTTTTTTGTATGATGTATACCTAGGTGGTTAAATCCATGAGTCTGTGATTTAATCATCAAGTAGTTTCAAACATGTGGAAAATTGGTCCAGAAATTTTTTGCTTTTTCTGCCTTCCACTCCAGGCAGTCTCTCAAATTTTCTATTATATTCCTCATACCAAGAAATTGGGAAGATTTCTAGGCTTATCATCAGGGAATCTGGGTTCAAATCCTGTCTCTGACATGATACACACTTTTTGTTGTTATTCAGTCGTTCAATAGTGTACAACTCTATATGATTTTGTCCATGGGATTTTCTTGGCAAAGGTATTAGAGTGTTTTGCCATTTCCTTCTACAATGCTTCTCCACTTTACAGATGGGAAACTGAGGTAAATAGGGATTGATTGACTTGCCTGAGGTCACACAGCTAGTAAGTGTCTGAGGATCTGAAATCAGGTCTTTCTGACTCCAGGCTCAGTGGTCTGTCCACTGCACCACTTTGCTGCCTCTGTGATTCACACTAAAGATTTCAAAATAAACAGAAAGAAAACCCAACTCTCTCCTAAAGGAGCTTGCATTCTATATGATTACATAACAGGTACACACAAGTGGTCAAAACAATACATGCACAAAGTGAAAAATTAATTGAAACAAATGGAGAGGAAAGATGACATTTGAGTTGAATCTTGAAGAAAGCTAAGGATTCCAAGAGGTAAAGGAGAGGAGAGGAAATATTGCAGACCTGAGGAATGCTCAAGGCACAGAGACCAGAGATAGAAAGTCATTTGTCCACAGGAAATCACAAGCAGATTTGAAATTTGGCTAGATAATGTGAGGGAACTAGTAATGTGAAGCACTTAGAAATAAAGGTTGAAGTGAGTTTGTAAAATAGTTTAAATGCCAAGCAAAGGAGGTTGAATTTTGTCCCAGAGGCCATAAGAAGTCACTAAAGAATCTTGGGGTAGAGAAGGGACATGCTCAGATCGGTACTACTCACATAATCTTGAACAAACAATTTCCTAGTCCAGACTTCAGTTACCTTAGTTTCTTCAATTACTAAATGAAGAAATTGAACTAGATCAGGGGTTGGCAAATTATGGCCTAAGTGCCAAATTTGGCCCACTGCCTGTTTTTTGTATGCCCATGAGCTAAAACTGCTTTTTAACATTGTGCCATGCAGTGGGCCAGATTTGGGCTGTGGGCAATTGTTTGCCAACCCCTGGACCAAGATGATAATCTATAATGTTCCTTCTAGCTCTGAATCTTCTGAAGAACAGATCTTTCACTGATTCCAAACAATCAATAAAATAGTAACAACTGACATTTCAAGTTTGCAAGGCATTTTACATATATAAGGCATTTAAATGATATGCCCTTTGTCACATAGATATTAACTGTCAGGAGCAGAATACAAATCCAAGTTTCCCTGACTAGCATTTAGTCCACAATAAAGCTTTAAGTATGCTTTTGTAATTTTTCACATGATTTATTTAAGTAAATGTAACTTTAGTATACTTGTCCATGTTAATGCACCATAATTTAGATAACAAAGACAGAGCATCAATTTATGAACTACAGGTGATCAGAGCACCAGGGAAACCTTATCCCCTATTTACAATCTCACCAACAGAACTGAATATCTCTAGACATGCCATTTTGCTTAAAGAATACATAGAAACTTCCTTCCCAATCATATAGAGTCCTTTCGCAAGGTCAACTGAAATTATCCAAGCTCATGCTGAGGTCAGAGACACCACAGTGTAAAAGGTAGAATTTCAAGTTGAGAGTCAAAGGATTCCCATCCGGGACACGTGTCAGCTATGTGATGATAGGCAAGTACTTTCTTCTCCTTTGGCCTCATTTTTCCCATCCATGAAATGAAGAGATTGGATTAGAGGACTTCTTAAGATCCCAGTCCAGTTCTAAATCTAAGAACCTCTATGATCTCCCTCATGGAATTCCAAAAATTTCCTTTTTCTTTCACAAGAACTTGAGCATGCTTTAAAAATGGGGCACCAGAGCAAACACCCTTTCCTCTAACAGCCTCAGCCTGTAATAGTGGTTTGCCTTTGTCTGATTTTTTTTCTTCTCCTTTTCAAGGGCTTCTGGATTAAAGAATTCATGCCAGATACCTGGTGTAATGCAAGGAATATAGGTAAATTGCCCTGATCAGTGCCTGCCCTTGCCTATTCCTCAAGGTTATCACACTGTGGCTTCATACAAATAGCTTTCCTTGGCCATGGGGACCCTGAAGAAGAATAATTCTATAATTAACTGGAACTAATGTACTAGAAAGTTCACTGAGGCCACAGGACCAAGAGGGCACCCAGGGAGCTTTTAGCACCTTGGATATAAATACCATCACCTTGTTAGATTTGTATTATACCAACAACTATCCTATGGGAGAAAACCACTTGTAGTAATGTAACAACCCAAACCACAGTCAAGAACATGCTCCCAGAAATTAGCAGCTATACCCAAAGGGCTATAAAACTGGGCATACCCTTTGATCCAGCAATACCACTACTAGGGGGATAGCTAGATGGTATAGTGGATAGAACACCAGTATAGGAGTCAGAAGGACCTGAGTTCAAATCTCACCTCAGACACTTGACACTCACTAGCTGTGTGACCTTGGGCAAGTCAGTTAACCCCAATTGCCTCATCTTAGGTCATCTCCAGTCTTCTTGATGAATATCTGGTCACTGCATTCAGATGGCTCTGGAGGAGGAGTGAGGCTGGTGACCTGCACAGCCTTCCCTCACTCAAAAAACAAAGTCAAATGTAAGTCATGTCATCATTTCTCTGATGGCATGATCTTCTTTGGCAATGAAGGATAAACACATACGCACCACTATTAGGTCTATATCCCAAAAAGATTATGAAAAAGGGGAAAGGACCCACATGTGCAAAAATATTTATAACAGGGGGTGGAGCCAAGATGGTGGAGTAGAAAGACACACATATGCTAGCTCCGAACCCACAGCCCACAAAATATCTGTAAAAAAGAACTCCCAACAAATTCTGGAGCAGCAGAAGCCACAGAACAACGGAGCAGATGAGATTTCTGTTCCAGAGGGACCTGAAAACCTCTCGCAAAAGGCCCTTCGCGCTGCGGACCCGGAGCCGAGCCCAGCCCTGCGGCGCCGAGAGGAGCAGATCTGAGCAGGCTTCAGGGACAGAATCTCCAGCCACCGCACGGGTCCCTCCACCCATGGGGGACAAGGGTCAGTGAGACAGTCTTTTTGGGTGGCCAAGAGGGGAGTGGGGTGTCCCCGTGACTTGAGCCCCCTCAGGAGGCAGCAGCAGAGGCGGCAGCAGACCCGGGCTCCCCAAGCAGGCAGGAGCCCAGATCCATTGTTAAAGCTCTCTGCATAAACCCCCTGAGGGAACTGAGCCCCGTGAGGTGGCCCTGCCCCCACCTGAGCACCTGAACTTAATCTCACACTGAACAGCCCCCACCCAAAGCCCTGAGGCTGGCAAGCAGCATTTGAATCTCAGACCCCAATCGCTGGCTGGGCGGATCTGGAGGCGAAGTGGGTATGAAGAGAATATTCAAAAGTCAAGTCACTGGCTGGGAAAATGCCCAGAAAAGGAAAAAAAAATAAGACCATAGAAGGTTACTTTCTTGGTGAACAGGTATTTCCTCCCTTCCTTTCTGATGAGGAAGAACAATGCTTACCATCAGGGAAAGACACAGAAGTCAAGGCTTCTGTATCCCAGCCCACTCAATGGGCTCAGGCCATGGAAGAGCTCAAAAAGAATTTTGAAAATCAAGTTAGAGAGGTGGAGGAAAAACTGGGAAGAGAAATGAGAGACATGCAAGCGAAGCATGAAAAACAAATAAACATCCTGCTAAAGGAGACCCAAAAAAATGCTGAAGAAAAAAAATATTTATAACATCTCTTTCTGTGGTGGCCAAGAATTGGAAATTAAGGGAATGCCCATCAATTGGGGAACGGCTGAACAAATTGTGGCATATGAATATAATGGGATACTATTGTTCTACAAAAAATGATGAACAGCCAGACTTCAGAAAAACATGAAAAGACTTGCATGAACTGATGCCAAGTGAAGTGAACCAAACCAGGAGAACATTGTAGACAGTAACAGCCACATGGTGATATGATCATCTTTGATAGACTTTGCTCTTCTCAGCAATGAAATGATCTAAAACAATTCCAAAAGATTATCCACATCCAAAGAAAGAAGTATAGAGTCTGAATGCAGATTGAAGCATACTATTTTCTTTTTTCTGTAACTGGTTTTTCTTTCTTATGGTTTTTCCCTTTTGTTTTGATTCTTCTTTTACAACATGACTAATGTGGAAATATGTTTAACATGATTGTACATGTATAGCCTATACCAGGTTGCCTGACATCTTGGGGAGGAGGGAGAGAAGGGAGGGAGAAAAAAATTTGGAATTCAAAATTTTTTTCAAAGGGAATGTTGAAAACTATCTTTACGTGTAATTGGAAGAAAGAAAATACTGTTAAGTGGGGGGAGGAGGAAGAACATGCTCCCCTGACTTCCTATTATCTAAATAAATTTCTCTTTGCCATGTGCCAAATAGACACTAATACTATGTTTCCTGGAGACATGAGCTGCCAAGCAAATAGGGACATAAATATTTCCAAAACCTTAACCTTCTGAAATCTCTGAAGTCATTTGAAACGATTTTGATAAGGTTTAGAAAAGGCAGGGTCTCTTAAAGAAGGAAATCTTTGAAGGGGGCAGGTGTCAAGGTGTTTGTCTCACAGTTTCTTAAAATCAGATAAGATTAGCTCCATTCCTCTTACAACAACTTTCTAAGACTGCTGTTTACTTTTAAGGAAAGAGTTCAGGCCATGAAAATCACTCTCCCACCCATGATATAATTAGATGTTTTGCTAGGGTGGGTTAGAGTGTGAGTTTTCTCCTTGGAAAGGCAGTGTGGCCTAGTGAATGAAGAGTTGTCTTTGGAGCTAGGTAGATCTGGATTCGTGTATTGATCCTAACATACACTGGCTTGTGACCTTGGGCAAGTCACTTTTCTAAGTGCTCTAGGCAAGAGCCTGACTATAACTAACAGTGAAGGTGTCAATCAGCAGCAGAGGAAGAAGTTTCCTTGTTAGAATGTTCCCTCTACCAGTGGAAGTACAAGTCTAAGTCCTACCCATCTGTGTAAGCAGGGGAGGGGCAGTAAGAAAGAGGAGAAAGATTTAGATCTTCATCAATGTAGAGAACTCTACACATGACAACTTCTTCCACTGCTGCATATTACAAGCTTATCTTAACTTCCCATTAGCTTGTGGACTTCTCTAGGGCAGAAAACTATCCTTTAGGGCTTTCTTTGTATCCCAGTTCATAGCACAGTACCTGGCACATGTTAGGTGTTTAATAAATGTTTATTGAATGATTGCCTGTCTACACCACCTACAGTGTATCAGAGGCAGGGATTTCATCATTCATACCAAAGACTTAATCCTGAACTCTCAATTTCCTAACCTTCTCAATTGAAATCCCTTCCTTTCTTGATCTTTGTTCAACCACACTGTAACATTATACCTCACTATATACAATAGTGAGACCCTTGAAATTCCATTCTCTGAGTTCATCCTCCTACTCTTCCCCTGGTACTCTTTTCTTTACTCTTAAGTACACTCTACTCTCATGGCATTCTTAGTTCCCTTGACCTCTCTGTAGTCTTTGAGTTGATCCTTCCCGCTTTGGCTTCTCATATTCTTATACTCAACTTTAAACACAGTATTGGCCACTTTAATTCTCATTCTCTAGACTCTCTTGACCCCTGACCTTCCACCTTTCCTCACCTGTGATATGAGTACCCTTTTCTCCATTTGATTTCTCTCCTACTGCAAGGCTGCTTAGCAATGACAGAAATATGAATAATAAAATTAGTGGGCAGTTTAAGGCAAGGTACAGAGGGCTGGTCTCAAAGGAAAAAAGTCCACCTGAACTTAGAGCTTGTTTTTGACCCATATCAACTATGTGACCTTTAAGCAAGCCACTTAATTTCTCAATATTCCTGGGAAATTTTCTAAAACCATAACTTCATGAATAGGTGCTAATCTGCATTGATAGAAGGATCTCCTGTGGAGTTTCCCCATGCCAAATGAAATTATAGGTCCAGACCAAGAATTTTAAATGAGCCAACAGTACAAACTTAGGTGAGAGAAATTGTTATTCCTCTCTCATATTAATAACCAATTATTAATTTAGATTAAGATTTTCCCTTTCTATTTCCTCATTTGAAAATCAGCTTCAAGGGCATTGGTGATAGATGAGATTGCCCAAATCCTCAGGGTACATACTTTTTGATCTTTGGTGGGAATCCACCCAATGAGAAGACCTTACAAGCAGAATCCAATCTATCTTACCCTTAGGAAATAAACCCTGGTCTGTCCTTGGAAGAATTTAGGGTGACCTAGCTTATAAAAAAAGAAAAACAACCAGTGAGGTCTGGATAGAGAAATATTCTTTTGCCCAGATTGCTGGAGGTGGCTGAGTCTCATAATTGGATCATGCTCTCTACAGGAGAAGCTGAAGACTTTTTATCCACCTCCTCATTAATATGTCTACCCCTTCATTGATTGTTAACTAATCAGCCACTCTCAGGTATACCCCCTTTTCCAAAGACTTTTTAAGCATTCAGAGGCCCTCAAGATTTATCTTTGGTTTACAAGAGAAAACCAAATCATCTTTTTATTAATTATCTGCTAGTCATAATTAATAAAATTATTAATTACCCAGAAACTATGTCTCTCAAACTTTTCATACATCACATACATCCTTGCTGCTGCCTGACAAGCCAGTTAATCTACCTTTGATACCTATTTTTCACTTCTTATGACATCTGTTGAAAAACATCTCTTCTCCCCAAGTCTACTCCAAACTGTAATACTTAGCTGGATAACCTAGCCTCCTACTTTAACAAAACCAATCTCAGTTCTGCCAATTGTTTTTTACATCACAATAAATAGATACCTACCCTCTCCCAATCCTTTTCTGGAATTAATCCTCCTCTTGCAATAAAGATGAAAAATTCAGCAAAAAAAAAAAAAACCATTTGATAACACAGCTGCAAATGATGCAGACAACATTCTGCTCCTGAAATCTTGGCCTGAAGAAGGATGCAGTCATTCATCCTCCATCAATAATTTTTCAGTTCAGAATTCAATGACTCCTCACATTTGACACTTCTGACTACACGTTCTGTGTAGTCAGAATGTAATATGTTATTACATTCATATGCCATAAGTTTTTTCATCCATTCCCTAATTGATAGGCACTCACTTTATTTCCAGTTCTTTGCTACCTCAAAGCATGCTGTTTTGAAGATTTAAGTATGTGTTAATCATGTTTTGATCTTTGCCTTCCACAAAGAATATGCAGAGTAGTGAGGTCAAAGAGTACAAACAGTTGTTTAGTATAATACTAAACAAATATCCAGAATGCTTGTATCAAACCACAGCTTTGCCTACTATGTATTAGTGCATTCAATTTCCCACAATACCTCCAAAATTGACTGTTTCCATTTTGTGCTTTTTTTCCTGTTTGCCCAGAGGCAGCTGGATGGTAAAGTAGATATACTGCTGAACTTGGAGTCAGGAAGACTTCAAATTCTACCTCAGACACTTTCTAGCTTTAGTCACTCTGCTTATTACGTGTGTTCATTGTGGAACTGGCATCTGGTGGGAAAGGCCTCAAGCCTTGTATATAAAGCTTGATTCCCTCCTTTCCTCCAGCAAAGAAATAGTGATCATAATTATAACTTGAGCCTTAAAACCATATCTCCTAAACTAATAATATTGAAGGGAGCAGTATAATTCTAGCCCAGTACCCCTTTGCCTCTCTCTGAGAATTTCTAGGCCCAACTTCCTGCTTCCTCTCCTAACTGGAACTAAAGGATCATTTGGAGAAAGGTGGGAGAAGAAGAGGATAGAGATGGCTATTCTAATTTCCTTGAGCTATACAATGACACCCTCGTGCTTCCTGTTAGGAGATAGCCCTCCCTACACTAGTAAGAGAACTCAAAATCACCTTCATATAATAGAAGAACTCTTTCCGTTTGAGTTGCTTTGTGAGCAGGAAAGAGGTTGAAAGTCATGTCATTTTTAATCTTGAAACACTTCTCCCACTCTCCTTCATCTTTCAAAGATCACTGACAGTGGATGAGCAAGTTCACAATCTCAGATTTGAAAGGGATCTCAAAGGTCACCTAGTCCAAGTCATAGCTAAACAATACTATTCTCTGCCCCCTACCTGACAAGCCATCATTCAGCCTTTGCTGAGAGACCTCCAGTTAGGGCCAACCTACTCCACTTTTTGATAGTTGTAACAATTTGAAAGTTGTACCATTTTACACTGAGCTGAAATCTCCCACCTTGTAATTTTCACCTTTTGTTCATAATTCTTTCCCTTAACCTACTCTTTCATCTACACAGGAGCCCTCCAAAATCCTTGAAGGCAGCTATCATATCTCCTTTAAGTCTGCTCTTCTTTCCAGCTAAATATTACCAGGTCCTTCTGGTAATTTTGTTTTTCTTTAAGGCAATCAGGGTTAAGTGACTTGTCCAGGTTCAAACAGCTAGTAAGTGTCTGAAACCAGATTTGAACTCATGTCTTCCTGACTCCAAGACCGGTACTCTATCCACTGTGCCCTTCTGGTAATTGTTATATGGTATTATCTCAAGAATCTTCAAATTCCTTATGACCTTCCTTAAAACATGGACCCCAAACCTGAACTCCATATGTGATTTTATCAGGCAGAGTAAGATCTGTCCCTTCCCTTTGCTGAAGACTGTGTTTCTTCTAGAGTGGTTAAAGTGGTCATTACTGTTATTTAGTCATTTCAATCATGTCCAACTCTTCGTGACCATATTTAGGATTTTCTTGGCAAAGATACTGGAGCAGTTTGCTACTTCCTTCTTCAGCTCATTTTATAGATAAGGAAACTGAGGTAAGTAAGGTTAAATAACTTGTCCAGGGTCACACAGCTAGTAAATATCTAAGGCTGGATTTGAACTCAGGTCTTCTTGGCTCCAGACTTGGCACACTATCTACTACACTACTAGTCTAAGTACATTGAATTTATTAGTTTTTATAACATGTATTTGGCTCATATTGAACTTTAGTGCACTAAAACTCCCAGATGATTTTCTAATGCATTTGTATTTAGCCATGACTCTGTTATCTTGTACTTCTGGAGTTGTTTTCTTCTTAACTCAAGTATAAGATTTTATACGTACTGATGTCATATGAATCATGTGAATGTTCTGACATGTAGAAATCCCTTTGAATCCTAAATCTGTCATGCACAGAGATCGTTAGCAGCTGGTAGCACAGTGGCTTAGAGCACTGGACCTGGAGTGAGAAAGATCTGAGTTCAAATACAGCCTCACACACTTACTGCTCTGTGACCCTTTGCAAGTTACTTAAGCTCTGTATACCTGAATTTCCTCCACTGTGAAATGGCAATAATAATAGAACTTACTTCTCTGGGTTGTTGTGAAGATCAAACAAAATGATATTTGTAAAAAGCACTTAACACAGCACCTAGAAAAGTAGGTGCTATATATATGTTTATTCCCTTCCCCTATTCCCTCCTTGTTGTCCATGACCTAAAAATTTGATAAGCTTGCCATCAACATCTGAATTACTAATAAAAATGTTAAAAAGCATAGGATAAAGCACAAGGTTCTGAGTCAAATCCTCTAGAGGTTTACGTCCAAATTGACATTGGCCATTCTTTGGAGTCTGAGTATTGTCATCACATCTGCCAGATCTTACAGTACTGTAGGATGTTGTTCATTTGACCATCGTGATATGAACTCATCATGGGCAGTTTAGATTCTAGTTCCATACCTTTCTTGGTTATTAATTCCATATTAACTATTTTTTTCAGTTTCCACCTAAAAGTCATTCTCCTTACCATAGAAAACAGGAAAAACTATCAATTGAACATTTCTACTTTCTCTGTTGTCCATTATAATCATTCCACCCTAAGTAATTAGCTCTTCTTTAATCTATATCTCTTCCAAAGCAGAGCAAAAACAAGCAAAAAGATTTTGTTACCCTAAGAATTCTTCTCCAGCCTTAGCTCATATTGAAATTTAGCACCACTGAAAAACATCTTCATAAGGCAATATTTCTACAGGACACTGAGGTCAGTCATGGGTGAAGGGGGATACCCTTTGGAAGTTCTACTTATCTGATTTATCAAAGAAAAAGCAGGGGACAAGATAATCCTGTAAAATTTCAAAGTAGAGCAAGTTAGCTTTTCCCAACTCTTTTTTGTGTCTCACCACCTCATGCTTGAGTTTATCTTGCGAGAACTCCTCACCTAGGTTGTGAGTAAATGGATTAATGTCCAAATATGAACAGAATCTGGGATTTCTCCATTTTAGAAACTCCCAGTGTGGCCACTCCCATGTGACTTAAATTCTAGAAAACGGGTTGACATACATAAAAGTTAAGTGATTTGCTGAGATACTCACAAGTACTAAATGACAGAGGTAAGCATTGAACTCAGGTCTTCCTGATTATAAGTTCAATCTTCTGTTCACTGTATGTGGTATTAATAGAGCTATTATTTCTGTTAAAATACTTCTGTTTAAATGTGTTGTAAAAAATTCACATATACATATAAAAATAAGATCATCCAATCTTTGACACCCATTCCACAATTTTATTTAGGAGCTAACCCCTTCTCTATTTAGGGGTTCAGTTGTATATCAAGCCAATCTGATTTAATTCATTTGTTATTTTATGAAATATTTATGAGCCCTCGCATCAAACATATGGTGTATTCCCTTTGCCAGCTAATTCAAGAATTCTTTTTTTTCTTAAGCCATCAAATTCATTTCTTGTCAATCTGGACCATTTGCTGTTCATGCTTCAGATCTTTTACAGCACTTAGGTGATGCTGGCTGTTTTTCTTTCAAAATAGTTGTTCCATTATTTTAGTAAAATTATTCAGGGCCTAGCTTGCAGGGACTAAAGCTGCCTGATTTACCTTACCCAAGTGGCCTATTTCAGAATTGAAGCCTGTCTCTTAGGAACAGGGACAAACGGGGACTATTTATCTTACTGCTCCAGAGCTGAAGGTAAATCTCCTTCCCAGTGGAGGAATTGCTGCTGAAAAACAGCCCTGAGAACTCCCTGGCAAGAATTGCCTAAAGCAGGCTGGAGAACACTCAACTAATATGGTATAGAGTTCAGGAAACAATAGCATAAATCATGACTTCTTATGTTTAATTTTAGGATTCTAATTTCTCCATACATGGACAAACAACCAGTTAATTTGGTCAAGTCAGTCAAGCAACCTGCAAATTCAGTCAAAAAAAGTCCATCCAATCAGAGGGGTGGCAGAATTGACCAGAGAATTCAATCAAGACAGCTCAGTCAATAGCAGTAATCCCTAGAGATCTCGATCTCTCTGTTTTGAATGACATGTAAATTCAGCTCTACTAGACTGAATAAAGAAAAGATAATGCAGACGTGCCAAACAGTGATTTTTGAAAGACAACAAGCATTTATTAAACACTTGAAATGTGCTGGTTACCATGTTAAGCATTTGAGGAAGACAAAAGTATGGTCTCTCTCCCGAGGAAGCGGATATGCTAAAGCGGGGAGACAACATGAAGAAAAATGTATATCTGAGGTATATACAGAACATATGGAAGTTCATCTCAAGGAGAAGGCACTGGAAAGGGGTGGGGAAGGGAATGGAAGATCAGGAAAGGACACCTACCATGTGGGGTTCGAGGTAAATCTTAAAGGAGATCAGGAAAGTTAAAAGGCAGAGATGAGAAGGAAAAGTATTGCAGGCATCAGGAAAAGCCAAAACACAATTACGAAGTTGGAAAATGGAGTATTGTACACAAGGAACAGCAAAAAAGACTTAATGTGAACAGTGCTTATTATTATTATTATCATATATCATATTAACATATAAATTATCCCCCTTCACACTATGCAAATAGGACTTCTGAAAACAAAGGAATTGGAAACAACTGCCTTAATTAAAAAAGAAACATTTTAAGACCTCTACAAAAGTCACACTCTGTTACATTATCAAATGTAATTCAGGATTTTGAAAGACTCTACCAGCAAAGTGGTCTGCACTGGCAGCATCTACCAAGCTTTAAGTCTGGGGATGGTGATGGACTGTATTCCTGTCATTGAAGGGCCAGACTAGCTAAAAGTGGGAAAAGCCCATTGCCAGATTTGTGCAGAATAAGAACTATTTCCATACAAGTTACCAAAAAAAAATCTACTAAGCTATAGAATGGTTGTGACTTTTATTGGCAAAAGATAGACTCAAAACGATTATTTAATCAGCACTACGTGTCAGGCACTGTCCTAAGTGGTGGGGATAAAAGTATAGAATTTACATTGTAAGGGGAAACAGAACAAATATATATGAATATATACAGTATAAATGTGAAGTCAATAAGCACAAACATATACAAAGTACTTAAATACAAGATAGTTTGTGAGGGAGGGCACTAAGCAGTTGGAAGGATTAGCAGAGACTTCATGTAGAAGATGGTGTGTGAGCTTAAGTCATAAATCCTTGGAGTTTAATGTAATTCAAGCAGCTTTCCTCTCCTCTCATGCTCTGTACTCTATAATATTCAGCATTTTCATGAAGCAAAATCCCTCTGATGTTTTAGTTTGGCTTCTTTACATTTCCTGCCATCTGGTTTTGTCTAGAAGAACAGTTTCTAAAGTGATCCTACATAACCAGAGATTTAAATCTATTCAGTGACCTGGAAGTCTAACAAGACTGATAGTCAAAGCTGGCTGGGGAGCCCAATTGTGATGTACTTTAACTTCCTAATAGTGCTACCCAGGTGGGTTTTATACCAGCTGAAGCTCCGGCATTGTATAGTGTGACGGATCATAGCCAAAACTTCCTGGAATGTACTCCTCTTCCAAATCAGCCACTCAGCCAACAACTTTTCTCAAGGGCCCCAAATAGATGGAGGCTGTAGTAGAGGATATGAAGGTAAGAGGAGAAATAATTCCTACTATGAAAGAGCCTTCTGTGTGGTAACCTGATTTAAGGGATGGAAGACTTGCCTTGGAGTTAGGAAGCTCTTCAAGTCCAAACTCTAAAACATATTAGCTGTGTGATCACAGCTAAGTCACTTAAGTGCTTGGTGCTTGAGGGTAAACTCTCTAAAACACTGAGGTACAGATGAGTTTCATTGGTGGAGTCAATTTCCATCCTAGAAGTAACCCATGCCAATTAAATCAAAAGTACAGAACAAAGAAACAAAAGGGAAGGGAAGGAAAGAACTTGCTGCCTCTGAATCAATTCTTCTTTTCAGAGATTTCCTACCAATGTGCAATATCTCCTTGGCCTTTTCTGTCACATTCTTTGTCCTAACATTCTTGGTGACATACCAGATCAGAACCTGTGTCTGCTGTTAGGAATTCAGTCTCTATGAGCTCATTTTCCTCTCTAATGGCATTTCAAAGATACTTGGAAATTCCTTCTCAATTTCAAGATGTCATTTCATGCGATAAGAGACAGCACAGAGGGCCAGTCTTAGAGTCCTGAAGACTCAGGTTCAAGCCTCCTAACTGATACATGCGACAGAGCCCCAAGCATGTTTCTACCTGGTAGCTTTTACTACAAAAATGAATTCACTGGTCTGGACAAATAAAAGCTAAATAATAAATAAATTATGGCATGAATCATGTGGCTCTATCTAACTAGATGGGTGGCACAAGTTTGTTACCCATCTTCCCACCTCAGTTACTTTTCAGAGTATCACAGTTGTTAGGAGGTAAAGAAGGTAGTTTGCCTGAGTTGGGCCTTCTATCCTCCCAAATGGAAAGAGAAATAGCTGTTTCCTCCAAGCCATGCCTTTCTCCTAAAAGTAAAATATTCACAGCTCAGTGCTCCCAGATCAGAATTGAAGAGAATATAGCTAGACAATGCTATCTTGCAGCTTCACTGTATTCAATGTATCTGTTGAGTTATTTTCAAGGAAATCTTCCATATTGCCCAATGGACCAATAGAGAAAGATATGGTTGCCAATTTCTCCAAAGTTGCTTAATTGTTTGTATTCTGTGCATTGATATATAGATAGATAGATAGATAAATATAGATATAGATATATACATATGGTTTCTGTAGGTGTTCCTATTTCACGTATCACTTCAGAGTTTTCTCTTTAGATCAATTGCCAAAATGCATTCACTTTGTTCCCAGTAGACTGCAATGGGAGAGAAAGTAAAGATTGTGAAATCTTCGAGGAAAAAAGGAACAGACACAAATGAATTATGTAGATGAAGACAATATACCTTTAAAAATGTTATGTATCTAGCAGCTTCATTGTATTCAATGTATCTGTTGAGTTACAATCAAGGAAATCTTCCATATTGCCTAACGGACCAATAGAGAAAGATATGGTTGAAAATTGCTCCAAGGTTGCTTGGATTATTTGTGCTGTTCCTATGTCACACAGCACTTCAGAGTTTTCCCTATAGGTGAATTGTTGAAATGTATTCATTTGGTTCCACATGGACTGCAAGGGGAAATTAAGTAAAGATCGGAAAAAGGTCGAGAAAAAATGGAACAGACACACACTAATGAGGTAGATGAAGAGAATGTAGCTAGACAATGCTATGTATCTGGCAGCTTCATTGGATTCAATGTATCTGTTGAGTTACAATCAAGGAAATCTTCCGTATTGCCTAACGGACCAATAGAGAAAGATATGGTTGAAAATTGCTCCAAGGTTGCTTGGGTTATTTGGTTTATGTGCATTAATAAATATAAGGATTCTGTAGGTATTCTTATTTCACATATCACTTCAGAGTTTTCCCTTTAGATGAATTGCCAAAATGCATTCATTTCGTTCCCCATTGACACCAGTGGGAGAGAAAGTAAAGATTGTGAAATCTTCGAGGAAAAATGCAACAGACAGACATTAATGAGGTAGATAAAGACAATGTAGCTGGACAATTCTATGTATCTAGCATCTTCTTTGTATTCAATGTATCTGTTGAATTACACTGAAGGAAATCTTCCATATTGCCCAATGGTAAAACAGAGAAAGATATCATTGCAAAAGATATCTGCAAATGGTTGCTTCGATTATTTGGATCCTGTGTGTTGACATATATAAGGTTTCTGTAGGTGTTCCTATTTCACATATCACTTCAGAGTTTTCTCTTTAGATTAATTGTCAAAATGTGTTCATTTAGTTCCCCTCTGACTTTAATGGGAGAAAGAATAAAGATTGCGAAAACATCGAGGAGAAATGCAACAGACACAAACTAATGATGTAGATGAAGAGAATATACCTGGGCAATCCTATTGAATTCAGTGTATCTGTTGATCAAGGAAATCTTTCTTATTGCCCAATGGACCAATAAAGGAAGATATGGTTGCAAATTTCTTCACAGTTGCTTGGATTATTTGGATTCTGTGCACTGATATATATAAGGTTTCTGTAGGTGTTCCTAATTCTTTTTTTTATTTAAATTTATTTGTTTAAGTTTTCAACATTCATTTCCACAAAATTTTGGGTTCCAAATTTTCTCCCCATTTCTCCTCTCCCCACACACCAAAATGCCGAGCATTCTAATTACCCCTATCACCAATCTGTCCTCCTTTCTAACATCCCTTCCTTCCCTTATCCCCATCTTCTCTTTTGTCCTGAAGGGCAAAATAAATTCATATACCCCATTACCTGTATTTCTTATTTCCTAGTAGCAAGAACAATACTCGACAGTTGTTCCTAAAACTTTGAGTTCCAGCTTCTCTTCATCCTTCCCTGCCCACCCATTCCCTTTGGGAAGACAAGCAATTCAATATAGGTCATATCTGTGTAGTTTTGCAAATGACTTCCATAATAGTCGTGTTGTATAAGACTAACTATATTTCCCTCCATCCTATCCTGCCCCCATTTCTTCTATTCTCTCTTTTGATCCTATCCCTCCCCAAGAGTGCTCCCTCCTCCCACTGCCATCCCTTCCATTATCCCTCCCACCCCACTTATCCCCTTATCCCCCACTTTCCTGTGTTGTAAGATAGGTTTTCATACCAAAATGAGTGTGCATTTTATTCCTTCCTTTAGTTAAATGTGATGAGAATAAGCTTCATGTTTTTTCTCTCACCTCTCCCCTTTTTCCCTCCACTGAAGGTCTTTTACTTGCCTCTTTTATGAGAGATAATTTGTCCCATTCCATTTCTCCCTTTCTCCTCCCAATATATTTCTCTCTCACTGCTTAATTTCATTATTTTAAGATATGATCCCATCCTATTCAATTCACCTTGTGCTCTCTGTCACTGTGTGTGTGTGTGTGTGTGTGTGTGTGTGTGTGTGTGTGTGTGTGTGTGTGTGTGTGTGTGTAATCCCACCAACTACCCAAATACTGAAAAAAGTTTCAGGAGTTACAAATATTGTCTTTCCATGTAGGAATGTAAACAGTTCAACTTTAATAAGTCCCTTATGACTTCTCTTTGCTGTTTACCTTTTCATGCTTCTCTTCATTCTTGTGTTTGAAAGTCAAATTTTCTTTTCAGCTCTGGTCTTTTCATCAAGAATGCTTGAAAGTCCTCTATTTCATTGAAAGACCAATTTTTCCTCTGAAGTATTATACTCAGTTTTGCTGGGTAGGTGATTCTTGGTTTTAGTCCTAGTTCCTTTGACTTCTGGAATATCCTATTCCATGCCCTTCGATCCCTTAATGTAGAAGCTGCTAGATCTTGTGTTATCCTGATTGTATTTCCACAATACTTGAATTGTTTCTTTCTAGCTGCTTGCAATATTTTCTCCTTGACCATGGAACTCTGGAATTTGGCCACAATGTTCCTAGGAGTTTCTGTTTTTGAATCTCTTTCAGGAGGTGATCAGTGGATTCTTTCAATATTGATTTTGCCTTCTGGTTCTAGAATCTCAGGGCAGTTTTCCTTGATAATTTCATGAAAGATGATGTCTAGGCTCTTTTTTTGATCAAGACTTTCAGGTAGTCCCATAATTTTTAAATTGTCTCTACTGGATCTATTTTCCAGGTCAGTTATTTTTCCAATGAGATATTTCACATTATCTTCCATTTTTTCATTCTTTTAGTTTTGTTTTGTGATTTCTTGATTTCTTATAATGTCATTAACCTCCATCTGTTCCATTCTAATTTTTAAAGAACTATTTTCTTCAGTGAGCTTTCGAACCTTCTTTTCCATTTGGCTAATTCTGCTTTTTAGAGCATTCTTCTCCTCATTGGCTTTTTGAACTTCTTTTGTCAATTGAGTTAGCCTATTTTTCAAGGTGTTACTTTCTTCAGCATCTTTTGGGTCTCCTTTAGGTCTCCCACTTTTCATGCTTTTCTTGCATCTCCCTCATTTTTCTTACCAATTTTTCCTCCACCTCTCTAACTTGATTTTCAAAATTCTTTTTGAACTCTTCCATGGCCTGAGCCCACTGAATATTTATTTTGGATGTTTGGGATACAGAAGCCTTAACTTTTATGTCTTTCCCTGATGGTAAACATTGTTATTCCTCATCCAAAAGGATGGGAGACGATATCTATTCACCAAGAAAGTAACTTTCTATAGTCTTATTTTTTTTCCCTTTTTTGGGCATTTTCCCAACCAGTTACTTGACTTTTGGGTCCTTTGTCAAGAATAGGATATACTCTGGGAATCTGTGAGATCTCAGCTCCTCCAAGGTGGCACAATCAAGCGTGTACTGGTCTGCATGCAGAGAGGGATTTTTGTGCCCAGTATCTTAGCAGTTACCTCTCCACAGCCTCCTGGCCTCCAGTTCCACCAAGTCAGCACTGGGGGCTGATTTTCAGATAAGCTGGATGACAGGGCCACCATTCAGTGTGAGACAAAGACCAGCTTGCCCAGGGCCTCCACACAGGGCTGAGGTAAGACTCCACTCTTCAGTGCCCCCACGGATTTTTACGCTCCAACAATGGAGCAGTCTGTACCGGCTGCTGTGCTCCTTCTGTGGCTGCTGCCTGCTGCCAGAGCTATGGGCCAGCTGAAATTACCCCGTCACTGACCTTTGGTGCCTGTGGGCTGAGGGATCTAGGAACCACTGCTACTGGGACTGGGGATTCTGCTACTGGAGACTCCATACCCAAGGGCTGTTCCTGAGCCACACCACATGGCCAAGGCTAGGCTGGGCTCTGCTCTGCCCAGCAGAGTGCAACTGACATTTCCCATGGGCCTTTCACATCTCCCTGGGCTGGAAATCTCCTCCACTCTGTTGTTCTCTACTTCTGCTGCTCCAGAATTTGTTGAGAGTCCCTCTCTACAGATATTTTATGGGCTGTGTGGGGACACCCTGCATATGTGTGTCTTTCTACTCCACCATCTTGGCCAGTGTTCCTATTTGACATATCACTTCAGAGTTTTCTATTCAGGTGAATTGCCAAATGTGTTTGTTTTGTTCCCCATTGACTTCTTTAAGAGATAAATTTAAGATTGCAAAAATTCTGGGGGGAAAAGGAAGAGACAGAAACTAATGAAGTAGGTGAAGAGAATAAAAGTATACAATGCTATGTACCTAGCCTCTTCATTGCATTCAATGTACCTGTTGAGTTACATTCAAGCAAATCTTCCATGTTGCCCAATGGACCAAAAAAGAAAGACATGGTTGCAAATTTTTCCTTGGTTGCTTGGATTATTTGGATTCACTGCATTGATAAATATAGGGTCTCTGGAGGTATACCTATTTCACATTTCACTTCAGAGTTTTCTCTTTAGGTGAATTGCCAAAGTGCATTCATTAGGTTCCCCATTGACTTCAATGGGAGAGAAAATAAAGATAGCAAAAACGTCGAGGAATAGAGCTAGAAAATGCTCTTGAAGCTTCCTCATAGGCAAGGTATCAATTGAATTATGTTAAAGGAAATTTTCCATATTGCTCAATGGATGCAATACAGAAAGATATGGTTCCAAATTTCTCCAAAGTTGCTTGAGTTCCTTGGATTCTGTGCATTGCTATAGATAGGGACTCTGGAGGTTGACCCTTTTCATATATCATTTCAGAGTTTTCCCTTTAGGTGAATTTCCAAAATGTGTTTATTTGGTCCCCAATTGACATCAATGGGAGAGAAACTAAAGATTGCAAAAACTTTGAGAAAAAACTAAAGAGACTTAAACTAATCATGAAGAATAAGAGAATACAGCTAGACCATCTTCTGTCTCTAGGATCTTCATCGTATTCAGTGTATCTGTTGAGTTACATTCAAGAAAATTGTCTATATTGTCCAATGGACCATGCAGTAATATATAGTTGCAAATTTCTTCAAAGTTGTTGGGATTCCTTAGATTTGGGTTATTGATATAGGTGGAGTTTTTGGAGATTTACCTTTTCATACATCACTTCAGAGTTTTACCTTTAGGTGAATTGCCAAAAGCATCTACTTGGTTCCCCATTGACTTCAATAGGAGAGAAGCTAAAGATCGCGAAAACTTTGAGAAAGGACTAAAGAGACCCAAACTAATGATGTAGATGAAGGGAACACACCTAGGCAATGCTATGTGTCTAGGAGCTTCATCATGTTCTTTGTACCTGTTGAATTATATTCAAGGAAATGTTCTATATTGCCCAAAGGATGAATAGAGAAAGATATGATTGCAAATTTCTCCAAAGTTGCTTGGAATCCTTGGATTTTGTGTATACTGGTAGATAGGATCTCTGGAGGTGTACCCTTTTCATAAATCACTTCAGAGTATTCTCTAGGTGAATTGCCAAAATGTGGTTAATTGTTTCCCCATTGACTTCAATGGGAGAAAAACCAAAGATTATGAAAACTTCGAGGAAAAACTCGAAAGACTCAAACTAATGATGTAGATGAAAATTATAGAGGTAGACAATGTTTCATATTTAAGAGCTTCATTGTATTCAAAGTGTCAGTTGAGTTACATTCAAGGAAAGCTTCCATCCTGCACAATGGACCAAAAGAGAAAGATATGGTTGCAATTTTCTGCAAAGTTGCTTTGAATCCTTGGATTTTGTGCACTGCTATAGATAGGGTCCCTGGAGGTTTACCCTTTTCATGTATCAAATCAGAGTTTTCTGTTTAGGTGAATTGCCAAATGCATTTATTTGGTCCCCTTTTCACTTCAGTGTGAGAGAAAATACTGTGAAAAAGTCAAGGTAAAACTCAAAAGACTCAAACTAATGATGCATAAGAAGAGAATAGAGCTAGACAATGCTCCGTCTCTAAGAGCTTCATTGTGTTCAATGGATCTGTTGAGTTACAGCAAAATGTTACATATTGCCCAATGGACATTGGTCAAAGATTGGAGAAAGATAGGATGTCAAAATGCTTGGAATCCTTGGATTCTGTGCATTGATAGGGTCTCTGGAGCTTTGCCCTTTTGATATATCACTTCAGAGTGACTCACTCTTTAGGTGAATTGCCAAAATGCATTTATTTGATCCCGCATTGACTTCAATGGAAGAGTAGCTAAAGATTGAGAAAACTTCTAGGAAAAACTCAAGAGATGCAAACTAAAACTCGAAAAAAGTATTTTTAAGCTCTGTTGATTAAATCTGTATGCTAGGAGTCTCTTGCATGAAAGTAGTTACCTCTGGGTTCAGTTCTCCTGTCCTGTAATAAATACACACTTTTACCTTCATTGGATGCATCACTTTCAATGCCTGTTTCTAGGTCTTTGTACAGCTGGTGGACAGTCTTTTTTTTTTTCCAGCTTTTCCCTAGCCAATTGTCCTTCAGTTTTCTCCACCTATTCATTAGAAATTCCATCTGGGAATATTTTGTAAACAGGCAAATTGCCAAGTCTCTTCACTATCTTGTATGGGTTAGCATTCCATCAGTCAGCTAATTTGTGAGTCTCTTAAATCATGAAAACCCACTTATCCTTGTCTTCCACAGATACAGAAATCTGGTAGCATCTACTACATATGTCTAAAAATGAAAACCACTGGCTGCCTAGTAGACAATCTGGAAAATTTTGCACCAGGGCATAATGTACTGCTCCACGTTAGTCCTTTTGTTCAAAGTTCGGTAATCAACACACATCCATGTCTTTCCATTATTCTTAAGCAACACAGTACAGATAATATATAAAGGCTGTTGAATTCTGTGGTGATTCCATTAACCTGCATTTCAATGAGATGGTGTGTGAGATCCTCCATTATAGACAAATGAAGCTCCTTAATCTTTCTCTGAATGGTCTGAAATTGGTGAGCTGTATTCTATATCTTGCACTTCAACCACAACCCACATCCCATTCATGTAAATGAGAACACACCTGTACTCTTGCTGAATTCCAGCCTCAACCTAGCCTTCTACTCTTGTGATACTGGGGAGTCCTCAAAGCCAAATACCTCAGGATCCAGCACAGAAGGTGAACAGTTAGGGCTCCTGTGACATTCACTGGAATCTCGTGCATCTAACTTCTTGTAAATCTCTTCATGGATGGTCAAAGCATGCAAGTGTGGAGTCTCAGCTTACCACTTGCAGTATCCTGCTAGAATTTTGAAAAGATTAAAATTAGCTCAATCAGTGCTGACACTACAGTGAATGTTAGAAGGTCTGGACATAACTAGAGCCAGAGTGTCTGCTTTTCTGTTGACAAAAACAGCTTCCTTAGGGAATTTCAAACTCATGTGAATGTGCCCCACACATGGATAATCTGTATCAATCAAACCAAGTGTCATAGGCTTCAAGCATATTTTACCCAAGAATTTGTCATAAAATTGGAAAAATAATGGTACTTAGAGATCTTTGTCCAGGACAGCATTGGAGTCTTCACTCTCAAATTTTACCATCACCTCTGCACAAAGTCCTATGAGTCCAGATGGAATAGACCCATAGGGAATTGTGATTGCTCTTGGGGGTCCACAGTAGCATCCTTCCCTGGTCCAGCTCCAGTTTCTTAAAGTTGGATCAAAGGATTTTTAACTTCTTCATGATTAAAGTTACATTCTCTATACTAAAATACATGCATCTAATCCACAATTATAACAAAAAGTGGATCTATTACTCTGATGATTACCTGATGGAAGTGGCCTTAAATGAGTCCTACGTGTCCTCCTTTCCCTTGGCCCTCTACCTCTCCAAGGAGAATGAGATTGGTCATGTATTATCTCTTACCTGATAGTCTGAGGTTCCATGACTAAAGCTCAGACTGGTGGCACTATTTTCTTGCATTGCTCCTCTGGTACTCAGTAAGAAGGCCTGGATGCTGCTGAGGTTGAGCCCTGTGGATTAGATTGATTTTGTGCTCAGGCATACCTGTCTCCATTTTTGGTAATGATGTCTGTGTTTGCACAGATCTGAGCACAGTCAGCCGTATGTGGGCCATGTACCAATCCCTGGAACATTCTCTCTGGTGTAATTTTTCCCGCATTCTCAGGATCCACACCCTCTATCTGTATTAATCCCTTGTCAAGGGATTAATTTGGCATCAGGGTCAACTACCATACTGATGTTAAGTTCTTCAATTTGAAAAGGCTACAAGCCAAGACCAAAGTGGAGGGAGTGTTGGTGCATGATTTTCTATTTGCAAATGATTGTGCACTCAATACAACCTCTGAAGCTGAGATGCAACAAAGTATGGATCAATTCTCTGCTGTCTGTGCTAATTTTGGCCTAATAATTAACACCAAGAAAACACAGGTGCTCCATCAGTCACCACCGCACTATCCATATGTGGAAACATCAATTACAACAAATGGAGAAGTTTTTAATGCTGTCGATAATTTCACTTACCTTGCTAGTGTACTTTCCAGGGATTGACAATGAGATTGATGCACACACTGCCAGAGCAAGCTCAGTGTTTGGGAGGCTCTGAAGAAAAGTTTGGGAGAGAAGAGGTATTAGACTGACTACCAGACTGAAGGTCTAAAGAATCATTGTGCTGACCTAATTGTTCATTGTTGCCTGTGAAACATGGACAGCAGACCAGTGCCATGCCAGGAAACTGAATTTCTTCCATTTGAACTGTCTTAGGAAGATTCTGAGGATCACCTGGCAGGATAACGTACAAGACTCTGAAGTCCTGGCTCAAGCTGAACAGCCAAGCATTCAAACTATGCTTCAGAGAGCACATCTCTGATGGAGTGTCCATGTTGTTTGAATGCAAAATGTACGCTTGCCAAAAAGACTATTTTATGTCCACTTCCTATGAAAAGAAAAATAAAATAAAATGCAAACAAAGATGTTTTCTAGAGTAGGGAGACAAAATCCCAACTTAGAAATAAACCTAGTCACAGAGAAGTCCTAAAAAAACCTTTCTAAATTAGGTTCTTTTTCCAGACCTCAGTTTGTCTAACCTGTTCAATAACTAAGGGCTAGGTAACAATTGAGACTAAAAATGACCTAATACATTATCACAAAAGTATCAATATGGAAAGGAAGACCCTCAAGTTTTGTCACCAGAACAGAAAGCAATTGATTTTTACACTCATTCTAAGTCAACAAAACCTAAACAATGAACCGTAGTGGTTTGGGCTGGGCAGCTATTACTGACCACTCAATGAAAGTCAGAGATTTGGGTCTAAAAGTGTAGTCAAGTAGCTCCATATTAAACACAATGGTCCAGAGAAAACTTACTGAAGCAGCATAGGACAAAAAGTAAATTGTCTCAGCTTTTATGGTAAAAAAAATTTAGCCCCCACAGCCCCAAAATATCTTATAAAATATAAGAAACCAAAAATTATATTTCTATGGACATATCACCCACATGTAAAGATATGGAGCCCCACGTGGAGAGAGGGACCACTACACTACAAGGGAGGCAGAAGAGGTGTCTTTAGCCTCTACTTCCTTGACCTTTCTCCAAGAGAGACTTTCATTTCTCCCCGGAGAGGAAGCTGGAGTTTGAGAGCAGAAGCTACTGCTCTGCTCTCCTCAGAGAGAGAGGAGGACTGAAGGCTCCCTTAAATCTTATTAGTCTAGGGGATATGATTGGGTTCCATCTAATTTTTAATCACTTTGTCATTGGGGGAAAAAGAGAGAACCAAGTTCTGTATTTGGGGCAGTGGACAGAATGCCAAACCCCGAGTCAGAAAGACTCATTTTGCAGAGTTCAAATCTGGCCTCAGATGCAACAGCTGTGTGACCCTAGGCAAGTCATTAACCCTGTTTGCTTCAGTTTCCTCACCTGTAAAATGATTGGGAGAAGGAAATGGCAAACCATTCCTGTATCCTTGCCAACAAAATTCCAAATGGAGTCACAACTCCATTTGGGAATGGGACACAACTGGAAAATAGGTGAACAACAAAGCTCTAGATCCAAGGCTTGAATCCTTTTCTACCTAATGCCAATTCCACAATGAACATGCATAGCAATAAACAAAGAAACCCATTTGCCTAAATCATAGCAAAACAGAAATCAGAGAAGGCATTCACAGGAGAATCTACACCAGACAGTACAGAATGAAGGCGCTCTCCCATTTGGAGCAAGATAACTCAGCTCAACCAAAAGAGAATGACCTGGATCTCACCCAAGAGGACTCAAAGTCTCTAGAGTAGCAAGCTGGGAATAGGGATATGATGCTGACTACCCACTCCTCTCAGGTCTTCCCAGAATCTTTTCCTTCAACAACCTAAAGTAGGATTGGCTGCTTGCATCTTTTTCTCTTTCAAAACTGGAAGCTAGAACAGCATGAAGCAATATCACTCAGACTTGAAGCTTGAGTCTCCAAAGGGAAAGTGGCCAAGAACTGAAGCTCTCACCTCTTGCTAACTCTGTCCTGCCTATCACTCATGGCAGGGCCTTCATCTTCACCAGGAAAGAGGGAGTCCTGTACCAATGGTCTTTGGGACAGGAGTAAATACATTAAGTAAAATATCTTAATGAAGCAACTGACTTGTGTCTGAGGCTGCTATAACTTAAACATGGTAAACTCTGCAAAAAAAGCATTAGTTCCAACCTCTCTCCCTTCCATCTGGCTCATTTCCTCCTTTCCTCTCTTCCTGCCTCACCATGGCAGCCAAAGCACTTGTTAAGTTCCGATGATTGGCTCCTGCATCAGCAGATCTTCAACTGTGAGGATGGGCTCATTTACAATGACTTCTATTCCTCCTTGGCTATACTGACTTCACTGCTGATCAAGTAGACCTAATTTTGTCACTGACTGGGAAGATAACTTTAAAATCTCCACTTATTTCATCCCCAAAGGACAAGTGACCCAATCTGGGACAGCCATGGTCATGGCACCTAAAGGGGGTATTGTCTTTTTACGTCAAAACTGTACTGCAGAATTCCAGGCCAACAAAGAACAGAAAAAGAAGAAGTAGAAACAAGGCTTTATCACTGTCCCTGTGGTCCTGAACCCTAAAGATTGAGTCAGAGACATTTTTGAAGCCAAGGCAAACATGGCATCTACAGAATCTCTATCATAGATAGTGTTGATATGGGCATTCACTTAATGGCATCACCTCCTTTCATGACATCAGCTCTCTTAAGGAGGAAGAATGTGACTGCTTCCTGACAATATCAAGATGAAGAGGGAAGATTGGCAATGGTTCATGCAGGAGTCACCCTAAAGGAACTCAACAAAATTCTACAGTGGAACAGGAAGGGAAAGTTGCCCATTGTGAAAAAGAATGATGAATTAGGGGTCATACATGGACCTGAGGATTTAACACTGCTCACTGGTATCCAAGAACAGCTACTGTGTAGGGAAGCCATAGCCATTCATGAGAATGATAAATATTGGTTTGATCAAGTTGGTTATAATGTGATTTTGCTGACCTCTTTTCAAAGAAGTTCCACCTTCCAAATTAACATGATCAAGTATATCAGAGAGAAATAATACAACATCTGGTTATTGGTGGCAATATAGTGACAATTGCCCAGGAGAAAAAGTATATTGATGGACACCTTGTGATCTGCATGGGCAGCTATTCCATTTGTCTTTTGCAGAAAGTTCTCACAATGTAGGCAGCCCTAGAAAGTAGCTATATATAAATTCTCAGAATAAATAGTGCTTTTCGGTCCCAATCATTGATAACAGAAGCATCCAAAAGGTGGGCAACATCGTTACAACCTTCATCCTTGGGGCTTCCACAGTGATCACAGGAGTTCTGTCAGTGGCCACCACGGAGGCCCCACATGAATATTTCTTCTCCCAGTGGAATTCAGACAAAAAACAATTCAGGAGAATGAGACATAGACAAGAACATAGGCAAGAAAAACTAATATTTCAGTGAAATAGACAGGATCCAAGAGACTCAAGGTTGTTCCAGGGCAGAGGTGGGGAACCTGCAGCCTTAAGGCCACATGTGGCCCTCTAGGTCCTCAAGTGAAGTCCCTTGACTGAAACCAAACTTTACAGAAGAGAATTGTTTGGATATTCTTAGCAAGATATTGGTGCCAAGAACGTAACTGAAATAAGTCATGATATACTCAAGGAAACTGAAATTTGAGAAGAGGACATCATCTGTCCAGGTGAAAGGTGGTTTCCATGAACTCTATTTGTATGAGAAGCAGCCCTTCTTAGAAGTGGTTTTGTTTGGTTTTGCTGTCCCTTACTTCTCCCTTTTTTGGTTTTTCAAGAGAAAGCTGGATGTTTTTAGTAATTCTATGAAGATTATAGAAAGATTTTGAAAGAAAGCATTGAAAGTCACAGAAGCATTGGGAATTCAACTTAATTTGCTTCCCCTTCTTAGAATGCCAGCTTCCTTCAAAGCACTGCCTCAGATGTCACTCCTACAGGAGGCCTTTTCTGATCTCTAGACTTGAAATTATTTTATCTTATTTTATACATACTTTGCATTTAATCTGTGAACGTGTATCTTCTCAGTGAAACATTAGCTACGAAATAATAATAATAGATAACATTTATAGTGTCCTTACTATGTGCCACTCTGTACTAAGCACTTAACAATTATGATCTCCTTTGATCAACCATCCTTCAAGGTGGGTGGTATTATTATCTTTCTTAAGCGACTTGCCCAGGGTCACGCATCTAGTAGGTGTTCAAGTCCAGGCTTAAATTCAGGTCTCCTTGACTCCAAACTTGGCTCTCTTCACTGAACTGCCTCGTGACAATCATTTGTTGTCATTTGCCTGGCTTTGAGCCTTGAATATAGTCGTTATTTAATAAATGCTTGAATAGGACCATGAGATGTTTCTTAAGAACGTGTTGTGAACAAAGCAATGGGGGAGATGCAAAATTAAGACACACTGTTGAACCTGTCTTCACTGAGCTTGGAGTGGGTCAATTATTAGGAACAGGTCTTATAGGGGCAGTGAGGTGGCGCAGTGGATAGACTACCTGGCCTGGAGTCAGGAAAACCTGAGTTCAAATATAGGCACAGACACTGACTAGCTGTGTGACCCTGGGCAAGTCACTATATCTCGCTTGCCTCAATCTCCTCATCTGTAAAACGAGCCAAAGATGGAAATGGCAAACCACTCCAGTATTTCTGCCAAAAAAAACACAAAAAGCAAATGAGGTTACAATACAACACAATAACAACCTATAAAGAAAATCAATGAAACTAGGAGGCGTTAGTTTGGAGAAAACAAAAGTGACAGAAGATTTAATAACTTTAATAATAACAACACATAATTTAAATGGTACTTTATAGCCTACAAAATGCTTTAAAAAAACAATACCATAGAAGAAGATAGTAAAAGTTTCATCATTCTCCATTTGCAGATAAGAGTTTCAACCAAATGAAGTGACTTGTCTAAGGTCACATAAGTAAGTGGTCACAGAACCTAACATTGAACTGAGTTTGTTTTGCCATCTGTGTATCAACTATTTGTATTCACCATCTGCATTCCCAGGTGTTCAGAATTATAATACATCCCTTGACAGAAGACCTATACAACCAACAAAAGGCCAGAAAGTGAAGAAACACACCACCCATACAAAAATACTCTTTCATGTCCTTCTAACAAGGTAGCCTGAATAAATCATTTTCTTGCATTTACAGAGTTACCACTTGGGGGAGAATGCGAGCCACCAATAAAGAAAAAGAAGGAAAAGAGTAGAGGAGGGAAGGAAGGAAGGAAGGAAGGAAGGAAGGAAGGAAGGAAGGAAGGAAGGAAGGAAGGAAGGAAGGAAGGGAGGGAGGGAGGGAGGGAGGAAGGAAGGAAGGAAGGAAGGAAGGAAGGAAGGAAGGAAGGAAGGAAGGAAGGAAGGAAGGAAGGAAGGAAGGAAGAGTGAAAGGAAGGGAGGGGAAAGGAAGGAAGGAAATGAGGGAGGGAGTATTAACTGTTAAAAGAACAAAAATATAAAGGAAAGAATATTCTTCTAGATAGAAGACTTTTCCTTAACTATTGACATATTACTAAAATGTCACATTATTTCTTCAAATCTTCAATGCAGAAAGAGTGAGCAACCATGTGAGATGGCAAGGAAACAAGAGTGGATAGTCCAAATAGAGGTCATAATTTCCATTCTTGACCATCTTTACCTTATATAAAACACAAGGGTATACAATTTATATTGTTTTTCATTGTATATTAATATATATTTATGTTATATATATATATATATATATATATATATATATATATATATATATATAGTTTCAAAGAGTGAAAGAGGGGCTATGTTGCTCCCAATATGGTTCATATTCAGTGTCTAGGTGCCCATGAAGTAAAAGGTTCTTTCCACCCTCACTGCTCCATGTTTTTCCCTCACACTTCTCCTGAATTTACATTTCCAAAGACGAGTAAGTGATAAGCTTTCCCTATTTTTGTTTCTTGTTTCCTTGGCCTAGACACCTACATCAGCCTCATGTCTCAGAAAACAAAAACCAGTCACAAAGTCACAGAGCCAATGATGGGGAGCACTGGCAGGGAGAAGAGGGATCATCTGGTCTAAGCTTCTCAAGGCATATTTGAGGAAACTGAGGTCCAAGGAGGTAAAGAGGTAAAGTAATTTCCATGGGAAATATCCTAATGAATAGGAATAAGCTTTAAAAAAAAGTCAGAAACATAACTAGGAAAGCATAGTCCAGTGCGAAGATTTTGTGCTCTCTCTTTGATTGGGGCTCCTCTCTCCTTGGTTAGCTTGGGGCTGCTCAGAGGTTTCTGGTCATAACCCAGGCCCTTTTTCCTTCCTCCTTTCTGATAATACACAAGTAGTATTGAAAACACAGGGCTTTGCCTCAGGATGCTGGCATATGAGGGCTCCCAGTTACATTGACTTCAGTCTGAGCTCAGTTTTCTCTCTTGATTTCTCCACCTCCTCACCAGTAATCTTAACCTAGCCATTCCTCTTTCCTGACACTCACTCTGTTGAGTGTCCAATCGAAACCACCATTTCATGAGAGGTCCCAGCCATGTTTGCTTAACTCCAGATGTGCCTCTCACTTTCAGGACTTCTCTTTACTTCACCCCCCTCCCCACATTAGCTCTCCTTTAAGTATTGCTATCTTTCCTCATTGCAATGTAAATTCCTTGAGGTTAGGAACAAGACAGTGTTTTTTTAATTTATATCATCAGTGCTTAACACGGTAGGTGGTACATAGTGAGTATGCAATAAACTGTCTATCTATCTATCTATCTTCCCCATGGTAAATGCCATTCCTGAGCTCTGCCTTGTGATCCATATTCACCTGTGCCATCACATGACACAAACATCCCCAAAACCACCACCACCCTGGAGTCTTTTACTGTGATGTCTCTCTAGTTGCATACTATCCACAGTACAGGGGCAGCTAGGTGGCATAGTGGACAGGGTGGAATTAGGAAGATGGCCTCAAACACCCGTGTGACCCTGGACAAGTCACTTACCCCTTTTTGCCTCAGTTTTCTCATCTGTAAAGTGAGGTGGAGAAGGAAATGGCAAACGACTCCAGTATCTTCGCCTAGCAAACCACAAATAGGGTCACAGAGTCAGTATGACTGAAATGGCTCAACAGTCACAACATTCACAGCATAAGAGAAGAGGGACAATTCTGAGTAGCATCCTGGAAGCAAGTGGGCACTGTAGTCATCTAATTTTGAAAACACAGTGACTTTGACAGATGTCAAACCACGATGAGAAGAGAAACAGGATGAAAACAGTACAGGAAATACCAGGCAGTTTGCATCTTACTCATCACCCCAGAGATAAAGCTCTAGGACCCAGGATCAAACAAAATACATTAAGACAGAGAAGTGTAGCCATCTTCTTGTTTCATTCATTCAAATTCAATAAAACAAATGTACCAGGAAATCGACTCAGCACTAAAGCACACAAAGACAAAAACAAAACAGTCTCTGCCCTGTACTTCTATGGACATCGCATCTATATACATAGATACATATATATCAGGTTATATAGAGTAGTTTTGAGAAGGAGAGACTTGACAACTGTTTAGTGTATATTAAGAAAGGTCTTATGAAGAGAGTAACTTAGGAAAAAAGCTATACTTTGAAGGAAGCTAAAATTGTAAGAAGCAGAAATCAGGAGGAAGTATATTCCAGGAACTCCCCATGCAAACACACAGAGGTAAGAAAGAAAGAAAAATCTCAAGTGACATGCCATGTACAGCCCAAATGAAAAAAAAATGAATTTTAAAGTATATGATTAATTATGGGGAGGGGAACAAAGCTGAAAAGAAGTCCACAGTTAAATAGCTTCTTCTCTTCCCCGCCCAAAAGTAAGTTTAAGGTTATTAAGTGATAGGTCTAGCCACTCAAAAATTATCAATATATTGCACAATGAACTTCTTCACATTGGTTAAAAAAATCTGCCCTAAGTAAAAAATTCACTCTGTGAAGGGTAAAGAGATATTTCATCATTCCAGCATGAGCACTCAAATATTCTGGGAGTCGGTGATTGGTATTCCTGGCTAAGTGATATGGGGAGTGTTTAATTCAATGCCAAATTTGAATATCTGTTTCAAATTCTAGCATCTTCTGTATTGACATTCCAAATTTCACTGGGGGGACTCATATACACATATATCTGTGAGCATGTCTAGGCACCCATGACACCCTCATGGGGTAGAATATACAATTTCACTCTGCTTATCTGTAAGAACACATGTAACAAATTAAGAAAATTAAGGGACTTAATGTCTTGAATTAAATAATGGAAATAACCAGATGCTTCGGGCATTAAGTCATAGAACAAGATCCACTGCTACTTAGATATGTGCTAAGTGCAGGAGCCAGACTTTTGTGGAGAGAACTAGTATGGAACAAAACCATTCCTCCCTATCACCGGCAGATGGCAGTAGAATACAAATAGCTCTGCACAACTCCTTGTGCATGAGACTGGGGTTAATGTTTGTTTTACCATAGTTACAATTACACAATTCCCATACTAAATGTGAAAGATGTGAGCGAGAACCCTCATAGTTAAAGTTAGGAGCACTAAGGAATCTTCCCTGGGATGTTAGCTACAATTAAGTGTTTGGGAAAGACTGAGTGAATTAGATACCTTCAAATGCCTGGGACTTGCTGAAAGAGTCTAGAAAAGAGGGAAGGTGATAATCAGTTGCTGTCTACTAAGAGAATGATTGACACATAAATGTCATTCCTGGGACACTACGATCCTATCAATGGGGAAGATATATTCAGTTATATATATTCAGTTATAGGAGGAAGGGAAAGAGAGAGAGAGAGAGAGAGAGAGAGAGAGAGAGAGACTCCTACTTCATATATATCTGTCTCTTTTTTTCTCACTCTTCACAGTGCAATGAACAAAGGATTGGAGTCACAGGACCTAGATTCAAATCCAGGCTCAGTAACTTTCTTTGTGATCTTAAACAAGTCACAACCTTAGTTCCTTTATCTTCTGAATGAGGGAGGTAGACAAGATGGCCTGAAAGGCCTCTTACACTTCTAACACCATGATCCTAGGTTTCTCGAGCAAAGTATTACTTTTCTAACTCATTAGAGCATAGATATGATCTTGGATTCTCAGATTTGTTCTAACAGGACATAAACTCTAGTTGGTCCTACAAAAAAAGTATAGTTTTAGACATAGTCCTAATAACTACTGGCTCTCTTCCAAAAGTCAGCTTAACAAAATGCAGAGATTCTAATCACATGTCTGGCCAACAGGCATTGACTTTAAAAAAAAGTAACTAAAAGATTATTCTTTGAAGGCATGAAGGAGTTGTGTTGGGCAAAAATATAAAAAGATTTTGGGCATGTGATGAACATTATCCAATGACAGTAACTAACATCAGACTTAGGAGTGGTTCATTTCAGCAGTAATATATGCATACCTGGATTTAATATTGATAAGTAAATCTTTGGTCTTCATCCTAATGAGCATAAAAAATTCTACAGAAATTCTATAATAAGGATGATTTGTAAAGGTGCAAAAGCTACAGAATTCGGGGAAGATGATTTCTTCTGTCAGCTATGAAGGCTGTACCACTATCCAATAGAACATGGAGATTTAGTTTGTATTACCTTAAGAGGGTAATTTCTAAGGATAGGAGCTATGTCATTGCCCCCATTGGGAGATTAGTGAGTATTAGGCAACTCTTCAAAATCCATTCCCATCCCACCTCAGGCAGCTTTCCTGGGTGGTCTAGAGGTTAGGATTTGCTCTCATCACCATCAAAGCCCAGACAATTTACAACAAAGAATGAAGCTTCCTTTGCTTCCAAAAGCCCCTGCTAGGTCCTTTTCTGAAGGGAAGCGAAGGCTACCCAGTAGTATGTTAACTGTGTTTCCTCCATCCCTTCACTCCACCCCTGTCCATTTGTACAGTCACTTGGCTATCAGGCTATGGACGAATCCCTATACAGACAGCCTTTATTACTGTTTCTCTTTTCATTGCTTCTTCACTAATCTCATTAAGACGCAACCAAAGACTTAGAGAAAAAGAGTCTCCAGTGGAAGAAGGGGCAGAGCCGTCCCTCAACACTCTCTGATCAGTACAAGCCACTCTTTATCAACTTGCTTTACTTTTCTATAAGACATAAAACATTTTTTAATAAAGTTAGAAATAAAATGGATTGACCAAGGCAGTTTTTTCCTATAGTCAGTATGAATAATTAAAACTCTACAAGTGCTATTGAAGCAAATGAATATTTTCTAATGCTTATGGGTTTTATTTGTTCTATCATCTGACTTACTGAACTTTTCAATGCTCTGTGGGAGCAGAGGAGCATAGCACAGAGCATCTACTCAGGTACTTGGGGGAATACAGGGTTCAGGTATGGTACAGTCCCTGCCCTCACATAGCTTTCAATCTGGTAATGAAATATTAGACGTACATAAATTATTGCAATAAATGAAATGGGCCTATGCTAGACCCAAAAGGGGAAAGATTGGTAGCGACTGAGGAAATCAGAGAAGGACTTCTGGAAAAGACGAATTGGATTTGTCTTAACTAATGAGCAGAGAAAGGTTCATCAGATACAGAAAAAGAAGGATAGATGTCAGGACTTAAGGAACAGCATGAGCAAAGACAGAGAGGTAGGAGGGACAGAGCATTACTTGCAAGAGGAGGATACAGAGGATAATCCAGTTTGGCTGGAGTATAGAGGATGTGGAAGGGAGTTTGGGCCAGCCCAGTGCAGCTGTTTTTCTGGTCCTTTGAGGCTTTCAGAGAAGCCATAGACCAGTCAGTAAATACTGAAAGCAAAAGACCATTATTTAACATACTTTTTAACTCAGAAGAAAAAAGAGAACTTATAGATTAATTTGAAAAACTCAGAAGCATGCGGAAGGAGTCAACGAGCAGGCAAGGATACATGTCAAATATCACTAGGGAGACAAGGCCATAATACACCCTCTGGAGAGAATGGTACACCTGCACCTTGGGAGAAGACGGAGGGTCTGGAGTGAGATGATCCTCAGGACATGGCAAAGGGGTCAATGACCTCGCTAACTAGGCCTCCCATTTGTGCCAGGATCTCACTCCTGTTGTTCAGTCATTTTCAGTCATGTCCAACTCCTTGTGACCCCATTTGGGGTTTTCTTGGCAGAGATACTGGAGTGGTTTTCCATTTCCTTCTGCAGCTCATTTTGCAGGTGAAGAACTAAGGCAAACAGGGTTAAGTGGTTAGTAACTGTTGGAGGTCACATTTGTGTAAGGACAGCTAAATTGCCCCAGGTTTAAGGGTTATGTGGGATGCTAAAGAGAATCAGATATAAGGGAGGAGTCTCCCTTGGGTATATCTGATTAGTTTCCCACCTCTGGTGTCACAGCTAAGGAAGTATCTATCACTTACGAGGGTTGCATTGGGGCATAAAAATTTTAGGCAGAGTTGGAAAGGTTCCAGAAATGGAACAGGTATCACGAAGAAAGGAGTTAGAGACAGCCTGTCACATGAAAGGCCACTGTCCTAAAACCAGAGACTTTGGGTGTTACCACAAAACAATGTGGGAGAAGGCTGGGAATGTAGGCTATAGGAAAGGTAGGGAGATTGATCAATGTTATGATAGTCAAAAGTATGGAGAGGGAGAAAAGGAGGGAGAGGAGAAAGAGGAGGAGAAGGAGGAAAGGAAATCCTTCAATTTACTGGGATTAAAGAAGTTGAAAAGGGAAAAACTGAGATGGAGGAACAAGTAGGAGTACTTAGGAAAAAGTATTCAAAGAATACTCTTGTGACTTCAAAGAATTAGGTTTATCAATTAGGACCTTCAAAGAATTTAGAGCTAGGAGTTTCAAAGATCATTTGGTCCTATCAGAATTTTAGAGTCAAAGAAACTGAACCACAGAAATGTTAAATAGCTTTTCCAAACTCAGACAGCAAATAAATAGTAGAGTTCAACCTCTGGTTTTTTGGTTCCAAATCTAACATTATTTCCATTTACTCCATGTTCTCTCTATTTATGAGAAGTATGAGGTCTCAGGTAAAAGTCTGTTGCTGTTAATAAAGTGCATTATCCCATCAGGGCAGCTAGATGGTGCATTGGATAGAGCAGGAGTCAGGAGGACCTGAGTTCAAATCTCACCTCAGACACTTGACACTCACTAGCTGTGTCCCGTGACCTTGGGCAAGTCACTTTACCTTCATTGCCTCATCCTGACTCATCTCCAGTCATCCTGATGAATATCTGGTCACTGGATTCAGATGGGTCTGGAGAAGTGAGGCTGGTGACCTGCATAGCCTTCCCTCACTCAAAAAACAAAGTCAAGTGCAAGTCATGTCATTATTTCTCTGATGGCGTGGTCTTTTTTGGCAATGAAAGACAAACGTATACATTATCCCATCTGAAGTTCAATTGATGTGTTTTTAAAACTATATATTTTTAAAAAGAAAGTTGTGTGATAACTTTAATATATATTCAAAAGAAATAGCAAGTTGTACATAATAGATTTGCAGTTTCATGTGCAATCATCTTTTTTTTCTATTCTACTATGGTATGGAAATGGTTGTTTTATTTCTGAAATTCAGAATAAATTAAATTCAGAGTAAAATAAGTTAATTTTTAATAAATTTTAAAAAGAATAATACATTGAGAATAGCAAAGGTATCATTTTTAGTATTTTTATGCCTGGTATCTGCCACACAGTAGGCACTTACATAATGCTTCTTGATTGATTGATACCCTTATAAAAGTGCCAGCTGTGATCTTCTCCATATAGATGAGTTCCAAAGTAATGGAGGGAAAGGGTAAAGGGGGAGGTGATTACATTTCCAAAGATAATATGGTTTAAGGAAGTACTCAGAGATTTTTCCCAAGAACATTCAAAAAAGTTTTGCATCTGCTCTGGAAACTGGCTCCCTGGGGGCAAACATGACACACTGAGTTCAAACATGATGCATAATGTGAAGGAGTAGAGAATTCAAGCAGAAAGTCTTGCAAATGGATTGGGGATTGAATAGTGACTGAATTCTCTGCTATACTGAAAAGGACAATACACGGTACTCATTGAAAGTCATTTGTGTGCAGTGTCTAACTCTTGTTCAAGGAAGACATACTATTCATTCATATGAGGGCTTACTAAATGAAACAGAAATCTGTAGGTAACGTAATGTAGGTAAAGCAATTTTTTACAAACTCAGAACTCTGCAGCATAAAAGTGTTCACCAAAAGTGAGTTTTTCAGTCAATTCAACTTACACAGAGAAAGTATATCATACACGGAACAGGAAGGCATAGTTCAATGAGGTAATTTCATTATCCTGGGCTGCCAGTCAAGAGAGAACCAGGTAGGGGTGGAGCCAAGATGGCGGAGTAGAAAGATGCACATACACATAGCTCCGAACCCACAACCCATAGAACATCTGTAAAAAGGAACTTACGGGGAATTCTGGAGCAGTAGAGGCCACAGAACAGTGGAGCGAAGGAGATTTCTGTTCCAGAGGGACCTGCAAACCTCTCGCAAAAGGTCCTTCGCGCCGCGGACTGGGAGCCGCGGACTGGGAGCCAAGCACAGCCCTGCCGCAGCTGTGGCACCAAGAGGAGCAGATCCGAATGGGCTTCAGGGACAGGATCTCCAGCGGCCACGCGGGTCCCTCCACCCACAGGTGACGGGGGTTGGTGAGAGGGTCTCTTTGGCGGGTCGAGAGGGGAGTGGGGTGCCCCCATAACTCAGGCCCCCTCGGGAGGCAGCAGCGGAGGTGGGAGCAGACCAGGGCTCCCCAAGCAGGCAGGAGCCTGGATCCATTGTTGAAGGTCTCTGCATAAACCCCCTGAGGGAAATGAGCCCGTGAAGAGGCCCTGCCCCAACCTGAGCACCTGAACTTAATCTCACACTGAATAACAGCCCTGCCCCCACCAAAAGCCCTGAGGCTGGGAAGCAGCATTTGAATCTCAGACCCCAAGCACTGGCTGGGAGGATCAGGAGGCGAGGTGGGTGTGAGGAGAATATTCAGAGCTCAAGTCACTGGCTGGGAAAATGCCCAGAAAAGGGAAAAGAAATAAGACTATAGAAGGTTACTTTCTTGGTGAACAGGCATTTCCTCCCTTCCTTTCTGATGAGGAAGAACAATGCTTACCATCAGGCAAAGACACAGAAATCAAGGCTTCTGTATCCCAGCCCACTCAATGGGCTCAGGCCATGGAAGAGCTCAAAAAGAATTTTGAAAATCAAGTTAGAGAGGTGGAGGAAAAGCTGGGAAGAGAAATGAGACACATGCAGTCAAAGCATGAACAGCAGGTCAGCACCCTGCTAAAGGAGACCCAAAAAAATGCTGAAGAAAATAACACCTTGAAAAATAGGCTAACTCAATTGGCAAAAGAGGTTCAAAAAGCCAATGAGGAGAAGAATGCATTCAAAAGCAGAATTAGCCAAATGGAAAAGGAGATTCAAAAGCTCACTGAAGAAAATAGTTCTTTCAAAATTAGAATGGAACAGATGGAGGCTAATGACTTTATGAGAAACCAAGAAATCACAAAACAAAACCAAAAGAATGAAAAAATGGAAGATAATGTGAAATATCTCATTGGAAAAACAACTGACCTGGAAAACAGATCCAGGAGAGACCATTTAAAAATTATGGGACTACCTGAAAGCCATGATCAAAAAAAGAGCCTAGACATCATCTTTCATGAAATTATCAAGGAAAACTGCCCTGAGATTCTAGAACCAGAGGGCAAAGTAAATATTCAAGGAATCCACAGAACACCGCCTGAAAGAGATCCAAAAAGAGAAACTCCTAGGAACATTGCGGCCAAATTCCAGAGTTCCATGGTCAAGGAGAAAATATTGCAAGCAGCTAGAAAGAAACAATTCAAGTATTGTGGGAATACAATCAGGATAACACAAGATCTAGCAGCTTCTACATTAAGGGACAGAAGGGCATGGAATAGGATATTCCAGAAGTCAAAGAAACTGGGACTAAAACCAAGAATCACCTACCCAGCAAAACTGAGTATAATACTTCAGGGGAAAAATTGGTCTTTCAATGAAATAGAGGACTTTCAAGCATTCTTGATGAAAAGACCAGAGTTGAAAAGAAAATTTCACTTTCAAACACAAGAATGAAGAGAAGCATGAAAAGGTGAACAGCAAAGAGAAGTCATAAGGGACTTACTAAAGTTGAACTGTTTACATTCCTACATGGAAAGACAATATTTGTAACTCTTGAAACTTTTCAGTATCTGGGTACTGGGTGGGATTACACACACACACACACACACACATGCACACACACACATAGAGACAGAGTGCACAGAGTGAATTGAAGAGGATGGGATCATATCTTAAAAAAATGAAATCAAACAGTGAGAGAGAAATATATGGGGAGGAGAAAGGAAGAAATGGAATGGGGCAAATTATCTCTCATAAAAGAGGCAAGCAAAAGACTTATTAGTGGAGGGATAAAGAGGGGAGGTGAGAGAAAAACATGAAGTTTACTCTCATCACATTCCACTAAAGGAAAGAATAAAATGCACACTCATTTTGGTATGAAAACCTCTCTTACAATACAAGAAAGTGGGGGAGAAGGGGATAAGCAGGGTGGGGGGGATGATGGAAAGGAGGGCATGGGGAGGAGGGAGCAATTTGAGGTCGACACTCAGGGGAGGGACAGGATCAAAAGAGAATAGAAGTAATGGGGGACAGGATAGGATGGATGGAAATATAGTTAGTCTTATACAACACAACTATTATCGAAGTCATTTGCAAAACTACACAGATTTGGCCTATATTGAATTGCTTGCCCTCCAAAGCGAAGGGGTGGGGATGGAGGGAGGTAAAGAAGTTGGAACTCAAAGTGTTAGGAACAACTGTGAAGTAATGTTCTTGCCACTAGGAAATAAGAAATACAAGTAAAGGGGTATAGAAAGTTATCTGGCCCTACAGGACAAAAGAGAAGATGGAGACAAGGGCAGAGAGGGATCATAGAAGAGAGAGCAGATTGGTCATAGGGGCAATTAGAATGCTTGGTGTTTGGCGGGGGAGGGGATAAAAGGGCAGAAAATTTGGAACCCAAAATTTTGTTAAAATGAATGTCAAATAAATAAATAATTTAAAAAAAAAAGAGAGAGAGAGAACCAGGTACCAGGCTGTACTCTGGGCCTTCTCTTCTATGTCCCATAGACCTCCTTATGCTGAAAGTTCACTCCAGACCTGGAATTCACAATATGGAAATACCCTCTACCTTTGTGGCTCTTCCCTTAAATTATATGACTCTCCCCTAAACCTCCATTTAATGAGCCTTGATCTGACACACTGTTCACTATCTCCTTAACTTCAATGCCTATTTAAGGAGTTCCCTCTTGATGAAGAAACACTAGCATTTCTAAGGGTACCCAGGCCACCCAAGCATTTGCTGTTTCTCTCCAAGCTCCATCTTCTACCATGCTCAACACTGGTACCTTTGTCTTTCACCCCCACTGCGTTTCAGCTCTCCATCAGAATGTAAGTGTCTCCAGGACAGAAAGTGTCTCCTTCTGCTGGCATTTGTGTTCCCTGGTTCAGCACAGTGCCTGGCACATAGTGCTAAGCTCTTTAAAAATATTTGTTGACTAACAGTGATTTTCTTCAGGTGGACCAGTGTATGTAAGGAGGATTTCATTATCCTTTTAAGTTTCGTTTCTCAGGATCCATGTCCACAAACAAGAATGCCTAGTTTCCAAGTGTTAGATAACTCCCAGAATAGTCCCAAAGATTCTAGACAGTAGTTAACAGAATCATAGTGACAGACAGACAGGAGGCTGCCCCGTGAGATATAGGGGTGACATAATTGATATTTGCTGCACTTGCACAGAAGGATGATATTGCTAAAGTTAACCTGCCAGCTTAAAGTTGGCAGGATGCCTTCTTTGTTACCCTGTAGAAGTCAAGTGAGCACTGGTTGGTGAGATGGGGGAAATCACAGAGGAATCCACTGAGAACCCACAGGGGAATCTGTGTGTGCCTCAGTGGGCCTCCACTGGGGCTTGAGGGGATTTAGAGGAGTGCACAAGTGTGCCTGTCTTGATTGACCCCATTGAGATGTAAAGATAATTGCCTCCCCTTTTCCTGGGCTCCTCTGAGAAGGGTGATTAAGGAATGCTGTAGGAGCGTGATTTCCCAGCAACCATTTGAGAAGACTAGACCAGAATAAGGCTGATTATTAACCCCTCTGAAGCTATCTGCCTGCCTGACCAGATCAAGAATGAACATGTTAGAGGTTGGAGTTCGAAATCTCCAGTGCCTCCTGTGTGTTATCTGTGAAACAACCAACCATAACAGAGAGCAGTTATAAGGCCAGAGAAAAAGTGGGTTTTAGGAGCTCACAGCTGATGATTTCCAGATAAATCTTAAAGCTATGGGAAGCCTCAAAATCTAAAATATAGGACAAGATAGCTTTGGGCCCAGGTTAGAAAGAAACTTTCTCTCTGAAGGTAAAAGAAAATGAGTAGGAAATATTTTTCTAGGTTTCTTATGTCAATGGTTTCACCAATGTTGATCTTAAAGAAAAAAAAAAGACTATGTCTCTCTATCTTGCCTAGGATGAAAATGCAGTATGTAGGGGTAAGGTATATGACTGGAAAGGTAAAAAGGGGTCAGATTGTGAATGCCAAGCAGAGGATTTTATATTTGATCCTGGAGGAGGTAGGTAGCCATTGGAGATTATCGAATGGGGGAATGGGTGATATGGTAAACCTTTAAGCTAAATCTTTAAAGAAAATTTCAAGTAGTGGAGATGAGAAGGAAGTATATTTTAGAAATGGGGAACAGCCTATGCAAAAACATGGAAGTGGATGCTATATAAAAGGGACAGCAATAACTAGCAGAATGTAGTAGATGAGGGAAATGGGATAAATGAACAAAATAAATCTGAAAAGAAAGAGAGGAACCAGATTTTGAGGGGTTTTAAATGTCAAATAAAGGACTTTGTATTTTATGGCAGAGGCAATAGAAGCACTAAGACTACCAGAGGTCACTATTCTTTAGCCACATATTGATCTATTGACTAGAACTGGCTGTGTAAACTCCCATGATGCCAGGTCATTGTGCAGGCTTCTAGAGGACTGTAGGTCACTATTGGAGCCTTCCATTTCTTTGACTCCAGAGAAGTGCAAGTAATCCCACTGGTCACTGAAAATGCCCAAAATGCCCAGAGGGCTGGCTAGCCTGATCAAGAACACAGCCTAAACCCTTATCTGACACACTATGCACAATCCTCTTAACTTAATGCCTATTCTAAGGAGTTCCCTCTTAGTGAGAAAAACAACAGCTGGTAATCCATTTTACAGTTGTCATTCATGGTGGGTTCAGCCCATCTAGATGAACTACTTTGATATAATCACTAGCTAGGGTGCAGGCAGTTTTCTGAGATGTACCTGATATGACTCCAAAAGTAAAATAACACAAGAAAAACAGGAAATCAATTTCTTTCGGATGTGATTGACCTGAATTTCTCTCAATTAGCAAGTATTTATTGACACCCCTCCCTTTGAGTTCCAGTCTAAGTTCAAGGAATATAAATAATAAAGGTAGAGATAATACTTATCCCTTGAGGGCTTGAGAAACACAAAATAAAATTTTTTTTACCACCAGCCATAAGGAGCTTTTTTTCCCAAGCAGTAACAAAGTATGGATATTTATCTGCTGCTTGTGCTAATTTTGGCCTCACAATACCAAGAAAATACAGGTGTTCCATCAGCCAGTACCACAACACCCATACATAGAACCATTGGTTACAGCAAATGGAGAAGTTTTGAATGCTGTGGATAATTTTGTTTACTTTGGCAATACGCTTTCTAGGGATGAACACAATAATGATGAGAATGACACATGCATTGCCAATGTTAGCTCAATGTTTGGGAGGCTCTGAAGGAAAGTGTGGGAGAGAAGAGGTTTTAGACTGACTACCAAACTGAAGGTCTACATTGCTGTTGTGCTTGACCTTGTTGTTTGCCTGTGAAACTTTGACAGTATGCCAGGAAACTGAATCATTTCCATTTAGATTGTCTTAGGAAGATTCTGAAAATTGCCTGTCAGGAAAAGACACTGATAAGGGCTGGAGAGATAGAGAAATGATAGAGGAACCCCAAGACTGGAGTTCTCTCCGTGGACCATCTGGAAAAAAATTCATGGACTCAAGCATTGTTCAGGTCAAGATGGTAAAGAACCTGCAATTTGAATGGGGGACAGGTAAAGTTTATATCGTATAGTATAACCTAGTCTACTGACTCGGTGATTCGGGTGGGATTAGGTAGCAGTTAAGGAGTAGTTGGTTCTTAAAGGAACATGCACTTTTAGTATCTACTGTGCAGGTATTTTACCCAGAGCTCATTGGGAAATAGTCCAAGGGGGAGTGGGGAGGGCGGGCCTATGTAGACGTGTGGTTTTAGGCCTGAAAAGTCGCTATGTCAACGAATGGTCAGGACTAAGTAATACCAGGCTGCTCTCGTCAATGTCTCGTTAGACAAGATAAATGTAAGGGAATATACATATGTCTAAGTCTAGGACACATATGATTGGTCAGTGAGGAGTAAATGTCCTTATGACCCAGTACACAGCCAGTTCAGCCAGTACACAGCTGGTTAGGGTTAGCAGAGAGATAATGGTTTTTGCTGGGGCAGGTTGTTCTTGGACTGGGGAAAAACTGCCTAGGATAGTGTTTTGAGGCTAGGGAAAAATATGATTTTTAGAGAGAAATGTGATTTTAGAACTGAGGTCCAAGTACAGGCACTCATGAATACCAGACACCTAAAATCGCTAAGCATTTGAACACTACTACAGAGGGTACAACTCTGATGAGCTAGTCATGTTTGAATGCCAAACATATCCTTGCCTAAAAGACTATTTTACGGAGAACTTGCACAGGGCAAGAGCTCATATGGTGGTCAGAAGAGGTGATACTAGGACACTGTCAAGGTTTCTCTTAAAAACTTTGGAACTGATTGTGTGATATGGGAGACACTGTCACAGAACCACTCAAGATAGCATGCCCTCGTAAAAGAAAGGGCTGTGCTTATAGAAAGTAAAGCAGAATTAAAGTGGCCCAAAAGAAACATAAGCTACAGAAATTTAGAGAATTCATCCCAGTGATCACATAGACAACTTGTGCCCAACCTGTTGCAGAGCATTTTGAATTCCTATTGGTCTGATCAGTCACAGTCAGACACATTGTAACTTGGCTCTAACATTGTGAGGTCATTTTGGTCTTCTTTAGAAAATGAACAATCAACCATGACCTCCCACTGAGTTCCATTCTAAGTGCAAGGAATATAAACAATAAAGGTAGAAATAATTCTTATCTCTGGAGGGCTTGAGAAAGACAGGTTGAATTTTTTTACCACCATCTATAAAGAGTTTTGGATTGGTTGTTTTTTTCTAAGCAGTGCTAAATGAATTTGCTCTAGGTACACTCCCTCCTTATGATCAAAGACATACCTAGGGGCTTACATAGGAAGGTGCTTTAGAGACAGAAGGGTCTTTAGAGGCCATCTAGCCCAACCCTCTTATTTTATACAGAAGAAAATTAAGGCTTAGAAGGCTAAATGACTCCCCCACAGTGACAGGGTATCAGATGCAGCTATTTGAACCCAGGGTTTTGTTGGTTTTTTTTTTTATCCAATCCAGTTTATTAGACTATATAAAGACCACAATATTGCTAGCCAACTGAGCTATCAGCTGAGACCACACACACGAACAGTTCTGGAATCTTCACATAGGAAAACAAAAAAACACAACACAACTATACTATACATATATATATATATATGTACACACACACATATATGTATATATATATACAGAAACAATAGAGCTGTTTTAAAAATTTGTAATTAGTAGTTGTAAGGAATGCTACGTGAAACCAAGTTTCTAATCCTACTTCTGCCACATGCTAGCCGCTAGGTTGTATAGTGGACAGAGTGGTGGATGAAAAGTTAAGAAGATGTGAGTTCAAATCTCAGCCTTATACACTTACTAGCTATGTGATCATAAGCAAGCGACTTGCACAACCTTTGTTGCACTTGATAAATATTAAGCTCTTGGGTGAATGAAAGTAGATTTGATCAGCAAAGCTTGTGATTAACTACCTTGATAGAGCATCCATCATTATCTCTTTGATTCATCCTAAGAGGCGCTAACTCTGTCCTCAAGGCAGTTTGTGATTTTACTGTTTCACCATGCCTGGGAGGGGATTGCTATAAAAATGGCTTTCACTCTATATTTGCAAGACTACCTTGGTTTTTCTCTATTATCAACATCCTTTTGTTGATGTCAATTTACTCCAAGAACAGAACTTTCTGTTCTCCAACTGTTGTAAATCTGGCTAATGCTATTTTCATTCCTAGCTGCATAGCTATTTCCCACCCTCATCTGCCTGTTGTTTCCTAGTGATGTGTGTCTCTCTGACTTTCAGTCAGGTGAAATTTATCAGATTCTTGTGCTTGACGGGAGCTATGAGTCACAAGGATTTCCTAAGAGGAGTTCTCCACCAGGAATATATGAAGGGTTTGGGATCACAACTGTATTCATTCCATTAGCACCTTGATCTAAAATTCTGGGAGCATGGGGCATGGAAATAAAAGGAAGAGCAAAAGAAGGCAATTGTTAAAAACAATTTTAGCAAAAGAAGACTTCAAACCTTAGTCACTGTGCTAGACAGCAACAGGCTAACAGCAAAGGACAGTGAATTAGGGAAAGAAGCTTTATAAGGGAAAATGTCATGGCAAGAAAAGGTGGGATTATCTCTGACAGCACAGGCAATACTGAAAGGAGGTCATGATTATATTCAATTTCTTCTGTCATTACACTGAAATGGAATGATTTTCGAGCATGAGAACTGTAAGGCACATTCATTTTGATCAGTAACTAATTTTTTGTAAAAAAACAAATTCTCTTTATTAAACTGCCCATTGAACTTTCTTTCATGTGTCATTTCAATTTGTCATGTTATTCTTGCTTTTAAAATCCCTATATCTCCCAGCATGGCACCATGGGGGCCTCTACCAATGAGAGACTCCCAGGAAATTTTCTTCATCCTGAAAGAGCTACCAATCATCCTATTCTATTCTCTCTGATGAATCTTTAGGGCTTACTTGAACCACTTGCTCGCTTGATTTCACTGTCTCCACACTGCCTAATTTTACCTACAAATACTCAAAAAGCACACAATCATGTAGCAGCCAGTTTCCTATTCCCTGTCCCCTTATTACCTGTGGGTGACCAGAAATCTACCCTAGGTTCTGAGTATTTTGTGGACCAAAATCTTCTCCAAACCATAGCTTGTGAGTTCCCACTAGAATTTTTTTTTAAGTAAATATACCAGAGGGTTTACTTAATTCAAAGAAAAAAAATAAAATGAGGTGATTGGATGAGATGACCCATGAGATCCCTTCAGACCCTAGATCCATGAACTATGATCATTTCAGGAATTAGAACAGTAAGAAAAATGCATGCATTTCCTCTAAAAACCTGGAGCTCATTCTCATTCAAGTATATGCAGCCTGCCCTCAATGGGAAGAACAGAAATTTATAGGAATCATGAGTCATATACATGATCAGATATATCTATAGAATCAGGTCGCATGCATGGAGTAAGGACTATGGATGAAGGAGACCCTGGTTCTACCATCATTTTTAGGTTTTCTAAAGAGTTTTAGTATTGCAACAGCTCTCGCCTTTTTGTGTGTCACAGACCTTTTTCGAAGTTTGGTGCAGTCTACAGATTCCTTTCTGGAATAATGGTCTTAAATTTAGCATAAATAAAGTACACAGGATTAGAAAGGAAAGTAATTAGACTGAAATACAATTATCTGAATATTTAAAAAGAAACAAAGTCTATGAACCACAGACAGGTTCACAACTTCTGAGCTAGGCGAAGCTGGTCTGAAGTTGCGAATTGACACAACTGAGTTTGGTGAAGCTTCTCAAGCATTTTGGGCCACATGATATCTCAGCAAGGAGTCATCGTTGGTCCAGAGATGATAGAAACTCTCCCCAACTGACCACATCCAAAGAGTTCATGTGAATTGAGGACTTTTTGAGGACTCAGTGGGCCTACTAATGCAAATTTATATCTAGTTAGCAAACAATGTGCTAGGCATGGCACTAAACTCTGGGATACAAATATAAGAAAAAAGAAAGACAATCCCTACCCTCAGGAAACTTGTACTTTAATGGGAGAAGACAATACATTAATGGAAGCTGAAAGAAACGAACACAGTAAGAAAAAAATCTGAGTTGTCAAAGGTAGAGCTGAAAATGGAACGAAGGATTGAAGATGACTGACAAGGGAACTTTTCTTTAAACAGAATTTTGAGGGTAAGTAACCACTCAGAGGAAGGGTCACAGAGATTGAATGGTCATCCAGTATTTAAGCGGGATTCTGGGGAATAGTGGGGAAAAAGAAGTCTGGATAGTCAGGAGTAGACACCAGATGCAGATAGACGGAGTGAAATAAAGGAGTGAAGAAATATATTACTATTGGTAAATCTCACAATGATCTCACTTAAGGATATAATTGGAAAGAACCAGAAACAGAAGGACAAGTAGTTTAGTTTAAACCCACAGAAAACATTTTGAAACAGTTGGGATGGAAAATGTGAGTAGGCAATTAAAGATGTGATCAATTGCCCCACACAGGTATCAGTGCTGGCCTATGCAGACACAAGCAAATCTTATATGATAGATACATACATTTGCTAGCATATATGCTAGCTTAGAAGATGTGAGAGCAGTCCTGCACCAAAAGAGTGACGGTCACCAGAAATTTCTTGCATTTACTAACAGAGGATTTGATGAAAATGAAACTCAGTATCCCGAACAGGAGCTAGAGTTTTTGATTTCCAAATGGCCTATCACTGATTAGTTTTAGAACTATGAATTTTCAGCTATGAATAGATAACAATTCACAGATATTGCCAAATGGGATACTACCTGGCAGAGATGGGTAGCAGCACTAGTAGCAGCAGTTCAGTACAGAATATCAACCAGGAAAGACTAATATGGATACAGATGAATAACACTGAAGTGATGATTGATACCCATTGAAGGTGTGAAGACTCTATATGACACCAAATTAGAAAGTTCACAATAAAACAGAAGTACAGCTGAGAGTCTGGAAAGGAGTAAAAGCTTCAAAAGTCCTAAACCAAGAATCATTGTCTGGCTGAATGAGTTTTGTAGCACTCTGACTCTAAAGAGCTCAAGAGTATATATTCCAGCTAAAGAGAGTATAGCTAAAAAGGAGGAGGGATGTAGAAGTGCTTAGCAGAATTCCTGCCATGGAGTAGGTGCTTAATAAAGCACTGACTGACTGACAAATATCGGCTAATAATAACATTCACCGTCAAAAACAAGAATGTCTTAATTAGAGGTTGCCATAACAAATACTCATAAACTCCTAACTAAATGGAATGAAAAGCTTTCAAGACGCAAAGAGCTAGAAGAGGGTATTAAAATGATATAGGAACAAGATGAGGGAGGATTTGAATTCAGGCCCTTCTGACTTTGGGGATGGTGGCTAGGTGGCACAGTGGATAGAGCACTAGCTTAGAATCAGGAAAAACCCACTTTGTGAGTTAAAATTTGTCCTCAGATAATTGCTGGCTGTGTGACCCTGGGCAAGTTACTTAACCCTGTTTGCCTCAGTATCTTCATCTGTTAAATGAGTTGGAGAAGGAAATGGCAAACCACTCCGGTATCTTTACAAAGAAAATCCCTAATGGTGTCATGAAGATTAAGACTTTTAAAATATTGATATCTAAATATACTATTATTAGAAACATAATAATTTATATTATTTATTCATACATATCAATCATTATGAATATAATAATTACTAATATTTGGCTAAAATATTAATGCCACTTCAGGAATGATTTTCCCACGCATTTTTAAATTCCCCATCACAATCCACTGTAGCTGCTTTTTTATATATAATTTTTATTGACATTTCTACAGTAGAAGCAAAACAATCCTCATGCTAAATAGTTAAGAAATATTTATGAAATGCTTAGTGATTCTCAGGCACTGTGTGAAGCACTAGGAATATGAATGCGAGCCAAAACGAAAATAGTCCCTCCTTCCAAAGAGTCTATATTCTAATGGGGGACACAGCACATGAAAGGAGGAAGGAGTGAGTATGGCTGGTCTGAGAACTTCTTCAAAATGGCAACTCCAGGAGGAAATCATCAAGGAAAGTATCACTGGGAAAGAGGGATCTTCCAAGGTGAGATGACAGCTAGGAAATGGTGACAAAGTAAGGAGTGAAGCCAGGAGAGGAGTGGGGGATGCCTGGGCATGTTGTTTTTATGGGTACTTTTATAGGCTTTGCCCAGGATCTAGTCACTGGGTGGATTGGTCCAGGCAAGAAGAAGGAAGGGATCAATGATCCAAGCCAGAGGCATTCTCTCGCCTTTGCTATCAAATTATGCCAGTCTCCAGTCATTTCTCCAGTTCTTTCATCATAGGACACTTGTCCCACTTAACTTGATATGAAAGTGGGTCAGGTATTTAAAAGGGAGAATTGGGCTATCACTTAAGTATATCTGCTTGGTTTCTTCCCTCTGAAGTCACAGGCAGGGAAGCACCAGTTATCAAGATTGAATGGTAGATGAAAGTTTCTCACAAGAAAGATTTCAGATATCAAGGGATTTCAGAGAAGAGGCAACTTGGTTATATAAGAGAGAAGAAGAAGGAATCTCCAGAAAAGATAGCCTGAAGACCAAGATTTCTTCTAAGCTACCCAACACCCAATCTAACAATTTGCTTTTCACGAAAGCCTCCCTCAGTCTTTTTAGTCTCTATAAGAGGCTTTCACTGGATAATCTAATTTTAGAAGAGCATTTGACACACTGTAGAGGGGGGAAAAAGCTACTTGCTAAATTAATTCAAATTGGTTGGACTTGAGCTGAGTCACATTCTCCAAGAAGGCTAGAAAATTACATTTCACATCGAAACCCTCATTACTGCTTCTGTCATGTGCTAAAGACTCACAACACGAGACTAGCTGTGGAGAGTGCTCTCTCAAGGTACCAATCCCCATCGTCACTGTTCCATCACAGCAGAGGAAAAATGGACCTAGCCAACATCAGCATGGAAAGAGCAGGCAACAATGACTGAAGCATTTTCTGCCATGAACTGTGCTAAGTGCTGAGAGTACAAAACAGAAGAAAAAAAATACTCCTTGTTCTAAAGGAGCTCACATTCAAATAGTAGAAAATATATATACATATATATACATATATATATGTGTGTATATATATATATATACATATATACATATATATATGTATATATATATATATATATATATATATATATATATATATATATATATATATATATATATATATATATATATATATATATATATATATATATATACACAAGGTTCAGTTGCAGGACAAATGGAAAAACTCCACCTCCCCTCCCCCCTTTCCTTAGTGTTCAGAAACCATATCTGTTTCTGATATTGAACCTGTGCCTGTGTCAAGGATCTCGGTGGTGGGAAACATATTCAAAAGGTGGGACTGAGTCATACTGTACCAGTTCAATCAGAGCTTCAAAGAGAAGGAACCACAGCCAGGAGAGAGAAAGACTCAGCTGTCAGACTTTTTTTTGCTTAAAGGCTTGACCATCTATTTTCCCATGCTGCCTCTTGTTCCTCTCCCACACTTCTCCCACTTCTTATGTTATGCATACATGTAGGAATCTAAGGAGACATCTTTGTGGCTTGCTGGGCACATCATTCAAATTCAAATGAGTGCTTTCACGTATCATTATTCTGGTGTGGTAGGCATTGTGAGGAAGACAAAAGTAGAGGAATCATACAATATAAGCTGTCCCTTCCCAAATACTTCAAAAGATCTGGGATTTCATTTTTGTGCACATTCTACCCACCAGAGTCTAATGCTGTGTAGATGTCAACATGAGTTACTGTGCCCCAAAATAATCCTCACTTAGTAATCAACTTTCTGAGGGATGTCTCTGAACTTTAAGAGGTTAGCACATAGATGTCAATTCAATTTTAAAAATTATTAAGCACTTGCTATGTAAAAAGCACTATGCTAACCACTGGGGATATAAAGATTAAAAAAAAAAACTCCCTTACTTCAGAGAACCTGTATTCTACTTGGAAAGCAGGGAGGAAGAAATACAACACATCCACAAGCTCTCACCATGATATACATACAGTCTTTTCTAAGCCAGTTCTAAAAGTCTTTCTAGTATGGTAGGGTCCACCAGACTAGACTTACATGACTCCATTGGCATAATCTTCAAGAAACCAACATCACAGTCATGCCATGATGAGAGCACCAGAGGAGGATTAAAATAAAGAAAACCATTATTATTGCGGAGGGGTGTTTGAGACTAGCTATCCCTATCTTGCCTAGCCTAAAAGCACAGTAGCCACGTAGGGGCCTGACTTCACTATCAATCAACACAGAGCTTTGACTTGCTCCATTCTCTACAATTGGGCAGCTAATGATAGAATTCTGGGCTTGGAGTCAGAAAGACATGAGTTTAAATCTAGTCTCAGACACTTATTAGCTATGTGACCAAGTTGTTTAATTCTGTTTTTTTCACTTTCCAAATTTGTAAAATGAGATGAAGAAGGAAATGGCAAAACACTAGAGGGTATGGAACCTGTGGTCCTCAAGTGTGACTTTTAGACTGAATCCAAACTTCACAGAACAAATTCTTTTGGGACCATATTTGAGGATGCAGAGGGTCACTCAAGAAGTAATCTACCCCAATATGGGACAGGGTGTTGATTGGAAGAAATTCCTTAGTTGATGAAATCACAGATCTTTGAAATATTGCAGTATTACAGATAATAAGACAACCATCTCAAAATGTGCATCTAGAGAGTAGTAGAAAGAGAGTCTCCGCATCAGTTTTTTAAAAATTTATCTGTAGTTTGTTTTGATATGACATATCCCAACTAATTCCCAGACAAATCTCCTGTGAACTATATTCCCTGAAAATGGTTAAGCAAAACCATTTAATTTTTAACAGAAAACATGAATAGATGTTTTAACTTAAATAACTTCGTACCAACACAGTCTATGTAGTTGACCTGAATTTTTCCTCTTAATTTTGTCCTTTGTAAATGTGTGCAGTCATTGGGTCTTCCTTCTTAGCACTTCATTTTAAGGATAAACTGCTTTATTTTCTTTTTATGAATTCTTCATTTTCTTCATTCCTTATTGTGCAAAATATTCCATTTCATTCATACAGCATAATTTTTTAAGCTTTCCTCAATCTTTGGGCATGTGTTTAGTTTCTAGCTTTCTGTTAATACCAAAAAAAAAAAATGTTGCTACAGATTATTTGTATATGTATATCTCTTCTTGCTGTCAAGAAGAACCCCAAGATGATATTGTATTGCCAAGGCAATATTTACAGCACGGAGGGCAACTATAAATATGCTAGCATAGTTCTGAATCACAAAGTATAACAGACTCTCCATATAGAAGGCAGAAGAAAAACATTTATTCAGACACCAGAAAGCCAAATCCCAAAACCAGAAAGACAGATCCATCATAGTAACCAAGAAATCAATACATATTATCACTGCAGGGGACAAAGCCATTTCCAAGCTTTCCTCCCCTCCCTTCTGGGACCTTCCCACTAACAAACACTCACAAGAGTAGCTGTGTCTACCTGTGCCCTCTCTCTTATGCCCCTAACAACTCTTACCAACTTCCTCCCAGTTCTGCTCCACCCTTCCTGTTCCACCCTTTCAGCAAGCTCCTCCTACCATACGTGACTTGGGCTTCCATATGATTAAAGCAGGTCACATGGGTCAATTGATGAATGGGAAAAATCTTCCCACTTAAATTGCCATTACAGTTAGAAACCCAGAAGTGTGATTTCTTGGCCAAAGGGTATCTAATAACTTTTCTTTCCTAATTCCTCATTGCTTTTCAGAGCGAATGGATAAAATCAGAGCTCAACTAGTATTGAAGTAGTGTGCCAATCTTAACATAATATCTCCAACTATGAATTTTCTGATCTCTGCAACTTATCATTTTTTTTTAATAATCTTGGAAAATCCTTCATTTACTGGTATACCAAGCACTTTATACATCTTTTTCTCTTTCTACTTTGTTTCAAATTTGTTTGATTATTGAACCAGAACCATCATTATCCTGATGCTTAGCTGGGTGGTCACTCCAGTTATTTACAAGATGATGGAGGATTATTTTGCAGTCTTCAACTACACCATTTTTTCATGCTGTCTACTATTGGATTTGTTTTGAAAATACTTTCAGTGAGCCTACAAAAAAAAATGAGTTTATATCCTAATACTTTTATTCACCTACAAAACTTATCTGTTTTCATCTAGCTGCTCAGTAGGGTATAGAACATTAAATATAAAAGAAGAAGAACAGAATTGTGGTTTATTTCTGGACCATTTCTATCTGACTTACATAAAACAAGTTGAGAACAAAAGTACAGTAATAAGCATTATTACTATTTAATTACTATACATTACTACTAATGTAATAATTGATATTACTAATAGTAATAATAATGCACATCAAGTGTTTCATATAATTTATCTTATTTGAGGATTACAAGTAACTAAATCTTACATTTTTACAGATGAGGAAAATTAAAGTGAGAGAAGTTATATGATTTGTCCAGGGTCACCCAGCTGACTAAGTGTTTGAGGCAGGATTTAACCCAATGTTTCCAACTGTTCCTAAACCAAAACAGAGACAAGAATTTCCTGACCACCCACAGGGCTCCCTGATATTTCTGTCCTTTTCTTCATATGCTATCTTCTTCCTCCCATTATCTTTGTGGAACATAAAGTTAAAAGTCCCAATGGGTTGGAGCTAACTCCATTCCAGATTAGCTATCTCATGGAGTCACATGATAAGTGATCACCCCTATATGTAAGAAACCTTTAGGTTCTCCAGAGCTGCCTCAACTAGTAACTAATTGACTTTGTGATGATAACATATTTAACAGACTTTAGAGTCCCTCCATGAGTTCTGTACGTACCTCTGAGGGGTCAAGGTATCTATTCTTCCTACTATTAGCTGCCAGTAATTTGTACCCCAGTTTCATTTAACTAATTAACTTTTACAAAGTGATATTTACTGTGAAGAAGCAGCTAGGTGGCTCAGCTGGCCCTAGAAGTAAGAAAGACCCAAGTTCAAATGCAGTCTTAAACGCTACTTAACTGTGTGATCCTGGGCAAGTAATTTAACCTCTTCTGCCTCTGTTTTCTTGTCTTTAAAATGGATATAATAATAGCACCTACCTCACAGGACTGTAGTGAGGGTAAAATGAGATTATATCTATAATGTACATAGGGCAGGGCCTGGCACACAGTAGGTTCTTAATGCTTGTTGTCTTCCCCTTCATACCTAAATTCAGCCAGACAGGAAAGAGCCAGACCAAGAGCAAAGTCCTGAATGACTAGGACTTTTGAATGTACCCCAGTTCCAGTTTTGTGGTTGATAAACAATCTATCTCTTCATCACATGGATCCATTTATGGAACAGACAGAACACATGGCTTAATCTGAATCAGGGAGCAGGAAACTTCTATTATTCATCAACATACCTTTCCAACTTCTTCCCTATGGAAGATTGCCTCAGCCTCTTACCTTCTCCACTAAACATATAAAGTCTAAGTTTAAACTAAGTAGAAATTTATATAAATTTAAATATGTACATATTTATATATGTATGTGATATACATATATTATATAAATTTGTATAATTATACAAATTAAGTAGAAATTTTCCTTCTTTGGGAACCAAGTTTCAGAACAGTGCATAGGTTAGCAAAGTTCAAAACCTCTGTGAAACCCCTGGCCTCCATGGTAGTATGGCCCCTCCTCCAATCCCCAATACTGTCCGTTATACCCTTCCTTTGTCTCATTAACCAAGTTTGGCTTCCTTCAAATACTCACTCTTGCTTTACAGAGTCAATTTGGGACATGCCTCCTAATTGTCCTCAGGCGTGTTTTCCCCAGGGTCTCCGGCAACAGGGAGAACATTTCCAAGAGCCAAAGCAAACAAACAAATAGGCCTCTTTCCTGGGTTTAACAGTTGGTTTTCCCAAGTTTCTCCCAGTTATAAAAAGATATTTGTACTGACAGGAAATAGCTTCTTGAATGACAAACTTTCTCCACAAAGGCAGCTTAACTCCTTGTCTATCAGCATTGTCTATGCAGAGGAGAATCATCTCATCTTGGCTTTGAAGGGCACCTAATAGATTTCTCCTTCAGTAATTAGAAGTTCACGTCTGCAACAACAGTTCTCCATGACACAATGTGTACCTGGTCCACTTCTTAAATCCCCATCCCTTCTCCTCAATTAAGAATGTTCTTTTTAGTTAATAAAGGAAGTAGTTTCCAGGTATATGTGAAGAATTTTTTTTTTAACAGGCAGCGATTCAGATTGTCTTTTTTTCAAGCTATGGCATGCAACCTGCATTAGCAGTAGGTGATCCCTTTCAAGAGAAATCATATTTAACCCAACATGACTTTTTGTTAGATTGGTATGAAATGGGTCATTGTGTATTTCAAGAGCTAAGGAGAACAAATGATTTCATGATTTAACTATGCATTACATTCACTCTTCTCAAAAGAAGAAAAATTCCTTTCAAGACTCAGAGTTCCAAGCCCTATAAAATATCACAGAACTGCTAATGGAAGAAGACCCAAAATAACTCCCTTCTATAGAGAATTCAATAGCAGAACTAGAGACAGATGCAGAAAGTGACTACCATTTCCTTCATCTGATCATTTATCAAGACATAACATAGTAGAATAAGGAACAAACTTGAAATCTGGAAAATTGGGTTCATACACCCAGCTCCCACATATGTTGAATGTGGACAAATCTCTTAACTTCACAGGACTTCAGTCTCATCTGTAACAGGAGCTGTCAAGGGGAAAAACACATAAGTTTCTTCAACCTTAGTTTGTTCATCTGTAAAATGGTACTTCTACTATCTCCTCCATCAAGTTGTTGTGAGTTAAGTTCTTTGGAATCCTTATAGAAATGTGAACCATTATTACCTCAATACAACAAGCGTTTGTACTTTCTGAATGTGGGCATTCTCCTTCCCACCCTGTAGAGAACAACCTGCCTCCAACTTAGTAGTTAAATCTCAGGGAATTGTGGGAGGCTCTAAAAGGGCAAATAATTTGTCCATGGCCAGAAATCGAGCTAATATCAGAGATAGAATTTGAACATAGGTCTTACTATGCCACACTTCTATGACTGCATTTTTATGTACCATTATTATGACATTACACTTACACAAATTTATATATGATGATTATAAATAAGATCTGTATCTTAATATAAGTATTAAAAACATTCAGAAACTGTCAAAATGTCAAATTTTTAGCCTTGTCCCTTCATGATATATTTTGCTCAGTCTTGATTAGTTCTCAGATCACACTGGTGTGAGAGAGGAGATTTTTTTTTCCTTATGCCCAAGGCTGGATCAACACAGGAACATTTTCTTATCAACATGATTGTATCAAATATTTTTGGGATAGCAAAAACATACCAGAGAGTCTTAACTTCTGGTTAAGACCACTTCCCCAGGGAATTTTGTAATTGATAATATAGTTGCACAAGAAGTTGTGTGACAACAATGTAAAAGAAATTTATGTTGAAAAGCTCATATATGACAAGCAAGTGGTAAATAGTGCATTCATGTGTCCAGTAATTCACATTTCCATATGACTCATGAAATTGAATCAAAGGCTTCTTTAGGAATTTTTTCATAGGTTCCTGAGTGCTTGAGATAAACAGAAACCAATAGATCTTTTTTATATTTTGATCATGGGATCATGGATTTAGAGCTGGAAGGGACTTAAGAGACCATGAAATCGAAACCTCTCATTTTACAAATGAGGAAACCAAGGCACAGAGAAGTTAAATGACTTGCCCAAGGTCACATGACCAGTGAGTGTCTGAGGTAGGATTTCAACCCAAATCATCCTGATTCCAAGTCCAGTGTTGTATCCACTAAACTTTGGTTTTTAAATTTTTTTTATGTCTGCCACACCACCCCTGATTAAAGAAATGGCACAGGAACAAAAGCTCCAGAGTCAGAGGACCTGGGTCCAAATCCCAAACCTGATACTTACTAGCTATGCAGCATTGGACAAGAGACTTAAAACTTCCCTAGACCTTGATTTCCTCATCTATAAAATAAGAGGTTTTAACTAGATGACCTTGAAGGTCAATTCCTGCTCTTGATCTATGATCCTATGACCTTCTAAAGTCTGAAATGGAAAATCTCTTTTCCATGTGGAGTATTCTCTCTCTGGTCACATACAAATACATTATAGAGAAAGATAAACTAGAGAACCAGGAAAGGAAAAATACCGAAAGTGAATGATTGCACATCAAAAAGTTAAAACAGTGGTCCTAAAGGTCTTCTGTGATATTCCAATAGATTTGTATCACAGCAAAATGCAACAACAGGTTACAACTGATATATGCCTATTCATTCCAAGGGAATCACATCCAGATTCTCCCCTGAATCTACCATAGGAGATTCATCTAATGTACAAAGATCCTTTCTTGCATTCTTTTGACATGCAAGGAGAACAACCCTTTACCATCTGAATCCTTGTCAGTTCATCAATGTCCTTCAAAATACACTATCCAACAATCAACTACATGGCACTAGCATTGTACCCTTTAGCTCAATTCAATAAGAAAATTACCAATCACACTCTCCCCAACAAATTGCTACATAGTTATTTATGGGAAGCAATCTTTTCTCAGATGGAAGAAACTTGGGGAACTTTGATAAATTTCATTTCCACAAATTTCCCTGGATTAAATCAAGAATAACAAAATCATGAAATGTCTTTTTCCATTGGGTATAACTTTGGGACAGAATGTGATTGAATTAGACAACTTCTTACATCTATGAAAATGATGTTTGTGTGAGGCTATGGAAAGGCTATGTGAGGCTATTATCCATCTAATAACTTCGTAGTCACATATTATACTACTAGTACATAGCAAAGGACCTTTCACCAATAAGAAAGTGGCTTTTGGACGAAGCAAGGGTCTACCCAACTATGCTTTTCCCCATTTCGTTTTATAAATTATTAATTTATTTATTTTCAGTTTTCTATAATCACTTCCATAAGTCTTAGATTTTCCCTCCTCAAGACAGCATGCAGTCTTATACAATCCTTATATGGGTTCTACACATACATTCTCATTAAACACATTTTCAAATTAGTCATGTTGCATAGAAGAATTAAAATGAATGGGAGAAACTATGAGAAAAAACCAAACGTAACATTTGGCATTCCAATTCCATAGTTTTTTCTCTGGATGTGGATGACATTTTGCTTTAAGAGTCCATTGGGAGTCCTTTAGGTCTCTGCATTGCTGTGAAGGGCACAATCCACTAGAAAAATGTCCATCTCCTTGCCTGAAATAGTATGCTCAATTTGGCTGGGTAATTGATCCTTGGTTGTAGTCCAAGCTCCTTTGCCTTACAAAATATCATATTCCAATCCCTCTGCTCTTTTAATGTAGAAGCTTTAAGGTCCTGTCTGATCCTGACTGTAGTCCTTGATATTTGAATTGTTTCTTTCTGAAAACTGGTTGCTTGCAGTATTTTCTCCTTAACTTGACACTTTTAGAATTTGGCAACAATATTCATTGGTGTTTTCAGTTTGGGATCCCTATCAGGAGATGAATGGTGGATTCTTTTAATGACTATTTTGACCTCTGGATCTAGGAGTTCTGGGCAGTTTTCTTGATGATTTCTTGGAAGATATTGTCCTGGCTCTTTTTTTTATCATAACTTTCCAGTAGACCAATAATTCTTAGATTTTCACTTCTAGATCTCTTTTCCAGGTCAGTTGCTTTTCCAATGAGATATTTTGCATTTTCTTCTATTTCTTCATTCTTTAGATTCTGTTTGACTAATTCTTGATGTCTGATAGAGTCATTAGCTTCTACTTGCCCAATTCTAATTTGTAATAGATTACTTTCTTCAGTTAATTTTTGCATGTCCTTTTCCATTTGCCCAATAGTTCCTTTGAAGAAGTTATTTTCTCCAGTTATGTTTTCCATTTGTCCAGTTTTCCTTTTTAAGGAGCTGTTCTCATCAGTGAACTCTTTTTTCATGTTTTTAAAATCATTGGCCAATTTTTCTTCTACTTCTCTAATTTGACTTTCAAAATTCTTCTTGAGCTCTTCCAAGAATGCTCTTTGGACTTGAGACCAGGTCATATTCCCTTCTGAGTTTTCAGATGGGATAACAGTCCCAATGCTGACCCCTTTAGTAATTGTTTTTTGATCCTTGTCCCCATAGTGAGATTCTATGGTCTTTTCTTTTGTGGTTTGCTTCCTGCTCATGATGATTGCCTTTTTTCCAGATTTTAAAGGGGATCTCTGCTTCTGAGGTACAGGTGTCTCTGTCCCATATTTCTTGTGCTTAGAATTTGAGGCTTTGTATATTGTGCCTTTTGGTTATTTCAGCTAGAAGCTAGAATTCTGCAGCTTACCTAGTGTTGAGCTGGCTGGTGTCCCAAAGCAGAGGCCAGTTGAAGTCTTCCTGAATTTCCCTGGAGTTACCCTGGAGTTCACAGAACAAGGTATGAGGGAGGGGTGGCCTGGCCACAGGAGGTTTCTTCTCCTGAGTTAGAGCACAGGCAGGCTATCTGCACTAGTGTCTTCCAGATTTCCCTGGCTGTGCTAATGTATGCTGGTGGTCCTGGTGTTGGTGCTTATGGGTTCCACCCCCTTGGGGCTCAGGATCTACTTCTGGTTCTCTGAGGTTGGGCTGTCTGGGACACCTCTGGTCCTGCACTGATCCCCTTCAGTTACAGCAAGAAGGACCCCCTTTGTGATTTTCCTAGCCTCTCAAGTGAAGAGACTGTTTACCCCTTTGGCTGATGCCACTATTCCAGGACTTTTGCTGGGGAAATATTCTCTGGGTTTTTCAAGGTCAACAAGGGTAGGGGGAGAGCACTTACAGATCATTCTGCCATCTTGACTCCCAGAAGTTCAAATAGGTGACTTACAGACATTTAATCCTGATAGTGTCAGGAGCAGCTGCTGCTGTTACCTGGGGTTCTGCACTTCTCTCTCATTCAGTTCCACTGGACTCCCTTCCTAAGCTGATATGTTTGAGAATCCACACTGCTGCTTCTGCTTCAGTACACCCAGTAGCTCCTGCTCAGCTTTGCTATGGTGGGGTCTGCACTGGTACAGACTGTGCACTCTGTGCTCTTCCAACCCTGTGCAATAGATCTTTTCCATCCAGGGACATTCCAGGATGTCCTGGGTTGGAAATCTGCCACATTCTGTTTCCTAGTGGATTCTGCCACTCAAAAATTTGTTCAGATTCTCTTTTTTTTGAGGTATCTGAAGGAGTTTGTCGTGGAGCTTAGGTGAGTATGTGCTGTCACTCTATCATCTTGGCTCTGCCTGCCCCATTTCTTAATGAAATCATTATGGAAAAAATAATTAGGATTTTAGATTTAGAGTTAGAAAGGCCTTCAAAAGGCCATCTATTCCACAACCCCTCTCCCATTACTAGCCCTTTTTTCCTAATTTTAAAGATTTAGAAACTGAGGCCAAGAGAAATTAATTCACCTAAAGTGGCAGATTAGGGACTTGAACCCAATTCCTCTGATTCTGAATCCAGTAGTTTTCCCACTATACCTTTTTTATTTCACCAGAACAACACAGAATATACTTTTTAAAAATGATATTACTTATTATTTTGTCAGGGGTATGAGGTGAGAGGAAAAGTGGAACCAAAAATAGTGGAAAAGTTGTTTGACCATAAAGATCACAGGGAAATCCATCACTTTGGGGGTGCAGTTCCCTGGTCTTGGGCAATACTGACCTTCTGCTGGCTTTTGATGTGGGAAGGAGTACATATCTTGCCCCTTTCTCTGTCCTCTCTGTCCATCCTTTTTGACATTTAGATGTTATTAAAGTGAAGTTACAAGGTGCAGCTGTATGTGTATGTGTGGAGGGGTGCTACCTGACAACACTAGCACCTTTTTTTTGCCATACAAGAAAAGAGGTATAGTGTTGATACTGGTACCAGGGATACCAATCTGTATTATAACCACTATCCAAACACATATCCAACTGGTAACTAGATAATATCTGTGGGAAATAAGGCAGGGGCAAGGGGGACAGCAAGAATATTTTATCATGTTTCTTTTCCATAAACTCTGGAGCAGCTACAGGTCTATCCATGTACTACATAAACATGCACATTCTCTCTTAAACATCTAGCTTGTAACTAAAAAGACTAGTTCATACTTACATAACCCTTCAAGGTTTGAAAACACTTTCCACATATTTTCTCTAAAAGGTTTGCTGCACTGAATGGAATGGAACTGAATTCAATTGGATTGACCTGATCCTCTCAGCCTTATGTGTTAGGTACATACCATTATTATCACCCCTGGTCTGCAGATTATTAAAATGTTAGTCACGATTGGGATCTTTGAAATCCTCTTCTCTATCCCTATCTTTATTCTTATTTTACAGATTAGGAAACTCAAGTCTTGAGAAATGAAATGACTAGGGGATTCAAATCCAAGTCATGCTAGTTAGGTGGCTCAGTGGGTAAAACAGGGTACTTGGAGTCAGAAAGATCTAAGTTCAAATCCTGCTTCAGACACTTACAAGCTGAGTGACTCTGGTCAGGTCGCTTAATCTCTATGTCCTTGATTCCTTGTCTATAAAATGAGGATAACAATAGCACGTACTTCACAGAGTTTTTGTGAGGATCAGATTGAAGAGGAAGAAGAAGTTCAGGAGTTGGGTCATCTGAAAATAATTCAAAGAGGCAGATGTTCACCTAGTCAAGGGCTTTATTGACACAGAAGTGGCAGGCTAGTCCTTAGGTGTACTAGTTGCCTGAAGAAGGACAGGGTCCTTCTCTGAGGTCATTCTCTGCCGCATTTCTTACCTTGTCTTAATTACTGAATGGGCATTGCCTCAGTCAAATTGAGATCTGTTAGACACCTTAGCTTAAAAAAAGCCCAAGGCCTCCCACTGCATCAGGGGCCATCTCCATTCATCCTGATCTGTATCTCACCACTGCACCCAGATGGCTCCAGAGGAGAAAGTGAAGCTGGTGACTTTGTATAGCCTTCCCTCACTTAAATCAAATTCACTTGTAGGTCACAGAATCATATCTCTGATGTCATGGTGCTCTTGGTGAACATAAGACAGACAACATCCACTGTGAGTAGAAAAGAAGAGCTGCCCCACTAGGGACACAACTGGAACTGGCCAGTTGGGTAACACAGCTCCTTCCTTCCCTCTTTTCTTTTTTCTTTTCTTACTTTCTTTCCCCTCTGTTTGCATTGGGCATCATACCCTTACCTGTGGGTGCTTTGCCCAAAAGGAATGCAAATTGTGATCACTGGACAAGAATTGGAAATTGAGGAGATGCCCATCAATTGGAGAATAACTGAACAAGCTGTGGTATATGAATGCAATGAAATACTACTTTGCTATAAGAAATGACAAGCAGACAGATTTCAGAAAAAAAAGGATTTATATGAACTGATGCAAAGTGAACTGAGTAGAACCAGGAGGACATTGTTCACAGTAACAGCAATGTTGTGCAATAATTCACAGTTGATCACTATGAATAATTTAACTATTCTCAACTATATAATTATCCAAGACAATTCCAAAGGGCTCAAAATGAAAAACACTGTCTATATCCAGAGAAAGAACTGATGGAATCTGAATGCAGATTGAAGATGCTGATTTTTACTTTCTTTATTTTTTTATGTTTTTCCCCCTTTTAGTCTGTTTCTTTTTCACACATGACTAATATGGAAAATGTTTTATATGATTGTACATATGTAACCTATACCAAATTGCTTAATGTTTTAGGGAGGGAGCTCATAAGGGAGGGAGAAAATTTGAAACTCAGTTTTTTTAAATGAATGTTAAAAATTGTCTTTACATGGAATCAGAAAAATAAAATACTATTTTATTTTTTAATTAATTTATTTATTTAACTTTTAACATTCATTTTAACAAAATTTTGGGTTCCAAGTTTTCTCCCCTTTTGTCCCCTCCCCCCCAAACACCAAGCATTCTAATTGCCCCTATCACCAATCTGCTCTCTCTTCTATCATCCCTCTCTGCCCTTGTCTCCATCTTCTCTTTTGTCCTGTAGGGCCAGATAACTTTCTATACCACTTTACCTGTATTTCTTATTTCCTAGTGTAAAGAACATTACTCGACAGTTGTTCCTAACACTTTGAGTTCCAACTTCTTTACCTCCCTCCCTCCCCACCCCTTCCCTTTGGAGGGCAAGCAATTCAATATAGGCCAAATTTGTGTAGTTTTGCAAATGACTTCGATAATAGTTGTGTTGTATAAGACTAACTATATTTCCCTCCATCCTATCCTGTCCCCCATTACTTCTATTCTCTTTTGATCCTGTCCCTCCCCTGAGTGTCGACCTCAAATTGCTCCCTCCTCCCCATGTCCTCCCTTCCATCATCCCCCCCACCCTGCTTATCCCCTTATCCCCCACTTTCCTGTATTGTAAGATAGGTTTTCATACCAAAATGAGTGTGCATTTTATTCCTTCCTTTAGTGGAATGTGATGAGAGTAAGCTTCATGTTTTTCTCTCACCTCCTCTCTTTATCCCTCCACTAATAAGTCTTTTCCTTGACTCTTTTATGAGAGATAATTTGCCCCATTCCATTTCTCCCTTTCTCCTCCCAATATATTTCTCTCTCACTGCTTGATTTCATTTTTTTAAGATATGAGCCCATCCTCTTCAATTCACTCTGTGCACTCAGTCTCTATGTGTGTGTGCGTGTGCGCATGTGTGTGTGTGTAATCCCACCCAGTACCCAGATACTGAAAAGTTTCAAGAGTTACAAATATTGTCTTTCCATGTAGGAATGTAAACAGTTCAACTTTAGTAAGTCCCTTATGACTTCTCTTTGCTGTTCACCTTTTCATGCTTCTCTTCATTCTTGTGTTTGAAAGTGAAATTTTCTTTTCAACTCTGGTCTTTTCATCAAGAATGCTTGAAAGTCCTCTATTTCATTGAAAGACCAATTTTTCCCCTGAAGTATTATACTCAGTTTTGCTGGGTAGGTGATTCTTGGTTTTAGTCCTAGTTCCTTTGACTTCTGGAATATCCTATTCCAAGCCCTTCTGTCCCTTAATGTAGAAGCTGCTAGATCTTGTGTTATCCTGATTGTATTCCCACAATACTTGAATTGTTTCTTTCTAGCTGCTTGCAATATTTTCTCCTTGACCATGGAACTCTGGAATTTGGCCGCAATGTTCCTAGGAGTTTCTCTTTTTGGATCTCTTTCAGGTAATGTTCTATGGATTCCTTGAATATTTACTTTGCCCTCTGGTTCTAGAATCTCAGGGCAGTTTTCCTTGATAATTTCATGAAAGATGATGTCTAGGCTCTTTTTTTGATCATAGCTTTCAGGTAGTCCCATAATTTTTAAATGGTCTCTCCTGGATCTATTTTCCAGGTCAGTTGTTTTTCCAATGAGATATTTCACATTATCTTCCATTTTTTCATTCTTTTGGTTTTGTTTTGTGATTTCTTGGTTTCTCATAAAGTCATTAGCCTCCATCTGTTCCATTCTAATTTTGAAAGAACTATTTTCTTCAGTGAGCTTTTGAATCTCCTTTTCCATTTGGCTAATTCTGCTTTTGAATGCATTCTTCTCCTCATTGGCTTTTTGAACCTCTTTTGCCAATTGAGTTAGCCTATTTTTCAAGGTGTTATTTTCTTCAGCATTTTTTTGGGTCTCCTTTAGCAGGGTGCTGACCTGCTGTTCATGCTTTGACTGCATGTGTCTCATTTCTCTTCCCAGCTTTTCCTCCACCTCTCTAACTTGATTTTCAAAATTCTTTTTGAGCTCTTCCATGGCCTGAGCCCATTGAGTGGGCTGGGATACAGAAGCCTTGATTTCTGTGTCTTTGCCTGATGGTAAGCATTGTTCTTCCTCATCAGAAAGGAAGGGAGGAAATGCCTGTTCACCAAGAAAGTAACCTTCTATAGTCTTATTTCTTTTCCCTTTTCTGGGCATTTTCCCAGCCAGTGACTTGAGCTCTGAATATTCTCCTCACACCCACCTCGCCTCCTGATCCTCCCAGCCAGTGCTTGGGGTCTGAGATTCAAATGCTGCTTCCCAGCCTCAGGGCTTTTGGTGGGGGCAGGGCTGTTATTCAGTGTGAGATTACGTTCAGGTGCTCAGGTTGGGGCAGGGCCTCTTCACGGGCTCATTTCCCTCAGGGGGTTTATGCAGAGACCTTCAACAATGGATCCAGGCTCCTGCCTGCTTGGGGAGCCCTGGTCTGCTCCCACCTCCGCTGCTGCCTCCCGAGGGGGCCTGAGTTATGGGGGCACCCCACTCCCCTCTCGACCCGCCAAAGAGACCCTCTCACCAACCCCCGTCACCTGTGGGTGGAGGGACCCGTAAGGCCGCTGGAGATCCCGTCCCTGAAGCCCATTCGGATCTGCTCCTCTTGGTGCCACAGCTGCGGCAGGGCTGTGCTTGGCTCCCAGTCCGCGGCTCCCAGTCCGTGGCACGAAGGACCTTTTGCGAGAGGTTTGCAGGTCCCTCTGGAACAGAAATCTCCTTCGCTCCACTGTTCTGTGGCCTCTACTGCTCCAGAATTCCCCGTAAGTTCCTTTTTACAGATGTTCTATGGGTTGTGGGTTCGGAGCTATGTGTATGTGCGTCTTTCTACTCTGCCATCTTGGCTCCGTCCCCATAAAATACTATTTTAAAAAAAATAAAAATTCAGAGCTCTTACTACTGCATTCATGTACATTCACAGAAGGAAACTGATCCACGGTAAAATACATCATGATTGTTTCTTGTACATGTTGGTATTTCAGATAGTCCTTGGTGGAGTCATAAATCAAATCTCTTTGAGAAAAACCAATAGACAGAAATTCGTCAAATCTCCAGAGAATCCAGGATATAAGTTGCCATGTGAACTAACTTTGGTAGCTACAGAAAGGGTAGATAAGTTATCTTAGCAGTTTGGAAGGTTTAAAAAAAATATGAAGTCTTTTCCAAATGCCCTCTGGTTCCTTGACAACCCCACCATCTTAGATCCATCTTCATTTTTTTTTCCTTTTTCAAGAATATTGCCTTGAAAAAAAGAATTCACACAAAGATAGTTTGCATGTTCTTTTTAAACAGACTTTTCTCTCTTTCCTTCTGTTCTTTCTGATCTTCCCCTATTATCACCCAACATATAGGATATTCTTTCCTCTGCTTGCCTTATTTTGACTTTTTTAAAAAAGATATTATATGTAATCAGTTTGTAGGCATCTGCAATGCCTAGATGGGGCTATATACCCATCTAAGGAATCAATTCATTTCATGAAACTGGTGAGCCTGTCAGCAAAGTCATTTGGTTTCCAAAAAGGAAAGGAAAAAAGAGAGGACAAAAGCACACATTATTCTTTCAATGGGAAATGAATCTTTAAAGAATAAAGGGCAAAAAGGACCTGACACTAGTATCCTCCCTCTATACCCCACCCTCATTTGAAAATTTTAATTCTCCTCACAAGCCTATTGTGAATAGATTGATGAAGGGCAAGTCTTAGGTAAAAAAAAGCTACAGATGACCTATGATTCTGACCTAACTTAGAGAGATTGCTTAGAAAGTGTCTCAAGATTTGACAACAGAGGATCCTGAATGGGCCTGAGGCTATGGAATCCCTTCCCATGGAATTGATTTATTTCAAAACATCTGCCTGTTATTGAGAGCCTGTCCACAATGATGCCAGAAGCGTAATAGAAAAACATAGGAAAATAGAACTGTTTTTATGAGGGGGGAAATGGTCTGTTTGATGATAACTATTAAATTAAAACTGTAAAGTAACTATCAGAAGAGAACAGCCCAAGTGGTTATGCTGCTCAAGGTCTAAATTGTGACAAGAACAATAGGGCAGACTCTTCTGGCTTTGAGTCAGTAAAGCCTGGGACTGAACTCGACAATGATTTCAATACCATGTGGAGAATTCCCAAGGTTTAAAGTCAAAGGTGCATGTCATTCAAAGGTCAATGAAATTGGGAGACTGTGGAATTTGCTGCTACAATAAGATTCCAGATGAAGCTACTTTTTCCAGCCCAGTGTGTGTGTGTGTGTGTGTGTGTGTGTGTGTGTGTGTGTGTGTGTGTGTGTGTGTGTGTGTGTGTGTGTGTGTTGAAGAGAGAAGAAAGGGGTGAGGGGGATGGTGCAAAGGGAAATTTTTCAGATCCACTACAAAGAAACAAGCATCCTTTAGTTTAGAGCAATTTGGGAAAGGCTAATTCATAAATTCAGAATTATGCAAAGCTGATAAATTCTGGGCACTACTTGACTAGTCGAAGGAGCAATTTTCCAAAGGCATTCTTAGCTACTATGCCTTTTAGTAATAATTTTAAAAGTAAATTTTAAAATTTTGGTTGTGACCTCCTAAGCTCTCTGGACAAATCCATCGAGCACTTCTGAAGCTCCCTGATTGCATCTGCTCCAGCCATTTCATGGATTGAAGTTTCTTCTTTCCTTAGTGGATGATTTCACAAGTTGCTGTAACAAAAATAAAAGTGGGGGGAGATGATGAAAATCACCATCTATTACATATCTTTTGATGATTAGACTCAAAATTTAGTTAGGCTGATCTCTAGAATCAGAGGACTCAAATCATAATGTTCATGGCTTACTACCTGAGTAGCCCAGGGCAAGTCACTTTCCTAGGTGTGCTGGACCCAGGAAGACCTGGATTTAAATCTAATCTTAGATGCTTACTAGCTGTGTTACCCTGAGCACACAATCTAGTGTACATATCTTACCCTCTGTTTGCCTCATTTTCTTCCTGTAAAATGGGGGTAACAATAACTCCTAACTCTCAGGACTGGTGTGAGGATCAAATGAGATAATATTTATAAAGTGCTTAGTACAGTCCCTGGCACATTGTAGCAGTTTATTCTCTTCCCTTGGCCTCCATGATGACCTTATGGGGACTAGATGGTGTCAGAGGTCCTTTATGTCTCTATATCCATAATACTTTAATTTTGTGGTCCTCTAATGCTATATAGTTCATCATTAGACCTATAGACAAAGCTTTTGTATTAGATATCACTGGCCAGGGATTGCATTCTACTGTTTCAGCCTCCCAGAAGACAGTCATCCTCATTTCCAAGATATATAAGGAACTGATTCAAATTTATAAGGATAAGAGCCACTCCCCAATTTATTAATGGTCAAAGAATATAAACATGCAGTTTTCTAAGGAAGAACCCCAAGCTATCAAAAATCATATGAAAAAGTGCTCTAAACATAGAATAAATAAATACAAATTAAAACAACTCTGAAGTTATACCTCACATCTATCAAACTGGCAAAGTTAACCAAAAAAATGGAAAGTAACAAATATTGGAGGGGTTGTGAGAAAACAGGCACATTAATGCACTGGCAGTGGAGCTGTGAACTTGTTCAGTCATTCTGGGAAGGAATTTGGAACTAGGGCACCCAAATTACAAACTATTCATATCCTTTGACTGAGTGATGCCATTACTAGACTTATAACTTCACAAGATTCAAAGAAAGAGGAGAGGGAATCATTTGTGCAAAAAACATATATAGTTTTTTTTGTATTGACAAAGAAATGAAAATTAAGGTGGTTACCCCCCTCAGATGAAGAATGGTTGAGAGAAAATGATATATGAATGTAACAGAATACTATTTTGTTATCTGGAGACAGATTCAGAGAAAAATGGGGAGATTTGTATAAACTGATGCAGAGTGATGTGAACAGAATCAGGAGATAACAATATACAATAAAAACATTAAAAAAATGAATAGTTTTGAAAACTTAGAAACTGTGTTCAATGCAATGATAAACCATAATTCTAGAGGATGAAGAGAAGTGATAGATACAGATTGAGACATATTTTTGGACATAGTGTAAATGTTTTGCTTGGCTGTACATACATATATATATATATGTATATATATATATATATATACATACATACATGTGTGTTTGTTACAAGGACTCTATTCCCTTCCTACCCCACCCCACCCCCAACTCCCAGTGGGAAGGAGAAAGGTGGAGGAAGGGAAAATATTTTAAGTGAAAAAAATAACTTGAAAAATACTCCAAAAAGTGAGATTATGAGCAAGGCACATACCATGAAGATACAAAAGTAAAACTGAAATGCAAATTTCAGTTTGAAGGGGATTATATTTTAGTTGGAGATAGGGGTGTATTACAACATGTACAAATTTAGGAAGGAGAAAGAGCTAACAATTAGGGGATTCCCGAAAGAAGTAGAATTTTAATAGACTCTAGGCAAACTAAACACAAATTTGGTATTTACTTTGACTTTCTCCTCCACTTCCCAACACCCCTAAACCAGTATTTCCCTGCTAGTAGGAAATTATTTTTGAAGAGGTAGATTTTTCATACTTAAGCTTCAATTGGGGATATTTCCCTTCATCAATTTAAATCACATTTTTTTAGAGCATACTACATTAAAGAAAAAGTATTATTGATACCTTTTGTTATTACATCACATTCATTTCTAAATTTAGCCCTCTGTTCATCTACCTAGTGAACTTTCTCTTATTTACCAAGAAAATGGGGTGAGGGGAAGCTGTTTAGCAAAACCAGTTCATTGATGGTGGCCAGCAATATGTGCAATATTCCAATATTCATAATCCCAATCTTTTCAATAAAGGGAGATTTTTCTTAATTTTCTTAATTCTGCAGTCAATCTTGGTCATTGTAATTACATGGCATTATATTTCATTTTTTCTTTCATTTTCTTGTAGTTATTGGGTATGTTATTTTCATGATTCTGCCTACTTTACCTTGCATCAGTTCATATAAGCCTTTTGATGCTTCTCCGAATTCTTCATCTCTGTCATCCCTCTGAGGGTACTAATACCTCATTACATTCATGTACCACACTTGGTTTAGCCATTCCTCAAAGAAAGAACATCTACTCTTTCTAATTTTTTGCTTACACAAAAAATACTTCTACAATATGGTACCTTGTTTTCCAAAGTGGTAGTAACTGAAACATTTATCTCCTAGCAGCAACCCTGAGACCATAAGGCAAAATGTAGATACCAGTATGTTTGTATGGGGAGCCCACTAATTCACAAATCCATGAATAGATCTTAGTGCTGAAATGGACAATAAGCTGGGCACCAAGAAAAAAGAGGAAGAAAAGAGTGGATTAGATTTCCTTTGGGATAATACCCAGCACTTCCAACAATTCTAAGCCTTTCTGTGATGCAAAAGTCTATATCATTAAATCTAATATCCTCCAGGTAATAGTATAAGGTCATGAATAATGAAACACCATGATTTCTAAAGAGTCAAAATTACAAATGATCCAAAGAGCAGTGAAGCTATCTGTGGTGATCTAAGTAGTCTGAAGCTATATTTCCAATGACATCTTGCATCTAAGAAGTTGTATGAGGGACATAATCAAGGTCATGGATGATTTGTAAAGAAGATGATTGTTGCAACAATGAGAAATGTCACATAGACAACCAGAGGACTGTGCTGGTAAACATGAAATGTTCAAAAAAGCCCAAAAGGAGACTTTGTCCCATGTTGGGTACATATTGGGGGTAATATTTTTGACACAACATGGAACAAGAATAGCACAAGATAACCCGGCCTGGATGAATTGTGAATGGTACCCACACATCACGGATTGGAAGCTGGGATGAGGGAATGCTCACATTAATGAGACCATGGATTCATCAAAATGTTGAACTGATAAGTACACACATGCTGGTCTCTCTTACGTTAAAGAACAATATATGAAGGGCCACAAATCAAGGAATCAGAAATCTGAATTATAATCTAATACACAAAAAGGACAATTTTGCTCGGAGGCAATAAGAGTTTTCATGAGGTCCCCAAAATCCTTTGAGACTTTCCATTCAAATGAATCTAAACAAAGATATGACCTAAACTACAGGGAAAAGGTGATCATTTTGTTTCCGGACCATGTCACTGCCTTATGTATATATGGCTGGCAAGTGGGGTGTAGGGTGTATTCAGGGAGGACCAGTACCAGTACCTTTGGTGTGATGGCTGCCGAGCTCTTTTCAGGGCTCTTTCCACCTTTGGTGTCCACCTGTTCCACCTAACTCTCACCTGTGGCTCCAAGAAGCTGCAGCATGTGCAACAGCCACACCCCAGTAAACTGTTTCAGCAGACAGGCCAAACCAGGTTGAGGGTAACCAAGCATTCTCAAACCCATTGGTGAGTTAGGGGGGTGTCTACCCCAAGCATGCGAAGATCCTGAGCCATAACCAGTTGTCTTGACTCAGTCCTGCCACTGGACTATGATGACTCTGGAGGAGAGAGTGAAGCTGACAGGACTTCACGCAACTCTGCCTCACTCAAATCCAATTTACACATGAATCAAAAGACGTCACCCATACCATTTCACTATTATGCTTCAAAGTCTTTTGGTGATAGGTGCTAAGTGATGAAGCAACAGGAATGGATGCACTGGGAGCTATGTCACAATCCTGCACATAAGCAGCACAGGCCATAGGGTCATTTCTCACTGGAAGTAGCAGTAGGACTCAGCAGCCCCTGCAAGTCTGAGCAGCCTTTTAAGGATCACACTGCTCACTTCCTGGTGTGAGGAAGGGGACTAGAAAAAGTCCCCTAAACATTGCCTGCTAACACAACCCTGGCTTGATTACCACGGCAAGAGGAGAATCCCACTATGTGGTTGAAACACAAAAAAATGTACAAAAACATTGCAAAGATGATTCCACTCACCATCGGCACATGGAACATGTGCATACTAATAGACAACACAAAATCCAGTACACCTGAAAGAATAACTGCTCTTGTTGCAAGAGAACTCAACAAGTATCGTATCCAAATAGCAACCCTGAGTGAAACAAGGTTGGCAAATGAAGGCCAGCTTACTAAAGTTGGAGCTGTATCCTTTTTCTGGAGTGGATGCAGTGAAGGAGAGTACCGTGAAACTGACATGGGTTTTGCAATCAAAACCAATCTAATCAGCAAGCTGGCATGCCTGCAAAAAGGAGTGAATGACAGGCTTATGACAATGCGATTGCCACTTACAGGAAAACACCATGCCATCATTATCAGTGCCTATGCTCCCATCATGACAAATCCTGATGAAGTCAAAGACAAATTTTATGAAGACCCAGAAACCATTATCATCAAAGTGCCAAAAGAGGACAAGCTTATAATTCTGGGTGACTTTAATGCTAGAGTAGGCTCAGACTATCAGACTTGGCAGGGAGTCCTAGGGAAGAATGGAAACAGCAACAGCAATGGTCATTTACTGCTGAAGACTTGTGCATCACATGACCTTCTCATCATCAACACTGTCTTCCATTTACCTAAACGCAATAAAACTTCATGGATGCATCCTTGCAGCAAACACTGGCATCTTAATAGATTATGTGATTGTAAGGAGAAGAGACAGACAAGATGTGAGAGTAACAAAGGCAATGTGTGGTGCAGAGTGCTGGACTAATCATAGACTTTTCTTTCCAAGCTAAATATTTGCATTCATCAAAAGTGCCAACTCCAAGGCAAAATGATTAACACAAGAATTAATGTCAACAAATTAGAGCTCTTCTCTGAGGTGAAATGTTTGCTGCTGACTTGGAGGGGAAGTTAAGCCAACACACAGTTGGCAACAGTGGAACGGAAAAGGAGTGGGCAGCATTCAGAGATCTGGTGTACAGCAATACATTTGCTCATCTGAGTCAGAAGATTCACAGACACCAAGACTGGTTTGATGAAAATGATGGGGAAATTCAGAAGCAGCTAAATGAAAAACAAGAACTCCACAGGATTTACCAGCAGGATAGTTCATCCACCTCTAAGAAGGCAGCATTTAATTCCATCAAAAACAAAATACAAGCAAAGCTTAGAGAGATGTAGGATTCCTGGCTCATTAAGAAGGCACATGAAATTCAGTTTTATGCTGATAGTAACAATCCAAAGCACTTTTATGATTCCCTGAAAGCTGTTTATGGGCCAAAAACCTATGGTGCATCACAACTACTCAGAGCTGATGGAACCACATTGAGTAGTGATAAGGACATGATCCTAAAGAGATGGGCTGAACACTTCCACAGTATTCTCAACAGACCATCACCAATCAATGCTAAGGCCATTGATCCTTTACCTCAAGTTGAAGTCAATCCTTCCTCATTTGAACTTCCAACTGAAGAAGAGGTTTTGAAGGCCATTAGGTTCCTTTCATGTGGCAAAGCACCTGGTGCTGATTCTATTCCAGCTGAGATTTACAAGGTAGGGGGACCATTGCTCATACAAAAGCTGACTGAAATTTTCCAGTTTGTATGGCAAGAAAAGGTTATCCCCCAGGAGTTCAAGGATGCCTCCATTGTCCATCTCTATAAGGGTAAAGGGAATAGATTGTCCAGCAACAATCACAGGGGCATCTCTCTCTTAGTCATTGCCGGCAAAATTCTTGCTAGATTCCTTCTTAATAGGCTGATCCTTCACCTGGAAGATGGTCATATACCTAAGAACCAGTGGGGTTTCAGAAAGGGCTGAGGAACAATTGATATGGTGCTTGCTGCCTGTCAACTCCAGGAGAAATGCCAGGAGAAGAACAATGTTTGTAGATCTGACCAAGGCCCTTGACACTGTTAGTCATGAGGGCTTATGGAAAATTATGTCAAAATTTGGTTGCCGTAAGAAGTTCATTAATATTGTACATCAATTTCATGATGGCATGTTTGCCCGGGTTTTGGATAATGGACAAAGCTCTTGTGCTTTCCCAGTCTCAGTGGAGTAAAACAGGGATATGTGCTTGCTCCCAAGCTTTTTAGCATGATGTTTTCAGCCATTTTGAGAAATGCTTTCAATGAAGATGAACATGGCATCAAGGTCAACTACACTACTGATGGTAAGTTCTTCAATTTGAAAAGGCTACAAGCGAACACCAAAGTGGAGGGAGTGTTGGTACATGATTTTCTGTTTGCAGATGATTGTGCACCCAATGCAGCCTCTGAAGCTGAGATGCAACAAAGTGTGGATCAATTCCCTGCTGCCTGTGCTAATTTTAGCCTAATAATCAACACTAAAAAAACACAGGTGCTCCATCAGCCACCACCACACCATCCATAAGTGGAACCATCTGTTACAACAAATGGTGAAGTTTTGAACGCTATTGATAAGTTCACTTACCTTGGTAGTGTACTTTCCAAGGATGTACACATTGACAACAAGGTTGATGCATGCATTGCCAGAGCTAGCTCAGTGTTTGGGAGGCTCCAAAGAAAAGTTTGGGAGAGAAGAGGTATTAGACTGACTACCAAATTGAAGGTCTACAGAGCCATTGTGCTGACTTCATTGTTGTATGCCTGTGAAACATGGACAGTCTACCAGCGCCATGCCAGGAAACTGAATCATTTCCATTTGAACTGTCTTAAAAAGATTTTGAGGATCTCTTGGCAGGATAAGGTACCAGACACTGAAGTCCTTCCTCTAGCTGAACTGCCAAGCATTCAAACTATGCTTCAGAGAGCACAACTTCAATGGGCTGGCCATGCATGGGGCAGGTGATCATATGATGGCCAGAAGAAATGATACAAGGACACTCTCAAGAACTTTGGATTTGACTGTGCAACATGGGAGACACTGGCACAGGACTGCTCAACATGGCATGCTCACATAAGAAAAGGTGCTATGCTCATGATGGTGATGTCATTTTGTTCCTCTTAGAAGATGAAAGAGAGCAACCTAACCCAGGCTGGCAAGTAGACTCCTTGATGGTCTATATGTAAATAACTGGATGCCAGTGAAGCTAGTGTCATGGATCCACTTTCATACTGACCAACAAACCTAACACATAAGGAACTCTGAGATAATGCATGCATGCAAAACATTCTGGAGCCACAAAGCACTCTAAAGTGTGAATTCCTATTGTTACTTTATAAACTACAAAGCACAATATAAATGGGAACCATCACTGTTGCCCCCATCCTCAACATTCTACTCTAATGCCTCACATGGTAGTTTTCAAAGGCTATGTCAGTGAGTCACAAACTCCTGTAGATTCTACCAATCTGGAAAGGGTTTGAGTGTAGGCAGGGATTATCCATGGGTTTCGAGTTGGAAGAAACCATGGAGATCATCAATCCCAATCCCCACCTTTTTCAGAATAAGGAAACTGAGGTTTAGCAAGACTGTGATTTGCCCAGGGTCATATGTATATTAAGGGGCGGAGGTGAAATTCAGACCTAGATGCAGTGATTCCAAATCCAGTGTGTTTTACAATGAACTATCTGTTGCAACAGACCAGCCTACTTAAGTTGTAGACTTAAGTCAGAGACTCATCAATCACCAAAAGATGGACGAATAAGAATTTACTTACAACTCATGCAGTCATCTTAGGCAAGTGTTCTTAATCTGGGACTGGATAGGGTGCCAGGCCAAGAGTCAGGAAGACTTGAGTTGAAATCTGACCTCAGACCCTTACTAGCTATGTAGCCGTGGGCAAGTCATTTAACTTCTCTTAACCTTAGTTTTCTGAGCTGTAAAATAGGTCAATAATAAGTTGTGACAACTGTTTCAATATAATTGTTTTCCATTCTAATCCTGTGTATTTTGCTTCTTTCTTTATTTAAATGTAATTCTAAGAATAGATCCATTGGCTTTCCCAGACTGCTGAAAGGGTCTTTGTCACACATGAAAAAGTTAAGAACTCCTGATCTAAGGAGTTGAATTCAGTGATTGGGTAAACTTTGAGAAAGCAGTTTCAGTAAAATGATGGGAAGGGAACTAGTTTGGTGGTCACTAAGTGGAGAAATCAGATGTAGACAACATTTTCAAGTTTGTTTTTTCCATATCTGAAAAGGACATCCCTCCCACAGCTGGAATGTTCTCTCCTCTAACCAAACCACTAGCTCCTTTCAAGCCTTAGTTCAAGAGTCTCTTCTCTCACAAAATCCTTCCTTAACTTCAGGTTATAAGCACTCCCCTCCCCACCTCCACCCTGGAAATTGCTTTGTATTTACTTCATATATAGCTGGGATTTCCATATTTGTATACAAATTGTTTCGACTCTCCTGCTTTCCAAAATACGTAAACTCCTTGAAAGTAGGAAGATGACATTTGTTTTCTTTGTCTCTTCTATATCCAGCATAGTGTCTAGGACATTCTTATATATTTCATTACAATTATCGTTGAGACATTTGCAAAGTGATTACCCAACAGATACAAATTAAAATTCTAATCCCCAAGCAAAGTAGAGAAATCCTGTCTTCTTGGATAGAAGCCAGATGAAATGAAGAGGAAATGAGATATGAAAAAGTAACTGAAAGGGACCAAATAGTCCAGGAAAAGTTTTTGAAGACTGGAGAATATGAGCATATTTATATAGACCTGAAGGGAATAATGGAGAAGCAAAGACTGAAAATGCATGTGAGATTGGGCCTTATTGATGTAAAATCCTGAAGGATGAAAGAACAGGAAGGGAGAAGATTTACAAAGCACTTTAGCTATGAGATTTTATTTGGTCCTCACAATAACCTATGAGGTAGGTATTATTATTATCTCCATTTTGCAGATGAGGAAACTGAGGCTCACAGTGATTGTGTCTTGCTCCAAGGTTATAAAGCTAGTAAGTATCTGAGCCTGGATTTGAATCTAGGTCTTCACAGCTTCAAGTCCAGCATTCTATCAACTGTATCACCACTCTATCAACTGTATCACCTAACCTAAGGCCACATGCAGAAGGATCAGTCTTAGCAAGGAACAGGTAGAGAGGAGTAACACTCTTTTGAAACAGAACGGAAGGACAAGACTTTGGGCCATGATGTTAGGTTTTGAGAAGTAGAAGAGGGGAGTTGTGGGAACTTTCATCAGGTAGCTCCAATCTTTTCAATGAAACAGGAACCATCTGTTATAATTTGGGGGTCTAAGGGTGTGGTTGGTGGTTTATAGGAAAAGGAAAATATTTTGAACTGTCAGTGTTACAGAGAAATAATAAGTATGGAACAGATAAATTGCCAAGGAGTAATGAAAGTCCAATCAACATTATGCTCCATAACATAGTGGTGCTACCCATTTTGGCTAACCATAGATGATTATGTTGGTCATGGGCCCAAGACATTTTAGGTCTTACCTTTCTTTAAAATATATTTTAAATGATTCATCACAAGAATCTGTACCCATTAGGGACCTTGAAATATTTGCTGATAGTTTTGGGATATACAGAGCATTAGAATATGGTAGCAATGTCTTTGAAAAGGAAAGTGTAACATGGTATACAGGAAAAGTCACAATAGAAATTTAATAGGGCAAATATAGTTCCTCATCCCACTCAGGCCAACCTACTTTTAAAAATATTTAAAGGATTGAAATATAGATAGAATCAGAGAAAGAGTGAGGCTGATGGGTAAAGTAAAAAGTTATTGTGATGAATATAAAGCACATCCCACAAAACAGTAATAGTTCCAAATTTTTTTCTCTACTTTTTGCTTGGAGATCAGAATTTTAATTTTGGTCTGCCAAGTAACCAATTTACAAATGAACCAATGGTAATAGTGGCAAAAACAACAAGCCAGTCCAGTGGTAGAGATAAGAGAGTTCTGATCTCAGATTCAGTAGAGATCAGAGTTTAAACTCTGATCTTGGATGCTTATTAATTTTGTCAACCACAGTCAGAGAGGGTCACTTTCTCTTTCTGAACCTCAGTTGCCTTATCATAAAATAGTGATAATACCATTTGTGGCCCTAACTCACAGGATTGTTGTGAGGATGAAATGAGATGATGCATGTCAAGTAGTTTATAAAAGTGAAGATGTTAAATAAATGACAGTTTTTTATAACCTAACCACAAAAACTAGCTTTACTGCAGTGAGTTAGTTTAGAAAAAACTCCTAACTTGAAGAATAGCCAGAAGAATTTCATTTCTCAAAGAGTTTTCAAGTGATGAGCAGTGCAATTTATTAATGTGACTTACCTGATGGAAGAATCTTAAAAAAAAAAACAAACTTGAAATGAGAAATCTTTTCCACAGCAAAGCAGTCTTGACAGGATCTTGAGAAACCCTGTCTCAATAGATTAGCATAACTCACCAAATCTCTGGCTTACCTGGGCTTAACTTCAAGAGAGGTTGGTTGATAGCTCAGGATGTGACAGGTTTTAATATTTATCAACAAGGTTGCTGGGCAGTGGAGCCTGACAAGGTCATTAATGAATGTGGTGCTGTCTCTTCCAAAGGTAAGAGCTTTTCCAGGCAAGACAGAAGGCTAGTGTCCAGTTACCTGATGTCTATGCATATGGACTGTCATGTCTATGTGTCCAAGTACATGCCCTTTATTTTATTTTAGGAAATGCAGTCATTGAAAGGAAATACTCCTAAAGTCATTATTCTTGAATATTCTCACTTGTCTACATAAAGAGTGCTTCAATAAAATGTATACATTGCTTGAATGTTCAGACATTACATACGTATCTAGAGACATGATAATTTGTATTATATGACATATTACATACGGGACAATATTAGTGGAGAAACTATGTAAGAAAAGTGGGTGAGGGGACAGAGCCAAGATGGAGGACTAGAAAGACACACTTACTTAGGGTCTCCCCACACAGCCCATGAAATACCTGTAAAGAGGGACTCTCCACAAATTCTGGAGTAGCAGAAGTGGAGAACAACAGAGTGGAGGAGATTTTCAACCCATGGTGACCTGAAAGGCCCACAGAAACACTGGCTGCACTGGACACAGAGCAGAGCAAGGAGCGCAGCCCAGCCTTGGCTTCCCAGTGAGGCACGACAAGACTCTGGGAGGACGACACCTCAGGAGTGAAATCTCCAGTCCCTGCAGTGGGGCCTCAGATCCTTCAATCCACAGGAACCAAAAGTCAATGACAGGGTTTTATCAGCTGGCCAGGAAAGGAGAAGGGCCTTCCCATAGCTCTAGCAGCATGCAGCAGCCACAGAGGGAGCACAGCAGCCCATACAGACCACTCATTGTTGGAGCGTAAAAACCCCTGGGGGCACTGAAGAGCTGAGACTTACCTCAGCCCTGGGTGGAGGACCTGGCCAAGCTGGTCTTTGTCTCACACTGAATGGCAGCCCTGCCCATCCAGCTTATCTGAAAATCAGCCCCCAGTGCTGACTTGGTGGAACTGGAGGCTAGGTGGCTGTGGAGAGGTAATTGCTAAGATTCTGGACATAAAAATCCCTCTCTGCATCCAGACCAGTACACGCTTGATTGTGCTACCTTGGAGGAACTGAAATCTCACAGATTCCCAGAGTATACCCTACTCTTGACAAAGGACCCAAAAGTCAAGTAACTGGTTGGGAAAATGCCCAAAAAAGGGGAAAAATATAAGACTATAGAAGGTTACTTTCTTGGTGAACAGATATCTCCTCCCATCCTTTTGGATGAGGAAGAACAATGCTTACCATCAGGCAAAGACACAGAAGTCAAGGCTTCTGTATTCCAAACATCCAAAATAAATATTCAATGAGCTGAGGCCATGGAAGAGCTCAAAAAGGATTTTGAAAATCAAGTTAGAGAGGTGGAGGAAAAACTGGGAAGAGAAATGAGGGAGATGCAAGAAAAGTATGAAAAGCAAGTCAACACCTTGCTAAAGGAGACCCAAAAACATGCTGAAGAAAATAACACCTTGAAAAATAGGCTAACTCAACTGGCAAAAGAGGTTCAAAAAGCCAATGAGGAGAAGAATGCATTCAAAAGCAGAATTAGCCAAATGGAAAAGGAGGTTCAAAAGCTCACTGAAGAAAATAGTTCTTTCAAAATTAGAATGGAACAGATGAAGGGTAATGACTTTATAAGAAACCAAGAAATCACAAAACAAAATCAAAAGAATGAAAAAATAGAAGATAATGTGAAATATCACATTGGAAAAACAACTGACCTGGAAAATAGATCCAGGAGAGACAATTTTAAAATTATGGGACTACCTGAAAGCCACAATCAAAAAAAAGAGCCTAGACATCATCTTTCATGAAATTATCAAGGAAAACTGCCCTGAGATTCTAGAACCAGAGAGCAAAATCAATATTGAAAGAATCCACTGATCATCTCCTGAAAGAGATCCAAAAAGAGAAACTCCCAGGAACATTGTGGCCAAATTCCAGAGTTCCCTGGTCAAGGAAAAAATATTGCAAGCAGCTAGAAAGAAACAATTCAAATATTGTGGAAATACAATCAGGATAACACAAGATCTAGCAGCTTCTACATCAAGGGACCAAAGGGCATGGAATAGGATATTCCAGAAGTCAAAGGAACTAGGACTAAAACCAAGAAACACCTACCCAGCAAAACTGAGTATAATACTTCAGGGGAAAAAAATGGTCTTTCAATGAAATAGAGGACTTTCAAGCATTCTTGATGAAAAGACCAGAGCTGAAAAGAAAATTTGACTTTCAAACACAAGAATGAAGAGAAGCATGAAAAGCTAATACAGCAAAGAGAAGTCATAAGGGACTTACTAAAGTTGAACTGTTTACATTCCTACATGGAAAGACAATATTTGTAACTCTTGAAACTTTTCAGTATTTGGGTAGTTGGTAGGATTACACACACACACACACACACACACACACACACACACACACACAAAGACAGAGAGCACAGAGTGCTCTATTCATAGGATGGGATCATATCTTTAAAAAATGAAATTAAGCAGGGAGAGAGAAATATATTGGGAGGAGAAAGGGAGAAATGGAATGGGGCAAATTATCTCTCATAAAAGAGGCAAGTAAAAGATTTTTCAGTAGAGGGAAAAAGAAGGGAGGAGAGAGAAAAACATGAAGCTTACTCTCATCACATTTGACTAAAGGAAGGAATAAAATGTACACTCATTTTGGTATGAAAACCTATCTTACAATATAGGAAAGTGGGGGAGAAGGGGATAAGCAGGGTGGGGGGGATGATAGAAGGGAGGGCAGTGGGAGGAGGGAGCAATTTGAAGCCAACACTCTTGGGGAGGAACAGGATCAAAAGACAGAATAGAAGCAATGTGGGGCAAGATAAGATGGAGGGAAATAGAGTTAGTCTTATGCAACACAACTAATATGGAAGTCATATGTAAAACTACACAGATATGGCCTATATTGAATTGCTTACCTTCCCAAAGGTAATGGGTGGGGAGGGAGGGGTGAAGAGAAGTTGGAATTCAAAGTTTTAGGAACAACTGTCGAGTATTGTTCTTGCTACTAGGAAATAAGAAATACAAGTAATGGGGTATAGGAAGTTATCTGGCCCTACAGGACAAAAGAGAAGATGGAGACAAGGGAAGGGAGGGATATTGACAGAGAGAGCAGATTGGTGATAGGGGCAATTAGAATGTTCAGCGTTTTGGGGTGGGGGGAGGGTAGAAATGGGGAGAAAATTTGGAACCCAAAATTTTGTGAAAATGAATGTTAAAAGTTAAATAAATAAATAAATTAAAAAAGTGGATGAAACCAAAAACTAGACCAAAACCAGAAATCTATTTTTAGTTTTCAATCAATCAATATTTATTAAGTGCCAATCATGTGTTAGGCTTTGGGCAAATCCCATCACCTCAGTCTCCTCAACCACACAAGGAGGGATCAGACTTTATTTCTAAGGTTCTTTCCTCATCGAATATCCTGGCATGTCACCCCCTTTTACCACTCTCCAGGCATCTCTACAACACCTGCAACTCACAGGACTAACTTGTATCAAATTCTAGCAAAGGAGGAAGGATTCAGAGTTCAACATTCTTGAAAACCTTTTCCTTTCACACTCCTTCCATTTTCTAGATGTAAAAGTTGCCTCATTCCTAATTATATGACATGCCTGGTCACCCTTTACAGTACTAGTTGCACTTTCATTCATAAATCTGATTCACTGGTCAATTGTATGTTGAAAGCCCCTATAGGGTGTAAGAGCAGTAGTTGTAGTGGAATGACTGTGAGCCAGGCACTAATTCACAGAGGAAGGCAAAGGACCTTGAGAAGAGGTTCTCCACTTTCTAGGTTATCAAGGAAAATTAAGGAAGAGTTGTTTAGAAAGGTGGGTGGAGGAATTTTTTAGTGTAAAGACAAAGATGTTGGAAGGTAGAAAAACACCACCCAAAGGAGAAGAGAAAGGACAAGCAACAAACGTTTGGAGGCAATATATAAATTTGAGATTCTTTCTAACAAGGAGGTAAGTAGAACCTCTGAAGGACAATCCTCCAAGGCATAATGGTGCAGACTCACTGGCTGTCATAGAAATCATCCAGGAAGAGTCAAAGGAAGAAGAGTGAAGTATGGGGCATTAGTGAACCCTGGCTGAGGGTCAGATTTACATGTAGACATATGCCTGTAGATATATCTATACACATATGTATGCATGTAGATATATCTACATATAATGAGTTAGCTATTTGTTTATTGATAATAGAATATTATTATCTCTTGAATAATAGAATATTATTATCTCTATGTAATTTAGTTAGTCAGCAGTTGCTTGGACAGTCACTAAGGGTTGGCATTAATGTGGGATCTTCATCATTTCCCCTCCACCCCCATCTTTCAGGGTTTAGTTTGACAAAAAAGCCCATTTCCAGAGGGAAGGTGCTAAGGAAGTGGCTAGAATGGCATCAAGGTCAAGAAGAGAAGCCCAGAAAAATATCAGATGCTTAGACATAAATACAAGTAAGTCAAGGCAATTAAGAAATCTATAGATATGCTGTTTTCCTGGAGCACATATACAATATCTGATGGAGACTCTTCAAAGACTTATCAAAGTATATGACTGCTACCGACTTTCAGTGACTCATACAGGCACAAATGAGATCACCAAATAGGAAACAAAAAAGTATTGCTCAAGCCCTGAGCAAGAAACTAAAAACCTTGGGGACGTAGGTGGTATTTTCATCACTGCTGTCCATAGAAAGCAAGAGATTAGGGCAAAAAAAGCAAATTCAAAAACTTCTAGAAGAAGATGGCATTGGGAAAATGGAACTTAGGTTACTTGACCATGATTTATGATGTAATAAAGGTCAATTCTTGTCCGGAGATGATATGTATTTAATAAGATCTACTAAGAATATATTTGCCTAGAATCTCAACAAAGCTAATCAAAAGGGCTTAAAATTCAAGAAGGGGGATAGAGAAAACTGTCTAAAGACAGAGATAGATGTATATCCACAAGTATATGTCTACAGATATCTATAGATATATAAGCATATATATACATGTGTGTATATACACATGTAGATGGATATGTCTAGTTAGATACCATAAAGAAGACCTACAATGTAGGAAGAGATAATCTCGAGAGACAGAGAAAGAGACAGAGATGGAGACACAGAGATAGGGAGAATATCAAAGGTTCAAGTGGTGAAAAATGAAAGACATATCAGATGCTTAGTTACAAATACAGTAAGAAAAGGCAATTAAGAAAGATGAATAAACAGTATCTATGAGGTCTCTTTGTCTCAAGAGAGTTGTTGATTCATTTTTGCAACTTCCCAGGGCAGAGAGAATACTTATATTAAGATAACTCTATGTAACTGAGTTAGTCAGCAGTGTTTTGGACAGTGACTTGGGATTGGTATTAATGTGAAACCTCCATCATTTCCTCCCCATCCTTTCAAGTTTGGTTTGAAGTGGGAGCTAAGGTGCTAAGGAAGTAGCTAAAAAGGAGTCAAGTGAATAGTAAATAAGAGTGACTGGCAGCTCATCATCATAGCTCAGGAAGACCTGAGTTCAAACCTAGCCTTAGATACTTAAATAGCTGTGTGACCCTGGGTAAGTTACTTAAACACTGTCTGCCTCAGTTTCCATAACTGTACAATGAGGGTAATATTAGCACCTGTATATTAAGGCTATTGTGAGGATGATATAAGACACTATTTCAGTAGCTAGGGTTGCAGTATACTAGGCTGCATCTCCCAATGGGCTAATTTCAGTGATATGGCTGAAGTCAGAGGACAGGTTGCAGTTAGAAGTTCCAGGTCCTGGCTTATCGTACACAGAGCCAGAGAGTAGGGGAAGATGGTGGTTGAGGCAGTGGGGGGGTGCAGTTGAATTTGCTTTGCACATGCTCCTTCCTGTCTCTCCATCAGGGCACCTTGCTACCTTAGCTAAGACTGAAGCAAAAAATCACATAAAAGTACTAGCAATACATTTTCCCCCCATCCAGTCCTTCTTTAAGAGGAAATTTAGGTTGTAACTTGCAGCTGTAACCTTCCCAATGTGTAGTATCCCTCCATAGAATGGGAGTTCCTTAAGAGATGGGATTGTCTGGCTTCTCTATTTGTGTCCCCAACACTTAGCACCACAGTGGAATTGAGGTACAAACACAAACACCAAGCGCTCCATCAGTGGGAGTTATTTTCTCCATAGTGCCACATACATTTGGCATTAGCAGTACTCTCAGCTTACCTCTGAAGCAAGGAAGCTGAGGCTTGGGGCCAGCAACGTTCAGTGGGCATAGGGGAAATGGATCACAGGATACCGATTTCCACTTGATCCTTTCTATCTTTCCATAAACATCTCAAATCTCAATATCTCTCAGAAGTTACTTCTGGCACCTGGCAATTTGATCTTCAGCACCGATCAGCTCAGGTTACGAAGGAAACCTCAGTTTTGTGTAGCCTTTGTGGGAAACATAATACAAAGTCAATAAGAGATGGACCGTGGGGACACCCTGGAAGTTACATAGCCTACAGCCTTACTAGACTCAGCATGATTTTGTGTTTCCACAAGCAGGGTAAAAAAGGCACATTATGCGGGTGGCCTGCAGTTGGGAGATTAATAGAGCAAGAAAAGTGGATATACAAGGCACTCTCTTACAAGACTTTCGGACCTATAAATCGTTCAAAGCTCTTTGGAGAGCAATCTGCCAATAGATGAAGAAGAATTGCAAAGGTTTCTTCTGAACCAGTGATCCTGCTATTAGGACTATACCCTAAAGCTGCTATTTCACAACAGCAACAACAGAAGTCCTAGAAAAGCGTTCAGCACTGCTTTATTTGGAAAAAGGAAAATGCTATAAACAGCATCCATATCCAATGCCTGGGGGATAGCTGAACAAACTGCAGTATGTCCATGTAATGGGATATTATTGTGCTGTTAAAATGATAAATATGAATTCAAAGGGATGTAGAAAGATTCATCTGAAGCAATACAAAGCAGAGAAAGCAAAATTAGGAGAACAGTGCACACATCAACTATGACTGCATAAAAAACAATAGCAGTAGAACTTTCTAGGTATAACAAAATCAGGAGACAGAGCAAATAAGTTATTATAGTGTTAACATGTTACAGATTATACGTGTGTGTGTGTGTGTGTGTGTGCATGCATAAGTATTTGAGGCCAGATTTGAACTTAGGAAAAGGAGTTTTCCTGACTCCAGGCCAGGTCTATCCATTGTATTACCTAACTGCCCATTGATTGCTATCACTAAGCAACAGGTCCCTTATCAATGGACTTTAGGACTCAGCTTACATATAGATTTATTTTATATTCTATAAGTTCGAAAAGGATATTCCATTTAAAATTGCCATAGAATGCATAAAATACTAGAGAGTCTACCTTCTAATATATAAACAAAAGCTACATAAAAATAACTACAAATAACTTTACAGAAATAAAGACAGAAATAATCACAAAAATATTCATTGCTCATGGGTAGGAAGAGCCAGTATAATAAAAAAAGAAAACACTATATAAGCTAGTTTATTTATTCAATGCCATGTTAATCAAACTACTGAAAGATTACTTTCAAAACTAAGAATAAAAAATGACAAGAATATCAAGAAAAATAATGAAAAGCAGTGGGAACACAGCAGGATTTAAGTGTCAGATTTCAAAAAGTAGTTATTATTAGAACCAACTTGGTATACCCATACCAAGGAGTAGAGACATTAGTCAACGGAACAGATTAAGTATATAACACGTAGATACAAATGTATCTAAAACCCCAAGTATAAGATAACATAGTGGCAGCCAAGTGATACAGTAGACAAAGTCCTGGTCCTGCAGTCAAGAAGTCAAGTCCAGTCTCAGACACTTAGCAGCTGTGAGATCCTGAACAAGTCATCTAACTTCTTTCAGTTTCCTCACCTGTAAAATGGGTATAATGATAGCATCTACCTCCTAGGATTGTTGTGAGGATCAAGAAGACAGTATTTGAAAGTGTTTAGCATAGTTCCTGGAACTTAATAAATACCTCTCCCCCTTCCTTCTTTCCTTCCTTCCTTCCTTTTTAACAAACACAAAGATTACAGAATTTCAGAGGGAGAAGAGACCTCATATGAACAAATATTCTTTCAACAATATACCTAATTTTATTTTTCTTTTTTTCCCAATAAGAAGAGGAAATAAATGCTTGTTAACTGAAAGAAAAATATTCCTAGAAAAAAATATATCCCATAAGTCATCAGCCAGCATTTACAGTCCACTTGACTTTCAGAAAGCTCTAATCATTGAATTTTTCCTTCAATAAAATCTTGATTTGCCTGTTTTCACCTTCTACTAACTGCTCTTAGGTCTGGCATCTTAAGCCAAGCAGAGTCCATTGGACTGGGCACATAAAACAATTCAGCTCACATTTCTATAGTATCTTAAAGTTTACAAAGTATTGTCTTCACACTACCCTGAGAGGTGGGAAAGTGCAAAAACGTCCCCTGGAGACCTCGATGTGGAGTCAGAAGGCCTGATTTTCAATCCTGCTTCAGATCCTTGCTAGACTGTGTGATCTGGCACAAATCACTTAACCTCTCAGCCTCAATCCCCTCATCCATAAAATGGTGAAGATAGTAATAGCACCAGCTTCATAGGTTTTCTAGCAGGATCAGATGAGGTATATAGAATGTACAAAATATGCCATATATAAAGCACTTTATAAACCTTAGAGCATATAAATAACAGATAGCATTATAGAGCCATTTAAGGTTTGCAAAGCATTTTGGAAATATTATCTCATTTAATCCTCATAACTCTGGGAGGTAGGTATTACTATTATTTCTATTTTTATAGATGAGGAAACTGAGGCAGATCTTTGTCTGTAAGTGACTTGTCCATGGTCTTACTGGTAAGTATCTGATGTTAGATTTGAACTCAGGTCTTCCTGACTCCAGGTCTAGGGTTTCTGATACCCTTCTGCCTCACTGCATCACATTGCTGCTTGTGTAATTGTTAGAGAATTGTTAATTATAATTATTATTATTTTACAAATAAAAAAACTAAGGCCAGAGAAGTGAAGGAACTTGAAGATTAAAAAGTATAAAATGGGTTGGGCCCAACACTGAAACTCCAGCTCTAAGGTTCTTTCCCTTCTACTGTAGCCTCATACTACAAAGCAGTTTTTCTGAATATGAACATGAGACGGTGTCAAAAAAATCTTTTTTAGGTAAATATTTAAATTTTTGTAAATATTCTACATATTGATATGAAGCCAGAAGTGTTTTAATATTTAACCTTACTAAAGTATAATAGCAAGCATCAAACATGTTTTCATTCAGATTTTTTTCTATTCCACAGATCTGCTTCTGCATCGATTTTCCTTTACTGTTACATATTCCTTTGGGACAAATTATTTCAATCTGCCTCAGACACCAAACCAACTTCACTTTTCTTTGGGATGGCTGTTCCCACCATGGTTCCCACCAGACCTTGTTCGTTAGGTCATGTAGATCTCATAAAGTTAAATCAGGTGTATTCACATGATTACACTTCTTCATCTCTCACTAGGCTGTGTGCACAGCTCAACGCAGATGGATTGTAAGTCCATCTCTGAGACCCTGGTGATCAAGAGTGGATTTCATCTCAGTCTGAGCCCAGAAGTCTGTGTATTTTTTGGTAGAGTCAGCATGGCCTAGTAGAATATAATCTAAATTTAATGTCATAAGAACTGGGTTTGCGCTACTTCCCAGATATTTATCAGCTGTGTGACCATAGGAAATTAATTTAACAACTATGAGGCCCAACTCAGTTTCATCATCTATAAAATGGCCTGCCTATCTCACTGGTAAATTACAGGATTATTATTCAGAGGAGACTTTGCAAATCTCTGATTCAATACAACAAGCATGTGGCAGGAACTATGCTAGATGTGGGGATGTAAAGAAGAAAAATGAAATGGTCCCTGCCCTTAGGGAGCTGTGTATGTACGCAGAGAAGAAAATATAATTTAACAGTGGACATTCCATGGAGCATCTGGGCACATATGCTCAGTATAGTTATCCCTTCCTTATCAGGACTTTTCCCCATTCCAGTTTTGCTATATCACTGGTAGGCCTAAGAAATTAAGGGGAAATTTGGGGGGAGTTTTGTGGAAGCCACAGATGACACAGAAAAAAATTAGAAACTCAGAAATGCATAAAATATATGTATAATATTGTGCAATATCAACATATTTTATCTTTTAATACTTTAATAATTGTGCCACACTTCTCTGGTACAAAGGGAGGGCCAAATTTTTTATGTGAATTTTCCAGAGTGTGGGGGTGCCGCACCTCTAAACCGCTGTGATCTGGAAGGGATAACTGTACTAGATAATCTGGTACTTTGAAATGATGCAATAATCCTGGATGGCCCCTTGGTCATTCTTCCCCTCACACTTCCTTCCCTACTGTAGGCATGGAAACCGTCAGATTGGAATGGTCACTGCACCAGGAAGAACCTCTAGTTCAGTAGACTCTGAGAGCAGTGACTTCTCTGATTTCCTCTTCCTTCCTTCCTCCAGAACATGTAGCATGTAGAACCCTATCCTCACCCCTTTTTCTTTCTCTCTCCTCCCTCCTCCTCCCCTCCACATCTCTCTTTGTCTCTGTCCTTGTGTCTATTTCTGTCTTTCTTTCTCTGTGTGTCCATCTCCCTCTCTATATATCTGTGTCTGTCTCTATATGTGTCTACCTCTCCACATCTTTCTATCTTTGTCTTGGTTCCTTGTCTATCACTCTTTATCTCTGTCTCTGTCTCCCTGTCTCCCTCTCTCTCTCTCTGTCTCTATCTCTCTGTCTCTGTCTCTTTCTCTCTCTGATTTCTAATGAAGGATAGGAAAGGGCATTTCCCCCATCCCACAAGAAATAACCAGTACTCAGGAAACCCCTCGGGTATCTTTTCAAAGTTTCTCAGATCTCCTCATAAGGTTTTAATTACTTCAGGAAGAAAAATTCTCAAGCTACTTCTCCAAAGCAGCATAACAGTAACAGTGTAGTACAATATAAAAAGCATGTTGGACTCTGGTAGAGATCTGACTATGTTGCTTTCCTGATCAAAAACCTCCAGCAGTTTCCTTCCATTGTTTATAGAACATTTAAGCCCTAAAACACATTTAAGAACCTTGACCCACCTATTTTCCTTTTCGGTCTTATTACATACTATTCCCTTTCATTAATACTAAACTGGACTCCTAGCCCATTCCTAAACTTCATTCTTCATCTCCTGCTCTGTGCATTTGCATGAGACATTAGCTCTGCTTAGCACAGACTCCTTCCTCACATTTACCTCTCAGAATTTTTATCTTTCTCCCAGTCTCAACTAAGGGACAGCCTTCTTTACTAAGCATTCCTGACTCTTCTCTTGTACCTGACATCCACACAAATGCCAAGTCTGGCTAACTCTACATCCAGAACATATCTTTTTTCCACTCACATGCCCAGGTTCATATCTTCATCATCTTTCCTTTGGATTACGACAATAATCTCCTGGCTGGCATCCCTGCCTCATCTTTCCAGTCTCCAAATGATCCTCTAGAAAACTGATGTATCAATCACTTAAAAAGCTTCAATAACTCCCCTTTGATTCTAGGATAAACCATAAATTCCTCTGTTTGGCATTTTTAGCACTTCACAGTCTGGTTCCAATGAATCCTTCTATGCTGATTCTTTCTATATGACATCCCATCCATTCTCATTTGAAATGCGGTTTTTCCTCACCTTTCTATTTTATATAGGACTGGTTCATTCACCCCAGCTTGAACTAATGATGGCAGATCTGAAATTTTTCTCAGGATGGGAGGAACAAGTAGGGGGATTCGTCATAGCAATCACACAACTGTAATTATCTTAAAGGCTAATCCTGGATGTGGAAAAAGATATGCTTACACTTATAACTGCATCTCCTCTACCCACAAATTGGATGCATTGACTCCAAGAATTCTTAAGCATGAAAAATTTACTAAATTAGATGACAAATATAAGAATGAGCATAAAATGACATTAAATGGAAGGAAAAGCAGGAGTAATTCTAACACAATAATCCAACTAGAATCAAGGGAGCGTCGCATTCCCCCATCAACATGCAAGTATTCCTGGGCAAACTGCACACAAACAACCTAACAAATAAAACATCTTAAATACATATTAACAAATACTTAAAACAGGAAACAATAAACCCATTATCTCTAACATTTAAGTCTCTAACAAGAGGTAAAGAGTTACATGACTGCTGGCTTTTTACATTTACCTCAAATCTCTAGTCTAGGCAATTCACAAAATTCCAATCTTTTGTCTAGCTTGGAATCTGGTTTTCTTAACCTTTCAGCAAAACCATTTTCTTGATGAAGATCATCTCCTTTAAGAAGGGTGTAGCAGTAGGAAGCACTTCTTACATAACTAGTCCCAGGTTAGAAATTCCACACCTCTCAAGGATGGAAATATCTAGTTGTCAGGATTACTGTTCAATGCTGTGCTGAAAACAAGAAAAATAAAGAGGAAGAAGTATTTCTAATACCTGCTGGGGCAGAGAGGATTAGTCAGGTCATCTAATCATCTTTGATACCACCCTTAATCCCAAGGACAAATAAAAACCAGTCAGGAACTGATGAACTATGCACATCGTGTAGCAGGGGTCCAGGGCAAAGGTCACTCTGTATATGTCTCCTGGAATGACCTCAGCTACATGTATTTCTAGGGTTGTCTCCTGCCTCAGCCTTTCTGATCCACTCCTTTTAACTGATCTCAAAATTACTTTCAATTTACAATTTAAAATATATTTTGTATGTGTGAGGTAACAAGAAGAGGATTGAGAGTTGTCACTTGAGTACAAAAGACTTGCTTTCACATCTCACGTCTGAGATATATACTGAGACATATCCTTGGTGCCCAAAGCAACTCTCTAAGACTGTAAGTTGCGGAGTAGTCGCAATGCACATACTCATATATGTGTGTATTATACACACATACACACACACATACACACACACATATATTGGCCTATATCTCAGGGACCACCCCAATTCCCAGACTGATCTTTGACCCCACACCCTTGGGATCCTGTATCCCTGGGATTCCATGGTCCCAGTCTGATCTTTTATCTCACACTCTTAACCTGGTATCTGACCTTTCATTCTGAAGACCCCAGTAACCTTACACCCACTTGACCTCTGCCCCTTTCTTTGCATCCAACATCTGACTCTGAACCAGTACCAGGATCTAGCTCCCTTACCTAACCCACAGGCCCCAACTTCTTATCTATATGCCTAGGCCAAACATTCCTCATATGAAGGAGACACTCAGCCTCCCTACTCCTCTCCCTACTAGCTTTTAACCTAGTGACCCTGCACCTGCTTTCTGGCAAAATAATTTCTTCCAGGCCAGTTGTTTTTCCAATGAGATATTTCACATTATCTTCCATTTTTTCATTCTTTTGGTTTTGTTTTGTGATTTCTTGGTTTCTCATAAAGTCATTAGCCTCCATCTGTTCCATTCTAATTTTGAAAGAACTATTTTCTTCAGTGAGCTTTTGAACCTCCTTTTCCATTTGGCTAATTCTGCTTTTGAAAGCATTCTTCTCCTCGTTGGCTTTTTGGACTTCTTTTGCCAATTGAGTTAGCCTATTTTTCAAGGTGTTATTTTCTTCAGCATTTTTTGGGTGTCCTTTAGCAAGGTGTTGACCCGCTTTTCATGCTTTTCTTACATCTCTCTCATTTCTCTTCCCAATTTTTCCTCCACCTCCCTTACTTGATTTTCAAAATCCTTTTTGAGCTCTTCCATGGCCTGAGACCACTGAATATTTATTTTGGATGTTTAGGATACAGAAGCCTTGACTTTTATGTCTTTCCCTGATGGTAAGCATTGTTCTTCTTCATCCAAAAGGATGGGAGAAGATATCTGTTCACCAAGAAAGTAACCTTCTATAGTCTTATTTTTTTCCCTTTTTTGGGCATTTTCCCAACCAGTTACTTTTGGGTCCTTTGTCAAGAGTAGGGTATACTCTGGGAATCTGTAACATCGCAGTTCCTCCAAAGTGGCACAATCAAGTGTGTACACTGGTCTGGGAGCAGCAGAGATTTTTGTGCCCAGAATCTTAGCAGTTTCCTCTCCACAGCCACCTGGCCTCCAGTTCCACCAAGCCACCACTGTGGGGCTGGGATTTAGTTAAGCTGTGGGGGCAGGGCCAACATTCAGTGTGAGATAAAGATCGGCTCCCTCAGGGCCTCTACACGGGGCTGAGGTAATAATTAGCTCCTCAGTGCCCCCAGGGGTTTTTACGATCCAACAATGGATGCGGGCTGCTGTAGGGGCTGCTGTGGGAATTGCTGCCCCCCCCCCCCCCAGTCCAATGTGGCCTCTGTGGTCGCTGCCTGAGGCTGGAGCTATGGGAAGGTCCTTCTCCCTTCCCAGCCAGCTGAAAAAACCCTGTCACTGATCTTTGGTGCCTGTGGGTTGAGGGATTCCGCCCCCGAGGTGTCCTCCTCCCAGAGCCGTGGGGCTTCGTTCCATATCCTGCGCAACAGATGTTTCCCTTGGGCCTTTCAGGTCACCCTGGGCTGGAAATCTCCTCCACTCTGTTGTTCTCCGTTCTACAGGTATTTTATGGGCTGTGTGCGGAGAGCCTGCATATGTGTGTCTTTCTACTCCCCCATCTTGGCTCCATCCTCCTGGCAAAATAATTTTTTTTAAAGCATATAAATATATGTGTACATATATATATAAAGAATATATGTATATATACATGTGTACATACATATACAAATCTTATATGTATATGCATGTATATATAGATGTATATGTATGTATATATACACATGTACATACACACACACAAGAATTTTCTGCACCAATGAAATCAAAGGTACTATTACAACAAAGTGTGTGTGTGTGTGTGTGTGTGTGTGTGTGTGTGTGTGTGTGTATGTACACATGTAACACAGTGGAGCTTTTACAAAGAGATATTTGCTTTAGAAGGTAAAATCACAAATATACAAAAGTCCACATACAAAAGTTCGCATATCCTTTCTCCCTCAGTGCACCATCTTAGCCCCTAAGGCTGGGAATAGAATTAGTAAATACATAGTGCAGCTTGGGTTTCCTTAGAGCACAGACCCAGGCCCAAGTCCCAAATTCCCCCTTGGGCTGGAGCCCCAGGCACCCTGGTTTCCCAGGGTGTCTGTGGAGGTCTGGCTGGTTGCTGCATTCCAAATCAGGCATCCAAGGCATCATGGCTCAAACACCCCAACCAACCCATGGTCTGACTCACTGTGGCATGGGATACTGAGGACAAACAACTCTAATCAGAAACAAACAGCTAGGGGCCCATTTCTCAGAGTTGAAGTAGAAGAGTGGGAAGCAGGGCAAGAAAAGTCACCTCCTTCTTCACCTGTCCAGTTCGTGGTGTCCATGCAAAACCCAGCAACTAGGAGCACCACCTTTGGGATGGTGGGAAGGAAAGCTCAGATGCATTACTTTTAAAGATACAGGTAGCCCACATGGTAAGGGACCAGACAGCTCCATGTATGTCAAACTGGGCATGCCCAAAGTTTGAGGTACAAAAAGCATTTACTTATCTACATACATGCTACTTCTATTTCATGCTCCTTAAGGTCAGGGGTTATGTTTCATCTTTCACTTTGTATTCCTGGTGCCTAGCACGGTACTTTTTATACAGTAGCCTCTCAATAATCATTTGTCAAATTGAATTGAATTAAGGGGCCCTTGGGTCCAAATCTCACATTTCCTTTCTATGAAACTATGGAAAAGTTATTCAACTCTGCCCCTCAGTTTCTTCATCTAAAAGATAAGGGATGATAATACCTGTCCAAACACCAGGGAGAGCTAGTAAGCAAGTTCAGGAACTAGTAGTAGCTACACAAAGTCCAACCACACCAATGAATGATGTCCCGAAGATGCTGCCCGCCTCCAGCTCCCTGCTCCCCAGAGGCTGGGTTTTAAAGTGTGTCATGTCGTGGGAAGTCTGCTCCTCATAATCTCTCAAGCTGAAGTGGTTTTCTTTCTCATAGAACAATGCTTTCTGGATCATTTTTTTTTAAGAGAAAAGAAAATAGGTCTAGGAATGGAATAAGAATCCAGGCTCTTCTTGAAGGTTCATGAAGGACTCTTCTCTGCTTCTGTGACTCCTGCCCCCAGCTTAGTTTTGCTGAACAAACTCTCCTTTTTCCTTATCCTAGCTTCTTTATAAACACAGCAAACAGCCTGCCACAAACTTCATCACAGATTAATGACTTAAAATCTAAGAAAGGACTTAGGCTTCTCTACCCTGGTTACCACACAAGAGGTCAAAAAGTGGGACAATGGAAGAAGGAATAAATAAGTATAAAAAGAAGGAGTTCTCCAACCACCACTTGATGGGGAGAAAAAGAAAAAGGAAGATAATGTGCCTTGGTTTCTTGTGTATTTCACCGATTCTATGATACTTCACTTTAGCTTGTTTGTGCCAAATCCACATGATTTCTACCCCTCTACTGGGGCTACTAAGTCTTGATTCTCAGCAAATAGCTCTGGAGAGCAACCTGCCCCAATCCCTTTCCACTCCAACATGGTCTTACATGATGATCTCTTGCAATCCTCCTTTTCTTCAGAGATTGATTCGACCTCAAGGTCAGGCAAAAGACCCCAGAGATTTAGAGAATGTTGGATACAACCTAGAGGTCCCCTCTTCAAGGCCCTCCTTAATCATTTGTCCCCTGTGCATGAGTAATAGAATAGTTACACTGTAAACTTACTTCACAAGTTGCTGTGAGGACCAACCTAGGTAATTTATATACATATATACGATCGGTTTGACATAGATAATGTCACTGCAAATTTTTCCTTTTAAATTTAATTTTTCCTGAATTACATGTAAAAACAAGTTTTAATATGTTTTTAAAAAATTTTTGAGTTCCAAAATATCTCCCTCCCTCCCCTACTCCTCCCCGCCCCCCCACTGAGAAGATAAGCAGTCTGATACAGGTTATACATGTACATTCATGCAAAACATATTTCCATGTTAGTCATATCGTTGGAAACTTTAAAATGCTTTACAAATGTTATTATTATTATAAAATGTGATTAAAGAGTGGCCATTTAAAACATAGACAGTGACTATTCTCCCCACATAGGCAGAAAATAATACATTGACTTAAATGGCATAGATTTGACTGCTTCCCATGGTAGCTCCAGATCAGCTCATGCCTTTTGGAGAGTCAACACGGAAGCCAACATGACCTTCTCCACACCCTCTGTAATGACTCAACTCTCTCTCTGTTCTGGAGTTATATTTGAAAAAGAAAACATAAAAAGGGAAATATCATTGAAAAAACATCAGTACCCTGATTACTGCAGTCACAAATCATAATTTCAGAGGACTGTCAATGAAACATCTCCTTTCTCTCAGCAGTCTTCTCTTTTGGATTAAAGGCATGTATTGTCAGATTTGACCTAGGTGGTAATTTGTTTTTTGCTTAATTGTACTTCTTTGTTGCAAAATAAGGATGGCTTCTTTTTTGGAGGGGGCAAATAGAGGTGGGATCATTGGGAAATGGAAGTAACGTAAAACTATCATCAATAGAACATTTTGTTTTAAAGAGAGAACATAAGCCATGCATGAAAAGCATGGTTTAAAGCCTTCAAGCTTGCCATGAACCTGAGTTTAATAATCCATGAAGAGATACACCAATACAAAGACTGTCACTACATCTACTGCTAATAATTTGAGACATTAGAGTTTGTTAATTCATCTAGTAGGTGTGATTGCAAACTGTTGTTGATAACCTCCGAAAAACTGTGAAGAACACAAAGAGAAGGTTGGAAGAGCTGAGGACAGAAACCACTGATGCACGGCATAACAAATCTATCCTTGCTCATAGTGTGTGTGTGTGGGGAAATGCATTTAAACTATAGATGTTTTTTACCTTGACATATTGTTTTGATTATGATGCCAGCAATTTTGTGTAGGAAGATAAGATGTTTTAGGGAAAAATTATACTTGGTCAACATAAAGTGATAGTATGAAAATGAGGAATGGACATTTTAATAATCAACTTTTTAGATGATGCTAAATTAGAAGGGAGACAGTACAGTAGAAAGAGCATGAGCTCTAGTTAGAGGATCTGAGTGAAAATCCCCCCTCTGATGCTTACCATTTGCACGGCCTTGGGCAAGTCCTCCATTGGCCTGTTTTCTCATCTGTAAAATGAAAAAATTGGACTAGATGGCCTCTGAGATCAGTCAATAATTTAACAATTTAAATAAATATTAGGAATGCCTGCTATGTACCAGGCATTGTGCTAAGTATACAAAGAAAGGGAAAAACAGCACCTGCCCAACCTTAATTCACATTCTAATGCAGGAAATATGTACATAACTAGAGACACATAAAAGTTACCACAGAGGGGAAGGCACTAGTTTCTGGCACTAGGGGCCAGAAAAGGCATACTATAGCCAGTGGGATTTGAGCTGTCTTGAAAAAAGCTTGGGAAACAAGAGGCAGAAGTGAGGGGGCAGAGCATTCCAAGCATGGAGGATGGAAAGAACTGACAAACAGAAATATGTACAGAATAATTTACATATGTATACGGAGGGGAGGAAAGAAAAATAATTTACATGATAGTTTTATTATATATTTAAAAGGAATAGCAACTTGGACATACTAGATTTGAAGTTTCATGTGCAATTATCCTTTTTTTAAATTATACTATGTTATGGAAATGCTTGTTTTATTCCATAAATTAAATATTAAACTAAAAAAAAATAAAAGGTGCAGACATGGAGATCAATTGTCTTCTACGAGAAACACCAACAAGGCAGGTGTAACTGGAAGATGGTGTGAGTGGAAGGAAGTGGGACATAAGGAGGCTGTGACAGTAGAACTGTGCCAGGCTTTGAATACATGAATTTGGAATTAAATCCCCAAAATAATAAAGTGTGCTAGGGTTAATTGTGTATGGTGGGTATTTTGGGTGTGTAGAGAGGGAAAACATAGTCAGACCTGTACTTCAGGAAAATCACTTTGTTAGCGGTATAAAAGACAGAGAATCATTAGAACGTTGTTGGAATGGTCCAGATGAGAGATGATGAAGACTTGAATTAGAATTGATTAGGGTTGTGACTGAGGGAGTGGAGAAAAAGGGACATAAGAAACACACACACAGCAGAAATGACAAGATTTGACAACAAACTGAATACTTGGAGAAAATTTGAGAGAAGAGTCAATAAAATTGAAGTTGCTGGCTGGGTTAACTGGGAGGATGGTGGTGCTCTTGAGAGGGGAGTTCAGAAGAGTGGAAGGTGTGGGAAGAGAGATAAATGAATTTTGGTTTGTATATGTTGAGTCTGACATGCCTATGAGACATTCAACGTGAGATATCCAGAGAGCAGTTGCGAATACAGGACGAGTTCTGAAGAGAGAGTATAATACCCAGTTGTGAAGCTTAGACCGATCACAGATGTCATGTTCACGTCAATAACCAACCTTTGGGGTCAGTTATTAAGACTATCAGCATTAAATGGTTTAGAAAGAGTATCAGCAAAGTTCCAGGCTCTGCGTGGTCAACTACCACCCAAAGAACTGACACCATAAGCATTTGAAAGGTTCTCCTATGGACGACGAGTTAAAATTCTTCTGCATGGCCCAATTAAAAGCAATGGGCAGAAGTTGCAGACAGGTTTAGGTCTGAATATAAAGAAAAACAGGCCCATCCAAAAGTAGAGTGGGTGATTTCCAGGGGTAGAGTGGGCTCCCTTCAAGCAAAGGCTGGGTGACCACTTATCAGTGGCAGTGAGGATATTTATTTATTTATTCAGGTAAGGAAGGGCTGGACCAAGCAGCCCTGAGTGGTCTCTGGATTCCACCTTTGAAATTTGAGATTCTGTGATCCTGGGGGAGGTGCTAGAGGATAAGACACGCTAATAATGTCCAATGTCCTTATTTTCAAAGGTACCACATTGTAGGGGAAACACTAGCAAAATGGATCATTGAGAAAGGGGCTACTGAGATGGTGTGGGTACCGGAAATCATTTCACCCAAGGATGGGTTGGAAAAAAAAATTTACATGATTACTTTATTATGTATTTAAGAGGAATAGCAAGAGTACATAATAGATTTGCAGTTTCGTGTACAATTATCTTTTTTTATTATACTATGTTATGGAAATGCTTGTTTTATTCCATAAATAGAAAATTTAAAAAAAGAACTAGGGAACTTGGGATATCAATCCAAATAAGAGAAGAAATCCCTATCTACAAATATTTGGAGGGCCAGAGTGAGTGAAGTTGCAGGGTTAAGCTTTGGCTCAAGGTAAGGAAGCATTTTGTAATGACCATGAAGTTCTTTGAAAACAGGATGGGCTATCCTCACAAGGAGTTAGTTGCTTGTCTCCAAATGGAGGTCAGATGAGAACTTACTTGTCAGGGATATTGTTGAGAGGATTCCTGTGAAGGTATGGAACACAATGTGTAACCTCTGAGATTCTACAGTTCTGAGAACAGAAATTAATTTTCTTAAGTTGCATTAAAAAAAGATCAAGAGGTTGACATTCTCCAACGATGAGAAGGCTGTATTATTTGCATATGCCTAACTGTTGCTTCCATGGTTAGGCTGAGAAAGTCTTTCTTATCATTACTTCAATAATACACTGAGACACATTAAAGACAGAGACAATGCTTTCTGTTATATTTATTTATTTTCCAGCTTTGTACAAACTGGATGTAGAAGCATAAACATAGTACATTTCTACCATTTTCAACAAAAATATAACCAATATGTACAATTATTGTATTAAAAATACAAAAGGGATACAGACTCCACCAATGTCTTTCTAAAAGACATACAGGTACAAGTAGTATCAAAAGTATGAGGAAATCACCAGTTAATTAATTGTACATTCTGCACTGGACATCACAGAGTGAACTTGAGTTTAGCCGTCCTAGGTTCTACAAGTACTTAATGCTTATATAACATCTGTGCAACTTGTGATAGAGCTAGATTTCTGTCTTTCTATATGCACATGAGGTCCATAGCCTATATAATAAAACCGGCAAAGAATGCATATTATATGTAAAATTACAAATGCATAATTGACAATGTGATATATAAGCAAGTAGACAAAAGCCATGACTACAGGAGAGGATTATTAAATAAAGCACTGACATTGTTTCATACAGTGAAAAATCACTGCAATTTGACTTTAAAAGTTGAAGCTATTTACGTTTTATCTACTGATCAATATGATCAGCTGAGTTTAATGGAAAAAAAAAATCCAAGACCAGCAGTTCCTCACATTTGAGTACTACTCGGATTGGCAGCCTTCACTTTTTCCGGAGTCTGTGCAAAAACAACACAAAAATAGAGTGGAGGGGTCATTTCAGTCATGGGGTTAATAGCAGCTGTGAGCAGGTGGTTGCTACACGGAGGCCTTTCTCTACACATGCAGTGTTTCTAAAGCCATTGAACAGTCTCATCTTTCAGTGAGGAGTCTGCATTGCAAAGGCGGGCATATCTAACCACATTATTTATCTTTGATCATTTAGTAGGCTTGTCAATTCCCTAATACCATGTCAAAAAGAAGGAGACTGACTCAGAAAGCAGTTCAAACAGTTGGTATCCAGCCGTGCCATCCCAAGCTGCTTTTACTGCAACATTATCCAGTTATCACTTTTCTCTGAAAATAACTAAATCTCTAAATTAACAAAAACAACAACAACAAAAAAGTCAAAGAAATATAACTTAAAGGTGGGGTTGCCATCCATCTTCCTGACACAGGATCTTCCTTGTAAAGGAAAGTTCTCCTGGGCTCCACAAGGCTCAGACACAGGACACAGAAAGTCCTATTTCCCTCTACTGGATACGTGCAAATGCTTAGTTCTGCATAAAGGACCTGCCCATTGGGGAAGAACGTGGGGGATGGGGAAGAATCTTGGTAATTTAAGGATTGGCTAAGGTTTCATGCGTCCAGGATGGGGCATTCCTGGGGCAGGTTACCAGGGCAAACAGAGACAGTGTATCTCCTAGCTGGGTCTCCTATGTTTCTCTGTATAGCTACACCATGTCTGGTTTATTTGGTTTTACAAAACCCAGGCTGGCAACTCTACTTTAAAAAGGTACAAAATAATACTGTAATTCTCACACAAAAGTTATAACATTTACTCTCTCAACACAATGTTTAGAAACCGTAACAAAAATAGGCATTGTAAACAAGCAAACGAGCACTCGAGAGTATTTCATCGTTTTCGCTTTTCTTCCTTGGTAGGTTAAAGGCCCCAAATCGTTCAATGGCTGGCTTATCTCATTACCCCCAATGAAACCAAGTGCTAGGACTATGACTAAAATCTCAAAGGAAAGTTTAAAAACAAAACAAAACAAACCAAAACACCCCTTCTGGGTGTCATGTGCAGCCAGAGTGAATCACCTGGATGTGGTGAAGATCTTGGAATTTGGAATGATATCATGTGAGGTGGTAGACAGTGACGTTGGGAGGCTTGGAGAAGGCTGCACTGGGCATCTGAAGCAACACAGTTTGAAAAGTGCCAGGGCAATTTCTTCACAGTATTTCACATGCAAGAGGGATGGGGAGGAAGGGAGAGAAGAAGCCCCATGCTGCTTTAAGGCAGGGAAGGAGGCAAATCGGTCCACCATCCTTTGGACTTGAGTTCCAAGGCTCCTACACTAGGGACATCTTCTTGTGCTCTCCTTTTTTAAGGTGGCTCACTCTGGATCCAGAAAAGCCCCAATTATCAGACAGCAGAGACTTGCTCATCTTCTGTAAACATAAAACAGAAGGGAGGGGAAAAAAAAGGAAAATCAACCAAAGGAAAATTTTCAATTTAGCTCAACAAACATTTACTGTACTATTAGGTGTCAATGCAACAGTCCCCATTTGTGCACTGTAAAATTACTTTCCATACAAGCAATGTAAAGAACTTTCCACATCCACTGATCAGAGCATCACCAGTTTAAAGCTGGAAAAGCTCAGAGAGGTCATGTAGTACAAAACCCTTATTTCACAGATGAGGAAACTGCCCAAGGTCACAGAGTCATGACAGTGGTGGGTGAGATTGGGACCCAGAGCTTCTGCCTCCAACTTTTGTGCTTTCTCTGTATAGTAAATGCTAACCTCAACGCTCCTTTGTCTTTCCTCTGAACTAGGCTTTGAAAGAGTCAAAGGAAAGGAAGTTTTCAAAAATAGTTCAAAGTCCTCTCACTGCCCAACATTTCTATCCTGGCATGTCAAGGTCCACTAATCTATGAAATCCCCAGAGAGGAAACCAAGGATTTCATTATAGTTACTGCTAAACATGTTACCATCTGTCACTCTATAAGGCTTTACATTTATTCATCAGACCCTTATGAAATGTAGTCAATGAAAACAGAACAGATTACTTCCACAGAGTGGCTTCGGATGCCCATTATCTTCTAACAAATGGAAATATTCCTAAGGTTCTGTTAAAGATTCAGACACAGGTGAAGGCTGAGAGTCATTACTTTGGAGGGTTTTCTTTTTATCTAGAATTTTCAGCAGTCAAAGAAATGTGGAGATTACTTTTGAAGACTTTTTTTCTAAACCAGCAGTAGCCAGGTCTACACAGAAGAGGTAGCAGATTTAGACAAACAATACTCAGTGTTTTGAAACTTAAATTATTTAGATAATTCCTTCAGTTCCTCTACTTCATCTGTATGAGAACAGGCAGAATCATTTCTATACAATCAAGGCAGGAAGTCAAAGCTATATTAAACTGTGAAGGCTGATCAGATGAAGTCCTTCCCAGAATGAAGACCCTTTGATTTCCCAATCCATTCAACCTCAACACCTCTCCCTTTCCTCACCTCAAGAATATATCACATTTTCCTTGTAAAAATTTCTCAGTTCTAGTGAATAATGTGTACTTTTGCTTTTGAGTATTATGCAAAGAAACTAGTCATGTATAAACTTTATCATACGTGACTATTGACGTCTTAAGACAACTTTTGGGGACTGTCAATTAGGAAATCTGTTAATCATTAATGAGAAAAATTAGCCGGAGAAGGAAAGGTGCTACTACCAACCATCTTGTCTCTCTGAAAGTACTAGTATATGATATGAGAGATTCACTGTCCAGGCCTGCCCTGTGCTGTCCCAAAAACCTGACTGGCATTTTCATTTATTTTGCTGTAAAATTCTTAAAAAGCTTATGCTGTGCCCTGCTCCCCCACCCCCAACATATAAATCAATATCTTCAAGGTTTTAAAATTACAAAGTGCTTTGTAATTCTCCTGTGCTATGTAAATATAAATAACTATAATTAAATTACCATCCTCCTCTGTGGAAAACCCTTGAGGCTGATAGGAAGCCAGGCGTGGGTCTGACTCATTTGGTTTATGCCACTGAGGTTTGTTCACAGGCCGGTTTGTTGGGTGACTGTGCGGTTGCTGTAATGTGGAGGGTCCAGGTGTATCACATGTCCGGGCCACCATTCGAGACCTCTGGAGTGCAACATTGTAATCTGGAGGTTTCCGGCTGGCTGGATGTGAATGTCCTTCTGGGAAATCAGTGATGGGGATTCCTACATAGCCGGGAGGGGTTGGTGGTGGTTCTCGATACCTGCCTTCCTTTCGAGCTATAGTAAAAACAAGGTACCATTATAAGAAAATAGGACTTGACAGTCAGAAAGCATATCACCCTCAGTCAGCTAGACTCAGGTTCAACTTCAGAGGGAAAAGGAAATGTAGTCTGCCCTAGTCCGTATAGTCTGACTTTGATTTTTCTCTTTTGGGAAACATAAGCTCCTAGGGAGATTATGGGAGATGAATACAAAATAAAATTCTTAGGACTGGTTTTGTGAATTTGTATCCAGGGGTACTAAGGATTTTTCTCTGAGGGGGAAGGAAGGAGTGAGGATCTTTCTTTTAGGACTTCCTAATCTGGGATCCATGGAAAGATTTCAGGTGGATCATAAACTTAGTTGATTATCTGTCTATCTATCCATCCATCCATCTATCTATCTATCTCTCACCAAATTTCAAAATAACTGCTATCTTTTTGTAATCCTACATATTTTATGCATTTAAAAACATTGTTCTGAGAAGGAGTTCACAGATTTGGTCAGAATGCCAATGGACACCACAATGCAAGAAAGGTTCAGGATTCCTGCTCCTGCTATAGATCTAAATGATTCCTTTGGAGCATCTCTAACGGACCTCTAATATTGGCTCTATAATCACTCTGACTGCTCAATACCCTCAAACTCTGCGATGGCTCCAAGAATCACATGGAATATGTCTGGGATGAGGGTCAGGTATAATCTCTGAGGTGGAAAATGGAACGAATTCCACCTCCAACTGAGAAGGAAAATCTTAAAGGGAACATGATCCTTGTCTACAGATATTTGAAAAAGATGATATAAAGAAGAAAATTTATCACAGGGTCTTTTTGATCTTTTTAGTACCACAGTACCATAGTGATGCCTTTTGGCCCCTTTTCAGAATAACATTTTTAAAGCACAAAATATAAGGAAACCACTTGAGATACAATTCTACTTCTCCTCTTCCCCCACCTCCAATTTAAACTTATTCTGTTATCATTATTCAAAAGTGGAAGCACTTGAGTTTCCTCTCAATGAAAGTATTTATGTGGAAACTGGAAGACCATTTATTAAAGAGGACAAAGGGCCTACAAGTTTCAGATAAGGCTTGGATCAGATGATTTCTGAGACTCTTTACAAATTTATCAATGTATATGCAGTAAACATGAAGGAAAAATAGGGATAACCAGTTTGGGCCTTCAGCTGGCCTTGGAGATGAGGCAAAGGGTTGTGATTCTGTTGCTGGCTTGAGAGTAGAGCAAGACAACTCTGTTTTTCTTTGTTTTTCCTATTTTGACATAGCATGGGAACTGGGGGTGGGGAGAGAGACTAAAAACATAAACAGTGGGGGAAGAGAAGGTCATAATTCCTCATTTTTCACTGAGATGGAGATGACTACCCACCATACACTAGTAAAAATCGAGTCATACCTTCTAGAAAAGAGAAGGGGAAGGGTCCCTTTCTATCTTGCCTCCATGCTAAAACGCTAAGATTCAAGGATAAATCCAGAAGAATTTATTGCAGGATCTTAACACAGGGGTCTTTAAATTGGTTAAATATTTTTATAACTGCATTTCATATAATTAGTTTCCTTCATAATCTTGTGTATTTTCTGTTATATGCATTTAAATACACTAATCTGGGAAGATGTCATAGGCTTTACCAGACTTCTATAGAAGTCCATCACAAAGAAGAGGTTAATAAACTTTGTCCATGGAAACACAAGGAATGAATCCATATTATAATCAGGGCTCTAAAACTTCACTATAAGAAAAAAATGAAATAAGGCCCAAAGAAGACAACTAGAGAATTCAACAGTAAATTATGTAAAATTGATTTTTTAAAAAAGTTTGGCAATTAAAGAAAAAAGTTAGATAACCAGTTTCTTCCAACCGAATCCCTTCCTCAGTGTCATTCATGAATAAGAAACTGACATATGTACATGTAGCTAAAGAAGAAGGTTTTGATTTTCTATTTTACTATCTCCTCCATCAGTGTTGTGAAATTTACATAGAAACAGGGACCACCAACTGTACATAAGGATCCCTGGAGGTTTTTGACTTAGAAAACCACTTATTAACACCACTTATGTTCTACTGTATTTTTATTTATTTTGTTAAGTATTTCCCAATTGCATTTTAATCTGGCTCAGCTATACTAAAGAAATGTTGCCACTTTTTTAAACCACATTCTTAATGGACTATCCTATCATTCTACTTACCATCTTTGTCACTGTCCAGACCATAACTCCTTTTTTCTGATCACACCTATATATGTTCTCCCTCCTATTAGAAAGTAAGTACCTTAAGGACAGGATTGGCGTGCTTTCTCTATTTGTAGTCTCAGTGCTTAGGACAATGCTAGGCACATGGTTAATGCTTAATAAATATTTTTCATTGATTCCTTCACTTTTTTTCATAGCTCTCAGGAAAAAAATTAGAATGTACTAAGTGTCCACTATTCAGGATACAAATTTGATAATTTGTATCAAATTGTCTTGTATTATATCTAACTGTATCAAATTTATATATAATTTGTAGTCCTTTCAAGGACAAAAGAAATATAATTTCTTTGCTGAGGGGAGAGACATGTAAGATGATGATATTCAGAGATCCTGATTCTGTATCTGTATTCACATTTTAACAACACATGCCCTGAGTTTCCCATAGAAAATACATGCCATAGGTACCCAGATCCATGAAATCTGTTCATTTCAATTAAATAAACATTTATTAAAGCACCCACTACAAATACATTTACTGTGCTTGGAACTAGGAATGTAAAAGTAAAAAATGAGATGGTCCTTGTTCAAAGCAGTTTATACCCTACATCTAGATAAAGTGCTGAATAATGCATGAAAAGAAGGAAAAAATCACTTTCAGATGGTGAGGGTTGGAGGGAATCAAGGATGGTTTTATGAAGGAAGAGTCCTGGGTTCAAGCCCTTTTTCTGACCCTTTTAGTCATATGACCATGGCCAAGTCACTTAAGTTACAAATGAGTTGCTGACTTCTGAAGAGAAAACTTCCTGTATTACTGACAAAATTAAAGATGTCATGCTAAGCAGCTAGCTGTTTGACTAGAGTCACATATAGTCAAGGAGGATAAGAACTGAGAAAAGATAACTAGATAAAGCAATTGAAAGAGTAGTTTGATTGGAATGATGGGGTGTAATGCCACATTTCAAGGGACTGAGGACTGAGTAGGTGATAAGAAAATGCTAGCCGTGAGCACACACCATTCTTTCTATGACTTAAGTACAGTGAAGGGCAGACAGATTCAGGACGAGATCTAGATTGAAATGGTCAAAAATAGGTTTAAGGATAAGAAAAATGTAATGTATTTTGTTTTTTTCAGGCATCAGTGAAGAAATGAGACAAAGGAAGAGGAAAGATAAGAGAGAGATAATAAACCCTGAAAAGGAGGGGATACAATTAAGGATAACACAGTAAGATAAAGAGACATGTCATGCACAATAACTACAGCAAAGAGGAGAGAACGAGGAAGTTCTACGAAGGATTCTAGGCGTGGAAACAATTTTGTTTTATCTCATTTTGTTTTGGTAAAGTAGTCAGCCAGGTCATCTGGTGAAAAACAATGGGAGCTTGAGGAAAAAACTTAGGAATGACAGAAAGTCACAAGAAATAAATCAAAGAGCTGTTAGGTCCTATCTGAGGCCTGATAACATTACTAGGTATTGGGGCCCAGTTGTTGACTTCTGCCAAGAGTTCGTAAGTGGACTTTGGGGTAGTGGGAATATAATGGGGATGAGGAGAATGTGGCACAGTATGATCAGTGGTGGAAGGGCAAGAGAGCAAGGACAGAAGACGGCATCTTGTTGAACTAATTAACTGTAAATTAAAAAGTATAAGACAAGAAAGTGAAGCCAGAATAATAGTAACTGACCAGAAGAACAAGGATAGCTGATCACATTGAGAATAAAAAGTAAGTGTGTGTTCACCCTTCACTGCCGAAGAAGACCATGCCATTAGAGAAATAATGACATAACTTTTACTTGACTTTGTTTTGAGTGAGGGAGGGTTGTGCAGGTCACCAGCCTCACTTCTCCTCCAGAGCCATCTGAATCCAGTGACCAGATATTCATCAGGATGACTGGAGATGAGCCAGGATGAGGCAATTGGGGTTAAATGACTTGCCCAAGGTCACATAACTAGTGAGTGTCAAGTGTCTGAGGTGAGATTTGAACTGAGGTCCTCCTGACTCCTGTGCTGATGCTCTATCCACTGCACCACCTAAAGGAGGAATTCTAAATAGAAGGATAGGAGATTAGGATCAAAAGTGAATTGCAGAGTTGAAGACCATGGACATGGAACAATTCTGCATAGTTTAAAAAAAATTTTTTTTAATCATTTAAAAAAATTACTGACAAAAATCCCTTTGCCTAGATACAAAGAGATCAAATTTCTTTAAGATGTGTACTGCAAAGTCCTAATAATTTTTACATGAATCCAAATATAGTAGTTTAGAGGCTTTCTTAAAATGTTAAAAACCTCTGCCCCTTTGATAATCCAAGATGATTTTTCTGGTCTAGTCATCTTGGCTTATCAATAGGCTCAGGGCTTTTAATAGTCAAATCACTTTTGAACCACTGCTGAATCACGTCAGGACCTCAAACTGCTGCACAGGACCCATTTTAATTATAATGTAATCTGATACTATTATAGTTCTGAAAGTGACACAATCTTCTAAATGAATACACAATTTTGGACATGGACAAGGTAAAAGGACTTCATCTATTCAGATGATACCCCCTTCATTCCACTCTTTTTTGGAAATAAAGTCAAGATTCAAATGCAATTCCAACTTACCAATAAGACCCTTTGCAGCAGTACTTGATGTCACAGATATGTGAGCAGGCATGGGAACAGGTTTTGTCTCTTCTGTAGTGACAGATGTTATGCTACTTGTCTCTGCTTCAATGGAAACATCCTTCCCACCCCTTCGTTTGATGGTGCCCGTATCACCCTCTGAGTCTTCTCCCCAGTATCCAGTTGAGGATGCCCAGCTTGCCCTTGACTGAGCTTGGTCAAGACTCTCTCGACTTTGATTCTGTCTGTTGTACTTTGTGCTATGATCAGGAAACATAACTGGGTCCATATGACTGCTTGAGGCCCACAAGGCTGCACCATCCCCTGCATTATCAAAATGAGCATGCCCAAAAGGAAGTGTCTCCCAGCTTCTCTGGTGTGGTATAGTTTGTATATTATCATGGGAACCACTTGAGCAAGAAGTCCAGCTTCCACGGCCACTGTCTGCTGCATCCAGTGAAGCTCTGTCCCCCTGGTCCTGCGAAAGTTCTTCAGTACTTGGGGAAGAAATCACTGTAGCCCCAGCATATAAACCCCGAGTCTCTGACACTGGTGCGTAGGACCTGAATGCATAATAGGAAGAAAGGAGAAAAATATTACTGGTATCACAAATGCTAAAAATCTTCAATCAAAAAAAAACTTCTGGTGGAGTAGGGTAGTAGGGAGGAAAAATCAAGAAAAGAGAAGAATAGCTTATAATTGCCCACCACAACACAAAGAAAAATTTATTTTCCCCCCTTCAATACCCTGAAATTAGAAAACAATTATAAAGAATGACTGTATTCATTTCAGCTTAACATCAGCCTCACAAGGCCAACGACAGCCTCAACACACTGAATGACTGGCTAAGGAAACAATTTCATTAAAAAGGATTGAGAGAGATTCTACACACCTAGCAGAAAAAACGAGCTTCAGTGTATTTGTCAACCTTATTAAAAAGCCAATGAAAAGGGCCTGGATTAGAACCTCTAGGCATTTTAGAATGATGTGGGAATTTTAAAATGGGAAGAAGAATTTCCTGGCACAATGAGATTGTTCTAACGATCCACCTTGGAAAAACAAAGTGAATAAAAACAAATCTTTCCTAGACTATGACATGCAGAAAGATAGGCAGCTCGTCAAATTACTGTTTCTATTTACATTTTGAACAGGAATTTCAGAAGACTTGAATGAGTTAGAACCAACATTTTGAATTGAAAAAGGAAGATAAGACTTCTAGAAAGACATGGTTAAGAATGACACAGAATGAGAAGGCATGCAACGGTTGCAATTGGCATCAATGATGTATCAATGAAGACCTTTATTAGAACTTGGAAGAATGGAAGTGGGCTTCCAGGAAGAAAAAAGAGAATCTGCTTTAAACTGAGGAAAAATCCATAAAATTAGAAAAGTAAACTTTAAAAACAATTTTTAAATGAAAGCATAGAAAGATTCTTACCCTAAGCTATATTGATCTGGATCAAGCAGAGTTCGCCTCTCCATTCTGCCCATACCTAGATTAGTTTCCACAATGCTGACAGAATGTCGCTGTCTCCTCTCATCATGCAGTGAGACTGGCATTGAATCAAAGGAAGAATTGCTGACAATACTAGATCGGGAGGAAATTTCACTGTGACCAGAATCTGAAAAGTTATCCACAGTGCCACTAGGAGCCAAAGTATAACCTGCATGGGAAAGAGAATTATATTCATCAGTGACTGCAAGCACAACAAACCCAAATTCTACCACCAAGTGTAAGGAAAGAAATTGAAAAATAATACCAGTGAACAGAAGAAAAAAAATTAACACATTTTAAGCATGGAGAGAAGGTGACAAAGAGGTCGAATGTATGTTGACTTCCTCAATGAAGGATTCAAAAAAGCAATATTTAAAATTGGGTTATGAACTTGGCAATGGAATCTGAGCTTCACCAATGACTTGTAATACCTTGAATTCTTCACCTATAAAATGTGCTTACTAGCGGGCTTTTGAGATGAAATAGGGTACAGAATAATTGATTACTTCAAATCGTTTAACTTAGAAAATGTAAATAGAATTAGCTATTCTGTAAAATGTTTACGTAATTTAAATGTCTTGCGATTTTTAGTCTTTTCTTAAAAAATTATCTTCCAATTTTCCACTTTGGTCACTTTCTATCTTTAGAACTTTTGATGTGCCATGCAATAAGTCATTTTTCAGGTATGTTCTACTCTGTGTATATTGTACACTGTATGAGAGATTGCTAATGCATGTCCAATTTTCCAAAGTATGGAAATATGGTAAACAAAAAATTAACATATAGTACTAGAGAATGTTTTTCTACTGTAATGAGAAGAAAAGGTGGAAAAGCGTTAAAACTGCATCTAAACCACTTAAAACTAAACTTGTGACATTTAAACATCATTTGTCTATATCTCGACAATAGTATAGAGCAAAAGCATCAGATCAGGTCCAATTCCTTCTTTTGATTGTCCAATCTACTGAGGTTACTATTACTAGAGAGCAAGATGACAAGTGTGACTGTGACCAATCTTTGACCACAATCCTTCAGGGTTGTTCTGATCACTAAGAGCTCTCCTATTTCTAACTTGCATCAGGGTAGGCCTGTGGAATTCACTGAGCATGAAGTTACATAATAAAATGCAAATTTCAAAAGTAATTCCCAATATTTTATCAACTCTGACTCAAACTGGTAAACTTCAATTGTGACTTAAGGTGACTTTCTCAAATTGCTTTTTTTTTCCCTTCTAAGAAAATGATCTTGATATGTTGTCAATCATCTGCCTCTGACCCTTCAGAAGCATCATCTACATCAGTCCTATATCGATAAGAAGTGAATTATATATCCTCTGAATTAAGGGTAGTACTAGATACACATGGCATCCTTTATAAAAACTTCAGCAAATACCTTATTTGTGTCACCATTTGTCCTGTTGCTCCTATTGAGGTGCCAAAAATAATTTTAGATGCCAGCAAGGATGAAGCTACGGATGGCCCTTTAAACGAAGAGTTCTTAACTTCTAGTCAGAAGATAATTGTGCCTTCTTTTCAACATTATTGATGTTTCTCAATGAGAAGCCTAATGCTGCTTCACTTCTTAGCTTTATAGGAAGATATATGTATAATATAGATATACACAGCAAGTGAAAAAGTAATATCACTAATATTTTAAAATATTAGTTTTGTAGGCAATATGCATGGCAAAGTAAATGGCAGAGTTAGGATTATAACTCAAGTCATCTGAGGTCAGTGACTGTTATTACATTATATACTATGTTGCCTCTATCTCTTTGAAACAGAAATTTTCCATCTATTCATTATATTTAGACTTCCAGATTCCTTTTTCAAAAAAAGCACAGGTCTTGATAAGTTTTAAACAATGATTCAATTCCTAAAATGCTCACTAAATACAATTACACTGAGATCTCACGTTTGGTGCAAAATTTGAAAGTCTTCATGGTATATTCTCCACAAAAAGAAAAAAAATTGAAACGAATAAAAAGGAAAAAAATAACCCTAGAAAAAATTTAATTACAGAGAGCACTGGCCATTTGAAGGAACTCCCCGTTCTCTTTAAAACGGCTATCCAATTTTGTGAGATGATTCTGGTTATTCCCACCCCACTTTTGGTTCTATAAACCCCACCTATCCCATAGGTCCGTGGTGCATTGTTATTCTTGTTACTGTTCTCACTTCCAAGAGAAGAGGAGGAACTGGTTAGGTCCGACTGTCTGGAGCCATAAGATCTCAGCTGATTGCCACTGCCACCTAACAACAGGATGAGAAGATAGTTTAGACATCTATCTGATAGAGACACTAGAGACTGATAACCTGCACAAAAATGTGCAGACGGTTTAACTTCTTGACATCCAAGTGCCATCAGGCAGGTGTCATTTCTGCGAAATGAGTCCTAGGTTTTATTTGACTTGTTTTCCCTTTCTAAAGGCGACAAACAAGTTTGTCTGTATTATTTTTTAAAATATAGGAGGAGAAAGTGCCCCTGAGTGTTAACTGGCAAAAAAAAAAAAAGGATTACCTGCTATTCTATTATAGGATAATTTCAAATTATCAAAGATACTCTGTCTCCTTAAAAAAATCAAGACCTGAGTTAATATGATGAAAAAGGAAACCAGGAGATACGTGAAATGTTTGTTTTTAAACCATTCTTCCACGTGAAATATTTATTAATCCAAATTAATTGTCTGTTTCTGAGAAAATGAAATTTGTCATATGCTGAAAACCAAATAAGACCCTAAAAAATGCACTATCAGTATATTTTCAAAAATTACATGCTTTAAGTTCTTCTTTAATATAATAATCTCGGGGAAGGAGGGGGAAATTGACTTGACATAATAGCTAAATTACTAAAGAAAAATCTTATGAACTACAGTGTATAACTTCTAAAAAGTACAGATTATAACTCACAGTATCTGAAATGTGTAGCATTTGTTGAGCACCACAACAACAAAAAACTCATTCATAACTGAATTCTACCTTTCCTTGGAGAGCTTTGTGGAGAAGTTGGAGGAGAAGAGAGTTGTGAAGATGCATTTGATATCGTATCATCTGCTTGTTTCTTGTGACGTTCCAAACTTCCTTCTTCTGATAAAGAAAGGATTTTCTTTAAAGCTTGTGGAGAGTTGATACCTACAAGACAAGGAAAAACAGACTTGAATTAGGTCTATGTTAAATGAATAATTATAATTTTTAAAAGGTTTTTTTTAAAGACTATTTTCACTTGTTTTTTTTTTAAGACCATTTATGTGCAATGCTTAAAAAAAATAAAATGACTTCTTCTTATTAAATAGTTCAAACCTAATTTTCCCAAGTTCTGAGAACCTAAGTATGGGTCCAAAGTTGCTGTATATTTTCCAAAACCAATGGGCAGTGCCAAAGCACACAATCCATAAATCAACAAACACTAGTCAAAAGCTTCTAGAATGATGACTGTAATGACAGGCAACTCCCTGGCCAAGGTCCCACCTTGGGATTCTGGACTTCTGAGTGATAAAACATTCATATGGCTCTGAACACATCTCCCTGGGCACATTCATGGCATACTGCCTCGTAAATACCCTTCACTATGCCCCAACCTGTTTCTTTCTTAAGCTCTAAGAACAGTGATCAATTTACACTGCCAGGACACTCCTTATGGCCATGTCTCTTAATGTGTGTTAGCTTCCCTATTAGGATATAAACTCCTTGCAAACAGGGACTATCTTGCTTGTTTGTTTTTATATTTTCAGTGCTTGGCACACGGTAAATGTGTAAATAATATCTTCTTGTACGCAGTAAATGTTTAATAAATGCTTTATTTATCTATAAATGCCTTTCTATTCCAGATTGCACTTTAAAATGTGTACAGTGATTTCCACACATTGCTTTATTTGAGTTTTTGAGACAGGTATGAAAGTAATACTATCCCTATCTTTACATACGTGGAGCCTAAGGCTTACAGGGGTTAAGGAACTTGCATGTGGTCACACATTTAATAAATGTCATAGGTGGGATCTGAGTCCAAGTTTTCTTAGCTCCAAGTCCAGTGTTATGAATGGCAAAAACAAAAGTCGAAGCCGCAGCACCAATTTACACGGTCCATTTGTCTTTGTCTATATCATTCTCTCTTGGAATGCCATCCCTATTTCATAATATTGCACCAAATTTGACCCTTCCTTTAAATGTACAGTGAAGGAAGGAGATTGTCATTTGTGAAAGGGAATAAAAAAAAATTGGCCTGTCTGGAAAAAAAGTTAATGTAGGAAAATCAGAAGTATAGTAAAGAGTTAGGAGGTAAAAAGGTAAAGGATATGGTAGGACAAATTTATCTAAGAACTTGAATACTAAGTTTAAGAATTGGGACTTGATTCAACAACAGAGGGACATTATTGGGCCTGGAAAATAGTAGATGCTTAATCAATTATAATTAATTGATTAGTTAATTGGAAAAGCAGTGTTTAATGAAAGTAGAAAAAAATGAACAGACTGACTATAACTTCTAACTTAGTTAGAAGTTGGAGTGATTAGTGTTGAGTACCTAGATCATTAATAAATGGAGGGTAAATCTAAGAACTAGTACAAAGGAAAAAATTGCCAAGACTTGTTGATTTACTAGATATAATAAAAGGCAGCTTGGAACAATGGTAGTATGTCAGGAAGGCCTGAGTTCAAGTCCTGTGTGTTACGTACTGTACACATAAACACAGACGAACATCCAAAACCCTCATCGTCCCAAGAAATTCGCTAAGCCTATAAATTATAGAACAGCTTTTGGTATACGTAGATAGAGTTTCCCAAACATAGACATCTCTTCACTGGTGAAATCAGAAGTCTACCCATGAAGGATGTTTACAGTTATGGTAAGGCAACTGATTAGACAGAGGTGGGAGGAAGAACTAGGAGAATACAGTCATGATAGGAAAGGGAAAATTTAAAGAGGAAAAGGTTGATAAACAGAGGAAACCAAGCAGAGTAAGGAGTAAATGTCTATCATTCATGAAATTTAGCTGGAAGGTCAGTGTTGCTCTTCTAAAGAGCAGTTTCACTGAAATGGAAGAAAAGGAGGAGAGATGAAGGGTTAAAGAATAAATGAGTGATATCTTTTAAATGATACCAAAAAGAAATGGAGGCTTTGAATAAGTACTCAAACTTCAGAAGAAATGAAGAAGTGCTTAGAAGGGGGTGGAATGTTCAAGTGAAGGTATTTCTTCTTCACCCCTAAGAAACTTTTTAAATTATCTTGGAATGGGAGTATATAAATTTGGGGAAATGATCCCTTAAGGAGGTTAGAAGGGACGGGATCTAGAATATGCAGAAGGAATGAGATGTGAAAAAATACACAAAAATGGTGAAAGCCAAGTTTTCTTATTACAAGAATAGATGCGTGTGTCTATATATTAAAAAGGAAACTAAAAAGAGGATTGAACTTGGAGTAACTGGATTGGAGTTTGAATCTCAGATCTGGTTCTGTTACCTGTGTGACCTCGGATAAGTCACATTATCTCTGTGGGCCTCAACATTCTCATCTGCAAAAGGATGGGGTTGTACTAGATGCCTCCCAAGGTCCGTTAAATCTCAAAAGCTATGATTCTATGAAGCTAAGTTATAATGTACGTAATAGGCAAGGTGCAACTTCCTCCTGTTATCATATTTTCTGGTTTTAATACCATCATATTGTTTAATGTATACTTGCTAGAAGAGAAAGTCAATTCTATTTTTTCTCCAAATCACACACACACATACCCACACTACACACAGAAGGTTGGGTGGAGGTAGAGGAGTATGAAGGGGGTGGCTGGGAAGGTGAGAGGAATGACAAATTACTTTTCAAATAGAAAAACTGAGAAATAAATTGCTCCTTAATGTCTAAGAGAATGTCCTTCACCAACTACAAATCAAAGTATTTTAGCCTTAGACTCCATAAGCCATTGATCACAAGAAATTGGGACCAATACATTGACTGATGACATAAGGAACTTTTGCTATATTCAACTCACCTCTGCTTCAGGGATCTTTGCATACAAACGTGTGAGTACATGATCAAAGTAATAGTTTGCACGCAGTAAAACGTAAATACTTAGAAAAGTCTACAACATTTTTAAATTTTTTAAAATAATGTTTCAAGCATATGCTTTTTTCCACCTACTGATAATGTAAGACACCCAGAATCGTTTAGAAAAAAGGCAAATGATCACATTACTGTTAATGAAATTCAATTAAGAAATCACATTCGGGTTAAATTTTCAGAAATATAAAAATTTGCCCAATGCCCCTATAATAGAGCATGTATACTGGTTATGAAAAAATAAAATAAAAAATCACAGCATGTATGACCTACCAAATGGGGGGAGATCCTTTACAGGTACTTTTTTTCGTGACGGATAGAGAGAAACAGCAGGAACCTGCAATCCTGGGTTTATTTTATGTGGTGGTGGTGGCTGCTGCTGCGCCGATGGTTGTGCTTGTACCTTCTGCTGTGTTCCTGCCCTTGAAGCTACAGGCGATGTGTCAGGTTTTCCAGACTTTTTGTCTCCAGGATTCTTAGGCACTATGTTTTTTAGAAGTAAATTTAAAATAAAAATAAAAATAAATCAAAGTATTAGTAACTATTTAAAAGATTATTTCAAAAACACCATTAAAGGGTATATCTAACAGCAGAAAATAAAAATTTTTGATAGATTACACTAGTTTTTATTTCTTTAAATATGATAGTGAGGCTGTATAGTATGGAAGCTAGAGAGCTGAAGCTAGTGACACTAAGGTTCACTGTTACTTATACATACTAGCTGTGTGGCCTCAGAGAGTGTCCTACACAATTCTTGAAGAATATAAGTTTCAGTGATGGTGCCACCTACACTGATAGATTTCTTACCTGGGAATTCCCTTTATCAATAGGAAAAAAAAATCCAGTTCCTATCCCTATCTTACCCCCAAAGAATTTGCTAATTTCATGAATTTTACAAGAAATAAACCATTAGTTCTTAAATAGATTTCTGCAGAAGATAGGACTGAGCTGAGTCTTAGAGAAAGCCAGGGAAATTATGAGAAGCAGGTAAAGAGAAAGAGAATTCTAAGCATAGGGGGTGGCTAATGAAAAGATACCAAATTGGAAGCCAAATAATATTTAATTTTTGATCCTGTAAGTAATGAGGAACCACTGGGGTTATTGAGTAGGAAGATGTGTTTTATAGGCAGAGCTATTAGGAAAGTCAGTTTGGCAGCTAAGTAAGTGGAAGGTACATGGGAGTGAGGAGATACTTGGCCAGAGACAACCAAGAGGCTACCATAATCATACAGATGACAGAAGATGGGAGCAAGTGATAGACTGACAGCTATGTAAGAGGAGAAAAGAGAACATACACAAGAAAGGCTAGACAACAGACTGGACATGTGGGGGCGAGGGCAAATGATTTAAGGATGATACCAAGGTTGTAAGTCTAAGTGACATGCATGTACTTTGGTGGTGCCCTCTACAGTAATAAGAAAGCTGGGAAGAGGGGAGGGTTTCTGTTTTGGATATGTTTACTGACAGTGGAATACAATTCCTTTTTCCATGATAGGAAGGTTCAGGGCTATGCTGTTAAAAATTTAACATCTGTTTCTCCAGAAAGAAAAAATAGACATAATGCTATTAATTTGACTCTTCATAATTAACATTTTCCCCAAGACTATCAAGAAAATACATCATTTTCTGATGATACATCCTGATATATATAGCATTTGCAAATTCCTAAAGTATAAGTGTGTACACTGAAAAGTTAATAATTAGCTCTCAAGAAACAGTATGAGTGAGTTCCAGCACACTCCAGGGTCAGAAAGCTATCTATAAAGATAGATTTCATATAATATAAAGATAGATAAAATATAGATACTATTGATCTTGCAATTTGTTTTGTTCAATTGCACATTGCTATAAGGGAGGATTCTAGGGGGTGATATTGGGAAGTGACAGTAATATGAAAATTCATTAAAATGTATTTTAAAATAATCCTTAGTGAATAGTAAAAAAAATTAAGTTTATGATTGAATTACCAAAAAAAAAAAAAAAATCTGTCTCCCACAGGAAATCTTTGACATATTTTGAGAAAACATAGCGCACAATTTTTTTTTAATAATGGTGCTGAATATTTTTCTAACATTATCATACTTAGCAAAGTTCAACAAATAGTGCTATTTTCGATTTATAAGTATCTAATTTATCCAGGCATGGACCAAAGAATGCTAATTACATTAATTATACTACCAGAATATGTGTTGGCAGGGAGTGAGATGACAAGCACATTGTTTATCCCACTTGACTTTCTGTAGTTATTTGAAAGTCTGGACTGATTAAACTGGTTTAAACTACTTAGACTAAGTATGAGTCAAATTTTATATAAAATTCTCCAGGCCACACTTTTTTGGGGGAGTCAGGTGGGGGAGGTGGTGGGATGGGAGGCAACTGGGGTTAAGCGACTTGTATAAGGTCCCATAGTTAATAAGTATATGAAGCTGAATTTGAACTTGGGTCTTGCTAATTCCAGGGCTGGTGCCTCTCTCTACTGCACCACTTAGCTGCCCCAACATCTTTTACCTTATCTCAATTTGGCCACAAATAAACAAAAATCAAGATTCAATAATATGGTTAACTATTTCATTTCTCATTGAAACCTTTAACCACCTGGATCCCTCCCCAAACATGTTTTTGACTGGAAATTTGGGAAGTACTAAGGAAATACACCATTCCAAATAACTGTGTTCACTTAAATAACTCCTCTAATTCTTAGTCTGACATTTAAATGGTTAGTTTCAAAATGAGCCCTCCACAAAAGATAAAGTGTCATAACTTTACAAGGATTACAATTTTTATGGCCTGATCTCAAAGTTTTCTATTTTTCTTTTTAAACCTCCTGCTGCCTGCAGTCCAATTTTGCTTCCCAGTCATTTTATACCTACAAAGACCTAAACACACTTTCGTGGACTCCCAAATTCATTCTTCCCTGCAGCCCCCTTAGAGGAAAAACAACTCACAGGTATTGGTTGCTGGCTCACACTGCAATGACAATGTTTGAAGACTCTCCTCATCCATTTCGAGATCCAAGTTGGACAGGTACTGCTTCACTTTGCGAGCCATTTGGGCATCTTCGTATAGTTTTTTGGCATTGAGGAAGGAACTCCGGCGTACACGCTTCTTGTGTCCACCAGTCTGTGCAACATCAAGTACTGCTGCATTTGTACTACCTTGACTGAGAGATCTGGAAAAGATAAAAAAAAGATAATGTAGTTTACTCTAGAACAAGGTTCCCTGACTTAATATGAAACATGCCAAAGGTTTGCATGGATGTAAATCTATGTTGAAAAGCTTACATGCCTCATTCCAGTAAGACAAAGAACTAAAAAAAAAAGGGGGGGGAGGGGAGGGGTAAAGAAAATAAACTGATATGGCTAAAAATAATTACAACTGTGTAATTACATACGTATCTGGTACCTATTCTTCTCTGACTAGGAAAATTCCAATTCAGACATCTATCTAGAAGAGAATTCAAACTAGCTCTTTTACATAAGCCAACAGGGAATAAATGTCTCTAAAAGCATATGCTTTTAATTTCTCCATTTAAAAATTTAAATTGTTTTTTAAATTAAATCTATGTAGTCTAAAATTTGATTGGTCTTTTAAAAAATGCTTTCCATAACTAACAAAAATATAAATTTTAGAAGTTCAAACTATAAATAAAAGTAGCCATGATAACAAATAACTCAGTTTTTTCTTATTTGGGGGGGGTTGGATATGGTAAGTTTTTGTAAGTAATGCAATCAATAAGTTAATATGAGTACAAGAGTCATGCAAACTTGAATACATGTATGAAAACTATTGGGCACATGAATTGTTAAGAATAAAATTTTAAAAGAATTGATTTATAGAGTGAAAATAGTAGTTAGTTGAGCCGTAAAAAAATGTTAAGTTTATAACATCTGGAAGTCAATCTTATATGTATTCATTTCTAAGTGTAGAAAAAGAAATAAGAATTTCAATGGCAAAATCTTCCTTTCCCCCAATGCCCCCACATTTGGATTATTGTAACTCATACCAATTATATGAGGATCAAGCCAATCTGGATACTTTAAGTATGTCTGTCCTATTTCTTCTCTAAGCAATTGTTAATTATTTCACAGCTCTCATAGCATGACCTCAAAAGCAAAAGCCCCAATGGATTAAACGATGTCAGTATGTCATCTAACATTCTGCCAGAGCAAGAGGGTTAACAAAAGAAAAAAATGCTAAAGCATCAGAAAAAACAAAAAGCAGACAGAAAAACAAACAATGCAAATGGACAGAGTAGAGTGTACATCTGTGGGCATTGTCACCAACCACTTACCCCAAACTCCGCCATTTCTTCTTCCTGTAAGTGAGAGCCATGAAGATTGAAGCATGTATATAGAAAGAGAGACAGAGAAAGATCACAAGCTCAGAAAGAAGGGATTAGACCTCAGGACAAGCAAGTGTACTAGTAGCCCACAAACATTAACAGCATCATCTCAGACATACAACTTAACCAAGTGATTTGGGTCTCAACAGCAGGTGCACCAGAATGATAACATGGGGGAAAACGACAGTAGCATTCTTATATTCTTCTAAAAGAAGGAAAAACTGTGTCTTTCCAGGGCGATTAGGTTTAAATATCATCACTGAAATTTTGGTCATATCATTTAAATTTTGAAACAAAAACAAAAACCAGTTGAATTTTTTTTAAACAAAGCAAACAATTTGGCCAGATTGAAAATGTTCATCAGATTGCGCGTAGAGCCACAATGTCATTATCATTTAGGTGACTTGGATTTTTCAATCTACATACCATCTTTTGAAGTTTTAGATCTAAGACTATTGAATTATAGGCTGATGTACAAGGGTTATACGAGAGGGACTAAAAATGCTTCAATAGTTAAAGATAGGAGACAATACAATATAAAGAAAAATGATGATGGCAATGATAAAATGCCTTTTAATTACTGTTTAAAGTGTGCTTGATGCTATTTCAGACATTTTATTCTTTAAAGGTCTTTTTGTCAGGGGCGTACCATGTTCCAACATAGTTTGCATTAAAGGGTAGACAGGACACAAAGTTCATATTTTTTCTGAGTTTAATTTAAAGGCTGAAAAATCTTCAAGGTATATTATGTGCTATTAATGGTGAAAAACATACCTAGTTCTAAACATCAGAGCTGGATCCATGTTAACTGAAGCCATCCGACCAACATGGCGAATTTCTTTTGCAATCATTCTCAGCTTTTCAAAATTCACCAAGCCATCCACTTTTGAATCATTTCCTGTAGTTGAGGGGGGGAAATGGAAATCAGGATGGTGTTTGCTTCTAGACTCCCCAGAAGAAGAAGATGAAGAAAACCCAACTCAGATTTCCAATTTACCTTCATGAAGGAATGTTAGATCTTTCTTGATCACAGGGAATAGAGGGATTATGGGGGGCTGCAGGTTTTGGCTGTTTAGGACATTGCGATATTTTGCCATGTTTCTAGAGGGATCAAACAGGTCCTGGAGATCCTGGAATAGCTTTTCATATTTGCTAGGAAGTTTTTCCCAAGTAGTTCGAAGTCTTGCTACTGGTGCCAGGTTCAGGCCACTGGGAGACAAATGAAAAGGTGAATTAGGTGACACTTTAGAATGACCATGCACATCATATGAATGAAGTGTATAAAGACAGAGAGAGCTATACATATCAAACACACATCAAGCAACCACAACTACGTGGGTACATGGGTACTAGTTAGTGTGGGCAAACCTTCCACCATGAGTTGCTGTGGCCAAAAAAATTTAAAAAAAAAAAAATCATCACCTGTTGGCCAATTTTCTGGTGATGAAGTTTCCCCAGCTTAGCTATACACAGAGTGCAGTGACATACTCTAATTTGGTCATAACTCATATTGCAATAAAACTTTAACATTTACCAAGCACTGGCCTCACATCACTCTTCCAAAGAAGGCAGTGGAAATACCATTATCCCTGTTCTATAAATGAAGAGACTAAGGCACAGTGGTGAAATGATTTATTTAGGATCATACCACGATAAGAGCTGAAGTAGCAATTTCCACCGGGCTCTGTACTAACTCCATGTCTAGCACTTACTCTGTGACGTCACCCTACTCATGTTTCATGGCTCCAAGAACCCAGGGCTACCTCTATGGCACTTTAAGGCCTAGGAGTAGGAGTTCAGGTGAAGTTAAATATAACAATGCCAGTGAATATTTTGTAGTAAAAATGATCACATTCTACATAGTAAGTGAAATATTAATAATGATGACTTCAGCAATATATCTGTAATTTAGAGTCAATTCTATAGTATGTAAATTCTTCTACTTAGAAGATCTTTAATACATTACACCATTTCACTTTCTGTTTTCTCATAGGTCTTGAAAGCCTAAATTTGTTTTAATAAGACCATTAACTCCAAGATCATAAGCCAGAGAAAGAGATGACAAGTAGTTCAGTTATTCAATTAACCAATCAAACCCAGTGAAGCTATACTGCGAATATTCTTTCAGATACTTCTTAATTTTTAGTTTGATAATTAGACTGAATCTGTAAACTGGATTGAATCTGAAGACAGACAAAACCACCTTCATCCTCTTACCTGATGATTGCAAACATTGAGTTAAAATTCTTGCATTCCCTACAGTGTAATGCTATCTTGATGAAATGTTTAATTGTCTTCATCCTCTTTAGCTGGTTGGTCTCTCGCAGGATTTCAGATGCCACCCAAAATGTTTCCTGGTTAATAACTTCCTCAAATTTTTTCAGATTTACACAACTCGTCTTTGATTTGAGCTTAAACAAATCATCGATATATTCCGTGGGTTCAATGTTACGAAAAAGCTCAAAATTCCTCATGGAGAGTTGTGTAGCGACTTCAACAGTGCTGAGCTGCAAGAGGGAAATCTGACTTTCTCGCAACAACTCCTGAGCATCTTCATCTGAACAAAGTGTTTCTGTCTCCATGTTGTTTTTCAGATAATACCTATGTGAAATAAAACATCAATGCAATAATCCTTGGAGAAAATAATTCGCTATTTTATGAAAGAACTCCAAAGAAAATTCATCTGGGACTCTAGACAACAATTTTCAACTCCAGGAGTAAATATGCCAGTTTTCTCACTCAACAGATAATGATGCCACATAGACACTGGCAGCAATTTTTGACTAACAAATCAAATTGAATTTGCTTTTGAAATGACAGTAATTACCTCCTTTACCCCATTTCTTTCTCCTTCCTTTACTTAATTTCCTCTATTACCTTCTCTCCTAATGTAATTGAAAGTTATTCTCATTCAAATGAACCAAGGTTGAAGGCTCTGAGGAAGGAGGCAGGGAAGCTTTTGAAGTGGATCTCCCTGGGCCTCATTCTGGTTTTCTCAGCTGGAAAGAATGTTCTGACCATAGGGTAGTAAACAAGATTCAAAGCATTTTTTTTTTTTTTTGGCCTTAGCATCCAAAACAGGAGGCATTTTGGCAGTAGGATTGTCTGTATTGTTTCCCCTTTTCTCAACCAATGAAAGAAAGTGAAACTAAGATCTCCAAGGAGTTTTATGCAGTAGGGCAGGTAATTACCATCCTGGTCTCAAAGACCAAAATCTTACTATCTGACAATAGGCAAATTCAATATAAGGGAATTTCACCTGAGAGGAACTCAGGCTTATTTTATTTTACTGAAACACCAAGCATCTTATATCTTGCCCCTTTAATAGAGATTTTCCAAAGACTAGAAAATATCAAGGCTTCAGTAGCTGATTTGATAACCCTGTAAGCAAAGTGCAGCAAATTATTATTGCACAAATTAAAATAATGCATACAAAGCCACTGTAAACTATAAGGGGCTATAACAAAGGTCAAGGATTGTTATGATCATTCCCATTATTAAGGTGTGAAAACTGAGGTGTGCATTAATTACATGACTAGTTATTGACAGGGCAAGAACTAAAGATTTCTGACTTCTAGAAATTCTTTTCATGCAGCCCTGATACTATTTCTTTAAATAAATTTGGCTGCACGTGTACTTCAGCAATGACAGGGTTAACATATATTTTTTTTTTGAAAAATGAAACTATTCATGGGTATCATGGATTTATAAGAAGTTTTCCTAGGGTACTTCCCCTAAAGAGAATAGATGGATATGGAATACTGGGTGCCCTTCTTGGATTATGTATTAAAATCAGTCTTGCTATTTGCATATTTTCCCAGGGCAGGTAATTATTTATGTCAGAAGAATACCATAGAATGTATAATCAATTTATTTTATTAGTTATGAAACAATTCCAGGGTGAGGAAGGCTGTTTAAAAAAAAATAAGGGGAAGGGCTGGCAAATGTGCACATTTATAAGATTACTCCACGCTAGCATCTCTCTGAAAACTGAAAGGGGAGGAAATTATAGTAGAAAGTCAACTGGATAATCATGGATGATTACTCTAAGTCATTTTGGAGCAAGTGAAGCAATTTACACATAAACCTTCAGGGGGGAAAAATGATGTTGTACATTCTGTGGTTATCTACCTTCCACTCAGTTGTATTCGATCAGCCAGTTTGGAAAGCTGATCCGGGAGTCTTCTCTGTTTAATTACTCCCTCAGGGGTAACAGAGACCTCACACAAGGAGTACTGATCAGGTGTGGCAGTCACAGCAAATTCCCTGATGGCCTGAATGACCACTTCTTTTGCTGTTGTGTCCTTACTGATCATGATGTAGCGGCTCTGCTGGTCTGCCTTAAAAACCCTTAAAACTTGGTCTGGTAAATCTAAAGAAAAGAAAAAAGAAGTCACACACGAACACTATAGGGTCAGGAAATACAGGGATACAAGCCGGAGCCAAATGAAATACAGGAAACCTTGACTGTGATCAATAATGCCTTATCTTTTTTCTTCTTCCCTCAACCTGTGCTTCCCCAAATTCATGACTTGATCTATATACAGATGAAAGATATACAAATTCAAGAACCTTTCTCATAAAGATATGCTAATGACCTTAGGCAGGAAGACATTCTGAATCAAAGTCAAGTAATTCAGGAAAGGAATGAAATTGTACTTCAGTGGATCTGGCAAGGTTTGGAATGGGGTTATTATTACATCATTATCAAAGGAGGAATGGTTGTAAGATAAATGTAAGTTTGGCCCAGCAAAGCTAACTCATGATATCGAGAACAAATATCTGAAGTACAAATCTCTCTTAAATTGTTTTTTCAGAATATGGTCTATGATCCAAGTTTTTACTGGATTCTATTAAACATATAGTTAATACATTGACTATATGTTGAGTACTATGGTAGACTCTGGGGTGAAAAAGATGAAGCAAGATATAGTCTCTCTCCCAGAAGCTTACAGTCTAACAGGGAAGATAAAACAAACACAAATAAAATAAATACTGACATAAAAGAAGCCTGACCAGAACTGCAGGGGAGATTTTAAAAGGGAGATATTATTTATAGCCAGAGAAGGCATTATCAAGATAGGCTAAACATTTGTGGTAGTGGGAGGGGGAAGAGAAGACACATGAAATGACATTCATTCTAAAGCAAATAGGATAAAACACAAATAGAAGAGCAGGGCTCTTGACTATATAAAACAGGGGTTCTCAATTTGGGATTTACAGAACTACAGGGGGTCTGAAACTAGACTTCAGAGATCTCACAAACTTGGATGAGAAAAGAAATTTTATCTTCCTTTCAACTAGCAATCCTTTAGTTCTATTGTAATTGTATTATATGCAATTAAAAACATTATTTTGAGAAGGGGTTCATCCATAGGTTTCACCTGATTGCCAAAGGAGTCCAGTACACAAAAAGAGTTAAACACTCTTACTCTAAAGGTTTGTAATGGACATTGAGAAGGTCACCAACTATAAAAATAATAGATCAGCCTAGTTATCTGGAAATTTAAAAAAATCATTAAAAATAAATTCAAATACTAAGATATCAGATTAAATATTATTACTGAAACACCACAAACATTTCAAAATTAAGTTTCAAAAAATGAATGGTTAAGAATTAGTGCAAAATCTAAAAAGGCACAATATTTAATAATGAAAGTAATGTTTTAGAAAGGGCAGCAAGTGATATTTTTACCTCTGTGGTCCTCGTAAAGACAGAGAAGTTCAATGTCACCAACAAGGTTAAACATAACACAATGCAGCCCATCCACATGCTCTGTATTTTAATGCTTTTTCAAGTGAATGAATCTTGCTGATTTCCAAACTCCCTCCCTAAAACTTTTGGATGACTAACCTATATTTTCTGTATTTTTTTCATATTATTGAACAATTAGACAGTTCTTAAGGGGTACTTAATAACAGCAACATGAAGGTATCTGAAATTTAATTTGGAAAAAAATAGGTGTATGACATCCATTTGCTTAGGGGATTTTCCAAAAGGGCGGAATTCTCCTATATGTTAATAGCCAAAAGTTGCTTTTATGAAATTAAAAGAAAAGATAGAGAGCACAGATAGAGAAAAAAAACTCAAAATGTAAAGAATTTGGTGCTCACCTGGAGTAGTATTGAAATCTAAAATGCGATGATGTGACTGTAATAAATCAGGATTACTAGATGATAAGGTTCCACTGACAGGTAATGCCGTTGGGATGTGCTTTGTCTGCCTTAATCCTACAATGCTGTCATCTTGAGACTGGCCAATTCCAATATCACTGAACAAGAAATAAAATAACAAACAGTACATCAGCAGTTCAAAATTATGTCAGTTTTTATGAGCTATCCAGATACATAATACCTACATCTCAGAATCTGAACAATAAAAAATTTACTTGTAATGAATACATACACTTAATATGCTCAGTACCTCTAATACTTAGACCCAACAGAATTTTCTGTTTTTCATCTGTGACACTGACTCTCTAAGACTTAATTCTCCCCAACCAGACAGACAGACAGACACACACATGCATACTCACAATACGTATTCAATAAATGTTATTATCACTATAACTATTAATACTACTAGAAAATGACTAGTATTAAAGCAAATTTCTCAGAATGGCATGATAGTAAAGAAAACATATGATTTGGTGACAGAATAAAATAGATTTGTGGGAAAAACTCATTAGGAATATCTGTTCAGTTTCAATTGGTAAATTAAATACTTCTACATCTGGTCACTAAAGTCGTTTCTATAATTCATTCTTTGAAGACAAGAAGGAAGAGAAGATGATCCACAAAGTCACAAACTAGTTCTCCCAAGTTATTCCTTAGGAGAGAATATCACCTAAAATTCTAGTGTAAGAAATTTCAGTGTAGCTCATGGACAGACTGTACATATCACTTTGCTAACTAGGAGATGAACATTGAAATTTCTTGGATTCTCTGAAATAACTGAAATATACTGAAATCTTTTCAACTTATTTTTTTGCCCATAAGTAAAAACTGTAATTACCTACTTAATGTCCTAGGGAAAAATAGGTATATCTCCATTTTTAAGACTTTGGCCAGTTCCAGATAACTATGGAAAGAAGGATGGCACGGTATAGTTTTTCTATTTGGGGGTCACATTCTCAAAGGCAACAATAATGGCACTGAATTTGTACATCATTAGTAACATCCCTTGGAGATTTTTCCATGAATGTTTAGAAATTAGGAAGAACTAAGCAACGTAAACAAGACTCCTGCAAAATAATATTTTTCATGTAGTAAGTTACCAAATATCATGTGACATGGTGACATCTGCCATTTATGTCTGTTCCATTAAAAAATAACCAGAAGAAAAATGAGCACTACATATTTTAAGGGAAACGGAAAGTTATGGGAAAGGTGTTCTAACATAAAATATACTGGGGAAGGCTATAACAAGTAAGCTGTTAACTTGCAATTTCATTTATAAAGAAGTAATGTTTTTTTTTTAAAATGTTAGGTCTTTCTCATGATGGAAAATGTTACCCGCACCCAGAAAAAGAACTGAAGGAATCTGAATGCAGATCAAAGCAAACAATTTTCACTTTTTTTTTTGTTTAATTGTTTTTTGCCTTTTGATCAGTTTCCTCTTTCACCACATGACTACTAAAGAAATGCTTATGTGATTGAACGTATAAAACCTAACATTTTAGAGAGGGAGAAAATTTGGAACCCAATTTTTCTTAAATGAATTTTTTAAATGGTCTGTACATGTAACTGGAAAAAATAAAATATTATTTAAATTAAATGTTAGGCCATTAGATGGTCAATAACAAAATTTTTTTAAAGCATCTATGTCTACAAATATAAAGAGACATACAATTGTAAAAATGTTTTAAAAAGTCAAAACGCCTTAAAATGAATCAACTTAACAATAAAATTTCAATCAATGTCTCAAAATTGAATGATACAGAATAGTGGCTATTAATATTCTAATCATAAACCAATATGTAAAAATAGTTATTGAGCTAACCTGGGACATACATTTGATTCAGTAAGCATTTAAGCACCAACTCTGTGTCAATCACTGTGAGAAGCACAGGGGGCGGGGATACATAGAGATTCAAAAAGACATTAGCTGCCCTAGATGAGCTCACAACAAGCAAACAAATATGTACAAACAAGCAATATACAAGAGAAAAGGAAATATTCCACATCCAGAGAAAGAACTATGGAATTCAATCACAGAATGTAGCAGATCATATTCTTTTGTATTATGTTTTGGTTTGTTATATATTTCTCCCATTCATTTTAATTCTTCTATACAGCATGGCTAAGGTGAAAATGTATTTCATAGGAATGTATGTGTAGAATCTATATAAAATTATATGCTGTCTCGGGGAGGGAGGGGGCAAAAAAACCTAAGTTATATGGTAGTGATTGTAGAACACTGAAAATAAATAAAATTAATAAATTAAAAAAATAATAACTTATTTTACATTGGTTCCAACTAAAACATTAATATTCTCAAACTTTAGAAAAGTTCTTTCTTGAGCTTAGCTTCCAAGAGAATGTGTCTGATGAGATTGTTTTTTATTGTCTGAAATTGCCACTGCATAACTATAACTATTCAGTTTTAAATATTTAACTCTTTTCACATCTTAATAATACTTTAATATATCACAATGTAAACCAAATCATTACTTTAGATCACTGATTCCCAAACTTTTTGAAGTAGTTACACCATTGTTTTTGCTTAAGGGTTACCAATGTTTCCTCTTAAAGTGGTAGATGGCAAGTATGGATGCTTTTAAATAGAAATAAATTTTAAATTAATTCTAAAGAAAAAAAGGGAGAAAAGGAAATAATTGGGAAAGAACTCCTATGGACTATGAGATTTTAGCTAAGACTCTCAGGAAGCCAGGGAAACCAGGAGGTACAGAAGAGGAAGGAGAGCATTTACAAGGAACTGGGAACAGCCAGAGAAAAGAGATCTAATGTCATGTTCATGGAACAAACAGCAAAGAAGCCAGTGTCACTCTTTCAAATACTGTTGAGGAGAGGAACAGCGGAGGCTAGATTATGAAGGGCTTTAAACCCCAAAGAGAGAATTTGGTATTTGATCCTGGAGATGGGTGATAGGGAGCCCCTGGAGCTTATTTTTTTTCCCTCCCACTTAACAGCATTTCATTTTTTCCAATTACATGTAAAGATAGTTTTCAACATTCATTTTTATAAGATTCTGAATTCCAAATTTTCCTTCTTCCCCTCCCCAAGACAGCAAGCAATCTGACCTAGATTATACATGTTTTTGTCACTGTCTGTCCTTCATTCTCAAAGAAGGCCAAGACCTCAGGAAGGAGATGTCATGATTTACAAGTGAACTGTATTTAAGTGAGGGAGGGCCTCACTCTCTCCCCTGGAGCCTTTCTGAAAAGTGCTCAGTATTGCTCACACAGAGGACCAAGGAGTGAACAAGCACAAGAAAGGAGACATAAGACCTAAGGCCTCCACCACAAACACTATGACTGGGATGGTTAGCAAAGTTTGGAGGAAGAGGGTACTTTGATGGGCTGATGGCAGGTACCAAGGTCAGCCTTTCATGGACAAGACAAGAATTCACAGCTACCTGTCACTTTGCAACAGAACACTTCCTTCACTTTAACCCTGTGAGATCATCACGCCTGTTTTATAGAGGAGGGAACTTGCACTCAGAGAGGACTGAATCACTTGCCCATAGTCCCTGAGAGTTTTGGAGCCCGGACTGGACCAGAGGACTTTTGATTCCAAGTTCAACCTAATATACCACAGTACAATAGAGAACAGATAGGAGAGAGATGGGACAAAAAGAAAAAAGGGGGAGGGGGGAAAGAAGAGAGAAGAAGACAAGAGACAGGGGCAGTAGTCACTTGTAGCAGTTAGAAGAGGTAAGCAATAATACCCAGGAACAGTACAGACGATCAGAGCCCCAAAGCTAGAGACACTGTAGAGACCAGTGTGAAGGAAGCACAGTAGAGAGAAGCAGAGGCAAAGAGGAACCCTTCCCATGAACATCTGCTGCACAGACAGCTGTCGCAATTGTTCCATCTGCTGCTTTGTGGTTTTTAAAGATAACAGGAAGAACCAGATCATAAAGGAGATGGTTCAAATCCACAGCACTGCCCTTGAGAACCAATGTATTTTCTGGCTTACCCTAGAAGGCATGTGACAGCTGTATTGTGCTGGGGGATGGTGGGGGAAGAGGAGAAGCCACAACAGGGGAAGCGAGGATGTGATAAAAGGAAGAGGGAATAACACTAGCGATGAGTGGCAAGCGGGACAGTTGGGGAAACAGATCAGACAGAAAACTACATCTCAATACAATGTCTTAAAAGCTAAGCCACAAAACAGTATATGCATAATATATTTTAGAATATTTCCATTAAAAAGGAGAGAAGGGAATAAGTATTTATACAGCACCTACTAAGTGCCAGGCACTGTGCTAAGAGCTTTACAAATATTATTTTATTTGATCCTTAAAACAATCCTGGAAAGTAGTTGGTGTTATTATCATTCCCATTTTACAATGTGGAAACTGAGGCAGACAGAGGTTAAGTGACTTGTCCAGGGTCACACAGCTAGCTGTCAAGTATTTAAATCAGATGTGAACTCAGATCTTCCTGATTTCAGTCCTAGTGCTCTGTATCTACTTTACCACCTAACAGCCTCAAAAGTTAAAATTAAGCACTATAGCATTTAAGGGACACTTTAAAGTTCAATTCAGTCTTTAATAATAAGAAGAAAAAATCTCAGCTACCCAGAATGACTTGGTCTCTGGCAAAACTGATTTTTTAATTTCAAAAACCATATTTCATTTCCATATTTCTAAATACACAGAATAGGCATTAAGGCCCTCTGCCTTTGCATACATCCCTACAAATTTTTAATGTAAAGAGCCCAAATGAGGAGTCTATGAAACAAAAGTTTTTTTGTAAATAAATCACTCATGATTCTGTTGGCACAGGAAACTTAAAGTTCACAAATTCGTTTTATGAATGCCAATACACAATATACTTTGAGAAAACTGTTCAGGGCATTGAGAGGTTGGGTGATTTGCCCAAGCATCTCACAGTCAATATTTATATCAGATGGGACCTGAAATCAAGCCCACCCCCTAGTCAGTAGACCAAGCTGCCTTTCTAGTCACATTTAACTTTAGAAAAAAGGCATACGGGTAAAATAACTGGGGGCAGAAATCTAATTATACTCTTTATATCTCTATTAAGACAGTAGATGTCTCAGAGATGAAATCTGGAAATGTACCAGCTCTGTTCTTGTGCACACTAGAATGCCCTCATGTGTTCATAAAACTATTTCAAAACTGTACCATGGTTCCTCACACACATTAAAGTACCATTTATGCAGAAAATGAAAACCCTGGCACTTACTTATATGGTTTCTGTGGTAAGATACTGATGCGAGTCTTGTCAAGTATCTTTTTTAGCTTGTTCCTTCCTCCAACGGTGTTGGCTTTGCTTTTCTTATTTACTTTTTCAAGTCCCATCACCTGTTCCACGTCTACCGCAAGATCTGGGATAGAGTAGCGACTAGCCTTTTTAATATCTCCAATCTTAGGGAGGTGAGGGGCACCATTTCTTTTCTCCTCTGATAATCTTGTTAAAAGTTCTTTAAACACTATATTGAAAGAAACAAAACCCAAACCACAAAGATTGTAAAATCTCACAGTCCTGCTGCCCAACCCCATAGGGAAAACGCAACATGTCTGGGGAAGATAGTTCACAAGATGGTTCACATTAAGTCAATGGATCTGCATTTTAATTCCCAGATCATTCAACATATTCCATAGCCTATTCTTTTAAAGTAAAGCCCTAAGAAGGGTTAAGCATGAATGCCCTATATAATTGAAATCATTATCGTTTCTGAAGAGATCTTTAAAGGAATGGACCTCTTCAAAGACAAGGAAGGAAAGGCAGACATCTGAAACACTTACCAAATAAGTTGGTTTTCACAGTGATAGATAAATGTGTATTATTTCTCAGAATTTCCATGGCTTTTGCAAGCTGAATATTTTCAAAATTTTGACCATTTACCTCTAAAATCTGAAAATAAAATTACAAAATGTTTTAAGTCTATGACACTATGAGAGCAAATATGTTTAATTAGGGGAAAAGGGATTCTGCTTTTCAAGCTAAAGTTGGGGTTTATTTTAGCATACCTGGTCCCCACGCTTCAAGCCTGCTTCTGTTGCTTTGCTACCTGAATCCACACTATCCACAAAGATACCAAATCCCTTCTCAGAACCTCCAAGCAAAATGAAAGGTAAAGGAGCTTCCCGTGAAGGCTTTGTGAGTGTCATCAATCTCCGTTTAGCTTTAGCTGCACACGCAATATTTAATAGCCTCAGATGTCCACCCATTTTCTGCAAGAGTTCAAAAGGGGTTGCATAAATATAAAAAGATTACTATGCTGGCAAAAATGAATACCTGAAACACAGCCATGGGAAAATCATTCATCTTACCTCTCTCTCCAAATTGTTCTCAAACTCCTCTAGAAATCGAGTCATAGCAGGATCCCCTTCGAAGTCATTGAAGTGATTATTCACCCACAACAGCACTACCCGTGTAACCTGTAAGTCAATACATTCTTGAGTAAGTTTTCCTCCTTATTTAAGTTTAACTGTATTGCCAGAAAAATCTCCAGATGTTAGTTTTAAATTCAAAATTTAGAAATTTACCCACCTAAAATCCCATAAAAATTCCTATGTCTAGAAAGATAGTTTTTCTTTCTAAGAAACATGTTTTCATGGAGTAAATGGCTTGCCAATTATTTTCATAGGGAAGCCTCTAAGTAAGGATGATAGAGAGGTCCTGGGGAGAAAGAATAGATGATACATTGCCACAGAGGGACACTATAACTCTTTTATTCTTCCCTGAACAACTGTTCGACATTCTTCAGTGAAGTGGTTAGTTCAAACTTTCTTCTCTCCAGGACTTCCTGTGCTGCTCTCCCTCTCTTTTCATCTCCTTTCTCCTCAATGAAGGACCTCACCTTCTACCATATTGTTCAAATAAAGGATATCTCCAAGAGACTCTGTCTAACCCACTCCAAATTCTACTCTTTTTTTATCTTCCATCCTCTCCTCCTTGCCAAGGGGAACAACTCTACTTTGTTCTTGATCCAGCACCCAACAGAAGCCTGGCATCAACATCATCAACGTTACCACCACCACCATGAGAATGATGATAAAGAGATTTACTAAGTGCTTCAAGGTCTGCACAGCACTTTACAAAGAGTCTCGTTTTATCTTCACATCCTTGGAGGTATCTGTTACTATCTGCATTTGACAGATAAGTAAATTGAGGTAGACAGTTTAAGTGACATGCTCAGGATCACACTGCTTGTAAGTGAGTGAGACCAGATTTGAATTCAGGTCTTCCTGACATCAGGTCCAGTGCTTTATCCACAGTACCACCTAGATGCTCTGAACTGTTTCTTTCTTATCTTCAGTATCACATTAATCATTATAGATTATTGTATATAATGTGATGTTCATATCCTGGGTACCGTGTGTGTGTGCGCGCATGTGCATGGACACACACGTAACTCTTTCAATATAATTCATTTCATATTCTGTGTGTGTGTGTAACCATTTCAATATAAGCCATTTCTTCTGGAATCCTGTGCATTTTATTTTATGCATTTAAGAATGCCATTCTGAAAAGGGGTCCATATGTTACCCTAGAATGCCAAAGACATCCATGATGCCAAAAAAAGGGTCAACTGCCCCTTTTCTAAAACGTTACAGATTTGACTGTCTCCTAAAGTTTATTCTCAAAAGTTGAATTGCTTTCCATAATAATTATATTGATGCCATTTGTGGCTGCAAAATCATCCAAGAACTTGGAATGAACATTTTTGATAAAGTTTGGATAAAGACCCATCTGAAGTTAACTGGCATAAGGAACACACACATAGAGAGAGAGAGAGAGAGAGAGAGAGAGAGAGAGAGAGAGAGAGAGAGAGAGAGAGAGAGTTTCTTTTACTTAAATATTTGGAATTTAAAAAGTGATGCAAAAATTGTTTTCCAACCTTATCCCTGAGGCTAGGGTCATTGAACCACTCCAATAACTTTTTCCCAACTTCCATTGGGCTAGAAAGAAAGGTCCTGTAGGTCAGTAGGAAATCCTCTATAAATGTTGGATCCACCACTGAATGTTCTTCAACCAAGTGCATTGTCAACCTTTCTGAAGTGCCCTACAATAAATAAGGAAATATTTGTCATGCATGAGTAGTATCTTATATGCATAGCAGAAAATTCATTTCATCCATTAGCTGTGTCCACAAATCTAGAAAGGATCAACTGGTGACCAAACTCTGATATGGTAAAATACAAGTTATCAGCTTCAATAAATAAAAAATCTAAAATTGCTAGTCAACAAAGAAATGAGGATTTCTTCTATAGTTTTAATGTGAAGTCATAATGGTATCAAATTCAAATCTAAAGGGGGGCCACTAAACTGTACATAAAGATACCTACAAACTTAAAAACCACATATTAACATTATCTATGTTCTATATCTATATTTTTAAATTCATTTTGCTAAACATTTCTGAATTGCATTTTAGTCTTAAGTATTGCGTGTTGGCCCCATGGTTTGACATCTCTGGTTTAGAATATAAGGTCGTTAAGCATAGGCATTGTAATTTTTTTTAAATCTAGAAAAGTACCTTGCACATAAGTAAGTACTTGAAAAATTTTTTTTAAGGGGCAATTAAATTTAAATAATGCCAAGAATATAAAATCTTAGGCAGAGCTGAACTATTTAATATTTAAATAACTCAGCAGAATAGTCAGCTTTTTTGGGTTTCCTTTTTTTTTATTACCTTAATGACAATGTGACCTTTTCTTGTTCCAGTACGGTCAAGTTCTCGGTGTTCTTTCACCATAACTATCTCTCCTTCTTCTTCTACTTTTTGCATGTTCTTTTCTACCTGATTGAGAATGCGGCAGTAATCCTGCTGGGCTATGCAGACAAACTGGAAGACATCACCAAGCATTATTAATAAAAAGCTTTCAAAGAGTTTAGATAAATTGATAATAAAATCTTAAAGTTATTTAGACCAGAAATTTCAAGCAAGGGTATCTTACACAATACACTTAAATATTATTTTCTATGGACGGTTGTTTTGTACGTATTGATTTTTTTTACTTTGAGAAAACTTCCAACAAGAATTCTACAGAAGTATTTTTAATAATTACAGAGCTATTAACAAAAGTTTCTGTTAAATTTTATTTGCTAACTGTTTTAAGATTACTTCTTCAAGAGTATATAATTTATGTACTAATCATATAAAAAAGTTTAAAATGGATAAGCATAAAATGAATTTTTTATGATTTTAGTCATTGTCTACTCCAGCATTTTCCATCTTAAACTATATTGCGCAGTGGTAAGAGATCAAAATCTTTCATGTAGACCATCCTTCCTTTTGCATAAATTAGCAGCTGAGAGGATGTGGACAAGAGGAAGTAGAAAGAGACATATGGGAGAAGCTGGATCAAGAATGAAGTAGAGGAGAACTGGAAGAAAGGAAAGAAGGGAGGGAAAGGGGGAGGAAGGGAAAAAAGGAGGGAGGAAGGAAGGAAGGAAGGGAAAGGGAGGGGGAAAACTATCTCTTTCCACTATAAGATGCTGTACCATGCTTGACACACAGAAGATGCTTAACAAATATTTGTAGAGTGATCAATTCAAACAGAACAAAAAAACAAACATACCTTCCATGAAGATTACATTAAAGTTAAAAGATAAGAGAGATTATAAATTTCAAGTAATATCCATCTAAAACTATATATTTATGTAACCTCTGCAGAGAGTTTTGAAAACAGGCAATAAAGCTCATAATTATTTCAAGCTCATACTCTGTGCCAAGGTCATTCCTAAAGTAGACAGGAGAGCGGGAGGTGGGGTGGGGAAGAGAAGAGCTGGTTGTGATACAGACATACAAGAATAATTTCCCTCTGTTGCCAACTATAATGCATTTCAGAGATAAGGATAAACTATTCAAGAAATAATGGGTTTTTTTGGGTAAGATTGTACTTAAAGACAATCCCACTGGTGGGATGAAAGTCACTTGAAGAATTTGGATTCACAGAGCACTGAAGTGATAACCTAGCTTTGAATAACTGAATAGTCCTTAGCAGGGTTTAAAAAATTAGTTTTCTTCATTTGGACTAATTTATTCTAAATCATGAAATCATTTGAGAATGGAAAAGGGAAAGTTCATCATTCTCTATCAACCTATGAATAACAAGTGAAGACTTGGATTTAATGTCAAGGTTGTCCATAAGTTTTCCATACTGACTGGCTGAGACAACCTACTTATTTTTTAAATTAACATAACTACAATAGTTTAATATTCTAAAAGTTATTTCAAAATATATTTTACCAAATACCAACATATGAATGATATTTTATAAAAATAAGTTGTGTCTCTTTTTTGGTGATGCTGGTCATCTTTCTGACAGAGGAGTCAATAAAAATATCACTGAGATATCCAGGAACAATTTATGGGATTGGAGAGGTTTTACTTATTGATAGTTACAAAAATATTTACCTTAGTTTTTGTGTAAATAAAATAGCAAAGTCATCAATCCTGGTTTTTTTGGCATGACAAATTAAATTTATAAAATTATTAAAACACATGACTGCCTCCAACTGTACCTTCTAAGGGAAAACCATACATCTGATTTATAGAATATTAATATAAAGCAGTACAAGCAGAGAAATGAACTGAACTGGGTCTTCCTACTTAGTGAATTAAATATAAATGGTTAAAATCAAATCCACAGTGGTTTCTAGGCATATTTTTTTTACTGCCAAATATGACTTTATTTACTCTATAACAACCTGATAGAGGAGCATATGCAATGACAGAAAAAATGGCATTTTAGTTGAAAACAATCTAATTTCATCTTGAAAAGATGTATTGATCCCTTCTAATACATTTATTAATATTATTTATTAAACATGAGCAGTTCTCAAAATGAGAAGAAAAGTAACAAAAATGAATTATGCTTCTAGTTATAATTGTCCATCAAAACTGATTTTGAAAATAAGGTATTATACTTAGACAAGAGGTATTATTGCATGAAAATATTGTTTGAGCTTGGTTGGTCCTTGGTAATTAGATAGTTTGAGACCAATAAATGTTTAAATAATTCCTTGATTCAAAATGATGATGTCCTTTGGAGGAAAAAACGATGTGACAAAATAATAAAATAAACTAATATATGTTAAAGAGGTATTATGCTCAACTCTCAATTATCCATTGTAAACTTGCTTTCAGATTCAGAAAATATTTTTTAAATTAAAATGCCCAGGAAGAGATGAATATAATACACCAATTTAATGAGGCCAGATAGATCTATTTGGCCTGGTACTTTCCATCTCTCCAAGAGGAAAGTTCCTACCTAGTAGTTGACACAAGTATCCAAGTACTGACTTCCCATTTGAAGGCTAAGCAATGGCCCTGGGATATCACTGGAAGGCCTAAGACATAGGTAGTGAAGAAGAAAAAAGGAAGGAAGAAAAAAAATAGAAGAGGAAGCATGGGAAAGGAGAGGAAAAGCTGTGTATATAAAAATGCAATATGGAGTCAATGGGGCTACACACAGGTTGCTTACAATCCATTCTGACCTTACCCTCCACACCAAACCAGGCCAGGAAAAAAGCAGATCTTAGGAAAAGAGCCAAGAAGAAACAAAAGAAGAGAGGGAACTCCCCACCTCCCCACCCAAAACTCCACAAACACAAGCACATAACTATAAATGTAACAAGAAAAAAATAGTATCTACATGCCATGTCTTAAGTCAGAAAGAAGACATGCCTAACGTTTAATCTAAAGAAGTACAACGAAGTCCTACTTACATACACAGGTACAATTGTCCTATCCCATGTAAGGCAGTGTAAGTTAAGGTTCTGACTCAAGGACTATCTCATGGTGATAGTAGGTTTAAAGCTGTAAGGAACCACAATAGGTCACCAAGTGGAAACTCCTAACTTTTATAGATGAGAAAGGTGAAGCACAGAGACATGAACTGACTTTCTCAGGGTCACACAGCTAGTAAGTATCTAAGCCAGAATCTGAACCCAGTTCTCCCTGAATCCAAGTCCTGTGCCCCATCCACTAGATCATACTTAATTATGATGGGCTGAGTGTTCATTCACTGAGAGTACAACAGAAAAAGAAGCTTTCAATAGCTATTTATTTTTTTAACTCAATCATACTAAAAATAAAAAATAAAAATAAAAACTTGTCAATCAAGAAACTTCTGAAGTACAGAAGCATGACAAAATACCTCAAAACTTTGCTTTTCCCAGACACGTTTTATGTGTTTGACCTACCTAATGTTATTTTAGATTGCAACTGATTATTTCATTTAACATTTCCATCTGATACATTGAAACACAACCACATGCCTCACTCTATTATTTTAACCACTTAAAAAATAAATGTCATTCCTTTTCATTAACAGGTGAATATGGCAACTCAGCCAAATTCACCTTCCCAAGATCTCCCTGATAGGGATCTGAGAAAAGCTGATCTGTAATTTGTATTGAGAAACTGGATAATTTCTCTTCTTTTTTGATTTAGGATTCCATCAATAATTCATTAATATTTTTAAGGAATTAAATTCTTAAGAACACTCAGAAGACTCTGAAAATATAAATACAGAAGATTTCAGAGATTATCTGCTTTTTTTTCCTTCACTGCCACACAATGGATAAATGAGAATTGACTATTTAGTCTCTCTACCAAAGCTTGATATAACTATTTCATTTAAACTATGTTGTTATTTTTTTCCATGATATACACTAATAATGAAGTTACTCAACAAGATAAATATTACCATAAATTCTATTTCTCTTTGAGCTACTTGTTATCATTCCATGAGTAAATGGACAGACAAATCTATACCAATGGATTTTTTCAACTTATAGTTAAGTGTGACAATAGAAACTTTCAATTTGTTCTTTTTCTAGTTTTTTCAGCTGCATGCCCAATTCATTGATCTCCTCTTTCTCTACTTTATTCATGTAGGCATGCAAAGATATAAAACTTCCCCTAAGAACTGCTTTTGCAGTACCCCATAAGATTTGATAGGTTGTCTCATTATTGTCATTTTCTTGAATGAAGTTGGTGATTGTTTCTGTGATTTGTTGTTTAACTCACTCATTCTTTAGGATTAGATTATTTAGTTTCCAAATAATTTTAGATCTATCTTTCCATGGCCTTTTATTATATATAATTTTTATTGCATTATGGTCTGAGAAGGATGCATTCACTATCTCTGCCTTTCTGCACTGGATTGTCATGTTTTTATGCTCTAGTACATAGTCAATTTTTGTATATGTGCTATGGACTGCTGAGAAAAAGCTATACTCCTTTCTATTCCCCTTCAATTTTCTCCAGAGATCTATCATACCTACCTTATCCAGAGCCTTAATCTCTTCCTTAACTTCTTTCTTGTTTATTTTGAGGTCAGACTTAGCAAGCACAGAGAGGGGGAGGTTGACGACCCTCACTAGCATAGTTTTGCTGTCTATTTCTTCCTGTAACTCCCTTAACTTCTTTAAGAATTTGGATGCTACACCACTTGGAGCATATATGAAGCAATAATATTGCTTCATTGTCTATGGTGTCTTTTAGCAGGATATAGTTTCTTTCCTTATCTCTTTTGATTAGATCTATTTCTGCTTTTGCTTTGTCTGAGATTAGGATTGCTACCCCTGCTTTTTTTACATCAGCTGAAGCACAATATATTCTGCTCCATCCTTTTACCTTTACCCTGTGTGTATGCCCCCATTTCAAATGTGTTTCTAGTAAACAACATATTGTTCGAATATGATTTTTAATCCATTCTGTTATCTGTCTCCATTTTCTGGGAGAGTTCATTCCATTCACATTCACAGTTATGATTACAATCTGTGTCTTTCCCTCTATCCTCTTTCCCACTGTTCGTGCTTTTAGTTCCCTTCTCCCTTCCCCTTCACAATAGTTTTAATTTTTGAACACCACCTTTCGCAGTTTTCCCTTCCTTCTTTCAGTCTCCCTCCCTTTTACTCCCCTTTACCCTTACTACTTCTTCCCTCCCTTTTAGCCTCCCCTCTTTTTCTCCTTCCCCTCCCACTGCCTAAAGGGCTAGTTAGATTTATATACTTAATTAAGTTTGTTGTTCTCTCCTTGAACCAAAATCAGATGAGAGTAAATCTCAAACAATGCTTATCTCCTTCCCCTCTTTCCTTCTACTGTAATGTAATTTTGTGCCTCTTCCTATGTTGTAATTTATCATTTTCTGCCTCCTCCTTTTTCCATCTCCCATTACAATCCCTTTGCACCCTTAAGTCACATTTTTATCATCACATAATTTATTTTATACTAACTCCCTCTACCTACATATATCCCTTTTATATTTCATAATAAATATACAATTCTCAAGATTAATAAGTATTGTCTTCCCTTATAGAGATGTAAACAGTTTGCCCATATTGAATAACAAGTTTCTTTTCCCCCGTTTACCTTTTTACACCTCTCTTAAGACCTGTGTTTTAAGACTGAATTTTCTATTGAGCTCTTGTCTTTTCATCAGGAAGGTCTGGAAATTCCTTATTTCACTGAATGTCCATCTCCTTGCCTAAAATATTATGCTTAACTTTGCTGATCCTCAGTAGTAGTCCCAGCTCCTTTACCTTATGAAATATCATATTCCAATTGTTTTAATGTAGAAGCTGCAAGGTCCTGTGTGATCCTGACTGTAGTTCCTCAATATTTGAATGGTTTCTTTCTGGCTGCCTGGAGTATTTTCTCCTTCACTTGACAGTTCTGGAATTTGGCAATGATATTCCTTGGTGTTTTTAGTTTGGGATCCCTTTCAGGAGGTGAATGGTGGATTCTTTTGATGGCTATTTCACCCTCTGGATCTAGGACTTCTGCACAATTTTCCTTGATGATTTCTTGGAAGATATTGTCCAGGCTCTTTTTTCTCATCATGGCTTTTTGGTAGGCCAATAATTCTTAGATTTTTCTCTCCTGGATCTATTTTTCAGATCAGTTCTTTTTCCAATGAGATATTTTACATTGTCATCTATAATTTCATTCTTTAGATTTTGTTTAAGTGATTCTTCATGTCTCATAGAGTCATTAGCTTCTACTTGCCCAATTCTAATTTTTATCAAATTGCTTTCTTCAATTAACTTTTGCATCTCCTTTTTCATCTGTCCAATTATTCCTTTGAAGGAATTATTATCTCCAGTTAGTCTTTGTACTTCCTGTTCCATTTGGCCAATTTTCCCAATTAGGTTTTGTGCTTCCTTTTCCATCTGTCCAATTTTCTCAAGTTTTGTGCTGCCTTTCCCATTTGACCAATTTTCCTTTGTAAGGAGCTGTTCTCTTCAGTGAATTCTTTTTTCATACTTTAAAAATCATTATCAGTTTTTCTTCTATTCCTCTATTTTGGCTTTTAAAATCTCTCTTCAGCTCTTGCAAGAGTGCTCTTTGTGCTTGCAACCAGTTCATAGTCCCTTCTGAAGATTCAGATGAGAGTACAGTCTCAGTGCTGACCTCTTTGGTATTCGTGTTTTGGTCCTTGTCCCCACAGAAAGATTCTATGGTCTTTTCTTTTCTGCTTTGCTTCTTACTCATGATGATGAGGCTTTGTGTGCTGTGGCCTCTAGTTCTTTCAGCTAGAAGCTAAAGTGCTACAGCTTACCTGGTGCTGAGCTGGCTGGTGTAAGAAAGCAGAGGCCAGGTGAAGTCTTTTTGCGTTTCCCTGGATTTTCCCTGGAGCTAGGTTGTTAAGTATGGGGGAGGGGTGGTCTGGCCATGGGAGGTCTCTTCTACTGAGCTAGAGTACAGGCAAGCTCCGCAGTTGGTGATCCTGGCTGCCCTAGTGTCTTTCTGTTTCCCCTGGGGTGCTGAGGTACACCTGGGGTCCTGGTGTTGGTGGCTGCAGGGATCCACTCCCCTGGGGCTCCAGATTTCCTCCCTGTTCTCTGAGGTGGGGCTGTCTGGGATAGCTCTGGTCCTGCACTGGTCCCCTTCCGCCACAGCAAGAGGGTTCTTCCTTAGTGATTTTCCTAACCTCACGTGCTACAAGACTGTTTGCCCCTTCTACTGATCCCATTGATCCAGGATTCTTCTGGAAAAATATTTTATGGTTCTCTCAAGGTCAACAAGGGGAGAGGGAGAGAGCATTTACCGATCACTCCACCCTTTCGGCTCCTGGATGTTCCAGTAGGTGACTTACAGACATTTAATCTGTGGGCTGATAGTCTTAGGAGCAGCCGCTGAAGATATGTGGGACTCCATGGCTCTAACTTGCTTAGTTCTGCTGGACTCCTGTTCTGGGATGATATGCCTGAGATTCCATAGCCACTATCTCAGACCACCCAGGGCTTCTTGCTTAGTCCTGCCACAGTGGGGACATGCCACGCTGTACACTGTGTGTTCCTCCGCCCCCATGGAACAGAACATGCCCATTGATCTTCCAGTCTGTCCTGGATTGTGAATCTGCCACAGTCTGTTTCCTACTGAATTCTGCCCCTCCAAAATTTGGTCAGATTCTCTTTTTAGAGGTATCTGAAGGAGTTTGTCTAAGAGCTTAGATGAGTAGTTGCTCTCACTCCACCATCTTGGCTCTACCCCACAGATAACAGAAATTTTCAAAATGGCATTTGACAACTTTTTTCTTTTGCAAATCAGCTACTATAATTTTTTTTTAAATCAAGTTCAAAACAAAACAAATCCTGATTCTCATTTAGATGTGTTAAAAGATATGGATGAAGAATTAAACAAGAAAAAACTAAAAATTCAACCTCTGTACCAACTGATCCAATCAGACAAGATGTTGTGATTTAATTTAATTATTTCACTGTATTTCTTACTCTGGTAGGTCCTTTTCCAGTTTCAAAATTTCATGGCAATTTTCTAGTCTGCTGCTTCTCCCACTGCTTCAACTAATCTTAGATTTTATTGACTCTTCGGCCTTTGTATTTGATCTGCTTCAATTCTTCCACAGCTAATATATATACATATGTAACTTTTATTTCTAATCTACCCACTCCATTCTATAATTTTTTTTTTCTGGTTCTTCTCTGTAACATCCTTTAGAGGTCACTGGGTAACTAAATCCAAAAGGAATGAAGCCTCACATCTTCTCTTTCCTATGTTGATAAACATTCTCTCTACTTCAATATAGTCATCATCTTCTCTCTACTATATTCACAAATGTTATGGAACATATCATTTTCACAATTTTAATACTCAGCTCTCTTTTCTTTTGAATACTATTAGTAATCCCTTTTTACTGATTGGTACTATAACTAAATTCCTTCACAATAGTTCTACTTTGTTCTGTTACGGTATAATAATTTATTAAGGGGAAATTTTAATACGTAGATCAACATTTTTTACCCTACTTGCAATTAATTCTCTTGCTTTAACTCCTTTCCCTCTCCCTTGTTCTAAAGCTTGGTACTCAATGATATTCTTAGTGATTCTGAACAATGTTAAACTACTCTTCACTTATCCAACACAACTCTGAAAAAAAATAAAAGCATTTTGGATATGCTTATTTTTATACTCATTCTCATACTGAGGCCACACTAATCTCTCTTAAGCATACATTTTTCTTTTGTATTTTTAGCACCTGATTCTGTATACAGAAGGCACTAAAAAAAATTATTGAATTGAAATGAAAATTAGCAATTTTAAATCTTTATAAATGTACTATGTGTCATTTATGAAGTGCTGAAGAACACTGCCCAAGTTTCAGGAAAATCTTCTCAACATCAGAGCAAACTTTTTTTCAAATAGGCACTTGGCACACATACGTATGAACAATAACAATAGGTTTCTTATATTTTTTTTTTACCTGGCAGTCATCCACTTTTGTCCTCATTACTCCTTTCATGTATTCCTTGTCCATAGTAGGGGAGACCCCAAAACTGTTCCCCATACATAAAATCTCCGTTCTTCCATCGGGATATGTCACTTCCACTGAACCATTTAGGATCACTGACCAGGAATCCAGCTAAACACAGAAAAAGAAGAAATTACAAAGACGGCAAGAATGGTCATTTTCACGGGTAGTCCCTTCCCCCACCCCAATCCACCTCTAAAATTGCAAGCCCAGAAATCATCTCTAATCCTACCCCCCAACTCTAAGAAAGTGAGGGGTGGGGAGAGAATGCAAACTCCAACAACCAGACACTACAGAGTCATCATTAGTGTCTCTGAAATAATACTTCTTTTCATTCTGCTAGAAAAACATTATATTTTTAAATGGCTAGAAGCTAGAATGTTTCTAATAGTTAAAATCAGTTAAAACATAAAACACTAAAGGTGAGATACTATAAATCTTGATAATATGAACAAGTAAGAAAAACTCCAGTGCAGCTCCTTGAAATGGTAGAATGAATTACTATCCTGGAGAAAAGATGAGAGGTCAGGACTTAATGGTGTCTACATTACTCAAAACTTAGGAGACAGATGTAGACAGGGATAGCAAAGAGGGGGAAAAAGGGATTAGGAAGGAAATAAAGTGCTTAGCATTTGCTAGCTTTTAATGTTGTGTTAATGATCAATTCTGAGATAGTAACTTGTCCTCTGTAATTTGAGGGAAGTTTTACTTACCTCTTCTCCATCATTTAACACTATAGTTCCTGCTCTTTCCACCACTGCAAATACCATCACAGCACAGAGTTCTCTCCTAACAGACATTGTCATGTTAGCAAAAGCAGGCAACTGATGCATAAATTCCAGGAGTTGTTCTGAAAAAACAAAAACAAAAATACCCTTGATTTTAAAATGACAAAATAAGAGATTTCATTATTAATTGTTTTAGCAAAAGAGTATTTTAGGGTTCTTTCCTTTCTCTACAATCCTGCCTTTGTGGAGATAATGGAGCTGCACATGAGCACAGATCAGATCTAAGAGTGGAAACAGGCCCCAGAAGCTCTCCAGTCCAACCCACAACTGAAAAACAAGTTCCTCTAAAAGATGCCCAACTAGTGGTCATTCTGTCTTTGCTTGAAGATTTCCAGGGAGGGGGAGCTCAATATCTGCCAAGGCAGTTTTGGACAGAACTAACATTACTAGATTTCTCTTCACATCAAACTGAAATTTTCCTCTTCCCAACTGGTCCTAGTTCTGTCCTTAGAGTCCAAAAAGAAAAAAAGAATCCTTCCTCCACATGACACTCTTTGAGATACATAAAGATGGTGTCCATGTCCTCCTGCCTAAGTATCCTCCTTTTCTAGGTTAAACGTTTTCATTTCCCCAATGCACACCCTTCATAACCCAACTACTGTTCTGGAATGAATTCTTCATTGTTCCTAAATGGGATGTGTTGATCTACTCCCCTTTTTACCATCCCTGTAATTTTTTTCTTGCACAAAGTGCCTCTTACTGGGCACAACGACACCCCTTTGCTACTCTATAATTTTTAATTGTAAAGGGTATGGATGCAGTTCTCAAACTTTCCAAAGAGTATACCAATATCTTGTTCCTAACATCATTTAGGTGTAGTTCTACCTGGTCTTGAGATGGAAAAATGCTGACTTTTCAAGATGTCTTTCAAAAGCCTTACTCCTTAGATGGAATGCCCAAGTTGTTTCCTTCTACCCAGTTCAATTCTATTTAACCTTTCACATGGAGTTATTTATTAAACACCCACTAAGTGCTGAATACTTTGCTAAGGCTATGGAAGAGTGATCCTGAACAAATCACTTAAATTGACAAAATTTTGCTATCATGTTATGCTTAAAAGAAAAGAAGATATTTACAATGATGGGATCAAGAAAAATAAGGAATGAAAGATTAAAAAATTAAATGAATGAATATTCATTTTAGTTAATATAAAAGAAATTAATTTTTTTCTCTCTCTCTTCACTCCCCTCGTCTCCTGCTCCCTCTATCTTTCATGAATTTTTCCCCCAATTTTTGTTAATCAAAGGGTTTAGAAGATTCCTACTCTAAAATTCTTTTCTGAAGTGGCCTACATGCTCTTGGTCTATATAACTAGCTGTTAAACAGATCTCTGGAATGAACAAACATCTGCCCAATTATTTACAAGTTCAACAGTAAAATCACAAAAGTATTTGACAAAATAAATGAACCATACTTCCAAACATTTGCCATATGAAAACACTAGAACATAACTAGAATATAACATGGATACCTATATAAATAAGAAGAGATAAAGAAGAAATCCTGAGAATTACAAGGAGCTGCTGAGTCTCCTATGATGACCTTCCTAACCTCATTTTTCTCACTGCTCCCAGGTATCTTCCCTCAGACATAGATTTGATTATGTCACTCCTTTAGTAAAAAAAACTCTGTAATCATTGCCTATTTTTTTATATTCCTATGCCTGGAGTTCAAGTCCCTGCCAAATGATATAGCACTGAATCTCTACTTAACCTGCTCTACTCCCTTCCCCATACTGTGTGCTGTAGCCAACACAGTCTCAGTACCACTCCTTATAGATGGCCCATGTTTTAATATTTTAATATGGACTGCTAAGTGGCACAGTGGATAGACTACTGGGCCTGGAGTCAGGAGGACTTGGTTCAAATCCTTCTTCATATATATACTGCCTATGTGACCCTCAGCAAGTCAATCTCTTTCAGCCTCAGTTTACTCATCTATAAAATGAAAGGGTTAGATTCAATGTCTTCTAAGGTCTCTTGCTGCTCTAAATCTGATAGATCCTTATGCTCCTTAGAGGATGGCAACATATTTCAAAGATCTGTGACTTTGCCGATGTTGGTACTATTTCTAGAAATGCAGATTATAACCTTTAGCCCTGTCTTTGAGAGCTGCTGTGCCCCAAAACTCATCCTCCTCTAGTCAATCTTCTAACAATACTCTTAAGAATTAGGTAGGCTAGTCATTATTGGATAGAAATACAGTTCTACCAGGTTCTACTTCAAACCTTTCCAGGTTGAGAAGACCTGCCAGATCACATGTTACCCTCTCACAGCCTTCAAGAGCCCAGGGTCCCAAGAACGCCATGATTAGGAGCCCAAGTAGGATTTTGTTCAGAGATATAAACATTTCTTTATTTAAAAAAAAGGAAATGATGTAGATAAAAATAGCAACTGTATTCTACTCAGCATAATGATTTCAACAGGTTAGCAGTTCACCACTGGTACTGAAGTCAGCTAAATGAGTTAAGGTAAAAATACAAACCATCTACCCCAACTGGCCAACACTTGATAAAGAGAGTTATGGTGAAAGCTCAGTGAAATGAACTGTATGTTGAACTTGATGTCAGGAAAGTGTGAATTCAAATCACTGTTATTTGAGTATCAGGGTCATCCAGTTGTGAGGATCAAATGATACTGTCTAAGGTGTTATGAGACATCAGTAAAAATCTGCTTAAGCTAATCAGAAACTGTCTCATTTCCTTTTTCTTAGATAGAAAAGAGACATAGGAGGGAGGAGAAAAAAGAAGTAATTCAAAAGGAACAAATCAATGACTAGCCTCAATGTAGCCACATTTCATATCAAAGAAGACAAAGGTGATTAAAGAGAGGCTGCTCAAGGGTAAAACTCACAACATCAGACGAGGGACTAAAAAAAGTTCTTAATTTGCCTTTATTTTTGGAAAAATGGACTATAAAACGCTTCCAAATCTCTTGTGGTTCTATTAAGCTTTATCGTTTATGTCAAATGATTAGAATTTAAATAATATTTACATATGCAAGTTTATATTGGCGAATTATTTAGTCTTGTGGAAACAATTTACATTCCATGGAGCTTTAATTCACCATGGATAATGATGTAAGGAAATGAAAGAGAAAAATAAATAAGAAGCAGTGTAGTAGAGTAGGAAGAGTTCTGAATTTGGGATCATATATCTAAAGCTTCAAGGGATGTCAGCGGCATCTAGACAACTTTCCTCCTGCTATTTTACAGTTGAGAAAACAGGCTCGGGGAATACATGTCCAAAGTAACCCAGGCAGTAAACATTCCAGCAGGATTTGAATTCAGGTTTTCTGACTTGCCAAGCTCATTCCACTGAACCAGACCAGTTCTTCTTAAGTAAAAGTAATAGGTCTGCTGTTCTACCTCACAGGGTTGTTGTAAGGAAATTGCTTTTTACATTTTAAAATTACATATAAGTATGAGTTGGTAGACAATAATGGATGGTATATTCATTGCTTTTTTTGGGGGGGGGGGGTGTAATTTGTGGACAGCAGCCAATTTTCTAGGATCATATCACAAGCTTTAAATTTCTCATAATGATATACAACCTAAAAACTATGCATAGTTTCTAGAGCCCACATCTTTACCTAGGAAAAGACATAGACTTATCTTGGAAAATGATGAGCAATGTTCTTTCTAACTTGAAAAAAAAAGTTTAAGCCAATGATGTTAGAGGAAGTAAAGGAGAAGCATATACATACGAACAATCTAGTGTCAAGATGAAAAACAGTAAAATTAATCTGACAAATCATTTAGGTTTAATTGTTGTCATGTAATGCCAGTCATAAAGGGGAAAGTTAACCAAAATTATTGTAATTAGGTTTACTTTTTTTACCTGTTTTAATTTTCTAGTATCTATATACAAATTTAGTATTGACAGATTTCACTGAAAACATAGTTTAATCTGTCTTTTTATTTCTGCCTGTGTCTGTTTCTCTATCTGTCTGTCTGTCTGTCTCTCTCTCTCTCTCTCTATCTCTCTCACCCCCCCCACCCCCCACACAAAATAATTGGTATTTACATAGTGTTCAATGATTTACAAAATGCTTTCCTCTGGGGGAAAAAAAAACTCTAGGATAAGAATTACCATCCCTCCTTAGGGAAGACAGGATATTCTTTGGCACAGAATAATTTGCTCAAGGTCTTAGAATCAGTAAATAGAGGAGTAAGGCCCCAGAGACACAAAAGTCTGTATTCTAACCTCTACCAGAGAAGGTTCCCTGTGCAGTGTCTTCACTACCTTTTTTGGGGTCCTGCTCTCAAGTCACAGTCCCATGGAAGTACCAGGATTACAGCTAGCAGGGTCTTTAGTGCACATTGTGTCCAACACTCTCATCTTACAGGAAACTGATGCCCAAAGAATTCAAGTGATATATCTAGCATCATATAGCTGGTCAAGTATCTGAAACAGGCTTAGACCTAAGATTTTCCTGACTCTTAAGCTCAGTGCTTTTTCCATGCACTTCACCATGCCATCTGAATATCCCTACTAGTCCTTGGCACATCATGTTGTCCAAACACAGAACAACCTGACTTGTTGTAAGGACTTGACCTTACCACCTCTAAGGTCTCCACCAGGATAACTCCACTTGAAACAGTTCTCTCACGATGCAAGTATGTCTACAAAGACAGGCAGTGAACAAAATTGTTTCAGTTCCAGGATATCATTTTTGGAGCCTCTTCTCAAATCTATGAGATTCCCATGTCCCTTACCTTCACTGGCCTAACACAAAAGTTTTTTGGTTTTTGTTTTTTTGCATACTTGTTATCAGTATAGAATATTGCTGTGTCCCTCACCAGCTCACCTTCAGTTCTTAGAGGGAAATCACTTCAATAAAAGCTACTATCACAAAATCAGCAACTTGTTTTCCAAAAAAGGGGAAAGGGGATCAAAAGGAGACCTGAGAACAAGCAAATTTCACTTACTTGACAGTTTTGCCCAGCGATGCCCTGTCTACATTTTTACTACTCACAGTATCAAAGAATCACAGAATTGGAAACTTTTCCCTCAGTATCTAAAGAATCTCAATGGTCAAGCTAGCTAAACACATAGGAAAATGGGATTCCCAACATAACACAGAGAACGAGCAGTTATCCTGCCTTCAAGATCAAACACAATACCTTCTATTTCCTGTTGAAAGCCTTTCCTAACCAAGCTGTCTTCTTAGACCTTGTTCTCAAACATGTACTCTTTGGCCTGGCTCTTCCATGAACAGGATTCTCTATCTCTTGGTTCCAGGTGTTTTCTCTTGCCATTCCACCATGCCTGGGATGCTCTTCCTTTTTATCTCTACCTATCAGATCCTTGGCTTCTTTTAAGTACCTACTAAAATCTCATCTTCTAGAGGAAGCCCATCCCCATCCCTCTTAATACTAGTGGCTTCTCTCTTAATTATTTCCTATTTATTCTGTACTTAGCTTATTTATACATATCTGTTTGCTTATCTCTCGTTAATAATAATAACAGCTAACATTTATATCGCACTTGATATGTATCTCATTACATACTCACTAAAGCCTTGGAAGGGAGGTGCTATTATTATCCCCATTTCACAGTTGAAGAAACTGAGACACAGTCTCTGTGTTCTGAAAAATAGCACTACTTAAATGTTCATCATTAATGGGCAATTTCAAGTGTTTTAGTACATTTTATGCAATTCATTTGCAGACTATTAAATAACGCAAGTAAAATTTTCAAAATTAGGCTTATTTATATCCATTCAATTCTGTTCTGAATTTCTCATCCATGCTATTGTTTAGTAGAGACCATGTAGAGAGGTGCATAAAGAGCTGGTCTTAAGCCATGATGACCTGTGTTAAAGTGCCATATTTGAAATATGTGGCCTTCATGGCCCTGGCACAATTTCAGCTTTCAGGGACTGAGGTAGGTGCTAATCTGCATCAGTAGAGGTAGTTTCCTGACCCTTTTACCAATATAAGCACACATCCAGTACCTATCCCCATTGTTTAGTGAAAGGTAATTCATATATATATTTGTGTTTTATGAACTTAATAATACTAATAATTCCTTACAACTGTATAATGCTTAGTAAAAATGTTTCCTACACACATCTGCTCATTTGTTCTAACAACAATCCTGTATGGTAAGCAGAGCAGGGGTTGCTAGTCCCAATTTATATATGAAAAAACAGGCTCAGAAAAAATTAATGATTTGTCTAAAGTCACCAACAAATAAGGAGCAGAGTCAGTGCCAAAAATGAGATATTCTATTGCTCTTCCTACCCCTGTATGAGATGGCTTGTTATTTAATTTGCATGATTCTGGAGGTCTGAAAATTGGGCGATGGCTAAATACTTTAAACTCTCCTCTGATTCGCTTCCTCGTGCCAACTTACCAATGTCATCATCCGTCCTGTCAATGGGGTCTTTCTCCAAACAATCTCTAACAATATCTCTGCTCATCAAAGGATCTGAGGCCCTCTCGATGTCCTCTTCATCATCATCATCTTCTGAATCTACTGCAGTTTCTGGCAGCCCACTCAGGTCCATATCACCAGCCTCACTTTCTGTGGCCTGAAAGGACAGAATGATACTCATTTAGAGCAAGACAACCACTGAATGCCACAAAACTCATTCAGGATTGACAGGACCTTTAAAAAATGACCTTTCCTTCCTATAAACGTTGATCTATTAGTTATCATATACCAGCAGGTCCCCATATAAGAGCTTTAGTTTCGTTCCACAAAAATATAATGTAAGAAAAAACCAATACAGGGAGCAATTCACTCAATGGAGGCCATGTTTTAACTGAAATGATGTTACAACAGGATTTTTCAATGTTAGGGTTTAGTTTTAATGAGTTAATAGTATTATTATGAAACAGCATTGGTTAGAGGAGCATGATGTGAGCTATGCTCAATTCCACTATTTTACTGTCCATGCTTATTTGGAGTCCTGCCTCTAAAGACTAACTCCTTCTGTGACTTAACCTCTCAGTACTACAGGCACCTACCTAAGAATACAAATTGTGGAAAAGATACCAATCTGAATTTGTAGAGGGAGTTTCCTCATCTGGGAATTTCCTATGGCAATGAAATCATCGGTCTAGTCCCCAACTACTTGTTCAAAGTTGGATTTGTAAAGTAAATGTTACTGGCTATGGTTTTTCTTAATTAACTTCTTAATTGATCAAAAATATAGATTATAGGTTCATAAGTACAAAGCTGGAAAGTCTTTTAGGTATCATCTAATCCAATCTACTCATTTCACATATCAATTCTCAGAGACTTAAATGGGTGGCCCAATATCATACACGGAAAGCCAGAATTTCAACACAAGCCCTCTGACTTCAAACTGAGCTCTTTTTCCACGTCAGTAATACAGTAACAAAAACACTAGATTTAAGAGTCAGAATACCTGGGTTCGAGTTCAATATTTGCCACCTATTAACTGTGAGATCACAGATAAAGGAAGAAAGAGACAGAGATGAGAGGCAGAGCAGACAGAAACAGGCAGAGACAGAAAGAGAAAGAAAGAGAGGAAGGGAGAAGAGACAGAGAGCTACAACTTTAGTACAATACCTAAGAGCATTACCAAACTATGACTGTACAACTCCAAATACAGGGTATCCCAAAAATCTTTATGTAGTTTTAAGCTTAATATTGCAATAACTGGGCGGGGAGACTCTCAATATAGATTGCTACTCCACACACCTGCATATGTGTATTCATACACATTTACATATAAATACACTATATACAAAATACATACATAGTAGGCATTTACATACAGAGTAATAACAATCACACATGTGCAATACTTCTATATATCATCTCAGTGGAACCTCATAACTGTCTTAAAGCAGGCAATGGAAATACTCATATTCCAATTATAGAGAGGAAATGGAATGTCTCAGGGAAGCTCACTGACTTGCCTATGACCCCAGCATTAATGAGTATCTGCATTAGGACTTTGACCCAGGTCATTGTGATTCAAAATCTAGTGATCCTTCACTCCACTGTATTATGCTGTCTTGCAAGAGATAAGCTGGAACGGAGGAAAGATGATTTATTTCTAAAATTAAAGCAGCAGAGTAAGGTTAGAAGGATACATGGAATGTGAACCTTACTGGCTAGACATTCATGAATATCTACTAAAATCACAACTCAGGTCCTTGAAATGCAAGTAGGGAACTAAACAATGCCTTTAATGCCACATCACAGATGCCATAACCTGATGCAAAGTGTTACAACCAATTCTTTAATTCTGGGTAGCTCAACAGAGCAAAATAGGGAGGCTTCCCAAGGAAATTAAGATGTTGGTGCTATTGTTAGAAGAACTTCAAGATGATGAAAAAGAAACGTAGAAAAGTACAAAGTACTTTGTACAAAAGTACAAAGAAAAGTACAAAAAATCAAAATAACTGTTGGTTTTAGTGTTTAAAATTTTTAAATGTAACAACACATTCATGTATATGAATATGCATGTATGTATACACACATATTTCAGTGACTTATTTTTCAAATCAAATATTTAATAAACCCACTGCCCTATCTTCCTCTTAGCTTTAGGGAACTTTTCCTAAGGCTTGGGTGAAAAAAACTAAGCTTCAACAAGCTTTAGATGAAAGAAATACAAGCAGCTACAAAGGCTGTCAAAATAGTAACTCCAAACACATTCCTGTAGTAGGATTCCTTTTCCAAAACCCTATGTGCAGTAGTTGGAGTCAAAAGAGAGAAAATAAAGCTGAGAAACCTATACCTATTTTGTCCCTTTGTGTAAACAACAGACTTAATAGAAAATTCTAGATAAGTCAATTCTAAACAGAGGGCTTGAAGGTAGGGACAAGGATTTATGCAGATTTTTTTTTAATTTATTTAACTTTTAACATTCATTTTCACAAAATTTTGGGTTCCAAATTTTCTCCCCATTTGTCCCCTCCCCCCACCCCAAAACACCGAACATTCTAATTGCCCTTATCACCAATCTGCCCTCTCTTCTATCACCCCTCCCTTCCCTTGTCCCCATCTTCTCTTTTGTCCTGTAGGGCCAGATAACTTTCTATAGCCCTTTACCTGTATTTCTTTTTTCCTAGTAGCAAGAACAGTACTCGACAGTTGTTCCCAATACTTTGAGTTCCAACTTCTCTTCATCCCTCCCTCCCCACCCATTCCCTTTGGAAGGCAAGCAATTCAATATAGGCCATATCTGTGTAGTTTTGCAAATGACTTCCATAACAGTCATGTTTTATAAGACTAACTATATTTCCCTCCATCCTATCCTGCCCCCCATTGCTTCTATTCTCTCTTTTGATCCTGTCCCTCCCCAAGAGTGCTGACTTCAAATTGCTCCCTCCTCCCATTGCCCTCTCTTCTATCACCCCCCCCACCCTGCTTATCCCCTTATCCCCCACTTTCCTGTATTGTAAGATAGGTTTTCATACCAAAATGAGTGTGCATTTTATTCCTTCCTTTAGTGGAATGTGATGAGAGTAAACTTCATGTTCTTCTCTCACCTCCCTTCTTTTTCCCTCCACTAAAAAGTCTTTTGCTTGCTTCTTTTATGAGAGATAATTTGCCCCATTCCATTTCTCCCTTTCTCCTCCCAATATATTTCTCTCTCACCCCTTAATTTCATTTTTTTAAGATATGATCCCATCCTATTCAATTCACTCTGTGCTCTCCGTCTCTGTGTGTGTGTAATCCCACCCAGTACCCAGATACTGAAATGTTTCAAGAGTTACAAATATTGTCTTTCCATGTAGGAATGTAAACAGTTCAACTTTAGTAAGTCCCTTATGACTTCTCTTTGTTGTTTATCTTTTCATGCTTCTCTTCATTTTTGTCTTTGAAAGTCAAATTTTCTTTTCAGCTCTGGTCTTTTCATCAAGAATGCTTGAAAGTCCCCAGTTTCATTGAAAGACCATTTTTTCCCCTGAAGTATTATACTCAGTTTTGCTGGGTAGGTGATTCTTGGTTTTAGTCCTAGTTCCTTTGACTTCTGGAATATCCTATTCCATGCCCTTCTATCCCTTAATGTAGAAGCTGCTAGATCTTGTGTTATCCTCATTGTATTTCCACAATACTTGAATTGTTTCTTTCTAGCTGCTTGCAATATTTTCTCCTTGACCTGGGAACTCTGGAATTTGGCCACAATGTTCCTAGGAGTTTCTCTTTTTGGATCCCTTTCAGGTGGTGATCTGTGGATTCCTTGAATACTTATTTTGCCCTCTGGTTCTAGAATCTCAGGGCAGTTTTCCTTGATAATTTCATGAAAGATGATGTCTAGGCTCTTTTTTTCATCATGGCTTTCAGGTAGTCCCATAATTTTTAAATGATCTCTCCTGGATCTATTTTCCAGGTCAGTTGTTTTTCCAATGAGATATTTCACATTATCTTCCATTTTTTCATTCTTTTGGTTTTGTTTTGTGATTTCTTGGTTTCTCACAAAGTCATTAGCCTCCATCTGTTCCATTTTGAAAAAACTATTTTCTTCAGTGAGCTTTTGAACCTCCTTTTCCATTTGGCTAATTCTGCTTTTGAAAGCATTCTTCTCCTCATTGGCTTTTTGAACCTCTTTTGTCAATTGAGTTAGCCTATTTTTCAAGGTGTTATTTTCTTCAGCATTTTTTGGGGGTCTCCTTTAGCAGGGTGCTGACCTGCTGTTCATGCTTTGACTGCATCTCTCTCATTTCTCTTCCCAGCTTTTCCTCCACCTCTCTAACTTGATTTTCAAAATCCTTTTTGAGCTCTTCCATGGCCTGAGCCCATGGTATATTTATTTTGGACGTGTGGGATACAGAAGCCTGGACTTCTGTGTCTTTCCCTGATGGTAAGCATTGTTCTTCCTCATCAGAAAGGAAGGGAGGAAATATCTGTTCACCAAGAAAGTAACCTTCTATAGTCTTATTTTTTTCCCCCTTTTCTGGGCATTTTCCCAGCCAGTGACTTGACTTCTGAGTTTTCTTTCCACCCCCACCTCGCCTCCTGATCCTCCCAGCCAGAGGTTGGGGTCTGAGATTCAAATGTTGCTTCCCAGCCTCAGGGCTTTGGGTGGGGGCAGGGCTGCTATTCAGTGTGAGAGTAAGTTCAGGTGCTCAGGTGGGGGCAGGGCCGCCACTTGGGACTCAGTTCCTCAGGAGGTTTATGTGGAGACCTTCAACAATGGATCAGAGCTCCTGCCTGCTTTGGGAGCCCCAGTCTGCTGCTGCCCCCGCTGCTGCCTCCTAAGGGGGCCCTAGCCACGGGGACACCCCACTCCCCTGTCGGCCACCCAAAAAGACTCTCTCACCGACCCTTATCACCTGTGGGTGGAGGGACCTGCGCGGCTGCCAGAGATTCTGTCCCTGAAGCCTGCTGGGCTCTGCTCTGGATCCCGTGCTGGAGGGACCTTTCGCGTCAGGTTTTCAGGTCTCTCTGGAACAGAAATCTCCTCTCCTCCGTTGTTCTGTGGCTTCTGCTGCTCCAGAATTTGTTGGGAGTTCTTCTTTACAGATATTTTATGGGCTGTAGGTTTGGAGCTAGCATATGTGTGTCTTTCTACTCTGCCATCTTGGCTCCTCCCCAGATTTATGCAGATTTAACAGTGAAGCCCTTAAAACATACACTCAGATTTTAAAATCCAAAGACTTACTATAAGGCATGGAGAAGTCAAAGAAACTGTCATCAGGTTATCTGCCATAGTGGTGGTCAAAGTCACAAAGAACAACACTGGCTGTTATCACCATGTGCTGCTTGTTCTGATGCCAATATAGGCAATAACTAATTACAGACAGTTACTTTTTTTGCATGGTTCATTTGAACACTGAGATTTGTTTCTCTTTGGTCAAATTTCCAAACATGTAGGAGAAAGAAGATTGGACTTCTTTCAGGGAATTTGAGTTCAACTCTTTCCTCTTCTACTTAATACAGTTCAGTTACAAGATAGGAATGTCCAAAAGGTCTTGACATTCTTATTATTATTAACTGCAACATTGTATGAAAGCTGGACTTTCCCCTAAACTACTTAGGTAACTGTAACACAAGACTAGGAAGTATGTTACCTTAAAAAAATACATTCTAACTACATCAGTTATGTGTCACTTTTTTATCACTATCTTATTTTCACCTCTCATCATCTTTTTTTTATTATGAGAAGGGCTTCTAAGGGTGAAAGTTCTCTCTCCTGACTCTAGATAATATTAGAAATATTTCATATTAGCTTTTAAAATATTTTAAATATGATCAAATATTCACAGGTAATGCAAAAATAAAAAATCCACTGCTATTACACTTCTCTTGCCATTCCCGGAAGTAATTTTCATTTCTAGGAATTCAACGTGAAGCTGTTTAGAGTCATAATATATTTCAAGCAACTATGTATTCAACTACTTGAAATTAGAAGTCATAGAACTACAGAATTTTTAGATTTGAAGAAGTCTATCTAGTCCAAGCCACAAATGAAAAGAATCCCTATATACCTGAAAAGTGTACATTTAAACGCAGAAGACCTCCAAGGGGAAGAAATCTATCACTTGCCCCTCTCAAGGCAGCCCATTCTACTTTCTGGGCAGCTCTAAATGTTAGGAAGTTTTCCTTGATATGAAGCCTCTTCATTCTGCCCCCTAGGTCCAAACAGAAAAAGTCTAACCCTACATTCTTATGACAACCTTTCAAATAGGTAACTACAGCTAATCTTGTCCTGCTGAATCTTTTTTTTCTTCCAGCTGAACACTGACAATTCTATAGACTATGGTGTCTCTAGTTAATTTAGTTGTTGTGTATATCAAGAACCGAGCACAGTCACTACCTAGTAAGAGTCACTTAATAAAATGTCTGCTGAATGTTGACATCTCTGGTCTCAGTTTAAAAACTTAAATAAGGGAGGAAAATATTAGAGATCATGTAAAGGTGCCTTTGAGTACTAAAATCCTATGATTCTATGAGCATTTCTTATAATTTTTTATTAAAGTTTATTAAAATAAATTTTTTTATTCCTCAACCTAAACTCTCAAATTTTACCTCTGATTTGAAAAAGTAAAAGCCAAAAAAGCCTCATAAATTAAAACCTTCCCCCTCCAAAAGGAATCCCAACCTATTTCAAATGATAACAAATGACTGACATCAATTTCTCCTCTATATCCAATAGGAAAGACATTTTCAAAAGTATTTAGAGCCTCACATTAGGAACAATAGTCTTTTTTCAGTCAATGAAGTATTTCTGTTATTGATTGAAATGAGCTTTAAAATCTTTTATGTGATAAGCAACTATTTTTTTTTAATTCAAAGCAATTTTAGCCTCACATTGCCATCTAGAAAGAATGAAAACAGAATCTGCTGTAAATCAACCTGCCTCCTACTTTATGCTTCTTTTTCTCCAAGTGAATTCTACTTCTGGAAGCTTTTTTTTAATACAGGTGCATCCTTCAGCTCCATGAATTCCTGTCCTAACCAAATCTGCTCCATCCTTCTTCCCCTGGATATGATATTATCATCAGGGTCCTGCCATAGGACCAGACACAGCTGAGATAACACAACAAGGCATTTCTGATACTTCCAGAAGAGAGTTTTGTAGATAAATCTCCAAGTAATCCATCATACCCTAAATTAGATGCTTCAAGGGATTATCATCAACCAACCTAAATAGAGTATCTTTCTACAATTCCCTAAAATTTTCTATAGTCTAGGAATATAGACATGCTGCCTAACTCAGTAAAGTCAAAGAACTTTCCCCCTACTTTGTTGAACCTGCAGTGACTGTATTTCTTCACAATAAACTTCAAGAGCCCAAGATCATCTCTATTTCATGATGAGACAGCCAAAAAGAAATGTAATAAAGGACAAGTATAGCTAATAATTAACACACTGGTCTTTATGTCAGTCATATTTTTTCCACAAAATTTGACTTGTATAAAACTGGCAAAGTATAGTCTGATTATTTTTACCTCAGTCTATAACAATGGTTATTCCCCATTATTCCAGGAATGAAACCTATATCTAGATTAGTATTATATACAGTTATCCAGTCAATAAGTATTTATGAAGCACTTACTATGTTCCAAGCACTTTGCTAAGCACTCAGAATACAAAGAAAGACCAAAAGAAAAACCCCAAAATGCCAATAAATCAAAAACTAGGGGTTGCTTTCAAAGAGTTCAGTCTAATATGGGAAAGAATATTGAAACAACAATGTACAGACAAAATATATACAGGATAAAATGGGAAAATTTTAGAGGGAAGTCACTAATAGGGAAGGGAGTAAGAGAGCATTATTTGTATGTTTTCCTGATTAAGCACTGAGAAATATTTTGTAAACTTGGAATTCTGATCACCTTTTCTAACAAAGGTTCAATAGATTTCATTAAATATAAAAACAAGAAAATAAGACTTAAAAATAAGTGTTATATATTGTAAACACACACACACACACACACGCACGCACGCACGCACACACTGGAAGTGACCAAGATGCTATGAGAGGGAATATTCCTGGCACAGGATGATCAAAGTGTTATCTGATTTTGTTATTTCTCCATAAGAAAATGATAAGAGAGTCAGTCCAAAGCAGAGAAAAAAGTAGGAAAGAAAAGCTACAGCAGTCAAACAAAAAAGTTTACATGCCATGTAATTTGGCTAGTCAGTCACTGAAGTTCAAGGCTAAGAAAGAACCTTACAAACCATCTGATCCAGTCTCATCATTTACAGAAGATACAGCTGGTTGGAGATGAATAACTTACCCAAAAGAGTTAGCCACAGATCCAAGAAGAAAAGAACTTTGGTATGTTTCCACTACACCACAATCCCTCCCACGCATATAGAATTTATGAAAGGCCATTCAGAGAATACGTGCTGATATGAGTCTTCTGAATTAATGATCTTCATCATAGAACTTTTCCTGAAAACTGCCTCTTGACCCTTCATACTTAATCACTTTGTCAATGTAATTCAGATTGCTCTATGGAAGCAAATAAAACCCCACAAAAATAGTCTGTCTTATACAGCTGTATCCCATGTTACGAATACAAAATGCATTTTTAAAAAATACATCATATACACAATATTTAAAAGACAATTCTAAAAATAGTGTGGATCATATTACAAAAAGATTCTTAATTTTTATAGGATATTTCTTTACATGGCAAGTTTCCCAGTACATTTCAAATATAATGCAATTTATATAGGATTTTCAGGAACACTTGTATTCTATCAAATGAATTATACCTATAGTTTACGTAACAATACCCTACTCCACCCCCATTTCCCACTTTTCACTGGCAACTCTGATTGTTCGCCATATCAGGAAAAACACACAAGAGGGCATATTATGAAGCCGGAAAGTGTGCAATCTGTTGGCAGGATAAAGCAAAGATATCATGGGAAAAGGTAGAAACAATAGTCCCCACCTTGCCCACTTTGGAGAAAATTCTCACAGGCTCAGCTTTTCTTAATGTCAAATGGCTTCTAAATTCAATAAATATTCTTGCATTCATTGAGAAAGTAGTTACTATATGCAAGAAGCCACAATAAAATGTCTTGTACAAGTCAATAAAAATGAAAAAGTTTAAAGATGCACCTTCCAGGACATAAACAAAGAACACTCTTGCTATGTTCTTTCTGGATATCCTAAAAGAATAGCAAACTTACCTTGATCCATATTTTAACACTTCTCATTCTAAAATAAGCTTAAAAACAACCAGCTTAAAAATGTTCTTGTTAAAAAAGGCCCCCAACTGTATTCTCTCCAGAGAAAAAGTTTATAAACCTCTTTAGGAATAAAACTCCTTCACTGAATGAAATTACCTTTCTCATGCAACATCTCACACAAAGATTTAGTTTCTACATTAATATTAACTATTCTCAGAACAACACCAAAAACATCTAACGATTCAGTTCCATGACTTATTTTTTTAAAAGATCCATGAATTTATTTTTCTTGTAAATATCTGTTTCAAAAAAAACATACTATTACACTTGGTTATAACATAAATAAAATTTCAATACAAGTTAGGAAAATAGTAAATATTACCGTGGTAGATAGTGAAGGATTAGTTAATTTAACCAAGATACTAACTGACTAAAAAGGAAATGTCTGAACACAGTTGTACTATTATTAAATATTTAGATAACATTTTCAACTCTTTTAAAAAGTGTTCAGATAATTAATTGTTCCACACAATCACCAAGCAAAAAGCACTTGAGCTGTAAGTTTGATGTATGAATTTCAAAATTACTGAATTTGACGAAGAAGGAAACTAACATGCTCCACCAAACACAGAATGAAAACATTTATAACTTCATACTTTGGAGTAACTTAAAAAGGCAACACAGTATCTCCTGCCTTCCCTTACAAAACTCCAGTCTATACACAACATGACTATTATGGAAGTCTTTAGCATAACTACACATATATAGCCTATATTGAATTGCTTGCCTTCTCAGTGGGGATAGGTGGCAAGGGAGGAAGGAAGAGAAATTGGAACTCAAAGTTTTAGGAACAATTGTTGAGTATTGTTCCTGCACACAACTGAGAAATAAGAAATACAGGTAATGGGATATAGAAATTTATCTTGCCCTGCAGGACAAAAGAGAAGATGGGGATAAGGGAAGGCAGGGATGTTAGAAATGAAGGCAGATTGGTGGAAGGGGTAATCAGAATACTTTGGTGTTTTTGGGTGGGGGGAGGGGAAAGATGGGGACAAAATTTGGAACTCAAAATTTTGTGGAAATGAATGCTGAAAACTTAAAATAAATAAATTAATAATAATAATAAAAAACTCAGAGTGGAGTCAGTGCTGAAGTTAGCACTGTGACCTCTTTGACTGTTACAATTCTCTCCCAGGCCATCTCCCCTGTACTTGATCCCTTGGTGAAGAAATTCAACTCTACACTGTCTTCTGCTCTTGCATCCCCAAGTCCCCTTTCATATGGTTGATTATGCCCTACAGTCTCAGCCTTGGATCACTCCCATTTGCCATCTTCATTCCTACACACCTGTTGCTGAACAAAGGTGGAGAAAACTACACAACTGTTCTGACCAGGTCCATTATAAATTTGCCACACAACCTCAACTAGGTTCTCAATAGAGCTATGTAATATTATTGTATCTCCCTTTTTAACTCACTATTACTTGCCACAATAGCTTCCCTAAACTTTTTCATCTCTCCTCAAACCTCCCATGGCTCCCCCTCTCTCTACTCTTTCAGTTGAGCACCCTGCTTCATATTTTACCAAATTTTTTTTTGAGGTCATTCACCTTGAGTTCCTTCTTCTCCCTCTTTCTCATCTCCTATCACTCAGATACCTTCTGCTGCTATCTCTTCCTTCACTCTTGTCTCACATGATGAAGTAGATTTGCTCCTTACCAAGTCTATCCTAACCCTCTCCCTGTTCAAGTGATCCCATTCTATCCCATCTCCTCTAACAGACTGCCCCTTCTGCCATCCCCATTGTTTCACATTTCCAATCTCTCACTCTCTACTGGCTCACATCCTAAAACCACATCAAGTATCCTCCATTCTGAAAAAGATTTGATCTTTCCATCCCTGCTATCATCCTCTATTTCTTCTACCCTTGTAGCAAAACTCCTGAAAATGAAAATCTGAAATAGATGTCTCCACTTTACCTGTTCAAGTGATTCCACTCCATCCCATCTCCCATAACAGACTGCACCCTCTGTCATCCTCTTACCTGGTGAAGATTGTCTAATATTTCTGTCTTGAAAAGTTCTTCAACAATAAGTGTGTCTACTCTCTCTTCTCAATCTCTTAACCCCTTTCAGTCTGGCTTCCACTAAAACTGCTCTCTCCAAAGTTGCCAATGATCTTTCAGTTGCTAAATCCAATGGCCTTTTCTCAATCCCTTGACTACTCTGAAATTTTTGACACTGTTAATCACCCTCTCCTCCTTGATATTTTCATCACTCTTTCTCCTGGTTCTCTTCATATCTATCTGACCACTCCTTCTCTATCTCCTTTGCTGGATCAGATCCTTTAACTGCATTTGTCCTTCAGGGTACTGTTGTGTACTCTAGTTGATCTTATGAACTGCCATCAATTTAATTATGATCTTTAGGCCAATGATTATCCATTCTAACTATCCTGCTCCAAACTCTTGGCTGGCTTCCAATCTTGGATCTCCAACTGCCTTTCAGACAGTAGACATCCAGTAGACTTCTTAAACTTAATATTTCCAAAATTCATTATCTTTTCCCCTAACCCCCCCCACCTCTATTATGTTTCCTATTAATGTAGTCCTTCAAGCTCTCAACCTAAGAGACTCCTCACTCTTATCCCCCTTATCCACTCTCTTGCCAAGACCTGTTGATCTTACCTTTGCAATATCTCTGAAATATGACCCCTTATCTCCTCTAACACTACTATCACTTTAGCGTAGACCCATATCACCTTCTGTGTGCGTTATTATAATACCTTGCTTATGGGTTGGCCTGCCTCTCCCCTCTCCAATCCACCCTCCATTCAGCCACCAATGCGATTTTCCTTTAGTTTAGGTTTGATTATGTCACACACACCCCACCCCCACTCAGTAAACTCTAGTGGTTCCCTGTTGCTTCCAGGATAAAAAAACAAAATTCTCTGGTTCTCAAAGCCCTTCATAACTACCTTTCTCCTATCTTTCCAGTCTTATTACATCTTATTCTCCAAAATGTATTCTTTGATTCAGTGACCCTGACCTCCTGTCTTTCCCTTGAACAAAACACTTAATCTCTTGGATCCAGATATTGGCTATTCCCCATGCTTGCAACACTTCCTCTTCAACTTTGCCTACTGACTTTCCTGGTTTCCTTTAAGTCCCAACTCAAATTCCATTTTCTACAAGAAGTTTTTCATAACCCCATCTTAATTCTAGTGCCTTCTCTCCCCTTAATTATTTCTATTATCCTGTGTATAGCTTGATTGTACATATGTGTTTGCATGTTGTCTCTCCCATTAGATTATAAGCTCTTTGAGAGTAAGGACGATAACCTTTTCTCTCTGCACCCTTAGCACTTAGAACAGTGCCTGGCACATAGAACATGCTAAATAAATGTTTGCTAATTTATGGTTTGATTCACTGAAGGATAAAAAAGACAAAGTTTCTCCTTTAAAGTTAGCTCCCTGCACCAATGAGGCGCCAGCTCTTGTCCCTATCTCTACTGTTGTTATACATGGCATCCTGATGACTACAAGCATTTAGCTTCTTTTTTCCTTCAAGGACACTCAATTCAATTCTCTTTCTAGGCAATCATGGTTAATGACTTGCCCAGAGTCACACAGCTAGCATGTGTCTGAGGCTACATTTGAACCCAGGTCCTTTTGACTCCAGGGCTGGTGCACTGCACTACATAGCTGCCCACATGGTGTTCTTTTCTAGCATGATTTCCTCTGCATAAAGGTGTGATTGAGCAATTTTCATAAGGACGTATAATAGCTTAAAATTTTTAAATATTATGCTGAAAATGCCCATCTTAGGCAACAGAAATATTATGGAAACAGAACAGTAAAACAGTGTCATATAAAAGAAAATAGAAGCATTTAATCACCATTTCAAAAGAGTCCCTAACATTTAATTTTTTGTATTAACTACAAAAATAGGAGAAACTATCACATTTTTAAAAAGATGTTTCTCATAATCTTTATACAATCAATGAACTAATGTGTGTGTGTGCGTGCATGTGTATGAACATAAATTTTATTCCGCTTTGGCAATATTCTTCACAGTTAAAGGGCCCAATTGGGGCCTGACTTTTGAATACATTAGCCTTGAAACCTGATTAATGAAGTGGAAAAGTTGTATCAAGATTCCATTCTGTTTCTACAACCCAGAACAAGGAAGTAGTGGTACATTCCTGTTATATCTGGGTAGCTAAGATGTCACAGCTATATTCCCCAGTTACCAACTATGCCAGTTAAAGCAAGAGGGCTATAAGAGAATACCCTTCTTTGTGTCCTGAGACCTATACCTCATCCTCGAATTTCCAAGAGGGTAGAGTTTTTCTCCAAACATTTTGAAATTGATCCATGTTTGGAATTTATTCTTTGGGAGATTAGCCTAGTGCAAGAGCTTCACTTTATCACATGTGAAAATGGTAAAAAATTATCACAATACTGAGCTTCAGTATATATAACTCATGAAAGGTTTAGAGACCAAAGTTTATGCCACTATCTTTGAACTGACATATGTTATTACCATCCAACATTTGCTTACTCATTCTTTGGTCCTAATGAAGGATGGGAGTTCAACATAGTAATAAAAATCAAGACTTCTACATAGATCTTAATGCTAAAGAACAATAAATGCCTTAATGCATAATTACACCTTGCTTTTAGTGAAAATAAACATGATGATTCTATAAAGCTTGTAAATATTTGCATTTATGGCTAACAATATAAAATGCATTTAATGATTAAGTAGCTTAAAAGGCTGGCAAGAAAGCACCCCTAGAACACACCCTTTAAATTACTCAAAAGTAAATCCAAACCACAAGTTATGTTTTAAAAGTCAAAATTTTTCTGAAAATTTTCTGAAAAAAAGTTTTTGAATCCAGCTCCCTCTTGGAGTAATTGGTATCCTTGCCCTGAATAAAATCTTCACTGCTCAGTTACTTCGCAACACTTTTTCTAAAATAGAAACTGACCACTATCAAAATTTGGCAATGATTTTAATAACAGTCATAGCAAGAAGACCTAGTGCACTTCTTCTCAATAATTCAAGGTTCCTATGTGTTCAAGCACTATGTCACAAAGTGAATTATTATGCATGGAATTTAAGTTATAAAATTTTCTTACTGACATTTCTGAATTGTCTACAAGTTAGTAGTAATTAATGATGAATGCTTGGAAATGCCAAGGAGCCAAAGAAAGGGAGAAATATGTCTCTATTTTCTTCTCAGTGGTGAACACTGAGTAATTTTTTTAACCACAAATGTTAAGAGCATTTTGAAGAGCTATCAGAAAATATAAAAACAAGTTTCTTTGTGTTCCATTAAAGTAAATATTTTTCTTTTCTCTGTGCCATAAGGACTTAAAGTTTTTTAAATTTTTATTTAATAAATCATCAGGAAACATTCAGAAATTCTCCTTTAAAAGATGATGACAAAAATCTCTAAGCCCTTGGAATAATGTAGTAGTTATAATATAATTCAATTCAACAAACACTTGCTACATGTTTACTACATATAAGCCACTATGCTAGGCACTGGGAATACCAAATAGTTTCGTTTTTTGTTTTTTTTTAATGCAGGTCCTTACCTTCATGGAACTTACAGCCCTAAAAGCCAAGAAGCCTTAAGGCTGTAATTCGAGTTATTTCAGGCAAATACCTACCAAGTGGAAAGTGCAATCTATAACATAAAACAGAGTCAACAGCATGTTTGCTCTACTAGCAGTGTTTTGAATTTCCATTATTTTTCAAAACCAAATCATTTATAATGCAGTGATCCACAACAATTTCAGAAGGCTCATGACACATTTCCTAGGTCCTAACAGAAAGGTGATGGACTCATAGTAAAGAATGGGATGTATTCGTTTTCTGTTTTGTTTTGCTTTCTTCCAGACATGGCCAATGCAGGAATTTGTTTTGCTTGACTACATATTTTAATCTGGTTCAGGCTGCTACTCGGTGAGTTGGACACCTCTGGATTAAATGACCTCCAATCCCCATTTATGATCTTATACTTAATTAAAAAGAAACTTTTTGGGGATCAAACTCTTTGAACACAAATGCTAGTTAAACTGGATGGATAACAACTGAACAAGGAAATATCAACACAATATCTACACACTTTTACATATCCACACATTTAATAGTTTTTTATGGCTTGTCTTTTTAGCACCCAAAAACTACATGCACCCAGGGGAATGAGATGGGAGGAAAATGATAGAGGAATCAACTTTCTTACCTGGTAGATATCAGAGAGGCTGCTGCTTCCAGAATCACTCGTGATGCTACATCCTGAGTGACTAGAGGAAACGTGGGTCACCTGTGGGTGGAGACTGTCAGTGAGGTGTAGTTTTGTGAAATCTGCCGGAAGCTGAAGGGAGAGTAGAAAGATAATATTACAATCTGAATCATATTCTTCTAAACATTAATTTAAAAAATAATTTCACATATCATACACTGAATTATCACACATATACACACAAATTTATTGGAAAGATGTTTGTGTATTAAAAAAGCTTAAAGGGCTGTTCATATTTATACAATAGGGATATCTCTCCAAACTTAGTAAGATTCAAACTTTCTATAAAGTTATGTAAAAGTGAAGATTTCCAATTTTATCATATATGATGGAATGAATAGCTTTCAATATTTATAAAGTATTTAGCAAATAAATGAAATCAGAGAGTTACAACTCAAATAGTATAATAGCAGAAGCATGGAAGTTTAATGGTATTTACTGAGGTGAATCCAACTGACACTATGGAGCTCTAACTTGAAAAATAATTGAAACTCATTACTGTCAATACATGTATTCACATATGAAACTAAAACTGCAACTATTACCTACCCAATCTACCTAATCTAAAACAAGGACAAGTAAATTAGACTGAAAAGTCCTTCTTGAGGGTTGGCTGGGGTGAACAAAATCAGTAAAAATCTACTTGTAACTAGGGATGTTGTTTGAACATAATTACATTTCACTGAACATTGCTCAAAATAAATGTGCTCTCAGTAGGTGATACAATCAGTTTTCATTATAAAGATATTTTTGTTCTAGTGGTATTCACTCCTAATAGGATTTGATCTGTATTTGATTTCATCTGAAGAACACAAGCTCAATTCTATCTAGCAAGTAATTCTGACAGAAGTCTACTTTATTATAATGCAGGTCTAGGTTCTAGGTATCTAAAAATAGCATGAAGACTAAAGGTAAATAGTATAGTTTCATTTCTTCATAGGAAATTATGGATTAGTTTAAATTATTATCATCCTTTTCAGGGGTCATGGAGTAAATTTTTAAAACTTTTAAATCATTTTGTTGGCTCTTATGTTTTAAAATATGCATTTCATTTACCCTTGAAATAAGAGCTTATGTTTTTTTAGACTCATCATATGTGTTGTAGAAAAGGTGGAGAAACTCAGATACATCAACAGAATAAAACTGGCAAAGAAACGCAGGGTAATATTGTCTGTTGTGTAAAAGGAAAAAAATATCCTAAGTGTTCCTGCACTTAAACACATTAGCCAATGAGACCTGACTCATATAACTACAGGATACAAGAATAGGCAAAATCTTTTTCTGTCCAGCTGCATTTCAAGAGGCCAATTCAGCAAACACCTGTGCACTTAACCTTACTCTTTAAAAAAGAAATACTTTAATAAAAAAAAAAATCATAGAAAATGTTTGCAACAATGTTTTGGACATTGTCTATTTTTAAATGCTACCTTCCTTCCACAAGCATGAATGTTGCTTGGAATGGCCACAAAAAAATTTCATGATGTCATGAAAACAATTATATTGATAAATCAATCAGACAAACATTTATTGGGTGCCTACGTGTCAGGCACTAGGAGACATGAGACATAAGCAAACAGTCACTGACGTTAAGGAGCAATGAAAATGTTAAACTTATTTTAGCTAAATATGCAACAGTAACAACAACAAAATAACAAAAATGATGACAGTAAAATGTATAAAAATGTATAAAATGTACAAATATGGTATGTACTAAAATGAATTAATACTTTCATCTGACAGTACAGATATGTACCTTTTAGAAACTACATCTGCCCTTACAATATAATTCTATCTCTTCTAACAACTCTTGGGATAAAGTTCTCAGAATAATGTATTAAAGGGAAATACTATGAACCAATAAATATTGCCAGTTGAAAACTTCAAGGTCATAAGGAGGTACTGTATTTACCCAAAATATCATTACTTATTATTATTTATATTCTTTGAAATAACTTCATTATTTATCAAAACAAAAGGTAACATATCACAAGGCTACTTTCACCTATCTTTTACCCTTTTCTCCCTTCTTTAACTTTTCTTTCACATTCTTTTACTCTTTCCTCCCCACACAAAACCTACTACCTACCTATTCACTTGAGTTTGGGGGCTAGTACCATTATGGAAATGAAGAATATGATGACTCAAGTTCATTGTTTCAAGATTTCCTAAATCAGCTGGCGTTTCAGTGTTAGCCCACACACTGTGCTTATAATGAGGGTGGGGCGAGAAAATCAGCATAAAAGGGGAGAGAGGCAGAGGAAGAAAATGGTTTGGTCTATGAGTGAACTTTGCTATGTAAGTGAACACAACTGCTCCATGACTTAGGACCTCCCTTCTATGTACTTGCAAAACATTATTACAACACAAATTCCACTATAATTGAGTCTAGAAGCATAGATCCCTAAAGAGCAACATTATAACGGCATTACACAATATTATCACCTTGGCAAGTTTCTGACTTGACACAGAAATTTCTACTTGATTTAGATATAAAATAGCTCACTTGCATTGAAAGAGATAAACATTTATCAACAAATAGGATAAATTGACTTGACTTCTGCTAAGAATACTTTCATATCTCTTATTCTCAATGCTCATTTGTCTCACCAGATGAAACAAGATAATACTAGCTGCTAAGCACATCTATTTTCTGGGCTATGTAGCTCACTGTCTAGAGCTGCAATGCATTTAAGAGGTTTCAATGGTCCAATTGCCTTAACTAAAAGATGACAAATGAGGCAAGATGAAGAAAAATGACTTTCCCAAAGCCACACAGTTCAGCTCAGTTAGAACTAGTACTAGAACACAGGTTTCATGACATTCTGTCTAGCTTACAATGTGATAAATGTCCATTAAGAAACTAAATTCACAAAGTGAGTCATGACCTATGTTGAGACATGACAAAGGCAAAAAGAAGGAGCTATATTCCAATCCACCTGAGTGGTATCTGTTTCTAAGCTCCCAAGTTCATATTGAAAACTCAGTTGCATAGATAGTATCATCTCTTACTGAGTCCATGCTTATCCTCAATCCCATCCTGTCCTAAATATATGTGCTTTTCCTCATTTATCTATAGTTTCCACTTAACTACAGAAGTGGCAGCAATGAAAACTAACCTGGGGAGTAGATTTGTGGTAAAGAGCAGGTGGAAAGAATGAGTTCAATAACCATTTGCTTTCCTTTAAAAAGCAAAGTATCCAAGAGATAAAAAGATCATTTAAATGACATGAAATTGAAAATCTTTTGCATGAACAAAATCAATGCCTCAGGGATAAAAAGAAGAACAATCAACTGAGGAAATCTTCCTATTAAGTATCTCAGATAAATACTGCAAGTACCTTCAGAAACAGACAATGGTTACTTTTTGCTGACAATCTTTCTTTTTTTATTCTTTATTATAAAGGATAGCAATAGCTATCTTTCACTAATTTCTTCAGAAATTAGATGAAATAGTACAAAAAATTCCTCTACCTCATGCCCCTTCATAACATGAGAATAAGTTCTTGCAAATCCTAAGTTTAAAAGATGAGAGGATACCTAAAAATAGTGGAAAGAGGGCTAGGCTTGAAGAAAAAGAAGACTTGGGATTCCTATGAAATATAGGAAATAAACAGGCATATGAGTTTAACTATGGGCAAATAACTGGATGTTTCAGTGACATTAGGTAAATTTCAAAGACTACAAATTACAGAGTTTCCTTTATGGATGAAATCACAGGTTAAGGTTGGGAGGGAGATCCTGAAGGAAGGGGGGACAATTTTGAAAGCACGTTTATTCTTGATGAAAAAATGAAGATGTAGCAAACTTCTATAACAATTATGTGAGACAGGACTATCTCAGCTGGGTAAATCTCACAGATTGATGCAGTGAATATGGCAATATGATCATGACCTACACTGTCTGATGAAGAAGGTAAGTTCTCTTAAGAGAACTTCAGAGGGAAATTAAAAATACAAATCACACAATTAAGACTGTATATTATTTTGTCTTTTTAAAAATTTAAATGATTATACTTATGTACACTCAAACAGAAACATAGACAAGGGATATTTTTCTAAGTCATAATGTTCATGTTTTCAAAGGATTAAATTGTTGCCAATATTATAAGCTCCTTCTTATTCTTTCATTTCAATTAAAAATTATTGTAAAATATTGGTCTTGCATTCATTTGCTTTATTAGATGATGTGGTCAATTTGATAAAAGAAAGAGAAGGAATTCCAACAAAGAAATTTGTGGGAGATAGTATGCTCACAGCTCTAAACTACTACTTTGTGCTGTCGTATAAGCTAGCAGCATTCACTAAAGTCCTACCGATGCCTCATGGCATGAAGGTGACTGAGGGCTCTCAAAAGACTGTGCTGGGGAAGCAAAGATTTTGGCAGGTTCTACCAAAATGGAAAGAATGAGTACAGATCTACTGACAAACTACCTGTTCTCTAGTTACACATTAGCAGATGGCCCACAATCCTGAACAAGGAATTACTATGCTTACATGCACAGGGATGGTACCAGAATACCTGAAAAGGTGACAGAAAGAAAATTATAACATAGTGATTATACTGCCTACAAATATTAAGTCAGTTTCCTGTACTCTAATGTCAGATCTTTATCCAATAACCACTGAAAGAATGGAACTGTGCATACAAAGACCATAAGGGCATTCTGGCTAAGAATGAAAACAGAAGTCAGAGAACTTCACCTTACAGGGAGGATGGCTCACAGGTTCTCCTTGGAGATGTGGATAGAAGTAATTGGGGAGAATGAAAAGGAGAAGTGAGAAGAGATACTTCTGATAACTGAAAAAAGTCAATTTAAAAATGAAACAATTGGTTTTGTCCTGTGTTCAAAAGCAATGAGAAACATTTACTGGACTATTATTCTTTCCACCTTAAAAATGGTCATAATGAGTATAACCAGAAAGACCTTGATGAAGATAATTTAGCCTATGATACATCTGTTACAGAGAGAAATCCTACTAAGATTTGAAAATACATTCCAAATGAAGTCAATACCTACCTTGATATCTGGTGATTTCAGTGGATAGGTGAGCACAGCAAAAGGTTGTTGTTGTTTTTATAATGGTGTGGGATTAAGATATTAAAAGGGGGAGGTTGCAAAATTATATTACAAGAAGCCTGTGATACATATGAGAAATACTTTTAAGGAGAATACTATCTTCCTTGAGGAAAAGGACTGTTAAGATTTTGTCTTTGTATCCTCAGTGTCTACCAGAGTCTTATACATAGAAAGCATATATCTGTTGAACTGAACTGAATTATACTAACTAGTTTAATATAAGAACTGAGGTTGTAGACTTGGCCTCTATTAAAAACAATTAACCAGCCATAGCTGGCAGGAGTCACAACTCAATGGACTAAGTCTTTAGAAATAAATCTTAAAATAATTTGATAATTAAAACATGATTAAATCCACATTCTGGTCCAAGAAGAGCTCTCTTATCTGCATCATGCTATTTCATATAAAATAACTAAACCTTGATAATAGTTAAGTTAAACAATTTGTCAAAGGAAGATGCAAATCTCTAAAGTCTTCCTTCCCTCAAACAACAATCCAAACTAGGAAAGGGTCTTTCTTTTCCAGCCTTTTCAGAATTTAAAACCTTCCACAGCTGATCACCCATGATTTACTAAGCACTCAATGTGTGTGTAACATTATTCTAGGAACCCTAAGAGCCTCTAAAGACAACAGAGTTTGTGTGCAGCACTTTGTATTTCAGGTGGCATTTGGAATCAGCATCAATATTATGGTCAATCTTGGTATGAAAGCATGTGACAGGAATTCACTTTGAGAATCAAAACCTGCTGCATCTGTTACTTGATCCATTTCCATAAGTTTCCTCAACTATAAAATGAGGACGCATGTAGCTACCTGATTCCTATACTCCTTCCTCACTCTGGAATTGAGTCTAAATATGGACTGAGTCCTTCTTATACAGGCTCAGCACTTGCTAGGTAGTGTGTACAAAAGAAATACAATATATGATATGACCCTACCCCAAAAAACTTAAATCTATCCAAAATGCAAACGAAATAGCAAATAAAACAAGGCAATGCCAACTAAGTGGCACACACACAGACACACTAAATAAGAAAGAAGTCACCAAGGAAGGTGACATTTATGTGGGCTGGAAAACAAAGAATGCTTAAATTGATAATAGTGATATAACACTAGCCAGAATATTAAAAAAAACTGATCACACTGAAATGATTATAAAATGAGGAATAAGGATTCTGTGACAACTGTGGCCTACTTTCATTTAAGCAATAAAATTAGCATTTGATTATTATAAAATTCGGAAATCAAACATAATATTCTATGACCTCTGTGAATAATTTAGAGAATTATGATAGAATTTCAGAGCTTGGGGGCTCCTTAGGAGTTTGTGTAGTCCAATCCTGTCATTCTACAGTTGAAGAAACAGACACAAAGGGGTAAAGTTGCTTATTCAATAAATATCCCAGGGGCAGAAGATCTCAGAGCTAAGACTCAAGTCCTCTTAACACTGACTCCATGAATAGACCAATATCCCTCAATTCACAGAGAAGAAAACTAAGACTCGGAGAGGGGAAGTGATTTTCCAAAGCTCACATCGTGTCAGTCAGGAATGAAACCTCTCCTAATTTTGCAGTAATCATCTGACGTTAACTATTTGGGGGGAAGGGGCATGTGAATTGGCACTTGCAATATTTTACATAGTAAAAGATAGGACAGAAGAATAGGCAGATATTAAATAATATAGGTTTATCCAGAACACACATCTCTCCTCTTACTGGCTACATTCCAATTTGATTCATTTACTGACCACAGAAAGCATCAGGGGAAACATTACTCTTTGGTTCAGTGATTTTAAAGGCAGCAATCAATACACATAATTACAGAATAAGATACTAATTTCTATTGATTTTTTCTATAGACATAATACAAACTGACATATACCATATAATACAACTTTTTAATATCAACACTATGTCAAAAATGGAAGCAATTTTCTTGTGATTTTTCACTAATTAGATATTTTAGAACCTTAAAGGACTCTATTAGTCTCTCTCTCTCTTTCTCTCTCTCTGCTCCCCCCCTTAACATAACCCTACATCAACCGTTCACTAATTACTATGCACCTATTCTGCTAGAAGGGGGCTATAACAACAGAAGGTAAGTTTCTACAGAAGTATATGACACATTTAGGGGGTGGCACTAGATAATCTCTAACAAATCCCTTTCTATCCTAAATATATGATCTTAGATCTTTGTCAGACTGGGCAACTTTACCTTTATTCTGTCAGTGTATTTGTACAACCATCCACTCAGGAACACATAAGTGAAAGGGCGGCTAGGAAAGACGTATCTTCCTGAGTTCCAATCTGGCCTCAGATGCTTACTAGCTGTGTGACCCAGGGTAAGTCATTAAACTTTGTTTGCTTCAGTTTCCTCATCTGTAAAATGAACTGGAGGAGAAGACAGCAAACCACTCCAGTATTTTTGCCAAGAGAACCCCAATTAGGGTCACAAAGAGTCAGACATGACTGAAATAGAACTGAATAAGGTAGAGAAACATAAAGATACAATTCAGTATCAGATACTAAAGATGCTAATGAATAGATTTGGGCATATACCCAAATGTCAAGCCTTTAGGAAGGGTAAAGTATTGGAAATGGTTACTATAGTAAAATGAGGAACCAGGAAAGGGATGTGTGGGGTCAAGAAGCATAAACAGGAGGTCTGAAGGTATGTGCATGGTGTGTGTGCACCCCAGTGTGTGTAAATAAGTAAATAAATAAATTTATATGATATATACACATACTAATATATATTGTATATTTATTTATATACACCTACAGGTGTGCACACACAGTTGGGAAATGGGACTATTCCTCTGTAATGACTAGGGGAAAGAGAAATAAAAATGCTAGATGGGGGTAGCCAAGGAGATACATATGGAGAAAAATAACCAAAAAAAAAGTGACATTACTATTTATAGTACTGGAAAGACAGGGGAAAGGGATAAAGCATCAGTTTAACAGAACTAAATTCTAACAATAACAACAAAAATAAGTCCACCAACTTTTGGGTGAGGTGGACTCTGGCACAGTATGATACAATTATGAGATTTTAAACTGGATCAGGACTTAGAAGTGATCTAAGCTCTCTCCCCACCTTATTTGAAAGACAAGAGAATTAAGATCTGAAGAGGCTAAGTGGCTTATTTACCTCAGGTCACAGAAATAATAAGCAAGTGGGCTGGAAATGGAAAGAAAGAAGCAGGATGTGTCACTTGGGGGGACCAAGGGGAGTTCAGAAAGTACTCTGACTAGCTCTATATCAGTTTGCATGAAACAACAGGGTTAATATGTAAGACTTATATAACTTTTCCCTTTTGTTTCTTATTTTAAACTGCTATATATTTCCCTGTAGTGATTAGTGGTTAAAAACCGTTAAGAAGCCCCAAGAAGGGTTGTAGGCTAATTTTAGGGAGCAGAGCCAAGAAAGACGATAAAACCTAGGTAAAATTAGAGAGCAGTCCATGCTAGGTATAAGAATAAAATATGAAGAAGGGGGAGAAAGAGGGTTAGATATTATTGGAGAAATAAAGGTCTAAGTGTGAATTAGCACATCCTGAATTGAATGTTTAATTAATGTATAAGGAATAGTGAATAGAATAAAAATGAACATTTATATCATGCTTTAAGATTTGCAAAATACTTCCTAAGCATTATATCTTATCTAACTCTCACAACAAAGCCAGGGAGGCAAGTGGTATGACTGATATTATCCCACCAAGCAAGGTGAGATAATTTGTCCAGTGCTGCACAGCTAATAAGTATCTGAAGCTGAAGCTGAATCCATGATGCGGTCGGTGCCCAATTTATCAATGACTCACTGACAAATGATCAATACAGAACCTGCAGGTTCAGAAGGAGAAAAAGCAAAGAAACTATAGAGAAACAAAACAGGTAACAGGAGCTTACATAAGGGAGGCGGACTCTTTGCTCAAAATTACTGTTCTGTCCTCCACCCCCCACAGCCTCATTTTCCCTTCATTTTGTTATACTACCTGAAATTCCAAAGTTCATTTAAAATAATAAGCACTGTCTTTCAAAATACAAATACATTGAGAAAAGAGGAAGTTAATGGGAAGGTTTTTATTCTGAATTATTTCATATCAGGTTTATCTCTGGGCAAATGTACTCTATCAACTATATGCAGTAAATAGGAGGTGGGGATGGGAGTTGGGAGTGCTAGGCAATATTGGTGAAAATAACAAGCCCAAACTGGAGTGCTGGAGTTAGGGCTTAAGGAATTACAAAAACAGTGGAGCCTTGACGATATGGGCTGAAGAAGGTGGGAGAAGGATGCAGAAATAGAAGTAGAAGAATGCTAAAGATTAACCTTCTGTCTTATAAGGAAAATTCTCTTCTTTGTTGCATTGCCATTTGCTTGAGAATCTATAACTCAGTTAAGTAAAATTCAACTATAGTGAAAATAAAGAGGGTTTTCACAGGCTTTCTCACTAACCTAATGACCATTTTTAACAACATTTATGCAAAAATTGTCCTGATTTCCAAATAATCAACAAAAAAAGAACAGGAACACAATGAAATATAGAGAAGAGATCCAAGGACTTGGAGTCATAAGCCCTGGATATGAATACCAGCTCTGAAATGTTCCATATACATGATAAGCCATGTATTCTTTCTGGGGCTCATAATCCTAATCAGTAAAAATAAGGGCATGGAGGAACCCAGCAAAGTGCCTTGCACAAAGCAGGTTCTTAATGATGGCTAAACTGAATTGGATAATGAGGCACATTTGATTATGAACAATAATAAGTATCTTCAGCAGCTCTGTGACTACTGAATGATATTTACAATTGATAGTGAATCTAGGACAGAGGGTACTGGGGCAAGAGTCTTCCAATGAGTTGATTAGATTTTTCTGAATACTTAGCTTACACTTATACAATCATGTAACTACTCTATAAATAGATATTAAGTGAAGTATTACATAATGGAGAAAGCACTGGTTTTGGAATCAGGAGACCTGTTTTCAAATCCTAGCTTTGGTATCCTAAGCAAGTCATCTACTGTAATCTTACATTAGGCCCTGACTACTAGTTAAGAAAATAATTGCAAGAGAAAATTATGCAGATCAATTATTTTACATGCAAAAAATTATCTATATCTACTTCTATATTGTGTGCATGTGTGTGTATATAAACATTTTTCTTTGAGAAACAAATGGATTTATGGACACATCCTACTATGAAGGAGGGAAAAAAATCACAATCCAGAAGAATCCTTTATTTACATAAATGCAACTATTTTGTGCCAGAATATGTCACTGTATAAATATGTTCTCAAAGCTTTCCTGAAACAAGCAAAAGCAACCTAGTGCCCTAAAAATACAATATTGATGAATCACTGAGGATTCATGCTACTGTTATGCAAATGGATGAATCACATCTCAGTAACAAACACTGGCTCAAATACCTGGGAAATGTAAAGGGTTGAAGAAATGTTTCAGTTTATAGTCATACAGCAAGCATAAGCCTAAAAGTCATCACACAGACTTTCTTGAAACAGTGGAATTATTCCCATCAAAAATAGGAGGTTATCAAAACTTCTGCAACACATTATGGAGATTAAATGACAAATGCTTAGTTCACTAATAAGACTCTACTATATAAAACACTAATGCAGCACTACTATTTAAAAAATACTAGTACCTGTCAATAGTGGTAAATACTGTGATAATTTTTCAATGTGAGTTGATGAAAAATGTTTTCTCATATTACAACTGATACAAATATAAATTAAAGGAAAAATTTCTTAATTAGAACGATCAAAAAATGAAATGGAACTATCTCAAGAGGTAGTGAGCCCTCCCCTGCCCTTTACCTAGAAGTCTTCAAACAAAGACTAGACAACCACTTGTCAAGCATATTATAAGAAGTTACTCTTGTTTAGACATGGGTTAGATTATAGAGGTTCTGAAATCTACATATTCCATGACTCTTTTGAGATTGATTTTCTCTAGTAGCAGAAAATAATCTTCATGTTAAAAGGATAGCTTATTTTACACTAAAAGTTTAGGTCAAGTTAACTTAGGGCACTGTGCCAAGTGTTGGGGATACAAAGAAAGGTGCAAGAGAGTCTCTTATTCTCTGATTTAGATGATTTAGATGATTTCTAATTTTTGCTTTCCATGCTCTTGATTATTTCTCTCACCTAGAATGGCCTCATTTCTATCCTTCATCCAAACCCTTGTGTTTGTCCATTGTTCTCAAAGAGGATCATGACGTCAAGATGATGACATGACTTGCATTTGACTTTTATTTGAGTGAGGGAAGGCTGTGCAAGGTCACCAACCTCACTTTCTTCTCCTGAGCCATCTGGGTCCAATGGCCAGGTATTCATCAGGACAACTGGAGATGACTCTACCCATACTTTAAAATCCAAATTAAGTGCTATTTCCTCCAAGAAACTTAAGTCATTACAGAATTTGTTGACTTCCCACCTCGTGTTACAGCAATTCTGGATTATATACAGGTTTTACTTCTCAACTAAACTGTAAATTCCTCTTAAAGAGAACTGTATTTTTGTACAGCAGTTCTTAAGATTAGTGATTCAGGATACATTGAGCAGTTGAATTAGTGCTGATTAAATCAAAGTAACTGAAAAAATTCCTACTCTTTTTAGCCAGACTTTATTGTTCAATCTAAATCTATTTCCTGGGGACTACTAACAAATAAGCATGAGGTCTCTGCTTTGGTTTGGTTTTGGTTTGATGAGGAGGGATCACAGCTACGGAATTATCCTCGTGTGGTGACTGCCCCCACTGGAACAGCACCACTGCTGCAGGCACTTTATCTACTAGTTTTCTAGCGCTCTCAGAGGATAACAGAACATGGGTTTTTCACCTTTTTTGTGTCACAGATCCCTTCTGATAGTCCAACGATACCTCTGGACCTCTTAGAATAATGTTTTAAATGCATAAAATAAAATACACAGGATTACAAAGGAAACAAATTATTTTGAAATAGTTATCAAATTTTTTTTACAAAGGTCAAACTCTAGATTGTGAACCTTTGCACTAGAGGTTAAGTGACTTGACTGTGGTCACAGAGTCAATATGGATCAGAGACAGGAAGAGCTCAGGTCTTTCTATCTATTGCACTATCCTGCCGTTTGTGGAATAAGGAGTGTGTGTGTGTGTGTGTGTGTGTGTGTGTGTGTGTGTGTGTGTGTGTGTGTCTGTGTGTCTGTGTGTGTGTGAATCAACTGGTTATTACTTAAGAAACTTAGAAAACATAAATGAGATTTTCAGCACTAAGTTCTTGGTTATTTATATATTTAATCTCATCTTCCCCCCACACCTATCCTTCACTTTCCATTCCTCCTCTGCTTTTTTTCACACTAATTTGCATGTAACATCTGAAATGAATAGAGATCTTGTCATTTTTCAGTCATCTCCACTAAGTAAAACAGTTTAATTTCAGAGTTTTTAATGCTTTAGTAATTCAAATACTGAACCAATTAAGAACAAACTCCCACTCTGACCACAATTTCAAATATAGTGACTCTTTCCTCTTTCCCCAAAGACTAAGAAAAATAAGTTGTACTCTTCTCCATGATCAGTTGCTTATTTTGGAAGGAAAAAAAAAAGCATGCAGAATGGGATTGAGGGGAAATTTACATTTGTACTTCAGTAATGCTGATAAAGCAATGAAAAGTAATAAAATGTTTTTTTCTGCACTTAAGTAGAAACAAAATCTTTCAGAGTTTATGTGCCTCTAACCAAAGTATATTAAGTATTGAATGTATAATATGTGTATGAGTTCATCCTTTGTTGCCAAAAAAGATCATGCCATCAGAGAAATAATGACATGCCTTGCACTTGACTTTGTGTTTTTGAGTGAGGGAGGGCTGTGCAGATCACCAGCCTCACTTCTCCTCCAGAGCCATCTGAATCCAGTGACCAGAGATTCATCAGGATGACTGGAGATGACCCAGAATGAGGCAACTGGGGTTAAGTGACTTGCCAAAGGTCACACACCTAGTGAGTGTCAAGTGTCTGAGGTGAGATTTGAACTCAGGTCCTCCTGACTCCTGCACTGGTGCTCTCTATCCACTGCACCACCTAGCTGCCCCAATGTATAATATATTGCTATTACTGAAAAGATTCATATAAATCAAATTTGGGCAAGTGAATGATTTTAAAACCATGGTAATTTGTAGTGTCTCCCTGTCATGTCACAGAAAAAGTGCTGAATTTGGGAGTCAGGAGGTCTGGGTTCAAGCATCAGCTCCACTTCTTAATCTATACAGATAATGCTTACGTTCCTTATTTTACAGGGAGGGTCTAGACCAGGGGTGAGGAACCTGCGGCCAGGAGGACACATGTGACCTTCTAGGGTCCGATCTGAAACTTCTCAGAGTTTAGTCAAAGGGCCCCACTTGAGGACCTAGAGGGCCACATGTGGCCTCCAGGCTGCAGGTTCCCCACCCCTGGTCTAGATGAACAAAAGGTTTTGTGAACCATAAAGCGCTATGCCAATATTTTAAGAAATCTTTATGAGAGTAGATTTCTGTTAGGAGCAATGGTAGCACGTACCTGAATTCTCTGCTCCTAAGGAGGCTAATTCTGGTGAATAGCTTGAGGTCAAGAGTGCTAAACTGCAATGGGGCTAAAACCAATGGGGCCTCAGCAGCAAGTCCCCTGGAGCTGAGGGCTACCAGGAAAGGCAGAACAGGTTAAAGCTTCCATACTATTCAGTAATGGGATCAGGCCCTGTAGTCCCATGAGAATCCCACAGACAGACAGAGAAAAGAGGCAGAGATAATTTCTATTATAATATGAATGACCTATTTTGAAAATTTAGATTTGCATTTTAATTTGTATTTTTAAATGTGCAGATGTCCAACAAGGTACCTTATAACATCTGACTGTTACAGACACAAAAAAGTATGATACTACTTAAACCTATCCTCCAGAAGGCCACATGCCATCAAACTGAACTTGGCATGAAGCATAAAATCCTTACTTCCAATACACTGAACATACCTTCATAGGGGTCTAGAGTGAGTAGAAATGCTTAGAGTGTAAAACACTAGCTATTCTTATGATGAATCTATTTTTTGCATCTCTTTCTTATGCCCTCCATGGTACTTCAAGTCTATAATTTTTTCTCTTGAGAAGAAATTTAGGTCATGAGGAGTTACCTACATTAATTTACAGAGATAGCATTTTCTATGGTATCGAAATGCTTCCTAGAAAGTAAGTAGTGATGCTGGATTTGAACACTAGTCTTCTGCTGGTACAGTGGATAGAGTGCCCAGACTGAAGTCAGGAAGATTCATTTTCCTGAGTTCAAATCTGGCTTCTGACCCTTACTAGTTGTGTGACCCTAGGCAAGTAACCCTGTTTGCCTCAGTTTCTTCACCTTATAATGAACTGGAGAAGGAAATGGTAAATCACTCCAGTATCTTTGGCAAGAAAACCTCAAATGGGGTCACTAAGACTCAGACACATCTTAAAACGATTGAATGAATGACTCCACATCTAATACTACCATACCATGCTATCTTAAATTGCTAAGTTGAAGGGGGAAAAAAAAAAACTTTTGGGGGGAGAGGGTGTGGTTTTAATTCACTGCCACAGGCCCAAATTAAAGTTTTCCTCCCAAGTAGGCACACACAATAATTTGCCTAAAGGTGACAAGGCAGGAACTGACAAAGTCACAGTCTGAACCTAGGTCCTTTGACTCCCAAACCAATGCCAGTGGATGCCCAGTTTTATCTAAAAGAGTTGATGGCCTTGTTGAAGTAAAAGCAACCATTCTTTTTTAAAAACAAATAATAAATTTCAAAAGCCTAAGCCTGCATCTACTATCAGTTGCAATAACCACTGCAGGTTTTCCCCCCTTAACTGGTTTCAAGAAAAGTACTAGGTGGTGATATATTTCTGAATTGTTTAAGCTTGCTATAGAAAAACAACTTGCCAGTTGTGGATACGAAAACTGTCAATAATCAGCCAATTTCCCCTCAAAGTCCTTACATAACACCGAGGAAATATGCCCAGAGCACTTCAGAATTTGACACCCCAACTGTTGACAATTATACCATGGATCTTAAAGTCACTCTCTTTTCTTTATGTGTTAAACAATTATTCTTTCCTATACCATTCTGAAAATATTCCTCCTACTTTCTCTTCATTGCTGTCCTGATGATTTGTATTCCAGCAGAATCTTAGGCCATCTGTCCCCTCCTTTTCTAAGTTAAGCATCTTATAAAGAGGCTGTTCTTCATGCAATTTTTTTCTCTAATGGCTAAGCCATTAATTCATTTGATAAATATATTTTCTGCAAAATTGTGTTTTGGAAAAAAAAATCCCCACCATGTGAGCTCAGGTTGGTATCTAGGACCGTTAACTGAGAAAGAGTTCAATTCCCAGCTTCTTGCTTTCCAGATCAACTGGGATTAGTGCTATAGAGGAGGCAATCCTTAGAGAGAGGAAGGAGTTCCTGGCATCACTAGAAATCAAACTCTCTGACCAATTATGGAACATTTTTGATGAGCCCCAAAGAGAGTATACTAACTAGTTGTCCTCAGCTGCAAAAATGCTCACTATAATATAGTGCTAGGAAAATGAGGGGGCAGAGTCAAGGGAGATAGAATCCTTGGGGATCATATAGGGAGGGACTGGGAATAGTTAAGGACACTTTCATGCAGATCGAATAGATGGTTTTAAGTTACTTTTAAAACAAATCACATAAAAGTATTGCTTTGCTTATTTTCACATTCTTTTCTCAACTGTCTTCATTTTAAAAAGTAATAAATGTTATTTGCATATTTCTACATAGGGCACTCAAAAATCCCACATCTTATCTATAGATAAATTCCCGAAGTACAAAACATGACAGGTAGACCCAAAACTTTTTCTAATGCAATTACAGATTTGTTAAGGGGAAGGAATTATTCAGTCCATGGCTAGGTCTTGAGCTCCAAATTCCTTGAATAGCAAACGAATATAATAATGATTTCCAAAATAATGAATTTCAAAAAGATTTTCCTGACCTCTCACTTCTCTTATAGTTAAAAATGTATAAAATATGATTTCCTGGTGAAACACATTTTTAGTTTGAGTAAAACAATAGTTTACGTCCAATTACCAGTACCACTCAGTATTACGACAACAAATTAATATAACCTTATCACTGTTTACTAAAAAAGTTTGTCTATATAATAAATATTTCTCCATAATATATGCAACTGAATCAAAAGTCACTAAAATTTCACAATAGATACTTGTACATATAAATATATCTTGTAGTGTGCTGAATTACACTATGGTAGAACCCCTTGTGATCCCAAGATATTATTATGTTAAGCATTTATTGAGCTCTCATTTAATGAATTATTTCATAAAGAGTATACTTAGCAAAGTCTACTAGGCTCTTGTATGTTCTAATTTCAAGACTGAACAATATTAATGATTGTATTGAATAATAGGGACATAATATTTCTCACCAGTTATTGAACTCCTATAAAAGTGCCATTTGATATGGCCAATCCACCGATAGTCGTTCTTGATCCTACTTCTACCTAATTATTAGTAATCTTGCCCCACCCCAAACGACTAATTATAGTGACAGTAATATCATCAAATAGCTGATTATTACAGCCCTGACTGCCTGACAGCCCAGGACAGAGCCTTGGGGCTCCACCAGAATTCATAGATATGATCTAGAAGAAGATCCAACAAAAGAGGTAGAGAAGAAACAGTCATACAGATGGGAGAACCAGAGAAAGGTGTCTCAAAAACCTAGACAGAAGACAGGATCAAGGAAGACTGCAGAAAGGTCAAGAAGGATGAATACTGAGCAAAAAGCTCTCAGATCTGGCAATCAGAAGTTCACTGGCAACTTTGCATAGAGCAGTTTCAATTGAATGATGAGGTCAGAAGTGAACCTGTAGTGAGTAACAGAAAGAAAGAAAGTGGAGACGTACTGTAGATGGCCTTCTGAAGGAAATTAACCATGAAAGAGAGGAAGGACATAGGACATAGTTAGTTGACATGAACAGATCAAATGAAGGTTTTTTTTGAAGAAAGGGGAATGTTTGTAGGCAATAGGGAAGCAACCAGAAGACAGAAGGAATCAAAGATTAGAGAAAAACTAAAGATGATATAGGGGGCAGTAATGTGCTAAAGAATTTTCACACATATTGTAAATAAAAGAAGATATGAAATACAAAAAGAGTGTTCCTTCTAAGAGGGCTTAATTAATAAAAAAAATATTAGCAAGATGGAGACAGATCTTCCAAGGACTTAAAACAGAAATAAAAAAGATGATTCTCCCAGGTTGGTATTTATGGAAACATCAATTTAATGAACATTATTGCAAACAGAAAAATAAATCTCACCCTACTCCACCTTTTCATTTCACCCTAAATATCATCATTACTTCTATCCATTTCAAAGTAGTCTAAATTTTTATATCTTGAAACTTGTTTCATTATTTTTTTTTATACATTTATTTTCACAACATTTTGGGTTACAAATTTTCTCCCCTTTTATCCTCTCCCCCCCAGACCCAAGCATTCTAATTGCCCCTGTGACCAATCTGCTCTCTCTTCTATCATCCCTCTCTGCCCTTGTCCCCGTCTTCTCTTTTGTCCTGTAGGGCCAGATAGCTTTCTTTACCCCTTAACCTGTATTTCTTATTTCCTAGTGGTAAGAACATTACAGTTGATCCTAACACTTTGAGTTCCAACTTCTTTAGCTCCCTCCCTCTCCACCCCTTCCCTTTGGAAAGCAAGCAATTCAATACAGGCCAAATCTGTGTAGTTTTGCAAATGATTTCCATAATAGTTGTGTTGTATAGGACTAACTATATTTCCCTCCATCCTATCCTGTCCCCCATTACTTCTATTCTCTTATGATCCTTTCCCTCCCCATGAGTGTCGACCTCGGATTGCATTCTCCTCCCCATGCCCTCCCCTCTATCATCCCCCCCACCCTGCTTGTGCCCTTGTCCCCCACTCTCCTGTATTGTGAGATAGGTTTTCCTATCAAAATGAGTGTGCATTTTATTCTTTCCTTTAGTGGAATGTGATGAGAGTAGACCTCATGTTTTTCTCTCGCCTCCCCTCTTTATCCCTCCACTAATGAGTCTTTTGCTTGCCTCTTTTATGAGAGACAATTTGCCCCATTCAATTTCTCCCTTTCTCCTCCCAATATTTCTCTCACTGCTTGATTTCATTTTTTTTTAAGATATGATCCCATCCTCTTCAATTCACTCTGTGCACTCTGTCTCTATGTATGTGTGCGTGTGTGCATGTGTGTGTGTGTAATCCCACCCAGTACCCAGATACTGAAATGTTTCAAGAGTTACAAATATTGTCTTTCCATGTAGGAATGTAAACAGTTCAACTTTAGTAAGTCCCTTATGACTTCTCTTTGCTGTTCACCTTTTCATGGTTCTCTTCATTCTTGTGTTTGAAAGTCAAATTTTCTTTTCAGCTCTGGTCTTTTCATCAAGAAAATTTGAAAATCCTCTATTTCATTGAAAGACCATTTTTTCTCCTGAAGTATTATACTCAGTTTTGAAACTTGTTTCATTATACAAGGTATCTCAAAACTCTCTGTGTGATTTTGATCTATTACAATTTTTTCTAAAACTTTTGGGATACCTCATATATTAAAACACTACAAGAGATACAAATTTTGTCTCTAGTAATGAACATTACAGTTGCAAATGAGTAGGATAATAAGCCTATTTGTTAAAATAACAACATATTAGGTACTTCAAGGTGACCAATAAAAATAACATATTACATTTAATATAATACGTTTTGACACATTTATCTAAAACCAATTCTGACACATTTATCTATAAACCAGTTTTCCCTTTACTGACACAGAACTGTAAATATGATCCCAATTCCCCAGGGCATCTATTCTAAACAGCAAATGGTTCATGAAATCCATCCATGTTACATTGGAAACTTGGAAACTATGTTGCTTTATCTGTTTCCCAGCCAACATTACTTACTTTAAAACAATTGAGAAGAAAACAGTTGTACCAAATATTACTTGTCTGACTGTCTAATGGCAGTTGATGGCATTTGCTCCTGTCTACTTAAGGGACATCCTGGGTCATCTCCAGTCATCCTGATGAATATCTGATCATTGGACCCAGATGGCTCAGGAGGAGAAAGTGAGGTTGGTGACCTTGCACAGCTCTTCCTCGCTCAAAACAATATCAAGTGCAAGTCATGTCATCATTTCTCTGATGTCATGGTCTTCTTCGAAGATGAAGGACTAAAACAACAACTTAAGGGAAGAAGGTGAGGATCATGGGGGTGGTGGGTAGATTGGTAAATCTGGGGCATAGTATTAGCTATCTGGCACAGTGCTCAAAACATTTCTCAAACTAGATAAATGAACACTTACATCAGAACTCAATACATTTAACATTAAAGTAATCTTCCTTCCCATGTTGACTTCCCTTTCTAACTTCATTTCTGTTGACAGAGGACATTCTCCTAAAGTATTACTTGGAGTTCTCTCTAGAGTCAGGGATCTTAACCTTAGGTCTGTGAATATTAAATATATGTGCGTGTGTGTGTGTGCGTGTATGTGTGCGTGTGTGTGTGTGTAAACAATATATAAGTGTTTTCCTTGGAAATTCTATGAATTTTATTTTATGTATTTAAAGACATCACTCTGAAAAGTGGTCCATGGTTTTCACCAGACCCCCAACAGGGTCCCTTATTCAAGGTTTATGCTCTAGACTAGAGCGTAAACCATTGTAACCAATGGCAATGATAATATTAGCAGCTAATATCTACATAGCCCTTTACGGTTTGCAAAGTGTTTTCTATATCTCATCTCTTCCCTGCAAAGTTCAGAACTAGGCAGAATTTTTGCAGATAAGTGATTTATCTAAAGTCAAAACACCGTAAAGCCAGCACTTGAAGACTAGATTCCAAGTTTAGTGACCTTTACCCACTGTGATTGCTGCTTTCCCTTGAGCCCTGCCACAGTTTGCTACTTTTCTATAATATAAATTTCTAAAACAACATCACATCATGCCATTATATTCAAGAGTCTGCCAGCATCTTCCTCTGCATAGAATACAGACAAAGGAGACATCTTAACCTAGTAGTCTGGATTTATGTTAAGCAAAATAGTCATGATTTTAATCAAGGTAAGAATACAGAACACTAAAGAAGAAACATCAATCACAGCTAGTTTAATATCATGAGCTGATGCTACTCTACCATTTCTTTCAAATGGCAACAAACAAAGGTGACACTGGATATAAAGTCAGCAGATTCAAGTAATTTTAAGTACCCAATGGTAAATTCCTAGATCATTATAAATACAACTTTAGTAAAATCAACTCTGCTGCACCCTTTAAGCATTACCAAAGCCAAATTTAAGTGCCATGATACTAGCTAAGTTGGAAATATAGAATTATGTGGAAAATTTACAGAGCAAGAGAAATTCTTTTTAAAGGAAGCAATTTTTAAAAGCAAAAATATCATAAAAAGGAGTTGTGTACATTTTCTTGTGCTCTCACCCTCTTGCAATTATTGTATATATTTTGCTTTTACTACTCTGAGTATATATTGTATCCTCCTCAATAGAAAACATAAGCTTCTTGAAGCTGGGGAAATTTTTGGTTCCTTGTTATTATTGTTATATGTTATATGTTCCTTGTTATATTACCATTATCAACCTCACATGATGCCTTGAAAACAGCAGGTATTTAATAAAATATTTCTTGAATTGAACTGTTGCTTCAATATTTCTATACCTAAATAAAAATCAACCAAATCTGTGTAACTGTTGTTTTGTGTTTTCAGAGGTAGGACATGAATCCAAAGCCTTCCTGGTTCCAAGGTTAGCAATCAATCTACCGTCACTCTTTTCTCTCTTCTCATTCATTCCTACATACAAATACATACATGCATGCATACATGTATATATATATATATATACACATATATACAGACACGTAAAAAAATTGTGCAAGTAAATGTAATATCCCCCCCAAAATTCCTAGACACAAATGAGTTTGCTTCTCTAGTTAGTAATAAGCTTATTCAATAATCTTTAAAAAATGTTATACCATGCATTTGTAGGGTAGTTTCACATGTGTTCTCAGTGACCCTTCCCATAACTGTCAAAGGTACCCTACGAATGTAAGATATTGCAATAGAACATAAAGTTGTTCGTCCTTCGTTGCCAAAGAAGACCATGACCTGTACTTGACTTTGTGTTTTTTGAGTGAGGGAGGGCTATACAGGTCACCAGCCTCCCTTCTCCTCCACAGCCATCTGAATCCAATGATGAGATATTCATCAGGATGACTGGAGATGATCCAGGACCTTTCAGAGTCATCTTGGTAAAGAAGCTTGGAATCATAGATTTAGAGGTGGAAGTTATCTAAGTCATGGCTTAGATGTCAAATCCAACTCCCTTATTTTATATATGGGAAAACTTCAAGTTTAGGTAACTTGGTCAGAGTCACACAGCTAGTAACTATTGTTTCTTGTACATTGACTACATTTTCTACATATATAACATAAAAATGCAGAGCTGAAAGGATTAGTGGAGATCATCTGATTCAACCTCTTCACCATTACACTAATAAACCTTTCTCCCAGGTTGATAGTTTCTTCCATGTTTTCATTCATAGAACTTTATGAAAGTTCTAAATTAAAGACAGCCAAGTGTAACTCCAGGGATTAAAGTGCAGAGTGAGACACATGAAGGCAGAGAGACCCACAGATGAGTGTTCAATGTCTCACTGATCATCAGATACAACATGAAGTACAAAAATGACTGACAAAGTGGGATACAGATCGGTAATGAAAGAAGGCAAAAAAGTTCAGATTTTTTGGTAGAATATACATGATTGAACTCAAGAATTACTTGAGGGAACCTGCCTATGATTTTCTTTGTCTCAACTGACCCATTTAAGTAAGAGTAAATGTTATCGATTACAATATTTCAAGGAAGCAGCAGCAGCTAGGTAACTTGACCCTAAAGTTCTGTCTATCAAAAAGAGTGACTTGACCCCATCCCCACCCCTCTCCCAGTGCTGAACTTCTCAAAGGAGGCAAGCATGTGTTTTGCAAGGGATTTGTTGAATTTCTATTTGCAACAACCACTAATGAGACAGCTTTTTGAGCTACCGGATTAGGAGGGGAGAGAGTATGGGGGGAGTGGGGAAGACATGGAAAGTATGAAAGAACAGGAGAAGATGCAAACTTGAGAACAGACAGCTATATTCGGGGAGGGAGGTTACATAACATTTTTTAACTGGAGAGAATGTTGTACCTCAAATCAAGCTCTTTCATTTCTCAGAATGACATGTAAACACCTTTAACCTGAATCTTTTATGACATGAAATATTATACACTAATACCACAGTGAACACTTTTTCAGTAAAAACTTTTCTTTCTTTAGATGGTGGGGGGGGGGGGGGAGAGATCTCAGTTTTAATGCCATATTAAATATTTTCATTTGGAGAATAAAATCACAGCTTTAATATCTGGTAAGTACTTAAATTTCGTCACAAAGCAACATTAAAATGCTAGAGTTCTGAGATGCCTAATATTAGGCTCCAGCTAAATTCTTGTATGATTACATAACACTGCTAATTTTTTTTAAGAAAAAGAATTTCTCCTTCTCCCATCCTCCAACACCACCATATTCTGTATTTTTTAGTATCTTTCAGTTATATACACTTTCAAAACAGCTCCCATCTATAATCTTGGATTCTTCTCTTACAGGAAGTAAGATCTATGAAAATAGATCCATGCTTACAATCTAACCTGATTCTCCTACCCTGGATCATTTTCTCTTTTAGCAGCTGAACTGCCTAAGATAAAACTGACAGTATGCAACAGAGATACAAAATGAGGAGACTTGGCCTATACTATCTCTGATACTTAATAACAAATCACATTATATCTCCATGGAGCCACACAATGCCAAACATCTGTAATGTGAAAATTGTAGTCAATCACCCACCCAGATGTTTCTCAGGAGCCAGATGTTTGACATCATGTGGACACAACATTCAAATGAATGACTACATTTTCCACTTTTCATAAAGTCAATCTGGTATCTCAAAGGTATATACTTTATCATTTTACAAAAAAAAAAATTGAATTCCTAAAGATAATCATTTTCAACTTCTATAAGCACATCCCAACAAGAGAATTACAGAACTAGAAAAACAAATACTCAAGTTGTATATTTAGGTTTAACAAAAGCATCCATTTCTGAGAATGCCAGCTAGAATTTCCTCTAGTTGATTTGAAATCTGGCAGAAACCCAACATTTATTTACTTAAGCTATATAATAGTTTCTTTCTTCAGCATTTTCACATGAGGGGAAAATAAAAAGCAAAAGACCGAACTGAAAAGAACAGAAAAGGTATGATGCTTTCTAAATTCCATATAAGCAAAGTGCATTTGGAGTTACAACAGACCAAAGGCTAACTGAAGAAAATAACCATGTTCATATATGATGTGTTTTTAGTAGGAACAGTTATTTTCCACAAAATATTTTATAAGAACTGCAATTTTTGTAGCTAAAACTGCATGTACACTGAAGAGGCAGAAAACTCCCACCTCCAGAGCTTTTCAAGTCTTAGTCTTAAAAGAAAAGCATTTGCATGCCCCTTAATCACTATTTTAAATCCCCAAAGCCAGATAGCAATGGAAAAACACCACATATGAGAACACATTAAGATGGCACATATAAATATGACACAAAACTGCATGCTTTCATAAATGACTCTAAGTTCTGAAAGGATAAAGGTATTTCTACCTTGCTTATTTCTCTCAGCGAAGGCTAACTAAAAAGCACAGCCTTAGGAAGAAATAGAATACATACCATGATAAAGTCTCTTTCCTTTAGAAAGGCAAGAAGAACAGATTTAAATTAAGACTTGGTGTATAAAAGCTGAAAGCATAGAATTTGTATCCACATAATGAACTGATGTCTCCTCTAAAGACGTCAGATTGCTGTTCAGCTAAACTATCTAAAAATACCTCCTTGCAAACACACACACACACACACACACACACACACACACACACACACACACAAAATGAGTACAAAGAGGGTTCTTACTAAGCAGCTCGACTTGCACAAAATTACTTAATAAGTGATAGGGTTTTTTTTTTTTTTAATATACTTAGGGGAAAAAAATGCCAGAAATTTTATCCATCTCTTGTGATCTTTTATGAACTGTTTTATAAACAGAAAAGTACAAAGGGATAATTTCTTATTAATATTCTTAACATGAAAATATAACAGCTCTGAAAAACTATCCAAGTGAATAATATTATACTTCATAGAACCATTGGCAAGACAAGGAAACAGGAAAAAAATAAATTAAAAACCTTGCCTTTCCCATAATGTCTCCAGGCCTACTGTCTATAGAGAAGGGAAATGTTCCTCTACCACTGTCTTCAATTTTTTGCTTCCTTTAGAAAAACCAACAGTGAAATCCCAAAGGACTTTATTTCCACTGTTTGGAAAAGCATCTATGGTGCCCAAGAAAAGTCCTTTAATGGACACTGAAAACAAATAAGACTTATCATAGTATGTAATTTATCAGTGGCCAGTTCAGTATCAGAGTAGAATGCCATTGCAGATGAAAGCTTCCTAGAAAACAGCTCAAATTAAGCCACTTTCACTCAAGACAGTTGAGTGGGCTCTGGGATATGAATGAATACAGAAAAAGGACATGAGAAGAAAATGACTCCTGCTAATCCTAATTCCTCATACTGTGCAAATTTTATTCTACTATTCTCTACAAACTCAGCTCCATTATCAAAAAGGAGAACTGAAGACTAAAATTTGAGCCATTAAAGACAAGAGCCAAAATGTAATTGCTAATGTTTTTATACACACTCCTAGGCAAGGAGAAACCAAAATGAATGGGTTCTGGATAATTACGTCTCTTCACCCTTTTTATGGTTAAACATTTAAAAAAACACTCTATGATATCTTTAGGAAATCCTCATAATATTTCATTTCCCAAAATTTCAATATTCTTTTTTTTATTAAGCATTATTTGTGTACATATGTTCATGTTTTACAAGTTATCCAGAGTTGTAATGGGGCCAATTCTGTCTGACAAGAGCCAAATGTTAAATTTTCAAGGTGATCATTTACACCTGGGAAATTCACAAATGCTACAAATCATGTTTTGTTAATTGTCTAGACTTAAGAAAGTGACAGAGAAAATGTTAACAATGCAGATTAAATTTAAAAATGTGCTGTGGGTTAAAAACTCTCCCCTGGGGAGTTGGTTGTTAAATATTTACCAGCACACCACAGAGAAGATTTCTTTTGAACCCCAACTAGATTGTAAACTCCCTCAGGACAAGGACTATGTATAACTCATCATAGTATGCCTCTTATGGGCTGGCATATTGTAGGTGTCTCAATAAATATTTGCTGAATTGAAATAGTACTGAGAAAATATAGTGCTTACAATGATGTTGTGCAAAAAAGAAAAAAAAACAAAACACCTAGATTATAGCTGTACCTTTAAAAGGTCACAAGCACATCAAGTATATCTGGCTGAAAAAGCATGTCCATCCAGGTATGTTGCATAATTAATTATAAGAGGCAGCTAGGTGATGCAGTGGATAAAGCACCAGTGCAGGAGTTAGGAGGACCTGAGTTCAAATCTCACCTCAGACACTTGACACTCACTAGGTGTGTGACCTTCGGCAAGTCACTTAACCCTAATAGCCTCATCCTGGGTCATCTCCAGTCATCCTGATGAATATCTGGTCACTGGATTCAGATGGCTCTGGAGGAGAAGTGAGGCTGGTGATCTGCACAGCCCTCCCTCACTCAAAACAAAGTCAAGTGCAACTCGTCTCTGATGGCATGGTCTTCTTCAGCAACAAAGGATGAACACACACATAATTAATTATTGGAAAATCCTTCATCTAGCAAAATATAAAACAATGACAGCATTCCTGCTAGCTAACACATTACAGTCTAAAACACTTCACAATTGGAAGGTCCTTCAGCCCCTATAAAATGGGCAATCAGTAGGTCAAAGGCAACTTAGCAGCCATTTAATAAAATAATAAAGATCAGCTTATATCAAAAGATGAGTAATTTGTTACATTTTACTTCATGCCTTGCTTTCTACACAAACTTAAAAAAGCAATAAAATGCTTTCCTAATCAAGTCATTGATTACTCAGTCATACTCAGTCATTAACTAGATATTTTAGATATTTAGGTATAGGTAGATATAGATATTTTAAAAGTGATTTCAAACAAGTTCATTTCAATTCACCAGTTAGGCATGGCAAATGATATAAAATATAAGAGCTGTACAGCATTTGCATTCCTTTATAACCTGGCCCCATACTACCTTTTCAGCCTCAACATCAATCCCCAATTCTCACTCATCCCTCCAAGCTAATTCTGGAATGAAACTCTCGTCTCCATGTCTTTGCAATGACCTGTTTCCCGTGATTCGAAGACACTCCCTCCTCATCTCCAGCTTCTGGAATCTTGAATTTACTTCAACTTAGCTAAAATGAGGACTACTGCAATAGATTCCTGATTAGTCTCCCCTCCAATCTACCCTCCACTTAGCTGTTAAACTGATCTTCATAAAGCACAGAACTGACCAAGACCTACAGAATCAAATATGAAATGCTATGTCTGACGACATTCAAAACCTTTTATGACCTGGTTCCATCCAATATTTCCTTTCTTTTTCTACCTTACCTTTCCCAGCTCCCACATACTCTGCATTCCAGTGATAGTGGCGTTCTTGCACAATAACTCCCTTGACTCCAGTTATTTTCACCTACTATCTATGCTCAGAGTTTTCTATTTCTTTATCTCCTGACTTCCCTGGCTTCCTTCAAGTTCTAGCTAAAATTCCACCTTCAGCAAGAAGTTTTTTTCCCAGTCCTCTTTAACACTACTACTGCCTTCCTCTGTTGACTGTTGCCAATTTATCCTATATATATCATACCTCTACCTAGTTTGTTATCATGATGTTTTCCCCTCAGGAGCAGGCACCATTTTTTGCCTTTCTTTGAATCCACAGCACAAAGTACAGTGCTGGAACATGGTAGGAGCTCAATAAATGCTTACTGAAAACAAGGGGAAAGGATCTATTTGTACAAAAATATTTACAGCAGCTTTTTTCCTGAAGGCTAAGAACTGAGAGTGTGTTCGTCCTTTGTTGCCAAAGAAGACCATGCCATCAGAGAAATGACGACATGACTTGCGCTTGACTTTGTTTTAAGTGAGGGAGGGCTGTGCAAGTCACCAGCCTCACTTCTCCTCCAGTGACCAGATGTTCATCAGAATGAGTGGAGATGACCCAGGATGAGGCAATTGAGGTTAAGTGACTTGCCCAAGGTCACACAGCTAGTGAGTGTCAAGTGTCTAAGGTGAGATTTGAATTCAGGTCCTCTTGACTCCTGCATTGGTGCTCTATCCACTGTACCCCCTAGCTGCCTCTGGCTAAGAATTAGAAATCAAAGGGACACCCATCAATTAGGGAATGACTAAACAAGCTGGTATATGATTATAATGGAATATTATTGTTCCATAAGAAATGACAAGCAGGATGATTTCAGAAAAAAACCTGGAAAGACTTATATGAACTGATGCATAGTGAAGTGAACAGAACCAGGAGAACATTGTGCACAGCAACAGTAATACTGACTATGAATGACTTAGCTAGTCTCAGCAATACAATGATCCAAGATAATCCCAAAGGACTAATGACGAAGCATAGTAACCACCTCCAGAAAAAGAACTGATATTGACTGCACACAGACTGAAGCATATTCTTCTTCTCTCTTTTTATTTTTCTTCTTTTAGGCAAGTGTTTTTGTACAAAAATGACTAACATGGAAATATTTTACATAATTGCACATGGATAATCTATATCTGATTGCTTACCCTCTCAGGGAGGGAAAGGGGAGGAAGAAAGGGATACTTTAAGTAAAGGGAAACTAAAAAAAAAAAAACCCAACAACTTTTAAAATAAATAAATAAATGCTTGTTCACTTGACTTGACTCAAATATCACTTTCTATATGAGGCATTTCTGCAGCCCCTGGTTGTTAATGCAAAACTACCTTGCATTTGCTCTACATTTGGGGTGTGTGTGTGTGTGTGTGTGTGTGTGTGTGTGTGTGTGTGTGTGTGTGTGTGTGTGTGTACGTACACATCAATTACATATTATATATACCAAATATGTGCGTGCATACACACACACCCCTACCTATACATGGGAATATGTGTGTATGCATGCATACCCATGTACCTATGTAACTACACTTGTATGTGTTCTTAGCCTTTCTAGAATGTCTCCTCCAGGACAGAGACTGCTTGCTTTTTGTCTCTTCATTCCCCAGGCATTTATTGTCTATTTCACTTAGCTGTCACTGAGCATGTGCTAACTTATGCTGTGTTTTATTTTAACCTATCCATATACCATCTTCCCAACTAGAATATAAACCCCTTCCAGTGAAAGTAGTACAATTCCTTTCCCCAAAGAGATTACATTCTACAGATATATGCAGCATGTTCACAGCTAAGTATTACAGGATTTTTACAAAATAAATACACAGTTATGGAGGTGGGGCTAACAATTAGGAATCAGGAAAGGTCTTGGCTATGCAAGTAAAGAGAAAGGAAGAGATGTGAGAGAAGTTATAAAGGAAGAAGCTACAAGAATTGGCATAAGGGAGTAGGGTAAGATAAAGGAAAGGAAAGGAAAGAATTAAAGATGGTTCCATGCTTTTGAACCTGAGAGGCTAGTAGAATGGTATCACTGTGAAGAGAAAGCACCACTTCAGTGGAGAAGATAAACTCTATTTTGAGCATGCTGAGTTTGAGGGACCAGTAAGCATCCATGACTGCTGTACAACAGATATAAGAAAAACACACATAAAAGAGATTAAGCCTAGATAGATAGATTTGGGACTTACTTATACAGACATACTAATTTGACCTACGGGAAAGGATGAGATCCCCAAGGAGTATGCTGTAGAGGAAGAAGAGATTGCCCTTGACAACACTCTCACTTGGGGAAAAAGTTGATGAACCAGTGAAGAGGTCTGAGAAGGAACAGTCAGGTTGGTATGTGATCCTGGGCAAGTGACTTAACCTGTCTGGGACTCACTCTTCATTTGTAAAATAAGCAAGTTGAACTACCTACCTGATTTCTAAGATCCTATTCTACTCTAAAATGTAAGATCCTATGATCTTGCATGTAAAAGCAGGAGACATGTCATGGAAGCCCAGAAAAGAGAGTAAAAACCAAGGGGAGGAAATTATTGTCTATCACATTTTGAAATCTCCAAGAATGGAGACAGTTCTTGAAAACACAATCAAAAACCTTTATTTTTTCCATAGCATTTATTTTCTGCTCTTCCATATGCTTAGAGGATAATGTCCAATCTCCTTAGCTAAGCACTCTGGGGTCTCCACAATCTAGCAACCTTCTACTCGAACCCTGTCTCCTGCCATTCATTCCCCTACAAGAACCTTGGCTCAAACCAAACTATTCTCTGGATACAATAAATACAGCCTGAGAGTACTGAAACCTCTGCTTTGGCTTTTGCTACTCTTCCTACCTAGAATATCATCACCTCTCCTTTCCACCTTTCGTAAGTCCTAATGTTCCTTTCTAGATGATAGGATCTAAGATTGGGCACTGAGAGAGTAATTTGACCATCCTCATTCTACAGACAAGGCTCAAAGAAATTAAGAGATTTGTCCATGCTAGCATCAAAATTGAGATCTGAATCCAGGTCTTCCTGATTCTGTGTCAACTATCACTACAATCAAAGGCAGTGTAATCTATCCAACTATGAGCAAATCACTTACTCACCCTGACCCTCAGTCTCATCATCTGTAATATAGGGATAACCCTAACTCTCAAAAACTTAATGTGGAAAAACCTTTAAGCATTAGAAAAATGTAATCTATTATTCAAGGGCTAGCTGAAGCCTCACCTACTACATTAAGCCTTCTCAATTTAACTTGTCTCACAGTGGTCACCAACTCTCACCAGCTCCTATAGTATGCATTGTCTGTTTTACCTGGATGTCTCAGAACATGTGCTAACTTAAGCTGTATGTTATTTTAACCTATCTATCTCATCTCCTCAAGTAGAATATAAACACCTTTGAGTATAAGAACACCCCCCCTAAGTAGCCTCAGCATAATATCTACTCTGTATATGACAGTAGCTCAATATTCATTATTATGAATTAAACTCTCTCACTAAAAGTAAATAAGCACTGGAAATCAAGGGCAAATGGCTGAATAAATTATGATATATGAATGTAATGGAATACTATTGCACTATAAGAACTGATGAGCAGGAAGACTTCAGAGAGGCCTGCAAAGACTTATATGATCTGATGATGAGCGAAAAGACCAGGACCAGGAGAACTTTGTGCACAACAATGACCACAGTGTGCGAGAGTTTTTTTCTGGTAGACTTGGAATTTCATTGCAATGCAAGGACTTAAAAAAATTCCCAATGGTCTTTTAAGGCAAAATGCCTTCCATATCCAGAGAAAGAACTATGGAATTCAATCACAGAATGTAGCAGATCATTTTCTTTTGTATTATGTTTTGGTTTGTTATATGATTTCCCCCATTCATTTTAATTCTCCTACACAGCATGACTATAGTGAAAATGTATTTAATAGGAATGTATGTGTAGAACCTATATAAAATTGTATGCAGTCTCGGGGAGGGAGGGGGGAAATGGGGGAAGAGAAGGGGAAAAAAATCTAAGTTATATAGTAGTGATTGTAGAACACTAAAAATAAATGAAATTAGTAAAATAAAAAAATTTGAGGTAGACATAATAAAAAAATAAAAGTAAATAAACAGAATATGGATGATATTAGCAAATAAAAAAGCTTTTTGGTATATAAAAAGGGGTAGTTGTAGGGATAGCTTATCTTATTACTATCACATCTGCCCACTTTCTATTTTGAGGAGAAATGTTGTATTCAATAAGTATTCATATCAAATTAAATACTTTCTTTCCCCGTGTCTTAATGCCAGTACTATTCATCTTAGACTGAAAGAGCTATTACTTGAAACAAAGGGCTACTTCCCTGAATAATATATGCCCCCCACTTGCTAAGTAAGATGCTACAGCAGAATCATATACAGGTGTTCAAGAAACATTATTCAATGTTACTTTTTTTTTCATGTAGCCCTCTATTATTGAAAAACAAATTAATTACCTCTGGTTTGCTCCTTTCTAAAGATAGAGAGCTGTCCATATGCTTTATTTACTATAATTCAGCTTCTTGTTCCAAATTAAGTCACCAATTTATTCTTTTCTAGACCAACCAACTTTTCCTATCCTATAACTTCCCCATGTCTTCCTATGTTAGTAGGCTATCTCTAATCAATGAACCACTAGAAAGGTGGGGACAGCCAGTATCTACAAGAAAAATAAACGTTTTCTTTGAAACTAAAGAAGAAAATGTTAGAATAAGTAGGTGATTGATAATAGCTGAAGTTACAAGTGAAAGAAGAGCTCAATATACAAATGTTTTATTTCTTTTACATCTCATTGCATGCATCATGAAGAATCTATTGTATATTTCCCCATAAATTCCCAAGTAGGAGGTGATGTGTTAGTAGCAGTCAGTTGTTCAGGTGACTGATGCTATAATGAGCTCATCATCTAATAGATGAAGGCATCAAAAGCTTTCCAAAGCCAAACAGGAGAATGGGTTCAGCCAATGTACTGGAAGGGATGTATTAAGATCTTTCAAATATAAGAAGGTATATTTTGTCTACCTCACCCCTCTCCTCTTCCATGCATCAACCTCTTGCTGTCTCTATGTTAGACGTTGCCACACTCCCTTTGCATGCCCCTAGTCCCATTTTGCTATACTTCCTGACTGTCATCTCCCCCTTCCCATGCCCACTCCTCCAAATATGTTACGGAGAATTTCTGGGTTTGACACTGTTTATACGTCTGGCTCATTTGAGTTTCTTGACCTATCTGTTCATCATCATTTGATATTCATTCATTTTTCAGTCATACCTGACTCTTCATGACTCCATTTGGGGTTTTCTTGGCAAAGATATTAGAGTGGATTGCCATTTCCTTCTCCAGCTCATTTTACAATTGAGAAAACTGAGGCAAGCAGGGTGAAGAGACTTGACCAGAGTCGCATAACTAGGAAGTGCCTGAGGATAGAGGTGAATTCAGGAAGATGAGTCTTCCTGACTCTAGGTCTACTTTATCCACTGCACCATCTAGATGCCTGTTATTATTTGATGATGAATTTCAAACAGTAATGTGTGGTCCTTTCCCATACCCTAAGCTGTTCAATTAATGATGTTGTCACAGTGATGGTTTCAAGTTTTTCTGAAGTCTTAATAAATTATTTCTGCTGCTGTGCTTCCCCTCATCTACAGCAAGAGAAAATTAAATCCTTCTGAAATAATTTGCATGGTGCAACATCAAAATGGTTACTTCCTAGGACTTATTTCTGCTCAGCACTTACGAATCAATAATTTTTTCTAGCCAAATAGCTGGGGCTAAAAGTCAAATCGATGAGTATGTAATTTCCTTTTTTGGGTGGAGGGAGGCAATCAGGGTTAAGGAGCACACAATTTTCAAGGTAAGCATTTCTTTTTCTTTTCCAATTTTCAGATCCTTTTAGGAATCCCTATTAGGATCTATCTCCCCCTCCCTTTTTAAATTTCATTTTGTAATGTTTCATTCAGAGGTGGTATACACATTAAAGTTGTCTCATCACAAGTGATTTGGGGGATGCTTTTAAACCTTCCTAATAGCTGCATTTTCAAGGCCAAGAGAAGGACAAAAGTCAGTGAGTAAACTGAACAAAACAAGTTTTTTTGCTCTTCCCTTAACGAAAGTTATTAAGGAAAATGTGGCAAATCAAATTGTTTGTGTCTTTCTGTCCTCAGCACCTAAATGTTTTTCATGTAGTATTTAATACCTTGTTGAAATGCAGTTAGTATAAAGAAGATTTTTTAACTTGGTTTCTGGGAGTTCTGACCATCTAGGCACAAAAACATTTAGACACAAAAGGCAATACATAAACATTTTGGTTATGCCACACTTTCCCAGTATAATATGTATTTTCTATGTATAATTAAAATTGGCAAAAAAAATTAGATACAAAACATATTTAATGATTCAAGAAAAATAAATGTCACTACATTTGTTCATGCTCTTTACAACCTAGAGAAATAGCTGCTTTCTGCTAGCTTCTAACTCCTTCATCCAATGTTAGTGGTGCTTTCCTGAAACCATTTTTTAAAAATATTGCTACAATACAATTAACAACATTCTGGCAAATTATGCTACATATGCTAAAACTGGGTTAATCAGGCCATTTCCCCCTACTTTGTTTATTGCTTTTGTTAGTGAAAAAGTACTCCAAACTATAGCTAGTGAAAGAAGCAAATGAAACCATTTTTCTTCACTAAAAGGATTATAATTATGGGAGCATCTCATTTCATTCCATTTAAACAAACATTTATTACATACCTAATGATACTTCATTCCCTAACCTAAAAAAGTATGCCATGACACATAAACAGATAAACATATAGAGCAAGATATTATAAAGAAATTTCATTTCTGATGAATTGAGTATTAACTGTTGGAAATCAGGGAAGGTATCAGAATAAGTAATATTTAAACTGTTCTATGAAAGAAGATAGGGATTCTAAAGCAGACTGGAGTAGAGAATACATTCTAAACATGAAGAACCTACCTGGGCAAAGGTATAGATGGAGAAAATGGAAAGATGTGCACAGGGAAGATCTACTAAGAAAGGGAACTATTTTTTTTTCCTGCTGTTTAAATCTAGAAGATTGTTCACAACCATCTGAAAAAAAGAAAGTATACAGTACAACAAAAATAGGGGCCAATCTAAAGGTTAAGAAGTTCAGTGCCCATGCCTCTGAAACACACTGCTTTCAAAGGTAAGAATTCACTTGATATATTGTTGAAAAGCACTAGAACAAATATTTGTATTAAAATTTTATACCATAGTACTCTAAAGAATTAAGCCTATTAATTTCAGTTTAATCCAAATTTATTCAAGAAGTGACCAATGTAGTCATTGGTTTTATCAACATATCAGAAAAGAAAAAATGCTGAAGGTTGATTAATCTGCTTAATAAATGCCCTCCCTGAACAATGAGTTATTTATATCTTCCTCAAGATGGCAAATGTTTCACATAATTTAATCATTTTAATATCTGGTCAGTGTAAAAAAAAATAACTGAACCCACTTCAGTAGGAATCTAGCTATCTTCTTCTTGGTATTGTGGAGGTATAGGTAGCTTGGGTCCCAGGTCTACTCTCAATAGTGGCATAACTTTGGGAAAGTCACTTAAATTCTTTTTAAGTGTGAGGTACCTCTTCTATATAAAGAAGCTACTAATACTTATACTACTTTCAGCAAGGATTATTAAGAGGAATAGTCATAATGCATTTGGATGTACTTTCTATACATTAGCTATCATAATGTCATTTTCAATTTATATGAGATACTATGGTTTGGAAAATGCACACAAATTTAAAGATTTAAAAAAAACTAAGTGAAAATACTGCATTTCCATTCAACTGGAAACACATTATGTGATTTTTTTTAGTTCATCATTTTTTTAGGGCTATAGAATCTTTCAAATGTCTTACTAACATAGAATTCTTAGCAATACTTTGTCTCACGACTCAAGGCACTATCCATTTTCCTGCTCTGTAAGTTCTAGAAAAACCAGTGCTCTCACTTGATTCCCAACTTTGTCAGATGGAAATATACTGATTACTGAGAAAATCAGAAGAGCAGTTGCATTTTTTACAAATACATTTACAAACACATTTTTTACAAACACTTCAGAAAGTAAGACTGTTCTGGCTAGACTCACTATTTTCATCTACAAAAATAGTGGGGATCAAAAGATTAAAATTCTCACAGGCTTTTTATGGTCACATTTATTACCCTGTCTTCCTAAGAGGCTTATGGTTATGCTCTGATATCATCAGACCATTAAGCACTTATTATGAAAGGTTAGATTCTGACACCTTTAGTAAAATTAGTGGATCCCTGACCTAATGAAAAGTCATCATACTTAGGTGCTCTCATTACAATTTATAACTCTGAGATATGAAAACATGAAAAAAAGCATGTTTATTATGGAAGACTTAAATGGATGATTTCTTATCTAAACTAGGTTCCCATGAATAAAAAATCCATTTACTCGATTTGGAATTTTGATTTCTTTTCCTTTTTTTGGTGGGGGTGGTGGAAATAGCATGGGGTGGGGACCAGAGTCAGATAGAAATCTAGAATTTCATCCAGTTAGGAAACTGCCAGTTTGGAAATTTGTCCAAGCCCCAAGATCAACATTTGGCAAGAAGTGCTCAGGGTACTGAAAAGTTCAGACTTGTCCATAGTCACCCAAAGGGTGTCAGAGGCAGGATTTCATTCTGAGACCTGAGTCTAGGGCCATTCAAAATGAGCCACATGAAAACTATATAGTCATACAATTACATATCAATGTACAGATGCATAAACAATCACCATTTGTGCAGGAAGCAATGCTCACCATGTTTGGTCAGTCTTCCACTGAGTTGGAATTCTAGAAAACTTTCATCAAAGAAGCGACTTTTGAATTGAGATCGGGAGAACAGGAAAAAGGAAGGGTCGAGGACACTGACATTAAAAACCCTGAAAGGAAAGGTAGCTGAGAATAAAAGACTAAGTAGCTGAAGTGGAACAGAGGTTCTTGGTAAAGGACTAAGTGTTCTTTAATACAGCAGGGTCACGTAGTTAAGGATTTTGGAGAACACGTCCAGAAGTTAGGATCTGATACTACTGAAAATTAAGTTATTTAATAATTAGAGTGGCATAGTTGAAACTTCACCTGATGGAGGCAATTCAGAACCAATTGAAAGAAATTACTGTCTGACTAACTTGGTTTAGTGCTGCCTGGTCCAGCTCCTCTAAAAGGCACTCAGGATTAAACTGTTCAACAGAAAAGACAACAAAGATTTAAAAAAAAATTTTTTTAAAGAAATAACTATTGTGGGCCTGCAAAAAGCTAACACACAGCAACTACTGGGTGACAACAGGAAGATGGAACAGGAGGAAAGATGGAATATATGATTTCCAGAGAAGCCCTGGATGAGAGCAAGGCAACTAAGGTAGCGGAGCAGAATTTGCATGAGCACAGAGGGATTCAGTTCCGTATTTTGGGGTATTTCTGCCTGTTTCAACTATAGAAAGTCTGAAGACAAAAAGAGTTTTCTCCTCCTTATAATGGCTACAAATGGAAGCCTCAAGTGAATTTGGAACAACCTAGAAATCAGAAAGGCCAAATGGGAAAAGTCACAAGTTAATTATATGCAAAATACTTTGCTAGATACTAAGGGATCTTACAGATGAATTAACACACCATTCTCTCCCTCAAGCAGTGTTCAGTCTGTAAAGGGAGATACAAGAGAATTTACTTAAGTTTCTGAACAAAGGTGAAAGAGATTATGAAAGTAGACAGTAACAATTAATTTGATGGTCAATGGGAGACTGGAAGACTGATCAGATACAAATAAATCAGTCATAGCAAAGTGTCTGATAAAGTATAACCTTGCTATTCATGCAAAAAGAATTTGCAGATATTGGTTAGAAGATTGCACAACGTGATCAACTGTGGCTAAATAACTGATTTAAGGGATAATCATTAACGGTTCCACACCAGCCTAGAAGGTTTCCGGTAGTAACTGTGCTTGGCCAGGAACTACTTCACATTTTATCAAATGATCTGGCAGAAAATATAGATGGAAAGCTCATCAAAGTTGCAATGACCCAAAGCTTATAACAAATAAGATGACAGTTGGGATCCAAAGACTTTGACAGTCCAGAAAACTGAACAAAATTCAACAAGACGAAATTTAATATGGATGCATTTCAAGTCTTACACAGGTTCAAGAAATAACTTTTACAAGTGGAAGGGTGAAGCATCTTTAGAAGATAAATTCTGGAATTTTTTTAGTGGATTTTTTAATCTATTCATTGAGTCAACATTGTGATATGACAGTCAAAAAAGTTAATGTGATTACTGGCCACATAATGAAGCAGTTTTCAAGAAAAAGGGACATGGTATTTATTTCCTTTGCATATTCTGCCCGTGTCAGAAGTACTGTGTTCATTTCTGAGCATCATATTTTTGGACAGACAATCTCTAGGCTGGCAAACATCAACAAGAAAAGTAATCAGAACATTGTATGATGAGCCATAAGTCTATGCAGCCCTGACTTCATCTATACTAAACTAAGGCTGCTTTCCCCCAGCTCTTGCTTTACCCTATTTCTTGAGCAGGAGAATATACAATCAACCTCTATGTTCCCAGCCAAGCCTGTATTTCTAGACTTTAGCCTAGACCCCACCCAAGACTCCACAAGCCAATACAATTATTGTGTTACTTTAATATAAAGTTGAATTTTATGAGAAAATATACCAAATTACTTATGACATTTCTACCTTCTCTGAGTCATACAAACCTAAGCCCAGTCTTCCTATTGGTCCTATGTTAGGATCCTAGTATCTGGCAATTCAATTCACCTGTCTTCTCTGGCTCAAAACTGCTTTACTCTGTAAAATGAGAGGCTGAACCAGATGCTGTGTAAGAATACTTGCACCTCTAAATCTATGATCCTGGGGTGGAGCCAAGACGGCGGAGTAGAAAGACAGACATAAGCTAGCTCTGAACCCACAGCCCATAAAACATCTGTAAAGAAGAACTCCGAACAAATTCTGGAGCAGCAGAAGCCACAGAACAATGGAGCAGATGAGATTTCTGATCCAGAGGGACCTGAAAACCTCTCGCAAAAGGTCCGTCGCGCCCTGGACCCACAGCAGAGACCAGCCCTGCCTTGGCCACACAGAACCAAGAGGAGCAGATCTGAGCAGGCTTCAGGGACAGAATCTCCAGGGGCCGCGCAGGTGACAAGGGTTGGTGAGAGAGTCTCTTTGGCTGGTCGAGAGGTGAGTGGGGTGTCCCCATAACTCAGGCCCCCTCGGGAGGCAGGGCAGAGGCAGCAGCAGACTGGGGCTCCCAAAGCAGGCAGGAGCTCTGATCCATTGTTGAAGGTCTCTGCATAAACCCCCTGAGGGAACTGAGTCCCATGTGGCAGCCCTGCCCCCACCTGAGCACCTGAACTTAATCTCACACTGAATAGCAGCCCTGCCCCCACCCAAAGCCCTGAGGCTGGGAAGCAACATTTGAATCTCAGACCCCACCCTCTGGCTGGGAGGTTCTGGAGGCGAGGTGGGGGTGGAAAGAAAACTCAGAAGTCAAGTCACTGGCTAGGAAAATGCCCAGAAAAGGGAAAAAAAATAAGACTATAGAAGGTTACTTTCCTGGTGAACAGGTATTTCCTCCCTTCCTTTCTGATGAGGAAGAACAATGCTTACCATCAGGGAAAGACACAGAAGTCCAGGCTTCTGTATCGCAGCCCACCCAATGGGCTCAGGCCATGGAAGAGCTCAAAAAGGATTTTGAAAATTAAGTTAGAGAGGTGGAGGAAAAACTGGTTAGAGAAATGAGAGAGATGAAAGAAAAGCATGAAAAGCAGGTCCACACCCTGCTAAAGGAGACCCAAAAAAATGCTGAAGAAAATAACACCTCGAAAAACAGGCTAACTCAACTGGCAAAAGAGGTTCAAAAAGCCAATGAGGAGAAGAATGCTTTCAAAAGCAGAATTAGCCAAATGGAAAAGGAGGGTCAAAAGCTCACTGAAGAAAATAGTTCTTTCAAAATTAGAATGGAACAGATGGAGGCCAATGACTTTATGAGAAACCAAGAAATCAAAAAACAAAACCAAAAGAATGAAACAATGGAAGATAATGTGAAATATCTCATTGGAAAAACAACTGACCTGGAAAATAGATCCAGGAGACACCATTTAAAAATTATGGGACTACCTGAAAGCCATGATCAAAAAAAGAGCTTACATACCATCTTTCATGAAATTATCAAGGAAAACTGCCCTGAGATTCTAGAACCAGAGGGCAAAATAAGTATTCAAGGAATCCACAGATCACCGCCTGAAAGGGATCCAAAAAGAGAAACTCCTAGGAACATTGTGGCCAAATTCCAGAGTTCCCAGGTCAAGGAGAAAATATTGCAAGCAGCTAGAAAGAAACAATTCAAGTATTGTGGAAACACAATGAGGATAACACAAGATCTAGCAGCTTCTACATTAAGGGATAGAAGGGCCTGGAACAGGATATTCCAGAAGTCAAAGGAACTAGGACTAAAACCAAGAATCACCTACCCAGCAAAACTGAGTATAATACTTCAGGGGAAAAATTGGTCTTTCAATGAAATAGAAGACTTTCAAGCATTCTTAATGAAAAGACCAGAGTTGAAAAGAAAATTTGACTTTCAAACACAAGAATGAAGAGAAGCATGAAAAGGTAAACAGCAAAGAGAAGTCATAAGGGAATTTACTAAAGTTGAACTGTTTACATTCCTACATGGAAAGACAATATTTGTAACTCTTGAAACTTTTCAGTATCTGGGTACTGGGTGGGATTACATACACACATGCACATGTACACGCACACACACATAGAGACAGAGTGCACAGAGTAAATTGAAGAGGATGGGATCATATCTTAAAAAATTGAAATCAAGCAGTGAGAGAGAAATATATTGGGAGAAGAAAGGGAGAAATGGAATGGGGCAAATTATCTCTCATAAAAGAGGCAAGCAAAAGACTTTTTAGTGGAGGGAAAAAGAGGGGAGGTGAGAGAAAAACATGAAGTTTACTCTCATCACATTCCACTAAAGGAAGGAATAAAATGCACACTCATTTTGGTATGAAAACCTTTCCTACAATACAGGAAAGTGGGGGATAAGGGGATAAGCAGGGTGGGGGGGATGATGGAAGGGAGGGCATAGGGAGGAGGGAGCAATTTGAGGTCAACACTCATGGCGAGGGACAGGATCAAAAGAGAGAATAGAAGCAATGGGGGGCAGGATAGGATGGAGGGAAATATAGTTAGTCTTATACAACATGACTATTATGGAAGTCATTTGCAAAACTACACAGATATGGCCTACATTGAATTGCTTGCCTTCCAAAGGGAAGGGGGAGGGGGAGGGAGGGAGGAAGAGAAGTTGGAACTCAAAGTGTTAGGATCAACTGTCGAGTACTGTTCTTGCCACTAGGAAATAAGAAATACAGGTAAAGGGGTATAGAAAGTTATCTGGCCCTACAGGACAAAAGAGAAGATGGGGACAAGGGAAGGGAGGGATGATAGAAGAGAGGGCAGATTGGTGATAGGGGCAATTAGAATGCTTGGTGTTTTGGGGTGGGGGGAGGGGACAAAAGGGGAGAAAATTTGGAACCCAAAATTTTGTGAAAATGAATGTTAAAAGTTAAATAAAAAATAAATAAATAAATAAAAATGATAAATCTATGATCCTACAAAAAGCATCATTTGCTGTCAGCTCTTATAAATTCAGACAGAGTTCAGCAGCTTGAAAGAATAAGAAGGTGAAAGTTAGAAAAGAGATTCCAGTACTTCCACATGATAAACAGGACCTTATATCAAAGTGCTGGTGCTTGAGCCATATTTAAAAAGGAGAAAATGATCTTTTATCAGGTCACCAAACTGTGGTCAGCAGTCTATTTTGAGACTGACCTGTGGAGATAACAATGCCTTTTTCAACTGTAGGTAAAATTTTGTTTTATTTAAAAATGTAAAAAGCTTTGATGTCTTGTAGGCTGTACAAAACATGGCACTTGCTGGAGTTTGCCAACTCCACCCCTCTCACCCCTATTTTCAATGAAAGAAGGAAAAAGTCATTTTCTGACAGTTGATCAGAGATGTGGGAGGCAAAGGAATGGTGCCCACATGATGTAACAAACAAATGCAACCTATTTCTCGCCAGCATCTTAATGCTAGTTTCTTTGCTTAATGTGTTCTCCAGGAGCAACTGCTTGCATGTTTGTTTCTCCTATCCTAACTCTGATTATGGTAAATAGCTAAAGAGCAGAGGACATGTCAGTTTATATACATTTTGAAAAGCACAGTACAGTGTTATGACCATATGGATATTTTAATTTCTCTATGGTGATGAAAGCCAGTACAGGATGATAAATACAGGCTTGGGCCTAATCAGGAAGAACTTGTCTTGTCCTATCTCTAACTTATAATATGGGCGGGGGGGGGAGGGTGGCGCACGTGACAGACAGACAGACAGATGCTAAAGGAAACTCAATTTCAAATATCAAGCAACTCTAAAACTACAGTAACAGACAAATGGCTAATCTGTATAAGTGGAATACGTCTGAGAGAGAGGACAGGAGAAGAGAGGAGAGGGGAATAAGAGAAGAGGATGGAAAAGGAGGTGAGGGGAGGGGAGATGGAGGGCAGAGGACAAAGAGAGACAGACAGTCCTGGAGATATGCCCCATATGCTATTTTCAAAATGACATCTTAGCGTGATCCACACAGGATCTACTTGATGATTCCAAAGGAATTTTTAACAATGGAATGCTAAGACCAAAAGAGGGTGAAGAAAGAGGAATGAGGGGAGAATCTTAGGTTTAGAAAAACAAAAAACACTGAAAAGCTTATTTAAATGGGAACTCTCAAAGGGCCACTATTAAGATTATAAATATTATTTTTAAAAGCCACTTAGACTCCTTTTTCCCATCTTCCTGCCCCCTACCTCTGTGTCACACACACACACACACACACACACACACACACACACACACACACACACACACACAGAATCTGTCTCACCCAACTCCTACCCTGGGGCAAAAAAAGATACCCAGAACCCAACTCAAGAATACTATGAAGCATGGTTTACACTTCTTGGTAGAAATGTGATGGCCTAGAGGTGAAGAATGAGACATACATTTTCAGACACTTTCAATGTGTGAATGTTTTGCTTAACTATATCTATTTGTAACAAATGAGAAGAGACTTAGGTAGTGATAGTAAAGGGGAAAAAGAAAAAATTATTGAAACATTGAGAAGAAAGAAGAAGGAAATTCCAAAGGGGACACAAGCAAGTAGGGTAACATTGGTACTATGATGTGAAGTTTAATATATACTTTTTTAAAAACACGTAATAGGGATTCATAATTTTATGCAGAATTCCTTTTTCTGTCCTATGTATAAGGGAATATTCATGTTGGGTGATATTCATTAAGCTTTAAGGTTTTTTTACTTTCAAAAAGAGTCACCAAAAAAAATTTTTTTAATTTTACATACAAACTGCAAGTCAAAACAAGGTTTAAAAAAAATTGGGATATCAGGTAACTTCATAAACTCGTGAGAGAGATAAAACTGTCAGTCTCCTCTGTTTAGTTTATGGCACTACCTCAACAAAATATGAGATGACTAGACAGCATAGTGTAGAGAATGCTAGACTTAAGAGTCAGGAAGATCTGAGTTCAAAACCAGCCTTAGTTATTTTTTACCTGTGTGGCCTTTGGCAAGTCACTTAATCTTTCTCAGTCTCAGTTTCCTCATCTGTAAAATATTAGTAATAATAGCATCTGCTTCACAGGGTAGTTGTGAGGATCAAATGAGACAACATATATAAAGAGTTTATTGCAAATTAAAACAACCATGAGATATCCTTTTACACCTATCAGATTGGCTAGAATGACAGGAGGGGAAAGTGATCACTACTAGAGGGGATGTTGAAAAACTCGACAGAATTCACTTTTGGTGGAACTGTGAACTAATCCAACCATTTGGGAGAGCAACTTGGAATTATGCCCAAAGACTTATAAAACTGCCTTTGACCCAGTAATACCATTATTAAGTCTGTTTCCCAAGATGATTAGGGAAAGAAGAAAAAAACCTATATGTTTTAAATATTATAGCAGTTCTCTTGGAGGTGGCAAAGAACTGGAAATTGTGAGGATGCCCATCAACTGAGGAATGGCTGAATAAGTAGTGGTACATGAATGCAACAGAATATTATTGTGCTTTAAAAAATACTGAGCAGGCAAATTTCAGAAAAACCTGGAAATACACATCAACTTTTGAACACTGAAGTGAACAGAACCAGGAGAACAGTGTACACAGTAACAGCAATGTGGTGTGATGACCAATTATGACAGACTTAACTCTTCTCAGCAATACAATGATCCAAGACAATTCTAAAAGACACATGCTATCCACATCCAGAGAAAGAACTATGGAATCTGAATGCAGATTGAAGCACACTATTTTCTCTCTTTTTTCATTCTCATGGTTTTTTTCCCCTTTTGTTCTGATTCTTCTTTCACAACATGGCTAAGTGGGAAAATGTTTAATATGATTGTACATGTATAGCCTATGTCAGATTGTTTGCTATCTTGTGGAGAGGGGAAGTGAGGGGGAAAACTGGAACTCAAAATCTTATAAAAGTGAATGTTGAAACCTATTTTTCATGTAATAGGAAAAAAATACTATTATGGGAGAGTTAAAAATTAAAAAAAGAAATTTAAAAAATGATGAATTAAATGGCCTCAGAAAAACAAGGAAAGACTTTCATGAAATAGTGAATGAGATGAGCAGAGCCAAGACAATATTGTATAAAGGAACCGCAATACTGTTTTAAGAACAACTTTGAGCAAAAAGTCAGTTTGACTACTATAAATACACAAATTAACTACAAAGAACCTATGAAGAGAGATGCTATCTGTGTCCAGAGAAAGAATTGATAAACAGAAGTATATATAGTATGATTTTACATATTTATATCTAATAGTAGCCATCTCTAAGGCAAAGAGGAGGTGAAAGTAAAGGGGGAAGTTACATGATAACTTTATTATATAGTTACAAGGAAAAGCAAGTTATGCATAATAGATTTGCAGTTTCATGGTCAACCCTCTTTTCTTTCTACTCTATGTTGCTCTTGAGGAAATGCTTGTTTTACTTCTTAAGTTTAGAATTTTTAAAAAAGATTAAAAAATGATAATGGTCCCCCAAAAAGCTTACCTATCACTAGAATTATGAATTTAAAGTTGTAAAGTTGTAAAAGTTGTAAAGACCATCTAGTCCAACCCTTTTGTTTTACAGACAAGTAAACTGAGGTCCTGGAAGTTGTGACTTGCCCAAGATTAACACAGGTAAAAAGTAGTAGTGCCTGAACTTGAATCTAACTCTCACACTTAGATCCTTCTTAGTGTACCCCAAGTAAAATGGATTTAAAGTATAATAATAACTTGGATTAGAACTTAAATACTAACAATTAAAAAATGTTAACTATTTGAAAAGGAAATTGAAGAAGATCTGATCTCTGGAAGACTTTTAAATATAAGACAAATTATTACCTGGCTTGAAATTGTCAAAGTATGATCATGCAGAAGTCAGGAATATGAATTAAATGACCCTAAATATCCTTTCTGAAGGTGTTATTGGTGTACAAATTAAACATTAATATTTATAATGCATAAAGTAAGACTTTGGAGGAAAGACAAAAGCCAGAATCAATGATTTCATTACCAAAGATCCAAACCAAGTGATAATTTAACTTCTACAAGCTGTCTTTTGTTCATTTTTCTCCCAGCTAATCCTGTTTGATTATATGTACAGGAGTGCTGATTTTGAAATGGTTAAACTGTTTACTAAAGAGATTTTAAACAAGACTCAGAAATACCCTTCCTTTTCCTAAAAGTATGACTCTTCTTACCAAAAATACCTGTAATAACACAGAATGGATTCTTTGAAGTGAATATATGTAAATATACCATATACACTGAGAAGTTGAAACAAATTTCTTGTTCTATACCAAGGGAGAAAGGAAATAGAGTTTGCATCTAGGGTTTCTTGGAATGGTTCCAAAAGAGAAGAATGGTGAGGTGACCTTGTCCTTGAGCACAAAAATACAGCACATTGCATGGTTTCAGGATTCCTTTTTTGCCAGTAAACTGGAAATCTTGCCCCAAGAGATTGGTTTATCTACGTAGGAAATGTCTATCCACAGACTGCTAGCTTCCTATTAGGCACAATAAAGCTTAGGTAAAGAAAAAGTCATGGAGCCATGGCAAAAGGGACAAAATCCAAAAGACTATACCTTATCACTTACAGCTCCAACCTAATTTTAGGTCAGGAAAAAAACATACTGGGTATGTGTGCCCACACACACACACACACACACACACACACACACACCCTTAACTTGTAATGATGCACTAGACGCTGTGTTAAATCACCAAAGTGAAAAAAAAATTTTTTCTTACTAAAATTGAATTCTGCTGATTACAGAGCAGAAATGGGAGGGGGAAAAAAAGAAGGGTCATAAATCAGGAAGACACAAGTTCAGATTTGGGTGTGTCCAAGTCATTTACGCTCTGTCTGCTTTAGGTTTCTCAGTGTAAAATGAGGAGTACGACAGTACCTACCCTACATGATTGCTCTGAAGATCATAAAAGATAATTAAGTGCTTCACACAATGACTGGCACATAGTAGGCACTATGTTCCTTTCTATTCCTTTCACTTCAAAAGATTTTCAAACCTCTATCCCTTCATTTTTCAAGCATTTTAAGCTTTAAAACATTAGTTCTTCCACTTCACTGACCACAATTACGTATTTCAACAACTTTACTGGCCTACCATTTTCTAATAAAAACCCATCACTCCAAAAGGTTGAGCTCTTTCCTAGAACATTCCATGTTGATTCCTGCATCTCTATTATGGCTCACACTCTTCTTTTGGTCTGGATGGTCCTCCCCATTCTCTAGTCATATGAATCACCACTAGGAAGAATCATGGAATCATGACTAAAAGTCAGAAAAGCCCATAAAAGTCATCTCAGTCAAACTCATCATTTCATGTATGAGGAAACTGAAAGTCAGCGTTGTGAACCAAGTGGCTAAGTCAAGATTTTAACCCAGGTCCTTCTGGCTCATAACTGTACCATACTGCCTTAAGTATTTATAGTGGATTTACTATGTTTTTAGCATGATCTAAGGTGGTAGAAAGGAATATGAAATAAGATACTCTTATTATAGTATATACTTATTATAGTATATATATGTATACACACACACACATATACTTATTATAGTAGTGGAAAAGACAAGAATACATGTGCTCCAATTAAAGGACATGTACATACTAAGATATGTGACACAATAGAAATTCAGAGAAAGGAGAAGGCTTCATATGGAAAGGAAGAGAAAACAAATACTTCATAAGTAAGTAAAATCTGGAACTGAATAATGAAGGATGGGTAAGATTTAAATAGAGAAACAAAGAATTAAATGGTATTTTGGGTTTTGGATGAGGGGACAGATAATGGAGTTTTAAGTAAGACAGGAAAGAATAATGAATATGGAGACAGATGCCCTGAGTTTGTGACCTTGGCCAACCTCTCCAGGCCTCTTTCTTCACCTGAAAAATAAAGAGATAGGACTAGATGATTTTAGAGATAGAAGGAAAGGACTAGATCATGGAGGTGAGAAACTAGTCAAAGGAGTTTAGATTGGATGTGATAGTTGCAAGGCAATGAAGTGAAATAATGAAAATATTTTAGGGTCCTAAGTGTAGCAAAACGCAGGATCTTCTGGAGATTCAATTGCCAACTGAATAACCAAACCAAGTAAGAGACTACTGAAATAAATGAAGTATGGAATTATCAGTCTTCCTAGGGTAGAAGCAATAGAAATGAAAAGATAGAATCCAAAGAATATTTTAAAGGAAGAAACAACAAGATTTCGTACCAGTTTCTTTTACATGGCAGATGAAACAGAAGAGCGTCAAAGTTTTTTTGGCATATCTGAGCTTAGGAGACTAGAAGAGTAATGCTACCCGTAACAGTAATGGGGAGGGGTCTGGAGGAGGGGAGAAAGGTAAGCTTTAGATGAACTGGATGTATTTTATCTATCCTTTCAGGTCCAACTTAAATGTTTCCACCTTTATTAACCAATAACCATCTACTAAGAACCTATTTGTATCAGGTACAATGCTAGGAAGATACAAATACAAAAGAATGAAACAATCCAAGAACTTCCTTTAATCCTCCCTGGCAGGCACAGTCCTTACTTTTTTTTAACCTTTCTAATACAGATATTTGCGAATGATTTTGTTATAGTTTCTAGGTATATAGATTATTCCCATCCTAGACTTTAAGCTCCAGAATAGCTGGAGTCTTATTTGAACTTTGCACCTAGCTAGCAGAATGTCATGAATATGGTAGGCCTTCAATAAATGCTTCATGAATTGAATTCATGATGGACTATCAGAGGGAATATTTTCTCTGGGCATCTAGAAATATACAACTATATGAATCTCAGATACAGAGGTTTAGATTTGGGAAGCATCTGTTGAAAGTTATGAGAGATAAGCTTACCAAATTACTATAAAGTGAGATCAGCAAAAGGCTGAGGACTTGAAACAGATCTACAATTAGGGAGTGAGGGTGGTGAATGTGAGCGAAGGAGGAGAGAGAATGAGCAATTCCAGAGATAAGAGAAACAAGAATGTTTCTGGTCATGGAAACCAAAGTAGAAAAAGTCTTAAGTATTAAGTGGTCACCAGGGTTACATGCCAAGGAAGGGGAAACCTAAGATAAGGCTATTGAATTTGGCAAGGAGACCACTGGTAGCCATAGTGAGAGAAGTTTCAGGATAGTAAAGGAAATAGAAGTCATTACAGAAGACTAAGGCTGGAAGGCGAAGACGGAAAGACACGAAAGTGGATGCAAAACAAACAGACCACACATTCAGGCAGGGAAAAGAGATTATTATACTATACTGAAAAAGGGTAAAGCCAAGGTAGTTCGCATGCTTTAAAGCTGGCTGTGGCATGAGCATGAAAGTTAAGAAACCTAGCTGTCTCTCCATCAGAATTAAGTTACTTGAACACTGGGATGTCTCCCCCTACTCCTTTTTATTTTTTTAACCTTTCTTTCTATTCCTGGCACTCAACACAGGGCCCTTCATGTATTTCAGAGTCTGTTAAGTCTTTTCTGATCTGAATACCTAGCAGATAGGCCTGGCATACAGCAGGCACTTAATAAATGCTTTTCCATTCATTCTTTTGTTAATTCATATATAAAACCACTCAAATGTAACTCTGAGGGTGCCCTACCATTTTATGTGTGAGGGATGGCAATGCTGACATGCTCTTAGACTGACAGGGCTAAAAATGTCAAACAGGAGACGTTAAAGGTTGCTAACTCAAACAGAACTTTTTATTTTGAGAGGTCATACTCTAGAAGTTGACACTAGCTGGAAGAAATAGCTAACACCCTGATGATAAAAGTTCACAGTGTTAATTAACCAGATTATTTCTTGTTTTAATTGAATCAGATCTTGCCAAGTGAGCAAGTTATTCTCTGCATTTAAACATGTTATCTTCTAAGGCACATATCCATAAGACAGCTGGTGACCATTTTGTATATGTGAGACAGTACACTAGATGAGTGGGATATATGAATAAAGGAGTTTTTAGAAATACAATACTTACAAGTAAAAGAGACTTTCAGGTGGCAGAATTAACAAATTACCTTAGTAACAGGGGCACACATTGCAGAACTATACCAACATCATAATTTTTAAAAATTATTACTTGTTGCTCAAAAAACACTTCATGTACACATATTTTAAAAGTGCCTCCATCCAAGTGAAATACATGACATTCCCATAAGAAAAGTTTGTAATTAACTTATGTAACATTTTCCATAAACATTAGGAAAAGGTAAAACAAGGCATAATTAGAGATCATAAGATAGTGGATATTAAACAGCTTGGAAGCCAAAAGATCAGGATTCAAGTTCAACTTCAGATGCACACTATGACCCTTGGGAAAGTCACTTGACTTCTCCATATTCTAGCTAATTCTACATTCTAATCCCTATTCCTATTGGTAGGGCTTTCTATTCAATTTAAATTTTTTCTGTTGTGAAAAATGACAAACTGTGGATGACCAAGTGGAAAACTCACAAAACTGACAGAAGGACTCAAATTCATTTCTGAAAGCTATCAACTGTGACATCATTTACCAGTTCAGAAATCAACCTTTAAGTCACACCCCTGAAAGATACAAATTGTAAAACATAGTTATTCCTTCCACATAGTGACTTTCTCCATCATGATTTCAATATACTGCAATTGGCATAAGAACGGGAATTTTGGAGGAATTTTGTGGAAGTTACAGACAACATGCAAAGCCCAGAAGACGACACAGAGCCTGTGACCAAATAAACCAAATTTTACAATATGTACTATAAACACCCATAAAAGAAAAAAAATGAGACTTCTTTTGTAGAATTTTCCAGATCACTGAGGTGCTGCACCCTCATAACCCCAGTGATATGGAAGGGTTAACTATATTACATTTGAGAGAACAAGATTAAGATCAAAATAGATTTGGACTAGACCTGTGCTGTGCTTTCATTGTTTTGGAGAGCTTCTGATGAAGAATCTCTCTCTGTCAATGCAGATCAACCAATATTGTCTGCAACTTAAAATTTTTGAGAGTTGCCCAGGGCACTGATCTTTGAAGTGCTTGCTCACGGTCACAAAGCCATTTTATGCTAGAGATACAACTTGAACTCATGCCTTTCTGATTTTTAAAACAGCTCTCTCTCCTCTATGTCATGTGCTGCCTTCTTTCTCTACATATGCCTAGAATTCTGCAAACTGTTAATTCTTGCTTTTACAGCATATCAATTAAAATACTCTACACTGTGAGCAAAGAAGGTAAGGCAACATAAGAGGGGCAGCAGTGCTCGTTTTTAAAAGTTAATAAGGAAGTTGGCAAAGAACTTACCAAGCTCACAAATACCCCTCTACCACCTTATACCTTGTTCTGTTAGCACAAGTCTAAAAGGGGAGACACTTAATTTGATATATAAAATATTTCCTTGAAGTTTTCTTCTGTGCACCTCCATACCTATGGCACTACTTTAAAATGCCTATATCAACCAAGCCCTAAATTAAAAAAAAAAAAAAAAAAAAAAGCAAATGGCTATTAACAAATGTTTAGAAAGTGACATCTCTATTACCAATGGCATATAGAGGTATCTGTAGTAATATTTTATAAAGCTTTTGACTTAATGCATTTAACTATTAAAGTACTCTAAAAATTCTATCAAAGTACCAAACTGAATGAAATTGGTATTCATTTATTTTGTACATACACAACAACATAGTTTAAAATATGGAGATTTAACATGCACTTGACATTAAAAAACAGCTGTTAAGTGTTTGTATTTTTACTTTTATCATCTCCTTAGAACCTTTCCTTCTTTCCTCCCCCCACACATAATATCGTTTCAATAAAACAGAAATTAAATCATTTTTCTTTCCAAAGAAGTAACTGTGAAGAGGAAAAAAATACGCCATCAGTTAAACTGTGTTTTTATGATTTACCTCATACTAATATTGTTAGTTATTGACACCTGATAAAGATTAAGACTGAAAAGGATCCCTGTCATTTGACTAAAACTCTATGCTTTTAGTCTTTTGTTCAATTAATTCCCCAAGTCTTAGCTCCATATTTAGGAACTTTTTACTTTAAGAAAAGTTTCTTAATATTGTATATCCTCCCCTACCTCCATATGTAAAATATAGTTCATGCGCTGAATTGACATCCATATTCTTTTGAGGGAAGAGTTTTTTAAGCCTTTCAATACCATAAGAATGTGAACTACAACTATAATTACACTAAAATGCTACAGCTTAAGGATAAATGAATTTCAAGAATAATCAGACACTAGCACCTAAAATGCTTAGAAGCAATTTCAATGTACTTAAAATTGTGATGTAAATCAGGCAAATTGGGGAAGGTGTAATGAACTTTCAACAAGCTTTTTATACAAGTAGCAAAAGGAAGCTGTGTTCAAGTAGCTTCAAGTTTGACACCTGAGGCCAAGACTTGGTGTTAGGCTTATAAATGTGTTTCTCACAAACAACACTAGCTGCCTCCTGGGATTACAGTATGACAGAGGTGTAGCTGACTCATGGGATCAATTAGAAAGCACCAGTACTTCTGGCATTTTTTCCCCTAGTATTTCCCCCCTGCACACACTTTTAATGTATATTAAATCATCATATGTATCTCATTAATATATATATACATATATATTGCCAAATTAATAGCCAAAGTTCCTTCACTCTAAGTTACATCCACACCATGAAAGCCTATTCTCAGCAACACATCTCATGGCATGTCACTCTTAGTTATAGACTCTAAAACATTTTTTAAAACTGTAATCCTTCAAGTTAAATCAACTGTCATCTTCCTCATTTGTGATTAGAATAATTATCCTATGCTTTCCAATAAAAATTTTTTAAATAAAGGTCTTAATTAAAATAAGCATAAAAACTTAATAATCATAATAAAGAAAAAACTGGACAAACAAGTCAGACCAACTTCCCCTTCCCACTAAAGCACCATTAAGCCCTCCAAAATTCTTTCCCCAGAAGAGAAGGAGCAACAACTTCCATTTAAAAGCAGTTTACTATGAAATCCTACCGATAGCACAAGCAGCATTTTGCAATACTTACTGAATGTTTCTCCTGCTGGCCCATAACTCCATGGTTAGCTGGGACTGCTAGTGGTTTCATAATGAAGAAACATATGCTGAACTGAATTTACACATCATGTACCAATCTCTCATGGATGGCAAGTCATCCTCTACAGCATTAAATTAAAAAGGAAAAAAAATAGGAGAGGGAAACCAAGCTGCAGTATAAAGTGTCACTATTGGTGAGCTTAAAAAAATCCTCACACTTGTAGTACCGAAAAGCCATCCAAACCATGGTGTTCGTCTCCATTTTTATAACCCTGAAACTCTAAGCATCTTAGGTTGTCACAAGCCTGGTGAAACCTGACATATCTAACAATCTTCCACGAAAACAAGACCATTTTTGAGACTGAGAAAGAAGAGGAAAAAGAAAAGGAAGGAAAAAAAAGCTAAAATGGCTGACTGCACACAGTCTCCCTCTTTAAAAAGGCTTAATACAGTATTATATTAGTCAGGATGGTGTAGGAACCAGCCTCTAGCATTCAGTCAAGCATTGTTAATACTCTTGTTTCATTTGCAATCACACACCGACCCCCTCCAACCAAGAAGAAGAGGGAAAGGAGGTGGAAGAGAGAGAGAGAGAGAGAGAGAGAGAGAGAGAGAGAGAGAGAGAGAGAGAAATCAGGGCAGAGCGTGTGAACAGGGACCGACCTCCTCCCTGGCTGCTAATGATGCTGACAGTGGTGACCAGTGATCTCTGTTCCACTCAACTAACCAAGTTTGCACAATTAATCTTAGCAGTATGACATTGATGGACATTTAATTTAATGATGGCTGTCCCTCACTCTCAATGCAAGCACGTCTACTACCAAGAGAGTCACTAACAGAAACACGACACATGCACACACAAAATCTCGAGAATCATGAGTCTGGATGCAATACACCGATATAATTACATTATTGTGCTTACTTTGGAGGACCATGGCTGCAGGCAGTTGGCATAGCAACGCACAAGGAAAGCCATTTCCTGGGTAGAGAGAAAGCTTCCTTTTCTAAATAAAAAAATTCCTCTTAGGAAACAAACGGCATTGCTGCTTCCTGCAGAAAGCAAGACACTGTAGTCTCTCTCTTAACCTGCACAGGCTCACACTCAATGCAGTTCTAGTGATGTAAGTGGATTTCTCTCTCACCCTCCCTCTCCCTATATACCCTGAAATATTCAGCTCAAATGGTAGACATTCCTTGAGGCTCGCCCACCCAGCCACCGCCCCCCACCCACCCACCCAACATGCACACTTAACCATTTCACTCATTAAGGTAGAGATGGACAATTTAGATAAAGTAACAAGCTCTTGCCTGAATTATATCAGCTTCTGGAGGTTAAGCAAGTCCCAGAGGGATGGAATCCATTGATTGCTGACTCCAAATAATATCACTGGAGATAGGGTGGGAATAAGGAGCAGGGACTTACTTGAACAGCTTTGAACTAAAATATGATTTTCTCTCACCAAGGTGAAAGATAAAGAAATGGATCTGACAACATCTCTCCCCTCCCTACCCTCCAAATATCTCACTGTATCACAGAAAACAAGTATCAACTAGGTATTTAGAAAATTCACATTTGACAAGCTTTGCATGGTTTTGGGAGACATGCGCCTCCTCAAAAAAGCAAAAGAGGAGGGGGAGAAGGGGGAGTGAAACTCATTTTCACAATCATCAATTAATATAAAATTCAATACACATTAGTGAGAACAAGATAAAACATATACCACTTCACTTTTTTTTAACCTGCATGATTTCTACATAATATACAGTTAATGAAATAAAATCAGCACTTTATTGCTGGTCTATCATAAATCCCACCCAGATAAATATAGAATATAATGCACTTAAGGCAAAAAAAAAAAAAAAACAAAAAACCTTTGAAATTTTTTATTTTATCTCAGATTCTGATTATTTGCCCTATGGAGGGAAAACAAGATAAGCTTAAAAAAAAATAAAGGATAATCCAAAAAGCTTTTAACTAGTTTTTACATGACCAGGTTTTACCTAGTCTCTTGACTTTACAATTCCCTAGGAAAAATTTCTGTGGCATTATGAAGCCAAGTCCTAATTTCAGTTTTTTCATTTACTGTATGTGTGACCTTGGATCAGTCATTTAATTTCTGGGACACTCAGTTTCTGTATCTATAAAAGAAGGGACTGGACCAGATGATCTCCAAGGGTAAGAACCTATGATCCTATGAACTCAAATTTAATTTTTTGTCTTTACCTGACTTACAAACACTGTGACTAATCAGAATTCCCTTAAAAAGCCAAGTAGTTTATTTCTACTATTATCTTTTTTTAACACTGTGATTGATACCACAGAGTATAAATAAGTATGTATCAAAGTCCCTCAAAGAGTTTCCAGGCTTGTGGCAAGAAGGCACAGAGCAAATCAAACTAGTAAAATTGAATTCAATTTTTGCTACCTTGTCCAGTCAAGTTTTCCTGATCCAAACCTGATATTTCATTTCTAAGTCCCAATTCAGTTTTAGTTAACCTGATATATACTGTCCCCAGACCTGGGTATAAACTAGTTCCTGATACGTAACTTAGGCTGATGATCTGCCCCTTCTCATAAAATACAATCTGACAAATCAGGAGAGCCTAACAGTTCAAATCCTGACAGGTGACACAATTTCAAAATCTATCCATCCACTAGCACCAATCCTCCTACACCTTGGCTTTATGCTAGTGACTGAGTAAAGACCGCAGTTTGCCAGCAATAATCCACAAAATAATACCCAAATAAACTGAGTCACAATAGTAAATAATGCACAATCACCTAAAAAAGCAATTGTTAATATTTTAAGAAAGAGATGTTAACTTTTGACACAAGGGAAACCAAGATATTTTCATTACATAGAATCCCCTTGATGTGGGCAAAAATGTATCTTCTCCCATACATCTCTAAATTTAGACAATTTACATCCTGGGAAATTTTGACAAGAATACTAACAGCAACAACAAAAACCAAACTGTTAACAATATAATTCAGTCAAGATACTGTACAATTTATTCCAAATATCTAAGAATCCAACACTTTCTTTTAGTGATTTTCCCAGCTATATAATAATCCTGTTACACCCTTTGCCCTCATAATGTTAGTTCTCCACTTAAAGCTAGCAGTTTTAATTACTACGAAATTTAAAGAAATGGCTTACTCTCCTCAGTAATTATTAATCATATTTAGCACTCATATAGTGATTCATCCATAGATCTCAAAATGTTTCACAAACATTTAATTAAGCCTCCTCAAAATCCCCAGGGAAGCAAGGAACTATTATATCCACCTTTCATGAAGAAAATAATGTATACAGAAGAAAAGCAAATTGCATAAGAACATAGGGGACAGAGACTGGGCCTGTGGTTTCTTTAGTTAGAATATCCCTGATAGTTAAAAAGATAAGTACCTTCTCTGTGACTTCTTGTTTTAGAGAAGGGTTCCTAACCTAGAGTCTATTAACTCAAAAAAAAAAAAATACACACACACACACACACACACATACATGTATACATAGTTGTATTTCAACATGATTTGCTTCCTTACTATGAATTTTATTTTTACATATATAAAATATTATTCTGAGAATGGGTCCATAGGCTTTAATAGATTTCCAAAGGAGTCCAAAACACAAAAAGGTTAAGACTAACCCTTGTATTAGAAAATTACTTCTAGAGAACTAAAAGGTTAAATGGCTTGTCCAAGGTCATACAACAATTGTGTGTCAAAGATACAACTAGAATCCAGATGCTCCAGGCCCTATCTACTAAGTCACACTTCCTCACAGTATAAAATAAAAGGTGTCATTATGCAAAATAGGGATAGGGACTGGAGCCAGCTGAGAAAACTTTCTCTACGATAGTAGGTTTGTACTTTGTCAGCCAGTTGCCCAGGGCACTGAGCTGTTAATTGAATTGTCCAGTGAGTCACACAGCCAGGATCAGAGGGGCTTGAACCCCAGTCTTTGTGAATCTAAGATCAGCTCTCTACTCACCATACCATGATGCTTCTTAGTCCAAAATAGAACCCTGGCTTTGTGATACTAGTTCCTTCCAATACTCCCTGTAAATTGGTTTCCTTTATTTTTCCCTAGTTTAATGGGACAACTAGTAAGCAGTCTGGTAACTAGTATACACAGTCAGATTTCATTCAACTTTCCAAAAATTAGAACACGAGGCTATTTCTAAACTAGAACATAGAACTACGATTAATGTTCAGTTAGTGTAGGACATACAACCCACAAACTGGATGAGGTAAGTTCAAAGTTTCTCACTTCTCTGTATGAAGCCAAACCAGCCTGAGGGCTAGACTTCTTTCAAAAAGTTATGTCCTATCTGTAGTAAGTACTCTTCATACTTTGGAAAAATTAACCCTCTATTTTAATGAAGTCTAGACTATCTTCTTTATCTCTTAACCTGGCCATAACAGTAACAACAGAACAACAACATTTATTTAGTGCCATGAGGTTTAAAAAAACAAAGTTCTTTATTCATGACAGCACCATAGGTAGGAAAGTGCCTGTAGTTTTGTTCCCATTTGACATGAGAAAATCAAGATTCAAAGTTTAGATGATTTGCTCATAGTGACCAGTGTATGGAACAACATTCAGATCTCTCAATTTCAAGACAATCATGTTTTCTATGGCATCATATTGGTTCTCTAGACTGGTCCCAGTTGTCTCCCCATAGTGCCTTAAAAATATTACTGTTTGTTTTAGCCTGAGCTCAGTAGCAATCAGCACCCAATAAGCCACCGTCTTCTAAACAAAGGTGTCAAACTTGTACTAGTGTAGTGAACCAGATTAAAATATAATTGGGAAATATTTATCAAAATTACTCAAAATACAATACAACAAAAATTAATGGCAATTTGTGGTTTTCTAAGTCAACAAGAGAACTGCAAGGATTATTTCTATTTGAGTTTGACACCAGTGTACTAAGATAATAGAATAAGTAGGTGTATGGCTTACCTCTCTAAATAGCTTTAATCTCTGATTTGGAGAGGGAGAAAAAGGAAAAACAAAACAAACTTAGGCTGAAAAGCCTTAATACCAGCAACTAGAGATAACAAGTATCACAAACAAGGGGACCCTAAAAACAAAATAAGAACTGGAAGACTCCATAGCATACTCCTCATACTCTCATTTCATCTACGACAGAGATCCTCTGCCTGTCTCAGAAAATCAGTGACTGGATAAGGTCAGACAAGCTGGGTTCTAGCCAAATGTTACCATGAATTTGCTGTGTGAGCTTAGAAAAGTTACTGAATTTCTCTGAGGCTCAAAATCTGGATTGTAAAAGGCTGATGTAATAGCAAATAACAAGAGGCCAAGGAAAAGAGAACTGTCCTCAGAACCAGAAAAACCTAGATTTAATTCCTGTCTCTGAAATACGTGACTGTATAACTCTGGGCAAGTCACCCATCATCTCAGCAGTCTAGGTAATTCATTAAGACACTAAGTTGCCAAAAAGTTGCCCACCTGCATTGGCAGAGAGCATTTCCTGAACTGCAGAGTTATCGACTATCAATACGTTGAGGAATTGCAGTTCTAGTCTCTATCCCTGGAGATCTTAACATAGGGTCCATGTTCTGGGCATAGATTTCAAAGAGTCTTGTCAGTCAATAAATATTTTTTATTTGTTGTTGTTCAGTTGTGTCAGACTCTTTGTGAGCCTTGGCAAAGATACTGGAGTGGACTTCCTTCTCCAGCTCATTTTACAGATGAAGAAACCTAAGCAAACAGGGTTAAGTGACCCGCCCAGGGTCAAACACTCATTAAGTATCTGAGGCCAGATTTGATTTTAGGAAGCTAAATCTTCCAGAATCCAGGCCTGTGCTACACCTAGCTGACCTAAATAAATATTCACTAACCATTTACTATGTGACAGGCACTAGGGATATAAAAACAGGCAACAGATAGTCCTTGACCTTACAGAGCTTACAATTTAAAGTTCATAAAGCTGCATGAAAAAAATTCCATCTTTACATGCTCTAGAATCTAACCGAAATTTTGATTTTTTTACATTATATAGTCAACAAACCACCACAGTATTACCAATACTTGATATTCTGACCAAAATAAAACAGATAGTTTAATATATTAGCACTGCTATAAATTTGTCAAGCTATTGCTTACAATCATCATTACTTCAAAATTACTGTAGCTATTAGACCCACCACTGGATAATAGATGATCTTAGTCTCTGTCTACATATTGTATTTCAATGTAACTGGCTTCATCATCATCATCAAAATAAAATACTTATTTTTTTCTTCTTTTAAAAACATTATTTTGTAAAAGGATCCTGGAGTATCAGCATATTGCCAAAGCTAGATGGCACAGCGGATAGAGCACCAGCCCTGGAGTCAGAAGGACCTGAGTGCAAATCTGGCCTCAGACACTTGAAACTTACTATCTGTGCAAACCTGGGCAAGTCCCTTAAACCCAACTGCCTTTTAAAAATAATATACTGCCAAAGGGGTCCATGACACAAAACACGTAAGCACCTCTGCTTGCATCAACATAGTAGATTAATGCTCTCTTACCTTAACTACTCTTTTAGGTCTAAAATTCTATGCTTCTATCACCTGCAAATATTAGTTATCATATCTTTAAAAAGAGGAAAATAGGTATATTTATACAGAATAATAAATGAGACTGTAGACACCTGTAAATAAGATGGGAAAGGGGCACATAGGTGGTTCAATGGATAGAGAGTTGTGCCTGGAGTCAGGAAGATTCATCTTCTGAGTTCAAATCTGGCCTCAGACAATGTGATCCTGGGCAAGTCACTTAACCCTGTTTTTTCTCATTTGTAAAATCTGCTGGAGAAGGAAATAGCAAACCACTTCAGTATCTTTGCCAAGCAAACCTCAAATAGGCTCACAAAGAGTTGGACAAGACTGAAAGACAACTAACCAAAAATAAGAAGGAGACTGCGGACATCAACATTGGGTATGATGGCATAAGAATGGCTCTAGGTAAGGCATCTCAACCTGTAGCATCAGACAGTGTCCTGAGAAATGTACCCCAAAGCCAGACGTGGAGAGATACTCTAAAGTTAGGGCCACCAATATCCCTCCTCTCATCTACTCTAAAGCACATAATGAATGAATTTCACACAATGATAATGACATTTACTTTTTTATATGAGACACACTTCTGAATGCTACAAACACTAATTCCTGCTTTTTTCTCTCTTCTAATTTTCTCTTCACTAGATCTTTTCTCGATACAGAACTTGCCAAAATGAACATAAAGACAATTAAGCAATATTTTCATTGCATTTATATATTTAAGTTCCTTGATATATTGGTCCATGTCTATATATTTTGTTTTCTTTCTTTTTTTTTTTTAAATAAACTTTGACAAGGGAGTTGTGGTATAGCGGAAGAGAGCCCAGATTCAAAGCCAAAAGTGCAAAGTTCAAGTGAGTTTGCACAAATCTTTTTTCCCTCTCTGAGCTTCAGGTCCATAATGTGTAGAATGCAGGTAATTAAATCTGGATTCTTTTCTCACAGGGTTGTTGTGAGGATCCAAAGAGATAATGTATGTAAATAAAGAATTTAGTAAATAATAAAGCACCACAGAAATCTTGGTGATCACAACCTCCTTTGGAGGGAGCGGTGGCAGGAAGCCTGCTGGAGCACTATTAAACAATCATGTCTAACTTAATAAATCCATTCAAAGCAGAATTCCCTTTAATATATCACCATAAGCACCAAAACAATTTGTGGAAAGTTCTAACTTTCTAAGTACTGGGCCAGTGGTGACTATCACCTTAGTTACTGGCTTCTCACAGGAGGGCCAAGTCAAGGTGAGGAAAAGGCTACTCTCCAACAGCTCAGCCAGGAAACAGAAGGAGTGCCTCCTCAGCTCATGTCTTGTCTCTTTCCAAAGAGTTAAGGAATCGCTAAGGTGGGAGCACATACCCAAAAAGCAAAAAAGACCCCAAAACTGCAACCTGTAACTCCAAAAAGACAAAAAGGGAAAACGATTTGCTTAAGTTCAACATAAATCTACCAGAATAGATTCTTGTTATTTTTGAATCTTTTAAGGAGGCTGTAGAAACAAAGTATAACATTAAAATCTGTCCTCTACATTAAAAGTAATATTAACATAATACCATACCCAATTTAATTCAATAATTTTATTTTCATTGAGCATCTACCATATATATAGAGTACTATCCCAACCACCAAATTACAAATTATATACATATATAAACATATATATGTAAAAGTAAATATACTAAAAAAGCACAAGTAGAGGAGACAGAATGAAAGCTACACCTGGCAAAGTATAAATACACCATCTGAACCAAAACAATTATTTTTACCCACCATCATGAAATTTTAGGATTGTCTACCTACATATAATCTGTGTCTATACAAAATCATTACACAGGACACAGGACAGGTCAATGACAACAACCCTAGTATATGGATTTTTTTTTTAACTAAGAAGAATTTACTTATAAAACAGGCATCTTACATCCTCATGCAGCAGGATTTACAAAAGCCACATTCCATTTCCTAGCATTTAGCCTAGGAAGTGGTCAAGCTAAATCCTGCCATGCTCAAAATGACAGAGTAAGCACTCAATGCTGATGACGAAATACAGATTACTGCACTTCTTCCTCTAGAGGCAATGACCTCACTACCTGGCTTTCTACTATTATACCTCAACTTCCAAAAGCACTTACTATCTTCACTACTCTGTTGATACTTTAAGTATGTACAGTCTATTGACAATTCTTGTGTTATATTGTATTCTTATTTATTTCATATGTAGTTACTCAACATTTTGGACACATATCTTGTCTCCCCAGTTAAATTAGGTACCTTTTCAAAAGGCTGGGAACATATAAAACAAAATTTTAATTATCTATTCCAAATAAGTACTTCACAAAGTTGTAAATAAGATAGTCGAAGCTTACATATTTTCATGACAAAATTTCTCCTCCCCACCCTTAAACAGTTCACTTAAAATCTTACTAAAATGTATCCTATTTTTCTTTTTCTTTCTCCAAATGAAGTATGCTGCACAGACCCATTCATTGGGAAATAGTAAATAATAGAACTCTCGACTTCTCTTTCATTTGTGGTTTTTCTGTCAAGGAGAACGATCTCCAGAACTGGAAGGAATAGAACAGATATTCTTAACAGGAGAGTGAAGTTCAAGATCATAAGCAGATAGTAAGGAAATACACAATCACTGTCAATAAGTTCAAGTCTCCATGGCAAAATCAACTATATCTCAAGGTCCTGAAAGAACTTGCATATGGGATCACAGGGAAATGATTCAGACGTCATGCAGAATGGGAAAGATGCCAGACTGGAAGTCACAGAATCATAGGATTTATACTTGAAATAAATTTTGGAAAACATCTAGATTAAACATCCATATCTTTTGACTCAGAGATTCCTCTGCTGCTAATAAATCTTAAGTAGCTCTAAGCTAGAAAGAAATACCCTCTATACAACAAAATATTGAATAGCAGTTTTTTTCATTGAGAGATGAATATAATATTGTATTAGAGTATCATATGAAACAATGACTATGAAAAATAAAGGAGTATAGAAAGAACAATAAAGAAGGAACCAGAAAAACAATATACACAATGATTTCAACAAAGTAAATGGAAAGGAAAAACAACAATAAAAACATTTTAAAAAATTCTTAATGCTCTATAATTATAATCACCAAGATAGACTGTGTAGAAATAATAAGGAAATGTACCACCCTTCCTTCCTTGCAGAAGTAAGAGACTAGAGGTGTAGAACATTATATATAACCTGTCAGGTTTGGTTAATGTTTCCAGTTAGTTTATTAAGCACTTAATATAATATGCCAGACCCTATGCTAAGTGCTGGAAATACAAATACAAGCAAAAAAAAACAGCCAGTCCCTCCCCACTGCCAGTGAGGAGCTTAGATTATAAGGAGAGAAGGTAACAGGGAACCAAAGGGAGTGTGGGGCGGAAAAGGATGCTGGGGCAGAAATGGTGGGAAAAAAAATATGGGCAGTCAGTAAGATGTAAGCATGACAGGCCTAGATATTTCTTTAATTGGCAAATCTGAGGAGGAACTAACCAACTGGAGGATAGGACCAAAGGGAGAGAGGTGGAAAATCTGGACAGTCACGCCTGTTCTGAGTATTTCCTTAAATAGAAATTTCCAGTAGGAATTCACCAATGAAGAAAGGGTGATAAGAGCACATCCCCATGTTGAGAAGATTACTCAGGCAGAAGTGGAAAAATCTTGAAAACTAGGAACAGAGAGAGGAGAGAAGTGAACACAGCTGGCCTGGACATTACTCAAGTCAGATACTATCTGGAGTAAGTACTGTGCCCAAATCCAGATACCACCCTTAAGACAGCCATTGAAAAATTAGAGAGCAACACAGAGATCTATTGCAATGGTTTATAAATCTACAACACAAGAAGAAGGAACGCTTAAGGAAATTAACGATAGAAAAGACTCCGAGAACACAAGTGATATGTGTTCACATGCTATGTTAAAAGCTTCTAAACTCTCCTTCAACTATGAATAATTAATTCAACCTTCTCTCATTAATTTGTAGTCACCTTTAAGAGTATTGGCTATTGCAGCAGGATATAAAAATGACTGCATTGGGACTACTAAGAGATGAAAACTGCTATGTTTTTGTTTGGCTGGTTTTATTTTCTTGGTGCTGCTTTTGAGTTTCTTAGTGGTTTCTTTTGTTGCTTTTGTTTTCACATCTCTCTCATTTTTAACTGTCACCAGTCATACCTAGAAAATCCTTCCCCATTCTAAAGTCCTGATGGCTGGCAGCCACAGGGTATTATTGCTCTTTTGCCTACTCAGAAATCTTTTGCTCCTACTTCCAAGTTCTTCTCTGTATTATGGACTAGGAAGATTTTCAGAAGTATTACCTCTAAATAAGTGGAATTTCTTCATTTTTTATGCCTGTGTATCTTACACACAATAGCAATTTGATTATTTGTAGAATTAACACTTCCCATAAATGACAAAAAGTTACAGAACCACACTGACATAACTCCCCTTAATGATAATTTCTTTTTCAAGCTTTCAAAATCTGTAAATGATCATATGTGCAATGTCACAGATTTCCGAATTTATTTTTAAGATCTAAGATATATTTGATACTTATAAAAAAAAAAAAACTTCCAAGGAGAACCACACCCTTTCACACAATTTCCTTTATAAAAGATTTTTTCAAGTCACCTTAAAAGTAATGGAAAAGATAATTTTTAATAGGATTTTTCTACTTCTATTTACTATGACTAATATTATAAATTCTGATTTATGTTAAATGCATCTACTTCAAGGATCTGTAAAATTTGGGGGGGGGGGGGGGTATACCCGGCACTTAGCAACAAAATTTAACACTCTTAGAGGCTTTGGTAAAGGCTTCTAATCTTAGCGCCTTCTCTGTGAGATTATCTCCAATCCAATGTCTATATCTTGTGTGTTCAAAGTTTTTTTTTGTAGACTGTGAGCTCCTTGACAGAAGGAGTTGTTTTGTTACATTTTTTTTTTGTCTCTCTTCTCCTCTCCAGCACTTAGCACAGGGTCCGATATACAGAAGATACTTAATGTTTGTTGACTATTTCAGATTTGGTAATGAGCCTCTCTGCTGGGCCTAATCTTAGAGAACAAACACAGTCCCATCATCAAGTCCATTTCCAAACTCTTCAAGTTTGGCAGATCTGCCATAGCTAGTGTTCTGCTGGCATTGCCTTGGGGTACCCAGGGTCATCTCAAAATAAAAATCTGACATCAGAGTAGGGCTTTAAATGGTTAACTGGAACTTCCTGTTTTTAAAAAAATAATATTAACTACCATAAATTTTTGATCATTCCATTTATGGTTCAGCTAATTAATCTGCTTTATTACATGCTATTTATTTGCAAGTAAACATGTATATGCTACCATTCTTGTCCCAAAGGTGAATCTATCAAATCACGAATTATGATTTTTTGGGGGTTATGAGTGTTGTTGAAATGGCTGAACTGTGGCCTTTGAAACACATGCTTTAACAGAGATGACAGAAATTGATCAAGCAAGGCATCATCTACTCTTCAATTTAATTTTTAAAAAGAATCAATGAAAATCTCTACTGCGTGTTAGGCACTGGGTAAGATATACTTCACTATGAACATTATTTATTCCACTCCCACCTACACTTAAGAAACAGGGAGAGCTCAACTACACCAGAAGTTGACAGACAGAAATATACTTACACTTTTACAAGGATTACAAACACAAGAGTTTCAGTTAAAGACTTTTTACACTATCAGTCATTTAATAAAATACGTCTACTGTTCTATTTAATGTTCCAAAGCCACATTGGAAGGAGGAAAGGAAAGAGGGGAAGAAAAGGAAGAGAGAGAAGAAATACTCATTAAGCACTTACTTTGTACCAAACAGTATACTAAGTGCTTCACAAATATTATCTCACAAATATGAGATAGGTGCAATTATGATCCTCATTTTACAGATGAAGAAACTGAGGCAAACTGAGATTAAGAGACTTGCTCAATTAGTGTCTACAGTCAAATCTCAATTCTGATTTTCCTGACTCAAGATCTAGTACTCTATCTACTGAGCCACCTAGTTGCCATCATAATTTCAATATGCCCACTCCATTCAGTATAAAAACTGGAAAAATCCATCCTAAGTATATTACCAGTGACAGAGATGCATCATGACATAATAATGTATGTACTGGTATGCTGGGAATCAGGAGATCTGGATTCAAGTACTAGTTCTTGTGACACTAATTATCTAAGTGTCCACAGACAGGTCTCATAATCTCTTTAGATCTCATACGTTCAACGACTGACTTCCTAAAAGTAAATTCTGGGAAATACTTAACCTCTGAGAGACTCAGGGCTTTTTTATCTGAAAAATAGGGATAATCTCACTCAAGATTACTGCTTTAAATAAAGGAATTATAAATGTGAAATCACTTTCAAAAGTACAAAGAATTATATAAATATAGAGTGATATTATTTCTACTAAGGTATCTTGCAGAGATGTGCCACAGTACTTAGCATAATTGCCTGGCACACATTATCAATTTAATAAATGCTGCACACTGAGATCTGAAGCAGCTCAGTGGCACAGTGGATAAAGAACTGGACATCAAGTCAGAAAGACCTTGGTTCAAATTGAGTCTCAAACACTTGCTAGCTGTGTGACCTTAAGCAAGTCATTCTTTTTGCCTCAATTTTCTCATCTGTAAAATGGAAATAACAGCATCCAGCTCTCAAGGTTGTTGTGAAGATCAAATGTGATACTGTAAAGCGCTTTGCAAACAAAACCTTAATGTGCTACATGAATGCAAGCCATTATTACTATTGCTCAACATAAGTTGTCCTCTCACCTTTCTTCTTGCAGAAGACAATATTCCTTCTGGTCTCTTTTAAAAAACCCTGCTATCTTTCTTCAATCCTCAATATTTCAAGAAAAAGTTCTATGGAGATACCTGAACAACACCTCACTCACATTTCCATCACCTCCCAAGGAAGGGCCATCCTATTCTGGAGTTTTGCCCTTCTCTTTACGTCCTCAGGAATTTGGGTGAAAGTCAAGTAGTCTCAATTTCACAGTATGTAATACTACCCTGGATTCAAGCCAGAGCTTGGTATGTCTCTGGAGGACAGTGAGAACAAAGTCTCCTGACTCTCTTACAAGGTTACCAAAGGCCAGTGGAGAAGGCAGTGAACCTCGCCCATCCTCTGGATCTGCTGTAGTTTAGACTGGCAGTTGTTTTCCATTGTGGATGAAGATGATGGAGTGGGAAAGAGAGCTAGATAAATCAGAGGATTGGGGTTTAAATCCCAACTCTGCCACTTGCCACCTGCATGACTGACCTATCTAGGTCTCACTTCCTTTATCTGTAAAATGAGAGGATTGGCAAGATTTAGTTTTCTCTAAGGTCCCTTTCAGCTCAAGATTAATGGTCCTATGACCCTGAGAAACAGGTAGCATAAATACCGTTAATCTTTTACCAATGGAGAAATGGGGACTCAGAAGCTGAATGACTTGCCCCAAATCACAGACAATACATATCTTGAATAAAATTTGAACCCACCACATCGAGAATTTTTTTAAAAAATAGCATTCCCATTGTCAAGAATTCAATGCCTCTAGCATCCATTCTGATACTGAATAGTTTTTCAAGTAGGGAAAATTTTCTTATGTCTAGTCTAAATCCTTTCTTCTCCTTAGGTTTTTACAGCAAACACAGAATGACTGAATTGTGCTCCAGCAGTGGAGGCAGAGAGTAGGGGGAGGTGATTCCTAAGGGTTATGGGATATTTTTGAAATTGTCTTAACTGCAACAGATTATTTGTTGCAAACACTCTCACTAAGTTATAATTTTTCAAACAGAATTTGATGCACCATAAATTTAGCTGATTCCCTGTCTTTTCTTCCTATAAAATGAATAAATGTGGACTGTTGTAATAAAGACTCCTAGACACTGTCACTTCAGTTTACCCAAGTTCTGTTTGATCTCATGTGGCCAAAAATACATGTTTGATGAGAGCTTGATGAGTTTGATGAGAACTTGGATAACTTTCTTGACTTTATTAATTTACTTTCAAAATCTTCTATTATCACAATCTAGTTTCTTTATTATACTCACTGATTTCCCATAACTTTCTAACAAGAGCCATTAGCACCTGTTACACTGGTATAACCAGAAACACTCCTACTTACCTCCAAAGTCATTGCTCATGTTTATCCCTCCCTTTGTAATGTCTCTACCCTACCCTCAAGGGTCTAGATCAAGCATCACCTCTTCCGTGACACCTTTCCTTATAACAACAAAGCACAATGAATTGCTTTCTCCATTTCTAAGTTCTTCCACACTTGTCCATACTGTACAAATAGAGGACTTTATATTTTATTTCTTGTCTGTAACACACAGCTGAGACTTTAACCATGGGCCAAAAAGCAATCTGATAACCTAGAAAGCTTCCTGCAACAGAAACAATCTGAAACCCAAATTTCCTGGCTTCAGGTCTCAGACTCTTGCTAGTGCAGTAATTGTCCATCAAGGCATGAGGTTTCAGTTTTTGTTCTCACTCTGTTATTTATAAACTGTAGGTCCATACGTAAGTCACCCAACCCAGATGAACCTCCATTTTTTAACTTTCAAAATAGGGAAAAGCAAAACCTTTTATATTTGCTTGCCCCATTATCATTCTTGGGACAATTTTGTGAAACTGATGAGACATAATACAAAGAACAGAATTCCAGAATCAGAAAGAAAGCAACCTAGCTGTAAAACCCACCTCTGACACTGATTACTATGTGATTACAAGCAAGTCACTTTAACTCTCCCCATCCCAGTTTCCTCATCTAAAAAATAGGGAAAATAATAGCACCAATTTCACAGTGTTGTGTAAAGTTCAAATGAAAAAGTAGTACCATAAGTATCATATAAATACCAACTATTGTAACAGATGTATTAAGAAAGTGTTCTGCAAAATATAAATATTAGGCATTATCATTGCTACTGTTTCATTCATTCATTTTCATATTTTTGTGTGTCTTTTTTCTCTCCAAATTTTACAAGATCATTTTGGGTAATTATCAGGTTTTTTTACCCTAAAAATATGGAGACTAGTGAGAAGTACCTAATAGACTTTCAAATATCAGTAGATAATCCTAACCATTCTTATTAACCACCAACAAGTTTCATTTTGAAGCCAATAAGGGCATTCATTTTCTCACTGTAGGTGAAACACAATTGCATTTATTGGCTTTTATTCAAAACCACCAATCACCCCTTTTGAAAATCTGCTCAAACAGAAGCCAGTTATGATTTAGTAACTGGCAAATAATTTTTATTACACTAAAAAAACAAGTAAAACATCTTAAATTCTCAACACAATAGCCTCCAAAATATCTCAATAGCAGGAGTAAGATTTCTAGAGAAGTAGATGGCAGAGTGGATAGTAGGCCAGTCTTGAAATCAGGAAGACTTTGCCTCTGATAAATACTTTGTGATCATGGACTAGTTGCCCACTTAGCACCGGATCCTAAAATCTCAAAGACCATAAGTTAGACAAGTGGCTACTCTTCAGGGAATTTCCACATATCTGTTAATGAACTTAAATGTAGGGATATTCACATACACACAGGCATGCACACACATTTGTACACATATACACACACATAAAACTACAAGTGTTCTCTTTCCCCCCTCCAAAAAACAAACAAAAAAATCCAACAGAACTTCTAAATAAATTATTTTCTGAATGCCTAAATGTTTTAAAAGTTCTGTAGAATGATTCTTAAACAACATAGACGGCAAAATGTCTGAGAAATGTTATCAGCTTCTTTCATTCACTTTCAATTTCTAAAAACGCTACACAAATATTTATTAAGTAATATATACCCATCAAGAAATTATTCCTTAGGTTCTGTCAAAACACATGCCTTGACTTTCCCCCTCAAACACCAGCAAGGTCATTAAAGCTACAGAAAGAAAAAGGCAAGAGAGGAAAATGGAAGCATGAAGTCAAACAAGGGAAAGTGAAGAAAGTAACTGGAAAATAGACTTCAGAGTGAACTATTCTGGCTTCAGTATTAAAGCAAGATTCAAAGATTCATTTTTACTATGGACTAGATAAAAAAGAGAAACCAGCACAGCAGAGGCCCATATGGTGTTCAAGTGCTATATCTCATATATACTGGTTGTGCGGCCTGGGCAAGTCACTTAATGTCTCACTGGTCTAGCCTACCTTCTAAGAATACACATTGTGGAGAAGGTGCTGACCTAAATGGATTGGTTCATTTCTATCTTCTGTCCCATATATAAGGAAATAGTTGTGACTAAAAACTGACCAGGCTTCCCATTCTCTCAGACAGGGCTCACACAGATCCTGCTGCTGAAACAGCATGGCTTGGTGGCCCGCTCCAAGAATCAAAAGTACTATTTACCCATGGCCGAATTCACAGAACAAGAATATTCACATGCTTTAAGGTTAAGTTGATAAACAAAACCCATTTCCACTATCCCTCAAAATGACTAGAGTTATCACTTACTCAGGTCTGATCTTCCTGAGGAAATTAGGACAAAGGGAGTAAGGAACAAGCATAGTCCAAGCAAGAGGGGCTTCAGGAAGATCTCCCAGCATGGAGGTACTGGCAAGGACCAGCTCCAGTGCTGCTTAAGTAGACTTTGCATTCCAATGGGGCTAGAGAAGAGTTCTCAGTTAGTTAATAAAGATCAAGTGGACCCTTTAAAAAAATACATCCTCAGGATTCTCCACCTACTCAGGCCATCACTTATATTGTAGGTTCAAAATATTTCATAAGATGATGTCTGATGGAAAGAAATAAAATAAAATAATGATAAATAAGATAAAAGGTAGGACAACAATTCCGAAATAAAAATTTAAATACATTTGAGAAATTTCTTCTCTAACTCTAAAGTGCCTTTTGGGATCTGAAGCAACCAAACACAGTTGTGACCTTTTATTTTACCAAAATCAAACCTGAATAGATTCATCTCTCTCTCCCCCTCTCATTTTCCCCCTCCCCCCATATCTATCACACTTTAAAGCCTTCCCCATTTTCCCAAGTCTATAAGTGCTCCTCCCAGTATGTCCCATTCAGCACCCATAAAGTACTCCCTCCCTTTCCGACCTCAGTCCAGCTCTGCTAAGCCATCTCTCCTTACATTTCAGCCACCATCCTCCTAGCAGCAGTAACAACTTTGCACTCAGAACAGAAAAGGTGAGGGAAAAAACTCACATTCTTTACTAATTCTACAACCAATTTAATTGTTACCTTTCAGAGAGACAGCTCAGTATTAAGAAACAGGCTAGCAACTTTGCATAAATTTTGACATTTTTCTTTATGAGATTCTGCATGAACCCAGTCATCACAAAAGAGGTTAGGTACCCTGCTTATGAAATGGATGATACTTCCAGCTAAGCAAATGAGATGGTTGCCTCTTAAAGGAGAACTAAGCATTTTTAGGTGAACTATAATTTCACTAATAGATTTTCAAAACATAATATATACACATACATTTGCATTGCCTTTTATGGAAAGATACAGATCATTTGAACAAGAACACTAAAATAACTCTCCCTTTAACATAATTCACATATACCCAGCAAAAAATATTATACAACACTTTGTTCTATAAATCCAGAATGCCATCTGGCTAAGAGAAAGAAATTTAAACAAGTCAAGCTTTAACTTTAAATTAAAACAAGAAATCATTTTGAAATTTGAAATTGTCAATTTATAATTTATTCTGAATCTTAAAAGGGTTATCTAAATTTTAAAGAAAATAGGTTGCTATTCCCTTCAAATAAGCACATTTTTTGCTTTAATAAAGGATTTACTTATCTCTATTAGCATGGAAATCTGCTAAATCTCATTTTAAAAAAGATAATAAAATTTAGATCAGAATTCAAAGAAGATTTAAAAAAAAAAAAAGGTCCCTACTGTTGAATCTAAGAGCCAAATATTGCTCAATAAAGATTTTAAAGACATATACTGGCACAGAGAGCTACCAGTGTTCACAAATTAGAAGCAGGACCAAAACTGGCAGTGCTCTTTCTGACAAATAAACTGCCTGAAATATTACATGACTTGCTATACAACACCCTTATTACTTTCAATTTCCAAGTGCAACCAAAAGATGGGTCCAATAATGACATCAATGCAAGCTTTCTTTCCAAGGGGAATGAAAGAACAGTAAATCCCAGTGGACACCCGAGTTCTGCAGCAGGGATGATGTAATACATAAAAATAGACCTTCTCCAACAGAAGCTGAAACTTGGGTAAACAGCACACTGCATATCATTCTGCACTGCCTTGCATGAATTTGCAGCTAGCTACATGCTGTTAATAGAGAGAGAGAAAAATCTCCTTCCTCCCCCAATTTTTTTTTTTGGTTTGGATTGTTTTAAATGCGCTTCTGATTTATATTTCAATTAAAGTCATCTCCCATAGTCTAACAAAGCATAGCAGCACAAATACCTTAACAGCAAAGCTGAGACACTCCCACCCCCCACCCCCGCCCAAACCAAAGAGATTAAGCGGACCGCAGCAGTTTTAACCAGCTGTATTTTGCCAGAAATTGCAGCACACATGCTATAGTACTGTATATCCAACTATTGTTAAAGGACCTTCCTATAAGGAACCAGGTTTTGAAATACACATGGTCTAGGTAAAGGAGAATGAAGAAAACCGCCATGGGGAGGAGGATACAACACTGCTCTTTGAAAGAATGTGTATCCCAAATACAATACTTCAGTACTCTGTTTGGAATGCAAGAAACAGCTCCTACCAGTGCTGGTATTTGTATGAATGCCCTCTGACATGTTCCCAAGCCTTCAGTTTGAAAACAAAAACAACAACCCACATCTCTGCCAATCAGCTCTTATCAGTCAGTATCCCCAATACACATGCATACTGACTCACACATACATACATATCAAATGTTAAATTTAAAGATGCTCCAGAGGGTATCATGACTTGCCCAAGATAACACCACTAATTAGAAGAAAAGTCAGAAGTAAAATGCAAGTTCACTGACCCTTCCATTAAACCAGTCTCCCAAATGAATAAAAACAGATACTGTAAAACTAAAGTGTCTACAATGAATACTAAGCTGTAATGTATCACATGACCAAAATTGATATTTAAGTATATATGTGTTTTTACCAAAATGTCAATCATTCAATTAGTATTTGTTAAGCAACTATTATGTGCCAGACCCTGTACTGGGGATATAAATAAAGGTCAAAACACAGTTCTTGCCCTCAAGGAGCTCACAGTCTAATGGGATAGATGACAACATACAAATAACTGTATAAACAAGCTACATACAGATGATTTCCTTCTATTTACCAAAGTATTTTCTATTAGGTCTGCATTCTCATGTCATGATCTTCACACTAAATTAATTCAATTAGGATTAGGATTTTTCTTCATCCTCAAATGGAGCCCACACTATGGCTTGGTACTGAGTACTTAGTACTTACTTAGTATTAAGCACTTTTAATGATTTAATGCTTCTTTAGAAGCATCATAAATGGCCCCTGTTTTCATGGACAAAACAGTACAAGATAACAATATATGGTACAAAGCAAGAGATATTATTTGTCTTTCCCATTTATTTGTTGATGGAAATCTGTGAATAAGTTATATTATTTGAAGGAAATCACATCAATGTGGGAAAAAATTCATCAAGTCTGTGAAAGACATATAGGTAGGAGTGGAGAGCATTTACTGCTGAAGGAACATTATGGATCAAGTGAGAAGGGAAAATTCAAGGCATGGGTAGAGACACAGGAAGACCAATTTATCTAGAACAGATAGCTCAAATAACAGAATAATAGTAGACAATCCTGGAAAGGGAGGTTGGGTTGAGATAGTACCAGCACACATTTATTCTGTAATTTAAGCACAGTATTGCCTTTGATACAATAATCCTATGAGTTTGGTATTATGTGATTATACACATTTCATATATCAGTAAACTATAACTCAGTAAGGGTTTGTCTGACCTCACATGGTTAGTACATAGCAAAGCTGGGATTTTGAAGAACACTCAATGTCAGCCTAAAATGTTTCGATTTTATTCTTGAAGTAAAGAGTTGCCAGCAAGGGTGCCACAGGTGAAGTGCCATGATGAAAGATTTGTTTTAAGAAGATTAATCTGCAACAGTGTATAGGAAACTGGGGTGGGAAAGGGTAGAGAATGTTTAAGACAACTAAGCCAATTATAATCCTATTAAGAGTATTAAGGTATATGACCTGCTAAGGGTCCAAGCTAGAAGGATAAGAGTCTAGTAAACCAACACCATTAATGAACTTATTCTTCATTTTTTTATTTTAATCTATTTTGATTATAATCTAAACCTGATTTTACTAGTATAAACTGTTCAATGTATCTGGAATATCTACACACACATACACACACACATCTTTCCTTTTCCCCTAATTCAAGCCCTACCCATTCTTCAAGTCCTAAACCAAAAATTCCTTTCCTGAAGAAAGCTACGTATTTTCATGTTGTTTGACACATGACAATGAACTTGATCTCTCCCTACTCTGAAATCTAAATTGCTCGTTTTTATATACTATTCATTTGATACTTACTGCATAGTACCGCTATTTATTAAAACTGTATATGTGTATTTGAGGAGTAGCCTGAATTACAGGATAGAGAGCTGGTCTCACAGACAGAAAAACCTGGATTTTCAAGACCCTCTGACACACGAAAGCAATGTGACTCAGGGCAAGTCAGTTAACTTTCAGGGTTCCAGGCAGCTCACTGCTAAATTGAAATTATTAGCGCTAGAAGTGAATTCTAGGACTGGAATTGCAATTAATGGAATTATTATTGGGATTAGTATTAGGGTTAGTATTGGTATTGGTGTCGGTATTCATACTAGAATTGGGATTGGTTAGTATTGGTATTGGTATTGATTGGCTGAGAAATTTCGTCATGAGTTCCCTACACCAATGAAGTCACAGGTTTAGATGAAAATAATAGATTGTGTCACCGAAAATATAATATAACCACCTTGAGCACAGGGCAAAGAAAACACGGAATATGTGTGTGCGTATGTATGTGTGTGTATGTATATGAATATATTTTACATATATACATATATATAAAATTACCTTTTTTCTCTAAACTATAAGCTAAAAAAATATAATCAACTAGACCTTCCACAAGAAGAAAAATGTCATTTCAAATACTTGCAATCAAGCTCCCTGTTTCAATAAATGACTTTCTTCTAAATAGTAGGGGACGGGGACTGCTTGCACATGGAAGGACATATATACTATTAAGCAATACTCACTTTATTCCCTGCTATGCTTGCACATGGAAGGACATATATACTATTAAGCAATACTCACTTTATTCCCTGCTATTCAAAAACCACCCACCTATTACTTCTATTTAACTGATTCACTTGTTGTCTCTGGGAAATACTAAGGCAGTCAGTACTTCACTTCTTAGTATGAATTATGTTAATCAAATCTATCTCCAGCTGCGATCAGAAGCACTTAGAAATGACAATGGTGGAGGTAATAATAGGTGAGGGGGAAGAGAGGGATAGGAGGGACTAACAGAGGGGAGAAAGCTTCATTTTGACATATTGGGGAACACATTTTGAAGCACAAAGTAACAGTACCTGAGTTAAGATCTAAGAGACCATTTGGAAAGCTACAAAACCCAGCACTCTAATTCCAATCACTATGGTCTAAACTAGACTCCATCGATCTAACTTCTTATTCAGAAAGTACTTGTTGATTTCAACTAAACTGAATTTAAGTGAGGAAGAAAGGAAAATGGAGGACACAGAGCAGGAAACAAAGGCAAATTATAAGTGGCCTTCTATTGAGGTAAAAAGTAGATCAGAGTAGTCCTGTCATGTGACCTTCCTCCCCTTTAAGCTTTTACTTCACCCTCAGCATCTCTAAGACTTTTCTACTTTTGGGGATCTCTGTGAAGTATTATCAATGAATGTCAAAGACTTCTGTATAGCAAGACATATATAATTAAATGTTTAATACATACTACAGGAAGGATCATGAGTAGTATCTTTTTTCCCATTTGTTTTTGGAGCTATGCAGAAAAATAATAAGCAAAAATGGGGGTAGGGAGTGGGGAGACATCACCTAGTCTAATCTATTCAAATTCTGAAATTGTCTCTATCTTGAAATTGTCCATAGAAGGAATGATCTATTCTGAAGCTCTGTCTTTGTGACCTGAGGCTATCTATTTTCAGTTACCATTTTCTGACCTTAAGGTTCTGCTAAGTAGTTGACTCCAATCAAGGTAGACTATAAGTAGCTAGCTAGACACCAGCCAGGGGATCAGCTTCAACTAACTGGGTAGTATTAAAACTTCAGTTTGAGTTACTTCACTGCATTTATCATACTTGCCATTTTCCTGCTTTTTTGACTGCCTAGTTAACCAACAGACCTCCAACCCCTACTAATCATCTCATTTTCACAGGACCACAGATTTAGAGCTGGAAGAGACTTTAGATGTTATGTCTTTCTATTTCAATCTCTAAAGTCACAGTTGAAGAAACTGAAGTCTTAGAGAAAAACAACTTTTCTGCTTACAAAGTGCCATGCCATCATCTTTTTTCCTTCCCCTTACCTCAACAGGAATACTTCAATCTGGGAACTGGATTTGCTAACTTCTATCCTTCTTAGCAAGCTTAAGCCCAACATCATTTATCAAAATCTAACTAATCCAAACTTTTACTTGTCCCTTACTCTATACTTCCAACTAAGAGCAAACTGAGTTTATCAGAAGAGTAATGGACTCTTAGCAGGGTGAGATACAACTGAAGAGCAACTAACATATGTGGCTTTAAGGTTTATAAGTCATTGACATGTCATTTGATTTTCTCAGAAACATTATGAGCTAAGAACTCTAAGTATTATTAGCCCCATTTTAAAAATGAGAACGCTCATGACTAAACAGGCTAAATTGCTCCTTGAGGATTATCTTGTCTTGCCTCTCTTACTTAAGTGTCAGAGGTTGGATTCAAACCCTTCTGACTTCAAGAATTTCATGCTCAGAATTGATTTTCAAAAAAAGCAAATTTATTATTTAAGAGTTTGTTAAAATTTTTAAGCTCCAAATTCTTTCCCTCCTCACACTCCTCCAACCCAATGAAAAGACAAGAAATGGGAAATCATGCAAAACAGATTTCCATATAAGCCATCTTGCCAAAGGGGGGAGAAAAAGAAAAAGAAAGTTTAAAAACTGATGTTTCAATCTGTACTCAAGGAGGTAGGTAGCAGTTTTCATCATAAGTCCTTTGGAATTACCTTGGATCACTGTACTGATCAAAATAGCTAAGTCATTCATAGTTGATCAGTTATAATACTGCTGTTACTCTAGAAGATGCTCTGCTGGTTCTGTCTACTTCATTTTGCATCAGTTCATTAAGTCTTCTCAGGTTTTTCTATAACCATACTGCTCATCATTTTTTTACAACACAGGAGGATTCTATCATAATCATATACTATCACTTGTTTAGCCATTTCCAACAGATGGTCATCTCCTCACTTTCCAATTCTTTGCCACCACAAAAAGAGTTGCTACAAACATTTTTGTACATATAGGTCTTCGACCTTTTTTTTTTTTTTAAATCTATTTGAGGTAAAGACTTAGTAGTGGTATTATTGGGTCAAAGGGTAAGTATAGTTTTATAGCCCTTTAGTCATAGTTCCAAATTGTTCTCTAGATGGTTGGAGCAGTTCACAACTTCACCAACAGTGCATTAGTGTCCCTATTTTCCCACAATCCCCTCCAGCATTTGCCATTTTCCTTCTTTGTCATGTAAGCCAATCTGACAGGTATGAAATTTTAATTTGCCCTTCTCTAATCAATACTGACTTAGAGCATTTTTCATATAACTATAGATAGCTTTGATTTTATCATCTAAAAACTGTTTATATCCTTTGACCATTTATCAATTAGAGAAAGACTTCTATTTTTATAAATTTGACTCAGTTCCCTCTATATGTGAGAAAAAGGGCCTTAAATCAGAGAAAGTTGCTCTAAAAAATTTTCCCCAGTTTCCTGCTTTTCTCTAACCTTATCTGCATAGTTTTTGTTTGTGTAAGAGAAAAATAATTTAATGGAATCAAAACTAGTTATTTTAATCCCCATGACTTCTCTATGTCTTGCTTGGTCATAAAGTCTTCTCTTATCCATATATCTGACAGGTAAATTTTTTCTTGCTCTCTTGATTGTTTATGATCACCTTTTATGTCTCAATCATGCTAAAAATTCTTAAACCTGAATAAATAATGGCCTAATTATATTACACACACAAACATATGCACAATCCCCAAGCCACCAGTGGTTTCACAATATATTTCATTTTGTTCTAGTTTAAAGGGGGTTAAGGGGAAAAAATGCAGGGAATCACTGCAGCATTTGCTTCACTTAACCAAACTAAATTTATAATGACACAGATTAAAAACCTAGAACAAAAAAGTTTTCACCCATCTTATTTAAATTCCACTGTATCAGTAGAATCTCTTACTCACATCAAGAGAATCATGATGAAAGTAATCTTCCACTGTTTCCAATGCATTTTAAAGATGCCTCAGCATGGTACAGAACAAACTTTTTGGACTCAGGACCCTTTCATTCTCTTTAAAATTACTGAGGACCATATGCAAAACAGTTTCTTTTTTAAGGAGGCCATATTTATCAATATTTCTTGCATTAGAAATTTTAATATCTTATAACAAGTCTTGATCTCATGGAACCCCCAAAGAGTCTTGAGGATTTCTTGGGGATCCCCTGACCAAATTTTGAGAACCACTGGCAAAGACCAGCATTACTTCCTTCTCTTTGGAAATGCCTACTCAGAATAAAAATGTTTTTAATGAATGATATTAAGACTCCAATATTAGTAAGAAAAATATTTACATTTTTCAAGGATAACAAAATCCCTAATTTTAAGACGTTTAAACTAGCATGGCACAGGGAATCAGATCTCTATTTTAAATTGAACCACAAAATAGAATAGAAATTGCATTAAATCAGAGTTCTTTCAATTTATAAAAAAGTTTTTATAAGTTTATAATTTTTATTGTTTGCTACTTTTCCCCTACATACAAATAGTTTTCTTAAAAAGAACATATCTCTTCTAAAAACTAATTTTAAAAAGTTCTCTTGTTACATCAAATTTCTTACATATTCACTTCAAAACTCACTAATTCCATACAAAGTGAGCAATACTTCAAATGTTATGTCTTAAAAATTAAGAAATAATGCTGACAGAACATAAATCCACCTTCTTCACTACTAAGGCTAAACCATACAACCACTGCATTATAATTTACAAAACCCAACAACTGCTTTAGATGAGGAGGCAAAGTTATTAAACTGGGTGTATTTTATGTGTGATGGACCCTTAACATACTAAGAATTAAGTTAATAATATTACTTTTTCCATCTGACAATTTAAAAATATATAAAACCAAATTATTTTATTAATTATATCAATTTAGGACACCATGAAAAAGACCTCTTTCTCCCATTACTCCAAACATGCTGAGAACTTTCTAAGATAACTCCACATTTGAACAATAATGCCAAAATGACAAAATTATTAACCATCGTAGTCATATATAAGGACCCAAGTGGTAAAAAAAAAAAACAACCTGATTCCATAAATTTGCCAGCTAATAAGAAGGAAACAAGCAAGTCTAGTTAAAATGAAATATTATAATGGATTTCTATTGAACATTTATTTCACTTTTTTCACCCAACAAGTTCTATATGTAGTCTACCAATACATTGTCATTTGGGTTCACATACACCTCAAAGATACACACTATGGTGGCTGACACTTGGAAGATGAAAAGATAGGTCCTAAATCATTACCACAAATTATAATCAAATCCTATTTGTCCACAAATTTTTCAAGGAAGATGTGACCATACAGGGTTTTCACTTCCTGATATTTCTAAACATACTGATTAAAGCAAACTGAATGTTTATGTAATCTTTTAAGCTTTCCCTCAATTAAATTAGACACATCTGTAACAATCCCTAAACCTATGTCCGAATTGGAGGCATAACAGAAGATTCCTTAAAGAAACACATGCAAATATTTTTAATGATTTGAAAACTTTCTTTTATTTTCAATGAGTAATATGCTTTTTCCTGAATAAGACTATTGAGCTGAACTGCTGTATACATGAATGGATTCAACACTCAGATGAGGTTTAATGATACCCATTCTGAAGAGGGTGATGGGAATTGTGTCTCCCTCCTGAACAGTGCCTTTTCTTAGCTACAATAATTGAAGTAAACATTAAAAACACTGACAAACCCTCAATAAAGGAAATCTACAATTCTATGTAAGGGAATCTACCATAATGTTACATGAGCACTTACTGTGTTTCTGGTCAGCCCTATGCTAGTATGAAAGAGATAGAGCAAAAAGCCCATGCTTTCACCAAGTCTTAACATTAATACTTAGAAAGTCTTAAGCATTTCCTCTAAGACAGGCAAATACCTCTACAACTACAAAGGAACAAGCATAATCCACGTAGACACATCAGCATTATGAATTTATTAGTTACACTGCAAACTTACAAGTCAATGGTTAGTGTTAGGGGACCACACACAAATTACGATACCTGAGATTTAGTGCATTCCTTTGAGCCAAAATGAAATGAGTGCCATAAAGGAGGAAAGGAAAAGATGAATATTATCAGACATGCTATAGTACATTTGCCGAAAATGAAGATAATGTTAAAACTAGGTTAAGAATGGCCCTAGGTCACCGCCTCCCCATCAATCTGACTGCATGTATACACGTTCTATGCGTAATGTGCCATATATGCCATGCAATAGCAATGAACTCAGAATTAAAGTATTTGTGGAACATGATCATGCAATTCATTTTGACAAACTTCTCTCTTCTTTTCTCACTGCTAGTCAACTTTCTTAAAGGTACAGTGTGTCTGTTAAATTTAACATATATTGGCCCATTTCTAAGAAACACTGAACATGCTACTTATTTACACTTTATGGTAGCACTCTACAAATAAAGTATTTTGGTTCTTCTTAATGCTGAGATGTGCTTTATCTGGGTGAAATAAGAGCCAAATGATGTTTAGTTAGCAACGCATTTACACAGACTGACAGTGTAAATACAATGTGACAGCAAGTTTCAATCCACTGTTTTAACATGAACGTGTTTGTAATTGTTTCCACCAATAGCTCATTTCATAATTCAAACAAAAATAAAAACCAACACAACACATTTGTAATCATTTTATATTTTTATTTCCCCTGTAAACAAACATACCTATTAGCTGAATTTGTCTTTAAAACAGTTTTCAAAGAAGTGCGTTTTGGGAAGCACAATAAAAAATGTGAACTATTATTTATCAGCTTAGGAAAAAGGAGTGAAGATCACTCCTAAAAAGACACTATTTCTAACAAGAAAAAGTGGTGTGGGAAGGAGGGCAAAATATTGGCCTTGTAATAATTAAGCAAACCAAATTAAGAGAAATATCTTTTTCCAAAAAAAAAAAAAGGAAATAAAATTCCATTTTTGAAAGCAGAATCATAAAGTTTGAAGTTTAGAAATAGAAAAATTCTTTGAGATTATTTCAATTCCTTCATTCTACAGTTGCGGACATTGAAGCCTCAAGGTTACCTGACTTGCCCAAAGACAAAAAGGTAGTAAGTAGGAGAGTCAGGACTTGAACCCTGATCTTCTGGCTTCAAATGTGGCAGTTTCTCATTGAAGATATATACAATCTCATTGAATCACTCCCACAAATGTGACATCAAGGCATATTTGGAAAAGCAATTCAAAATTATTCACTCTATATGCATCTATTTATAGTTATGCTGTCTATCCCATCAAAATGCAAGTTCCTTGAGGGTAAGAACTATTTGTGGGTTCCCCCTGCCATCACTTAGCTGAGGGCCTGGCATCAAGTAAGCACTTAATAACAGCTTGATTGATTAAATGACACATGCTGGACTTTCAGTAATAGGAAATTTTTTTATGATAATGACATTTTACACAAGTTACAGAACATGATCATGGTGCACAGACTTCCTATGGTTTTTATGCTAGATTGGCAGTAAATACATCATTTTCTCTTTGCCAGAGAATTGACAACAAAAAACCTTTCATAGATTTCTAATACCAACCCTCCCACCCAAACAAAGCTGACTTTGTAGTGAATAAAAAAGAAACTCTATCCAAAAGAGCAAAATAAAATGACTCAACTATGAAATTCATGCTAAATTAAGAGGAGGTGGAGGGAGAGTTGACGGTCAAGACTGTACTAGGGATGACAATTTGAATGAGATTTCTATTTGATAAACAAAATACATGAAATGTTGGTATAAAATATCTACACCTCATAACAAAAACTCCAAGAATGTGACAAATCAATGTCAAGACTTTAGGTAAACAACACATCCATTTTATAGTCACACTCATTCACAGGAATAGGGAAAAGGTTATGAATGAGATAAATTGGGGAATGATAAAAAGTAAGTTAAGCGTGACTTTTTATATAAATATGTATATATGTATTTTTAAAGGACTAAAAGGCAACTGTGTTTGAGAAAAAAAGATTTTTCAGTTAATGGTATTTTATATGCCATTTTAGTTAATAAGAGACTCACAGAACAGTGAATGAAGGAGTAATAAAACAATGAAAAAAGAGGATACCAAGAGACCCAGATTCTAATTCAGGTTCTGCTACTGACTAAATTATGTTCTTGGGCAAACCACTAAATCTCTTTGTGGCTCAGTTTCTTCATTAGTAAATTCAGAAATTATTTTATTTCATCTTGGGGATTGGTCTATCAGGACATGTCCCCACTGATTTAAGAAAGGGATAGTTTCTATATTATCTTAAACTTTTATTTTCATTTTACCAAGAGCCAAACATTCTTTTCAAACAAAATTGGGGGCAAAGATATCACACAGTGATGAATCAACTTCATAACATATTTTATAAGCAAAAAGTATGTATGATACTCATTTTATTAAAGCATTCAATGGTAGTAATAACTAGCAAAAAAAAAAAAAAATCCATTGCAATCTATGTCCAGTGAGCAGCAAAATGTGGACATTGAAGCCCTAAGGTTACCTGACTTGCCCAAGGACAAAAAGGTAGTAAGTAGGAGAGCCAGGACTTGAACCCTGATCCACTGGCTTCAAATCTGGCAGTTTCTCAATGAAAAGATATATATAATCTCATTGAATCACTCCCATAAATGTGGTATCAAGGCATTTGGGAAAGCATTTTTTTTAATTTTCATTTTTTTTAGAAGGTTCATTTTTTTAAAAAAAAGTTCTTGTCAATACGAAAGCCTTTTACTAAAATTAGGGCAAACCAATATCCTGATTTCAAGTCATAGATTCATAGATTTTTTTTTCCTTCCCCAAAGCAAAAAAAAAAAAAAAATAATCAATCTCACAGATTCATACAGCATTACCAACACTATCACATTTTAAATGTATCTCTCAAACATGAATTTCCCCAACCATCCGAAAACCAAAATTATTTCTTTAAAAAAATAAAAAGAGGTTTTAGTAGCTTACCGTATGATAGCCTCGAGGTAAAGGTGGCTTTCCAACAGGATAAGGATCCACAGTGTCAATGATTGTTTGTCTTTCACCTTTCTGATTAATTTTTCTAAATCTCCTTCTAGACTGTCGATGAGAAGCTTGGCGCTGAAAATATTCTTCATTTTCATCCATATAGTCCACCTACAAAACAAATTTAAGACTTACATATTTCCCTAAGGACACATCTACGGCCTTCTTCCCAGTGATAAAACCTATGGATCACATTCAATTTCAATAGATGACCCACATTCCTTTGCTTTTAACCATGTGTAGACATGTTTTCTAGACAAACCTTCAGTGTACTGGGACTCCTCTGAAACTAAGTGCTTCTTCCTGATATTTAATTTATGAAGGGGCATTTTCAGTTCCACTTTGGAAAATGTGGTTAGCTATGAGTTTCCTGCAATTCCAAGGCCAAGAATAGTTTAAGTTGTCTTTGTACTGACATTACATGAGAAAGAGATCAGAGGACATATAGCAGCTTATTGACTAAGGGAACTGTTACTTTCTCTTCACCAAAGCACAGGAAGTTGATCTACCATGAGTCAATTGTAAAATCCCCTAAATCCCAAAATGACAGATTTAAACAAATGGAATTTGGTAAATTATTTAAAATTTCCTTTATAAATCTAATACACAATTTTTTTTTCTGTAATTGCTGCTATTTATTTTTTCAAAGTTACTCTTCATTCAGAAAGACTACTAGACAAAAGAGATAATTTTAAAAAGCAAAATGGCTTGCAACTCTCTCTGCTTCTACAGTAAATATGAAAACAGACAAATTGGCCTCTTTGGATACCCAAAGAGATTTAGTAATACAAGTTTACATCCCAAGACTTTTGTCTTATACCTGCAAATTTTCTAAGTCAAGGGAGACAGTTATGGAATGCTACAGAGAATTTTTTAAAAATCCTTTGGGGAGTTCCAAAACTGATGCTGTTTGTTCCCAAAATCCACACTAAGAGGTGAGACTGCTTTTAAAGTCCCACCACTGGAAACTACTGTGGCAGTACCAACAACCTCTCTCTTAACCCCCTAGCAACATTTTCTTGTTGACCAGGAAATCATAAGAAATTTTACAAGCAGGGAGTTTTCTTCAACTTTACTCAAACCCTGTGATGAATAAGATCTTATTACTACAGAAATTCCTCTCCAATACCAAGGGATGGAACCCAAAATCCCCCTGAAGAAACTTGCTCGGAGCTAGCCAACAAAATACAGTGTGCAATGAGAACTCTGGACAACCATCAATTTTAAAAGATCATCACTTAGTTTTTAAAGTAGCAATATGAGGAAATATTATTACGAATTTGCCTGTGCCTCAGGTGTCTATTGCCCACCTGTACACTTTGATCCTGACTGAAAAATCAAAGCAATATTACATTATTAACCACTTTTATAGAGAAAATAAACCAAATATTTAAAGCATACTGAAGTTCTACAAAGAAAAAAATAAATAGAAAGTCATTTCTATTCATATTCCCAATTAATTGTTTTCTGTTGTGTCATTTTTCTTTTAATCTAGCAATTATTTTAAAAGTCCCTTGATCTTTAAATTAAAAATGGAAAAGAAAAAGTCAAAGTTACTTACATCTAATATTTGCTCTCAAGAGCTCTATTATGTTACTCATTTACAATTTTCATCTCTCATCTCAATCAGCATTTAGAGAGCTAAATACTGCAATTCAAAGATTCTTGCCAAATTTCAGTTAAAAGGCACAAGGTTTGATACACAAGGCTTAACAAACAGCACACTTAGCAACTTGCCTTCTTGGCTCTTTAACTGAAGACCCCAAATAAACATAACTATCCAGTTCTTCACAATCTTAAAAGGAAATAACCATTCACAATTACATTCAATTTTACATAATATAAAGAACTATATTAAATCATCTTTAAAAATCCTACTTGGAATTGACACAAACTTTAAAAAAAAAAAATCTACAACTTATTAGAGGAATTTAGTGTTTTGGGAAAGAAACCACAGAGGAATATACTTACCACAATCATTTCAGATGGTTCTAAAACAATGCACTCACAGCCACGCCTAAAGCTTCCTGCAGAACGCTTGCCAAAACTATGGAAGAAAAATATACAATCAAAACAAATCCAGAGCTTCAAGGCATTTCCAACACATATCTAAAGACTCCCCTGGATAAATAAAAGGAATAGGAAAAAAAATAAATGCCTGTTCCTGACAAGACTGATTTTTTTATCAGTACATGGAGACTTGACATGAAAAGTTGAAGTTTAATATTCTAGACTAAGCCCAACTTTCCCAAGGATGCTTGCTAACATAAAATGCTTTCAGATTAAGAAATATGAATTCAGCATAGTGACTGTAACATATTTAGGTGCTTCATCTAATCTTTAACTAGCTTGAACACCACACACAGCTAACAAACAATTGTAATGTGCATTAAGTATTATGTTTTTGAGGTAAACTACAGATTTAATAAAAGCAGCTAGGTGGCACAGTAAACAGAGCTCAAGGCCTGGAGTCAGAAAGGCTGACCTTCATGAGTTTCAATCTGGTCTCAGGCCCTTATTAGTTGTATGATCCTAGCTCTGAAAGTCACTTAAACCTGTTTGCCTCCATTTCTTCATTTGTAAAATGAGCTAAAGGAAATGGCAAACTGTTCAAGTATCTTTGCCAAGAAAACTTCAAATGGGGTTATGAAGCGTCAGACACAACTGAAACAATTGAACAAGAAACAACGTAGATTTACTACCACTCATCTAAGTGGTATTTTAAAATAGCTAAGCCCCTCCAAAATAGCAAACCACAAAATATCAGACAAACCATATGAGACAAAGTCTAAGTATCCTGTTAAATTCAATAATCCTTTATTAATGATCACAGTGCGCAGGATCCTATGCCAGATGAGACACTGCCCTCAAGATGTTTAAAGAAAAAATCATTCAGTGGCAAATGAGTATCATTTGAAGTTGAGTGTGCAGTTAAAAAAAAAAATGCTTTCCATCTATTCCCAATGAAATGGCAAAAGATGGGAATAATCAATGATGGATGGACTGTGGAAAAACGGGCATAGTAATGCACTGCTGGTCAGCCATGAACTGGTTTGACCATTCTGGCAAGCACTTTGGAAGTGCGTAAAAAAAGTGATAAAATTATCCGTAACCATTGACCCAGAGACCTCTCTACTCCACCTGTATCCTAAGTGAAAATGGAAGACTCCAAAGATCAAAATGTTTATGGCACCAATTTTTGTAGCAGCAAGAAAATGGTAACAAAGTAGAAGCCCAATGATTATAGATGGTTAAAACTATGGTATATAGATATAATGAAATATTACTGTGTTATAAGAAAACAATAAATACGGTAAATACAGAGAAGCATGAGGGGAAAATAAATGAGTAAGCTGATGCAAAGGGACCACAATACACAAAGAAATATGCACAATGACTGCAACAATGTAAACAGAAAGAACAATTGAAACTGAAAGCTGTAAACCTATAATGATCAAACTTGTGCTCAGAGAAGGGAAATGAGAAGGCCTCGCTCCACCTTCGGTGCAGATACAGGAGACTGTGGATAGGAAATATAAGGACAATTCTTTAATATGCTAGTTTTGCTGAATACTTTTCCACCCTCTTTTTTAAACTTGTTATTAGTTATAAAGGATGGAAACACTCCAGGAAGGTGAGGAAAGAAAGAAATGTAGAAATATATATAAGAAATGTAGAAATATAAGTATAAAAGACACCAATAACATTTTTTTTAAAGCAAAACAAAAGCAAATATAAAGTTAAAATGAAAATAGAGGTAAGTTGTTATAGGAAAAATGAGGTTCATGATATGTTTCAGTTTGTCACTACAATATACTTTGATGGATGCTATCTCGCCAATGTGTACATTCTTCTTTGGAAGCAGGTCACCAACCCAACTTATTCTGTTCAACTTTTTTTTTCAATATCTTCCCACAAGTGAGTGCTAATAATCATAAAACTTTTGTAACACTGAAAAACGCTAACTTTGTCACCATAGGGATAAAGACTGGACCTATGATTTCAATGGAATAAGGGAACTCCTAGAGAAGAAAATTCTCTCTACCAGTGTAAGTCAGCACTATTTTTCTGTAACTTTACCCTAAACCCTGGATCATGGAGTGCGTATATTTCAGAGGAAGGATTTGGACCCAGATTTTCTGGCTTCAAGGTTAGATCTCTATCTACTACTCCATGACAACTTCTTTGTTCTAATACTAGTGGTAAACACATAACATTTATGTATTACACACTAAAGCTATACTCATTTTTTTATTTGAAAAATAAAATCATTTCCTTCTTTAAAATATTTCATTACACAAAGATGAGCAATCTAATAATAACAACAACAAAAGACCTAGAAATGAAATAACTTTCAAAAGATTAATGCTTACATCAGCTAAAATGTTTATTTTGAATCTGAATGATACTTCTAAATATTTCCAAGAAATGAAACTCTAAAAACTGGTTGCATTTCCCCTAAATTCTCCCTTATAAACAATAGAATACAACTAGATGTTACTGTAGGGGGTTATATTACTCAATAACTTGAATAAGTTTTGTTTTAATGAAGTTGGTTATGTTTTACCCTGTATTACCAGAATGAGGATAAGAATAGTCTGCTCTGCAGGAAAAACTTTGTAACATAATTGTTACAGTGAGGTGAGAGAAGGGGAAGGAGAGAAGGAGAGAGGGAGAGAGAAAGGCAGAGGGAGAGAGGGAGAGAGATGCTGTACATCTTCTCCACTTGCTTCCATCTACAACCTTGAATGACGAAGGGGATTGAACATCTACTCGCAGTTGTTTAAAAGCAAAAGTCGATAGGTAGAGAATGAAGCCAATCACTTGATAAATGTTTTACAAACATTACTTGCTCTCATTAATAATAGCCTGACACATGTATTAATGCTTTCATTCTCCTCAACATACTTCAAGGGTATTCTTTGTAGTACATACTATTTACAATATTGTTTTACAATATTTATAACAATATAATTATAACAATAATAAAGCTAAATGATCAGTCATAAATATCAGGATAAATAAGAATAATTTTTACCTCTTCCCCAAAATTTCCAACTAGCTAATAGTATAATCTAGGAGGAAAAAATACTGATGGTTCTTCCACAACCATTTTGAATACTTTTAAAATTCTATTAGTGAGAAAATAATAATCCCAGCCACCCACCCAAAAAGACTCTGGTCCAGGTTCAAAATGAAGCTCATCTAAGCTTCATGTCTATTAATAGTGGAACTGGACAAATGAGTGGCCACTGCACTTCTTGCATGGAGATGGAAAGGGAGATAGAATAGAGGGAGACAGAAAAAAGAAAGGGGGAAGGAAAGCAAGGGAAGGAAAGCAAGGGAAGGAAGGAAGGAAGGAAGGAAGGAAGGAAGGAAGGAAGGAAGGAAGGAAGGAAGGAAGGAAGGAAGGAAGGAAGGAAGGAGGGAAGGAGGGAAGGAGGGAAGGAGGGACGGAAGGAAGGAATTCTAATAAGCTTGTTTTCTCCATCTGTAGTCTATAACAAATTATGAGCAGTATTCATGGGATGAAATAAAAAATCTTCAAGGTTGAAAGTGCTCTTATATACAACTTGTATTTAAAGTCAAGGTATACAATGCAAAAGAAAATTTTTAAAAAACCAAGAGTTCCTAAAACAATTTTTATGTCAGGGATCATTTTGGCAATCTAAACTATAAATCCCATCCCAAAATAATGCTTCTACAGGCATAAAATGAAATACAAAGGATTAAAAAGAAAACTAATTATACTAAAGTAATGTTATAAAAATATTTTTTTAAAAGAAAGTTTGTGGGACACCAACTAAGAACCTCTGACATAAAAAGATGACATTTGCAACCTTTTTTTCTTTTTATGAAGTCTACTACATATACTAGGAAGTAATTTCAATGTTTCACATTTGCTAGATTAACCCATTTCTATTGTAAGACCATAGTTCTAGATTCATAGTTCTAGAGTCTAGACCTAGAAGTAATTTTGGAATTCATCTATTTCAACTTTGTAATTTTATAGATAAAGAAACTGGGGGTCAGAAAACTTAAGTAACTTGTAAGGTCACACAGATAGTAAGGGACAGGAATCTGAATTAATTTCCCTTGACTCGTTTATTGCCTTTTTCACTGTATCATGCTGCCTCCCCATCCTTCAGATCAACAGCCAACAGAGCAAAGCAAGTAAATTAATAAATATCAGCTCTTGACTGAAGACTAAATCCCTAGTAACGATGGTATAACAACACAGATAGAGGAAATTTAACTATCTCCACTCTCTAGGACAGAAGTATCAATCTCACTGTAAGTTTTTAAAACTACTGAGTGTAGGGTCCAATCACATTAAAATGTAATTGGGAAATATTTAACTAAATAAGTAAAAATATGATAAAACAAAGATAATGTTAATTTGCAGTTTTCTAAGTCCCTGAATTTCTATTTGAATACCACTGGTCCAGAATAACAAGATGCCATAATGAGATAAAACATAACCTAAATCCTAAAGTGCCTAGTCAGCAGCACCATCACCACCACTACACTTTGGTACATCTGTAACTGATTCACAGCAGAGTTCAATTCCACCCCAGCCTCTTCCCAGTGCCTCAGAAAACCAAAATGCAGCCTCTTACTATGGCTGGGGCAGCTGTGATCTGAGATACAACAGTACTCACAGATAAATAAAGAACAGAAACTAGAGCAGGATGCTGGACTGTGTGTGGATACATCAAGCCTAGCTGAAGGAAAAGGTCCAACATCCAGCATTCCCCAAGAAATCAGTTGGGGAAGAGACTGAGGCCAATGACACATGAACTGCCCAGCATAGGAGAAGGCTGCAACAACTCTGAGGTCCAAACCCCAGAGAAACACAATCTAAAAAAAAAGAAAATCAGAAAGTAATGGGAATATCAAGAAAAAAAGTATGAAATTACTAAATATCACAGGAGACAGAAAACTCAGTGGTCTCCAAATCGGCTAAATAATACAAGAAAAAGGAAAATGCCTCAACCCCTGATAAGGAAAACCCAGTGGACTCCCAGGAAAGCACAGAACCATGGAAGGATTTTCCTGAATGGTTTAACTGAAAAATTAGAATTATTAAGCAGAATTTAAGAACTACATAGCAGAAAGGGAAAATTGGAATCCACCGTGGTTAACACTCATCAAAGAAACAAAAGAGATTGCTTGGAAATGCAAATACAGGTAAGTGGAAAAACAATCTGGAAGAAGAAAAGCAAAAAACAGTAAAATTAAAAACAGCATTCATGCATGTGCATGCATGCACACAAAGACAATAAAAACCCTACAAGATAGAATTATTACCCATCCAGCTTTTAACTTTCTAGAGTGGTGAGAAAATAAAGAGGCTGATTATTATAAATTTTAAACTGAAAATAAAGGAAGGAAGAACTAAAATTATACGGCAAATATTTCTACTCTACCACGTTTTGGTACAAAAACCTGGCACAGTACCTAACCTTAAAATCTGGCTTCATTGCTGGCAAGCTGTGTCAGATTAAACAATTTATTCCACCTCTCTGAACCTCCTTTTCCTCATTTGTTTAGTAATACTTTTAGGATCTTAGACCTGGAAGAGACCTCAGTTTATCTAGACCAGCTCCCTCATTTCACAGATGAGGAAGCAGAAGTACATAAAGATGACTTGTCCCAGAGCCAAGAATCAAACCCAAGCATTTTGACCCCAAGCCAAATCTTTTCTAATCTACCATGCTTTATAATTTGCAAAGTGGGTTTAGAGGTATTATTTTATTTGATCTTAATAATTACAGAAAAGTGATGGTTTTAGGATTTACTTTAGATGTATGTATGTACATGTATATTTTGTAGAGAGAATTTGCTTTGCTTGACTATACATATTTATTTCAAGGAATTATATGTTTTTTTGGATGGTACTGGATGGTAGGGAAAGAAAATAGATTTCAGTTTATTTTAATTAACTTATTTTGTTATAAGAGATCTCTCAAAAGAAGGAATAATTTGTAAATGTTTTTAATGTAAAAACAAAACACATGAATAAAAACAACCAATAAAAAAAACTTCAACCCTCATACAGTACTTAAGCATTTTTTAAGTGCTTCACCCATATGACTTGATCCTCATAAACAGCCTTTAGCATCCCTGTAAACGACTCAACTAAATGTTCAGTCATGTCTGAAAAACCCCCATTTGGGGTTTTCTTGGTGAGGTAGGCTATTAAAGGTATTATTAGCTTCATTGTACAGATGAGGAAACAAAGTCTCAGAGAAGCTAAGTGACTTACTTGTGGTCATACCTAGCAAATGTTGGAGGCAAAGAGTCAAGCCCAGATCTCTTCAGACTCCAGTGCTCTTTCCACCATGTGCCATATTTCTTTTCTCTACCTTTTATGAAACTGGCAATGCAAAGATGACAATCCCCATTTTACAGATAAAGAAACTGAGATTCCAAGAAATGAGCTGCCTTTTCCAAAATCACATGCCTACTAAGTAAAGGAGTAAGGTTTTTCTGATGCCAAATTCCAGTATCTTTTCACTAAACCCTTTTGGATTTAAAGGCGAGAGACAATATCAGTCTGAAAGGAAGATGAACTCTGATAGAATGAAATTTCCTTGAAAGCAAGGACTGTTTTATTTTTGTCTATCAATCACATCACACAGTACCTGGCACACAGTGGCAATTACAAAGTGCTTGCTGATTGATTTTAGAAAATGTAGACTTTTCCAAATATATCTCAAAATACTAAGTGAATTAATTCAATAGACAGTTTTTCTGAATATCTGGGGACTAAAGATGCAACACTCTTTAGTCAAGCTACTTATAATGAGCTTCTGTGGAGCTGAATCTAAGATCAGACCTATACTTAAATCTACCATGCTTGACAGAACCTTCCTGTTCCAATGACTCATCAAAGCAGAACTTGAGTCAGGGAAAGAAAATAGTGCACAGAATGAAACAAAAATATATTACAGTAGTAAGAGTTCCATTACATCTACTTAAAAAAACAAACAAACCTGGCATTATCCCATATTATATATAATAATGGTACTAATAGCTAGCACTTACATAGCACTTCAAGGCTTTGCCTTGTGCTTTACAAATATTAACTAATTTCATCCTCAAAAACAACCCTGAGAAGTAGATACTATTCTTATCCCTATTTTGCCGATAAGGAATTTAAGCCAAGAGAGTTTAAATGATCAGCTCCTAAGTGTCTGAGACAGAATTTGAATTCCAGTCTTCCTGACTATTGACACTATTTAGCTATCTATTAGTCACATACAGCAATTCAAGGTCAGTTCTTGCTCTAATATTCCCTGGATCACAGATGTATAGCTGGAAGGAACCACACAAGTCATCTAATCAAAATCCCTCATATCACTTATGTGGAAACTGAGGCCTGGTCTTCAGGTTACACTTTCCAAGGCCCACCATCATGTCTATCATACTCACTGCCTATAAGATGTGGCATAGGCAAAGGATAGTGGAAAGAAGGCTAGATTTGGATTTTAGTTGAAATAGAATCATGAATGCAAATCTTGGCTCTTTCATCACCTACTTATGTTACCTTGGACAAGTTACTTCAGTTTTCTGGGCCCCAATTCCCCACTTATCAAACGAAGTAGTTGAATCAGTTGAGGGAATGGCTAATCAAATTGTGGCATATGAAAATAATGGGATATTATTGTGCCGTAAGAAACAATGGGGATGATGAATTCAGGGAAACAAAAGAGGAATTTAAAAAAACTGATGCAGAATGGAGTATAAAAAAAGTAAAACAATATATACAACGACAATCAATATAAATGGAAAGAACTGAAGAGTTCATAATTTTAATGACTAAGTTCAACTCCCAACAAGAGATAAAGATGTACATCTTTGCCTTCAGTGAAGAGGTAGAGAGAACTAAGAGTGTATAACAGTTCATATATTGTAAGACTTGATTGGTATACTTGTTAGTTTTGGTAAAGTAAAGTTTTAAAAATAAGGGAAGGGAGGAGGTGAGAAATACCTTTGAAAGCAAAGATGATATAAAACCAAAAGTTATACATAGTTCTAAATTTTAAAACTTAAATGAAGTTAAAAATGATTATTTTTCTTTGAAGTACTGATCTCCTGAAGTCCAAAGTAGTTCATTACAAGAAGTCTGGCTGAGAAGTCATCATTCTTTTAGCCCCAGGAGTTCCCCAAAAATGTCTGTTAAAATATAACCGGCTTCAAGAATTGAAGTGCTTTTCTCAGTCCTAATCTCTTTGACTTCACAGTTAATGTTTTACAGTAGGGCAGGAGTAAAAATGAAATAGGGAGCTCTCCTAAGAAGGAGAGCTACTATTCACTAGCAAGCTAGTAAGAAATTCTAGTTAGGGAGAAGGGTCAAAAGAGTTATGGGGTTTATCTGCTTAACCTCTTCTCCAGTACTCTAGAGGTAGAAATGGATCCCTGCAGAAAAACCACAAATTAATATTTATCTACACTGCACTGTATTTTTATCTATTCTGTTAAACATTACCCAATTACATTTTAATCTGGTTCAGTTGCATAAGGGAGTTTCTCCCCTCCACTAGCATTCCCAGGCCTTGACACCTTGAAAGAGTTCCACTTTCCATAAGAAGTACTACAAACTATGGCAGCACCTTTAAAAGCGGTTTATATACTTACAGAGTTAACACTAACTTTCCTCTGAACTAACCTTTTTTTAAACATCTTCATTGTATTTAAGAAAGCTACTGAATGTGTGAAATCTATTACCCATGGCTACACTGAATGGTGACCTGAAACTAGATTATTTTACCAATCAGAAAGAGGCCTCACATAAATTTGCCATTACAGAATGTGAGTAATAAATTCTTTTTTGTTTCTCTTTCCTATTACCAGTCAGATCTCAGTGTGACTCCCCAGCTTCCATACATTTAATTGGGGGCCAGTGATGACAATCTCACTTTCAAATGCAACTTGTATCATTGACATCATTCTACTATCCACCCCCCCCAAATATCAACATGTTTTCAAAAAGCCAATCTTATTTGCAAATTATTAAAATTAAGATTTCTTCCTGTCAGTTTATCTCTAAACATTTCCTTGCAAAAGTTGGATTTAGTTCTTTCATTAAGAGGATCTTAAATATCGTATCATTCTTTCCTACCTTAAAAGGCATTCCAAAATAGAGCAATGTGGTATCAAGGATATATTCCTTTAGCGTATTCTTTTACACTTAACTCACAGATGAACCAGAATTATTTTTTGTTTTGATATCAAATAAGATGGAGAATTATAAATTATCAAATATTTATGAAGTTGAATATTTCTATGGCTGCAAAATGCTGACCTTATGGTACAAAGAAAAATTCAGACTCACAGCTTCTTAAGAAGTCTCAAGAAGAAACTTCGGTGGTCAGCCCCGTTTCAGCCCTTCATATAACAAGTAGTCAATATAAATAAGCTAGTAGTTAGTAGAAGTATACAAAATTAATCTTTAACTTTTTTACATACCACAGAAAAGAGGGACATATTTTCCACATGCAACATCATCTGTTTCTTCCCTGGGGATCAGAACTCACAGAAAAAAAAAAGCAGAAAATATGGAGATTGTGCTCCATAATGACCTAACATGATACCAAAAGACACTTAAAGTAATTTCAACAGATAAGCCCACTCCTAAGAAATCACAGCAGTTTGGTTTTCCAGTTCTTCACTACAGTCATGATGGAGTCAGTTTGTCCTAACAGTCCCTAAATATTTTCTCCCCCTACCCCACAAATATTTGAGATGTATGCTACCATTGAGTATTCAAGTTTCCCAGGCAGACAGACAGTAGCAGAACACAGAAGACTGTTCTGTCAATGTCCTCAAAATCCACCCTTTGTATGGGCCTCCACATTCCTTTTTTATGTCAGTGAAACTACCCATTGGAATGCAACTTCTCCAGGATGGAATGTCAGTTTCTCCATGAACTGCTATATACAGAGCTGTGGAAAACTGCAGCCTAGCTGATAGTATACAGACTAGATGATAGTAACCTGATTTTACTAAATAACTAAAGCTAACACCCCAGGCTGCTATGACACATCCACTTATACTCTCTTGGTACCTAACACTAAAAGACTAACATTGTCAAAAGTTCTGGATCGCGCCTTTAAAAAAGAAACTGCAACTTCACTGAACACAGACCCACCAAAAAAATGATCATAATCTACTCAGGACTCCCTTCCCATGAACCACACAGGAAAATCTGCAAGAGTGTGTAAAGAAAAATCACTTACAAGTAAATGCTAATGCTATCAATTGCATTCTCCATAAGGTGAGCACTGAGATATAAGACAATATACCTAAAAAAGAGGCTTGTATTTAAAAAAGCACTTGGCGTTTTAGCAATTTTGACCTTTATTTTCATATGCCTGTTAGTTGAAAAATTATAGTCAATATTTAAGCCAACTATTAAAACATGAAACAAGAATCACAAAGTTTATCCCCAACCAAAATTTAGCATTCAATAAAGCACAAAAACCTGAAAATTCAAACAGATATTGCTCTTCAATTGGAATTTGGAAATCTGAAAAGGAACCCAAAATTTAAATGTTCCAAATTTTCCTTCAGCATTTATTTGGAAATATCCTAACAATAATTAACATCCAAATCTTCCTACCCTAGGCAAGATTTACTTCTCTGCATAGTAGTCCTCAACATGCAGTAATCACCAATAACCAGATCAACAGAAATTTCAAGGGGAGGTCTCTTGTTATTTTGTCCTTAGCTTGTTGTCACAGCTCAGCTAAGACAGAATCACAGAAGTGGCAACCATTTCCTACTATAAACATTTTTATTCCTATTTCTTTTTTAAGCAAGACCAGCTTGTACTGACTTCAGCATCTTTAAGGTGAAAGCATATCGGCTGCTATATCATATACTCTATGATTTTTCTCTGTAGCATTTCCCCGTGTTTTCTCTCACTGAGTTCTTGATTCTGAAGCTGTCTGCAGAGAAGATGAGAGCCAACATTCCTTCTTACGATAATTTCCTGCCTAGATGACCCACCCTCTCATGGCTGCAGTTATGTGTTACACATGTTGTATGGGTACTGTTTCCACATACCAGCTTCATGACCTCAGCAACTGCCTGACAGACACTCTTTATCAATTTCTATTAATTCATTATCCACTCTCTCCTAATTCAAGGGCAAGTATGGAAATCTACAGAGTCTGGTCTCCCATGAATCTCAAGGTCAAACACTGAGATGTGCTTGACAATGCAAATTCATTGTTAAACTTCACATGTGTGGTGCCTGCCTAATGGTAAGGCACTTGTTATTTCCAACAGACCAATCCTAAATTGCATACCTGGTTTGAGTGATAATTATAGAAAGATGTTCAGAAGTTTAAACCAAGATAGGATGGAGGCAGTGAATAAAACTATTCTCGAATTTTATTCACCTTTAAACTAATCAATCAAAGAAACACTTACCAAGCACTTACTTTGTGCCAGAAACTTTGCTAAGTATTGGGGACAACATGTAAATGGTTCCATGTTTCAGCTGTATCTGACTCTTGGTGACCCTATTTGGGGGTTTTCTTGGCAGAGACATTAGAGTGCTTTGCCACTTCCTTCTCCAGGTTACTTTACTGAGGAACTGAGTGAAACAGGATTAAGTGACTTGCCCAGAGTCACACAGCTAATAAGTATCTGAGGCCAGATTTAAAGTCAAGAACATAAGTATTCCTGATTCCAAGCCCAGTGCTGTATCCACTGCGCCACCTAACTGCCCAACATGTAAATGACTACTTATATGACTGATAAATATAAAGTAGATACTTGAGGCTAACGGGTTTAATAACTTCACTTGGGTTGTGTCTACGTGATCCATGATTAAACCATCCTACAAGGTCTCAGCTGAATTTATCTGGCAGGTATGGCAAGCAAATCTCTGCTTATCACATAATAAATTGTAAGGGGTGTGAGGGCAAGGCCTACAATGCTTTCATTTGTACATCCTCAGAACCCATCATGGTGCCTTGTAGGCAGTAAGAATTAGGTGAATAAAAATTCTTGATCAATTGAATTGAGTAGCCAAAAGCCAATCAGTTTGCATCAAAATTATGGTCTCTAACAGTTTTCCATTTGGCATGTCAACATCACCCATCACTAAATAAAAACACTCTTTTATTTAGAACTCTGAAGGGAGGGGCTCATAGAAGCTGAGCATTGTCCAATCCTACTCAATATATATGCAGGCAAGCAATGAGCCATATTTAATATTCATGTGACCAAATAGAGACTAAATGGAGCCAATTTGTGTCCACACTGGAGCAAGGAAAGAAAGTCAGAGTTTCAGGAACCTCTTTTGTAAAGCCTGTTCTAAACAGAAAGTTAGATTTCTGAAACACTGTCTTTATGTTTCTCTAAAATTAGAATATTTTCAATCAACTAAGGGGAAAACAACAAAAGCCAATATAAAATATTCACTAAAATTATTGAAATATTACTATATGATACTGCATAACTAAATATTAGCTGCTTTCACTGATATTAATTTTAAAAGTTTAGATATATAAACTTTCTAATCCCTACCATCCAATTTGTATGATTCTGTGAACGGAGGCCTGGGATAATTCTAGGGCTTCAGTACGTATGATCGACAAAGTGAACATGAATAAAGTCATTGCTTTTCTCTGCCTCTGGTATTAACTGGCAAATTGGGCATAGTTGTCTCTACTTGTCTGGAAAATACCCTTTCAGGATCATAAGATCATAGACTGAGAATGGAAGGGACCTGAGAAGTCATTCATTCCAATCCTCTCTTTTAACAGATGAGTAAGCTAAGACCTAAAACAATGAGGTGAGTTTCTCACATTTATACAAGTAGCAAGTGAATTTTATTCTAATTTATTTAATTACTTAGTAACATTTTATAACATTACTAGCTACCCTGCGGCTACGAACATATTGCAGGGGGAACTTTGACCTATCTTTCAAATCCCTGAATCAAAATTAAAGCAATATTTCCATTGCTATTAGAAAGGGTATGTTTTATTTTTTGTCAGTATTTTCTTGGGTAATATGGAAACGTTTTTCATGACTTCACATGTATAATCAGGATGAAATTGTTTGCCTTCTCAAAGAGAGGGGACAGGTGGGAGGGAGAGAATTTAGAACTCCGAATTTTAAAAAATAATTTTTTAAAAATTTTGTATGTAATTGAGAAATTTAATGAAATAAATGAAAAGGGGGAAAAAAGTTATATCATCTATTCTCCTTTGGTTCCACTCACATCCTTGTAACTTTCCAAACCAAAGTGGCCAGCACTTTCCTATATATGGTATCTGTCTCTATTCAAATATAAAGTCCCTGAGGACAGGGTTCATCTTTGGTTTTATATTTTTATCCCTAGAATAGTGCTTCACACATGGAGAGTGCTTAATGAATATTTCTTTAAGAGGTGAAATAACTTGCTTAAATTTACCCAGTGATTGGCTTCCAAATAATAACACTGATAGTTATCAACAAATGTCTATAATCAAATGTGATTCTACTCTTTATCTTACTGCAATATGACTTAACACATCCTTGTTCTCCCAGTCCATTTCCTCCTCAGCTCTGGCTTCACTTGCCTTCATACCTTGCCTTGATCACATGATCAACCACAACTTTGAGGATTCTCTGTGTCTTGTACTTGTACCACCCAGATCTGGAATCCTTACCCCTAGAGATACAGCCACTTTTGCTCCAGGGCAGCAAGGCTTCCCTAAAGACTTCACCTTCTAGAAATTTATGGTACATAACTTCAGGTGAGTTCTTACTAAGGTTTAATAATCTCTTCTACTCTACATTTACTGACTTGACCCTCTCAATCTGCACAAGCACTTCAAAATTATTTTTTTCTCCTCCTGTCCCCACTGCCCCAACTTACAAATGACCTAGCTTCATATTTAACAGAGAAGAGTCAGGCTACCCATAATGAATTCCCTTCATCCCATTCCTCCATTCCTCAAACTTTCTACCCTCATTCTTCTACTCTCTAATCACAAAGATTTTAACCCTACTCCTCATGCTAATTCCTCTACCTATAGTACTGATCTCATTCTCATCCATACTATAGATTCTGCTACAGTAGAAACCTCTCCCTCTCAAACATCTTTAAATTCTCATTTTCCAATGACTCCTTGCAACCTACAAAAGCACATACTCAGATTTCTCTAATCCTATTCCCATTCACTAATTAAATCTTTTGAAAAATTTGTCTGCACTCACTGTCCCCACTTTCTCATTATCTACTTCCCACTCAACCCAATGTTGCTGGGCTTCCATCCCCATCCTAAATTTATAATTCCCTCAAATTTGTTCCTCATTCTCATTCTATTTCACCTGTCTGCGGAAACAAAATTTCATTCAGGGACTCATGTTCAAAATATTGGTGGTTTTGGATCTTTCTTCTCTCATGTGTCATCAATTACTTCCAGTCCTCATACTAGGGCCCATCAATTCTACCTCTGCAATTAAATTAAGTTCACTTCAACAAGCATTTATTATAGCCCTCCTAGGTGCCACATACTGTGTAAGGAAGTAAGCATACAAAGACAAAAATTATCAGTGCTGACAACATTTGAGTAGCTTACATTCCACTAGGAAGAAATAAAAAATACACCAACCAGTAAATGCTAAACCTACATAAAGTAAATACAAAGTAAATTTAAGGATGGTAGAATATACTAGAGAAATCGAGAGATCTCTAACATTTTTCACAACAATTCGCCTTCATTACAACCTGCCCAGCATATTGCAACAGCTCTCTAACAGCTCCTGTCTACACACTCTCCACTTCAATCTATCTTTCACGCAGCTCCCAGAATTTTACTTCTTGTACACAGATATTCCTCTTCTGCTCAACAAGGCTGAATGGCTCTCTATTGCTTATTAAAGTTAAAACTCCACTCAATGACATTCAAAGTTCTTCACAATAGGTATTACCTTTTGAATTGAATACCATTTCCCTCTGCAATGCTCTTCCCTGATCACTATAAGACCTTTTTTTTATACTTCACGTACTACTTCGTTTTGCAGTTGTCTAATGTATTTGACTTGGTCTAGGGTACGTAATTACTCTTACTTCTCTCACATTTCTCCTATGGTATATGCTCCACAATTGTAAACACTTTCTTATCTAAGCTCTGAATCTCAACAGTTACCTAGCACAGGACTAAATGTTCAATTTTGAATGGATGAATGAATGAATGAGGAAAAGGGACTGTTTTGTTGACTGGGGGCAGGGGCAGTTGTTGGGTTGGAGGTTTGTTTTTTGTTTGTTTCTTGGGAAAGGGGGAATGGGGGCTGGTCTCTACAGGCTAGAATCAGAACTAACAGATAGAAATCAGAGATTTCAGCTCAATGTGTAAAAATTTCCTAATAATTAGAGTTTTCCATAAGAAGAACTGGCCTGGGAGGTAATAATGTTTGGAGGACCACTTGGCAGGAACACTGGATTCCTACTAAGCTGTAGGTAGGACTACATTAAGGTAGTTCCAATCAACGTTTTGAGTTCCCCTCCCAGCTCTGACTCTATTACTCTAAAAAGCAATAGCCAGGTTTTTAGCATGTTAATTCTCTATTTTCAGTCTTCTTTTCCCCTCCAACATTTAAAAAGTATTGCTAAAAAAAAATTCAATAAAGAGAGACATGGTGATATAGAAGAACATGGATGGTAAGTGACTGAGAAGTCACCTAAAATAATGTTACTTTTTGGCCGACAGAGGTAATGATGTGGTTTTATTCCATTCACATAAAACACCTAACTACCTTTTTCCTAGGAGCAAACAATTGATCCAACACATGTCCTCTCTCCAACATATGTTCAGAAGCCCCTCACACCTCCCTTAAAACTCTTCCACACAAAAAGAACTGTTCAAACAAATACCATAAAAGCAATGATTTCCCCTATAGTCTCAGCCATTTACCTAATGACAAAATCTATGCCACTTTATATACGTACAAATATGCAGAGGGACTATTCTTTCTGATATATAGCAAAGAAATAGCAGCAAACCTTAGAAATGACACCAAGCCAGCACCATGCCAAAAGGTAATGTAGGGCTCCTGCACTGCAAACCAAGGCCTAAAGGAGGCAAAAGAAGGCTAGGTAGCATGGGGAGGATACCCGTTTCTGACACCAAGTTCCACTTTTTTTCAATATAAAAACAGAGACAGGTATTAAAAGCTGGAGTCATGTTTGGGTGGGATACTACATAGGGACAAGAACAGGGATACGACCTGTGATTCACTGATACAGGGAACTTCTGAGTGAGGAAATTCCCTCCATAAATACTATAAAATAGCATATTCTCTGTAACTTCTAGTCTGACAAGGTTGACTAGAGGACCAAAAGGTAAGTTAGCATGTGTCAAGAGTTAAACTTTAACTCAAGTCTCAGCTGGTTGTTACTCTATCTGCTATGCCAAGAATCACTTTTTTTTTTAATTTGAAAAATGTAATATAGTGCTATTCACCTACAAAGGGGAACATGTACTTTCTAATTTCCCTCCCCTGTCTTCCTCTGATCTGAGGAGGCTAAAAGCATTTAAAGATTTAGATGTTCCTTATTATTGTTTTTGAGCTGAGCTCTGGATAAATACGGAGTATATCACTAAGTCCAACGGTAGTGGCATGTAAGATGTAAGACTGGGAGTCAGAACACCTGAGCTCAAATCATGATTCTACCACTTAATACCTGTATGACTTCAGAAAATTCAAGTAAATCTCCTTGAGATTATTTGATTGTTTCCTCAACTGTTAAAAAAGGGTTGGGGGGTGGGGGAAGGGGAAGGAATTAGATTGTAAAACCAAGGAATAAGGGAAACAAATGGCAAGCTCATAGCCAACAGCAATTTGACTGCAGAGTTAGAATTAAAACAATCTTCAACTCAGCCTATCACTGAGCAACTGTACATAGAAAAGGACCAAAGAATCTGAGAACAAGAACCAGAGAAGACTAAAATTAGAATCCCAATGTTACCATCACCTTACAGGTCATCTGCTCCACTACCCTCATTATTCAAATGAGGACAGTGAGGGCTAAGCAGGTTAAGTGATTTCCCTAAATTCATACAAATAGTAAATATCAGACAGAGCTGACATTCAAACTTAGGTCCCAAGACTCCAAATTCAACACTCTTTCCAGAATGACCATTAAATGAGATAAAAAAAAAACCTTAACACATCATGTAAACATGAGCTTTAAATTTTTTAAATTTAAAGCAGAAAAAACAGTTAATTAATAGTTTTAAGTAAAATTAATAGTATTATTTACAGAAATATGTTCATTATGGAATAATATAAGCTCCTTTTGAAAGAGCTGAATGAAAATTAACATCAAATCATAAAGTAGTTTTTACATGTAAATAGGGGAAAAAGTAAAATATTAAATCATTGGAGGGAAAAAAAGACCAAAGTAGAGATCTCGGCAGCCACTTAGGTCGACTGTCCTTATCAATTTAGTAAATTTAAAAAAAAACTCTCCCTCCTCCAAAAAAAAAATGTGGCAGCAAATTATTCTTTTATATGAAACAAGGAAAGAATGAAAAGAGGAAAAAAAAATCAAGAAAATAGAGACTATTCTTGGGAGCTTGACATTTTTTAAAAAATGAATTTAGTATAGTGTGTGTGTGTGTGTGTGTGTGTGTGTGTGTGTGTGTGTTGTCTGTGTCTGTGTCTGTGTACTTTACATTTTCTAAGACCATGATTAAAAGTAGCCAGGACTTAAGCTGGCACATAACAGGTGCTTAATAAAGGCTTACTAATTGACAAATAAATTTTTTAAGTCAATCACAAGAAAGAAATTAATACAATCTCATCAACTGATCAAATTAGGAAAAACTTCAAAATTATAATTTGACATACAACAGGTCTGAGTAAACTAAAATATTAGAAAACAAATCACTACAATATACTGAAAATAAATTCTAAATTGTAACGGTAATAATAAGTAGTCTTTGAAGGCTAGAACTGATTGGCATTGAGCCTAGTACTTAAAGATGCTTTAAAAAATATTTGCTAAATTGAGTTATTGAATAGAAAACAAGGTGGAAAACTCTTTTGAAATGAAAAAAAGTACTCCAAGGAAGGCGGAAACAAATGAGAAAAATAATAACCTTATACAAACATAAAACTGTGGCATTCAAGGTATATTTTATTTTCTACATTAAGTAAATGCAATAAATATTGCCATATCATAAATATAACCTAATTATTCACACAGACACATACATAGCAATATCTGTTTGCACATAGTTTTACACATGAACATGCAAGCAATATTTTTAAGAAATTTATTTCCAGAGATAAATACTTGGAAAAAACATACCAACAAACCACAAAAAACAATGTTAAACTATGTAAATGTTAGTTAGATGGTTTTAATATTCAAATTATTTCTCTTTTGAAGTCCTAAGCAAAAATGAAGTACGAGATACGGCTAAAGGAATATATTTGGAAATTTATAAGTAAGAAATTAAATGTACATCAAATAAATATTCAGTATAACTCATTCAAATAACACTAATCTGTACAACATGAACTGAAAAGTAAATTATATTTATTAAAGAAGTGTCTCAAACTGTGGTCAACTGGAAAATTTTCATTTAAATAAAACTATGTTATATTGTTTAATGTTTTTCACAAATTTTTCCTTCTTATAACACGTTCTTTAGTTTGCTTTTCTTTCCTGTGGTTGAACTTATCTGTCTCACAATCTGTCTATCTATCTACGCCTATTACTTGGATAACTTCAGGAACAATGGTAGAGTTAAGTATTGTGCATAAGACCTAACAACAGAGGACTGATTCATGCTTAAGTTTCCTCTGCCTTGGATATGGCCATCTAGTTCAAGCTAAGTAATTTCACTATCCCAAAGAAACACTTTAGATTACAAAATGCTTACATAAAGAAGATAAAACTATAAATTTTCATAGGTAAATTTTAATCAGTTTACCTTGGAAGTCCTTGCTGTGTCCAAACACTCAAGGGAAATATCACACAAATGATAAATTCACCTATTCTTGGATTCAAGGCCCAGGGTGATCTTTCATATGATGTAAATTATAATGCACTTATAATATCAGTCTCTTCTCTTTAGAAATACTCAATATATTTTTAATTTTAAAAAAAGCAACCACGAACAGCAGTACTCTGAGACTTTGTGAAGTCTGTATTTATACAGACAAAACATCTGGAAAGTAGTAGTTATGGCAACCAAATCCCCAACTTGATCCAGCAATTCAACTTGAGTCTCTAGAGTACAGTTTACTCTGTGTCAGGTATCTGAGCAGAAAGTGATTTGGGAGGGGAAGGGGCGGAGGTAATACTTCAGGCCATAGGCTACCCTAGATTTCTTATGCTTTTCAGAATGGAGAATTTAGTTCACTTTTCACATGTCTTCAGTAGCTCAAAGGCAACAAAAGCAAAATAAGTAAATAAATGAACTTGCTAGGCCAGCATTTTACCACATTTGTTTTGTTATTATTAAAGAGGTTTGTGTTTTGTTAAGTAATCTAGCTTTCTCCAGGCACATTTCTATTCTCAAATATATGATCCCTGCAGTACAATCAATCAAGACCTGACCCTTTTCTTAAATGTCACAAACTCTGGGCATAGCCCACTAGAAACTGTGTTACAATATAATACAGATTTTATAGATCATATTCAGAATTCATGTAACATTACCTTAGAAATCTCAAACGGTTGTGTATATATTAACATTTCACACTGTAACACTTGGGATCACTAAAGCTTCAAACTATTTTAAAAGAAAGTATCTTATAAACTGTAAAGTGCCCTAAAATAGGAACTATCATCATTGTATTATGAAAAAAAGTCTGCAGTATAGCTGATGCCTGCTATACAAACTCAAGTGCCTGCTCACATGTTTTACATCCTGACCCAAAAAAAGAAAAAGAAAAAGAGAGAGGGAGAATGCTACTTTACCAATCATGGGCTGGAACATAAGAATTCATTGATACAGTCATGTTAATGGGATTTCCTCAATGACATCACTATCTTCCTTTTCTATTTTAACCACTTTTCCTATCCTTAACAAAATCATCATTTTTTCCCTTCCCTTTTTCCATACCCTCTCAGCCCCCTTCCCAAATCTTATGCAAATTATGTGATCATTTCTGAAATGAAAAAGAAAGACCTCAGTATTACGATCCCTTTTCCAGTCTCATTCCAGCATTTTCTGCTATTTAATCAAAGATGAGTTTGTACACTGAATAGAAAGTATTAGTTAATATGGAAAACAGACATCGACTTTAGTTGCTGTAAACTCAACATTTATCAAAAACCTATTATGTGACAAACTTCTCCTTAGAAATAGAAAATCAATTATTCAATCAACAAGGATTTATTAAATGTCAGGCAGGAAGTAAATAGTGCCATGCTCTCAAGCAGCTTATATTCTACAGGTATATGAGCACCTAATATGAGGTAATATGAGAAAGGAGAACATCAACAACTGGGGAAATGAAAGAAGGCTTCACAAAAGAGGCAGTACCAAGGGTCAGCCATGAAGAAAATAAAGGATTGTTCCATGCACAGGTAAGGGCATTGGCACATTTCAGCCCAGGAGACAAACTACAAGAAGGCTTGGAAAGCAAGGGGCAACATCGCTATCTGATAACAACAAGAAGACCAGTTTTATTCAAGCATAGGAGGATAATGTTAGGTTAGAGTCAAATGGTGGAGAGATTTTAAGGACAATTTGTATTTTTTTCCTAAAGCAAGGGTTTTTAACCTTTTATTTTTCCTTCACAAGAGCCTTAGCTAGGCTAGTGATCCCTTCTCAAGAATAATGTTTTTAAATACCTAAAATGACATATATGGAATTACAAAGGAAATAATACTGAAATACAATAATCAAAATACATTTTTTAAAAATTCACAAACCTCAAGCAATCTATCCATAAATGCCTTAGGGGTCTGTGGATGCCAGATTAAGAACCCCTTTCCTAGTAGAACTAGAAAGTCACTGAAGATATATGAGCAGTGGAATGACATGTTCAAAACTGTATGTTAAGGTTATTTCAGCAACTAAATGAAAGATGGATTGGAAAGGAAGAATACTAGATGCAAGGAGACCAATTAGGGGACTACTGAAGTAGGGAAAAAAGGGTAGCAACCATGGGGGTAAAGAGGATGGATAGAAGAGATCTTGTAGAGCAAAATTAACAAGACTTACGTAAAGGGGTGGAGGGTTGGGAGCAACAGTGAAAAGAGAGGAAAACTTAAGAATACCCTAAAGTTGTGAATTCCAGGTGACATGAGCAATGACAGTACCTTCAACAGAGTCAGGCAAGGCATGAATAGTGTACAGATGAGGATGAAAGGGAGAATAACCATTGACTAATGAATAACATATATTCAGTGAGTAGCATGTATTAAGCTCTTAGTACATGCTATACAATGTGTTGTTAAATAGTTCTGTTTTAATAGGTAATTTTAAACTCAGTACCCATAGGGGTAAAAAATAAAGAACAACTTGCTAAACCACATCTAAACTATATGGGGCAGGTAAGTGGCACAAGTGAATAGAGCACCACACCCGAAGACAAGAAGACTCTTTTTCCTGAGTCCAAATCTGGTCTCGGACGCATAATAGCTGTGTGACCCTGGTCAGGTCACTTAACCCTACTTGCCTCAGTTTCCTCATCTGTAAAATGAGCTGGAGAAAAGAAATGGCAAAAAATCACTTCAGTATCTTTGCCAAGAAAACCCCAAAATGGTGTCACAAAGAGTGTGACATGACTGAAAAACAATCTAGAGGTTCCCAAACTTATTTTGCCTGCCACCCCCTTTAAAAAAATTACTCAGTGGCCCCCTGGAAATCTACTTCTTTTCACTGCTTAAGTTTTTTCCCTGAAATTTGCATCATTTAAAAAAAAAAATAAGATTGTTTAAATGACTCATGTTAAATTTAATAATTTATTATAAATTTGTGGGAGGGTTTTCTGCATTGAAACTGCACGGTGTTATACTGTAAACAAGTCATTGTACATACATATTCCTGCCCAATGCATGTTGGACTTTCCAAGAACACACAACATGTGCACCTGCCAACACTTGCTTGTTAAGACCTGTCAGCAGACTTGACCACTGACAGGTTATTGTAATCTATGTGGTTCAAAGATTTAGAGCTGGAAGGATAAGGTTAGACCCAGGAAGATTAAGTGATTTGCCCAACATTACACTAGTAGGAAGTGGTGGGATGAGAAACCTAGGTTTCTGAGTTTAGCAGCAGTGCTCTTTACACATGCTGCCTCACCAATCAATCCAACAATCATCTCACTATTTCCACAACTATCTGAGGCTGACCAAACTCTTCCTTCACAAGAGCACAGTTATGTAAGACAGTACCAGTAGAACCATTCCCATTTTGCAGACAGAGAACCTGTGGCCCAAAGCCTAGCATGGATCACAGGTCTAGCGATCTTTGTTTCTATTTTGTCACAATGCATAATCTGGCTAATGCTAGTAATCTATATTTGCTCTGTTAAGGAATAAAATTAAGGTAAGAAGCAGATCACTTAGATCTTAAAAATTATTTTGACTAATAGAGATTAGTAAAATAATTGCCAATATCAGACGTTAGCTATAACAGATCCAGAAAGGAAACAAAGGATGTTGGATGAATGAACGGAAATTTTTTTTTAATTTTTTGAGAGAAAGGAAGTGTCCCTAAGCACAAAGGTTGATCAATCAATCAATAATTATGAAGTAGCTACTCTGTGTCAGATCAATCCTGTAGGTTCATAAGTCAAAGAAGATTGATTAAATACAAAATTTTCTGCAGAAATATTATATGTGCCATGTACAGGGAATACATGTGATGTATCAGGTGTAGCATTAAATCATTATCAAAAAGTTTTTTATCAGTTAATGAATAAAATATTGTACAAACAACTCAATAATAGCATTTATAAATAATATTCATTAAACAAGTGTCAATAACTGTTCAGAACACTTAAATGACAGCCACCATCAATGTTTGGTTTTTTAAATCAATTGATTACATTCCCTGAACTTAACTGGTAACTGATATTCCTTTAAAAATACAATTACTTTTCAGTACTCAACTGTTAAGACCAAACTACCACTTGTGAGAATTAGTTTCTGCAAAGTTTTAACAAAAACTAGTAGTCACTCACTTTTGGTAATTCCCTATGGAGCTTATTAAGTCACTAAACCAAGTACTGCCAATAGCACATCAGCATGGGAAGGATACTGCCTCAGAACACAGGGGTGAAGGGAGAAGATATGCTCTTTCAGGGGGAAACAAATAAGCTGCTATGGCTACTCCCTTTCCACTATTTTTCATTGCTTCCCATGAGATCTTTGACCTTTTGTTCCTCCAGATGAGTGTATTTTTTTCCTAGCTCCATGTGGTAATCTTTCTGGTAGTTTGGTTGGTATAACACTAAGTTAATTTTAAGCAATATTTTCATTTTTATTAATATTGGCATAGCCTTGTTGTTGTTCAGTCATTTCAGTCATGGCCAATTCTCTGTGACACCATTTGGGGTTTTCGTGGCAAAGATACAGGAATGGTTTGCCATTTCCTTCTCCAGTTCATTTTACAGATGAGGAACTAAGACAAACAAGTGACTTTGCCAGGGTCACACAGCTAGTAAGTGTTTGAGGCCAGACAAACTCAGGAAGATGAATCTTCCTGACTCCAGGCCTGGTACTCTATCTACTGTACCATCTAGCTACCCCTGCCATGCCTATCCATTAGTAATTAATATTTCTACAATTATTTACATTTTCTTTATTTCTGTGAAGCATGTTTTGTACTTATATTTCCATGAGAGCCTAAACGGATACCCCCTCATTTGTTTCTGACTCTTCTAAAACAATGCCTGCTTATAGTTCTAAGACTTCTGGAATTAACCTCAGTATATTCCTCTACTACTGGTTTCACACATCCAACCAAATATATCATTAATAAAATTAGTCTATCTCACAAATCACACTGATGTCCATGAGTAGTAAGCATTGTACACGTCACTGAGATAAGCACTTCTTGCCAAATTTACCCATAATCACACATATAATGTATACGTACATTGTCATTTTCACGTCTTTTAGTTACCCCTATTCTCACAAAAACAGAAGCACCAAAAGTTTACAGAAACTAATTCATTTGAACAAGGATCACCCTAAACATGTCAATAGCCAATGCAAGACAAAGGGCCACTGAACGCAAACATTTGCAAAGCTCATGTTTTTTCCATGAATATGTATATTTGGAGCCAATAGCATACTAAATGCAAAATAATGGATGAGGAATAGGTCTAATTCCTGTTCTGTGAGACCAATTCTGATATATCTCCTAAGACCAAGAAGATCGTGACCCTATATTATTTCTGTTTCTTTTTGTTTGACTTACTTAATTGTGCTAACATATGATCTCCATATTGATCCAAAAAGATGGCTCTCCCAAACACACATTACATTCTTAAAATGAGATCTTTGAAGCAAACAAATGTATGTTAGTTAAATAACAATGAGTAGAAGTTGCATTCATTTTTTATATAAAGCAAATGGGGGGGAAGGGTGTAGATATCAGGCAAATATGGCACTTCTTCATGAAAATGCCCTGACCCCACCTTTGGGGAAGGGAGTGGGAATGATTTTCTTTGTGTGAGGCTGTAAATTCTTAGTTTTACATCACAATTTTCCTGGGAATAAGGATGCTTATATGTTTCATTCTCAATTATGAAAAAGTCTTTGTTTTATTTTTTCTTTGTATTACTAAATTGCATTTTCTTTTCGTTGTATTACTAAATAACTGGCTATCTCTTCTAGAGATCAATTAACTAATCATGGAGCATTGGCAATCATAAAACAAGCTACCAATTTTTATACTCAAGTTGTTCAGTTTGTCATTTAAATCATAATGTGAATAGTGTTTCAGCCTCTCAGAACTGATTAGCTAAATGTCTTGTTTCCACACTTATTCTCATTATAGCTGCCAGCTCTCATTTAAAGTGTGATTAGCAATAGCACTATAACACAATTTTAATTTTTAAGTTGGAGAATTATTTGGTGCCAATGAGTTAGAAACATTTTCAATGGACTAGTGTTGTCTAAAGTCATGTACTAGCTTCTCATATCTTTCTGCCAGTGTCACTTAAGCCCTGACTTAGCAAACTATCTCAAACACTTCACAATTGAACTACATATTTCAGGAAGTGGGCCCTATAGCTAAAATACAATTCATTAGCTGTTGCCTACCACCAGCACCAAACAATAGTTTTTTAATCAAATATCTAACTACTCTCCAGGGCACCTATGTTCTAGCCAGGCTGCTTCCCATCCCCTTCTTACCTTCCAATCTTCACTCACATTCATATCCTATACTTGGACCATTTCAAGCTAACCCTAACCCCATTGTCTTTAGGTTTAAATACAACATAGATTTCTTTGCCTTGGCTCCAAGTTATCTTTCTATAATACTCTAAATTCTAACCAGGTTGAACCATCAGTTGATTTTTTACTATTTTCCTACCTTCTCCTAACTCCATGCATCCATACAAGCCATTCTCAGGGCTGGAAAATATTTTTTCATTGCCTAGTAAAACGCTTTCTTCCAGTTCAACTGCAATATTTCAAGGATGTATATTTTTGTTTTTTATGACAGAACATAATTTTATCTGTTTTCTGTTATTAAATGTAATGCTGGCATTAGAATTGAAGACAACATGGTGCACTGGCTGGCAAACCAAGCTTGGAGTCACCAAATGTAGGTTTAGTCATAATCTGGTAACTAGTAAACCATGTGTCTTTCAACATGCTATTTAACTTCAATGAAGCTCAGTTTTTAAATCTACAAGCCAAAGACAGTGAAAGTTATACCACATAGTTCGTGGGGCTGGGGGAAAAGTGCTTTATAGATTTTATAGAACTGCATAAATGTGAAGTGTTCATATAATTATTAATACCTAACAGCTCAAAAGAGCTGTAGTTCCATCATTTTGAGTATTCTGAACGAAAACAGATCCCATTTTCTCTGGGAAAAAATAAAATCATCTGGTAGTCAACCTTCTAGTACCTTTATACCCATCTAGATCTGCTGAGCTAACTAACCCCTCTTTGGACATAAGAAAATAGAGATCTGGGGGTAGAGCCAAGATGGTGGAGTAAAAGTAGGGACTTACTGGAGCTCTCCCCTCAAATCCCTTCAAATACCGTAAAAAATGACTCTAATCAAATTTGAGCGCTGCAGCCCCACAAAATGACAGAGTGAAACAAATCTTGAACCCAAGACAACCTGGAACATCTCCCTGCACCAGGCTGGGAGAGGAGTGCAGTCCAATTTGGGCCAGCACATACAGGGCTGGAGCAAGCCTCAGGGGACTGAATCACTGGCAGCTGTGGCAGTTTCCAGACTTCTCAACCCACAAACGGCAAAGACAGCATAGAAGGTCAGTAAGAAAACTCTGTGGGACCTGGGTGAAAGAGAAGTGCGGGACAGTTGGGGTCTGGTCCCAACCTTGGGGCTGGGGAGGTGGCAGCAGCAGAGCTCTGGCCCCACAGACTGTGGGGGATCAAGTGGCTGATAAAAATCCCTGAAGTCGGGTACAATACACCCACCCCCAATGGAAGTAGAGTTCTACCTTGAAAAAGAGTTTAAAAAGTCAAGTATTTGGCTGACAAAATGAACAAGCAGTGTAAAAAAAGAAAAAATCCTCAAGACCACAGAATCCTACTTTGGTGACAAAGAAGATCAAAACATAAAACCAGAAGTAGACAGCAAAGTCAAAGCTCCTCCATCAAAAACCTCCAAGAAAAATATAAATTGGTTGCAGGCCATGGAAGAGCTAAAAAAGGATTTTGAAAATCAAGTAAGAGAAGCAGAGGAAAAATTGAGAAAAGAAATGATAGTGATGCAAGAAAATCATGAAAAAATGTGTCAACAGCCTGCTAAAGGAGACCCAAAAAATACTGAAGAAAATAATACCTTAAAAAACAGGCAAACCCAAATGGCAAAGAGGTCCAAAAAGCCAATGAGGAGAAGAATGCCTTAAAAAGTAGAATTGGCCAAATGGCAAAGGAGGCTCCAAAAGCTCACTGAAGAAAATAATTCCTTCAAAATCAGAATGGAGTAAATAGAAGCTACTGACTTTATGAGAAATCAAGAAATCATAAAACAGAACCAAAAGAATGAAAAAATAGAAGACAATGTGAAATACCTCATTGGAAAATCCACTGACCTGGAAAACAGATCCAGGAGAGACTATTTAAAAATCACTGGACTACTTGAAAGCCACATTCAAACATCATCTTTCAAGAACTTATCAAGGAAAACTGCCCTGATATTCTAGAACCAGAGGATAAAATAGAAACGAAAAGAATCCTTTGATCACCTGTTGAAAGAAATCCCAAAAGGAAAATTCCTAGGAATATTATAGCCAAATTCCAAACTTCTCAGGTCAAGGAGAAAATATTATAAGCAGTCAGAAAGAAACAGCTCAAGTATTGTGGAAACACAACCAGGATAACACAAGATCTAGCAGCTTTTACACTGAGATCAAAGGTCTCAGAATATGATATTCCAGAGGTCAGAGGAGCTAGGATTAAAACCACGTATCACCTACCCAGCAAAACTGTGTATAATACTCCAGGGGCAAAAATGGACATTCAAGGAAATAGAGGGTTTTCAAGCATTCTTGATGAAAAGACAAGAGCTGAAAATTTGACTTTCAAATGCAAGAATCAAGAGAAGCATGAAAAGGTAAGCAGAAAAGAGAAATCATAAGACACTTATTAAAGCTGAACTATTTACATTCCTACATAGAAAGATGACATTTGTAACTCATGAGACCTTTCTCAGTATTAGGGTAGTTGGAGGAAAGATAGGTAGATAGATAGATAGATAGATAGATAGATAGATAGATAGATAGATAGATAGATGGATGGATGGATGGATGGATGGATGGATGGATGGATGGATGGATGGATGGATGGATGGATGGATGGTACAGGGTGAGTTGAATAAATTAAGGGGTGAAAGAGGAGTATCTTGGGAGAAGAAAGGGAAAGACAGAATGGGGTAATTATCTCACATAGAAGAGTCAAAAAAAATTTCACAATGGAAGGGAAGAGGGAGGAGAGAGGAGGGAAGAGGGAATAAGTGAACCTTACTCTCATGGGATTTGCCTTAAGGAGGGGATAGCACACACACTCAATTGGGTATCTTATTCTACAGAAAAGTAAGTGGGAAAGGAGTAAGGGGGGTATGATAGAAGGGAGAGCAGACTGGGGAAGCAGGTAGTCAGAAGTAAACGCTTTTGAAAAGAGCCAGAGTCAAAGGAGAAAACAGAGTAAATGAGGGGTGAGATAAGATGGAGGGAAATATAGTTTTTCACAACATTACTATTAAGTGTTATACAATGTGTTTTACATAACTACACATGTGTAATCTACGTTGAATTGCTTGCCTTTTCAATGAGGGTGGGTGGAGAGGAAAAAAGGGAGAGAATTTGGAACTCAAAATTTTAAAAATAAATGTTAAAAAAAATTTTACATGCACCTAGGAAATAAGGTATACAGGCAATGGGGTATAGAAATCTAGTGTGCCCTACAAGAAAGTTAAGGAGGAAAGGGATAGGGAGGGGGCTTGATAGAAGGAAGGACAGACTGGGGAAAGGGATAATCAGAATACATGCCATCTTGGGGTGGAGGGGGAGGAGAGAGATGGGAAGAAAATCTTTTGGAAACCAGTGCTGAAAACTAAAAATTAACAGCACAAAAAGAAGAAAATAGAGATCTCCTTGGGCAAAATGACTTATCTATTCTTTCTTGTAAACCAGTACTTTCTCACTACTACACCATGCTTTTTTCCCTTAGTTTTATATTCTCAGGACCGAGTTAATGTTCAGTCTGTTTGCTTAAAATCTGATAAGTGTAATCCAACTTATATGTTGTTACATTTAAAACCTAATGCATAAAATACACACAAGTTACAAAGAAAATCAAAGGCTCATTCACATTTAAGAAAGAAAAATATAAAAAGCTAGTTTCTCATTCCTTTAAAAATAATCAGTTTCAAAGAACTGATTCAGTATCCAACAACCATTTGGATCATTTGCTAAAGAAATGTGGAAGCTACTACACCAAAAAAAGGGAAAAAAGAGGTTTTTCTATAGGATAATGTCATCTTGATTTCATGAGCCCAAGTGCTAGAATGGCTTTGTAAAGATCATCTGGGAAAATATTACAACATAAACAAATTATTTGAGATGACTTTAAGACTTTCTGAAAGCATAATGTAGAAGATCAATTAAAATAATCTCAACTATTCAGAAGACTTAACTACTCTACTTGTTTTCTGCATACACAATTCACCCCCAAAAAAGTATTTGTTTGCAGTATCAACTGTGAACCACATTTTCTGCATAGCCAAATGACAGTTAATAACACCTACTCTGAGACCAGCTCAAGCTGCCTTATACTTGAGAAGCATAAAATGGGCAGTTCACGAACATGTTGATACGCTACACTAGTAATGAAACCCCAGTTTTACTCTCTAATTAGGGTAATATTTCTAGAGTCCCACCTCAAAATGAAGCTAAACTACAGTGTGGATATAATAAATGTCACCAGATGCAACATGGAGAAACATCCTATAAACAGAGATAGCTTGTCATGAAGTCTGAACTGCCATTACCTCCCCGGCATTCTGTTAAAGTTACTGACTTGCAAACAGCTGACATTCAGTCTAGGAGAGAGGAGAAACTTAACTCTTCCTGCAAAACAACTAAAAACAGTCCTACATATTCCTGACAAAAGGACTATTGTAACTTCCAACTCCTTCTAGTATTTAGGAACTGACAGTGACCTGAACAATGGAATGTTTCTCTAGAGGCTACAAAAGTACAAGTGTCAACTTGTGAATGCTACAGGGTTCTCTAGTGTTTCATGGCATCAATCTGTTCTTTTTGCATGCATAAATACTTCCTCCCAAACTGGAACCTGGAATCCTCTGGATAAGGAGGAGGATTAAAAGTCTCTCTACATTGTCTGCTTATGAACCACAAACAACACTAGGTGCGTTCTTACAAAGCCTCACCTAGGCTCCCACATGCCTATCACAGGTGAATCACAAAAAGGAGAGAAAGCAAGCAGAGAAGAGCCACAGAGAGTACCTGTACACCTAAGGATGTCTCATTAGGCAGGAAACTCAAGTCTAATGATTATAGAACTGGCCAACCCAATCATATTAAATTTGCCAAAGCAGAATTATTGAAAGTATAGGCCACTCAATTTTTAGAAAAAGAAATTAAATCTATCAATAATCACATTAAAAAATGATCTAACACACTATCAACTAAAAATGCAAATTAAAACAATTCTGATGTACCTCTTCACACCCATCAGATGCGCTATCAGACTGGCTAACACGACAGAAAAGGAAAATGATAAATGTTGAAGGGAATGTGGAAAAATAGGTACACTAATGCACTGTCAGTGGATTTGTGAACTGGTTCTATCATTCTGGAGAACAATTCAGAACTATGTCCAAAGGGCTACAAAAACGTACTACTCCAGTGCGGCAAACCATGATATACAGCTGCATGGACATTACAGAGCTGGTCCACTCGTGCATGTAACTTCTACAAACACCAGAGCTAGACAATGAAGATTAAATAGGGAAAGACAACAGGCTGGACTGCACTTGAGAGACTCTATAGTGATTTCAGTTATTACTAGTTTAAAAAAAAAATCTCACATTTTAAAAACATTAGTATTATTCTAGGGATGCTACATGGCTGAAAATCATGGAATACAACAATTTACAAACAACCATAACTATGGTTCACCCCAATAGTCAGGATGGTCATGGGAGAAATAAATAGGCTACAGTTTATTATCAGTGCTGAATGAAACGGCCAGAGGAATAAATGATATCAAAGAAATGTATGGCCAAAACAGAAAGGTGTCAATCATTTAGCATTGTTCATGTTACAATGATACCCAAATAATGTTTATAGATCTAGACCAGGGGCTTTTAACCTGAGATCCACAGAACTTTGAGGGTCAGAGAGTAGATTTCAGGGGGAAAAAAGTCCGTGAATTTGTTGTGTGTGTGTGTGTGTGTGTGTGTGTGCTTCCATTATAATTAGTATCCTTCATCATCCTATATATTTTAAAATATTATTCTAAAAAGGGGTCAGTGTGCTTCACCAAACTGTCAAATGAGCCCATGATACCAAAAAAAAGGTTAAGTTAAAGTTTTAAAAAATTATCTAGAGGAAGATCAACAGTCCCATGTCTAAGATTTACAAGAAGATGTGTCCAACAGTCACACAGAATTAGAAATAAAGAATAGGATGTGATCTGCACTGATGGAGGGATTACCACATCCTTAAAAATCAACAAAGCATGTAATTATCAAAGTACAACTTAGTAAAACACACACAACTTTGTGAAGCAATGGGGACATTTTCGGGGTTCCCTTGAGTGAAATATAAGACTTAACAATTTAGAAAATTTAAAGTGGATTCAGTGGGGGCCCAAGAGCAGCCTCCTGCCTGCTTGAGTCCTGTCTGCCCTACAACAACCCCTAGAAAATGTTTGCTTAGAGCACAGGAACTGTACCTCATCAACTGTCTCTGCAAGTTTCCTGAGTGATACAAGGCCTGAGCCCTTACCAAGAAAAATCCCTTCTAGGCATACGCCCTACCCAGAAGCAGGATAACTTATTAGGCCTAGACAAGGTTTTAGAAATTCTAACCCTTGGATTTCAACATCAAAGCCCCAATGCAGGCTGATGTTTGCAAGGGGCTGGCTACAAATCTTCATTGTAACACTGAAACTTTTTACACAATAAATATTAACCTGCTTGGAGAAGAAGGATTTCTGGCATTTAAAAAAATTCCATCCTACAAATTTAGCAATAGTTGATTGAGCATCTACTGTGTACACTTCCTTGTACAAGATCCTAAGTGAGTTTAGATAAGAAATAATCCCCTCACTATCATCACTAGCACTGGATAGCACTTTAAGGTTTGTAAAGTACTTTACAATTATTATCTCAGTTAATATGTATAACAACCTGGAGAGGAAGGTCCTATTACATTATAATATCCATTTTACAGAGGAAGAAATTGAGACAGAAAGTGATTAAGTAATCTGTCCATTTCACAAAGCTAATAAGTGCCTAAGGAAGATTTAAACTCAGGTCTTCCTAACTCCAGGTCCAGAGATCTACTCATTGCACTACCTAGCTAGCCTCATGGACCTCACAGTCTAATAATTAGATTCTAATCAAACTAAAATGTGTTCCTTTCCTAATTGGATTGGATTTACTTGTGTTTATTCTATATGTACGTATGACAGATAGATATGTTGTCACTCCCAATTGAATGCAAGCTCCTTGAAAGGAGGGGTTGTATCACTTTTGCCTCTGTATCCTCAGCACCTAGCCCATTGGCTGGTACACACTAGGTGCTTAACAAATGGTTATTGATTAACTGATTAAGGAATCCCCTTGAATGTCAAAGACTAGGCAATTGCTAAATTTATCTAATCCTAATTCTATTTTTTCCTCTCTTCCTAGGATTGATTTTTTTTTTAACTGCTTAGTATTTTAAGAATCATATTAAAACCAAATTAAGCATTATGTACTCAAGTGCCTACTTAGGAAAAACAAAATATGTTCCCTACAATAGGCCTGTACATCATCACATAATATGAGCAAGTCATCACTACAAGGACTTTTGGTCCTTAAAGACAGGTCCAATTTTTCTCTCTCAGTATGTGATTCATATGGCATTATCTGTGTGTATGTTTTCCTTTGCCCTCCCAGGGAAACACAGGCTCCTTGAGGTCAAGGACTTTTTTTTTTTTTTTTAGGGGGAAGAGGCAGAGGGAAGTCACTATGCCTAGCATGGTATCAGAAGCATATTAGGCACTTCACGTTTATTGAACTGAAATGGGAATGGTGAATGATATTAATATGATGCATATCTAATACATAAATTTGCACTTAATCTGTTCCACATTTTTCTACACCAAATAATGCATTTTGTATTTACGGTAACTGGCAATGATGATTTTCTTTTTTTAACAAACTAAGATCATCATATGCATTCAATAAATTTGTTGACTTAGATTCTGTTATAAAAATAAAAAGCTAAGGAACTCTAAACAACAGCTTCAGTTACTTAACATACCATTAGACACCACAGTGATATTAACTGACATTTTCATAAAGCAAGGAAAAAGTACATATTTAGTTAATGTATGTGGGGGAGGGCAACAGAAATGATCGGATTTTGTAAGAAAACAACACCTAAGTTTAACTTTCTCTAATCTTATAAAATTCACTTTCAGGAAAAGACAACTAAAAATAATAAACATTTGAAAGTATGATTATGTTCTGCTATGAAAGAAAACCATAGCTCTAAATTTCACCCTTTCTGGGTGAGCTAGTAAAGAATGGGTATACAGTACCTGCTCCTTGGGAGAAACATTGACTCCTTAATGAATACCGAACCAGAGAGAAGGATATACCAGCAGGTACCAATATCATCAGGACTGAAAGGCAGACAAGAAGATAATTAGATGACCATCTTGAAACAAGAGAGAAAAAAGGTCAATATACATACATCCAATTCCCCAAATCCATGTTACTTTAAGAATGAAATACCCCCACACACATAAATATATGCATATATATGTAATAAGACTGCCAAAGGAGTCCACGATGCCTCCCCCCCAAAAAAAACAACCTTAAGAATTCATGATCTAAGGTGGCACTTCTTAAAATGTGAGTTGTGACCCCATATGGGGTTGCAAAAGTTTGGCATGAGTAAAAGGTTTCTGAATGTGCAATGACCAAAAATTAATTCAAAATCGAACATAAAAAATACAAGGTGTTTCTGGAAATGCTGACTCATGTTGCATCGCTCAAAGGCAATTTTTCCAATCCAGTTTATGGAGCCCCTAAAATCCACCCGAGGGTAAGAACTCCTCTTTTAGATATACTATCAGAATCTAAAACTAATCAGTTCACATGGAAATACATTAAAAATTTCATGAAATGGTTTAAAACTTTGGTGATTTAATTTTAAGTGTGGTGTGCAATATTTGTTTAACAAATATTGTGTTATATTGCTGCATAAATAACTTTGAAGAATTTTATGTTTGCTTTTGAGGTCCAGTAGAATTAATATGTCTGTTGTAGTTCAGTCGTTTACGTCACGTCCAACTATTTGTGACCCTATTTGGGGTTTTCTTGGCAAAGACATTGGAGTGGTTTGCCATTTCCTTCTCCAGGTCATTTTACAGATAAGGAAACTGAGGCAAACAGGGTTAAGTGATTTGCCTAGGGTCACACATCTGTAAGAGTCAGAGGATAGATTTTAACTTGTGAAGATGAATCTTCCTGATTCCAAGCCCAGGATTCTACCTACTGTGCCACCTAGCTGTGCCTAGAATGAATACCTAGCAGACCATCTTTTCCTGACTCAGTTCTTAAAGAGTTCTTCACTAATGCTCATTACAGACTAGCCCCTTACATCCCAACCTATAGCTTTGACAACAAATCTTCACTACATATGGCTTTTTAAATACAAGAAGCAAGGAGAAAATGAACCACAATTGACCTCCCATAATAGCAACTTGGTTCACTTTCCAAATGTTTTCTGGAATAGTTTTTTTTAATTATAACTTTATTTACAAGCAACAGCCTATGTCAATATTCAAGAAAAAATAGTCCACCTATATTTCTCAACCAAAGGTGACAGCACTATTATTAAATTCTGGTATATAAAGATACGCACTGCAACGTTCATCATTAATTTTTGTAAAATGACACTAAGTGACATAGAAAGGAAAAAACCAGGTAGGCCATAAGAAATACACAAAATGTCAAACAACAGGAATTATACAGGGGAGACAGTCTGTATCCACTGCTACTAATCTGTGATCCCCAAAAGAAGAGAAAGAGGAAAAGGAAAGAAGAAGAAGAAATGATTATAGACAAGCACTGAGCTTTATTACACTACAAGGAAACAGAAGTGAAAAACCAGTAGAAATAATATTTTACCTAGGGCCTAGAATCTGACAAATGTAGGGCTATGAGAAAAAATAAAAGATTATGATGAAAACCTCTAGTTTTACAATGGGAAGGGGCATGGGAGTCTGTCAGTGCTAAGGGCAAAAGTTAAGACAGGTAAAGCAGACCAAAGGTACAAAGTTGAGGATAAGGGGCAGCTAGGTGATGAAGCACAGGACCTGGAGTCAGGAGAACCAGAGTTCAAAATCCAGCCTCAGACACTTGACACTTACTAGCTGAGTGACCTTGGGCAAGTCACTTAACCCCCACTGCCTGCCCTCTCCAAAAAAAAAAAAAAAAGTAAAATAAAAACTGACAATAAATGATGCACGTACAGTCCCTTCAGTGTACTGCCCTTTCACATGGAGCCATTTGTGGCTGAGTTTACTTTACTCTGAGAGCTAAGAGAAAAGTTTACTCATACTAGATAGAAGCTGTTAGTTTTCAAAGTGACAAGCTATGGTACGGTCACTGAAGCAAAAATGACACTAGAACTGCCATATGGTATGGAAAAAATAGTAAAATTTATTTGACTATGGGCAATTGATGAAAATTGGGTTATTAACCATAAGCAAGGTAGGGTAATTCACACAGAGGATGTGGAGTCTGAACACAGAAAGGTTAAGAGAGAAAAGTGAAAAGACAGATTTCAGAACTGCACCTACTAGGATTGAGTCAGGAAGCGATGGTTACATAGTGGATGAGGAGGGATGAAGGAAGATAGGAAAAGAGAAAGCAGAGAGGAAGAGCAGGGGTCACCAAGGAGGGAGGAGTGTGGGAGGGAAACTCTATAACTGCAGCAACTAAACCTGGGCCCAAGGAAGTTTTGCAAGACTTTGGTTGATGTATTGGTTAGTTTTGCTGAACTGTTTTTTTTTCTATTTTTATTACAAGGGATAAATCTCTAGAGAGGGGAGGGAATCTCTAGAGAGGATATGTTCAGAAAAGAAATTCGCATGGAAAAAAAAAATCAATGAAATTACTAAAGTTAATTTTAAAATTTAAAAACATTACTTTCAAAACGCAGAGTATAATCAACAAGGCAAGAATTTTAAAAGATAGAAACAGTACAGCAAAATTTCTACAGGCATAATATTTTAAACCATCAAGAATATGTAAATGACTTCTTCTGGCCTGTCACAATCAAGTCTAAATTCTTCTTAGCAGCATTCAGAGCATTCTATGTCATCCATTCACTCTTACCTTCCTCTGTTCCCCAAAACAATGTTTCTGTTACATTTGGGATGACGACGCATCTGCTCCCCTACAGAAGTACCATGTTCATTCCTGTTTCCATGCCTATGTTCAGGTTGTTTCCTCTAACTCTCTGCCCATCTAACATCTAAATGACTTATAAAGTCAACTCATGTCTTACATCTTTTTATGAAGCCTTTCCCAACTACTAACCTCTGGGGTCAATGGAAAAAGCACTGATGCTGGAGTCAGGGGACCCAGTGTTCAAAGGCTACATCTGTGTAACCTTGGAAAAGTCACCTCCCTGAGAATCTGTTTCCTCTGTAAAATGAAGAAGCTGGATTACATGGCCTCTAAAGTCCCTTTTCAGCTCATACGCCTGTGCTCCTATACGATCAAATATTTTGACTAATTTTTAATTTCTTGTGCAGAAGTGTTGCCTTTCCAAGTATAAAGTTATTGTGGACAAGGACTGTGCCTAATTTCTTCTCCATTTTACACACACACACACACACACACACACACACACACACACACACACACACACACACACGTGATAGAGCAAGGGGAATATTCTATGCACCCAAAAACAGGGTTGAAACAAAGTCTCAATTATCCTAAACCTAGAACTCTAACATTCTCCAAGGCAGGGTACTGCCACACTAGAAACAACAAAGCAACATCTAAGAGGCCCAAACAGGAAATCTCCAACCCTTCACTGGTGAAACGAAAACTTGGTTAAATGACTTTTGGAGCAATACCTTGCATGTCCACAAGATGGTGGTGTTACCACATCAATGATAATGCAGGGATAAAAATAATAAGGAAATCCCAAAATAAAAATATTCCCCAAGGAAACCCCATTTTCCTTTTCAAAGTAAGAACCGAATGTAGAGTACCAGACAAATTAAGTCAAACAGGAAGGAAAAATGGTTACAAATGGAGAAACAACAGAATGTTTTCCATGGGGGGGAAATGGAAAATAACTGAAAATACTAAAGAGAACAATTTTATGGAAGACAAAGACAAGAAAACAATTTTAGGAGAAGGACAATTTAGCCTTCACTTCTATAATTAATTTTCAAAAAAGACAGCCAAGGAGGCAATAAACTATACATTAAATATTCCTTTTATTAAATAAGCAAACAAGAAAAATTAATATTCAATAATAAAATTAAACATGTATTATGTACCTACTGTGCAGTCATTGTGATAGATGTTGGAGGAGAGAAAAGGTTTTAATAAGCATGAGAGATTTAATGAAAAAATAATGTATAAGTTAAGTTCTAGTTCAGGATATATATAGTACAGTTTAATAATTTGATGTAGTTAAATGCTATTGAGAATAACTGTGTCATTAAGAAAAAGTCAGTGTTCTCTGTTTGCAAATAATTTGCCTTGGTTAACTCAGCCAATAATTGTCAGAGCTGAACAAACTCCCAGGTCAGTATTCTAGGCATTGCCACATGCCACCTTATACACTCACTCACTCCTGCATTCAAACAATCATTCATTAAGTGGCTACACTATGTTTCAGGCACTGTGCTGAGAGATGAAGGTGTGCAATGAGGCAGGTATGACCCTCATGGAACTTGCATTCCACCCAAAGGAAATCATATCTACTATTTATAATTTTCCCAAGGGCTTAGCTGTAAACTTAAGGTTAAAAAGAGAACATTTAAAATTCTTCACAATCCAGTTCCATCCTACCTTTCCAGATTAATTATGTATTACTACTATTTCAATATTCTGGGATCCAGACAGATTGGCCTCCTAGTTGTTCCTCAAACAGGACATCCATCTCTTTTCCTCTCACCTAGAGTATGGCAATGGTGTCCTAACTTTGCCTTCCTGTGTCCCAGAAGTTCCACCCCTACTTAAATCTGTCAGATCTGATCATATCACTGCAACCTATCACCTCTAAGATCAAATACAAACTGGCGTTTTAAACAATTCACAACATGGCTCATGACATGGTATTTACTTTCACAAAATCTACGGTCCAAGCAAACTGACCTTCTTACCATTTTTTTATACATGACACTCCATTTCCCATCTCTATGACTTTACAATCACTATCCACCAAGTCTAGAATGCATTCCCTCCTCATCTCTGCCACTTGGCAGGGATCACCTGTTTTCCTTTTAAGACTCAACCCAAGTGCCACATTCTCAATGAGACCCTTCCTAGTCCTCATAGCTGCTGGTGCTTTCTCTCCACCACCCCAAAGCCATCCCTCACAATAACCAAGGTTGCATTGTATCTTTCTTGTACGTGTTCTGTATGTAATTACATAGGAGCATGTAGTCTCCCGTTAGAATATTAGCTCCTTGAGGGCAAGAATATCTTCAATTTTTGTCTTTGTATCCCCAGGCCAAACACAGTGCCTTTTTCAACAGTAGGAGCCTAATAAATGTTTTTGGTTGAATGACTATTCAACTAATAAGTTAAATGAATCAGCTTAAAAAGACTAATTCTAAAATAATCAACATCTTCAAAAAGCCAGAGAGTGTGTGTGTACAAAATTAATACAAAAGGATGTTAAAAAGGTAAGTAAACCAGGTCATAATTTAGAAGGAAAAATGCATAATTAGTTAAAAAAAAACAATAATGGAAAGCAGTTCACCATGTAAATAACATTTATAGTGCTCCTTTTTAAAAACAAAGTCAATTCAATTAATAGAATGAATTATATTCACATTTCACATATCACTTTTTAAAATAATCTGAGCTGATTTTAAGGTTATGATTCAGCCATTGTGGACACAAAAATGAAAACTGAGGACATGACTTCTGATAACTGGTAGTCAATACTTTCTATATTCCAAGATAAAATGAGAGCAAGATATAATGCAAGCATTTGATAAAGAAAAGTGGGCTCTACTGGTATCTACACAATGTCAAGAGAAATGAAGGCAGGCAGGTGCACTACGGTGGGTGGACCCTAGCAGAGGACTGGCAGGAAGATGCAGACAGGAATGAATGGTGGATTGTTATCTACATTATATCAGTAAGTACCAAACACACTATTGAAATAACATGAGTACCAAATTAGCCAGGTCTCTTTTTTAAATCAAATGTCCTTAGCCTGGAATATATGAACTTTTGTAATCAATATTTTGATAATTGTGTGCATTTATAAACATTGTAAGAAGGGTGCTCATAGGCTTCACCAGGCTGCCAATGGGAAAAGGAACAATAAAATTAAGAATTCTTGCTCTAAACTTTACAAGAATTTTATTCCCACAATAGCTAGAAGTTGGGCTGCCCAAGCACTAATATTTCCAGGGATGCTGCTTTCCTCCCCTAGCTGGAGATCACAATTTAACAAACACAGCCAATCACACAGAAGGGCCACTACTTGTCTAATAGGACCAGGGCTTGCTCCTGCTTGGCCTTAATGTGTTCTGTTCTGAATCCCCTTAAGACTGTTTTAGCAGTATATTAAAAAAAAAAAACACCTGCCATTTATTTTTAAAAATCTCACAATCAACTTTTTTTGGAGGCAAAGCCTCATCAAACTGAAATTACAATACACCATAACTTTGTATCCCCAGAGCTTAGCACAGTTCCTAGCATACAGTATGTGTTTAATAAATGCTGACTGACTGAGGACCACCCTGTAAGTTTCTGCCCAGAGATCTCATTCCTAGGACACGATTCCATTATGTGCACTGTGTCTCCCATTAGGAGATAAATTCCTGGTGGGGCGGCGCTGCCTCTGTATAATGCTTGTCATATAGTAAACCCTTCATAAATACTCTTTCATTCCTTAATTTACATTCTCCCTCCATATAAGAGTCAACAGAAGTGACTGCCATGCCTTTCTGCACATCCCTCTCCTTTCTCCATTCTTCTTGAGAATTCAGGATGACTAATCCAGATCCATCCAAAGGAAAAGTGATTTTGAACTATGGTTCAAAAAGGGTGAAGGCTCATGTGCTCAGTTAAATGGACCTCAAGGGCTTCTGGCACATGGCGAAATTTCTCTCAGGCAGACCTCCTCCCTTCTCTAGGATGGTTTGTGGTCTCTTTCTAGGTTTCCTCCAACCACCTTGGCTGAGGGGCCAGAAGTTCCACTTACAGCTCATTCTCACTCTATGAAATGCCTGACTTGGGTACATTTCTGGTCATCATAAGTCATACTAATTTTAGATTTCTGCTTTTACTTCAGTCATTTCATGGCATAAGGGACTCTTGGTTGGGAATTTTCCTCTGGAAGATCAGCAGTTATCCTCCAATTTATAATCATAAAGCATTGTCTGGTATACTCAAACAGTAGAGTAATTTGACCAGGGTTAGTCAGCAAGGAAGAGACTTAAACTCAGGTATGCCTGAATCCCTTGGGGTTCTTCTCAATGCCAGTCAGCCTCACCATTTTAGTACTATCTATAAATCCATATATGAGGACTCAGAAGAGTTTTGAATTTGTAAACACAGTTTTATGAATGATAAAAATGATGGATATTGAATCTTACTAAGTCTTGGTATTTTTATGCTTACAAATAAAACAGAACTTCTAATAGTCACCAGGAGAGTGCTGAAAAGCATTTCTGCTATGTAGATCAATTTATTAAAAACTAGGAAGCTAAAAACAAATCAGAACCAAGATAAGAAATATGTGTATATGCCATGTCACATCTGAAGTCAACACTTCTCTCAACCCCAAGGGTTACTAGGTGACCAGAGGCTTTCAATGCAAGGAAGAAATTTGCCTCATTTTAATGTACTTCCACGATGTGAATAGAATATTCTGGAATTATATTTATAATATATGTCCTGCTTTATGCCACTCTCTTAGATATTGCTGACTCAAAATAAATGTATACTTCACCTACCCCTAATGAGCTCAGGGAAGAGGAATACTCATCAAGTGTATTCTCTGACTTCAAGTCAGTGAGAATCAACAAGCATTTATTAAATGCTTACTACATTGCTAGACCTATCTGGTGCTAAGAGCTGGGGACATAAAGAAAGGGGAAAAAGAGTCCCTGTCTTATATTCTATATGAGCTTATATTCTATAACACATATAATATGTGTACATATATATATATATATATATATACACATATGTACGTGTACGTGTGTGTGTGTGTGTGTGTAACCAGTTAGTACAGAATAAATGCAGGATAGGAACGTAATAGTCCCTAAAAGAACATGCAAAGGACTAGAGGTGAGATCTGACTGAACCTTAAAGAAAGTCAGGGATTTTAAGAAGCAGAAATGAGGAAACCCAAACAAACTAGTATGGCTAGATTACATGGAGGGAAATTTTTCAGTGTTTGTTCTATAAAACGAATGAATGAATGAATTATAACCACTCAACACTTCCACAAAGTGGTTGTTTTTTTAATCATTTCCAAAGGTTAATGTACATTATACTAGATGAATATAGCTGAGCTATTCACATACACATTAGAAATGGGAGGATTCCATGCTCTGCTGCATTTCATTTCAAGCCAACAACATAGCCCTAATGCATAAAACTTTTAAAATTCTCTAACATCTCAATTTGGGAATTGAGGGAACTAATAAATGACACAAAATGATTTTGTTAAGATTCCACCAGTTATGACTTTTATGTAGCAAGACTAATAATTTAACATTCCTTGTTTTCCTTACTAAAATACTTGAATTTTCATGACAAAACCAATTTGCTACAAACACTGATGAATGTAATGAAGACAGGGAAAGAAGGAAATTAAATAAAATCCATAACTCTAAAATATATCAAACTGCTTTCTCCTTAGTGAACACAGAGATAGAGCCAAAAATCTTCAGAATCTGAGATGTCACTCCTCAACGTTTCTATCAATGAAACTTTTTCTTCTCTGTTAAGAACTCTTTATTGAGTACCTGTTTATGTATGAAGAACTATCTGCCAAGTCCTTGAAATGATTTGTCCTACTGGCCGACATTGGCTAAAACCCTCATGGAGAAATAGCTTCACAGTGAACGATATAAACAAGGCTGTCTGACTTACTGCAGTGCAGACCTGGCAGGAACCCAAAAGAACTTTGCCAACTGTCTGGCTATAAGGTATAATACACCTTCAGGGAGGCAAAGAGAAAAGCAACAGAACAGATTTGCAGCAGCTCCTTGCTGCATTTATTAAATGTCCTACTGCACCACTTTGACAGGATGCAATGGAAGCACAGGGAGAATTCATTTTTATCATCCTAGGAAGTCTACCTGAAAATTAGTATGATGATCCCAAGTGAGACATGAAAAAGAGTTAGATCTGAATTTTCATATTTAGAACACTTTTAGCTATTTTCTAAATTTCTCTTCTCTGTCCTTAGAAACAGAGACAATGAGTATAAAATGAAGGATCAATATTTAAAGTAGTTGGTCCCATTATTTTCTATTTTTACTAGCAAAATATACATCACTGTACAGTTCAAGAAGTCAGTGGTTGATATATTTAGAGCTGGAAGGGACCTTAGTCATCAAAGATCATAAGGTCAAAAATCTAAAGCTGAAAGAAACTCAGAGACTACCTAGTTTAACAACCTTCAATTTATAGATGAGGAAATTGGGGATAAAAATATTACTAAGTTATACAAGGTCACACAAGTAGTAACTGTCAACGGCAGGATTTGAGATTTTAGACCCAGGGTTCTTTCCATTACACCACAGCTGCCAACTCAACACCCTCATTTTACAGAAAAGAAAACTTAGGCCCACAAAGGTAAAGCTTGCCAAAACTGGGATTTGGATCCAGGTCCTCTGACTCCTAATCAATTCAGTACTCTTTTACTGAATATCAGCAAGCTTGAGGTTTTACCATTTCCCTAGAAAAGGAGGCAGATAATCTTTTTTTATTTGTTTTTTTCTTCATTTTTTTTCATTCATTCATTTTCATTTTTTTCATTTCATTTCATTCATAAGGAGAAGATAATTTCCCTGGCCTCAAAAAATTCATAATCTAGCTGAATGTCCCAATAAAAAAAACAAACAAAACCTGGAAACATGAAATACTTTAAAAAGATAATGATATGTAATTACGTGAAAAAACTGGGTTATATACTACTATGGGAGGCAAGAAAGGGAAAAGAAAAGTTAAATCAAGGAGGGTCCAAGTCGAAGGCAAAGGTTCCTGGAGAACATCAGATACTAAACACATGGAAAGAAAATGTGGCCAATATAAAAGCATCCAGAACACTGGATATGGAGTCAGAAAACCTGTATTAGAATTCCAGTTTCATAAATTTACTAGCTATATGACTTTGGACAAAACACTTAATCTCTGTGAACCTCAGTTTCCTCTTCTATAAAATGAGAATACTACTTGTCCTACTTCATAGGGTTATTGTGAGCAAAGAGCTTCATCAATTTTAAACATAATTATTATTCCAACTGGGGATCATAGCAGGTGGAAACAAGCCTAATACAATCAGGGAACCAAGAAGAAAATAACCTGATGAGAAGTAAAGGCATATGAAAGATCAGTGAGTAACAATATTGGGCAGGAAGCAAATTATGTGACGCTTTGAAGGTAAATATGTTATGAAATTAGTTCTACTAATTTCAGACAGAAGTCACATATTGACACTGAAGATTATTATATATATTTTTAATAAGAGCTCCTTTTTCTTTTCCTTTCAAGCGCAGAAGAACTCAATACACCAGGAAAATAAAAATAAAAAATCCCCAGATCAACCTATAATGGAAATCTCTATAGGTCAAGACCATATTACAGGTGAATTCACATTGAAGAAACTGCTTCTGGTAAGTAAACTCTCTCATAAAAAGTCCAAACCAGATCAAGATCTAACAGAAGTGTACACACTATGTTGTCATGATATAGTGGAGCACCAATGTATAAGAGGAACTATTTTTTGTAATTGACTATCAATAAATATATTAGAGAATAAAGTTGTATTTAGTTGTACTTCAAAAGAAATCTTTTTCTTCATCAGTCCTAATGTGTTCTGGCAGATTTTTTATAAAATGTGATAAGAAAAAGATTAAACCATGCTATTTGCCTAAGTTTCATTCCAATGCACATAAAATTGACAACCTGTACCAGAATCAAAACTGAGATTTATTATGCAAAAAATGAAGAGAAAAATGTTTTTCTGGCAGGTTTTCTCTGCTATTTTTACATAACAGATAAATAACATGATTTTTAACTTGCATGCTGACAGGCCTAATGAAAATCTGTTGGGAAAATCAGTCAAGAACAGTGAAGGCGGAAACTTGGGCTTTTAAGTGAGTTCAAAGAGAGACACCTATTTTCTTTGCTGGCATGAAATTTTGGAGAAAATAATTAGCTTTGTTTTGCTGTTGACTTCCTTTGGAAGATCAAAGCAGATAAGAAAAATTGTCATGTATAGAGACAAGGGCATGTAGTTGATGGATACACATCAAAAAAGAACTCAGCACCTGAATTCTTGACTTAAAAAAGTATAATTTTACCTCTATAATTAATTGCATGTTGAAAGAGATTTTATGGACTTTCCCCAATAACAGATAACTAAAAGTGAACCCAGTTGTCATGTCCACAATGATATAAAATCAGAGACTTAACTGATGCTTCTTCTGCATTAAGTTCAAGGTCATTTTAATACCTATATGCTTTCTTTCCTTTTTTTAATTATTTAGAGTTTCTAACAGTTAAAAATATTATTTTGTTCACCCTCAAGATGTGAATGGCAAAAACAGTGATCTAATTTCTGATCAGATCAAATTAGCATGAAGCTAAAGATTCTTCTCAAAAGGTCTAGTATAGTCATAATTGTATCTAAAAATACTTTCATTAAAAATGACTGTATCTTGCCTTATAAAAATCACCAAACCTGAAGCCTAACAAATAACCACACACTTAAATGCAGTAGAGAAAAGGAAAAATTATCCCAAATCTACAAGTCCATACCAAAAATTGCAACTCTACAGACATATTATCTCCTAAACTCAAAGGAAGACCCATAACCAACAAGTCATTTCCCCATGAGATGAAGAATAGGGTCCAAAAGCTAGAGTGACATTAAGTTATTACAGATTCATAGCTATATCAAGGATCATTAAACACTGGCCCTAAAGGAAGAAGGACTTCCATCCAAGTCCCATTTCCTTACTACCAATGTGACACTGGGCAAGTTGGTTTACCTTTCTGGGTCTCAGTTTCCTCAGCTTTAAAATAGGAGACAGGAGTTGACTAGATGATTTGCTGAGGTGCTTTCCAGCTCTAAAAAAATGATCCTATGACCACTGGTCTTCACTTTTAAGAAGAGCAAGCACATAAAGTGGTATTAGCAGAATCACATACAATTAAGCATTGCAGAATTACACAGTTAAACCTGAAAAAGCATGTTTATCATCCTTTCTCACATACCATTTTTCCTGTGGAAAATACACTCAGGACCAAATTCTGGGGGCTACTATAGTAATTTTTTGATATAATTTCTAACTACCTTAAGGCAATTCTCAGTCATCAAAAAAAAATATTCTCAGATATCTACTTCAACCTGTCATCTCACTATATGCCTTTGATAGAAAGAGCTTTATTCCAGTAGAAATGAAAAATTCCTTCCACCAAATTGTACATAAATGATTGTGGATTATGCTAAATAGGGCTCTACACTGTGAATGTGGATCTCTGAGTTGACTATAAGACATATGTGCACAGAATTACATTCTAAAGGTGTTTGGTTCATAGGCTCATAATTCTAGAACTGGAAGAGGCCTTCGAGGTCACATCTTGCATGTAACTCCTTAATTTGAGATGGTAGGAAATTGGGGTGAAGTGACTTTGCCTATATTGCAGATAGTAATATGATAAATATCAGCTGTAGGAACTGAACTCAGATCCTCAAGACTCCAGAGCTAGGACTCCTCACACCTAACTCTGGCACTTTCAAGTCAAGACTTCAGAAGACTGATGATGACATACGTCTCTTCAGTAGTGAGGCGATGGGGCCAGAGGTGGAGCCAGTGAAACCAACACTTGCAAATGTGGCCAATATGTTGATTTATTGTGCTTGACTATGAGAATTTGTGAAATGGACTATGAGGTGACTCAGTAACAAGTAACAGAAATGCAAAAACAAAAAAGAGAAGTAAAAGAGAAAAGGGCAGAAGAAAGCAGTTCAGAAGAGAACACACAACAATTTTATTGCTCTTACTAAATTTAATATATAGACTTTAAAAAATGCCTATTACAGAAATTCAATTTTATGTATTTTTTGTTTGTCTACTGAAATGTTCATTTGTGGATTATTAAATTCCTAATAAAAAGAAATTTTCAAAAAAAAAAAAAAAGAAGAAACTACAAAGCTACCTAGTATTTTTATAGCACGTTAAAGTTTGCCAAGCACTTTACAAACACTACTTCATCTGATCCTCACAACAACTCTGGGAGGCACAGGATATTATTACCCTCATTTTTAAGTTGAAGAAATTAAAAAGGCAGAGATGAAGCAACTTTGCCCAGAGTCAGAGAGCTGGTAAGTGTGCGAGGCCAGATCTGAATTCAGGTTTTCCTGTCACCAGGGCTAACACTAATTTATTTTTAAAAACTACATCCAAATGTGAGCTGTCAAATCAAAAGAAGCAACTCTTGCAGAGAAAGTGCATCCCCTCTACCAAATGCCAGACAAATGCCACAAACAGGGCAGGCAAGCTAACCTGGTGAAGGATAGAAGGAACCAAGGGAAAGATACAGAAAGTATCGTGTGTCAAGCAAGTCAAACTACCCCCACCATCTTGACCAGCATCTTGCTCACACTCTGGTGGAGACGTCCCAAGATCCCAAGCCTAAGAGCTGTGAAAATGTCAAGACTTGAGGCCAGTGCTCTTGGTCATCATCCTAGGAAATAACCCCTGTAGAAATGCAACCTGGAAACTGTTCCTACAGGTGCTGTAGTCTCAACTACTGATGACCCAGAAAAGAAAGTTCTTGCCACCAAAATCCTGAGAACTGTCCAATGGTTCTATATTAGAAACTGAAATCATTTTATCAGTGGAAATGGTGTATAAAAAAAAAGGCATTAACATATACTTTGCTGCTGTACCTTAAGGAGCATGAGACTTTTCTGACTCGTAACTGAAACCTTCCATATTGTTTCCTCCCTCATTGGAATGGGAGCCCTTGGAGAGCAGGGACTGTTTTGTATTACCATTTGCATGCCAGCAAATCACAGTGCTTTGCACATAGTTAGTACTTAAGAAATACTTCACTCATTCATTCATTCCATTTTCTTAGGATCATGAAAAATGTTAATTCCTGAGTTATTTTGATTAGATAACACACATTAAAAAGTATTAGATACTGCCAAAGCCCTCATTTCACAAATACAGAGAACTGAATCAAATTTATAAGAATGCAAGTTATTCCCTAATTGATAAAAATGATATGAACAGGCAGGTTTCAGATGAAGAAATCAAAGCTATAGTGAAATGAAAGAAGGCTCTAAATCACTATTGATTAGAGAAATGCAAATTAAAACAACTCTGAGGTACCACCGCATTCTTATCAGATTGGCTAATGACAAAAAAGGAAAATGATAAATGTTGAAAGGAATGTGGGTAAATTGGGACACGAATCCCCTATTAGTAAAGTTGTGAACTGTTCCCACCATTCTGGAGAGAAGTTTAGAACTATGCCCAAAGGGCTATCAAACTGTGTGAACCCTTTGATGCAGCAATACTACTTACTAGGTCTGTTTCCCAGATTTTTCAAAAAAGTGGAGAGAGGGAAAGAACCTATTTGTACAAAAATATTTATAATAGATCTTTTTGTGGTCACAAAGAATTGGAAAGTGAGGGCTGAACAAGGTGTTGTATATGATTGCAATGGAATATTATTATAAGAATGACAAAAACCATGATTTCAGAAAAACCTGGAAAGACTTATCAGAAGAACACTGTACACAACAATACTGTAGAACAACTGGGAATGACTAGCTATTCTCAGCTATACAACAATCCAAGACAATCTCAAAGGGCACATGATGAAAAATGCTATCTACTTCCAGAGAAAGAACTGATGGAATATGCATGCATATCAAAGCATACTATTTTTCACTTTCTTTTTGTTGTTGTTATTTGAGTTTTCTTACACAAAATGACTAATGTGGAAATGTTTTACACATATAACCTTACATCAGATCGCTTACCATCTCGAGGAGGGGAGAAAAGGAGGAATGGATAGAATTTGAAACTCAAAACTTTTTTTAAAAAAAAGGGGATTAAAAATTATTTTTTCATGTAATTGGGAGAAAAATAATTTTTAAAAAAATCACAAGGTAGACAGTATGCCTTGATCAATGGCAAAGGTAATATAGGAATACACAATCTCTCATTTTGTCAGTACAGGTAATTAACCAAGTAGAAACTCTTTTCACTACGCTCCTCTTCCTTCTTAGCTAAACTTGAGAAAACTGAATGAATACCATAGAAGTTAAATGACTTGTCCAAGGTCAAAAGAGTCATTAAGTCAGAAGGAGGATTCGTCCCCATGCCTTCCAGCTTCCACCCCCAGTTTTCTACTCACTGTCATGAAACCTCAAAGTGATAAAAAAGAAAGTTCAACAAACCAAAGCTAATTCTAGCTATATGGGCTTAAATACTCTAAAATAAACGTATCTCATATTTATATCTATCACTGAAGCTTACTCCAACTTTTGATTATCTCATGAAAATAGATGACCTTACTTCTTTAAGACTACTCTAATAGAAAAAAAGCTCAGAAAGTTTCTATCAAGTGAGGGAGGGCTCAAGCATGGACCCAATGATCTACTATAGATCAAAAACTGTTATGTTTTGTCCAGTCCTATCAATGGAAGTTTGGTCACCAGGTGATAGGTTTCACTGAGGGGAAGGTTATTTGTTTTGTTTCCAGAGGAACTAATTAAACTATTGACTAAGGCAATGATGAGTTGAGATTTGCATCGATAGAAAGAGTACCTACAATGATGACGTCACAAATTTTTGACATTTTACAAACTACACTGACATGGGATTTTCATTTCAATATGATTCTAATGTTAGAAATATGGCATGGAGCCTATTGAAGTAAAATGCAAACATAAAGAAAACAGATAAAATGGCTATATACAAGGACAAGGGTGGTAAATAAGTTCTCTCTGAACAAACTAACACTCATTCACATATATCCTTTAGAGTAGCCACAAATCAGGATTTTATGGTTGTCATTTAACTTTATTGAGCTGGCAGAGGTATAATGGATAGTCACTACTTCCTTGAAGATTAAATAATAACACAACTAACAAAATAATAATAGAATCCCTAGAATAAAATTACTCCCTAATCTGAAAAACCTTTTTAGATTGAATCATGTGACACAAGTTAATAATTTAAATCAAAAGGACAGTCAAAATCAACTTCTTCATCACAGTTGCTAACTAGAATTTCACACAACTTTATGTCATGAAGACATCAAGGCAGTTTTCATTAATATTTATACATAAGACAGGCTAATTTAGTAAGTTGGTATAAATACTTCAGGAAAAAGACTTACTCTACTGTATTACACATTACAGAAAATGAGGAAATACTTACTAGTACAGAACTTCATTTGCTTCATGTCTTTCATATCTCACAGTTTCACACATTAATCTATAAAAGAAATAAAAAAGAAAACTTTAGATGTGAAATTAACATCACTTACCTTAAAAGGATCAAAAAATTAAATAAATTCATTTACAATGTTAAAATAATAAAGATATTTTGCTAATCCTAAGACTAATAAAGAAATGTTATCAGTACTTGGTGAAATAAATTCTGAAATAAACGATAAATCAGCAAAACAGCTTATAGCAAAAGAAATATAACTGTTAGATGTAGATTTTATCTTATTGCTTTTCAGCAAAAAATTGTATGTACCTTTCTACTTTAAAAAAAAAGCAAAAGCAAAAGCAAAAGCAAAGTTGGAAAAGTGTTACCTTGCTCAACTGCAGACCTAAAAGGCATTCAATAAATGTTTGTGGTATTAACCAGCATCACAGTTATCAAGAATATTATTACACTATGTCCCAATAAAACTACTGTCTCTACACATACTCAAATGTAAAAGAAGGCGTGATCTCTTATACATAACTGTCTTCTGCTGGGGAAAGAGATGACTTTAAGTATGTGGTTACTTTTTTTTTCACTAGAAAAATCATCCTTTCCTCAGTAAATAGAGAATAGGTCAAAAGTGCATAAGTCAATTCAACAACAAAGTTAATAATAATAATACAGTGAACACGAAAAACAAAATAAATGTTCAACAAAAACTTATTAATTTAATTATTATTATTGACAAGGTGCTGTTCTGAGATGTGACCTAAAAAAAAGCAAAGAAAAAACCTAGCATGCTAACAAAAGATACTGTCAACTGGAAACAAAATACTCTATACACAGTCAATTTAATTACTAATAAGTATATGAGTAAAATCATAGATTGCCCAAAACCAATAGCGTGCAAACAGTATAACTGAAATAGCACAGGCAAAATGAGTCAAATATTCATATCCATGAATTAAACTTTATTTCCTCCACAGAAATGAATACTTAAATATAGAATAGAAACTTGGAAATTCCAAGAGCAGTTCCATAATGTCACATCAATTCTCTCCCAAACCTGTAACACTATACTTACATTTAGCATCTCCCAATACCACTAATATTTTAGTTGATTATTTTCAGTGAATCAAAATGTTACTTTTGGCTGTGGTTCAGATTGGATTCTCTTTGGCACAAGGAGCCATAAAAATCTGAGGATGTCATTTATAAAGCCGAGCATAAGGCACAACGGTGTGTATTGAAGAGAAGAATGAAAATGAAAGCAATCCATAGGATGGGGCTCCAACCATCATCTATTTTCTCATCCATTCCTCAATCTACATGCCTAACTTTACTTCCATAATTCCCACTGCTTCCAGCATATGTGTAGTTAGAGAGGTGGACAGGGAGGGCGAGAGAGAAAAAGAGAGCCTAGAGAAGGGGGAGAGGAAGAGATAGGGAGTATGTGTGTTTGTATGTGGGACAGAGACAGAGAGAGAGAGAGAGAGAGAGGGAGAGAGTCAACTCCAGCTCATGTCATCCAAACCAACTTCTCTCTCTTCACAACTTCCCCATTTCTAGTAATCACTCACAGTTCTTCCAGTCTCAGAACTTTCATCAAATATAACAGATTCCAGCTTTGAATTGGTTTTCATATTAATCCCACAGCCAGCACACTAAATCTGGATCCCCATCAAATTACAATTGGGTTGCTTCACTTGCTCCCTAATTGGTCCTTCTGCCTACACTCTCTCAATCTGTCTGTAATATTAAGAGTTCTTAAAAAAAAAAAAAAAAAAAGCATTGTCATATATATGCTCAATTATGAAAATATAAAGAAGATGTCACCGTATTTTCCTAACATTCTAAATTGCCTCCATAAAAACATTACTTACCTAATACAAGAACATAAAATGGCTGTCAGTTACTTACCAGATCCCTAATTATCACTGTCTTATACAATCTTAACCATTCCACATGGTATTTCTCTCACCTAGAATCAACATCTTTTTCTCATACCTTTTAAATCTTGTCTGTCCTTCAAATCCCATTCAAAATGCCATCCCTTTCATGAAGTTCTCCCCAGATTATAGCAATGCAAATTAACCTCTTATAATTATTTTAATAATTAGAAGTCAATGCCAAACAATTAGCATATTGCATACCATACTATTTGCTTTTACTGATCAAACCAAATATTTTATTATACTTCTATGTAATGTCATTATGTACTTAAAACTTGGGTTTACAGAATGAACTGAACCACAAACCAGGAATTTAAATGTATTCCCTCTATCCCAGAGTCCAAAGCATAGCGTCCCTGCTACAATGCTCAGTAAATGTTTATTAACTGAGTAACAGAGACAAAGAGAACCTAACAAGTCAAAAAACTGAGGGTGGGGGTGGTGTGTGTGCAGAGATGAGCAACTTAAATGACCAGAGTAAGAAAAGGTATTTTACCAAAATTCTAGGGAAAATTCTAGAAACTGAAGAGAAGAAAAAAAGTTCATAATTAAGCACTGATAGTTTAAAATTTAATAATAGGAATAAAAATAAATAATGCCTATGTGCCATTGGTCTCCCAATTGGTTGACTTGAGACCTAACTTTTAAATAAGCTTCCAATTATATAATACCCGTTATTATAATAAGGCATGCAAAAACTTCTTTCATAATCCAAATCAATAAGGAAAAGTAAAAAAGAACTTAGAGGATTTTTTAAAAGTCTATAATGGCTCTCTCTTGGGGCATCTAGGTGTAGCAATGGATAGGAGACTGGACTTGGAATCAGGAAGACCCATTTTCCATTAGTTAAAATCCAGCCTCAGACACTTATAGCTGTGGGACCCTGGGCAAGTCACTTAACCTAGTTTGCGTCAGGTTCCTCATCTGTAAAATGAACTGGAGAAGAAAATGGCAAACTACTACAGTATCTTTACCAAGAGAATCCCAAATGGTGTCAGCAAGAGTCAGACATGACTGAAATAACTGAACAACAATGCTGTTTCTTGCCTTGTTTTAAAAAAAAACAAAAGTGAAATTCAAGTCTATTGACATTAACAGTACTTCCTGTGAACAAGGTACTGGAGGGTCTGCAATAAAAAGTGTCCAAAGGAAGCCAAAGAATATTTGGGATTATTAACAGAAACAATCATTTAGGTAAGAAATCATCAAAAGTTTGTTTTTCTTTATTTACATATACTTTGGAGGCCATATACTCTCTAAAAAAAATTAAGTTGAATAGTATTCTTAATTCCCAATAGCTTTGCTTTCCCCAGTTAAACTTTATTGCATCTTTAAATAATTCACCTACAAGCTACATTAATTAAATTATTTATTTTTTATTAAAAATTTCATTTCAGAAAGACAATTCCCTTGATACTTTTTCAATTAAAAACAATTTGAATTAAGTGTGTTCATAAGTTAATTGGTCTTTGAATATAAGGGAAAAATACACAGAAAAATAAATTTTTAATAAGGAACAATGACTAGTTTATAGCTGGCATGTTTGGTTGATTTGGGGAAGGGGGTGGGAACATAAGAGTGGGGAGAACTATCTTACCCAGATTGAAAATACAGCAGCTACTTATGGCCCCATTCCACTGCTGATCTGCTCCACTTCCAACCTGGGGCCAATTCACCCTGCATTAGGCAAGGTAGTGGCTGCCAATTCTCAGGGTCTCACTACACTGGTGCCAGGTTTAGTGCAAATACACAAACGACTTTAGCTCCGCTGCAACTCAAGAGATCCAACAGCAGCTTCTTCCCCCAATAGTGGAGATTACAGGTGTACACCACTTCCAACAGCCATGTGGCATTTTTAAGTAAAAGTGTGAGAGAAACAATACATAAATAATATATACCTCAGTTTATGCACGAAGCCCATCAATAAATTAATTATATTCTGAAGCTGCTTTAAAAAATGTCACTGGATCATATGTATCCAGTTTATCTGGATATAATACTTAGGTATCATCTGATACTTGGGTAATCAGAGCCTTCTTGATATCAGTATCCAATTTCCTGATAAAAGATAAATATAAATCACTTCACTTAAAGGTCTGGCAGAGTAAACTGTTAGGATAATCAAATTACCATATACAGAGATTATAATACGTATATATTATATATATATGTGTGTGTGTGTGTATATATATATATATATATATATATATATATATATATAATACAGAGATTATAAAAACACAGGACAAAATGAGTCCTAAGGTACCTTCTAGCTCTAAATCCACAATCAGCATTTTTCTAAGAATAAGAATACATTAAAATACACTTTGAAATTAAAATCAGGCTTTAATGATTTGTTCTTTTGTTGCAGTGGGAACTATCTCCAGGAATAAAGATTGAATACTGTAAATACTTATTAGAAATTTATTATTTAATTCTAAGTTCAGAATAATTTTTCTTAAATAAAATCCTTATTAGAGTGCTTCTTGAGGCTCAAGGGATGACTTGCTTACGAACACATAGCTAAAAAACACTACAGGCAATATCTGAACTCCTGGTCCGGACATAGTCAATCATCAAGTTTCCTGTCCAACTAAAACTATATTGAACTTTTTTTTTTTTACTTCAAAAATTCTAAAGGTGAGGGCAGCATGGCACAACGGATAGAGAGATGACTTTTAAGTCAAAAAGACCTGGGTTCAAGTTCTCCCTGCGCATATTGGCTGCCATTACCCTAGGCCTGGATTCAGGAGGAGAAAGTGAGGCTGGTGACCTTGCACAGCCCTCCTTCACTCAAAACAAAGTCAAGTGCAAGTCATGTCATCATTCCTCTCTCTCTCTCTCCCTTCCCTCCTTCCCAGACTGAAGCAGACAGACTGAACAATGGGTCCCTGTCCAAGCTCCACTCAATAGCTGTTTTTGGATCCTCCTAGGCTTACAGTGAATGTCAATATTGTTTCTGGTCAAAGCAACAACCCTGAGGCTCCTGCCCCTCCCAGATTTCTTTCTTTCTTTCTTATTTCTTCCTTCCTTCCTTTCTTCCCTTTTCTATTTAAAGGGGCTATCCCCCTGACTACTTTTAAAGAGGCCAATTCACCGAATGGGTATTACCTCACTTTAAGTGAGTGCCTGAAAAGGCCTTAGCCCAAAAGGCTAAGGTCTCCCATTGTATCATGGTCATCTCCAGTCATCCTGATGAATATCTGGTCACTGGATCCAGATGGCTGGTGACCATGCAGAGCCCTCCCTCACTCAAAACAAAGTCAAGTGCAAGTCATGTAATCATTTTTCTGATGTCATGGCCCTCTTTGAAAGTGAAGGAGGAACATAATACACCCTAGGCCAGTCACTCAGCCTCCAAATGTCCCCAGATTATTCTTTAAAGGCAAATCAAAATTAGGAAATACAGATGTTTTTTAGTATTTTTTTAGTAGCTTCCTCACTGAGCGTTCCCTATACCAATCAAATTACAAAAATTACAAATACAAAAAAATTTTTTTTCACAAGGCACTTCAAGATTTTGTAATTCTTCATGCAATCTCAAGATTAAGTATTGCACTTAAGTATTAAGTATTGTAATGCATAAGCACCAGTTGACAGAATGACAAATAAACTAGCTTTAACTGTATCATTGGGAAGATATGCTGGAATTTTTCACTCATGTAGCTCCAAAAATAATTATGGGGCATATAAAAGTGGATGAAATTAAAGAGGAGACTGAGGGGCTTCCAGTTGGGGACCTAAACATCTCTCAACGAGGCAAAGTCCACTGTGGTTAAACTTCAATGTATCAGCCTAGTCACAATTCTTGCCTTTTCTCGTTGCTATTTCAATATTGGTGGATGGGGTATAGAAGAAGGGAGAGGATCCATTTCAGCATTTAAGACTGAGCTCAACTTACCCATAGATGCAAAACCTGGACTTGTAAATTCAAGTACAATGATCTTGAGGAACATTTTCACAAAAGGAATGTAATGTTTGAAACCCAGATCTTGTACCTTTGAAGTCAAGGCCATAATTAAGTAAACCCAACAAATGCACTTACAGATATAGGATTTTTAGAGTTAGAAAGGACTGTGATCAAGCTTCTGGTCCAGTCTCCTCATTCTGCATATTTGATCTGCCAAAGAGAAACCTCCCTCTGAGATTATCTCTAGTTCTTCCCATAAATGTCTTGTATGGACAGTGTGCTTTACATGTTGTCTCTCTCTACTATTGGAATGTGAACCCCTTGAAGACACAGACTGAGTTTTTGCCTTTCTTTGTACCCCAATTACTTAGCACTGTGCCTGACATGGAGTGAGCTCTTAATAAGTGCTTAATCTGAATTCTTAGAAGAGAGAATTATTTTAAATTATCTATACTAAACAATCAAGGAAAAAGATAACCCCACAGATAATCTCTAAAAGTATCTATATAACTAAATATTAAATAATGCAAAGGAGAAGAGGTTGATATCAGAGATCTATAGAAAGCATCTACAAATATAAAAGATGTAGGAAGAGCACTTTGAAAACTTTACAGCAGTAGATAAATCTAAATTATTAATTTTTCTTAATTACCATCACTTCAATAGCAAATACTCCAAAAAATTTTCCCTATCCTCTCCAGTTCTGTCTGAAGACTTGAATGTGGTATTGTTTAAAATGTTCAAATTTAGTGTCTGGATTTTTCTGCATGAATTATTTTATTCAACTGGGGTTTTAAAGTGTATATATAATGTGTGTGTGTATGTGCATGTGTGGTTTTACTGAATCCCTGTTATGAGTGGTCACGCATATCACCAGGAATCATAACAGATTAATCTTAAAATGACATACCTAAGTTGATGTTCTCTCAAGTTAGACAAAGCTTCCATTCCATGTAAATAGGAATACACTATTTCCAGATCCTGTTTTAAAAGAGAAAGAAAAATCATTAGGCTTGTTAGAAAAATTAGGTTTCATAACAGTCACTACGTTGACTAAAAATAATAGTACTGTAACCTACAGAAATCACTAAAAGGGAAAAGGATTATCTTTATAAAAAACAGCTTTTACTTTTATTAGCGAAAACCTAGACACAACACTAAGTAACTGCAGAACAGTTAAATAAAACTGATATATATTTTTATAATGAAATATTATGGTCTCATAAGGAAAATGCTACATAGCTGAGGATCATAGAAGTACCATGATTTTTCAAAAATCATAATTGCAGGCAAATGAATGAAAGGGCAATAGGGATGAGAGATATAAATACGCTGTTAAAAACAAAAATCACAAATCTCAATTTACACACAAGGAGGGGCATAAAAGACTTCATCCATGACAAATGCAACTGGAAAAGGAAATAAGACCTGTCATCTAGTGAAAGGAAGGTCTAACAGATGAACAGCTCAAGCATTAGGCTTATATCCATGAAACATTAAAAGACCCACTGGGAAGCATTCCTAGGTTTGAGATAGAGTTGCTTCAGACGATTTATGGAAGAATATAGACATGAATCTCACTGGCTATAAAGGGATAAAGACAATAGAAATAACTGACATTACATTACCAAAAAAATAGATTTTTGCCTCAACTTATGATTTCATCAGAATTTGCCCTATCATGCAGAACATTTTCTCTGCAATTTATAATCTTGGAGAGCTACCTAGAGGCATACAGACTTAAAATGCTTAAGCCTAATGTCACTTAGCTAATTTTTTACTCAGGGCAGCATCTGAATTCAGGTCTTTCTGACTTGTTTTGAATCACTTGGCATGAGTTTTCCCAAATTTCCTTGTATCTATAAATATAAAATATGTATATGTATATATATGTGTGTGTGTGTATATGAAATGTGCATATGTGTATGTATATGAATGTGCATGTATGTATGTATATGAATGTGGAAGAGCGGTTAGGTGGCACAGCAGAGGAGAGTACCCAGCCTAAAGTCAGGAAAACTCATCTTTATGAGGTCAGATCTGACTTCAGACACTTACTACTAGCTGTGTGACCCTGGGCAAGTCACTTAACCCTATTTGCCTCAGTTTTCTCCTCTAAAATGAGATAAAGAAGGAAATGGCAAAACATTCAAGTATCTTTGCCAAGAAAACCCCCAATGGGGTCACAAAGTCAGACAACTGCACAACAGCAACAAATATACATAACATTATGCATATATATACACACACTAGTCAAATATAATAGAGCTTTACAGTCACAGGGACTCAAAAGAACACAGAGCAAACTTTTTTTGTTTGCTTGATTTCCATTTGTTAAAACATATGGTCTGCACTGATTAGGGAATGGCCAGACAAACAACGGCTAGCGAATGTAAAAAATTATCATTACACTCAACAATACACATCTGATTATGGTGCTGCATTATGAGTATGGTTAGCACCAAGAGAGGGGAGTATTGTGTACCATCAGTCATCAATGCAGAATCATTCTGAAGTACCTTCATGTTCTAACTTTGCTTGACTTTGCAGACGTGCAGTCAGCCAGCAGAAAGCACTTGGGAGGAGCAGTGGAGGAAGGGGGAAGGTGGGAGTGGTCCTGAGGCAGTCCCAGAGGCTCTAATCCTAGCTCCCCCTAAAGAGATAGCAACCACCAAACTCACTAATCCATCTCCTAATTTGAAGGATGAGTTAATCACAGTACTTAAGGAGGAGGGAGACACAAAGGCCCATCCCCTTCTGGAGATGTGGACCTATCAGATTTTTCTTGCTCTTATTAGGAAAGCTGTCTTCAAAAGCAGCTGTTGTTGGTCTTGTGGCAAGTCCACCAACATGTTTCTCCCTTGGTGTTGTTTAATAACTTTTTAGTCAAAAAAAAAAAAAAAAGGATTATTATTGCGCTGTAAGAAAAGAGGACCATGACAAATATACAGCAAAACACAATACACAATGACTAGCAAACAAAATGCACATATAAAGTCCTTATCATGTGGCAGACACTCAACTATAATGGGAATGGACTACAACAATGAAAGAGGAAAAGAAACAAAACAGAATGCTCAGAAACTATATTAAGCAATACCGGCCTGAAGGAACAGATAAAGGATTGAACTGTCCTCTCCTCCTTTACAAAGAGAGGGTACCGTGGCTGTGGAAGGCTACATACTAGGGCAGACTTGCCTGATGCATTCTGCTGAACTTTTTTCTTCTTTATCATTCTTTGCTATTTAAAAAAAAAGTCATTTTTATTTTCTTATATTTTTCAATAGGTACAATATGCCAGTGAGCTAAATCTATTTTAAGGTAACACAATTCACTGTTAAAGTTAAAAGAGATGGATTTTTGAGAGGGCAAGGGGAATGAGAAATTAGGAAATGTAAGTGATGCACAAACAACAAAATCAATATATATTTTTAATTAAAAAATAAATGTATAGCATGAGGGTCTGATTTTGAATCAAAATATGAAATGATAAGATTTGGGTAATTTTGGTCAGAGATTGACTCCATATTTGGGTAAATTCTCTACACTTTAAAGCCTGAATTTGTCAATATTGAAGGGATCTTTGCCCCCTAGTGGTCCACTTTCCAACAACAGGGCAATATCCATAATCCTCATTATTAGCTCCCCCCATTCTAAATGCTAACCATAAAGGAATAAATCTCAAAGTTATATCCTAGAAACCTTATGATAAATAAAAGCCAAACTCCACCTTTCCAAAATCAATATACTCAACAGCCTAATTTACAGACACGTCACTGGAAGGTTTCCATAATCAATCAATAACATTTATAAAGTACTTACTAGTAAATAGTACATGTGATTTGTTTGTTTTTAACAAAATACAAGAAGTTGGGGCAAAGTCAAGAAGGCAGAATAGAAGCAAGGACCTGCTTGAGTTCTCCCCTCCAAACTCCTCAAAAAACCTGTAAAAAATGACTAAACAAATTCTAGAGCAGCAAAAGCCACAAAATGATAGAGTGAAGCAAATTTCCAGCCTAAGACAATCTGGAAGGTCTACAGAAAGGGTCTATGGCACCAGGCTGGTAGTGGAGCAGGTCTTAGGGGACTGAATCGCTGGTGACTGCACTGGTTTCCAGACTTCTCAACCCACAAATGCCAAAGACTAAATCTTAGATCAGTGCGGAAGGGTCTCTCACTTCACTGAGAGGACAGCATGGTCCTGCCCCAGCTCCAGCCCAGCCCCAACCCCAACCCCAACCCCAGGGCGATGGCAGCCACTGCTTCTGGAGCCCTACACTTAACAAAGAGCTCAAAGGTCAAGTGATTGGCTGGGAAGATTGGGGGAAGAAAACAGACTACAGAGTCTTACTTTCTCAAAAGGTATTTTCTTACATCATTGATTCTGAAGAAGATCAAGGGATGCAACCAAAAGAAGACAACAAAGCCTAGGTTCCTGCATCCAAAGCCTCCAAGAAAAATATAAATTGGTCCCAGGCCATGGAAGAGCTCAAAAAGGACTTTGAAAATCAAGTAAGAGAGGTGGAGGAAAAACTGGGAAGAAAAATGAGTGATGCAAGAAAATCATCAAAAATGAGTCAACAAAATACAAGAAATCCTCTGACAGAGTTCCATCATGTTTATGAAAAAAATTAGAATAATCCCTTTCCTTTCTAAAAACTGCTCTTTCTAACACTGCCATTTTTAACTACAGCTTTAACTACAGCTTCAGTGACACAGAATTACCAGGAATTAGAAGCCCTAGATTCTAGTCCAGGATAGACTAGCTGTATGATGTTGGAGAGATCACTTAATATCCGTAGACCACAAATTCTCCATTTACAAAATAATATGGTTGCACTACACATTTCTCTGGTCTCCTCTCCTCCAGAATTCCAAAATCTTTTCCAAGTCAACTGCCTTCTCTAATCATCCATGTCCTCACCTATAAAATTCACTAGATGATCGCTAAGTTCCTCCATTCTTTTATCTACAAGTGATACCTTTTGAAAAGAAATTTACACACAACAAAAAGCATTTTGGGGGGGAAGATGTAGGGAATCTTGACAAAGGTAAATAAGGAAAAGTTTTCAAAGAATTAAATTTGCATGTCTAAGTTGTTCCTTATGTCTATACCATCCTCTGGTTCCATTTTCAGTAGAGAACCCTTGATAGGAGAGGTTGTTGTTTTATGTCCATTATCCAGCTAGTCCTATCATTGCACATAGTAAGCACTTAATACATGCCTTTAATAACAACATTATTAAGTATCTACTATGGGACAAGCACTATACTAAGCACTTTACAATCATTATTTCATCTGATCCTCACAACGACCGTGGAAAGTAGGTGATGTTATTATTATTCCCATTTTTGAGGTTACTAGAGGCTAAGTGGTTTGCCCAGGATCACACAGTTAGTAATTGTCCGAGGCTGAATTTGAACCCAGATCTTCTTGACTCCAAGCCTGGCATTTGTGCCACTTTTTTAAACTGTACCCATATTTTGAAGCCCAATTCAAAGGCTCTGCTTTTGCAAAGCCTTCTGTCGTCCCCCCCCCCCCCTTATCTCACCAAGTCCTTATAGCTCTTTCTCACCCCATGCCCCACCCCACCTCCAACATTCTGTCTATTGCATTCCTATAGGTAGTGATATCTTATCCCCTCACCCCATCAGACTGTTGGCAGGGTCTATGTGTTCTTATCTAAACTTGGTATCTTGTCCAATTTAATTGAAAGGATGGATAAGATTTACAGAGGCAGAACCTGCAGAGTAAGATAAACATTTCAACAACAACAAAAAAATATTCTATTACATCAAAGAGAATATAGGACATACCTCACACATACCTCTCACCAAAAAAAAAAAAAAAGTTTAAAACCTGAATTAGGCGCCTAGTGATAGTGATAGCTCCTGTGAGGAAAGACAACTACACACACACACACTTCTAAAAATTTTATAGGAGAAGGTATATAATAAAATATCCTCTATTTTCAAACAATGGATAAAGAGCGGCTAAAAATTCATAGGCTCTCCCCAATTGATAAATGGTCAAAGGATATGAACAGGCAATTTTCAGAGGAAGAAATTAAAGATATCTATAATCATATGAAAAAATGCTCTAAATCACTATTGATTAGAGAGATGCAAATCAAAACAACTCTGAGGTACCACATCACACCTATAAGATTGGCAAACATGACAGAACAAGAAAATGATAAATGCTGGAGAGGATGTGGGACAGTTGGAACACTAACTCATTGTTGGTGGAGCTGCGGGCGCATCCAACCATTCTGGAGAGCAATGTGGAACTATGCCCAAAGGGCTACAAAAATGTGCATACCCTTTGACCCAGCAATATCGCTACTAGGACCGTATCCCCAAGAGATCATAAAAATGGAAAAGGGTTCCACATGTACAAAAATATTTATAGCAGCACTCTTTGTAGTTGCCAAAAACTGGAAGTCAAGGGGATGTCCATCAATTGGGGAATGGCTGAATAAATTATGGCATATGAATGTAATGGAGTACTATTGTGCCATAAGAAATGATGAACAAGAAGACTTCAGAGAGGCCTGGAAGGACTTATATGACCTGATGCTGAGTGAAAGGAGCAGAACCAGGAGAACTTTGTGCACAGCAACGACCACAGTGTGCAAGAGTTTTTTCTGGTAGACTTGGAATTTCGTAATAACGCAAGAACTTCTTAAAAAAAAAAAATCCCAGTGGTAGTTTTCTAAGGCAAAATGCCTTCCACACTCAGAGAAAGAAATATGGAAGTTATTTGCAGAATGTAGCAGATCATGTTTGTGTGTGTGTATGTTTTTGTGTATCATGTTTTGAGTTGTTATGTGATTTCTTCCACTTATTTTAGTCCGACTACATAGCATGACTATAGTGAAAATGTACTCAATAGGAAAGTATATGTAGAAACTATACAGAATTGTATGCAGTCGTGGGGAGGGAGGGGGGAAGTGGGGGGTAGGTGTGGAGGGGATAAAATCTCAATTGTATGGCAGTGATTGTTAAACATTACAAAATAATAAAAAAAAAAAAATCTTAAAAAAAATAAATAAATAAAAATAAAATATCGTACCTACAACTAAAAAAAAAAAAAATTCATAGGCTCCCAACCCCCTATAAAGTCTTCTGAGTTCATGATATAGCCAAATTATAACAGTCATCAAAGTAACCTGAGGTCATGGTACTAGGAACATGTAGAAACAAGGGTCAATAAGTTCCTGTATAAGTTCCTTACAATACAAGATGGTGGTGAGGGGTGGTGGTGAGGAAGTGCCAATACCAAAGAATGTAATGACAGACTAAGTGCTTACTTTAGGGACTTCTCTCAGTCCTCCCTTTCTCTATCCTTTCCTTACCCTTCTTATGGCCTTCTTTCTAGAGTTAGTAATTTATCTGAGGAACCTCCACTCCTGTTCCCCACTATGCCATCAAGGACTCATATCTCCATGATCACAAGGTTTAACAATACCTTGTTGACCTGACCTTTGCACTTAACCTTTACCCATGGGGGTGAGGGGGGAGAAGGGAGAGGGACCTGTCATGTGATATCACAGAGTCTATAAATGAAACAGATCCACAAATGAAAATATGGAATCCATGGGAAAGAAGACTCTCTCTAGTCTCTACCAATGCAAATCTGCACTTTCTTTCCAACATATCATTTCAGAGAGTAGTTTGCAGCACTGACATATTAAATGATTTGCTCCAGGGTAAGTCTGGACAGCTAAGTGGTGCAGTAAATAGAGCCCTGAGCCTAACTTCAAGAAGACTCATTTTCCTTAGTTCAAATCTGGCTTCAGGCACCTACTAGATGCCTGATCCCGGGCAAGTTACTTAACCCTGTTTGTCTCAGTTCCCTCATCTATAAAATGAGGTGGAGAAGGAAATGGCAAACCACTCCAGTATCTTTGCCAAGAAAACCCCAAATGGGGTCACAAAGAGTTGGACAGGACTGAAACGACTGAACTACAACAAGAAAACCTGGTCAGCACATATTCATTAAGTATACTTGCAAAGCACTATTGTGGGTGTTGGGATTGGAAGCTCAATTCCGTGTGGACAGTCTCTGGCGGGTAAAGGTGGGAGCTTCTAAATCTTAGAGCTCTCACGAGACCCTCCCAGGAAACGGCAGGGAATAGAGGTGAACCGAGCTATCTCGAGTAATTCCGCCTCTTCCCGTGAGAAACGTGATGGGAGAGAGATCTCCCCGCCCTTGAGATTGTCCCGGATCTGGGCACACCTAGTTACCTAACAGCACGAACAGCACGGTATTCAGATGCAAACTATGCGGCTGAAGGTTAAGTAGGATTGAGGAAGCCTGAAAGCTCTCTTAGCACGTGAGGAGCCAAGAGGACAGTAGGCTCCGCTTTTCTTCCTTCCTCTCTCCCCTCCCCCTCTCTCCCCGCTTGTACTTCTACTTCCAATCCCTTAAGATCCTAGCCTCCTTAGGAAATCTCCCCCTCTTCCTCCTAAGGAAGACCCCCCTACACTTGTAACCGAGACCCTGAAATAAAGCTCAACCCTTGTTCGACTCTGGAACGTCCTTTCTCTCATATGAGCATCCGGTTTTGGCCAACCGAAGACCTCGGAGGTGAGGTAAGAAGACTCGGGTAGCCCACAGGCCTCTAGGCCTGGCAGTGGGAATACAAAGACACCATGCAACATGCAAACAACTAGATACAGACAAATATAAAAGATCACCTCACAGCAAGAATGAGTGTGAGGTGGGATATGAACCCTGGTCTTCCTGACTCCAAGGCTAGTTTTCTATTCACTACACCCTGCTGTCTCTCCATACATAGGCAGGTTCTTCATATTTGTTGAATTTAATTTGCAATATACTCTTGGAAAGTATGGCAACAAGGCAATAATAGCTCCAGTCATTAGGGGCCGGGTGCTGACTGAGCACGGGAGCCTGGCTTACTCGCCAAAGTCAGCTAGAAAACTGTAATGATGATCAGCAACCAAAAGTGATGCTCTGCAACTAGTGTTTTCTGTTCCAAAAAGAAAGGAAATCTGACCTTCACTGAAGAAACCTAAACCTGCAACTTCATAATATATGCAGAGTGGATCATTAAAAATATTTTCTTAACCATTGAATTGGATTCCATTTTTCATTTTTGTCCCCAAACCTATGTGAGCACAACAACTGACAATCTCCGCAAGAAAACCAACAAGAACGGTTCCCCCCTCTATATCTCAGTTACTATTTATAGGCCTACTAAAAATGCTGCCTGCTTTCTTAATGTTTCCTAGTTATTGAATACAAACAGGAACACAGTTCTCTAACCAGGAAACAGCATTTCAGAACAATGAACCTTTCTCTTCCCCACCTGGGAAAAAGGAAGTCTCACCACCCCCAACTCCATTTTCTTTTTCTTTAAATAGAAGCCATATGAAAGCAGGCTAAGTAGTTATAAAACTGCTCGAATGAGGAGCAGTTGTGCTACTGAACAGAAACTTGGTTTTCTGGTTCTGCTCTCAACTGAGACATCACTGAAGCAAGACAACCCTTTTACAACTCCTAACTGACTCTCTATACCAAGCTATCTCTATCACCAAAGCAGTGGCTAGAAAATCTCTCTTCTTTCTTAGGGAACCCCGACCTTCTCAGCTGAAAAGCTCATCTCATCCTAATCGTATTTTCCCCTTCTCTTCTCACAGCTTCTTTAATATCCCACTTTCTCTCCTGATGTCATGGTTGTCTCTTTCCTAAACAAATCCAACACCTTTGATTCCATCCCCTTTTCATCTTCTCTGGTATATTGCTTCCATTATCATGTCCCTTTCAAATCTTCAATCTTTCCCTGTATACTGGTTTTTTTTCCTGATGCCTACAAACACACCAAAGTTCCCTTTAAAAGGTCTTCCATCCCCAATAGCTACTGTCCCATACATCATCCATTTCTCAGCCAAACTCTTAATCACCAAAGTTACTCTTTACAAAAATTATTAATTTTTACAAAAATTACAAAAGTATCTCACAATTTCTACATATAATGGCCTTTTCTCAATCTTTATCCTTCATGACTGCTTTGCAGCACCTAACATTTTTGATTCCCTTCTCCTTTGAGATATTCTGTCTTCTTTGCCTTAGATATGCTCTCAGTTTTGATGGCACTGCTCTTGCTTCTCCTCCTCCTATGCATTTGACTGGTCTTCTGTCTCCTTGGCTAGATCATCCTGCATGCCAGGCCCACTAACTGCAAGTATGCCCCAAAGCTCTCTCTGGGGCCCTCTTCTCTTTAATCTCTATACCCTCCCACTTGGTTACTTCATCCGCTCCCATAGGTTCAATTATTTCTATGCAGATGATTCACAGAACTATATATCTAACCAGTCTCTCTCTCTTGAGCTTTAATGTTTCATCATCAACCATCTTCTGGACATTCTGAACTGGATCTCTCCTAGTTATCTCAAATTTATGTCCAAAAGAGAAGTGACTATATTCCCCACTCTCCCAAATCATCCTTATTTCAAATATCCCTATTTCTGTCAAGGGCACCATTCATCCATCTAGTCACCCAGGTTCCTACCTGCAACACAATCCTGGACTCCTCATTCTCCCTGCACATATCCAATCAGCCTTCACAACTCTCTCATACATCTCCATCTCTTCATTCACAAACACACTGCCCTCGTTCAGACTTTCATCATCTCTTGCTTAGACTATTACAGCAGTCAATTTTGTTTCCCTGCCTCAATTTTCCCCTATCTCCAATCCATCCTCCACACAGCCACCAAAAAGCAGAGGTCTGACCAAGTCACTCCCTTCCTCAATAACTTCAGTGGCTCCTTACCGTATCCAGCCATTTTGACCAACTTGCTTTTCCTCACCTTCTATCTTTAACTCTGCCTCAACAACACCAGTTCTCTAAGCCTGAAGTCACTACTCTTTCCCCATGCACACCCTTGGAATTTCTGAATTCCAGATTGTGCCTTGAAGCCTTTCCAAGATACCCTTTGAATCCCAAGTTACGTTATACCACACAACATCATATGTGTGTGCACATGCTTAATTAAGCAATCTTTAAGAACCTACTATGTGGCAAGGGAGATGCTAGGCACAAGGACTTAAAAGGTAAAAGTGAAATAGTGACTACCTTCAAAGAATGGGAGGATTGGGACAGGGGAAGGAGAACATAGAACATACATACTGTCTCCATCCATAGCTCCTTGAATGTAAGCTCCTTGAAGGATTATTTCACTTTTAATCTTGTATCTCTAGAGTCTAGAACAAAGGTTCCCAAACTTCTTTGTCCTACTGCCCCCTTAAAAAAAAACTACTCTGGAAAATGTCCCTCTGGAAATCTTTCTTTATCCCCTTAACATGCTTCTTTTTAAATTTGCATCATTTAAAAAAAAAAAGCCAGAAAATTTTTTTAAATGATGCATCTTAAATTTAGCAATTTATTGTAAATTTGGGGGTTTTTTCCTACATTGAAATTTTGATAACACGATATTGTAACCACCATGTAACCATACAGTATCATACAGTAGCATAAACAAGTCATTACACACAATACACACATATTCCTGCCTATGCACGCTGGAATTCCAGACAATGCGCAACACGCTCGCCAACACCAGCTAGTTAAAATCAGGAAATCTGACCACTGCTCAGTTATAATTTGCATTTTGTGTGTTTATTTGGAAAATAAAGTAATCACAGCCTTAATTCTGTTGCATAACAGATGAAGCATGTAGGAATGGTTATTCAAAAATTTATTTTCTTCTTTCCTTACGCTTCTACCACTCCCTTATTTTTATTCAAGGCACCCAATTGCACTTGAGCACCCTCCCCCAAGGGGCAGTATCACTCACTTTGGGAACCTCTGGAAGAACCTGTCCTGAAACATTAATAATTAAGAATATAATGGAATTCAGAGAATAATTCCAAAAAAAATTCATCTGAATTTTCCCAAACGCTGCTCGGTCACGTGAAATTAGCAAACTACATCATCAGTTCCAAATAAGATTTATTTAGTATCTATGATACCCTAAGAACCTCACCCCAGGTTATTCAAAACAATAACTCTCTTCTAAGAAGCTGGGTGGGGAGAGAAGAAATATTACCATTTTTTTAAAAAAACTCTTTGAAGTTTGTTGGACTCATTCGGAAAACCTGAAGCCCAACAACAATGGCTAATGTCAATAAGTTGCAGTTTCATGATTTTCCCTCTCAGCCAGTATTTATTAGTATCTAGTACTTGGACTTTCCATTCTGCTTTGCTCGCTCTGTATGTATATTACACAACAGCTGTGTTTTTGCATTCTCTACCATTTTCAAAAAACATCTCAAATCAACAAGAAAAAAAAATTCACTAATAATCAATTTGCATTTTGAATTTATATCCTATGGCAAAAACTTTGTGCTGAAACACAAGTTTATCTATTGTGTGTTCAAATCAATAAACATTTATTAAATGCTTACTACTTGCTAGCCACTGCACTAGGTACTGGGGATAGAAGCCAGAGAAAAAAATAATTCCTGTCCTCAAATTTTACTAAATCAGGTTCAAAAGTCCAAGTCAAGTTGCTAAAAAGGTATTCTTTAAAAATGGGAAATGCCCACATATTCTCTCTGGAACTCAGATTGAAGTTCTGCATTGGAACTAAGGTTGGGGTTTTGTTAAAACCGAAGTACTTGCTATGCAAAGCAGAAATGTCATTTGATATGACATCAGACAACCTGAGTTCAGATCCTACCTTATCAAATTTGAAAGGTTCTTTACTTCTCTGTACCTCAACTTCCTCATCTGTAAAATGGAAATACCTGTAGCACCTCCTTTGAAGATCAAATGAGATAAAGTGTGGAAAGTGCTTAGCACATGTAATAGGTATATACAAAGGTCGATTATAATTATCACCATTTTAACCTTGAATAAGACACTTCATTTCCCTGCTTCTGTTTTGCCATTTGTAAAAATAAAGGAGTTGGGCTACATATCTTCCATGGTCCTTTTCAATTCAAATTCTATGATCCTAAGGTCACTTATAAAAAAGGTGACCATGTACATTGGTGTTTCCTCACCTAGGTGTTCCCTATACCAAGGAAATCACAGGTACTGTTCCTATATCTTGTTTTGGACTCAGCAGAGGTGAATGGGAATTTCCTTACCCTGAATTTCCCTATATAGAACCATTGAAATCACAGGCCCGATATTAATCTCTATATGGAACATAATGGGGTAAATTTTGGTTTTCCTTGGAAATAGCAAACTTGAATTGAACTGAACTCAATTAAGAGCTAGTTTTCTCCAATCACTTTATAATAATAGGGGTAGGAAAGCATTTATGAGATCCAGGAAGTTAGACTATTTCATTCTCTTAGGGAACTATATATAGGCAGAGAGAAAATTTTCCAAAAAAGCTTTACTTTCCTAACAATAACTAGATAAATAGACAGAGAGATGGCCTTAGATATTCTAAATAGTGAAGTTAAAAACTGAAATGAGTTTTCTTCCTCATGCTCAGTCTGAAAGACTGCAATTAGATGGAGGCAGGAGAGTTAGAAGTTTCAGTTTGGCTTCTAAGAAAATTGCAAGTTTTTAACTGGAAAAAAGAACACCCATCACTTGACTAAAAACAAACAATGAGCAAATATAAAGTGAGGATAATTTTAGCCAAGTAACTACTGTACCTACACATTATGTTCCTTTATTATCACTGCTCCAAACTGTATCTTCTTTCATAGTCTTAATCACATGCTACATTGTAATAGCAAACAGGAATTTTGCATAAAAATATAAGATATTGGATTTTGATTGTCAATGTCATTGGATGCCCCCATGAGACTTGGATTGCAAATTGAAGCTAAAGTAGAAGCCAAGATCACCCTTTTGAGAGTCTCTCTTAAACTTCAAACATTTGGTCCCTGGAACCCAGAAGAGTTTTGTGTGTGCTTTTCCAGGTAATTCATCCCACAAATATAATGAGTAAGTAAATCACCTTCCCCACCGCACCCTCCCTCAACATTTACCTCCATATCTGCCGAAAGATAGAAACTCAGAACTGAAAGACTCTAGAGTCCTTTTTAATATTGTAAGAGTTTAAACAGTAAATATCAGTCCTCTCAAATTGCAGGAGTCCATGAAGGTTTAAAATTTGTGCTTTAGTAATTCTCATCATACAACCTTAATTAAAATGTTTACATGTGATTTTTAAAAATCTTTTTTTGCTCTCCTTTCTCATTTCTAGGGTTCTATTAAATTAATATAACACAAGATCATAAGGTATTCATTGAGTACAAAACCATAAGAGCATCTCAGTTACACTCCTATCTGAATGAAAATCCTTATACAATAAATTATACTTCAAATGCACTAGAAATTTGCGAAGAAAAAAAACAATGAGTCATTCTATAAACCAAATAATCACCCTCTAAATTACTAGATTGCAGTATTTTGGTTTACTTGAGGGTAAACCCATATAGTGTTACCTATCTGTCATTAATATAACTTCAGAAGAAGTCTTGTTTGAAATTTGTGTCTTTAAGAATAAAGAGGAAAAAAAGAAGGGAAAATCCAATTTCAAAACACCTACTTAACTCAACTTTTCCCCTAATTCAGGACTGACTGAGAGAGCTATAAACTGTCTGGCAGAGCTAATCACTCAAAAGACTTGCCTTCTCCATTACAAGGAGGATCTTGCATTCTATTTCACAAATTTTAAAAATGCAGATGAACAGGGCAGAATAACTACAGTAGGAATGAACATTTGGCAAAAATTATTTACAAAATTCTCAACATAAGAATATGTTTCATTATTTTTTCATTGTAATTCATCAATTTCCATTTAAGAGCTTCCTTAAAATATTTAATTTCAATCTTTTAAATACATTCCATGTTTTAAGAAACTTCTCACATTTTTTCCCAAAAAATTCCTGAAATTACATACTTTTGTTGACTTTTGCAATACATACTCAAGATTGTGTTTTATGCGAAGTGACAGACATTGCAAAATTTATATAGTACATAAGTATTAGCACAAGATCAATGGTGTCCAATAAAAAAGAAAGTAAGCAATGCTGAAAAAGGACATTGAAACTCAGCAAGACATTTCAAGATTAGACCATGGACTGTGCATGTTGCATATCTACTAAAAATGTTCAAGACTCCCCAGAATAAAGCCCCATCTCCTTAGTCTTGACATTTAAGAACCTTCACAATATGGCCCCAAACTGGTGCCCCTACAACTAAATGAAACCTTATGGTCCAGTTAAGCTGGATTATTCATTTTCCCCACGTGATCATACGCATTCCTGCCACTGTACAGAATGGTAGTGGAAAACAAAAACAAAAAAACAAGGACACTGGTGTCAGAGGACTTGCAGAGAATCTCAGGCATGTCACTAACCTCCTTGGGCTTTAGTTTCCTCATCTGTAAAAGAAAAGAGTAACTAGATATCCTCTGAGGTCCTTTTCTGGGTCAAGATCGCCTAAAGTCCTCAAGTCCCACCTTGTTCCAAAGAGCATTCCTGGCTAGTCAGGCTGCCCTCCTCTGAACCCACATTTTGTCTGTGCTACCAGTGAAGAGCTAACACATGCCACCTTGCACTATCCCTTAGCCTACCATGTGTTTAGATTTTGTTTACACAAATCAACACTAACACACCACCTTGTATTTATTCAATACTTATGTCTTGTGAGATAAGGGCAAGGATTAAATGCAATAATGAATAGAAAGAGTACTGTGGGCACAGAAATTGACCATGGGCAAATCACTTCACTTCTCAGAGCTTCGGCTTATTCTACAGCAAAATAAAGATGATAACATCTCACAGGGTTGTTATTAGAATCAAATGACATAATGCATGTAATAAGCTCTCTGTAAACTATAAAGCATTAAATGAATTCCAGTTGAAACTATTTTTACCACCACCCATCATTCCTAGTTTACAGATAAGCAAACTAGCTTAGAGATAAAACTCAGAGATTAAGTGATTTGCCTGGATCATATGACTAAGTCATCAGTGACTTTTCAAGAGGACTCACTCCCCTCACTCTAACTCCAGAGATCCCTCTACCATGTACTACGCTGCCTCTTCGAAGTTCCATAGTCTATAGCGTCCAATAAAAGTCAGTTGTTGCTGCCGATGACTAAAGATCAGAGCTTGGGCAAAATTCCTGGAAAGCCAGCTGTGGATTTCATTTCTGCCTTATCTAAACAGAAATATTCTTGAAATCAGCACCACAGCTGATGAGGAGAAAAATGTTTTCAATTTTGTTTTTCACAGTTCAATTACAGCAAAAACAGTATTGTGGATGACCACAAGATGGCAGAGTCAACTACCTGTACTTTCAAGAAAGTTGAAACCCTACCAAAATCCTTGAAATAAAAAGATTCCATTTTCCTCACATCCTCTGAAGATATTATCCTGTTTCCTAGTTCCCATACACAGCCCTAAAGATAAATTTCAAAGGAAGAGGGATTTGAGCATCTGTCAAATCCCAAATGGTAAATGATGCTCTACATTTGAGAAAAATCAGTCTCTATTATAACTTCCATTTTTGTTGTGAAGTAAAAAAAAAAAAGTCCCACAAATCCATTCTAAAGAACGAGAGCAAATGAAGCAAACTAGCCCACGATAGCATTATCTAACCACATGTATAAGAAGTCTGTGCACTCTCACAATAACCAATATCCCAGAGAAGGTTCTCATATAGATATGTTTCTGGTAAGGTGATTTAATTCCCCTCAAAGCCAACTATTTTTAATACTTAGTTCAAACTGTATGAAGAATCATACCAAGTCAGAAATCTGTAATGGGCCTCAGATGTCTATCTAACTAAATCCAAGAAAATCCAGAGATTATATCAGTAATTCTCTCATTCCAGAGTTGCTATATCCCTAATTCCTCAACAGAAAGCTCTTAAGAGAGCCCCATGTGAAGGCAATAAAAACCCTCTAAAACGTAAAGGATTGAACTACTTAATGTATCAGTATTACAGAATCTTTTCTAATGTGCCCCCTCCAACTCTTAGTTCCTTCTACTTAAAAAAAGCTACTTTGTATTTATTTTAAATATAGTTATATATGCGTGTTTTCTCCCTCACAGAATATAAGCTTTTTGAGGGCAGGACTCTTTCATTTTTGTCACTGTACCATCAGTACCGAGCACAGTGATTAATCAGTAGGCACTCAAATACTTTTTGATTAATCTCAAAAATGTTAATGACATTAATATTAGTGGTAGAGTAGATTAACCAGTCAGGGCACTACGCAACTAGGTGGTCCAATGCATAGAGGGCTGGACTTTGTGTCAGAAAGATCTCATTTTAAATCCAGCCTCAGACACTTACTATCTGTGTGACCTATATTGTATGTATGCCTTCCACCAATTCTGATCAACGTTGGTTTACAGTTTATAGACTTGAGTGTATCCTCTTGCACAATGCTAGTTTATGAGTTGTCCATGGACAAATCATAGGTGTAAGGGGCAGGAATTACAGGCAGGTCTTCTTAATTCCAAGCCCAGATCTCTTCTCTCTGTGACTCTGACGTTGCTTCTCATTATAGCTATATATTTAACATACTTTACCACACTGCCTACTCTTCATAGGCAGGGTAATCATTCAGAGCTCTTTTCTTGACCTGGAAATTTAAGTTAAACAGAAATTTTCCCTACTCCCACTACTCTTCACTAAGACTTGACAGCAGAAAATACAAGGTGAGGGGGAATTACTGGCCAAGCAGCAGTCCACAGGAAGCAGTTGTCTAATTTGTAGCCTGGAGGTATAAGCATCAACCACTGAATAGCAGTCCCCTCAGATACCACATGAAAGGGATAAGATCAGCAACCAAACCACTTTGTATGTGCTGCTTAGCATATATACAAGCATTGCACATCCAAGTTTTGCTGATCTCTAGTAACTGGGAGGCCAGAAGAGTCAATTCCCAGTACAGGATGACAGCAGACAAAAGAGACCTCTGAATTTCATAACCCCCTCATTTCATAGCTGAGGAAAAGGACCCAAGAAAGAAAGCAATTTGCCAAAGGTCACAGGCAACAAGTCACAGAGTTGGAATTTTAATCTAGATCCTTTGATCCCACAACCAGTAATCTTTTTAATGCACCATGATACAAATATGTAGTATTTTATAAAATAATCCATTTTTTGTGGTTGTTCAGTTGTATCTGACCCTTGGTGACCCCATTTTGTATTTTCTTGGCAAAGATATTGAAGTGCTTAGCCATTTCTTTCTCCAGCTCATTCTACAGATGAAGGAACTCAGGCAAATAAAATTAAGTGACTTGCCCAGGGTCACACAGCTGATAAGTATCTGAAGTCAGATTTGAAGATGAGTCTTCCACACTCCAGGTCTGGCACTCTATCCACTATGCCACTGAGCTGCCCAAGCCACTGTTTAGAGGCAGAGAAAACTGAGTCAGTGAGGGCTTGCTCTCCCCCGACCCCTGTCAAGTTTTTTTGATTTGCTTATTTTGACCACAATAACTCCCGTCTCCTAAAGCACGGATGGTTTCCCATCCGCAGAGGAGAGCACCAGGCATGGACTGCCATCCTCTGGATATGCTCTCATGGGCCGTATATTTAATACTTTAACTGTGGTGAGGGTGACACTGTGAAATAGATTAGCCTATGATCACACGGCACAAGGATTTGCCTCAGTTACAAGCAGTCCTTGGGGAAAGGATTAATGAAACAATATGATGCATAAATCACAAAACTTCATTTCAGCTAATACTTTCATATCCTCATGCTTCAAACTGTTTTTTCTTTTTAAGAAAACCTGTAATTTCAATAATGTAGGGGACTCCTGGGGTGAACACAATTTCTCCCAAAGCAGATGGTAATGATTTTGCAACTTAACAGTCTTAAGAGTAGCCTAAGGTGTTAGAAAATTAACTGACTGGCCCAGGGTCAGACAACCATTACGGATCCCAAGTAGAACTAGAACAGGGTTTCTTGACTCAGAAGTCAGCTAGCTCTCTACCCAAGACACCACACTGCCTCTTAGTTTCAGAATTTTTAAAAAGTAGAGAAAGAAACCCTATGCTTGATTATTTAGCAAAATTTAGCGCTGGAAGTAACTTAAAAACCTTCTCTTCCAATCTCCACCCTCGTTATATTATAGATGAACAAACTAAGGCCTAGACACATGAAGTCCATTGAAAATCTCACAAGGAGGACTACAGAATCCCAAATCTCCAGCTGGAAAAGATCTCAGGGGTCATCCATTCCAACACTTGCCATTTTATAAGTGAGAAAACTAAGTTCCAGAAGTGAAGGGCTCAAGGTCATCCAGCTAGCTAAAGGTAGGGAGAGTCAGGGGTCCCACTGAGGTCCCCAGTATCGGACAGTAAATTTAGAATTTGAATCCAGGTCCTCCTGAACACAAATCCAATACCCCTTCATTTCACCTCTGCTTAGATATCTCCACCTTTTCCTATCCATTCCCTTTTGTGATGATGCAATCACCAAAAAACACCTGAGCAATCAGAGTTGAAAGGAGAATGGGACAAGCTAGGGATTTCAACACTTAATTCAATACTAATGGATAATTAGAACCAAGAGTCTGTTGCTCCAACTCTCATTTACCAACTTAAGAGAGATCCTCTTAAATTAGGTCAAAATCAAGTACTGTTACTTCTACATTATACATCACAAAACAAATACAAAAGACTGAAGCTGCCACACAGTCCAATGGATAGACAGCTGAACTTGGAATCAGGAAGACCTGGGTTCAAATCCAGCCTCAGATACTTAGTGATCCAGGGCAAGTCATTGAACCTTTATGTCTTGGGTTCCATGTCTATAAAATGGGGATGATAATAGCAGCTACTTCCTAGGGTTGTTGGGAAGATCAAATGAGAGAGTATTTGTAAAGCACTTCTCAAACCGTAAAGGGCTATATAAATGAAATTATTATCATTACCAACGTCTCATCAAATACAGAGATGTTCTCAAAGATCCCATCCCAAGATGGAAAGTCAAGTACAGGCCCAGTAACAGACTCCACGTCTTTTGACAGAAGGCTTTCTGGCATTTAAAATCCTTTGTTTTTATTTAAAACTCTGGTTCCAATATATCTTTCCAGGCTGAATATATGTTGCACACTCTACTTTCTAGACACTGACTTCATGTTCCCTTTACATGACATCCCTTTTCCTACCTTCACACCTTTGCACAGGCTAACATTCCTAATAGCTGGTATACTTCTGTTTCTCAGTGTTGCCTCTAAGAAACCCTAACTCCTTTCAAGGCTTAGTTCTAGCATCACCTCCAAACATGAAGCCTTTACTGAATCCCCTAATTTGTAGCACTCCCTTGGATGTTACTTTGCCTTTATTTTCGGTCATCTTTTCCGCATATGTTATCCCACCCCCACCCCTCGCCCCTTTGAACATGCTGTTTATTTTGTCTTTATATCCCCAGTGCGCAGTGCAGGGTACATAGGAGGCAGTTAATAAAAATCCTTAATGAACTGAAACGACTAGCCTAGCAAGGGTTAGAGGGGCTCATCACCAAAACATAAGCCAGAAGGTGATTTTTGTTGTGGGGGAGGGAAGGGAGGAACCTCAGTAACTCAATCTTCTCGTCAAGGTGTATAGCAATTGCAATCTGTATGAACAAAAGGCAGGCCCACAAATATGACATCACTTTGAAGCATTTGCTCAATATCCCAGTTACAAAAGGGGAAGGTAGGGGGCGGGGAGCACCAACAAAGATCTAAACCAATCTAGGCCAAAAAGCATTGGCCTACTTTGAACCCATTACTTGTCTTTGGCTCATGTTATTTACGTGTCAAGAAAAATAACAGGTACCTGCCCTCAAGAAATAAGCGGTGCCATGCTACCTTCTAGGACTGGCTGGGTAACACTCCCTTTTGTCTGACACCTTAAACCTGTTGGGACCTCCTCCAGCAGGCCTCCTGACTGACCACCTAGGGACTTCCTAGTTATACATACATGAAAACTGCTTAATCCATCACTACATGACTCCTTAATGCCTACTGCTAATTACGTTTTTTTTGCATTTTGACATCATTAGTCCATAATTTGAATGAGGGTTTGAGATTCTAAGCTTTAATACCCAATGGCCTGAAGTAGGTTAGCTCCTAGGAACACGGTTAAAACAGATTATGGAAACAGTTTTCTTAAACCAAATCACTTAAGATACAGACAGGAATTTTCTTCATGAAGAAATTCAAAATGGATGTCATTGTTCAGTTGTGTCTGTCATATCATGACCCCATTAGAGTTTTTCTTAGCAAAGGTACTGCGGGGGTTTAACATTTCTTTCTCCAGCTCATTTTACAGATGAGGAAACTGAGGCAAACAAGGTTAAGTGAATTCTCCAGGGTCACACAGCTAGTAAGTGTTTGAGACTAGATTTGAACTCAGGAGATAAATCTTCCAGACTTCAGGCCCAGCATTCTATGCACTTCACTACCTAGCTACCCCATCAGAATGGATGCGAAGTGAAATAAAGAGTACAAAGACAGTTTGTATGTGTGTTTCTATCTGGATAGATAATATGTGTGTATGTATATATGTATATATATATATATATACATATATACATACACACACACATACATACATACATACACACATGTGACTACAGTGTAAATAGAAAAAACCACAAAAATATCTTATGAAATTATAACGAGCAAAGCTCAGCCTAAAGAAGACATATGGAATGAGAATTCATCTCTCTCCCTCCCTGGGAGAGGAAAGATTGCTAAGAGTGTAAAACTGAATATATTATCAGTACTGCTTGATAAGTGTGCTTAGTTTTGCTATACTGTTTTCTATTTATTCTAGCTCTTTTGAGAGGAGGAGGGGAGGAATACAGAGAAATGTAAATGATGTTTTAAAAAAAAGACCTTCTTTTAATTTTAAAAATTTAGAACACCATTAGCCTTTTGAACAAATGTCCAGTCTAGAACACCAGTCTAGAAGTACCAACTTAAACTTAAAAGATTTAATTAGACATCTACCTTGGCCTTTCATTGATATGTACCTTGTTAAATTTTACTCTGCAAATGCTTTTAATTTAAAATATTTGTATTAAGGCACATTTTAGTTAATGACAAATTAAAAGGCACGCATAATGGTTCAAAGCAGACAAATTCTTCCTTCTTATTCTACAAGTAGACAAGCAATCTGAATGAAAGTGGACAATAATCAGCATTGCTTCAGCTCTTCAAGGATAAAAGACAATAATAATGTGACATTTCCTTTTTCCATCCTGAATGTTTTACTTAAGATTCAAAGACCGTGGGAAAAAATTCAGGATTCTTTACTCTCAAGCATTGGGGGAGAGGCCTTCAGCAGCAAAATATTTCCATTCAAAGGAAGTGGTGATATAGATTGAATACTATCTATTCCAAAGTAGCTTTTTAAATGAGGTAGGAAAAGACAATACCTTTATATCACAGTGCTACTGTAGTTTTAAAATAGAACAACTCGAGGGAATACAAGAAGCACATGGTTATAATAGTCCTATAAATGTGGAAATTCTACATGGGAAATTAAAGCCTGTCAGCTCTTTTAGTCAAAAAAGGGCTGATCTGCTGAACAAATTACAGGGTCTCGTGTGTGTGTGAGTGTGTGTGTGTGTGTGTGTGTGCGCGCACGTGTATTAGGCTTTTTGGTAGGCTTTTGCTTCGTCATCAGGGGAAAAAAAATATGAATCACGCAATCAGGCAACTAATGCCTTAAAGATGCAAGCCAGGGGAAGGTCCGTTGTTTCCACCCCCACACACACGCACTGGAGTCATTTGTAAATAAAGACTGCAAGGCGGAGCCAAGATGGCGGAGTAGAAAGATGCACATACACTAACTCTGAACCCACTGCCCATAAAATATCTGTAAAAAAAGAACCACTGGCAAATTCTGGAGCAGCAGAAGCCACAGAACAACGGAATGGAGGAGATTTCTGCTCCAGAGAGCCTGAAAACCTTTCGCAAAAGGTCCCTCGCACCCCAGACCCGGAGCAGAGCCCAACCCTGCCTCGGTGGCGCAGCGTGGAAAGGAGCGGATCCGAGCAGGCTTCAGGGACAGAATCTCCAGCGGCCGCACGGGTCCCCCACCCACAGGTGATAAGGGTCGGTGAGAGGGTCTCTTCGGCGGGTTGAGAGGGGTGTGGGGTGCCCCCATAACTCAGGCACCCTCGGGAGGCAGCAGCGGAGGTGGAAGCAGATCGGGACTCCCCAAGCAGGCAGGACCCTGGATCCATTGTTGAAGGTCTCTGCATAAACCCCCTGAGGGAACTGAGCCCCATGAGGCAGCCCTGCCCTGATCTGAGAACCTGAACTTAATCTCACACTGAATAGCAGCCCTGCCCCCACCCAAAGCCCTGAGGCTGGGGAGCAGCATTTGAATCTCAGACCCCAAGTACTGGCTGGTCAGATCTGGAGGCGAGGTGGGGGTGGAGAGGACACTCAGAAGTCAAGTCACTGGCTGGGAAAAGGCCTAGAAAAGGGGAAAAAAATAAGACTATATAGAAGGTTACTTTCTTGGTGAACAGGCATCTCCTCCCTTCCTTTCTGATGAGGAAGAACAATGCTTACCATCAGGGAAAGACACAGAAATCAAGGCTTCTGTATTCCAGCCCATTCAATAGGCTCAGGCCATGGAAGAGCTCAAAAAGGATTTTGAAAATCAAGTTAGAGAGGTGGAGGAAAAACTGGGAAGAGAAATGAGTGACATACAAGTAAAGCATGAAAAACAAGTAAACACCCTGCTAAAGGAGACCCAAAAAAATGCTGAAGAAAATAACACCTTGAAAAATAGGCTAACTCAATTGACAAAAGAGGTGCAAAAAGCCAATGAGGAGAAGAATGCTTTCAAAAGCAGAATTAGCCAAATGGAAAAGGAGATTCAAAAGCTCACTGAAGAAAATAGTTCTTTCAAAATTAGAATGGAACAGATGGAGGCTAATGACTTTATGAGAAACCAAAAAATCACAAAACAAAACCAAAAGAATGAAAAAATGGAAGATAATGTGAAATATCTCATTGGAAAAACAACTGACCTGGAAAATAGATCCAGGAGAGACAATTTAAAAATTATGGGACTACCTGAAAGCCATGATCAAAAAAAGAGCTTACATACCATCTTTCATGAAATTATCAAGGAAAACTGCCCTGAGATTCTAGAACCAGAGGGCAAAATAAGTATTCAAGGAATCCACAGATCACCACCTGAAAGAGATCCAAAAAGAGAAACTCCTAGGAACATAGTGGCCAAATTCCAGAGTTCCCAGGTCAAGGAGAAAATATTGCAAGCAGCTAGAAAGAAACAATTCAAGTATTGTGGGAATACAATCAGGATAACACAAGATCTAGCAGCTTCTACATTAAGGGATCGAAGGGCATGGAATAGGATATTCCAGAAGTCAAAGGAACTAGGATTAAAACCAAGAATCACCTACCCAGCAAAACTGAGTATAATACTTCAGGGGAAAAATTGGTCTTTCAATGAAATAGAGGACTTTCAAGCATTCTTGATGAAAAGACCAGAGCTGAAAAGAAAATTTGACTTTCAAACACAAGAATGAAGAGAAGCATGAAAAAGTAAATAGCAAAGAGAAGTCATAAGAGACTTTACTAAAGTTGAACTTTTTACATTCCTACATGGAAAGACAATATTTGTAACTCTTGAAACTATTCAGTATCTGGATACTGGCTGGGATTACACAGACACATGCACATAGAGACAGCATGCACAAAGTGAACTGAAGAGGATGGGATGATATCTTAAAAAAATGAAATCAAGCTGTGAGAGAGAAATATATTGGGAGGAGAAAGGGAGAAATGGAATGGGGCAAATTATCTCTCATAAAAGAGGCAAGCAAAAGACTTATTAGTGGAGGGATAAAGAGGGGAGGTGAGAGAAAAACATGAAGCTTACTCTCATCACATTCCACTAAAGGAAGGAATAAAATGCACACTCATTTTGGTATGAAAACCTATCTTACAATGCAGGAAAGTGGGGGATAAGGGGATAAGCAGGGTTGGGAGGATGATGGAAGGGAGGGCATGGGGAGGAGGGAGCAATTTGAGGTCAACACTCATGGGGAGGGACAGGATCAAAAGAGAGAACAGAAGTAATGGGGGACAGGATAGGATGGAGGGAAATATAATTAGTTCTTACACAACACTACTATTATGGAAGTCATTTGCAAAACTACACAGATTTGGCCTATATTGAATTGCTTGCCTTCCAAAGGGAAGGGGTGGGGAGGGAGGGAGGAAGAGAAGTTGGAACTCAAAGTTTTAGGAACAACTGTTGAGTACTGTTCTTGCCACTAGGAAATAAGAAATACAGGTAAAGGGGTATAGGATGGAGACAAGGGCAGAGAGGGATGATAGAAGAAAGGGCAGATTGGCAGACAGGGGCAACTAGAACGCTCGGTGTTTTGGGGTGGGGGGAGGGTACAAAAGGGGAGAAAATTTGGAACCCAAAATTTTGTGAAAATGAATGTTAAAAGTTAAATAAATAAATAAATGAATAAATAAATGGAAAAAATTAAAAAAAAAAAAAAAAGACTGCAAGCCACTAGTTGTATTTCAAATGAGATTTCTTGATCACAGTCACAGGAAATTTATGTAATAGGATAAAGTCTCCTTACTCCAATTGTTTGAAGTACGTCCCTTATTCATTGGTGTGTGTGTGTGTGTGTGTGTGTGTGTGTGTGTGTGTGTGTGTGTGTGTGTGTAGGAGAGGCTGCATGGTGTCACAGACAGGTAAACTTCGAGCCAAGAAGAACTTAGATCAAATTCTGCCATTAACATACTAACTATGACCAACTAATGAAGGGGGGAAAGGAACATGCATTTATTATGTGCCAGGTAATGCAATAAGTGCTCTACAAATGTAATCTCATTTGAACTTCACAAGAAACTTATGAGGCTATTAACCCCATTTTACGGTTAAGAAAACTGAGGCAGAGGTTAGGTGACTGGGCCAGGATCACACAGTATGTGTCTGAGTCTAGATTAAAACCTGGGTTCTTCTAACTCAAGGTTCAGTGCTCTATCTACTATGTCTTTTAGGGAAGGAAGGTAATGTAAAAACAGAAAATGCCAGTTTTTAAAATGAGTAAGTTGATATACTACTGGAGGAACTGAACCACATCCCTACTGACATCCCTATAATAAATAAAACCAGAAGGCAGAATTTATAGCTAAGTGGAAAGGCATAGCACACATTCTCCTTGGAAAGGTGATTAAAGCAGTTGGTAAAACTGGTTTCATTAAACACCATGAAAGGCAATAAGAAATATCATTTCAGAAAATACTTAAGTAATTTCATTTTGTAGTATGCTTAATGGTAAACAAAAAGAGTGCCATAAAAATAATTCTGACTTATAAGCCAATATGGTGGCTTAGAAACCATCAACAGCAAAGGACAAAAAAGTGGAGAAATGCTATAAGAACATGAAAAGATTCTCTCAACCAAGTAAACTTTGGATATTTAGTATTTTTCAAAGTGAAAGTGGGTGTAGTGAAGGACAGCAAAAATGTTAGAAAATATGGTTGATGATTAAGAAAGGAAAGAATCCAAGCATTTATAGGTTATTCAAAGAAGCTCCATCTACATATGAATATTTTCTTCAAAAAGTATTTTTCAAAAAAAAAATAAAGTGAAGGTGCTAGACATAGCAAGATTGTTAAAATGTCACACAGAAAGAAAGAAAAAAGGTGTCAAATCTTAACACTTCACAGCCTGGTTCCTAATGCTACAGTCATTTCAAAATCAACTATTTGTGCACCATCAGGCTAACCCATATTAGAGCAAAGATCAAGACAAACAGAAAACTAGACAACAGGATAAAAATAAAGTAACGCTCTATGCATAATTACAATAGGGCCAAACCCTACCACTGACTTTAGAAAATGGAAAATGAATACAGATAAAGACAGTGAGCCTCATTATTGCCATCCCAATAAGAACTTTAACATAAAACAGCCACCAGGATGACTCCAAAAGATCCCAGAAACCACTTCTTCACATAAACCATTAATCAACCTTGCAAGAAGGGAGTGTAAAAGGATACAAGCTTATTTACAAAAGGTTAAAAAGGAGGATGGCTAAGGCAAGCATATCACCTCACAAATGGGGGAAAATAAGACTGAAGAAAGTTTGAGATGAGACCCAACTAAGCCAGATCATCTTAATGGTATTTATACAAAGTATCCCAAAAGTTTTAATGCAGTTTTAAAAGCTCTTAAAGCTGTAACAGTAAAACTTTAATATTCTCTTACTGCAGTTTTAAGCACTGATTTTGTTTAGTTTTTCTCTATGATGAAAGGGATCTATTTTGTAGGTTTGACTTTTTTTTAATGATTAACATAGGAAGGAGAAATGGAAATTAATTTTTAAATGTATTACTTGAAAATTTATTTTTAGTTTAAAAATAAATGAAAGAAAAAAGAAAAATATTAAAAATATGCTAATATTCTTTGATTGGCATTTGGTCATATTGTTACATCATTTACCCATGTATCTCAGATATCAGATTTTTGTCTTGAGATATTAGATGCAGTATCCTACACATACCAGCTGTGTGTGACGATCCAGGGAACTTCACTTAACTTTTCAGTATCCCAACAGTCTGGTGAAGATCTACACTTGTAGAAATTTCTTATACAGAAGAAATTACAGATCCGGCCCCCACAGAAATCTAATACAAAGAGGTTTTTTTTCCTTTCACTCAACAGTTTTTGTTATTTTCTTTGCACTCCTAATGATGCTAAAGCTTTTCAACCTAAAGAATGAGATAGCTAGAGTACTGGATAAATTTTCTATTAAACACTCATAGAAAAGCAGACAAATACTGCATATGCTAAAGTGCTATATTTGGTTTGTGATCTGTCCTGAGCAAGGGAATGGCTACATCAATAAGATTCTAAGTCCACTGACATAGCATCATCAAAATTAAAGCCCATTTCAATTGCTTGCACACTATTTGCATTTGTATTATTTCAGTGTTTCGCTTCATTTTGATATGCTTCCAACAAAAACCCACAACATACTATTTCCTACTGCCAAAGACATTAACAAACCGACAAAGCTGTCAAATGTCAAATATTCTAAATAAAACCACCTAGCAAGAACATTAGCTATTCCAAGTGTATATATGGCTTGAAACTACCTCTACCCTAAACCTCTTTTCCCTCAAAGTCAAGTACAGTGGACTGGAAGAGTTTTCAGTTATCTTCTGACACATTTTTTTTCTATTTTAAGTACAGATCCAAGTCTAGTAAATAAGGTATATGACTCAATCTCTTTAATGTTCCTGTTTTGAACCAAAAATAGTCTTACCTAGCTTGATCACCTATCTTTTTACTTAAAAGGCTTTAAGGATAAAGAGACATTATCATAGGTTGTTGCAAACTGAAAAGATCCAACACTTCATAGTCCAATGGTAGAGTCATCTGAGTACGAATGAATGAAGACTAACACATCTACATGAATGCAAAGTTTTGATGTGCTTGTTTTAAATTTTTAAATATTTTACATTAGTGCTTTTATTATGAGAGCACAATTATTGATAAAAATGAGGAAAAACTAATTTAAAAAAGCAATTTTTCATTTTTTCAAATGTATTTTAAATCAGGCTCAGAGTCCTAGGAAGGATGAAGAAATAGTATGTTTTTTTAAAGCTCATAATAGCTAGGGGCAGCTAGGTAGCACAGCAGATAGATACCATCCCTGGAGTTAGGAGGTCCTTTGTTCAAATGTGACCTCAGACACTTGACTCTTACTAGCTATGCAAGTCACTTAACCCTAATTACCTAGAACTTTTTTTAAAAGGGCTCATAATAGCTAACTATACAACATACGGTAAACAGAAACAAGCCCAAGTCTTAAACTTACAGCATATAATATAGTTGTCACTTCAATGAAATTAAATTGACGACTGCCTTGCCCCTGCTCCAACCTGAAAGAATTCAATGGTGGGGAATGACACGAAGAAAATCATCTCAGAAGAAGGTCAAGGGAAGGAGGATGTATGCCTGAACCTGAGATCTACATTCCTTCTTGCTTGGTACTCGGCTTTGTGCAATCTTTGACAAGTTTACTGTGCACATCAATTGCTTGCTGGTACGCATACCAACAACAGCTAAAAAAAATCTGCTAGACAACCCACATTTTTTTTTTTTTGCTGGAAAAATATTTTTGTTATTAAACCACATAACCAAATGATGGGAAACCTGACAGGATAGATATAATCTCATTCCAGTTTGTGGACCATAGTTATTCCCAACCCTAGAATAAAGAGGGTCTAAATTGTATCTGCCATGTTTCCCTTTCTACAAAGACTCAAGAGCACTACTTTGTGGGTTTAAAGATTATACACATTCAGGCATATTTTCAAATGCATTGCTTCATCATACCAGTGAGGGCTTTCAAGCAAATAGCTGCCATGTTGAAAAACAAAGTACTATTTCTAGGCAAAAACTTGTCTCCTAAAAACAAATTCTGAGGCAAACACTCTGTTTGACCTGGCTGTTTATTTTTACCCATCATCACTCATTTATCAAAGGTCTAAGTTCAAGGTACTATGCTAGACCCTAAAAAGATAAAGACTCAAGGGAGGTAGTCTCACATCTTGAAGGAGCTTACATTCTACTGGGATGGTAGAAGATATTAACAAAAATAAACATAAGTTAAATACAAAATAAATATACAATGATTTAGTACAAGATGGGAAGGACTTAACAAAGGCAAGGCCTCTTGAAAGAGCTGACATTTGAACTTGAAGACAGCTAGCAGTTTCAAAAGGCAGAGGTGAATTTTCTAGGCACCAAAGGCACCAGAGTCAACATGTGTAAAGGCAAAAGGTGATAGATGTCTTATAAAGGGCACAAAGAAAAAGGCTAATTTGTCTGGAGCACAGATGTATGGAGTGTGCTATTGGGCAGAAAGGAGAGACTGGAAACAGACTGTGAAGAATTTTAAATGCTAAACAGAAGAGTTTGTATTTTTATCCTATAGGCAATGAGAGTCATTAAAGCTTTTTAAGAAGGGTAAAGAGGTATATCCAAGACACACAAAGAAATGGAGGAACTTCTGATTTAATTGAATACTTTCATTTTATAGAGAGCAAAAGAAAAAGAGTGACTTCCCTAATATCAGAAGGTAAGAGGCAGAAATGGAATCCAAGTTTCCTTGTCCATAGCTTCCTAATGCCCTACATAGCTTTGATATTACTTGGTTCTAAATGGGACTCTTTTTAAATGACTCACAATTTAGTGATTCTTCAAGTAACTTACGAGCCAATAATAGTCCAAGTAAAATGCTGGAAATAAAATATCAATGATAATTACTCACAGCTGGTTTTCTCCTAGTGATGTCACACCAAACTTGTCCAATAGAAAAACAAAAATGTCTCTTCATAAAAATGAGGAGGGGGGGAGACAGAGAGAGAGAGAGAGAGAATATATTCCACTGTAGAGCTTACAGGATCACTAATGTTGAGCTGAAGGTGACTCTACAGAGGCCACCGACTCCAACCCATTCATTTTACGAATAAGGAAACTGACAACCAAAGAAATACATGGTGAGTTACTTGTCCAAAGTCACACAAGTACTGAGTGGAAGAGCTGAAGTCTGAATGCAAGTCCTCTTCCTCTACTTCCAACTTTCCTTTCTTTGCACCATGTTGAACTTTTTATCATCTTAAAAAAGCAACGAGAATGAATTTAAAGGGTTGATGGAGAAGTAATATCATCTGGACAGTCATTAATTTCTTTGAAAACCAAAGTTTATAATCCATGATAACTGCTGATTTGTGCATTCATTTGAGAAGAGGGCAGAAGTGATGGGCAGAACATATCTATGATTTCATGGTATAAAAAACTGCTCTGAAATGTATACTTTTAGGGAGATGAGACTGGGACACTGATAGGAGTACAATGACTTGCCCAGCCTCACCCAGAAGCAAAATTTGAATCCAGGTTTTCCCGACACTGTCTCTCTGTCCATTTGGCAAAACTACCTCTTACTTCCTTCCCCTTTCCCCACCCCCAGATGGAAGTCCTCCTTCAATCACAGTTCGGAAAACAAAGGCCAAAAAGCCATTCTACAATAAATTAGTATTCAAAGAATATAACAGGTTACCAAAAGATGGGGGGAAGAACTCTAAATCACTAACAATAATAAAAATGCAAATAAAAGTAACCCTCAAGTTTCACCATAAGCACAGAAAATTGGTACCAAAAAAGTAAAAAGATGGGAACAGTCAATGTTGGAAGGGTTGTGGAAAGATAGGAACACTAGTTAATTGTGGAGCTGTGAATTAGTATAATCAATATGGAAAGTAACTGGGAATTATGGGAAGGAAGGAAGGCTTCATATGCACTAAAATATTTAGAATAGGATTTTTTTGTAGTAGCAAAAACTAGCAACAAAATAGATGCTTCTCTACTTTGGGAAATGACTAAATAAATTGTGGTATGGGAGTGTACTATAAGAAAAGGCAAATATGATTAATATGAAGCATGGAAATACTTCTATGAACAGATGCAAAGTAAGTAGAACCAGGAAAACAATATATACAATGACTAAAATAATGTAAAAAATTAAAACTACCATCACAAAATAACTAAAATTAAATGTTGCAAAATTATAAATACCAAGCTTATTCCTCCTAAAAAGATATGAAAAGATAACTGCCTCCAATTCTTTACAGAGGAGGGGATTCACAGATATGTAACACAGCGCAGCACAGGTTACTTTTATGTTCTTTAGTTTTGCTAAATTTGTTTTTCCTTCTGTGTTTAATTTTTGTTGCTGGTGTTGTTGTAAGGAACAGGGCTCTATGAAAGTGAGGGATGTATGTAGAAATGTACAAAATATAAATGTACAAAAGATACTGAGAGATCCACTTTTTTTAAAAGAAAATAAGAGTTAGCAAATGACCTTTCAAAATACTTAATCTTCTACTTCTTCCACTATTTCTTTGCTGCATGGATTCAAAACTATTTAACACATTAACAGAGTATCTTTCAAAACAGAAGTTCTTTAACCTGGAATCCAAAAACTTGGGTTTTAAAGGGGCTATGAACTTGGATGGAAAAATATTTTACATCTTTATTTTCTCTAAGCTCTAACTGAACTTTAGCATTTCCTTCAATCTGGAATGTAAGCAGATTAGCAGTACTTCTCATTTTGTCATCAATGGTAAATCACAGATATTATCCTATGGCATTACAGTTGTTGCAGATATCTTAAAATATCATTTATGCTCATCAGTACTTCAAGATTACTTGAGTTACTAGACCCATGCTTGCTCCTATGCATGATGTCTTCAGCCATGTTGCCAAATGCTTTCAATGAGGATGAATACAGCAGCAAGGTCAACTACCCTACTGATGGTAAGTTCTTCGATTTGAAAAAGCCAAGACAAAAGCGGAGGGAGTGTTGGTGCATGATTTTCTGTTTGCAAATGACTGTGCACTCAATGCAGCCTCTGAAGCTGAGACAACAAAGTATGGATCAATTCTCTGCTGCCTGTGCTAATTTTGGCCTAATAATTAACACCAAAAAAAAAACCAAAACCACAGGTGCTCCATCAGCCACCACCACACCATCCATACATGGAACCATCGATTACAACAAATGGAGAAGTTCTGAATGATGTGTGTAAGTTCACTTACTTTGGTAGTGTACTTTCCAGGGATGTACACATTAACAATGAGGTTGATGCATGCATTGCTAGAGCTAGCTCAGTGTTTGGGAGGCTCCAAAGAAAAGTTTGGGAGAGAAGAGGTATTAGGCTGACTACCAAACTGAAGGTCTACAAAGCTGTTGTGCTGACCTCATTGTTGTATGCCTGTGAAACATGGACAGTCTACCAGCACCATGCCAGGAAAATGCATCATTTCCATTGGAACTGTCTTAGGAAGATTCTGAGGATCACCTGGCAGGATAAGGTACCAGACACTGAAGTCATGGCTCCAGCTGAACTGCCAAGTACTCAACTATGCTTCAGAGAGCACAGCTCCGATGGGCTGGCCACATTGTTGGAATGCAAAATGTACACTTGCCAAAAAGACTATTTTATGGAAAACTCACATAGGACAAGTGATCACATGATCACATCAGAAGAAGCAAACAAGGACACTCTCAAGAACTTTGGATTCAACTATGCAACATGGGAGACACTGGCACAGGACTGCTCAGCATGGTGTGCCCACATCAGAAAGGGTGCTGTGCTCTATGAGCAAAGCAGAATTGAGACAGCACAAAGTAAACATAGGATACACAAATTTAGAGTAACCACCTCAAATATTCACACAGACTATTTGTGCCCAACCTGTGGTAGAGCATTCCAAGCTCGTATTGGTCTGATCAGTCACACTTGACCGCAATGAAATTTCACTTTATCACAGTGATGTCATTTTGATACTCTTTGAGAATGAAGGACAACAACCATATATTCATGTATCTCACACAGGCTTCCCTGGGAATTACAACTTTCCAGAACATAATAGTGTTGTATTCATGTCAATTTCTAATGTGAAGGAAGACAAATCATACAAATACAAAAGAATAAAGGTGGTGGAGTGGAGAGACCGGGTTGTCGGGTCCGCTTATCTTAAAGACAAACAAGAAAACAGAAGATTCGCAGTTTAGCTCAGAGTGGTCAGCTATTCAAAAGCCTGGACAGAGAATTCAAGAGGCCTGGGTTCTACTCCAGACTCAGCTACTGTTACCCAGCTGGATGACCTTGGTTTATCACCAAACCTTCAATGTTAGTTCTGTTGTCCTCCCCTAAGGTGAGGAAGGTGGACTTCACTGATAAACTCTAACTTCCCTTGCAGTGCCTTAAAAGAAAAGGAAAAAAAGACATGAACAGAATAATAGAGTTCCTATGTGGGATGCATCATTTCCTCATGATAGACCAAGGATGGACTTCCCATAGGCCCAGTGGAACTAAGCTACTTGAGGACAAGTACAACTTCTTTTTTTGTCTATCACAAGCAGTTTCACAGTATCCATGTTGTTCAATCATTTCAGCCTCATCTGACTCTCTGACTCCATTTGGGTTTTTCTTGACAAAGATACTGGAGTGGTTTGCCATTCCAATAAGTGACTAAGGTCAGATTTGAACTCAAGAAGAGCAGTCTTCCTGACACCAGGCCTACTGCTCTATCCACTGCACCACCAAGTATCTATAGGAGATGCTTGACAAATATTTGCTGCCATTTCTCACACCCCCTGGCAATAATAATTATGCTGAATATATTTTCACTGCCTTGGAGCACAGGTATTCAATAAATCCTACTCAATAAAAAGATGCTCCTTTGATCAATTCCATCAAGCATGGATCACCCAACTGGAACAAACTCCTCAGACCCTCCAACAATAATTGCTTTGGGTCACATAAAGTAATTACCTTGTTTACTCTAATCCTGAAACTTTCCCTAGCCCATAAATCAGAGCTTCCGGTCACTTAACAAATAAAGGCAATTCCCTGAACCTCCCAGGGAGGAAAAGATGACTTCTTTAAAAAGGGATAACTCCTGACCCCCATTTATCCCACCAGGATCTTGGGAGAAAGAGAATGAAAATGAGATCTTTTGAAATACACAGTTGAAAGTGTCAAACCTATCTCCACACTAGGCACTTAGGATGTGGGAAGAGGAGCACAGATTTCAAGAAAAGGGAGAAAAGAGGAATCAAACAGGATTGTTCATGACTCACAAACTCTCAGAGGCACCACCTCATTAGCTCACACCTGGACTATTGCAGTAGCTTTCTGAATGGTCTCCCTGCCTCAAGTCTTTTCCCCTTCCAATCCATTCTCCACTCAGTTGCCCAAATGATTTACCTAACATAGGTCTGACTAAGCCCTCCTTGCTCCTAACTCAATCAACCCTAGTTGCTTCAGTCCCTGGTTTGGGATAAAAACTGGTCCTTCTTTTTCCATTCTTAAAATCCTCCCAGGACTTTGCATTCCCGCTCTACTCTAAAAGAGTCTGTGTCTCTAAAAGTCTGTGTGTATGTGTGTGTCTGTCTGTCTGTCTGTCTGTTCACATACCCCCTTCTACAGAAGACCTTTTATAATGTCCTGCTAATGCTCTCCTAAAGTTACCTTCCACATACAGAGTATGGGATTGAGAGTATGGGCTGTCTTATATGTCCAGTGCTTAATACTCTGGGTTTGGCATGTAACGTTTATTGACTAAATTCTATGTATGTATGTATGTATGTATGTATGTATGTATGTATGTATATATATGTGTGTGTGTTCTAATGTATTTGTTATCTTCTCCATTAGAATGCAGTCTCCTTTTGGGGCAGAGTCCGTTTTTGCCTTTTTTCTTTGTGTCAACTAATGCAGATCTGGGACCAAAATTAAAATAGGCTAAATTTCTTCATGCCGCAGATAGATCAGAGGCAGACTGATGATGGTTGGTTGCTGCTGGTCATATAACAAACAGGAAAGAGGATGCAGTAACAACTTTACATTGAAATCCTTCAGGTGAGCTGCGAGCTGTGCAGGCCTGACCTAACAGTCAAGGTGGTACAACGTTGAAAGCACTGGACCTAGAATCAGGAAATTCAGCCTCAGATCCTTACTAGCTGTGTAATCCTAGGCAAGTCACTTAACCTTTGTCTGCCTCAGTTTCTAGATCTGTAAAATGGGAATAAGGGTTTTTAGGAATGATCAAATGAGATAATATTTGTAAAGCACTTAGCACAGTGCCTGGCAATGGGTGTGGGAGTGGGGGAGGAGAAGAGGGGAAGGAAGGAAGGGAGGTGTGTGGGATGGCTCAGGTCCCTACATAAATCAATTACTCAGAGGCCTCTCAAGGTGATGACAGAAAAGAGATTTATTCGATTCTCGAGAAGCGGGGCCTACCTGTAGGAGTAGGAAAGCCGAAGACAAAGAAAAGGGCAGTGATTTACATAGACCCTAACGCAAGTCCCTCCTCCCCCCACTGACCATTATTCTCATTAGCTGAGAATATGGTCTTACATTCTAGACACGAAATCTAACCAATCCCTTTTGAAATGAAGACATCGAGGAATTATGTAAGTTTTGTCCAATCATTGAGACCCTAATACACTACACAGTTTTATATCCTTATATGGAACTATTCTATTCTAAAAATATTGTAACCTTGAGCCTTTAGGCCTTACCTCACCCCTGGGAGAAAAATTACAATCTGAGGAGTCTTCACTAAGTCTATCCCACTCAGAGGGAATTGGAGTCAGTCTGTATTCTGACTCTCCTACTTTATTACCTGTTGACCCTGGACAAGTCACTTCGTGTGTCTCAGCTATAAAACGTTAGTGTTAGTTAGACCAGAGGACCTGCAAAATGCCTTTCAGCTAAAAATCCATAATCCTATGACTGCTTCAGGTGGCTCTAAGTACCACAGAAGATAAATAAAGATGATCAGAGTACGATCATTTAAAGTAGAGGTTTTTAACCTTTTCATGCCATGAACCCCCTCTGACAATCTGAAGAAAGCCTACAGGGTCCTCCAAATAATGTTTAAAATGCATAAAATAAAATGCATAGGACTTCAAAGGAAATCAATTATACTGAAATGCAGATATCAAAATATTTTTAAAAGAACTTCATTCACTAGGTTAAGAATCCCTGATTTAGAGGATGTAATACATTTGGGGCTTTAGGGTCACAGGAATTCAATAAACGATTAATGCTTAGAAAACTAGTATTCTCCTAAGAACACTTTTAAGGAGCTGCTTTTATGTAAAAACATATTGACTGTCAAATGTGTAAACTGTCTTCTAAAAATATATTTTGAGTAATATACGAAGACAAAGTATTTAAAAATTTCTTTGCTGCCATATTGTGATTTGGAAGGTTTTCCCCTGTAGTATTTTAAAACATGTGCCATATTTCTTCTTGCTGTGGCTAGTTTACAGTTGATACGGCCCTTGTACTAGAATATTACCCTTTTACAAAATTAAAATTCCCAACTAAGCATCAAAGAACACTAGGAAAAGTGTTGCCTAGGGATAAGGGGATGTGGGTTTAATCCCAGGTCTCACATAACTTTGGGCAAGTCTCTTAGATTTCAGTTTTTCTTATCTCTACAAAGAGGGAAGGTAGACAAAATGATCTTGAAGGACCCTTTCCTTCCTATGTTAAGAGGCCACTAGACAGTGACTGGAAGGAAGACCTGAATACATGTCCAAAGACTCAGCAGGACCTGGTTTTGTTACCTGTAGAAAATCATTTTCCTTCCCTGGAGACTTTGGTTTCCTCAACTTTAAAAAAGGGACAACTGGTCTTAGAGAGCTCTAAGATCTTCTTTAGTGCTAAAGATCTAGGCTTCCAGTATTCCTGAAAAATAAGTACCACCACATGGTTTCCTTAACCAACCTCACCACCTGCCATGGATTTCATGCAAAATGTATGAAGACAGGAATTTAAGCACGGCTGTGATTAATGTCTTAAGTATGGTCTACAAATGCTTGTCTGATTTGGTGTTTGTTAGGTATGAAATTAAAAAAAAAAAAACTTAATGAATATGACCAATTTTCTAAGGAGTTCAAAGGATTATTTTCAATTATTTTCCTTACAGTCTAAATAATTATTAAAACAAGATAAATTCTCAGAGGGGGGAAAAGTAAGACAAGTATTGTGATAGATTCCTAAAACTTAGTTGTTGTTTTACTTATTTTAAAAAGGGATTGAGGAAAGAAAGACAGGGAGAAGCACTCAATGGGATTTAATATTTCTTCTTTCTCAGAAATAGAAAGAGCAGTGAATGAGATTTTTTTTAAAAAGTTTAGAATTAACTCTGTTTAGGACCCCAGCTTCTGGGATAAGAACTCATTGTTTGACAAAAATTGCTGGGAAAACTGGATAACAGTGTGGCGGAAATTAGGCATAGACCCATACCTGACACCGTACACAAGAATAAAGTCCAAATGGGTACATGATTTAGGTATAAAGATTGATACCATGAATAAACTGGAGAAGCAAGGAATAGTGTATTTATCAGATCTATGGAGAAGGGAAGAATTCTTTACTAAAGGAGAGATAGAAAGCATTATGAAATGCAAAATGGATAACTTTGATTACATTAAACTGAGAAGTTTTTGCACAACCAAACCCAATGCAACCAAAATCCGGAGGGATGTAGTAAATTGGGAAAGAATTTTTACAGCTAAGCTCGGGGATAAAGGCCTCATTTCTAGAATATATAGAGAACTGACCCATATGTATAATCATACAAGTCATTCCCCAATTGATAAATGGTCAAAGGATATGAACAGGCAATTTTCAGAAGAAGAAATTAAAGATATCTATAATCATATGAAAAAATGCTCTAAATCACTATTGGTTAGAGAGATGCAAATCAAAACAACTCTGAGGTACCACATCACACCTATAAGATTGGCAAACATGACAGAACAAGAAAATGATAAATGCTGGAGAGGATGTGGGAGAGTTGGAACACTAATTCATTGTTGGTGGAGCTGCGAGCGCATCCAACCATCCTGGAGAGCAATGTGGAACTATGCCCAAAGGGCTACAAAAATGTGCATACCCTTTGACCCAGCAATATCGCTACTAGGACTATATCCCCAAGAGATCATAAAAATGGGAAAGGGTCCCACATGTACAAAAATATTTATAGCAGCACTCTATGTAGTTGCCAAAAACTGGAAGTCAAGGGGATGTCCATCAATTGGGGAATGGCTGAATAAATTATGGTATATGAATGTAATGGAGTACTATTGTGCCATAAGAAATGATGAACAAGAAGACTTCAGAGAGGCCTGGAAGGACTTATATGACCTGATGCTGAGTGAAAGGAGCAGAACCAGGAGAACTTTATGCACAGCAACAACCACAGTGTGTGAGAGTTTTTTCTGGTACACTTAGATTTTTGTAATAACACAAGAACTTCTTACAAAAAAAAAAAATCCCAATGGTGGTTCTCAAGGCAAAATGCCTTCCACACTCAGAGAGAGAAATATGGAAGTCACTCACATAATGTAACAGATCATGTTTGTGAATGTGTATGTGTTTGGGTATCATGTTCTGATTTATTATACGATTTCTTTCATTTATCTTAGTCTGACTACATAGCATGACTATAGTGAAAATATGCTCAATAGGAAAGTATATGTAGAATCTATACAGAATTGTATGCAGTCGTGGGGAGGGAAGGGGGGAGTGGGGGGTAGGTGGGGGGGATAAAATCACAATTGTATGGCAGTGATTGTTAAACGTTAAAAAATAAAAAAATATATTAAAAAAAAAAAAAAAGAATTAACTCTGTTTAAACAACAACAACAACTTCTGACCTGTAAGAATGCTACAAAGAATTTACTTCTGTGGCCAGGAACTAAAAAGGTATTCAAACTATACCAATCAATAAACATTTAGTCAGTGTCTAATATCACTTTTTTCCTAAACTTTGTATTCAATCAATAACATTCATGCAATCAAAATGCACATAAGGATGGAGTGGGATGTGGGCACTGGTTTTACTTCACCATGCACAATTGTTCCAAGGGTTCTGGGGGAGGAGGAGATGTTTATTTATGGGAAGGGAGGCAAGGAGAAAGAGAGAGGAGGAATTGGATTAGGGTGGTCCAAAGAAGAGAGAAATTGGGGCATTTTTTTAAATGTACAAAAGAAACAGAGGAAATGCCAGATGATATCACAGAGATGCAGGGCAGTTTGGAAAGCTCTATGTTTATTATATACTTAAAAAAGAAGGGTGAGGTGGGGAGAGGGAGGGGAAGAATTTACATAGCATCTACTATGTGTCAGGTTAACTGCTTTGAAAATATCACACGTGACCCTCACAAAAACCCTGGGAGGTAGGTGCTGAAATTATCCACATTTTAGAATTGGGGAAACTGAGACAAACTGAAGTTAAATGACTTGGCCAGAGTCACATCACTAGTAAATACCTGAGGTCAAATTTGAATTCACATTTTCCTGATCCAGGCCTGGTGTTCTGGTCCACTGCACTATCTAGCTGCCTCCTCTTTTAAAATTAAAAGCAAATTGTACATTATAGAAATTCTCAGCTTTATGTACAATCACATGCAAATGCTCATCTGATCTGGGTGTTTGTTAAGTTCACAATAAAACTGATCAACTAAGGAGTTCAAAGGATCAAGTAGAAGGCTTTTCATTAATGCAGTCATTCTCCAAGTGTGCTCCAGGGAACCCCAGTGCTCTCTGAGACCCTTTCAGTGGGTTCATGAAGTCAAAACTAATTTCAAAATAATTCTAAGACGTAATTTCTAATAAGGCAAACATTAGTGGATATAACTCATAAACAAAAGCTCTCTGTAGGAGTCCTCAATGATTTTCAAGGGGGTAAAGGGATTTTGAGACCAAAGAGTTTGAGAACCACTGCCTTAACATAAAAGACACAAAAAGAGGCCAGTCAGGGAAGGAACTGGTTGTGTGTGCATGCAACCTTTAGAATGCAGCACGTAAAAAATTATCTTCCTATAATCTCTTCTACAGGACATTTCACAATAATGGAATATTAACGAACATACATATTGGATTCAAGGTGGTATTCATTTTTGTTCAGAATAAAACATCAAATTAAACAGTTTTGCAAAAATATATAGAATATCACAATTTCATTAATAGTTCACTTTGAGGTAATCATAAATTTCACAGACTCTAGATTTATAGATTAATCATATAGGATGATTCCCTTTGTTCTGAAAGATATCAAAATCAACAAGTTTACTAAAATTGATTGAAGGACTAATTCATTAATATTTTGCTACTTTCTGAGATAATCACATTTTTTATAAACAAGCTGCAAATCTGCGTTAAAGTAATTTTAATATTCCAGAAGACATATACACATATACAACACACACATATGTTTCTATGTAGAAACACATATACAACATATATATATACATATATATAAACAAACAGAAATTATATATATTGTGCTTAAGAATTATGTTGGAAGTAGCCTCATCCTAATTGAAATAGACTTATATTACATTTGTTCAGACACTCCAACTCTGTAATTTTAAAGTATTTCAGGAATAGTATTTGAACACAGATAAAACTTCACCACCCTGAGTGCAACCAGTTAAATCTTGAACCATCTTTGGGAATTAGTTTGATATAACTTTCAATTAACATGGCAATAACACCATCTAAAATTTCACTCTTGTAAAACAAATTCAATTTGATGAATGTTTAATAAGCACCTACTATGTGCAAGACATTGTGTCATACAAAACCAAAAACCTTCCATGTCTACTATCTCTACCTTATTAAGCAATTTCATCAGCATTATCTACAAAATGACAACAATGGTCAACATTAAATGGTGCAATAAGGATCTTCAACATTATAAGTTGGTCAAAATTCAAACACTGTTAATCACTTGCGCTGGGCCATTTCTGCGGTGTGCTGTCCTGGTAAATATTTAACAACTGGTTCTACAGAAAAAAATAATTTGAATACACCACAAAATTTTAAGTTTAACATTTTCTCCATCACCTTCTTAAGTCTAACCAGAGGTTCCCAAAGTGGGTGATACCATCTCCTAGAGGGTACTCCAGTGCAACTGGGGGATGTGGACTAAAAAAAAAAAAAATAAGAAAGCCCTGGAAGCATAAGGAAAGAAGAGAAGAAAATTTTGAAAAACTCTTTGTACATGTTTCATCTGTTGTGTAACAAAGTTAAAATTGTAGTGATTAATTATTTTCCAAATAAACACACAAAATTCAAGTTATAAGTGATCAGTGGTCAAGTCCCCCAACAGTTCTTAACCGCAAGCACTGGTAGGCAAGTGTGTCACAAATTGTCCAGAAGGTCAGCATGCACAGGCAAGAATATGTGTATGTAATGATTTGTTTATAATACAATATTGTACAGTTATATGATACAATACTGTGCCATCAAAATTTCAAATACAAGGGGAAAAAACACAAATTTACAATAAATTATTAAAGTGGCATTGATTTTTTTTAAATGTTACTTTATATTTTTTGAAATGATGCAAATAAAAAAGTTAAAGTATTAAAGAAAGTAGTTTTCCAGGGGGGCACTGAATGATTTGTCTTTTAAAGAGGGTGGTTAGGCCAAATAAGTATGGAAACCTCTGCTCTAAACAATTATTAAAATTAATCAAAATTAATCATTTGTATTATTTGCCAACTTCTGTGGTATAAATGCCTACAATGAAAATCTGATATAGTTACAAGCATACCCTTGCAGACCATCAAATAACGGCTGCAAGAAATTAGAAATATCACAAGATTTAGTAAAGCTAGAACTCTGAGTTCATGTAACCAGCCCTTCCTCATTACACTTAAAGAAACAGATATGGGGAAGTTACATTAACTTGGAAGAATTTAAGATTCTTGAGGGCATAGCAAGGTGTTTAATAAATGTTAGAAGTAAGTGAAACATGAATGGAGGGGCTGAAAGAACCACTAAAACAGCTGGTTAAACATAATTTGTATAAAGCAAACCACTTTTATAAAATGAAAAGTATACAAAAAATATTTTAGCAATTTATCATCAGTATGTCTGATTTATCAGAGAATGAATTTCTTAATACCCCTTTGAGACTCAGATAACTAAGACAAAAGTAATAAAATAACAACAACAGCAAGTGTTCTGAGTGTTAAGTCTAAGGCATGCTAGAGGGAATCCAATACCATATTTCTCACCCAAGTTTTTTGTTAAAATGAATTCTCTTCTTTGCATGCTAAAGACTCAGTATGCCCCCACACACACACACACACACACACTCTCTCACACATGGTATGTTTAGTAATATCTCCTCTATAATAATCCAACATTTTCCCAGTATCATTAACCTGATGATGTGAGAACAATGGTGTTCCTTGTATGTAAAGGCAGAGGATGCAGCTGCTTCCATTTATAAATAGGACACTGCTCTGGGTAAGCTGTGACAGCTATTGTTCAGATGGGCAATCAAAATTACTTCCAAACTTCTTATGTACAGGTCAAGGTGTAAAATTCCTAAGCTCTTTCAGGGATTTTCATGAGGGTAGAGGGAAAGGAAGCAACAAAAAATATGATACAAGCATCTTAAACCACAAAAATGTGTTTTTAAAAGATAGGAGTACAAGTCAGTAGTTGACAATATATACAAAATGAAATGCTACTAGATATTACTGTAAAAACCATCCAATATTAGATACTACTCTAAAATATTTGGATACTATTATGGAAGTAATTGATAAATGTTCACTACCTTCAACACTGCGGTAATATTGCCAAAAATCCTTTGTCTGAAATAGACATCTGTGGACACAAATAATTCTAGACACTTTAAGCTATAAAATATCCCTTGGATGATTTAGAGCAATCCCCTGCTCAGTTTCTTGAGGAATATGTGTTAGTAGAGTTCATTACCACATCAAATTAATATTGAGCAGTGAAGTCTGAGTTATCATTGTTGCATTAACACCAAGCCAAAGCAGACAGTCAGAAAGTACTAGAATACTTTTGGTCCTTTTGGAAGGTATCTTGAATGCTTTCCTCATTAAACCCTTAGCTATATTGCCACTAAATGGCAATTTAAATATCCAAACACTTAACAGGGAGTCAGCTCCTCTTCACCGAGGCCAGAAAAAGAGACATTGGACAAATGATATGATGAGTAACCTAAGGATAACTATTTGAGTTTTTATACAATACAGTGAATTACAGCCTCTGGAATATAAAGCACTTGAGAGTAAGGATTTATTTTTTGTCTTTGTCAGCTAGATGGTGCAGTGGATGGAGGACCTGAGTTCAGATGTGGCCTCATAACATTACTTACCAGCTGTAAATTAGTTAGCCTCTACCTGCCTCAGTTGCTCAACAGTAAAATGAAGATCCTAATAAAACCTGCCTTCCAGAGTTGTGAGAATCAAATGAGGTATATGTAGCACAGCAGAGTGGCTGGCACAAAGTAGGTGCTTAATAAATGTTCACTTCCTTCTTTCCTTCCCTTGTCTAGCATTGATCCAAAGGTTAAATCATAAGCTTAACTGAAAGCTAAATGGCAAACGCTTCATAAACGCTTGCTGGTTAATTGATTGGTTGCCTTTTAAATCTGAATAAATTCTGCCAGGAGGCTGCCAGATTAGACAGATATACCCAAGATCCATTGCAATCCTGTGATGAATAAAAAGAGGGAAGTAACAAGTAGGATTTCTTTTGTCTTCCATGTTCAAATTTTGTCTACTTCTCTATTACCCCCAACATCGTTTTCCCAGATAGGAAATGGAAAGTAACATGAAGGCAAGGGAAACAAGAGAAAATCAAAATGTACTTCAGGCAACCACTGCTTTTGTATGCCAATCTTGTCCCTTTTTAAAATCAAAAATGCATAATATTGTCAGAGGGGAGGTAATAATAATAATAAGGAAGAGTATATAATTGGTATTTATATAGCACTTTAGGGATTGCAAAACTTTTTTACATGTTATCACTTTGAAAATAAAATCATCAGGTTCTGACTCAGAAGACCTTGGTCTGAGTCCTAGCTCCCTGACTGTCTGATCATGACAGCACAGACACATCACTTAAATTCTCTGGGCCTCTCTCCATCTCTCCTCCTATAAAATAAGGATAACACTTTTAGGACCTACTTCATAGGACTGTTGTAAGAAAAACCCTTTTAAACTCTCAAGCACTTCATAAATGCCAGCTATTATTATTATTAGCAACACCCAACTTATAAATATCTCATACACTACAGCTGTGAACTTATTTCTCCAGCTGTTAAGTCTGTATGAATTCCCTGTTTCATGTCCCCAGCTGCCACTGGGAATTTTCCTCTACTTCTGTCTCACCTTCTCCAACTCCATCCCATACCACTTAAGTACATCTTCCCTTCCCCCAAGACATACTCTCCTGCCCCCACAGCTAGGCCCAGGAAACCACTTAACTTCCTGTCTTCCACACTAACAGCATCTCCACAAAGCCCATCTAAGATCCCATGCCACAGTCCCTTAGGAATACGTATTGGACCAACTGTACCCTAGAGGCAACGAACTATCATAAATCTAAACCATATAGACTCAACCTTGACACTTTCACTCAGGGTCTTCACCTACACACTTTTCACTTGAATGGAAGACAAAGGGGAATCTCTTCTAAAGAATCTGGGAGAAGGGGAGAGAAAGGAGCAATTCCTTTTGCAAATGGAGAAGGCATGGGGGGAGTGACACATGGGAAAAAAGAGAAAGTGTTCTTCTAGAAACTGGGACTTGGGTAGAAGGCATACTTGGAATCCAAAATTTCCAGATAAAATTTAGAACACAATTCCTCCTAAAAAGGAAGGATGAGTGCAGTACAATCAGTACTACTGTTCAATTACATTATGGATTAAATGGGCTTCTGTAGGCGAACTGGCAATCAATGTACCATTTCTGGAATTTACTTTGGAAAATGTATGGCAATAGGGACTGCCTGTATTGATACCCATAGTTTTATAAATGAAGAATCTCACTAAAAAAAATTTTTTTTTAAAAACAGGTTGGGCAAATTCTTCAAGGTCAATCCTGCAGCTACATACTACCCATTCTTTAAGATCCACCTTCTCCCTGAAACCTCTCTATTTCCCCCATCAAGACAGAAAAGTCATAGCAGCATAGTACAGCAGATAGAGAGCTAGTCTAGGAATCCTAGCCAAAGAGTCAGAAAAATTTAAGTTCAAGTCCCAGATATATAATGACTCTGTGACCTTGGACCCCCTTCTCTCCTCTAACATTGCCACCATCTTGGTACAGGCTTTCATCACTTCATACTATCTATATCTATATCTATATCTATATATATATAGAGAGAGAGAGAGAGAAAGAAAAAGAGAGAGAGAGAGAGAAATATCTAAATAAATATTTTAACAGCCTGCTGTTTGGTTTTTCTGCCTCAAGTCTCTCCCCACTGCAGTCCATCCTCTACTCAGCTGAGAAATGGATCTTCCTAAAACCCAAGTCTGGCCAAATTATCCCTCTATTCAATAAACTCTCATGGCTCCCTATTACTCAAGGATCCAATGTAAAATCCTCTGTTTGGCCTTTAAAGCCCTTCATAAACTGTCTCTTTCCTACTGATCTACTTTTCTTAGATCTTACCCTCCCCACACATACACAGGTATTCTGCAATTCAGAGACCTGACCCCCTCACTTTGGAATCCATGCATATTTACTGGCTGGTTCCTCATGCCCAGAATGCCCTCCCTCTTCATCTTCTACTCCTGTCTTCTTCCTAGGCACAGCTGAAGTCTCACCTTCTGCAAGAAGCCTTAACCTTAGTGCCTTCCCTTAGACGTTATCTCCAATTTATCCTTTATAGATCATTTGTACACAGTTGTTTGCATGATCTTCCCCACTGGACTATGATATGAGACTCTTGATAACAAGGACTGTTGTTTTTCTTTAACTTTCTTTGTATCCTGAGCTCTTAGCTCAGTACCTGGTACATAATAGGTACTTGGTAAATGCTTACTTGACGTGACAAATCATTCAAAATCTCAAGTGTTCCATGCTACTCACTAAGGCTTTAACTTGAGTGAAGTACAGATCTGCATTAGGAGAAGGAGTTTCCTCCTTCAAAACGCTGGACCTGAGTGTAAATCTAGCTTCAGACACTTCTGAGTGAGATGACCCTGGACAAATCACTTCAGCTCTGTTTGCCTCGATTTCATCTGCTATAAAATGGGGATAATAATAGCAGCTACCTCCCAAGGTTATTGTGAGGATAAAACAAGATAATGTGTAAAAATGCTTTGCAAACCTTAAAGTGCTATTTAAATGCCAGCTCTTATGAAGTAGACCCTGAATGATTAAAAGACTCAGATAGGAAGTTCTGCTGCTCTATTATAACTCTTTTATAGCTCCAGAAATACCCAAAAATCCAACCTTGAAGAGGTAACTCTTCAACAGCAACAAGCAAACTCAGGAGGAAAAAACTGGATTTTCCTGACAGATTACATAAAAAGCTAGAAGAAATGAAGCAAGAGAAAATAAAAGCTCTGGAGGAAGGAATTTGAACAAGAATCAGTACCTTAGAAGAGAAAGTGATAAATCTTATTCAAATCATGGAATCCCTGAAAATCAGAATAAACCAAACAAAAATGAAAGAATAAACAAGAAAGAAATCACATTAAAACAAAACCAAAAGACTGAATTACAAATGAAAATTACCAAAATCTATTAGAACCAAAAGACAAAGACAAAATATAAAGAATTCTATCACTTCCTAAAAGAAACTTCAAAAGGAAAAATCTCAGGAAATTCATAACCAAAACATAGAATTTTCAAGTCAAAGAAAAAAATATTACAAACAGCAAGAAAGAAAGAGTAAAAGTACCAGAGAAATAGAGTTTGAATAACATAAGACGTAGTAGCCTCTAATACAAACAAGAGGAGACCTTGGAATGCTATTTTCTAAAAGGTAAAAGATAAACATACAAACAAACCCTGAAAGGCTGAATGTAATTCTACAGTGAGGGAAATGAATTTTCAAATGAAATAGAGGAATTTTAAGCATTTGTGATGAACAGATCATAAGGCTATGGTTACATAGTGAGGTATATATTGTCTGTCATGGTCAATATGTTAGTTTGTTTTGCTTATGTATACTTGTTTTTCACAAGGGAAGTCGCTAGGAAGTGAAAGTAACCCCCACGCCACATATTCTGTGAACAGCCAATGTACCAAACTAGACTTTACCCTATAAAGAACTAAAACATCCATGAAATTTAGTCATATATTGATGAGGTCCCTAATCAAAAGTTTAATATATGATACTGTGGAGAGAATACAATATTAAATTCAATGTTCCAAGTGTGTTGCTAGATGGCACTGTTATGCCAGGATCAGATATTCTCAGATAAGTTTATTTCAGAGAGATCTTTATTTCATTTTTGTTTCTTAACCGCATTTGGTTGTGTACCTGTGATAACACTATATATACATTGTAAAAAATATATATATAAATGATAAAATCAATTTAAAGGGTTTTTAAATTTTGTTTTATATACATCCAAATATTAAGGAGGAAATCTAGTTGGCACAGTGGATAGAGTGTTAGTCCTACATTCAAGAAGACTCTTTCTTAGTTCAAATCTGGCCTCAGACACTAGCTCTATGACCCTTGGCAAGTCACTTAACACTGTTTGCCTCAGTTTCCTTATCTGTAAATGAGCTGGAGAAGGAAATGGCAAAGCACTCCATTATTTCTTTCCCTCCCTCCCAAAAAAACCCCAAATGGGTTCCTGGACACAACTGAACACTAAAAATACCAATTTAAGCCATAATGATAATTGCATATGTCATGTATATTTGGTATCCAGCATGATATTACTCTTCGTGAATTAAACTGAAAATATATTCTTTTCCATGAAGAAAGCACACACATCTATGAGAACAGGTTGGGTTCTAAGTTATTAGTTGTATTTTTTCCTTTCACATTAGGGTCTCCGCTCTCAGCATATCAAAACTATTTTCTCTTTAAACCACTCATCTACTCTAAAGCACTTAATAAAAGTCTGATGTCTCGCCAAAATAATAATTTTTAAAGAATACAAGAGACCACATTTTGAAATGCACACATTGGTTCCAACTTGTATAAGATGGCTATCATCATTAATATTCATAATTAAGAAATGACAGCAATCCTTTCAAATGTATTTGGTACTCACACTACTCTCTACAGGATTATAAACAGCAAAAATGCCTTCTCACAATCTAGATGGTGCCTTAAAGAGTGTCATTCGCAGTAGGTGGTCAGTAAGCGACTACAACGGATTACCATTAAATTAATCCACAAATTACAACTGGAAACTAGCTGTATTTCAATTTCCTATATTTAGCACTTTAAGAACCCTCAAAAGAGACAAGAGCATATAAGAAAAAGATAATTCCATTAAAAGTAAACATCTCATTGTCTTGAGAAAAGACACTTCATAATTGATTAGGGAGTATGATTTCTCAGGGGTGTTAGGGACCCTTGTCAAAGTTAACTCAGATCCTCTATAACATTCCTTAACAAGAATGACATTAATTTTTTTTTGAAAAACAAAAATATCTAATTTCATAGGACCTCAGCAGAACTTTGGCTATCTATTTTAAGTGAAACCAAATGTCCCTTCCCTAAATCAAAGACTCAGTTGATAGCATTCCTTAGGTAAAGGAGTTCTAGAGAGGACACAGATCTCTCTCTCTCTCTCTCTCTCTCTCTCTCTCTCTCTCTCTCACACACACACACACACACACACACACACACACACACACACACACACACACACACACACACACACACACACACACACACACCCACCCCATCAAACAGTGTGGGGAGTGTTTCTCAGATTGAGAACTGATGGATTGTGGATAATGCTCTTTTAAAAAATTTGGCAATACCACCTAACTACCTTCTAACTTTAGAACTCATTCAGATTACATAATTTCTTATCCCCTCTCCACCCCAAGTGAGGTACTTCCATATCTGGAAGAACATAAGACAGTGTAATTAAAAGGTCTAGTAGGCCTCAATGCTCCTTCTAATTTAGCTCATAATTTTGCCTGATTTGGAGATCTTTGGGTTATCAATATTTAAGTACCACTTTCTTTTTTCATCCAACGAGATGAAATCTTCAAGACCCTCCTCGCTCCCCCCAAAAATTAATAATTAATTACAGGGAACACTATATTAGAACAAGATTAAAAGTTTTCCATATGGTAAGAATAACCAGTCATGAAACAAGACTTCTAAACTAAGCCTACTTCTATGATTTCTACAGAATCTAAAATGTTGATTGTATTCAGAAAATATATTAGACAAAAAAATTCACAAAACAATGGGAAAGATGAAGGAAACTATTTTGTCTTCTTCGAAACTAAGAGTTTCGATTTTAAGGTCTTTAAGAGTGACAAAGGTATCCAACATTACTATCAACTCAAGAAGAGAATAGTTTGTCAAAGAGGGCCTCTAAAGTTTAAGAGATTCAAACATCCCTAAATACCCTAAGTGATATTGATATAGATATGCATCTGGATCTGTGATTTCAGTTACAGAGCGATCCCCAGTAAGGAAATTCCCTTTCTATCAATGCTGTTTAGAAACTGATCGTGGTATTATCCACTATGCCATATTCTTCCTCTCATAAAACTGTATCTACACCCCCCCCACACACAACTACTTCTATTCATTTGAGATCCTCCAAGTATCTACAATGTCCTGTCATGTAACACCTGGTACCTTGACTCTGAAATGGAATAGTGGGGGGAAAAAAGACAAATCCGAATATATAAACTTAACTGGCAGCTAGAGTCTTTTAGGAGAGTCAAAGATAAATGCCCTCTAACTGAGGGTATTTATTAACTGCTTCTTTGACAGGAGATTACATCTATTTCACAATAATTACCTAGAAGGCTTGCTTCACTCTTTATTCCCTCTAGCAAAGGAAATCAACAGCTTCACAAAACTCAAGAACAAGGAAGAATTCTCTTCTGAAAGACAGTCATGAAATGGCTGCATTCTTTCTTAATGAGTTGCTGAAAATACCATGGGCAACTTCAAACTCTAACAAAATAATACCAGATGATATTATCCTAATATTTTAAGAAGATAATCTTCATTCATGTTGCTGTTTCTCTAGAGCAAGAAAGCAATGCTCCAAAAAGCCATAGTAAAAAGACAGAGAAAATCTGCTGTATAAAAATGAGAGGCACGATGTCAAGGAACGAACTATCAAAAGCCTGGGATGATCTCTTATTCCCAACTCAACCCAGCAAAAAGTGGAATCACTGACCTTGAATTTTAAAGAATCTTTGACTCTCTCCTTTGCTCTAATAACATTCTATCCAGTCTCATGTCAGAATGCCCTGCCGAACTAGACCATATTCAACCTTCTTCAATTTAACTCAACAAGTAGTGATTAAATGCCAATTATTTGCAGGTGACACTAAGGATACAAAGACAAAAAGAAACTGACCCTGACCTCCAAGGAGCTATGTCATTTCTTTGTCTTTGTATTCCCTTGGTGCTGTTGAGTTGTTCAGTTCTGTCCAAGTCTTCGTGTCCCCCTGCACCATATCACACCATGGGGTTTCTTAGCAAAGATACTAACTAGAATAGTTTGCCATTTCCTTCTCCAGCAGACTACGGCAAACAGAGGTTAAGTGACTTGCCCTGGGTTGCACATCCAGTAAGTTTTTGAGGCCATATTTGAACTGAGGTCTTCCTGACTCCAGACCCAACACTCTACCTAACCACTGAGCCATGTAGCTGCCTCTCCACTTATATACCTGGTTCCTAGGCAACATCTGGTATACCAAATAGGTGCCTATTAATAATGAATAATAACTAATATTTATAAATAGTATTTTTTTTGTTTGTGGTCACATAGTGTCAGAGACATGGTATGAACCCAGATCTTGAGACTCCAAGTCCTTTCCACTTACACCATGCTGCCTATCTGCTTCAGAAAAAGTCAACCTTTATTAAAATGACAAAAGTCAGCTGAGAGACAAAATAGTAGGAATAATGTCTTTATCCCACTGAATGGCTGGGGGTTCTCCAACATTATCAATGCTTCCCAGCGTCCTCTAAAATGTACTCTTCCTACAGAGACATTCTAAGTAAAAAAACAGTCTATTCAGGGAAAAGATGCAATAAAGTAGGGAAAGAGAAGGGCATTGCATTAAACAGAGGACAATGTCCATGTTTGAGAATTATACTTCATCCACTGTTTTTCGTTAATGTTTTTCATTAATGACCTATAATCTTTTTCTCAAAAATAAAAAAACCTTCAAATTCAGTACTCATGAAACCAAAAGACAACTTTCCCATTGAATTATTTCCATCCAGGTAAGAGTAAATCATAAGAGATACAACAAAGGAATGTAGTTGTAATTGATTGACTACTATCAACACAA